>NC_137099.1:43245022-44687979 GCF_949357685.1 Gobio gobio
ATATATATATATATATATATATATATATATATATATATATATATATATATATATATATATATATATATATATATATATATATATATATATATATATATATATATATTTATTTATTTTTTTGTCTATTTAAGTCTATATTTATTCTTACAATAACCTGGGTAACATATCTGGGTTGATAATGTAGTAAGCATATCAAATTTGTGAAAACTGAATGCGATTATTTAATTGTCTTCATTTTCAATTTTTGAGAAGGTTCAAATGATGCCACTTATTGCAGTTTTGAAAAATGTCAAATGTTTTTTAACGGGGTGAAACCATGAAACTAAACCAATTAAAGTATAAAATATTAAATATTAATTTAATATCATCTCAAAAGATTGTCAAAATTATGACACTGATGTATAGTTTAATTGTTGGTTTCGGTCTGGAAAGTTAAAAATGATAATTCTGTCATTAATAACTCATCCTCATGTCGTTCTAAACCCGTAAGACTTTCGTTCATCTTCAAAACACAAATGAAGATATTTTTGATGAAATCTGAGTGATTTATATCCCTCAGAAATTTTGACGCTTCAAAAAGTTAACTAATCCGTATGAATTGAGCAGTTCAGTCCAGATATTCTAAAGAGACTTGAATTTCGCCTTTTATTCACATAAACAGAAGCTCAACCGAACATGCTTGACGCACAAGAAAAAACTTCTTGATGAAACTCAAGCGTGCTGCATAACACGAGAATGAACCTCATTTTTTTCTCACACATCAAGTGAACATTCTTGAGCTTCCATTGGTTTACCACAACAACTGATGTGTGAGTTGATGAATGTTTATATGTGAATAAAAGCCTAAATTAAATCTGTTCATCATATAAAGCGATCAAGTCTCTTTAGAAAAAATTGAGATACACCGCTCAATTCATATGGATTCGTTTTACTATCTCTTTATGAACTTTTTGAAGTGTCAAAGTTTCAATTGTGTAGGTGTCAATGGAGGGACAGAAAACTCATCAAAAAGATCTTCATTTGTGTTCCGAAGATGAAAAAAAGTCTTACGGGTTTGGAGTTACATGAGGGTGAGAAAAAGATGACAGAATTTTCAGAACTAACTTTCAGATGACATAACTATCCCTTTAAGACATTTGAGATGGGATAGGGAGGCGTGCACAGAAATGATGCTTTACTTTTCATGATTCATTTTTTGTGAGGAAATAGTTTATTTAAAAAGCTAATAATTCTCACAAAAGAGGAATTTGTTAGCCAGGGAAAACCCAGACAACTTCCGGCAAATTTAGACCCTGTCCACACAAACACGGGTATTTTCAAAACCACAGCTTTTTCTACCGGCTGTTCATGTTTGGCTGTTCATCCACACGCAAACTGTAACGTAGAGTCCACTGGAGGCAAGTTGAGAATCCAAGTGCAGCTTTATTTAAGGAAATCCAACACATAAATCAAGGTCCAAAACATAAAACAAAGACTTAGCCAAACTCACCAACAGCGGGTCACAACATTCAATAACAGACAAAGACACAAGGCAAACATGAGGGTTTAAATACACATGGGCTGCGTCCCAATTCGCCTACTTATACTACGTCCTAAAAGTATGGACTCTTTTTGTGAAGAAAAAGTACATACTTTTGAGTGTGTAGCAGAAGAGTATGCAAGCTTTGGGACCAGGGCCGTGCAGAGAGTTCTTCAGAGGCAGGGGCTCAAATGTAAAAAAGGGGCAATATGTAAATATATATATATTAGGGGTGTAACGGTACACAAAACTGACGGTTCGGTACGTACCTCGGTTTTGAAGTCACGGTTCGGTACGGATTCGGTACAGCAGTTTTACAAAATTGCTTTTTATTAATTTTTATTCAACAGTGGTTTAATGAAAAAAAAAATGGTGTCTGTCCTTAAATGAATTCAGTTATAACTAAAAGCTTCTTAAAGATAATGCTGTAAACTATATAGGGAGCCCTTACATATTGCTATTAAAGATTAACAACAGAGCCCAAACTATTAGCCTAAATTAATTTGCTATTTATTTTTAGATATAAAAATCAACACTCATAAGCTTCACATAAGGCAGTTTTTGCATTAATATCTAAATCTAATTATTATTATTTTTTCTCCAACTCGTTGAAATATAATCATTTAGTGGCTGTAATTTTCATGACAGGTTATACATTAAATAAACAAGACATCACTAACAGGCTAAGTGGTATATAATGAATATATATAGACTAATATAACGAATATATAGGCTAATATAGTGCATGTATTCAGTGAAAGAGTTTATCTCTCTAGTGAACTCACAGCTGTGGACACTGAATGACTTCTGAGGTAAATGTGATTCTACATGACATTGTTTGTTTACAAGCTGTTTTATTCTCTTTCCGCCCTTACGAAACAAAAATATATTGCAGTATATTGGAAAATATCATGTAATACATTAGGCGATATATTCCCATATATATTTAATATTTATATTTTCCAATATATTGCAATATATTGAAAGCGGCAATCATTTGTATATTTTGCAATATACTGCAATATATTACATATATTGTATATATGTACCATCAATATATTAACAATATATTATAATATATTTCAAGAAATATATTGGTAAATATATTTTCCTTCCGTAAGGGGAAACACTAATGGAGCGATTACACAACATATGAAACGTTTCAGTAAGTTGTAATGTATCCTCAACATACCTTTTAGATATTCATTTCTTTAGGAAGAGATGATCGCGTTCACTCGCGCGCCGCGCGCTGCCGCTTGAAGTTGAACTGATACGCGTCTCTCTGTCACGTCACATAATAGAGCGTTAAAATGTAATTTATCGTTTGAATTTCGTGATAAAATGGACTGAATACTTAATATGTTCGTGTGGGAACTCGGATTGTAATGTGTTCCGTGCTTTAAACAAGCCGACTGTTACTGTTATAGATTACATTCATAAACGTTCGGTACACGCGCGCACCGTACCGAAAGCCCGAAACGTTAGTTCGTCTGTCCATGTAATTTTGAACCGATTTATGAATAAGAACAGAAAATTACCTCTCCACTTCACATGCCCAATGGAATTTGAACTTGCTTTGCCAGATCACGATTGGTTGGTGTATATACATGACAAACGGGCATTGGTGAATTGCTACTTTAAAATATATATATAGATTTGTATTTAAATCAACACATTAGCTCTGATTATGGATGAAAAAAAAATATTGGTTTACTTTTTTCCCGTAAGGCCACACACTCTCTGAAAGGACCATAGTTGTTTCGAGAGCCGCTTCCGAACAGAGGAAAATCAGCAATCAATCAAAACGCACGCAACCCATAGCAACGCGTTATGGCAACGCCTCAACAGAAATTGTCCGACTTTTGAGCCGTTCGTTACTATTGTATACATTGTCATCAATGTCATGTTATAATAATCACAATTGTTTAGTTTTATTGACCACGATATTATCATTGATACTTGTCTGAGAGGGGCACTTTTGATTCATTTTGAAAAAGGGCAGGGGCTCGAGCACCCAAAGCCCCCCCCTCTGCACGTGCCTGTTTGGGACATACTACTTCGTCATCTTTAACGGACTCTGTTACGTGCGTCCCGTCACCCTTTAAACTGTCAATCATCGTCACAGTTAAAATCCCCACTTTAAATTTAATTTCCTACCGTATCGGAGAGAAATGTAGTCGCTCGTTGATCTGCCTTTCGTGGGTCTTTAATGCAGAGACTCCTCTCATGTGTTTGCAAAGTTAATGGCCAAACGTATCATTACAAAAGTTCTCAATGCTGCTGCAGGTGAAATATAATGTGGATAATATTGAATAAATATCTTTTCGTCAGGTTAAATACTGATAATTGCTCACTCAAACCACTTTATCTAATCCTCTCCACTTAACCGTCAGACTCGCGTAACCGTCATGTTTGTAGTTTTTTAACACTTTTTATCTGCGTTTGTAGTTCTAATCGAATCCTCGTCCATCTCGCAATGGGTTGTGGGCAATATCAGCCGTTAGAGTGCGCATCGATCTGCACTTCAGATTCTGACCGGAAATAGTAGACCATCCGGGAATCTTTGGAATACTCTTTTCAACATACTACGATTTGGGACATACTTATTCTTTTTTCGAATACTATTTAGTACGGATAGTATGCGAATTGGGACGCAGCAATGGACTAAAGACCAGACAAGGGACACCTGTGAACAATGATTAGACAATTAACCAATGACAGAACATGACAAGATCACATGAGGGCATGGGAATCACAAGACAAGACCAAAACACCTTGTGACACAAACGCAGTATCCGGTTACTGAAACCGGACTTTTTTGAAAACTCCGGCCAGGGTGAAGATTTTTAGAAACTCCGGTTACAGCGGTGTCATGTAGATGGTGAAACCGGAGATTTCGGCTTGTTAAGTCGAAGTGTGCGCTGTTCTCTCCTTTGTTTGACGTCAGATTGTGCGCCGTTATTGTTTTTGTTTACATGAGTGGAGTCTATGCAATGGCGGACGTAGATTTTAATAACTCTGCTAACAGCGCTTATCACATGTATACAGATACATGCACAGTTATCTTATTGTTTTGCCGAACAGAGGCGCCAGAATGCAATAATACAACATAGTAAGGCAAGTGTGTGAAGCTTCAGTCCACTTGGGCCCTGCCCCTGTGTACAGTTACCTGTCACTGAGTCCAATGTAAACTTGCAGAAGGGTTTCACTGAGCCCATGGTATCCCTCAGTGCATCTGTGCCGTGGATGGGACCCATGTGGAAATCAGGCAGCCAATCATAGCGCAGTTTTGCGTTTTCATGTGGACAGAGATTTTTTTTAAACCGTGCTTGTGTGGACGTGATTGTTTTTTAAAACGGAAGAGGAAAAACTCAGGTTATAAAAATACCCGTGTACGTGTGGACTAGGCCTTAGATTTGTAATAACTCAGTTACTACTGAGAATGGTCTGGTTTTAACCAGGCTAGGAATTTGTGCCTAATACTTGAAAATGTAGTGTACTGTATTAATACACTTATCTAACCATCCAAACCATTCACATCAGATGTGTATATGTGTCTATGCCAGGAGAGTACAGCTTTAATATCATTGAAGGTAAACCATGTATTCAGTGATTACTCAAACTCAAGTATGTCCACAGATCAAATCCGTGATCAAAAAATGTAACTAAACCCACAATTGATACACACATGCACTGTCACATGCACAAACTTAGATCAACTGAGATCTGTTAAATATTTAAAAAAAAAAAATCCATTAGTATTAATTGCACAGGAAGAATGACAGGTAAGAAAGAGGAACAAACACACCTACTCACAACTTTTCATTCAAACACACTAACACACTACTGAAGACTGAACAGTGGTAGAGAAAACCCTGGTGATTAGCTGATCATTTGAGGACATGAAATGTTGCAGTCAGGACACTGACGCACACGCATACATTATCCCATATAAAGTAGACGTGATCACATTTAATCACCATGAAATAAAAAAGGGGTGATGAATTGAGAAATCAACTTTCCTTTGAGCCTTTGATATATAGAAGTTCATTGTGATGTAATAATATCCTGCGAGTTTCGGAGCTGAAAACTTCCTTGTTAGTCAAAGAAAAGCTTTTATTGACACCTCAGAGATCTCAGAATATGTCGACCACTGACGTCATAGAATGCAGAAGAATTGCCTCAAGCCTGCCCACCGACTCGTGGAGCTAAACGGGTCGCGTTACAGAGCAATAAACATGCCAGTTCAGACATTGTGCCAAGGGGTAAGACGTAAGACACGTAAGACTCACGTAAGACATTGTGCGTTTGTTCGCTTCATTTCACCGCAGAATCGATTGTAAACAAGATACAGGTCGAGACTGGATTTGCAGATATATTGAGATTAAAACACAATGCTGTGCCTCCTATATTGGATCCGATAGGAATGGTGCAACACACACTTATGTGAGTAAAACATGATTTTTTTATAAGTGTTAGTATTGCATTGTTACAGATCGTTTGATATCTATTGATTACATACCTTAGCACGCTGTCAGGCTGGATAATCCTATATTTGAGGTGTTATTGATTCATTTGTGATCAGCTTTGGACTTGTAACACCAGGGCTTGCAAAGTGTGTGTGTGTGTGTGTGTGTGTGTGTGTGTGTGTCTGTGTGTGTACGGGTCGCGGTTATTCATTGATCGGGTTGACCAAGTAATACAAAAATAACATTCCACGCGCGTGTGTGTGTGTGTGTGTACGGTTTGCGGTTATATTCACATCGGGCCGGGCAAGTAATACAAAAATAACATTCCAATCAATCGCGGGGTGGATGTCGGTTTGTTTGATGAGCCCTGTGAGAGTTTCCTCAGACGATTCCCACATGTACTGAGGGGAGCTGAAGCTCATTAAATATGCAAATCTTATCCAATCCTAGCCGTGGGCATTTATTTCCAAGTCTTCAGTGCGGCACGCCCATCAAAACCGAGCGATTTTCAGAGAGCCTCAAAACCAAGGCAGAAAAAAGCCTATTACTTATTCATTATGATGTTTTTGAATGTAAAAAACACGCAAACGTCATAAGTTGACCTCAGACAACAGTATATTTTTTTTTTTAAAAAGCCAGTTCATGACACCTTTAAATTCATGTGCCCTTGTAATCTTAAATTTAATTAAATAACTTACCTCCCTTTTACAATGACATCTCTTTTCTCTAATGACGTATTTACCTGTTGTGAGAGCAGGACCAACTGTCACTCGTGAGATTGCGGCAATAGCAAACCACAACCATCTAATCAATTTCTGATGGACAAAATTGGACAAGTACATTAGTCTTGCATGCATTTAGCCAGAGGCTAAAATGCTGCTAAAATGAAATGATACTAAAACTGACAGTAGGTGGTGGCAAATCATTCTTAACAATTTAGCCATTGAATCATTCATTCAAACGATTTGTTCAAAATGGCTGATTAATTAAGGGACAAGGGTCCTGTCACAAACGGCATCCTTAATACTTGTGGTCTTCCTACGAGTCCGCTCTTCGTGAATTAACACCGTGACTGTCGGGAAGAAATCTGCTGTGGAGCTTGCTTCAGTGCGGGCTCAGCAAAAGCGTGCATCAAAGACAGTAAAGACACCTAAAATGACAAATGGGATCCCTTCTGACACTTAAAATTACAAATACGACACCCTACGGTCTCATGGACTTAGCGGACACGTGGCAGCCATTGCAAGTCCACAGGACCGTTAATGCATATGAAGTGTACCATTTGGGAAAGGTCCAAAGCTGAAGTGAATGAGATAGAACAGATAGAAGAAACCCAAACTAGAGATAGAATTCAATAGAACGATTCGTTCAAAAACGCGGATTCATTCAGTAACAAAATTGAAACCGTGTTGCTCAGAGATGCTCTTAGGCTCTTTTCGAGCACAAGAGGAGGCCCCTTCTGTTGCAAGGCCTGTTTAAAGTGATACGGGTGAACATATAGTAAAGGCCACTATACTGTTCGGAGCATAATGTTTTGCTGTAGTGCCTGGCAATGATGCTTTTGGTTAACTGAGTCTAGCCACGCCCAGAGAAATTCATTAGCATATTTCAATTAAAGGATGTAATGAGAGACTGGGTCAATTGGAGAAACTGGGACTTTATACAGAAAGATGGATGAATGTGACTGTAGAGGTGAGAATGAATGCAGTTGTGAGCTGGCAGTGTGGAAGAGTGAAACATGAAGAGGAATGAGTCGAGCTGAACTATGGAATGTGAAACTACAGGTTGCAGATTAAGGAAAGGTAAACTTCCATTCAGAGTGTTCAATGAAGCCTCTTTGACTGATTAGAGGGTGGGTTGTTAAGAAAGCGGGTTGTTAAACTGCTCTCATGTCTTGGTCCTCTCTTTAAAAAGCATGAGAGAGCACTGAAGGGAGAATGACAATACCTGAACATCAATCAGAATGTTAATAGACCTGTTTCTGGTCATTTAGAGCAGGGGTTCAACCTTGTAACATATTTGTTATATACCTTTTGCGTCATGTGTTTTGTCTAGAAGGTGTGTATGTGTAGCGTTTGCACAGATGATGTAGGTGACTGTTCTACTATACTCTGCTCAAGGAAGCATCCTGATTCTTTTATTCTTTTTATTTGTAATTCTGCCAGTGTTTCTGTTGTATTTTTCTCCCAACTCTCTTCCGTGTATGTGGAGAGTGCGCGGTTTCTCTGAAGCTTATTGTAAAGACTTATTTATGGAGACTTTTTTGTCATCTTGGCACTCCTAAAACATTGGTTGACCTTACACACTTCAACTGTGATTAATAAAGATATATTTTTAACTAAATGTATTGTTCATTGTTATTAAAATAAAAACGTTTTGAAATGTATAGCATTTGTAAGCCAATCCTATGTTGTCTATGTAGGCCAACAGATAGCCTGCAGGACCTTCACAGACCACCAGGGGTCCACAGGGGCAATCTGGTTAAAAGGAAGACTTTAGAGTTTGAACACAGATTTGTGTCCACAGTGTGTGCAAACAACCAGCCTATAATGGTAAAAATCCACACAAATTTTTTTTTATAATCCCCATCAATCATTATCAATCTCTCATAATGCGCTGTTCCAGATTCCCCCCCACTCCTACATAAGAGTATCGAAACCCTGCCCGTGACTGTTGATGAGCTGCCCTTTTAGCATAGACACAAACCCTTGAGTGAGTAGCACAGAGACCGCCATTTCTGTTTACTCACTGTATTAGCTAGCTACAGTATTACAATGTCTGCACCAAAAACATTACAAATGTTCTGTTGCTGGATGTACCAACGAGTCTCCATAGACTCCTGGCCTCCGTGCCACTGAGGACACCATGGTTCAATTTTATTTTTGGACTAAATGTACAGAATATTATATATATATATATATATATATATATATATATATATATATATATATATATATATATATATATATATATATATATATATATATATATATATATATATATATATATATATATATATATATTTGCGCAAATTATTTTAAGCATGACCACCAACGAGGGTCAATACCAACACTTTGTGCTCTACCTTCAAATCCTGAACAAGTAAGAATGGAACGTCATATTTTGTGAATGTTTGCAAATTTCCTTTCTGAATGAACTTTCTAGAAGGTTGTAAAGCTCATATGGCTAAAGTTACCATATAGTCTCTGACTGTATCCACAGAGACTAGAGCTATGCCGTTAGTTTTATCCCAAAAACGCTCACCGTGCGTAATTCATAAACGCATATTTATTATGCATTGTATAGTCAGGTGACGGACGTGTTACGTTCCCACACGAGCACCTATACAACAATTTATAGCTAAATTAACTTGACGGTACTTGCTAGTTGATGAGTTGAATCAAGTAACTCCACAATAACTAGCGTTAACTTACATAAATGTACCATTCAAAAATGTGCAGTCAAAAAGTTACAAACTCTTGAGTCTCTCATCTGTGTCCGACTTCGGTTCAGGCATGCAAGGCTGCACTCCACAAATGGGCACTCCGAAGACATTTTGGCTGAGTGAGATTTGTTTTGTTGTTGGCGTTGTATCCTCGGATAAAAGAGCCGTTGGAAGGGGGGCGGGGAGCAGCAGCTCATTTGCATTTAAAGGGACACGCAAACATTTTACGTTTTTTGCTTACATCCAAATAGGGGCAAATTTGCAAGCTATAATAAATGATCTGGGGGGTATTTTGATCTGAAACTTCAGACACATTCTGGGGACCCCAGAGATTTATATAACATCTTGTGAAAAGGGGCATAATATGTCCCCTTTAAAAGTCCTCTATTGTTCACAACAAAATGGCCCTATAATGTTTAGTCATTCATAATTTTCTGAATGAGGATTTATAAAAAATATGTTTACTTGCTATTTTAGAGCTAGAAAACGATTTTTTTATTAAAAATATCCATGATGTTTTAAAATTTTATACATTTACAGTATCTTTCCAGGTCTAAAAATCACACTTTTAATAACCTTCCCCATACTGTATATTCAAGTTTTTCTAGACACTGGTTCTTTAAGGGTTTCATCACGTATTTATGATGAAATCCCAGAGGTTTCTGAACAATGGCAGCAATGTCATTGCAACTTTCAAGGCCCAGAGAGGTAGGTTCAAGGCTTCATAACATTAAAGGGGTCATGAAATGAGAAATCTACTTTTCATTCAGCCTTTGGAATATACAAGTTAATTGTGATATAAGAATATCCTGTTAGTTTTGGAGCTGAAAACTTCCTTGTTAGTCAAAGAAAAGCTTTTATTGACACCAGGCCCAGCAAACGCTCAATCTCAAAATGTGCCTGGCTGTGACGTCTGAGTGTGGTGAAACACTGCCTCAACAGCAGAATAAGTACACCTGCTTCTGTAGCCCTGCCCACCGACTCGTGGAGCTAAACGGATCGTGCTACCGAGCAATAAACATGCAGAAGAAAGCAAGATATTGCGCTGTGCCTGGTTGTGGAAGAACACAGTTGCGGCACGTCCATACAAATTTAGCGTTCCATGAGAGAGGCTCAAAACCAGGGTAGAAAATAGCCTATTACTTATTCGTTATGATGTTTTTGAATGTAAAAACCTTTAAGTCACCTTGAGGCCCCCTTGGAAGTTTGCTGATGCCCCCTAGTGGGCCCTGGACCCCTGGTTGAGACCCACCTCTTTGTTCTTGTCCAATTGCAGTGAGCCCAATATTGACCATAATAACCCAAAACCAACATGGTATGAAAAGTCCATGTGAACACATAAGCATAAATATGAAAGTTTGATAAAGACAGGGTGATTTTAATGTCCAAAGGGTTCCGTGTCCTTCACACATTTTTTTGTTTTCCATATGAGCAAAAATTATATTGCATTATAGTCTGTGATGGCTGATGTTTCAGAATGAGTATGTGAAAGTACAAACCGCAGATAATAAGAATGACCATGAGTCCACTAGATCTTAAAAAAGAGTGTGTTTACTTGTATTTGCATGCGAGTTTACGGGTGGAGGTTCTGTCAGGAGAGGAAGATGACGTCATAATGTCATAGAGACCATCTGCAGAGATGGCCCTGGCACTCCACCACGATGACAGCTTCTTCCTGTCGTGTCACCGCTACAACGCCTCGCACTCCCCTTTCCTGAAACCTCTCCAGGGCCAACCTTCCCAAATTCTCTCTTACACACTGCATATCAAATTCGCATGAACTGACAACACATCAGTACATTATATACTGGGAAATTAGGTGATGCTTTCAGTGTCACGTTATACAGAAATCCCTCTGTACACTCATGCTGATTTGGAACTTAATAAACAGTTCTTAATATTATCAAAGTTGACTCAATTGTTGAAATGAAATTGAAAGGATGAAATTGGTTGCCTCATAGGGGCCGACATGTTCAAATCACACAAACTGTCATATACTTTTCATATCTTATGAAAGATCATACACTTTTGCTCATGGAATCAATAATTATAGCTGACTGCTGTATTTCTACAGTGGGATTGGTGGTAAATAGGTCTTGCAATATTATTGCTTTTCCTGTATTTTTATTTAAATACAATTTTAATTCACTTCTTCCAATCTTTTGACTTCTGTATATAGTTTGGGTTTGTTTCATCTGCGACTGCAAGTGTGTCTGTGTCATTGCTAAGAAAGCAGGACCATTTTGAGACTCCGTTCTTGAGGTCTTGTTAGGTATCTTGAGGGATTTTGTGCTCTACACAGAAGGGAAGTGATTTGGAACATGTATTCTGTGTCTAGGGTTCAGTTTTACTGCATCATTTTACAGTGCAGGCAGATTGAACCTCGGCTGGATGTCACGCCTCAGAGCACTGGAGCCAGGTTCAGTGCCGCCTCCTCTTGCCCTGGCTTGGCTGACCAAAACGTGGGCACAGGGGCACCTTCACTCCCTGGTGTGTCCTACGGTCTGGACATGTTATGTTAACATAATATCAGTTGTATGGTGGCCGGCAATGTGATTTCCATTGATAGAGAGAGGACAGTTCTGCAAGTCTAGTGAAAAAAAGAGGAAGATAGAACTGGTTTGAAAAACAGAAAACTGTTATGCAGGTGTGTACTGTACTGCATATTATTAAAATAGCAAATATGCCTAGTATATTATATGTATGAATGTAATCTGGATATACATTTGTCATGTTGTCATTAGCCACATTTCCATTACCCTTCAAATTGTGCAAATTTAAATTGCGAATTGAAAATATTTGTTGTGAAAACACTTTAAAAACGACAATTGCGAATTGAAACGTTAATTTTGCAATACCTCCCATATATCACAGAAAAGTTTTTTACGCTTGCAGGGTGGTTTTTCATGCAATTTAAAATAGGAATATTTCGCAAAACTGGAATGGAAACAGTAACCTGGAGTACATAAAAGCCAATCATTCTTTAAAGATGATGTGGTATGTTTGGACACAAGACGGAGTTATTTTTTAAATTCATTCAAGACAAAATAATTGCAGGTATACTGGATTCTAACCAACAAAGAAATGCCACAATTTATCAAGACCTTGAATCAGGGGCTTTCCTTGCCATTAATGCTTGGATAACACGCCTACGTCTCCTTCGATTAAAAACAATGGCTAGTGCGGTGACTGCGATATGCATAAACCTACCAACATCCCTTGGCATGATATTTGGAATGACAAAAAAAAATGTTTTAGTCGCATAACATTGTTTTTGCGCAAATCTGTAATGGAAACGCGGCCAGTGTCATGTGATCTACCAGTGCCAGTTGCGTCACACTGCCATTCACAAAGAATAAAGAGTCCATCGGATGTGCACTTTTGAATCTTGCTGAAAGTAGTAGGTCTAGGTCATCTGGGTACTTTTTGTTTACCGTTTTATGAATACCGTGAATCCAGACATACTACTCTTTTCACAAACTATTTTTCGCAAGGTATATATTAGGTAAGTACTAGTGCAGGGCAATTGATTAATTGCGATTAATCACATTCAATATAAAAGTTTTTGTTTACATAATATATGTGTGTGTAACGGTATTCCACTGGAGGCAAGTTGAACCTGCAGTTTATTTACAAATTATTTACAAAATGTGCAAACCATGAACAGAAACAAAACAAACGATGACCTTGACTTGAACTGACTTGACCCATAAACAGACTCGACTAAACTATGACAGACACACACCAACAGCGGGTTACAGGGAACAATACTCGACAAGGACCATGGCAAATACGAGGGCTTAAATACACAAGACTAATGACAAAAGACACACCTGTGAACAATAAAGACAATGAACCAATGACAGAACTGAACTAAGAACCCACATGACTAAATGAACCAATAACATGACACAAGAAACTAGGAAGCACATGAGCACATGACAAACAGGAGCACATGAAAAAAAACAGGAAACATGACAAAGAGCATAATTACAAAGACATAAACACAAACAAGACCCAAAACTCTTACAGTGTGTGTACGGTGTATAATTATTATGTATATATAAATGCACACACGCATGTATTTATTTAAAGGGATAGTTCACCCTGAAATTAAAATAAAGCCATCTTTTACTCCTATGTCCTTCTATCTTTTTAGGACCTCAAAAGCAGAATTTTTTTAATATTCCTGCACATGCTCCTTCCTATAATGGCAGTGAATAATGACCAGGCTAAAACATTACAAAAGTATCACGCAATAATACAGTGAGACGCGCGCTGTAACGTACTGCTCCGAGAGACAAAGGTTGAGGATCCAAACGCAGCTTTATTAAAGGATAATCCACAATCGTAGTCAAAGAACTGGCAAAAGGTCATACACATGCAAGCAGTCCAAACAGGCAAACAAGACAGGAGAGACAGGCAAAAGGGTAATCCCTGGAACAGGCAAGTAATCCAAAACCAAGAGACACGAAACCAGGGAAAACACTCAGAAATGCAGTGTGAACAAAACATGAACTGATACAAAACAAAGACTTGACATGACAAATGAAAAGACTTGACTTGAACTGACAGACACTCACCAACAGCAGGTTACAGGGAACAATACTCGACAAGGACACAAGGCAAACACGAGGGTTTAAATACACAAAGACTAACGACTAAACAAGACACACCTGTGAACAGTCAGGACAATGAACCAATGATAGACCTGAACTAAGAACCCACATGACTAAATTAACCAATAACAACGGCTGCGTCCGAAAACCTGGGCAGTGACTCGTTGCCTCGCTGCCTTATCAGACAACGGCTTGTAAGGCAGCGTTTGCATGAAGGCACCTCACGAAACTGATTTCGGACAGATTTCTTAGGCAGTGTAACCGTTTAATGATCTACAGCAAAATAGAGAGAGCTTTGGTGAGAACTAAACAAATATTGAATTACTACATTAGTAATTTCTCGCTAGAAATGACATCAGAACATACATTTACACACAAACTGACCAGCAAACGCAACTTTCGGACGCCATCTTTTTTCTTCAGCTCAACTGTCACAGAATGGAAAGCACAGGATTGTGGGATATTAAAGGCAGTGAAGGATACAAATATGCTGCCTTCAAAAATCGATCAGATGAAGGAGTCAGGAAGTGAAGCTAACATTAGAATCGGACGTGCCTTGGTGCTTTCCTGCCTTGAAATGTGTCCTCCGAAGGCAGCATTTTCCAGGTTTCGGACGCAGCCAACATGACACAAGAGACTAGGGAAGCACATGACATGATCACATGATAAAACAGGAACACATGACAAACCCCGGAAACATGACAGTGAACATGAGCCTGAAACAAAACCAAAACACTAGACATTATACACGCCATATATGGGAAGTGTTCAGGAGGAATACTGTAAGGTTTTGCCAGAAAGAAACAGTATTCAGTCAAAACACTGAGCTCGGCCGTTACTCTGTGCGCGTTCCTGTGAAAGTGCGTGCGAGCCGTCACCACTGACTCAGCAGCCCCTTACGCAATGTTGTCATGACAACCAGTACACAATATTCACTTCAGGAGGTTTAATTATTAGTATTATTGTATTATTTCCATGATGGTGGGAGTACTGAATCTCAGTACTTAAGTAAAAGTACAAATAACCAGAGATATATTTACTTTAGTAAAAGTAGAAGTACCACAATGACAACCCTACTTAAGTAAAAAGTACCTGATTTTAAATGTACTTTAAAGGGGTGGTTGCATGCGATTTCACTTTTTTAACTTTAGTTAGTGTGTAATGTTGCTGCTTGAGCACAAACAGTATCTGCAAAGTTAAAACGCTGAAAGTTCAATGCAAACGGAGATATTGTCTTTTAAAGTTATGGCAGTTTATTGCCTACAAAAACAGCCGGTTTGGACTACAACAAGCTTCTTCCCAGGTGGTGACATCATAAACCCTTGCTATTAACATAAACACTGTCCCCGCGAACTCGCAACAAAGTTGGCGAGGCCACGTCGCAGTCATTATGAAAGAGAGAGAGAGCTGTTGCAGAACTACAAACTACATTTGGCCATCTAACCAATCTAAGACCATTGCGTTTTTCGGAGGGATGGGCTTCACAGAAGCAGGAAGCAAACGAGCCGTTCAAAGGACAGTGGAGCAGCAGTGTGGAATAAAGGTATAATATAAGAAAAATATGGTGTTTAAAAAAAAAAAAGTATTAAGACATGATATACTGCGCCCCATAAACACAACCAAGCCTAGAAAAAAAACACAGAACCACCCCTTTAAGTATTAAAAGTAAAAGTACTTGCATAATTTATTCTCTTAATGTCTATATTCTAATAATTAAAAAAAAAAATGGATTAAGCATTTTAATTAAATTAGTTTTGGGTTAATGTAATTGTGCTTACCATCCGTGGCCCAGTTTACATTCTGACTTACAGATAAATTATATAAATATACATACAGTATATACATGCAAATATTTCTTAAATATATACATGAATGAGTGTATATTTATATATACATTGTGATACATTGTGGGTCAGATACCCACAGATTCCCCTTTAACAAGTGGGAGAGCTAGAGAGTTTTGTTGATGCGTTGTTCCGGCGCAGAAGTTGAAATATAGGTTACGACCGTTTTGGTCTCATGCAGCAATCCTGACTCTGCGTATCTTTGATATCTTGCAAAGCTACAACATAATAATTATACACAGTACATACACATATATTATGTAAACACAAACGTTTATTTTGGATGTGATTAATCGCGATTTATCGATTGCCTAGCACTAGTAAGTATGAGTCACGGGTCATTGAATCATTCAAGCAACTGATTTGTTCAAATCAGTGATTCAGGAATATAAACTCACCATCTGCTTGGAGACATTCTGCTATGGCTTCATGTTGGAACTATTTTCAATAGCGCAACAGTAATACACAAACTAGCTGGCAATATTGTGTCTACATTTTAAGTTAGTCAATATTACCTTCATGTTTATTGAACTGCTGTAAAAGCAATATATCACACTCTTGCTGTTGTTCTGAATTGCATGGCTGTGATTACCTGATTGATTCTGAAATGTAACTTACTCAATATTAACTTCTTTGTTCATAGCATTACATTATTTCTGGCTGTACAGGGAGAGATCCCGTCGCAGCATTTGCTTGGTAACATGGTTAATTACTATTCTTGCACCAGTCAAAAAAATAACATTAATTCTCATTGCTCTGCTGGTGTTCCTAAACCCAAAGCTGATTTTGGGTCTGTACAGGGCTGATTGTTGCTGGTGCTTATGCACAGTGCAGATGGGTTGAGCCTCCTTTACAAGCATCAAGAGAGCCACTGCCAGCCGTGGGCATCTGTTAACTCTGCAGTCTGAAAGGAAAGAGAGATAGAATGAGAGATTGCCTATACATCTCCATTAGTGTTTATTCTTCAGTCTGCCCCTCTGTCACTTATTCTGCCATGTTCTATCTGTCAAACTCTTTATCTCCTGTCAATGTATCATTTTGTTCCTGCATCTCTGATTTTCCTGTCTTCATCTCATCCTTACCATCTCAACCTTCATCATCCTCTCTTTATAATTTCCTTATTCCCACCTTTTCGTTCATTCAGTCATGTTCTACTTTTCATCTGAAGAGACATTTATGCTATAAATGCTAAAACTATCTTAAATTAAACTTGTTGATTTGGGCATACATGTAGTCATTTTTACAAGGTTTAAAGGGTTAGTTCATCTTTAATTACTCACCGCCATGTTGTTGATCCAAACCCGCAAGAAATTCGTTCATCTTCGAAACACAAATGAAGATCTTTATATAATGAAATCTGATAGCCTTCTGTCCCTACTTTGATAAGCTATGCAACTACATCCAGACAAAGGATTATGGGTAATGCAGTCCTTGATGGAGTGACAGTCAAGGGTGGAGTGCCCTCTGGTGGTAATCGTGACACAGGCAAATTATGTTTTTTTTTTTGGGAGGGGGCGCTTATTTTAAATGTGCCACTAAAAAAAAGTACGCTGTAGGCCTATAGTATGAGTATGTGCAAGGGCGCCGTAAAGGGGTGGAAGGTTAGGATGATTCTAAAGGCCCAGGCTGATTTAGGGCCCAGAAGAGCAGACCCCCTTTTTTTTCTTATTTCTTTTCTCTTTTTTATACATACAATAAATGTGCTAGGGCCCCTCATGCACTAAATGTGTATTTTGTCCGTTTTGACCGTAGATTTTATACTTAAAAAACAAATTTTAAAATGTCAGTCACAACCCCCCACCCCCACCCCACCCCACAATGGTTCATTCCACCTGCTCGCTAGATCGCTAGCGTCTCTTGGTTATTGCACTTGCTGTAATGAAGCGCAGACAGTGACACACGCAGGCATGTCACATCAAAAGTCGGGGCATCAAAACCGGAAAGAAAACAAGGAAAGAGAAGATAGAGAACGCCGAAGTCGACAGTATGTCACACAGTTTTTCAAAAAGAAAGGTAGCTTGCCCTATTCCTGTAACGTTATTCCAAAACTTTCAGAGTTACTTATATTTGTTGCTACATGACCTGCTTTTATCTAGCTAGCTTAGTAAAATAATTACTGAATTATGATTTACATCCAACAATACATCTCTGCTGTGCTGTCTCCGGGTTATCATGTCTCGTAGACACAGTTCCCTTACGAGAGTACTCTCGTATTGCGTTTGCTAAACGCTTATGGGGGAATTCCTTTCCTCGAGATATTGAAGCAAATTTTTATCCAAAAATACCTTTTACACGCAGTGCAGCTGCACAACTCTCAGCAGGAAGCAGCTGCGTGCTGATTGGCTGTGCCGCTGCAACTGCAGCAACCTATGGCGAGACTGCGGGGCGGGACGGACCAATCAGGTCCTTCTAAATTCCTGCCTCAAGGGGCAACAGAATTTGCATAGCCAAGGGTATATAAGACCCTGTCTTGCAAGGTTAGTCAGATTAATTCTTCTTCAGCGACTTGCTCTCGCTGAGCTCCGGATCGAAGCCTGCCGTCGACACGCACCCAGAGGAACTCTGCAGCCTGAGGACGTCGGATTCTCCCCCTTCAGCCTGCCTTCCAGCTGCGCCATCCGGCACATATCCTTTTTATACCTTCTGTGTTTTTTACACATTCAAAAAGAGCCGAGACGTTGTTTCAAATGTCTCGTTCCTGCACCTCGTGCAGAGGTTTTCTCTCGGACGAGGATCGGCACATCATCTGCGTGTCATGTCTCGGACGAGACCACACGCAGGCTGCACTCAACCAGGGCGGCTGCCCGGAGTGCGACGAACTGACGCTGCAGACCCTTCAGGCTCGGCTCGCCAGTTTCGACCCGAATCCCGTCCCTTGCTCTCAGCCTCTCGAGCCACGGAAGAAGAAACGTTGCGACCAGAGGCTCCCGGAGCGATCTGACGAGCACACGCCGGGCACGTCCCCGCGTGCCTCGCCATCGCCCGTATTGTTCGTCGAGGAACAGCACAGCTCCCCTCGCCTGGCGGCTGTTACTGTTTCCTTCGGCGGACCGGAGGAGGAAGAGGATGACAGCCTTTCCCTTGCTGCATCTGAAAGCGGGTGGTCGGATACCGCCTCGGAGCACGCGACAGCTCAGAGGCCCGCTCCCTTCTTCCCAGAAGTCCACGAGGAAATAACAAAGTCGTGGAAGGCGCCATTTTCTTCTCGCGCCAAATCCTCTTTTTCTTCAACACTCTCGGTGGTCGATGGCGCTCAGAAAAAAAGGATACCAAGCCCTTCCTCCCCTAGAGGAAGCCGTCGCTGCACACCTTTGCCCGCCCTCCGCCAGAGGATGGCAGTCAAAGGCTGTGCACCCTTCCAAGGCCTGCCGCACTACTTCCAGCCTCGCCGGTCGAGCATTCGCCTCCGCCGGCCAGGCGGCTTCAGCGCTACACTCGATGGCGGTGCTTCAGGTCTTCCAGGCCAAACTCCTCCGTTCCCTGGATGAGTCTGTCCCTGATAACGAGGCTCTGAAGGATCTGCACGGCGCCACTGACTTGGCCCTGCGCGCCACCAAGGCCAACGCTCAGGCGATCGGCAGATGTATGGCCAGCTTGACGGTGTTGGAGCGCCATTTGTGGCTCAACCTAACCGAAATGAAGGACGAGGACAAGACCGCTTTCCTGGACGCGCCCATGTCACCTTCAGGACTATTTGGTCCCTCCATGGTTGGGTTCACGGAGCGCTTCACTGAAGCACAAAAGGCTTGGCAGGCAATGCGAAATTTCCTGCCTAAGCGTTCCAGCTCCTCTGCTAGCCGTCACGCTAAAGCTGGACCAGCCCAGCCCACCAAGGTGGCGCCATCAGCTCACCAGCCTCGCGCGGCTTCTAAGCCCGGACAGCGTTCCCGCTCTACGAACCGCAGCAGACCGCCGGAGCATCGAGGTCCCCGACCCAGCAATGTGTCGAAACCTGAGCCTCCGAAGCCGTCCTAGCCAGAGGTATAAAGAGAAGGTGGATAACGCCCGCTTCGGCCGGTGTACCACCTCGCTCTCTTCTAAAACGTTCCCCAGCTCCCTTCAAGGTGGCTGGGAACATCACATTTACAGCCAACGAGCCTGCAAGCAAGCGCGGTCGCCTGTGTACAAACGCCGTTTTCACAGCGACCCATATGAGTCACAAAAAGAGCTTTTTCTCTGTAGGCAGTGTGCCAGCATTAAAGCATGTACCCCTACACTCAATCACTCCCCGTGTTCCCCAGCCCCCTGCACTCAGGTGGCTGGAAACACTATTCTCACAGTCAACGAGCCCGTGCTCAAACGCGTTCGCCTGTACACAAGCACCAATATTCTATGCCCGCCGGCCCCCTGCACTCAGGCGGCGGGAAACCTTTCCCTCATAAGCGCCAACTTGGCGCAAAATTATCGGGCCACCGAGTCCCTGTTACTCAGCGACTCGCCCCACAGATTAATTCAGCCCCTGGCTTCAAAGGCCGAGGCCTGGCAGGCCATTCCCGGCATTTCGAGATGGGTGTTGAACATAATAGAACAAGGTTACTCGCTACAGTTTGCCGCAGACCACCGCGCTTTTGCGCCGTGGAAGAGACAACGGTGAGAAGCGACACAAGTCACGTGCTTCGAACCGAGATATCAAAACTGTTAATAAAAGGGGCGGTGGAAGCCGTACACCCCTCACAGTGCGAGTCGGGCTTTTACAGTCGTTACTTCCTTGTACCAAAAAAGGACGGTGGTCTCAGACCCATCCTAGATCTCAGACATCTGAACAAAGCCCTTATGAAGCGCCCGTTAAGTATGTTGAGAATGAAACAAATCCTCACGCACATTCGCCCGGGAGATTGGTTTTTCACTGTGGATCTAGAGGATGCCTATTTCCACATACTAATAGCCCCTCATCACAGGCCATTCTTGAGATTCGCCTTCGAGGGGAAAGTATACCAATACAAGGTGCTACCTTTTGGTCTATCTCTGGCTCCCCGCACGTTTACGAAGTGCATTGAAGCGGCGCTAACCCCGCTGAGGCTTCGGGGAATGAGAATTCTCAATTATCTCGACGACTGGCTCATAATAGCTCAGTCAGAGATACAGTTATTAAACCACAGATCTTGGCTTCTCAACCATTTAGAATGCTTGGGACTCAGAATCAACGTGGCAAAGAGTTCATTGTCTCCCACACAGAAAGTTTAATTTCTGGGAACAGTATTGGACTCGCTGCAGATGAGCGCGCGACTGATGTCACAGCGCGCGCTCTCTGTTCAGAACCGAGCGGTTTCCCTCAGGTCCGGTGCACACACTCCTCTCAAACACTTTCAGAGGATGCTGGGTCTCATGGCCTCGGCGGCGCCAGTTCTCAGACTAGGTCTGTTACACATGCGCCCCCTACAGCACTGGCTGAATCGCCGCGTTCCAGCTCACGCATGGCTCTCGGGCCGATTGCAAATCAAGGTAGACCACAGCTGTGTGTTGGCTCTGGCCCCTTGGAAAAATCCTGTCTGGTACCAGACGGGCGTGAGTGTGGGCACTGTTACGAAGTGGAAAGTTATCTCAACAGATGCATCCAACCTAGGTTGGGGAGCCCTTCACGAGGGCAGGCCAGTCTCCGGTCTCTGGTCAGACTCGGAGAGGAGCCTTCACATAAACTGTCTAGAGATGAAAGCGGTCACGCTACCGCTAAGGGCTTTCCTTCCGTACATAAAGCACCACCATGTCCTGGTCCGAACGGACAGCAGGTCGGTGGTAGCCTATATAAATCACCAGGGCGGTCTGAAATCTATCGATCTGCACACAATGGCGGAAGAAGTCCTAATATGGGCAGAGCACAACCTGAGCTCGCTGAGGGCGACTCATGTGCCAGGCATTCTGAATTTGGGTCCGGACATGCTGTCCAGGGGCAAGTGTCCCCAGCAGAGTGGTCTCTTCACCCACATACAATTCAGACAATTTGGGGCAGGTTTGGAGAGGCAAAAGTAGATATTTTCGCCTCACAAGACAATGCTCAATGCCGAATATATTTCTCCAAGCACAAGGATGCGTTGGCCCACGAATGGCCCAACCTTCCTCTTTATGCTTTTCCCCCAATCTCAATGTTACCTCAGGTCATAGAGAGGATCAGGGAGAGCAAATGCGCTGTGCTTTTAATAGCCCTGCTTTGGAGAAGTCAACCTTGATTCTCACTACTGGGTCAGATGTCAGATACAGATTCGTGGCCGGTCCCGCTGAGGAGAGACCTCCTCATGCAGGCGGGACGGCAGATCTGGCATCCCCGTCCCGATCTATGGGCGCTTCATGTCTGGCCCATCAACGGGTACATGAGAACCTCTCTGAAAATGTATTGAATACTATTACTGAAGCTAGAGCCCCTGCGACCAGGCGGCTCTATTCAGGCAAATGGTCAGTCTTTTCGGACTGGTGTAAAGCGTGAAGTCTGACCCCACATGATTGTGAAGTGTCAGAAGTGCTCACGTTTTTACAAGAGCTTCTGGACGCGGGTCGTTCCCCCTCCACGCTTATGTGGCTGCTATAGCAGCGTATCACATTCAAGTGAACGGACTGTCACTAGGAAAGAACAATGTTCTCCCTTTTATGTAAACAAGTACATCTTTCTATATTTTTTTCTTGTTTTTGTAGGCTTTGTACTCATCTTTAGACATTTTAACTATGCAATGTGCTAAGTATCTTTTTTAAAGTATACAGGGCATGTTTATTGGGTTAAATTTTATCTGTAAAAATTGTAGGGGGCCCAGAAATTTTGTTTTCCATAGGGCCCAGAATTTCTGGCGGCACCCCTGAGTATGTGTAGTATAAATGTAATCTGATTCCGGACATAGGCCTACTACATTCGCCATGTTGTCGGTATTATAGATAAAGCTACTATGATTTTTTTTCGCTGTGGTATGAAGCAGGGCGCGATTACTAATAAGAGACAGATATCAGCGCCACACGCGAGCCCGGGGGATATAAAGAAATGAGGACATTTCAGTCTACCAAACTACCAGTTTATGCTGACTTACTTCCATAGGATTAAAATACTATGGAAATCAATGGGGACCATCAACTGTTTGTTTACCGACATTCTTTAAAATATCTTCCTTTGTGTTCAGCAGAAGAAAGAAACTCATACAGGTTTTGAACAAGTTGAGGGACAGTAAATGAAGACAGAATTTTAATTTTAGGGTGAACTGTTCCTTTAAATGGTGCAGTTTGTAAGTAGGCTACTTAACAACATGACGTTTTGAAAGACACAATTTCGGCAAAATGTTTTGGGATTGCAGTGTACTGTACTTTCAGAGAGAAAGTGTGTGGCCGTTTTGATTAGGCTTGTTAATCTTGCATTAACTGTGTTTCTCTGCCATGTAATCACTATCTTGTAAATGCTCATGCTTCCACGGATGTGTGAACATCCTGTCCAAAACCCCAACCCCAAAAATACACTGGTTCATAGATTTTGCAATAAAAAAAATATATGAAACCACCATTTTAGGCATGAATAAGCTTGGGATATTTGCAGGAATGGCATATTGTTTAATGACCTTGAATACAATCAAAGGAACATTCCAACTGAACCACATGAGTTAGTTTTGTATTCATAAAAATGATGGTGCAATCACTATAAAGGTCAGTCTATGGGAGTGATTTTGTTGTGTATTAATTGGCGTTGATAGGATTATCAATAGGCTACCAGTTTCAGCAATTAAAGTTGCAAACACTAGGCCTACTTCCTGACCATCTAAGCTGATGTTTTATTTTAGTCAATGTAAATCATGTTTATGCTATAAAATCGATTTAATAATTAATATTACTAGACATTTAATAGCTAAAAATTAATACATATTAAAAATGAATAATATAAAAAATAAAATATATGACAGACAGAATTGAAAGTGCAAACAAACATTTAACCTAATTAATAGGCAATCTAGATGTGATGCATAAGTATGTGTATTTATTTATTTTTTGACAAGCACAGAACATAAAACTGTTAGTTCCTCCTTTAATTTATGGCATGCTTTAACCACTAGGAGGCACTTCACACATACTTGTCAGACGATTTCCAAAGCTTTGTTGGCAACAAACAGACTTCACTAACCTAGAAAAGGTGAATCTGCACAGATTATCTTTACCAAGAAATATAAATATTATAACATTTAATATTTTATCCCACACTACACTTTCATCCATGGTCCTGCATACTTTCAAAATATATTATTTACTAATACTTTGTTAAACAGTTATAAAGTTACCATCAAAAGAAAATATAGGTAACCAAAACCTGCCGTAGCCATCAAAAACACTTTGGTTTGGAGATTTATAAATTCTCTACTGGCATATATGGATGTGAGTTTTGCCCAGTCAGTTAGCACTTAAAATCACTTACATTCTCACTAAAGCTTATCCTCTTCAATGTCTGTTAGCTTTGATATCATCTTATGAAGATAATAATAGTAAGATATATATCTTTGATTTTGTATACAAGTAAAAACAAGTTACCATGCTATTATAGAAATGCAGACTGTGCATAAGAAGTATTTGCTGCACTGTGTTAGAATCAGAAACTAGCCTAACAACATTTTATTATGTCTGCAGCAAGAATAAAAGCACCTGGAGTTCAATCAGTGCATCGTGGCGCAACTTTTCAGTAGCTTGTAGTAGGCTACTCTGGGCTTTTTACAACAGCGATCAAAGTGCAAAACAATTAAGCTGGCTTAGTTAGGCCCTGTCATGTGGTTTTGTTTGTGCGAGGCCATCAGACACTTCCTTTAGTTAATGTGTCACACTATAGCACAGATAAAATAATAAGACAAATGACACGAGAAAGTTTAAGGTGTGTGCTGTTGGGTGAGAAGGTTTGGGGGCATCTCGTCTCACTGTAATCTGAGAAAGTGAACAAGTGAACTTTGGATCTCTCAGGCGTTGCCCTATAAGTCTGCTTTAGTATTGTCACCTGAGTTGCCACACAGGTCTGGTTAGTAACCGTGGTGATGGTGAATAATTGAGAGGGTACGGCCAGACAAACACGTGTGTTTCAGGAAGAGAGACAACTGGATAGAGAGAACATACCTTTCCAGAGACATTTATCTAAATAGCTTAACATATTAAATAGTTGTTGTTAATTGGCTTCACCCACACAGACACATTTGCGCACACATTGAGTCATGGAGGACGACGTAGTTGAGGCGAATTGGACTTTTACTAACATCTCACTAGATGATTCAGGTAAGACTCCATGTCTTTTCTTGACTCCACTTTTTCTTCTTCTACTTTTTGGTCTTTGAGGATCCAAATCAGTGATGGAACTAGGAAATGTGCATGAAAAAAAGCAAGTGTCTTTACTATGTACTGACATTTAAATGATTAATTTCATACAATGCACTTATTGTGTAAATACATTGCACTTACACTATTGGTCAAAAGTTTAGAATCTTTTAGAATTTTTTTATTTTTTATTTAAAAGAAGCCTTGTATGCTTACCAATGCTGAATTTATTTGATCAAAAATAGGCTACAGTAAAACAGTAATATTGTAAAATATGGTTACAATTAAACGTTTTCACTTTTAATATATTTAAAAAATGTGATTTATTCCACTCTTACCCCAGTCTTCAGTGTCAAATGATCCTTACATATAAATAAGTTTAATATGCTGATTTGGTGCTCAAGAAACATTTCTTATTATTATTAATGTTGAGCACAGTTTTTGCTGCTTAATCATTTTTTTTTTGTGGAAATCATAATACCATGAAACGGTTATGTTCAGTTTTATCGTCATTGTGTTTGGTTTTTCCTATCTGCCTGCCCATCTGTGTTAGTCTCCTTGGATGTTAAAGGGGTAGTTGATTATGATTTCACTTTTTTTTACTTTAGTTAGTGTGTAATGTTGCTGTTTGAGCATAAACAACATCTGCAAAGTTATGACGCTCAAAGTTCAAAGAAAAGGGAGATATTTTCCTTTGAAGAAATTGCTTTTTAAGGACTACAGCAAGCTTATGGTGGGTTAGTGACATCACTAACCCTAAAATTTACATAAACCCCCCTCCGGGAACATACAACAAAGGCCATGTTGAGAAAAGGAAGAGTGAGTGTTGTTGCCATGCCGTCAAAACGCTGAACCTTCCTGAACATTATAATCCAAATATAGCTCTCTGTGCTGCACATTTTATGGAAGACAGCAGTTCCCACTTTAAAAGCAGAAGCTGTTGTTTATGGGCCACAACCTGTAAGTATGATTTATTCTTTGTTGATGTGTTTTCCATAAATAGTTTCTATCGTTATTTTTATGCTGTAGCAAGGATTTAAACAAAGGCATATGCTGTTTGGCTGTTTACTAATTCAAATTTATCCGACAAAAACCTGCAAACTTCTTTTTAATCCCACTAGCGAACTTCGAATGTTGGTGTTTGTTGGCATTTATATGATCAGTGTAAATACAGGCACGCTAAACATGGTTCTTTGTTTGATTTGGCCACTGTAATAAATCCATGATTAGTCTGCGTAATGGTCTCATCGTTCTGGCGACAGATATTTACTACACTCGTTGTTTAAAGACAAAACTAACAGTGCTATACAATCAGTAGCAATCACTATAGATCTACAGTCTGTAATCAAATAATCCCTTCGAGAACTGTAGTAGGCCTATAATTTGTTAGAACAATTATATGAAAAAAGGCTACAAGGCAATCATGTATTCTGCTGTACTAAAGCTTTAATAAGGCTAAAACCGTACATCAAAGGCTAACATAAACAGTAGTAGCATTTACAAATAACAGCGTACGTATGAGACAACTACAAATAAAAAAACATACCATTCTGAAATGTCCTGTAACAGCTGTTCATGCTTAGTAAAAAAAAACCACATTATTTTTCACATATTTTACCTTTATTCTACACTGCTGTATCCCTTCTTGTAAAAACGGTCTGTTGAGTTCCTGGTTCTATGAAGCCCCTCCCTCAGAAATACGCAATGGTCTCAGATTGGTTAGCTGGCCCAGTGAGTTGTGATTCGCTAACCGCCTAGTGCACGTTGTCCAGAAACGCCACGCCCCTTACCATTACGGTTAGTTGCAAATGCTCAGGTGTACTGTAATAAACAATGGAGTCAATATTGCCTTATCAATTTGAGCGTGAATCAAACCCAGAGAATATTAGTGAAGAGGATCGAGCAGACGTGCAAGAACCATGCTTACAGTGCACCCCATAAACACAATCAAGCCTTTGAAAAAAGCTGATAAACCACCTCTTTAAGGAAGTGGATTACTCTGTGTATTTAAACCCTAAATTCTGTCTGATCATTGTTTTGTTTACGTTTAATGTGGTTGTCTATTAGCCTAGAAATCTAGACGCGGGGCAGCAAATCTAATTTGCAGCCAGGGTAGTCTAGCAACTCACCGTTGGAGTGCGAGCTGAAAAAACCAAACCCTGGTCAGGCCAATCACAGCGTGTATAGAGTCGGTGGGCAGGATTAACATAATGACGACAGAGTTGACGCAGTTCCGAGTGCTACTTGTAAACAAAGAAGCTGGTGAACAGCGGTCTTTCAAATCAGCTTTGGCCGCGACTCTGGAAGACTTGGAGTTAAGCTTTTCTTTGAGAAAAGAACAAAGAACGGCACTGAAGTCATTCTTAAAGGTCCCATGGCATGGCATTTTTCTATTATTTTATAGTGTTTTCTGAGGTGTACTTATATTATTAGTATGATTTTTACATCATAAAATGTCATAATTTAGAAATAAAAGGCATTTTTTCTATACTGCTGTTTGCCCTGTGGCTGAATGCCCTGCTTCAAGAGGCGTGTCTGCTGTGAGACTTCAGTAAAAACGCCCACTGTTGTGATTGGCTGACATCTTTGCATTTTAAATGAGCGGAGGGGGCGTGGTTTAACGAGGCACGAGCAGGCACGAGTCTGCCAGAGAGACGGATGGACCTGTGTTCACTTCTCATCAGTTCTCTCAGCATGTCTCAGTTCAGGGTGAACTGTTGTAGTTACTAGCATATACTTCAGGTTATTCGTTTATTTCTAGTCGGAGGGACTGTCACTCATGTCAGAAAGTTAGTAACTTTAGTAAATTATGGATCAGCGCTGACTCGAGACGCGAACCGTTTAGAACGATTCAGTCCGATTTGGTGAACTGGTTCGGTTCACTAAAAAGAACCGATTCAAAAGAATGATTCGTTCGCGAACCGGACATCACGGAGACGAAGCGATTGCTAACAAAGTTATTTATAGTAACTACTGAGTTATGAGAGCGCTGTCAGTCAGCGCGAGTTTATTGTGTTTGTATCTGAGAGTTCTGAATAAACACGAGTCCCAGTCACACCGAGTCCTCTTCATCATTATTCTACCAACTTTGTAACACATGCAATGTACCATTACAGCGAGATGAACGAGTTAGTAAGTGTTGAGTATAGCATTATTTCTAGATATGTTCCAATCATATGAATAGCGTCATTGACACGCATTGAGTAACGTTCCACAGCGCAAACAAAGACACAACAGCTGTAATCGAATGTAACGTTAATCCAGTTTATTGTGGGGAAAGCTGGCTAGCCTAGCCGGATACCCTCACGCTTACCCCCTTCTGCTTAATCTCACGCCGCGTTTGGTGCCTCCGCTGTGGGCCAGATGCAGTACTGGGGGTCGGGGATGTTGAAGGCCGAGCTTCGGCGTGCGTGAAGTTTATCTCTAAAGATGTGACTGCTGATGTTAAACAGAAAAGACTGTATGCACATTTTAGAACAGATAGACGCGACAAGGACGTACAAAAACACTGACTCACAAGATAGAAAACACGAAAACACCGCTCTGTCGGGAGAGAGAGAAGCCGCTGCGTGTCCACAAATAATAAATAATAAGCTACACATAAGAAATCAATGATCACAGATCAGAAGGAACTGAAGAAAGACTTCTGTTTTCATTTGTACATCCAAACACTGAGAAACTGCCAGTGTTCACTCGTTCACAAGTAACGTTAATGATCTCGAGTGTTTGCATGGGCGTGCCAGATTCTCTGGGCGGAGGAAAGGGAGGAAACCGTTCCTGCTTGGACGTCAAACCAGGAGACTTCAGGATTGGCTCGTCTGGCCTGTCATTTTCTCAAAGGCAGAGAGAGACAGCCAGAACTCGGGTTTACACCGATCAACATTACTATCCACTTGGGGACAATATTCAGGCTAGGGGAACTCATATTAATGTTGAAATACCTCATAAAATGAAAATTTCATGCCATGGGACCTTTAAGAAAGGAAAATGTGTCAGGGAATACGGATTCAGTTGCAGGTAACAGAAGAGCTAGAAGAGGCTCAGAAATGGACACAGGAAAAAAAAAATAGCAGGAAAAAAAACCAGAAAAATAATCCAAATCAAATGTCCACAGGTCCGGTGAGCACCATTAAACAAGGACAGTTCCTAAAGTCACCAATGATGCAATGTAGAAGTTCTACTGAGTTCTCAGATGAGTGCGATGGGCGCAATGAGCGCACAGAGGGGAAATTCCCTGGTGATAGTGAAGAGCGTGCAGAGAAGGAATTCCCTGAAGAGAGCGGTGAGTGCGCTGAGAGGGACTGGAGCGATGATTCCGGGCTTCCGTATGGACAACATACAACAACGGTCGGACAAACAAGTGAGAAAGAGAGGATCTAATATAGGGGAGAATAATGAGGGGAAATTAGCATCAGGTGTAACGGTGAACACAAATGAGAATTAGGGATAACGAGTGGGAGGGGAAACACCACAAAGACAGCGAAACACCTAGCTAACTTGTCAACACAGACCATGTGCGCAAGAAAAACAAAGCACGCAAAACACGGAGACACAAAGACAAAACAAAATCAGACCAAAGTCATTACAATATGTGTGCAGAGTTTTGCCGATCGGATATGGTGAAAGTTTAATCTATCAACTAGCTCCGCTTCACCTTCTTCGTTGCTCTGGTTGGTTGTAGCGCTATCCTATTGCATTCAGAGGGAATTTGAAAGACAACCGTTTATCCCGCCTCTCTGATTGAGCCCTGCCAATGGTGAGTTCCCAGACCCAACATCTTGATGAGGGTCTGGCTTGTAAGGCTAGTTGTCTATTATATCTCCTGAGATTTCTTTTTCCAGTTCCAACTGCTCTGGGCAGGAGCAAGGATTCCTTAAGGACCACAACATGGAATTTTTAGTTCTGGCGTGCCTTACTAACTTTCCAGACAGCTCTCTGTGTGCGTTTTTCAAGACCAGTCTGAACAAGCGCACAAAGGCACGCCTGCCTGATGATGATCCTCGGGGAAATTTCCCGTTTTTGGAATGGGTGCTAGTCCACTGAGGAGGACATCACCAGCCCCACTCTGGACCTAGAGTCCAGCCAGTCACCTCCCAAACTCTGCATGGAGCATACACTAGAAACAGAAATAGAGCCCAAGCAGCACCAGTTAAATTTAAACCTTTCACACGTACGTTTAAAATATTCTGGCTGAGCCCCCCAGCGTGAGTTTTTCAAGGCGACCGTTTTTTTAGAACGCTTCACTTCATTGTTTCCATGGTGACACGTCATTGCTTGTCACATGACGCACCACAGTCACAATAGTGCTGTATGACTGATGATCTGCTTTTATTTAATTTTTTCCTTTTTATAAAAAATATTCACAAATTTGTTACCTATAGCATTAAATATCTGATATTCCGATTGTCAAATATGGGCAAGTGGATGTGTTTTGTTGTTTAAACACCTTTACAACGATCGCTTTAGTCTAGCTATATGCGAGATGGACACCGCCATTTTAGTTTGTGCCACAGTTCACAGAATCGGATCTACTGGATTTACAACATGTGAATTCATCCACTTCTCCTGAAATACATAAAAGGAAGTGGCCGGTGAACTGGGAGAACAATAGAGTAAACTCTAAATTCACTTACACAATGTGTATCTGACATGAATAAAATTTGTTGTCTAATTATAATGGAAATGATTATTATTGTCACTTTCATAGACATCAGTGGGTTTTTTACAAACCCTTAATGCATGGTTTTGCTTGTACTTATGTATATTTAAATATCTGAAAGCTCAAATATGCGGTTTAATTATGTGGTTGAAAACACTGAATAGTAGTAGGCTCAGTGCTAGCCAAAGCGCAAAAGCACATTGAATTTAGCAGATCACGTGATACACTGAACATTCTAATCGCATCAGTGTGATCGTAAGCTCCAGGGGCCATCCAAGACTGATCACACCGGTGTGATCATACATGCGAAAGGGTTAAGACTGTGCTAGTCATCACCCCAGAGCCTGAGCCCAATGGAATATCTGAGCAGGTGCATGAGCCGGCTAAACCATCCGTTACTCTGGGTGGTCTTGTTGAGTTTGAAGGCATGGAGTGGAGCCATGCCCATGCTCCCGTCACTGAGGGTCAGCTGCAGCTGGCCTCTGCATTATATGAGGAATTGGAAGATGATATTTCCATGTGTCTCCTGTCTCTGCTGGCCCTGTCCAGCTCCAAATCTCCTTTGTCTTTGCTGGCTTTATCCAGCTCTAAGTCTCCTGTGTCTCTGCATGGTCCCGTCCAGCTCCAAGTCTCCTTTGTCTCCATGTGGTCCCGCCCAGCTCCAAGTCTCCTGTGTCTCCGTGTGGTCCCGTCCAGCTCTAAGTCTCCTGTGTCTCCAGTGATCCCGCTCAGCCTCCCTCTCCCACCTCCTCTGCCTATAACAGCCAGTTCCTCGACCCTGCCTCCACGGTTTCCCTTCAGTCCCTCTGCTCCTCCTCTGACCCCACTCTGCTGTGTGTGGATATGCCTCAGGTCTTCCGGTCTCCACCTTGTCAAGAGGATCCCCTGGCTCCGCCTTGGCTCCTCCCTACATGGGCTCAACCTGGGACCATCGCCCTTATGGATTCACGGGGCTCCCTGATGATTTGCCTGTATTCTTGATCCTTGTTTGTTTCGTTGGTTGTTAACTAACTCTAGGGACACACTCCTACATTTTTACCAGAACTCACACACTTCATCAACACATCTCTCCACACTGGCATTTTCCCCACCACATTCAAGAAGGCTCGGGTAACCCCACTGCTTAAAAAAACCCACATTAAACACATCACTTGTAGATAGGGTTGCCTGGAGAAGGAAGGTATCGAAAGCTCATCAACTAATCACAGGGCTTCCTCAGGGTTCAGTTCTTGAACCCCTCCTCTTCTCCATATATATTACATCACTGGGACCCATCATTCAGGCGCATGGTTTCCCTTACCATTACTATGCTGTTGACACGCAGCTCTAACTTGACTCACAGCTCTTCAATCAGATGATCCCACAGTAGCTGCACAAATCTTAAGCTGTCTGGTGGACAGCTTGGCATGGATGAAATAACATCACCTGCTGCTCAACCTGGCAAAGACTGAGTTTCTTGTCTTCCCTGCCAATCCGTCTCTACAGTACGATTATCCCAACAAGGTCAGCTAGAAAACTAGAGGACCAACTGACCTTCAAAGACCACATTGCGGAATGATCTTCCCACCATCATCCGGAATGCAGAATCCCTGACTACATTCAGAAGACAACTGAAAAACTCATCTCTTCCATGGGCACTTAACTTCATAAAAAAAACGTATCCCTCCCTATTCTAGCTTATGATACTCTAAGCAATATCTGAAACTTTGTATTTTGAGCACTTCCTGTGTTTGTTTGCCTATTCACGATGAATCGCATGCTGCGTTCATTTGGATAGCGTCTGCAAAATAAAGAAATGTCAATTTGTTCTACACCTGTTCTGTTTTCCATTGTTTAAACTCTTAGTTTTCCTCTATTCTTTGTCTTGCGAAAACGTGAAGTTGTAAGCGTGTAGTACTTCTGTGTTCTTAGTGTTTATTAAAAGTTAGTTTGTTCCCAACGCTTCTTTCTCTGTGGATCTCACTACCACTAACCCCTGAACATACCATTCAAAAGTGCAGGGTAAGAAAGTAAGAAAAAAAAGAGAAGTGTTTTTATTCAGCAAGGACGATCAAAACAGAAAGGGATCGTGAAGGATTTCGATTCGATTGTGAACTTTCTATTCATCAAAGAATCCTGAAAAAAATGTATCATGATTTCCACAAAAACATTAAGCAGCTGAAACTGTTTTCAACATTTATAAGAATCGTTATTAGTTGAGCACCAATAATATTACATAGTTCTTGGGTTGGGTAGACTTGGGTTGAAGATCCAAACGCAGCTTTGAGTGTAATCGATTATCATAATCCATAAAACAGGCATAAGGTCAAAAACACAAGGAAACCTACCAGATAATAACAAAAGTCTAAGTTACAAAGAAATCCAGGGAGACGGACAGAAGATCAAAACCTTGACACAGAAACCAGAAACAGCACTCAGAAAAGCAGTTTAACACCAAACAAGACTTTGCAAGGAGTGAATGAACACACGTGGGCTGCGTCCGAAAACCTAGGCAGTGACTCGTTGCCTCGCTGCCATATCAGACAACGGCTTGTTAGGCAGCGTTTGTGCATGAAGGCACCTCACGAAACTAATTTCAGAAAGACTTCTTAGGCAGTGTAACCGTTTAATGATCTACAGCAAAATAGAGAGAGCTTTGGTGAGAACTAAAATATTTAACTAGTACATTAGTAATTTCTCGCTAGAAATTACATCAGAAGTAGAAAATGTTGGTAAAAATAAATAAAATAAATAAAATAAAAATTACACACAAACTGACCAGAAAACGCGACTTCAACCTAACCATACCATCAAACCTGTCACTAACCTTACCTGTATCCATCTTAATAGCAGCACAAGTTTTTTTGCGATATAACATGAACGCAATAAGTATACTGTAGGCTACCTTAGAATTTATATTTCTGACGTAAGTATATAGGCTATATATACCCTAACCCTATGGTTAAAGACACTTAATATAAAGTGGAACTGAATGATTTAACTTAAGAGATGCTTTATGAAGTATATTCTTTCAGTAGTATGAGTTAGCACAATAACTTAGCATCTAAACGCTTTAGTGCTGTGCAGCATGTAGTTTTCTTGTCCAAATACAGGAATGAATGGCGAGGCATTGAGTCAACACATGTCAGAAACCTCACTTGCCACAAAGGGGCAGTAAGTGTGTACAGTATGCATGGACATGTGTGAATGAAGATATCAGAGCAGTAAGTAGAACAAAGGCTGCATATTTTTCTGAACGGTTTCATGCATATAGTCATGTTAATAGTGTCCTATGTGAACATGTTCTGCAAACACCAGGTTTTGTTTCTTTTTTTTCTCGAAAATCGTATTTGAATGTGCGGCAACTATAGTGCAATGTGCGGCAACTAGTTGCCAGTGGGCAAATATGTTGGATGCACCCCTTCAAAGTCAAATTTGAATAGGAGGTGAACATTTGGCATCTAAATCAAAATAACTGCTTTCAACAGATCAATCTTTATTCATAAACAAATTTATAAAAGTCGAAGAACATTCGACGCAAACTAAAAAAAAACTGCATCTTATAATCTGTTGAATATGAAAACACAACAAATACATTTGTCTTAAAGTGGTGGAACATTGTGCAGAACAAAGTGCAGCCATTAAGTTGCATTAGTGGGGCATTGTGAATCAAAAAGTTAAATGAAAATAAATAAATAGAATAACGAAAATATTACATCCCATAGGATTCAATGGCTGTAGGTGATTTCATAAAATAATGTAAATGTAAACGCAATACTTGTCTGAATTTCCACATTATAATGAAATCATAAGCTACTAATTATAAAAAGAATTAGGGTCATTGACCGATTAGAATGAAACGCATCCAAACTGGATGAAGGGGCTTCAATATTTTGGCCCTTACAAGACAAAATATAATAAAAGGGAGAAAAAGATAATCTACAGCAATTAATCCCATGCTTTAACTCTTTATCTTTCCATTCTTCCTTTTGTGTGACTGACTGAAGTTTGAAAACTGGAAGGCCCATCCACCTCTGGACAGCAGACACGGGGTGGGACAGTAGAGCTGTGGAAAGATTGCCTTCTCATCTCCTCCTTTTGACGGATTTATTCGCTATCAAATTAGGGTCTACTGTACAGTAGAGATGTCAGTTAAAGGGTTGTTATGTTTTAGGTGGGATATTATGAAAGCAAAAAGCACAAATCAAGATTTTTGGTCTTGTTTCATTAACCTATTAACACATTATACCCCTTTCCCCCATGATATATCTATATCAACAAAAAAGACTTATTAGTAACATGAAAATTACTTTTCTTTGGGAGGGTTTGCCTTCGCCTTGCTTCCTGGGGTAGGAAGTTGGCAGCCTCATGTGACAGGAAAAAATACCTTTTTTTTTCTTCTTGAAATTTTTTTCTTTTTGGTTGTGGGGGGTAAAATAGTTCTAACTGTTGAAAATAGTTCTAATGACACCAAATGTTTACTATGTAACATAATGCATTTTGTTTCAAATACTATTCTTTAAAAAAATAGAGGGCAATATAATGCAGTAAGTAGCATGCTAGCATTGCACTGCACAGCCTCATGTTTACTGAGAGCTTTGTCTCCCTCTGTCGGTATTTCTCTGTAGTGAGTGAATGTGAATGTGAATGTGAAAAAGAGAGAAGTGATGAGGTAACGGACGGTCTGCCTCTGTACCATTACCTTGACATCTGCTTTGGAGGCCTGCTTATTTTTGATCATCTTTATAACGCTGCGAGATTTAGTCTTATATCAGGTAGGACTGTGACTGTGTTAACCCCAGGGCTTCGCTATTACATGCGTTCATGTTTATTTCGTCTGAGCGTATATTCATTTTCCAAAGGCTCCTTTACCAAGTTTATTTGTTGCTTATTACTTCAACTTAATTTCGTTATCGGGGCCATTTAAAGCCGTTTTCCTCACGGGTCTGTTTTAGCACCCAGGGTGCAGCGGCCTTTAATGCATGAGGAGTGGAGACTTTTGGACGTGGCATGAGTTATAACTTTATAAAATCAGAGTAATAATGGTATGTCTCGAGTACTAATATCTATATATTTACATGTAAGCATGCGATGTAAATTACAGTGATCTTCGCTTTCTGTGAACTCTATTTATTCATGTCAGGCGATGGATTGTTTTGTTGTTAGCCAAAAGCTAACTTGGCCAACTGTTTTTGATGCACTGGGACTTTGACACCGCTCAGTTTGTATTGTATTCGCTTGATACTTCAACGAACACCATGAAATAACTCTGGAACACCAGCACATGTTTGTAATTGTATTTGATTTTGATAATATCTATTACAGCTGACGGAGAACCGAGAGTCCAGCGCTTCAGACCGGAGGACCATTACAGCACCATGAATTATGAGATTGATGGTAAACATCACTCAGAATTTATAATAATTATTTTCTGTTGTGTTGTTAAAATGTTAACATTTTAAAATGAAGTCGTCCGCTTCAGTTAAAATTTCTTTGGAGCAGTTTCATATGTATATCTTTTTCAGGAGATATGGAGAATCAGGTTGAGCAGGAGGAGAAGACAAGACTCATAAACCAAGTGTTGGAGCTTCAACACACACTTGAAGGTATAAAAGCATATATTTCCTACATGTTGTCCCAGTAGTTTCTTGTCTTTGTTTTGTTACTCAATATACACCCTTCATGTTGCTGTTTTTCCTCTAGTCTAACCAGACTCCACTGATCCACTCAGGCACTCTTAATGGCTGCCAGAAAAAAAGCTAAGTGATGCACTCTAATGCTTTCTTTCGGTCTTCATTAGATCTCTCTGCGCGTGTGGATGCCGTAAAAGAGGAGAACCTTAAGCTCAAATCGGAGAACCAGGTTCTCGGGCAGTACATAGAGAACCTCATGTCCGCCTCCAGCGTGTTTCAGACCACCGACACCAAAAGCAAACGAAAATAAGTAACCGTGTGGATCACGTCAGCTTAATCCATCTCTTCTCTTCCCAGCATTCAAACTACTAGCCCGTACATAAACCGCTGTTTGTTTTGTATTTATTTTGTTGTATAAAATATATTGATGCACCTCTCAGCATGGATTGGGTAATACTTGAAAAGACTGAGCTGTTACAAGACCTAAAAGGATGCATGATGCATTTTTGTGATCTGATAAGTACAGAGCTGGTGTAATACCGCTTCTTCTGTATAATTCACTTATCAGGTACACGGCCAACCAATCTCAGACCCTCTTATTGACTTCACCCTTTTAAGTACTAGAAAGCCGAAGTCTGGCGTTGAGGTCTTTTGAAAATATTTTTGAGCCGTTTTGGCTTTTCACTACTAACATGTCCATTTACACAATGCATATTAGATGCAAGTTGACTGTACACAGATTTGTTCCCTTGAAAGTGCATGACATTTCATAACGCAAAACTAAATTGCATGATTTAAAAGGCTAGAGATGGGATATCCAAAACTAGTCCTCCATCACTTTCTTCTCCTTGAATCAGAAGGTCTACATTCCCAATCATTTTAATGACAGTTGCTACAGAAAATATGCAATTTGAATTCAGCCATATATAAAACGTGGTCCCTGACCAATACTTTCAAGGACAATACAGTAAGAGGCCTTGAGTCACTGAACAACATTTACTCACTTTCATGCTTTGATTTATCTTAAAAGATCTGACTAGTACTCTAACCCAACATTTTTTCGAGTAGGATCAATAGATCACAGTGTAAACTACAGCATTGTGTGGTCGTGGTGGCGTCCTTTGGATCGACTGAAAATGGATGTATTTTGGCTTTCACTGCTTTCAAAGACTGAAGTGAGGTTGCTGAGTGATATTGATCCGATTGCTTGCTTGAGCGACTTTTGAGTCTGGATGCTCTGCTCTTTGCTCAGAGTTTACTGATGTGAAAGTTCTCCAAGTATGAATTATTGACATGACACTAGTATGTACTCACTCTGTTAAATATTTCTTTTGTGAAAATGTTCATTTATGTAATTTATACCTGCCTGTTCTGAAAGTGTACATTTTTATTTTGTAACTACTATGCCTTTAATAAAATAATTTGCCTTTGCACAAACGAGTAAACGGTTCCTCGTTGAAGTCAATGCAATAGTGTACAGATGTTTATAGTAAATATTTATTTCCAAGAGCAATGAACAGTTTGCAAACATGTAAACAAAAGGCTGTCCTCGTAAGGCTGAACACACAACCTAAAAAAAGCAGAAAAACAAAACTGTTCATCACTTGAGAAACAACCTGTCATTTCCAAAGCTCTATGGTTTCATAGATGGCCGTCAGTCTGATGTCAGTGGGAGTGTTTTCAGTGTGCTTACGACTGGCTCTGCGGTTAGAGAGTGTCAGTGATGACAACTGTGCGACTTTCTTTGATGCCAAAATGGCAATACTGATCAGTGTTCCTATAGCACTCCGCCGACCTAGATGTTCGGTGGAGACGGCCCTTGGTCTCGTGGAGCTCTTCTCCACAGCCTGCTAACTGTGGTAATGACAGTAGAATGCGAGATTAAAAAGTTCTATGCCTAAATTCAACTGCATCAGATACAAACAATAAATAAGATCAGCGATTTGATCATGTTAAAAAGCTCATAACTTAAAAACTCACAAAGAACTGACCCCTTTTTTAATAACTTAAACTGAAACATTGAGGTGATCATAAACTAATTCATCATTCTAAAATCTCCATTGTACATTTCCCTTCACAGTATTCAGACTTCCATCACTAGTAGGGAAACACTGGCCCAGTAAAACGTCTTGAATTCTAATCTATAAAGAAAAAATAGGAAAAAACATGGAGATAAAACTCAGCAGGTCTGACTTTTTGTATCTAAATCCAAATCCCAACGGTAACTGATGAGAACTAAGCGGAAGACTGAAAGAGGGGAGGCGAGGTTTAGTCGGATGAACGATGACCTCTTCGGGAGAGCGGCTAGGTTTGCCGGTTTTTTGCATGCTAAAGGGCTTAAGCCGAAAGCATGCAGCAAAAAGAGGCAAAGGACTGAGAGAAGGGAGGAAGAAACGGGGAAAATTTGGTTCATCAGTCCTTCCGTACTCTTCTCTTTCTCACAGCTTTAGGTTCTTCTCCTGTGCTCTGAAGTTCCTCATCGGCGTCCTTCATCTGCAAAGACCCAAAATGGTCAGTCTAACAACAATCAGTGGATCTAGATTATCAGTACAAACTGACTTAAAACATCTAAAAAAAAAATGGCCCAATTATATTAAAGGTGCACTATGTAACTTTTCCGTCCACTAGAGGTCGCCTGTTTAAAACAAAGCCGTAGTTTGATGACGCCACGTTCGAGTGCAGAATCTTGGGACTTGTGGTCTTCACCTCACAGCCGGTGGGAAAGAATCGGGATAGGACTCGGGCAGAAATCATGTTCATGGATGCGATTATTAACGTTACTGTAGTATGAAGCAGAGCAGGGCCGAGTGTTGAGGGAGCTGAGCAAGGCCGCTGGAGCGATTGTTAATAAGATGAACGCCACACACGCCTCACGAGCAGCGGGACTTTTATTATGACACAGTCGCCGGCGCCATTAGTCCTGGTCATGAGTATGAGGTAACGCAGCTCTGTTTATCATATTAGATACATCTGAGTGTGGTGAAAATGAAGTTAAGACGTTACTCTGTGTGTTCGCTCGGAGGCTGTTATGACAGTTGTTGCACACTGCAGTAAGAGTAAAGCGTTTCTGCAAAATAAAACGGAAACCGAGGGGAACGCCGATATGACGCAATTGACAGGTGACTCCCTCACACGTCCCAGTTCCTTGGTTAAAATAGCAATTTTCTCACGATTTACAAATAGTTGGAAATATTTGGGATATTGTAAGTACTCAACTGAACAAAATATATAACACTGGCCTAGGTTTTTTTTGGATATTTTACTGCAAAAATGTTACATAGTGCACCTTTAAGTTAGTATAATAGAATCAATGTGACCATAATGTTTCCAGCAGTTTCTTTCTATCCATGTTATTGATTTCAGATTTGCACGCTTCTAAATGTCACATAAAAACTAACTATGATTTACATTTTACTTTATCAGTCAAACAGTCTTCGCACAATGTAGAAAACGCAGACGAAACGCGATATCCAGCCATAAAAATGGAATTTCCATTATAATGTGGAATGTCACGAATTTGTCAAATTTTGGATGAATAAAGGCTGTATACCAAATCTAATTGTGATATGGATTGGCCAGTGTCTGTCAATATTAAAGTGCAAAAAGTCTGCCCTTTAAATATAGTCTGAATGTTCTGTATGTTTCTGTGTGAACAAGCAGCGCAGTTTCTCCTCTTTCACACATGCAGTCATTAGGGTTTCTGGAATCAGATACTTGTAATAAAATTTTAATTTCGATTCCGCTTATTGATTCCTGTGTGCACATTTTAATATGATTTCAAACCATTTTCAAGCGCAAGAAGACGTGAAAATGAACTCTATTCTGTTTTTCTTTGCGCACAGTTCCAAAGCACGTGCAAAGAGAGTCGCTGTCCTGACATTTCATCCTACCCGTCAGATAACCCTAACTGCACACATCAATTTTTAATATTTATTTTTTAAATATTTACATAGTTCTAAGGGTAGGGGTAGGTATGTATATTAATAAAGCCTCAAATGACATGAATATGATGCTGGTAGCACAATCTGATAGCTAGCATTTTTTGCTGTCGAATTGTGCTACCTACTGTTTTAATGGAGGTAGCAAAATCTGACAAGATAGGACAAATCGACAGAACACCGCCTCTCATATAGTGCGCGATACTGAATTGAGTTCTCGTATGCGTCTTCATGTGCTTGAATGGACAAATACACAAAATGATGTCAAAATATTCTCAAACAGTCGGTTATGTCTTCAAGAAACGTAAACAGTTAAGAAAGAAAACGCATGTTAATCAAAGAACAAAAGAAAAAGACAACTCGGTGATCTTGACTGAATAACTTTTATATCTATAATAAGGATTAATCTATATTTTATTTATAAAAAGAAAACTACGCAGTGTCATTTTAAATTGATTACAAATTTTGTTCAGTTGTATTAATTTATGCTATTGCTAATCTGATCTTATTTACTTGTCTGTAATAATGTTTAAATTTTATACAAGTTTTTTTATATAATACTTTTTATAAGTATTTTTGTGAAGATCATAGGAAAATGTTAGTGTTCTTTAGGCTGCTGATTTTTGTTCATGGTATTAAGCTGCAACAAAACGTTTTGCCAAAAGACAGAACAAATATGTTTGATATAAATGTTTGACTAAATGTTTTTACCTTACTGGTAATCGATAAGAATCTGTCGATAAGCAGAATCAAAATTGCTAAAATTCAAACGACACCCAACCCTAACAGTCATTACTGGTAAATTACTGGTAAAGCACTGTTAACGCTTTCCCCGCCAGTACTGAATCTCCTGATCAAAACACATGCGAAGAATTAGCAGAAACAAGCGATATCATTTGTAATCATATGCATATGTAAAATAACGTGATCACCAACATTAAACAGCATATAAATCAAAACGGCCTAATGTTACTGAAGGAAATGTCGACCCAATACTTCATATATCTTTTGATCATCGTTCTGAATCCGATCTGAATGTAGTCTTTGACAAAACATTTTTTTTTCAGCATTTTGCTCAAAATGTTGCTTTTTTATGAAACTTACCCATATTGAAGTATTGATAAAAAAGAATGCATGAAGCTAGACTAAAAAGTTTTTGGTTTAAAAGCATAGGGTCTGTTCTGTCTTTTGATATATTACATGTTCAGATATTCATACAACAAAATATTCTGGGGGCCATGACATTTTTGTGAAAATAATCAAAAAACTGACAGTGGCTGGCCACATAAAAAAACAATTGCTGACAGGGAACGAGTTAAGAGATAATGTGTGAACAAGACCTTTTCAAAAAATATCATGAGTATCATGATGTTATGAGAAGTTGTAAAATTACCGACATGATACTATGCTGAACAAAGAGCAGGATTACTGGTATGAGCACATACAAGTTCAGAACACACTGACGTCTGCTTTGGGCCAATCATACAGCTCTGTTAGTGCTGTTTACGCCAAGTTCCGCTGCTTTTAATAGTTTTTCTCGTGCTCAAGACTCCATTTGCCTTCATTTTCATTCATAAGCGTAGTTACTATTGCATGCTATAGTAACTCTTATGCATCTCATGTTTTTAAGTGCAAATCTGTGTTCTGTGTGATCATCCCCTTACGCCTGTCACTCAGAGGATAAAAAAATTGTAGTGGACAGATAGTGAAACTAACGCGCTTCTCACCCAGGTGGATGAAGAAAATGGCTCAGCGTTTAAAGGTCATTTCAGATGATTGACATCACAGAGTTTACCAGTATTTTGGTATTGATGTGTGAATGGTATCTTAAAAGATGGAACACTGTTGCTTATGTAAACAGAATTTTCATAGGACCCTACTCTTTTTGTCAGAATGGGCGGATCAAAAGTCTGGCTACAGAAGACTAAACTACAATGCAAACTTGCTTACTTCATCCTCTGAGGCCGTGTCATTTGGCTTACTGGCCTCTTCCTCCTCTTCCTCTTCCTCATCCTCTGTATCTCCTCCATCTTCTCCAATGTCCTTCTCCATCCTGTCCCCATTTTCACCCACTGGTAAGGGAATAACAAAAGAAGAAAATTATGGATAACAGCTACACAGGAAAAGTACTTGCATGGTAAACAAGGATACATTGTACAAACCAGTAGCTTTAGTAGTCGCCTCAGCTTTAGCTTCATCTTTCCCTTTTGCCTCCTCCTTTTCTTCCTCCTCCTCCTCTTCCTCCTCCTCTTCTTCTTCTTCCTCTTCTACCTCCTCCGGTTCTGCTTTAGGCTGATCAATTTTCTTGTATACATAGTCATCATCTGACTTCTGTAATACACATATAAATGTGGAAGTTGAGAATATTCAAGAAGCAGTTGGCCGAGTCGTCTTCCCCACAAAAGGCACCATCACTGTGCTCACACTGAAGAGGCAGGAGGAAGACATGCACCATCTTGTCTGTCATCACAGATATGTTCATATCTGGTGACAAACCCGTAGAACGCATCAGGGCAGGTCACTGGTAGTCTGTTGCTATGCTACCAATGATAAATACTCATTAAGAGGATTTTGTGCTCGCAAGCTAATCCTAAACACCATAATCTTTAGCAATATATAAATTGAGTTAGCGTAGTAAACCAGATTACTCCGCTGTATGGTTTATGTTTCAAGTGTACCGTTTATGTGGATCTTGTCACATAGCAAACACACAAAAAAATGACGAATTTGAGCCAAGTTTCTCAGAATTACCTATACTTGAACTTAAGTATGACAGTACCTTTTTTCTAAAGCCTTATTTATATATTGAATAATTTCTATCCTGGATGCTGATTGGTCATTGTAGCATTTTAGCAGTGTGACAATAACATACAAAATAGTAAAAGCTGTGACACAAAATGCCTTTCAAACCTTACTGTTTAAAACCAGATTGAATTTCCAGTTCTTGACAGGCAGCAAACAAAATAGAAAAAAAGACTAAACAAAACACAAAACCTTGTTTAAGTTTTAGGAAAGCTTAGGTTTTCTTTCAAGTCCAACACACATCTCAGTGCTAGCTCGTTTTGTACATTTCAGTACATTTTGGTACGGTTTTACAGCAGTTATTACGGTCTCCTCAGAATGAATCACTTGTGTAGACCTGATTTGTAAGTCACTTTGAATAAAAGCGTCTGCTAAATGAATACATGTAAAATGTAAATTTGTACGGTTGACTGTGCATGAGTGTTTATTTAACTCTGCTTCTCATTACAGGGCTCCAGAGTAACAGTTCTACAGATTGTGGTGCCAGCACCTGATTTAGTAGCACAGGGGGGGATTTTTATAGCCTGGTCCTACCAGACTCTCATACATTTAATTTGTACAGAGAGTCTGGCCACTCTCCATTGACAAGCGTTTACTTCCTTGAAGGGGGGTACTCTGTTGGAGTTTAAAACTATTGGATCTGCCCCGAGCCTCTCTGGATCTGCCATAACCAATCGCTAATGTTTGGTCGTGACGTACGTCATCTCAAACCAGCGCACAAAATCAACGTCATCGTTCTCAGCCCCTCCCTCTGTTCGCTGATTGGACCGGATAAAATTTGACCAGAGAAAACCAGAGAATATACCGCAATCCCAGATGAAGTACTGAAGGAAAATGAAAACTGAGCGGAAGTACATAGGAGGGCGGAGCCAGGCTAGGATTTTTAATCATAAAGTTAATTTAATCATAAAATGACTATTGTTTTGCATTAATAAGGGCAGTTACTATTAATAATATATGTTTGTTTATTGAAAATTTGACAGTAAAGCACTGAGCTTGAATTGAGATGCAGATAAAATTAACAATAACATGCAAAACCTAATTTTACAGAGAACATTTACATATTCTACTCTTATTAAAAATGTGAAATTGTTCTTTTATATTATCATACTGAACTAACTGACAGCTTCAGTGATTATAAAAGGAGCGCTCTTTACTTGACTTTGTGACTTCCTACTTAAGTCAATAAGTGCTCTTATGCAGCCATCTACTGGTTATAGTGGTAATTTCATGTCTTTTTTTAATAAAAGTGTTTATTAGGCCAAGAACTTTTAGATTTTTCTTCACCTTTAAACTTTTAGTTTTACAAATCATCACTTTAAAAATAACATTAAAATATTTAGAATTTTATACATTATAATATTTAGAGGTTTGAAGTGCTGGAAAAAGTGTGAAGCACTTGAAAAGTGCTTGAATTTCACTCTTAAAAGGTTGTACGAACCCTGAGATGAATATTAAATATTTGTGCCACAATACCATGGTTACAGTTAGCGTTACTACATTAAATCCATGCTGAATGTTGGTAATTTGTGGACTGAAAAAACCTTCTATAACTTGTTCGTTCATGGCACAGTGTTTCTCCTGGTTTTCACGTCAGTGCTGTTTGTTCTGATATCTGTGGTTTATAACAAAGACTTCAGGGCCAAATTTAAATGCTTTCCACTAGATCTTGCTGCCATATTATTAATGCAGCTGCGAATTCAAACCCTTTTTCACTGGGTCTTCTAGCGCTGTGTAGTAGCGTAGTGTCATGTGTTTAAGATTGGCCTACGAGTAAACCTGTTCTGAGCTCACACTGTGCTGTCTATGCCCGCGCAGCACATCTCAAACAAGTAGTTTCGTTTCATTTGCCGTTTCTCATATGCAACACAATGGGCAGCTCAGCTCAGTTGGGCAACTAGGTGGTAGCACCAGTGCGACCTCTATCAACATTTCGCACTGGGTTGCAGTCTGGAGCCCTGCGTTATCTGCTTTACGAGACAGAATCCTGCTGTTGTGATCAAAATAGGCTATGTAATGAATTTTTATGTTGTGCACACACACAAAACTGATAGCCTAAATATAGCTGTGCCTGCTATATCAAGTGTTTTCTTTTGCATTCAATGGGATCTCCTCTGTGAGGTCAGGCCTTACCTTGGGCCAACAGAAGAGAACAGCCAGTCCAATAGGCAAACCAACTGTGAGGATGTAAACCACCCACAGCCAGGGCCTCTCTTCTGCAGCCAGTGCCAACTGACTCAACACTCCAGGCTAAGACAGAAAAAGACAGTCAACACAGTGAGTACATCAACCCAACCAAAGCCCAATGAGCAATAATTACCAGAGCAAAGCTTATGTGAGAGGCATACCTCATTGGCACTAGCTACCAGTTTTTTGAGTCCCCAGCTGTCTGCAGCCCAGCGATCCGCCACTTCCTTCTCTGCGGTAACAATGAAATTGTCAAAGTAAATGTCAGAGGTCATAGACCACAGCTCCAGACCTACAGCTCTGAATGGTTCCATCCTAAACGGGTGAAGATCCTCAAAGTAGTCAGGATTTGCAATCTTCCGTGGACTCCACACACCCTGTTAATAAATACACAAAGATATAAAAAAGATATATAAATTTTGCCATAAATGTTTCCCATAGGGATTTAAAATTGTTGTTAAAGTGTTATAAGCCATGAACCAAGCCAACATGAAGTGAAGAAAACTGGAAGGTACAAGACTGTATACTTTAGGTGTACAGCTTTAGAACTAATATATATATATATATATATATATATAAACAAAATATTTGTCAACTCTCTGATTGGTGGAATTTTCTATGCAGCATAATGGGTAATGTAGTTTTTCCCAACAAATTTAGCTGTTAAACTATTATTTTTTAAAAATAAGGTTGAAATAATGCAAACATATGGCTTCAGCAAAAACATTATACCATAGATTAACAACTCCGGAGCTCACAACAGGGCTGTGTTGAAAGGTTGATACGTTTTTGTCTGTAAAAATCAATTTCCCTATGGAGAAAATTGAGTTTTTACTTACGGTATCTGACTGTTGCACTCTTGTAAAAATAACAAATAAAACTGCAGTAATATGAAACCGTTTTAACCTAATTTAAGACTGGCTTTGTGTCACATTTGCTTGTATTTAATAAAATCTGGGTGCTTCAGCAACATTTCCAGACTTCAGATGTCAGTACCTGGAAGTTAGGGTTGTCTATGAGAGGAGCTTTCCATTTGCCCTTATACTGAGGATTATTGACCATGGGTGACTTCCATTCACCACATCCTGGAGCAGCTGTACATGCTGGATTTGGAACCTGAGGAGCCTCCCATTCTCCATCCATTTCCTCATCCCTGAGAGAGAGAGAGGGGGAGAGGGAGGTGAAGATAATGTTGCTGACAAGGTGCTATAAAAGGAAGAAATACAGCTAAAATGACAGCATTGCATAGTGTATCACGTTTGCGAAGATGAAAGCATTCGTTAGTGTACAGAAGTAGAGTTGCAATGACGAGATCGCTGCTTTCATGCGCTCAACATGTGTGTGATCGGCTATAATGATCATCACTGACTGAAACCTTTCATGCCACAATCTTAATATAATGCCATAGATCTAAATATAATGCCATAGATCTAAATATAATGCCAGAGATCTTAATGTAATGCAACACTTTTCACGAATAGTTAACCATGAGAGCTGCAATAGTAAAAACGCGCTAAAAGAGAGAGTAATACAGCTATTTAAAATGGAAAGACGTTAGCCAATCACAGCAGTGGGCGTTTACACTTAAGTCTCACAGCAGACACGCCCCTTAAAACAGAGCGTTCAAACCAGAGGGCTAAAAACATGGTAGGAAAAATGTCTTTTATTTATAAATTATGTAAAAAGCATTCTGTAAAAAAATATGGACGTAGTGTCCGTGACGTCACCCATAGGATTCTGATGAGCAGTTTTGAAGCGCAAAGTATGGACGAGATCTTGGCAGAGCGTCATCACGGTCACTCCCGGATAACAGAAAATGGGCAAAAAGGCGGGACGTGGGCGGAGCTGAAATGACGCAATGACTATCAGACAGCAGATAAATGGCTATCCACCTGTCACTCGAAGTGGCCACGCCCTTAATTGTGCAGAACTTTAAGGGTTTATATAATGTAAACGAATGAGTTATAAAAAAATTCACCCCCCTCACAGTTGTCATGAAGGGCAAAATTAGCCGTATAGACCAAAAGCACAATTTGTACCAGGCTGTAAACATGTTTTATTTCTGCTGTAAAGTTGGGCATTTTAACATGGGGCTCAATGAGATTCTGCTCCCTTCCGGAGCCTGTCCCTAGCGGCCAGTCGATGAATTGCAGTATATGTCACCTCCGTATTGGCTTCAAGAGAAACTGCGGGAGGTTGCCACTTGAGTGCACCCCAGGAAACATCATAAAACAATAAAACAATGCAGTTCATGACCCCTTTAAAATATGATACATGTAATGAAATTCCCAACTGAATGTGACAAGACAAGAAACATCAACAAAGCCGTTTTCAGCATAATACCCATAAGATTAAGAATGTGTGCACATTGTAAATGTTAATCTTGTGAAAATTCACTTGTCTAATAAAAAGATGCATAAAACTAAAATTGGGAGAGTTAACGTTCTCAGACCTACATTAGAATATGGTAAAACGTGGGGTTGACCTAAATGTGTTTAAAGGTTCTAACCACAACCTTTAAACACATTTAGGTCAACGCCACGTTTTACCAGTCATTTAGTGCCCCTATCATGCTATTTTAAAGGGATAGTTTACCCAGAAATTTGTCATCACGCTCTAGGTGTTCCAAACCTGTATAAATGTATTTGTTCTGCTGAACAAAAAGGATATTTGGAAGAATGTTTGTAACCAAGCAGATCCCGGCAGCCACTGAATACCATAGTGGGGGGAAAAAATACTATGGTAGTCAATAGCTGCCGAAATCTGCTTGGTTACAAAAATTCTTCCAAATATCTTCCTTTGTGTTCAGCAGACAAATACCTAAAACTTCTACAATAGGTTTACATGCATTAAGGGTGAAAAACACTAATTTTCAGATAATATACATTGCACATCACCTCATTTCTCAAAGAGTCTGAAAATGGTTTGTTCGAAGATTCAGTCTCTCTAAACTCCTCCTTTCCTAGAGCCAGCTCTGCTCTGATTGGTCAGATGTCCCAGTCTGTTGTGATTAGTCTACTGCTTACAGCAGGTGTTGGAAACAAAGCGTCCATTACTCTGAATTTCAGCTCTGGAGGCTTCCTCGACACTTACACACACAGTTATATGAACAATAATAATGATGCCGTTGTTTCCCCCCCCACATCAATTCCAGCATGAGTCCTCATTCTTTTAAAGTGCAAGCAAAAAAGATTTGTGTCACAGAAAACAGCGTCTTCTTAACATGTTGACAACTGAAACCAAAGTCTTCCAGGCCTCAGCTACAACTACAGTGTTTGAAGGCAGGTCAAAGTAGACATTGTTTGCGGGCAGCCAAAGAAAACCATAGACTGGCATTATTAGGGATGGGAATTTTTGTCAATTTCTCATTTCGATCATCGATAGGTCTCAAAAACGAGTACTCGAGTAATTGGGGGCGGGGCTTGTGTGGGGGGCAAGGAGATATGAAACTATTTTAAGAGTGTTACGAAAATTAATGTTGACAAATACAAACATCACATGTCTATGAAAACATGAACATAAGACTAGAAAAAATAACTGCTAGATTATGATGCATAAATGTACTAAAAACAAAATAACCGTATCAAATGACCCAATCAATCATATCATTGTAATTGAACTGAAACTGTGAATAAACAGCACCCTACATAGCTTTGCTAGCAGGTTAATAAACTCAACCAAATGCACCCTATATTAGATTAATCAGTATAACTACTTGCATCAGCACAAAAGGACGCGAATGCGCACGTGAACTTGGCCGTGCTAGTTTTTACACATTTTGAATGCGCTCTTCCCTTAACAACAATGCCGATACACGGGCAACTAAAGCACAGATAATTTACAACACTATTACAATTGTGTTCTCATTATAATGTTATGTACATGACGGACTGGCTCTGCACATCTTGCACTTAATTAAATTTTTCCTGATCAAAGTGATTACAGACATCACTGCGCTTTTTCGAAGGCATAATGAGAAACAATTTTAAATAAAACATAGGTCTACTGTTAAAAAATATGAGAACGAAATAACGTTGCTGCATTAATATCATCTATGCTTTTGAAAAAGAAATAGCCTATCACTGTAATAGCCTCGATCACTGTTGCCCATCCCTAGGCATTATGCAGATTTATTACATTGTTGTTGCATAGGTATGTAACAGGAAGTGAGACTGGAATTGCTGACGATTTGTTTTGGCAGTTCAGATTCGATTCTTTCTTTTAGGAGACCTTTTACATTCACAAACAGTTATATTACACACTGCATGAAAGGTAATATTCGAAAAATAAACTTTTTCAAATAATATTCTTCAAATATTTGTTTCTCTTTTAGAAAGTGTCGGCAAACTTCGTATTTGTCTATGTAGTTAACCATGTTTGGTCTGTAGCTGTACATCAAATGGGATATTTTACATAAAAATGAAATGTGTTATCATTTACTCACCCTTATGCCATTCCAAATCCACATACTGTTTTGTGTTTACTTTCTTCACTGACACAGACAAAAATGAAAAAACTGACAATATTAACAATAAGTTAATATTGAGTGCAATATTTTAGACACAATATTCATTCCTGAATGAACCAGTGTCAATGATTCAATGACGCATTCATAAAGACAGTCACTTGCTTCGTTCCTGAATGAATCAGCCGACTGAATGACTCAACGACTCACTCAAAAAGACAGAAATAACATTTTATAATTTTTAAAACATTTATATTTATAAAACAATTTTATAGCATTATTTATGCAATTGTAATTATTTTTGTAATTAAAGTAGTCGGTCTTGTATTTTTTTTTAATGATCAATCAAGTAATCTGATTTTGTTTGTGGTAATAAGACCTAAGCAAACAATAGCCTTTAAAAGGACTTAAAATACATATAATAACAATGAGGCAATAGTTTTTGGTTTAAATAAAATATCAAAAGCAAGTAATCATATGGTTTTATAGAAAAACACTTAAAATACGTAATATATTACATAATATAGACAATCAACTTGTGTACATACATTGTATAACAAATGCCTGCAGACGGCACCAACGATGGCCTGGTGTTGTTACACTTTACAGCATGAATAAATCCTTGGTAATGTTTAATATTGGCCAAACGACATTTAATCCAAATGTTTACTTAATCTTTAATATGTCTAGTTCTTTATGATAATAATGCTACAGCCACTGTAAATTCTTGAACAAGAATATGTGGACATCAAGACGTGCAAACAAGCGAGGAGTTTAACTTTTATTTTGAAATCGCGATGAACAGTTTGCATATTTAGAAACATTGATGTATTCTCCTGTGTTGTGATTAGGGTTGGGCATCGTTTTGATTTGAACGATTCTGATTCCGATTCCGATTCTTAGTTTCGATTACGGTTCTTTTCGATTCTCGATTCCGATTCTTTGAGGGGTGGAGTCACAGCATGTCACAGGCTCATTTCACAGAGGAAAATTGTATTTTGATTCAATAATGAGTTTTAGTTTTGGGACTTTCTCTGCTGGCATTTTCACTTGCTTTGCTGCAAAGGTGAATGGAGTTTCAAACCGAGTCCCGGTTTAACAACAGCATTAGCAGTCATATTAGGACTGCTACTAGCGTGGGCAATTTGCGTATAGCTACATTTATCTACGAGGGGGGAAAATAATTTCAGTAACGTTATTGTTCACCACAATTCGCAATTTGGTCAAGGGCTTTGTTATTACACTACAATCACTTACCTGATTATGACGAGGTGGGATAATGTTAGTTCACATTGAAATGAAAATAAAGCCATCTTTTACTCACCCAGCTGTTGTTCAAATGCGCGTGTTCCTGTGTGTGCGCACTCCAAGCCGCAGTAGCCTCGTGCAATATTGTCATGACAACCGGTACACAATATTCACTTAAGGAGGTTATATTATTAGTATTATTTCTTATCATATACGTTATAGAAAAGACTAGAATCGCGTTTTTTTTCTATTGAGCTTGATTTCTCAAAATGGTTATGTGTGTGTGTGTGTGTGTGTGTGTGTGTGTGTGTGTGTGTGTGTGTGTGTGTGTGCTTATCGTGGGTGCAATGACAACAGTGCGAGTTATTATAGTAGGCATGAGCACCGGCGGCTGCTGACGGCTCATAGTGTACACAGAGGAGCGCGCTCAGAATAACGGCCGAGCTCATGTGTTTTGACTGAATAATAATACGGTTTCTTTCTCGCAAAACCTTATAGTGTGCACCCTGAACACTTTCCATATGGCGCGCGTCTCCCTGTATCGTTGCGTGATATATTTGTTTATTTTTTTGTAATGTTTTAGCTGATCGTCATTCACTGCCATAATAGGAAGGAGCGCGTGCAGGAACAGTATTTTAAATGTCATAGGACATAGGGCACTGGGACAACATCAGGGTAAGTAAAAGAAGGCTTTATTTTCATTTCAGGGTGAACTATCCCTTTAATAACGTTGGTTAGCAGCATTTCAAACACGCTCGTTAATTTATACACCACATATTTGTAGTGCATCCTCCCGTGCAAGAAATAAGTTTATGTGTTGCACTGTGCCGACCCAGGCTTTTTTTTAAAAGTGAAATAAAGCCACACTTTTGAGCGCCGCTTACCGTGCTCCATGGCTGCAACAGAACAAACGGGCGCGGCAAGCACTTCCGAAAACTTGCGCGTTTGGAACCGATGATCGGAATCGAAAACAAAATTTCCAAACGATTCCAATGGCATCGTTATTTTTTAAACGGTTCCAAGTTGGAACCGGTTCTCGATGCCCAACCCTAGTTGTGATTTACCTTAAATTTGATGAAATGGCACACATTGCGTTCCCAGAAGAACATTATAAGCAACCAAAACTCTCAGCATATGCAGAGATGGAGTTTGAGACACGCTCCAAACATTTAAATGATAACAGTATGTGGAGCAGAACGGAGCCGCTCTGAGACGCACGTAACCTACACGCATGTAAATAATTAAAGTGCATTTATATTAAAACCGCAGGGCATATATTTATTTCATTGAATTGCAGCCTTTGTGAATTCAAAGCCTCATTAATTTTTTAAAGTTCCTTTGATTCCTCAATCAATCCATTTTAAACAATATAACAAGAACAAAATATACATTTATAATCGAATGCCTGTTTTTCCACTAGTTTTTTGTCAAAACTGTATAGGGTCGCTAACGACCCAAGGTGTGTAAGATTGCACTTGTTTTTTTCTGCACAATAATAAACGAATCTATAATGACGAAATACGTGCAATTCACCTTTATTTCACAAGGTGGCAATGTTGAAGTGACGTTTCACTCACACTTACTGCAGACTGAAAACGAAACAATAATAATTATAATCTGCAACACTTAAAATGGCTCAGCGATTTACTGCAGAGCAAGTACTGAACACATTCAAATATTAGTGTCACTGTCACTTGATGATGGATCTGGTGAAGAAGTTGTCAGCGATCAAAATATTGATTTTGAAGACGTTGAAAACGTTGCGAATATGAGGCAGATGCTGAATGTACTGGGAAATGAGCTCGGACGAGGACAGTGATGATGTTTTATGAATGGTATAAAACATCTGTTCAAACTGAACCCTTCCAAGCTCCAAAAGGTAACGAAATATGTTTTATTTTATTCTTCTGTAATTGTTACTCTAATATCAGGAGTTTTATATATTGTTGCGACAGGTATAGATCTATCCAAGTTAGATATAGATCAGGGTCGCTAAAGACCCGAATATGTAAGAATGTTTGGCAAAACAGTCATGCATTTAAGGGTTAATACAGCTTGCAGCCTTAGAAAATGGTTTAATAATGCAGTTCCTGGATTCTTGTCCATGGAATGCACCACTTCTGGTATTTTGGAGGTTAAAGTTTATCGACACGGGTAAAGTAAACAAAATTTTACACAAATTTTAATTGAAGAATTGTGACAGCCCTACATCTAAATGCTGCTTTAGATGCAGATTTTGTCACTTTTGCAGTGCAACAAATGCAGTGCTACAAATGTCAGTTGTTTGGCAGCCTATAGTAAGAATTTATTGAGTTAATGTAAGAATTTGCATAAAAGATAATGCATATCAAATGGACTGCATTTAAGCTCAAATAAGCTTATCATCAAATAAGCTTAGGAAAAAATGCCCCTGGAAATTAATTCAAGGTTGCCCCTTAAAGAAAAAGTTTCTTAAAGGCACAGTATGCAAGTTTCGCCGCTAGAAGTCACTTATTCAAAACAAAGGTGTAGCTTGATGACGCAGTGAATGAGCGTGGAATCGTGGGAGTTGTAGTCTTCACAACTCCACAGCTGATGGAAGGGAATCTGACGGACTTGGGCAGATATCATGTTCAAGTATGAGCGAATGTATTAAAGTTTTATTAACGTTACGGTGGTATGAAGCAGGGCGCGCTGAGTGCCCTTGGGAGAGAATGCTAATAAGAGAGACCTGCACAAAGCACCAATCTCTGAGCTTTTATTATACTTATGCTTCCGCTCTTTTCGTTGCGTGGGGTATGGCAATGTTTTACATGGTTAAAAAATACTTGAGTGTGCTGAAAGTTATGCTTTAACGTTACTCTGTGCATTCGCTCGGTGACTGGTAAGAGAGACTTGTTGCACACTGCAGTAATCTAGATCGATATTAGAATTTCATATTAATAAAAACAGGACGACTAAATGACTGTTGCTAAATGACATGCAGTTCATTTTAAAAGACATTGTATGATGGAGAAAGCTCTCTGTGATTATGCTATGTTAGCCACTTGACAAAATAGTGTTGTCTCTGAGGCATGGTAAAAACGTTACTCGCAGTGAATCAAGAAAACAAGCGATTCAAACCATAAGACTAACCGTGTTGCGCTGTATAACAATGATTCGTTTTCTGTTGCTCAGTTGCTCACCTGTCTAATAAAATACATACTATATTAAAGTGTCTTTGGTGTTTCCATGGTTTCTTTAAGTGGCTGCTCCCAGACTGTGGAATGTGTTACCCTTAAGTATTAGATCTGCACCGTCCATATCTGTTTTTAAATCTAGGCTAAAAACGTACCTTTTTGATATAGCATATAGCCAATAATATATTGTATTATGTGATTATATTGTGTTGATACTATGTGATTATGTACATTGTTGTAAAGCACACTGGTCAACTGGTGTTGTGTTTAGTTGTACTATAGAAATAAACGTGACATTGACATTCAACGGAAATCAAGGGTAACGCAGATATGACATCATTGACAGGCGACGCAAGGACACAAGTCTGTAACACTGGTTAAAATAGCTGATTTCCCTGGATTTAAACATTGTTGGAAACGTTTGGGGTAATATTTAAATCTAAAAATCATACATATTGTACCTTTAAAGAAAGTTATTTCTATCACTGCTGTGTGACCTAACCACTGCATAAAATATTAAGAATATGAAAAGCTTTGGGAGTCAGCTGACCACAACAGGCTAAACCAATCTTAGTAGCAGCACAAATCACACTCAGCGAAATATTGTCCATTTATCATTATCGACAAAATCCCAGAAAGTATTGAGATGTAATTAGTCAAAATCGCACAACGCTACTTCAAGAACGTGTATATTATACTTTTGCACTGAAGTCATATTCCTGTGAAAATTTACAGTGGTGTGTAAGATACATCGATTTGATGCACTATGACGCATGACTGGGGTCCTCGGGTCTTTCAACATCAGACACCCTCTCCCAGGGGTGAGCGATACTGACAAATTTACAGTGGCAAATAAATTGGTACTAATAATTACTGTGAAGCTCCTCATTGAGCACTGACAAAAGCCATTGGATTAAACGAAATACTTTTCTTCTCACCAGTCGTCAGGCTTTTCTGCAGTGGGGTCAGACACAAACTCTGGCTCATCATCCAGCCAACCATCAGGCTTCACTGCATCAGGATCCGAGACCTTAGCAGGGGCATCCTCATCCCTATATAGAGAGATAGATAGATAGATAGATGAAGGAAAGAAACCACGTCTTGACATAATATACCATTGCTGCCATTCTCCTGACAACATAACACAACTTCATCGTAAGTTTACGTGGTTCCTTCCTCATATGACTGCCATGCCTGCCAGTATCACTATTAAAATCTAAATAAAAACTGTGAAGGTAGTCACAACAATGTACTGTTTTACGTAAGTGGCTTTGGAAAGAACACAGAATATGTTCTTTGCATTAGACTTTGCTTCATATTCATAGACCTCACCAGTCATCAGGTTTGACTGCTTCTGGGTCTGGGATTTTGGCCTTCTCATCCCAGTCATCTGGCTTGGAGTCTTTGGGATCGTCAATCTCTTTTGGAGGGTTCACAGGTGGAACGACGTCGGTCAACATGCTTCCCCTGCTAACACTGGACTGGTCAATAAAGATCTCATAGCTATTGTCTGGATTTAAAACTGAGAAAAAGGAGAAGAGAGCAAAAATCATTACTAATGAATTCATTACCATTGAATAATGTAATAAAAAGCATTCCATGCACGTAAAATTGCGTTCAATTGAACAAAAAATAATATTTCATTTGTAATACGATGAAATACTTTTCAGATTTAATCTTCAATTATCACAACTGATTCATTCAATTATTTGTTATAACATTTATTAAATCTACATAATAGTAATGATAATAATATATATATTTAAAATGTTGTCAGAGCTTTCACAAGCTTATCATCACAAGTATGTGTACGGAGTACGCACCAAGTGTGAAGAGATGAGTCTTTTTATCAGTATAGATCTTTTTCAGATCGACATCGGGCCGTTTGGCATGTTTTTCTTCCACATCTCCATTAAGGGGGTTTTTATGTCTGAAGATGAAGTGCAGTTTGTAGTCCTCTCCACATTTGTCCGGCCCAAACATGATGCTGTACGGTGTCCGGTCATGAAACTGTTCCTGTGAGTCAAAAGATGTATACATCACTCTTAAAATGTATGATATATTTTTTTCCCCTTATAATGGCAACTTTATATCATAACTTATCAAATTTATATTTTATGTTTTACAATACCAGGGCAGGTTTTTGAGGGTGTGTTCACACTTTGGTTTTGTTCACTTCTCTGTTTTTGGTCAGGACCAAAAAAACTAATTATACATTTAGGCCTTGTTTGCTTAGTGTTCATTCTGTCATTTTTAAAGGGGTACTTCACCGCTGGAAAGATGAATGTGTATTTAAATTGGGTCATTTATGTAGTAGAAATGTGAAACTATTTTAGAAGTTGGTGCCTTCTAGACTGAGAAAAGCCAGAAAATGTATTTTTGGCTCATATGGATGAAAGACAACAACTCCCAGAATGCACTTGCTTCGTTGCCCTACGAGGCCACTCCCAAGCCACGGAAGCATCTAGTCTTTTTTCCAGACATAAAATACATAAATCTCTCTTCTCAGGGGGATATGGGGGGTGGGGGCACGATCATTCGAATATACTACCGGGTTTCTATAGCCTGGTTAAAACCAGACCATTCTCAGTAGTAACTGAGTTATGGTCTGGCAAAGCTTCATAGACAAATCATTTCCAAAGGGGCGTCACCAACGGGCGTCGCTCAAATGCCTCTCGGCGCAATTGGATACAAGATCAGCCGTTAGATCTACAAAAGACGAGATGGTTTAACCACTACAGAGACATCAGAGCCAGCGGCAGACGGCAGAAGGACTGGCCGAGGAAAGGCGCCTCTCGGCGGGCGCCTTTAATGATCAATTGAGCGCCGCTGAACCACTGGAGCTCACAACTCCGAAAACGGCAGATCTAATTTTAAAAAAGGCGCTCTCTTTATAAATAAACCTCAGATTTGAGCTTTAAACAACTACATTCACGCCTGAAAAGGACTTAAAACTATATTTAGTAAAACATTAACACTACCAGAGGGCTCTCGCTAAGACCCATTCATTTAGCCACCAAAGGGCCAAGCTGGTATCAGACTTTTGCCGAATCCAGTCGGTAAGACAGCGATAACATCTTTTTTAGATATGAAGGCTTCGAGTGTTGTTCTTTGCTCGGGTTTTAACGAAAAGGAAAAGTTTAAATCGCTTAAAACAGACACGATAGCTGATTCGAACGAGTGATCCTCCACAGCGGCAAATCTGCTAACGTCCCTGCGCTGTCGTCATCGTGTAAAGCCGGCCCCAACGTTTCTAATTGGTGCCGCGATTTCTAGGGTTTAGAAATGGGCTTGAATGGGGTCTTTGCCAGACTACTTGCAGAGCAAATCTAAATTTGCCGGAAGTTGTCTGGGTTTTCCCAGGCTAGGGTTTCTACTGATACAAAGCTTAATGCTAATCGCTAAAGTAACCCTTTAAGATCAAACCTAAAGATACAAAACAAAAAAAATGCTTTTTTCCTTTTTTTTGTATACATACAATGGCATTTTACAAGGTGAGAACTCATGAATAGCTTATAAAATGTGTAAAGGAGTCCAATCAGTGGCACTCAAATGAAGATCTGCTGCAAGGAGACTGCGATTCCGATTCCTATACCAAAATGTGATGGGCAACATCATGACTATGTATTCTTGAGCATTCTGTCCTTTTTAGGGTTGCATCTTGTGGACATCACACTCTGTTTTTGGTTGGTTTAGAAGTCTTTGGTCCATGTTGCGTTCATATTTCAATTGAACTGCCCAGAGTTTGTTTGGAAGTGGACTGAAACCCATCATTTCGGGGGTCTCGTCCGCTTGTTTGGTGCACACCAGGTTCGGAAGGCAGTGTTTAAACTTATTCAAACGAACCGCCACTTACAGAGCAATCGCACCAGAGTTTGTTTTAATCCAACCTAAAGTGTGAACACACCCTTCATTTGTTCCAAACATATGAAGCAGTCAATGAACATACCAGGTCTAAGTCTTTCGAGTCTGACAATAGCTTGATGTAAGCGCCGCCACAGTCAATCCCATCCTGAAAATTGACCTCATACCTACATAGATCAGATTTTGTTAGAATGCACAAGCTTTATTTCTCAAGCATAGTAAGAACAGCACTCACTGGATAATGAGGGGCTTGTCCTTGAACATGAAGGGCTTGTTAAGCAGAGCTGCGATGGCATGATGCTTAGCACGAGATTTCAGCACCAAGCCCAAATCACCAGGCACCTTGTTTTCCTTCAGGGGCTCAACCTCCCATTTACCTACAGGCATAAGAGAAATAATAATTTGGGAAAGGATTTTTTTTTTAAGGATTAGTTCACTTCAGAATTAAAATGTCCTGAGTATCCCAAGTATTCCAAGATGTTCATGTCTTTCTTTCTTCCGTCGAAAATAAATTAAGGTTATTGAGGAAAACATTCCGTGATTTTTCTCCATATAGTGGACTTCAATGGGGTACCACGGTTTGATGGTCCAAATGGCAGCTTCAAAGGGCTCTAAACGATCCCAGACGAGGAATAAGGGTCTTATCTAGTGAAACGATCTGTCAATTTCTGTATATACTTTTTAACCACAAATGCTCTTCTTGCTCTGATCTACGATGCACTACGCCATCACATTGGAAAGCTCACGCGTGACGTAGGCGGAAGTACCGTGGTAGAGCGAAAAACTCAATCTCATCTTCTCCTCCAGCTTCAAAATCGTCAGACATCGTTGCTTTACCTTTTTTTTGTGAAGGGCGTTTGACTTAGTGCACATTTACTTTGTAAACACTTGATTGGTACTTAAACGCATACGTGTGACCTTTCCAACGTGATGACAATGCGTTTGTGAGCATTTGTGGTAAAAAGTATTAACATTTTTTTTTTTTTTAGAAAATGACAGATTGTTTTTCTAGATAAGACCCTTATTCCTCGTCTGGGATCGTGAAGAGCCCTCTGAAGCTGCAATTCGGACCTTCAACCCATTGTATCCCATTGAAGTCCACTATATGGAGAAAAACCCTGAAATGTTTTACTCAAAAACCTTCATTTCTTTTCCACCGAAGAAAGAAAGACATGAACATCTGATGACGTGGGGGTGAGTAGAGTGGGGTTAATGATAAAATATATTATCAGTATTATTCATTGACAAAAGCTCATAAAACACTCAAAATCCTCAATCCACAAATCCTCTCAGCTGGAAAACTAACCATCATATTTCGCAATATCTTCATCAGCATCCTCCTTCATTGTTTTAGAGACCTGCCAACTGCAGAAAATAATAAAACATGAAAAAGCTAACAAATAATTAAGCAATAAGAAACAAGAGGTCATGCTATTGGCATAGAGTGTTATATTCAAAATGTATTTTTTTTTATTGATCATTAATTCTTCATCGTTTTGACAAAAATCTGTTATCATTTATAAGTATAGTTGAATAAATGTGATCTCAAAGTGAACATATATGGTTTACAGTGTAACTGTAAATTTGACTTCATTCTTTGTGGAATATCAATTTGATACGGTTCACAAACCTGCTCAAAGATCCATCATCAAATGTCTCAGTAAAGAACACATCTCCTGTTGGAACTGGGGTCTTGTATGTTACCTGTGTAATTCATATAATATTAATAAATCATTTAGTAAATATTAACAATTAACTTGAAGAAAATTAGAGCCAAAGGGAATTAGTGATAACGGTTCTTATGCAAAACATTTTTTAGGTGAACAATGTCTGTTATGATAAGCATATTTTTTGATTGAGTGGTATCTTACCTGAAAAGAGACATTGGCATCTACTTCAATGCTTTCACCACTGTCTGTCTCCATGTCCACATCTCCATCTTCCACTTGAGCCTCCTCTTCATCCTCCAGGTCTTCTTCATGGGCCCATGTTACCATGGAGATGGAGAGTAACAAGAGACACGTCCAGCCCCACCGCAACTTCATCTACAAAAACATGCGAAAAAGAGCTTGACCAAAAAGGAAATAATTAAATAGTAGTAATAAAAAAACGCCCTTTTTATTTTCCTTTGAGGCGGAGCGTCAGAGTCCATGACACTTTGACCCCGATATTGATCGACACATCTGCCATCAAAGATTAGCTTAATGTTTCAATATTTTACAGTAAGACTTCACGCTTTATAACAGAACAGAATAAAAAAAGAATAAGAGAAACAGGTAATCTTCAAAATATTTCAATGGCATATTTTACATTTTAATCACATTTACCTCCAGCTCGTCGGTGTAATGGATTTCTCAAAACAGTATAATATTAAAATTATGAAATTTCCTATTTGTGTTATTAATTTATTATTTATAACAATATTATAATAACGTGTTCTGGCTAGCCGCGGTACCGTTAGCTGGGTGACGACGATGATGAAGAAGAAGAAGAAGAAGATGATGATGATGATGATGCCTGTCTGCGTGATCAACGTTTGTAGTGTTTAGCAGAAAAAAATGTCTATCTTCACTCACCTCCTCCAGCTGAATTAATATTGGCTATGTGTCGGATAACTGTAGCTTAAGCGGATGGATTTGTCATCCAGTGTTTCGGCGCGAAGAGTGAAGAGTCCGTTATGAATGAGAGATAGCCAGTGTTATCAGAAGCGCAAAATGCCACTGACACAACAGCCCATCTGCGATAAAAACCACTTCCGCAACACCTATCAAAATAAAAGTCCCATATATTTAAACTTCACATTCATTTGCCACCGCACTGTATGATAAAATCTTAAGCCAAAATAAAAGTCCCGTTCATTTTTCCAGTCAAAATTGAAAAAGTACCCATTTACTTATCCGACACAATTTTATATGCCACTGACACTTGCATCTCAGCTGTCGCAAAACAAAACCTAGCAACAACTAGACTGTTTCAGGATTCTGGTCTTAATGTATATGTTAGGAACTAAAAATAAAGTATGTTGAGGCTAATTATTAAAAGATTGATATACGTTTCAATAATGATGTAAAATAAATTATCAATTAGTTTTCCCAATCTCCTAATACTATAAATATCGCACCGGATTTTTTGTTTTGTATTTGTTTTTTATCAACAACGAAATAAAAAAAATCGTTACATATATTATATAAACAATGCATATAGGACTTACACTTTGATACATGTATTGGATGTGAATGTAGATTGTGCAAGGAAACAATTTAAGACGATTTTAGATTTAAAAATAGAATTGCAGGTATTAATCTAGCGCATTTTTATTATTGAGTTTTCTAACGTATTACTTACATAATTTAACAAATTATACACTGTAAACTAAATAGAAAGGCAAACATAAAAGGCCTGGAACAATATTCAACATGTCTTAACCAGACAACAGACGAACATCATAAAACAAGACAAAAGGTAATGGAAGTACAAACAAACAAATAAAGGGTTGTCTGCTAATTAAAGGCATTATTCTTCACCCTTAAGTTCAATGATAAGAAACAATGACACAGTTCCTTGTGAAAGATGAAGAGATGTGGATATTGTTTGTATTCATAATACAAAAAATGTTTGACCTACAAATGATACGCCGCCTGCTGTCCGTGAGACGACGTGCAGTCAAGCAGCTTGACCCGGAGGAGAAGCGCCGCATCGGCCATTTTGGGCTCAAAGGGGGCTTTTCTGTCACCACGTGAGGGCTGGGTTAGTAAGTCTGACACGGGCACTAAATCGAGCCGAGCGAGGACTCAGAGAACAAGGGGGTAAAAAACGGGAAAGACGCTGCCTCACACACCCGCACTCATTTCACATGTGCTGATAAAGAGAGTGTAAAGGATGCCGACAGTCACTCTGCCTCCCAAAGAAAACGCTCTGTTCAAGAGGATCCTGGTGAGTGCTAATGCTCCAGTACAAAAACATCCATCCGACAAATAAATCCTTTGGGCAACCGTCATGAGTGTGACTGAGGGCTGAAGTTGATGCTCAGGCAGATCCAGCACTTTTTAGTGTGTGCAAAACTGAACTATCAAGAGTCTCTCTGTCAAATGGAGGTTAGCTTTTAGCCTGTTAGCTGCTAGCTGTCAGTGTGCTAATGTAGCTTAACATACAGACACAATGCTGATGGAAAGAGGCTGTCATTGGTTGAATAAAAGCGTACGGCGAGTTTAGTCTCCATTTATTTGATGTTAAACGGCATTAGAACTACGTTTATACAGTCAGGTGCTCTGTGAGGCTGAATGTTGCATGTCAATGGCTGAAGTCAGTCTCATGGCCTTGTTCATCCAGCAGACCACTTTTAAAGATCTTCAGGATATTTCTCTGAAATTGACATGTTTGGAGGTGTTTTGACTTAGCGAGTTTTGCAGAGTTGTTTAAGATGGGAAGAGCTCAACATGTTTGCAGTGTTTCATTGTTTGCCGTTGAAGGAAAGCTGAAAGTTAAGTGATGCTCAACTTCAGAGCTACAAACACTTGAAGTGTTTATACCTATGCACGTGCAATTCACTGTCATAGCGTATATTATTTTCACTCCTCTGATATGTAATGGATTAAACTTTGATTTGATTTATATTTTAGCAGCCAGGCCTCTTGATAAATAAATGTGGTTCTGTTAGCTGCATTTTGGCTGTTATATGTTATGTTTCATAAGACACATTTAAACGGCTTTGCATGCTTTTTTTTTATCATTGTATACCTTTATATTTATTAGAGTTGGATGTGAGCATTAATTTGAAATGGGCATAAGTTGATAAAAGACTGCTTGAGAATTGAAACTGAAAGCATGATGTGCTTGCATGCTTAACCTCAATTAAAACTCTCAGTGCTGGAATACTGTCATTCCACCTTTTAAAAGTGTAAAGAAAATCAAACTGTGTTTTGCGTAGCATGCGCATAACTTTTTATTTTCTCACAAGTATTCACCTTTATCCAAAACTAGTGACTTTTTAACAGCTATTCTGGTTAAACTGATATGCAATATTTTTTCCCCTTCATGCATTAGTGCATATTCTAGTGTTGTGTTTTGGCTAAGATCTATAAGCTAGATATTATAAGCTATAATATGCACAGTCTGTTTCATGAAGATGTTTACTGTAGTCATAACAAGGCAAGTCTACAAAAACTGGTTGCCTCTCGGTTGATGTGATGCACGGATGTTTTAAAGTGCATTTTATGTATTCTATTTGGATTATCTATCTGCAAAACATTATGTAAAAGTTTTATATTGTAAATACTATATGTGAGCTCGTAGGCTCAGTCAGATCATGATTGATCTCATTATCATCATGAACCCACTGACTGGTTTATCCGAACTTGGAAGTAGTGGTGGAACGTTATGGACTTTTTATTTGATGGCTGATGCCTATTTGATATCACACTATTTAATTTAAAGATAAGTAAGTAATGCATAACAATTTCTGCTATTGAATTTATATTTAAAAATGGTTAATAAAGCATTTACTAAAATAATTAGATATAAATAATTTGAAAATGAATCCATCCAGAACTTTGACTACATGAGGTAGTGATTTTAACTTAAAAACATTATTGAATCTTAAACCGTTATAGGACAAGCAGCAGTTTTTCCCCCCCATGACTGTATTCTTCAACCTCATGTGTATACCTAGTGTTTATCCTGGCAGCTGCTTTTTGAAATGTTGTATTTGTTTGGTTTGGAGTCTGAGAAACTCTCTTATAGGGATGAAACGGTATGGAAATTTAACATCACGATTATAGTGACCCAAATTATCACGGTTATCAATATTATCACGGTTTTGTTCAAACGAGATGAAAGTGTTCAAAAAGAACAGATGCACACACGTAAAACATTTCAACAAGTTTTATATTTGAAATTCAACAAACAACAAATAACTAAAGCAACTCTAAGCACTTTTTTAAGATAGATTCTGTGGGATTTATTTCCTTAATGGCCGTCGTCAATAGCAACGCATAACGCATAAATAATAATAATTTGTCGTAAATATAATCTCTAATATTATCTCTGTAAATATATTCTCAAGAAATATTCCCATCAGTGTTCAGCTATGATGCATTTAAATCAAGCATATTTTGTGTTAGAGCCCAAACAGTATCCAAGTGAAATAATGCATATCCATATTTCCATATGATTTGACAGTTTATTTGATTAAATATCAAAATGTGTGCATCATACCTGACACCTAGATGAACACTTTACAGTCAGTTTTATGACTCATTCTCTTCAAATGCTATTGAAGTTTGAAACGTGTATAACGTTACCAATGTTGTGTGTAACTTTAGAGACGGCCCCTAAATTCGCCAGCGTTATGCCAGTCATATCAGATGCGCTGTGGTTCTGCTGGGTTTTTTTTAAACCATTTTCGCTGCTGAAATAGAACAAAAACAGTCAACCTCTGTATGATGAGAGAATCTCTTGCGTACATCGCACATTTATCTCTGCTTTGAGTGTAATGTTAGATTTCAGCGAGTGACAGCGGCGCGCGCTCTGAACATAACTCCGCTAATCTGAACGCCTCTGATTATGAGACATTGCATTCATAAACTCAATAGAAACACGTGTTTATAATGTGCAACGCGATTATAACAGATGGCTTTTGAGAAGACTATTATAAGTTCAACAGCCAGAGTAACTAGTGGCAGCCGAAATAACGTTACACCTGCAAATGGTGGTTGTTAATGTCAAGCCCTGATTATCCCTAAAATGTCTAGTCTTGATTGAATTTGTTCGTTCGCTTCACGTTATAATTTGCCAGACGTAGTTTTGGTATTGAGGTCAAAGTCCACTTGCCTTGCGTTCGTAGTTTTGAAGTGTTTTCCCCATTACAGTGACTTTATTCTGGCATGTTCTTCAGACAAGGTGACCATCTTAGATTAAGTTTCCCTCAGGACTTTTGTAAAAGCCAAAATATGACAACACCTCAGATTTGGTCCTTTTAGAGGGCTGAACAATCCCCCGAGTGCTGTCACTGCCTTCTGACATTTCTTCTCATTCAGAAAACAGCGCTGCGTCTGCGCCAGACTGACGCTGACTGGACAAGACTTACCGCGAGTTTTCACAACCGTGATAATCACACGCGGTTTTAATGATAATACAATTTTTAACGATATTACTAACCGTCACTACATTTTATCGTGGTTTATCGTGACACCGGTAATCGTTTCATCCCTACTCTCTTACTATGATTATAGAGGGTATAATAATTTTTTTAATGCTGGTGAAACCTCAGGACAGATTCCCTGGAAGTTATACCACCTTTGCTCATGGATGGGCGCTCTGTTCTCCTGCCAGATTTTTTTAAGCCAATCACTTAAATCACATTGACTGTTAAAAGCATATTTTTACATTGACCGTCAAAGTGTGTAGTGTCTACCAGCAGGGCTAATGGGGCTACGCTAACCAATAAAATCTTGACCCCTCGGTTAGGCCTGTCTGAGAGACTCAAGATCATCATCCAAACGTGTATCTTCGTGTATCTTCAGCACAGTTTGCAGTGCAAGCTGCAATATTAATGACATGTTTTATCTCTTAGAAATGTACATTTGACAGTAGCTTGAGTTAGGATACAGATGTAAATTTATGTTTGAGTTTTATTAAAATTAACCATTGGTTTTCCATAGTATTCATACATTTAGATCATGATAACCACAGTTAAAACCACGCATCAATACCATTGTAAAATGTAACTATATGGTTTCTATTGTATTTGTATGAAAAACGGTAGCCTAAATGGGTGATTCTCACGAAAACTTGGTTTTAAAAATGTCAAACATGAAAATGTAAAAGATGCTTAAATTAACTTTTTTTCCCCCCAGACATTAGAAACAAAGTCTGGAGTATTTTGGGAAATTAATTTTAAAACTTTTACTTATCATTTAACACTTTTTTTGACATAATTTCGAAAATAAGTCCTAAAAAATCTCATTACCGCAACGTTCTGAAAACATCAACACTGTTAGAAAAGCTAATATATTTTCACATTTTTAAAAATTGATTATTAATACGCATGCACAGTTACTTGAAATTCAGAAATAATATTTATTTTTAATTTAACAGTTTTTTTTTTATTGATTAATTTCTCTCATTACCGCAACACCTTCCACAATTTACAACCATTTTTTTCATATATTTTCATGAAAGCTGACATATTTTCAAAATGACATGACAAACCTGAAAGAACATAATTTGTAGATACTGCGCATGCATTTAAAATCAAAGTACCATGTTTCTATTAATTAAATTAACATTTAATGAACATCTGTTGCGGTAATGATACATAGGTTTCGGAAATGAGGTTAATTATTTCGGTAATGATAATACATATACTAGTGTGAGATTTTGTTAAAAAACTAATTGTAAAGTAGAAAAAACAAATAATATTTGCACAACCATTCATTCAAGTTCAAAACAGTTTTATTGTGTAGTGTTTGAAAAATACATACGGCAACAAAAAAAAACGAAAGAAAGAAAAACATTAGAACAGGAATAAACAGGGCAACATATCAACGTGTGCCTTAAAACATTTTTCTTCCAATGTAGATTAGTGAAAGTATTTAGTATTCATTAAAACAAATATGAATTAATTACATTGGCATGGTATTTAATTAACTACACACAGGAACATTTAATAGAAGACAATCAGTTAAAGGGTTAGTTCACCCAAAAATGAAAATTCTGTCATTAATTACTTAAAGGTCCCATGGCATGAAATTTTCATTTTATGAGGTATTTCAACATTAATATGAGTTCCCCTAGCCTGAATATTGTCCCCAAGTGGATAGAAATGTTGATCGGTGTAAAACCGAGTTCTGGCTGTCTTTCTCTGCCTTTGAGAAAATGACAGGCCAGACGAGCCAATCCGTTTTGACGTCCAAGCAGGAACAGTTGGCACGCCCATGCAAGCGCTCCAGAGATCATTGCTTGTGAACGAGTGAATGCTGGCAGTTTCTCAGTGTTTGGATGTACAAATGAAAACAGAAGTCTTTTTTCAGTTCCTTCTGATCTGTGATCAGTGATTTCTTATGTGTAGCTAATTATTTATTATTTGTGCACACACTGCGGCTTCTCTCTCTCCCGACAGAACGGTGTTTTCGTGTTTTCTATCTTGTGAGTCAGTGTTTTTGTACGTCCTCGTCGCGTCTATCGGTTCTAAAATGTGCATACAGTCGGGAGTTTCTGCTCAACATCGGCAGAGCCACATCTTTAGAGAGAAACCTCACACACGCTGAAGCTCGGCCTTCAACATCCCCGACCCCCAGTACTGCATCTGCCCACAGCGGAGGCACCAAACGCGGCGTGAGATTAAGCAGAAGGAGGGTAAGCGTGAACATATCTGGGCTAGGCTAGCCAGCTTTCCCCACAATAAACTGGATTACATTCGATTACTGCTGTTGTGTCTTTGTTTGCGCTGTGTAAGTTACTCAATGCGCGTCACTGACGCTTTTCATATGATTGGAACATATCTAGAAATAATGCTTTAATCAAACTTACTAACCCGTTCATCTCGACAGCTGTAATGGTACTTTGCATGTGTTACAAAGTTGGTAGAATAATGATGAAGACGGACTCGGCGTGACTGGGACTCGTGTTTATTCAGAACTCTCAGATACAAACACAATAAACTCGCGCTGACAGACAGCGCTCTCACAACTCAGTAGTTACTATAAATAACTTTATTAGCAATCGCTCCGTCTCCGTGATGTCCGGTTCGCGAACGAATCATTCTTTTGAATCGGTTCTTTTTAATGAACCGAACCAGTTCACCAAATCGGACTGAATCGTTCTAAACGGTTCGCGTCTCGAGTCAGCGCTGATCCATAATTTACTAAAGTTACTAACTTTCTGACATGAGTGACAGCCCCTCCGACTAGAAATAAACTAATAACCTGAAGTATATTCTAGTAACTAAAACAGTTCACCCTGAACTGAGACATGCTGAGAGAACTGATGAGAAGTGAACTCAGGTCCATCCGTCTCTCTGGCAGCAGCTCGTGCGTCGTAGACCTCGTTAAACCACGCCCCCTCCGCTCATTTCAAATGCAAAGATGTCAGCCAATCACAACAGTGGGCGTTTTTACTGAAGTCTCACAGCAGACACGCCTCTTGAAGCAGGGCATTCAGCCACAGGGCAAACAGCAGTATAGACAAAATGCCTTTTATTTCTAAATTATGACATTTTATGACGGAAAAATCATACTAACAATATAAGTACACCTCAGGAAACACTATAAAATAATAGAAAAATGCCATGCCATGGGACCTTTAACCTCATGTGGTTGGACACCCGTCAGACCTCCGTTCATCTTCGGAACACAAATGAAGATATTTTAGTGTAAATCTGATGGCTCTGAAAGGCCTCCATTGACACAATGGCACTTTACACTCTCAAGACCCTTAAAAGACACTAAAGACGTCGTTACAAAGTCCATCTCACTACAGTGGTTCTAAAATAACTTTATGAATCGCGACAATAGTTTTTGTGCGCAAAAAAACCCTAAATAACGACTTACATAGTGATGACGATTTCAAAACACGGCCTCATGAAGCTTCGAAGCGTTATGAATCAATGAGCCGAATGATGATTCGGATCGCGTGTCAAACCGCCAAACTGCTGAAATTTGGCGATTCAAACTGCTGAATCGACTCACTGATTTTTGGCCCTTTGGCCCTAACCTGGCCCTTTTTTCGGATTTCACCAGATTTGCCATTAATTACAGTAAAAACTTAATCTTGGTGAAAGAAGCGGCTAACAATTCTGCGCATTAATCTTCTCTGGCTGTTGGGTAATATTCTCTGATCTCTCTGTCTAGCTTTTTGTTTGGCCTCTCTGCCTACCAAGTTAATAAGTCCCTGCTTTCTCTCTCTCTTCTCAAGTCTTCTCAGTCTTTTCCTTAGGTTTAACATCTCTTTAGTCCTGTCTAAAAGCTTCTCTTCTGTGTTACGCAACTTTGCCCTCAATTTTGATAGTGTTTTTTTTTCTTTTCTTCGTTTTGGGTGATTCTTTTGGGGTCGATGTTTTTATATCTCTTGCTGTCTGTATCTCATTTTTTGGGGGAATTAAGTTGATGTCATTTTGCTGTAAAAAAAAAAAGATATTTATACAAGTTGGAAACAAAAACAAAACAAAAAAAGAGCTTTAGAACTTTTGAGAATAGTGTATGCTGTGTTTGTTGAACATAATTACATTAAAACAACCCTCTACAATGAGAGTAAAACACTTGCATATGCAAGTATATTTCACTCTGGGCGACTAAATAATATCTATCATCAGCCATTGGCTAATAAATGCTTAGATTTTACACGCCAGTGTGTGTTAGAGGTTAAGAATAAGTTTAGCATAGATATATTTTCACTCGCTGAACACTCAGAAAAACAGTTTCGCTCTCCGTCAAGCGATATGTCTATTTCTGTTCAGCTCAACGGATACGAGCATACCTGTATCTGACATACTGTAAACTCTAGTGTGAAGGCGCACAACTCGACGTCGCTTTGCAGAGAGCGCTGTGTTTCTCTCGCTCACACACACACACACACACACACACACACACACACACACACACACACACACACACACACACACACACACACGTTGGTGCAACAGCATTATGAGGACTCTCCATAGGCGTAATGGTTTTTATACTGTACAAACCGTATATTCTATCCCCCTACACTGCCCCTGCCCCTAAACCTACCCATCACACACACACACACACACACACACACACACACACACACACACACACACACACACACACACACACACACACACACACACACACACACACACACACACACACACACACACACACACTGCCCCTGCTATTTGATTTACAGGGACAAATTAAATGTCCTCATAAACCACTTTTATGTTGTAATACCAGTGTAATACCCATGTCATTATACAAATTTGTGTCCTCATAAATCACATAAACAAGCACACACACACACATACACATGCACGCAAAGAGAGAGAGTCTTAAATACTACGCAGAATCGACGCGCTAATGTAAATAATAATCTTTGTTGTGCTTAGAGGGTTGTAAAATTATAATTATACAGTTATTTTAACTTTTAACTGTTGTTTGGCTTTAAAAATAATGTTTAAATTCAGTAATCTTACATTAATACATACAGTTACCTGCTGAGACAAGAATGGCTGTTCTTTTGGGGCAGCTTCTTGAAGATTCTCTTGAACTTCATTTGCTTCTTCAATAACTTGGATAAGCTGAAGTGAATCATCTTCCTCACTAGATGGTGTTGTGTCTAGTACAGCTTTAAGCTGTTTCTTTCTTTTATAATAACGTTTTGAGCTTTCCCGCCACTGTCTTTTTTTTGTTTCATGTTGCTTCTTAGTCAGCTCTTCAGTTTTCTTTATTTTGCTAGTTTGTTTTCGTTTTTGATACCTGGAAGAGGAAAGAAAGCATAGCATTAAATTATGGGGGGGGGGGGGGGGTTGTATGTACACATCTTCATATAGTATAGACATAATTTTATTTAATGATAGACATCATTAAATTGATTGAAAAAAATAAGTAAACAAGAAAATAAAAAATAAAACAAATTACAAACAGAAGCACAAATTACTATTTATTATTTATTTAAATTATAACTAAGTTATAACAAAATGATTAACAATTTACTGAAGTTTGTTTTTAATTAATATTAATGACAGAGTGCTGTAAAATGATTAGGTTGCTGTCACTTCAAGAGTCACACAACCTGCAAGTGTGGTGGGAATTTCCTACAGTATGAACAAGTACACTCAATCCAGCACCTGTTATAGGCTAAAGGTGTGCGTGTACTCTCATGTACATTTCCTAACACTTTTGGGTGTTTTTTTGCTAATTACACTTGCTGAAACATCTCCAAACCTAACCTCTCTCTCTCCTTCCTTCTGTACCCTTCGAGCTGTTCTGGGTTGCTGTATAATTTCTCCCTGAACTTTGTCAACCTGGCCTTTGCTAAAGCTTTTTTTTTCTCACTTGCAGACTGTCTACAAAGAAACATCATAAAGCAAAATATCAACAGTTATTACATTTTAAAATGATATTAAATTCATAAAAGATATTTAAAAGTAATAAACAATATGCTTGAATTCTCATTTCCGAAACAGAAGTTCTCTTTACCGCAACTGCCATTAAATGGTTGCGGTATATGAGAATGGTGTTGCGGAGGATGAGGTACCTCGGTATGTTTTGCTTACAATAGAGAAGCTATGAAGGCTTTGCTAATTTTGTACTCAGTGAATATAATTAGACTTTAATAAAGCACATTTTCATAAAAAATTGTAAATCTAACAATTTAAAAAATGTAGAAAACTTCCTGTTTCGGTAATGATAATCAAAATGTTGTGTAAACATTCAGACAAGACAATATTGAACATTTTAACTGGAGAGATATAAAGATATGATCTTACCTGGTAGCCATCTTGAAGTAACTGCTCCATGTGCTCGGTCACTCAAAATCAAACTTTATTTAAATTCTGTATGTGCGCTTAAACAGTCCTCAAAATGTGTTGCGGAGGATGAGAACATTAGGCATGGACACATCATTTTCCTAATTTCTTTTCATTATTATTATACATGAATATTCAGTAAATAATTTTTCTGTCATCTGAAATAATCTAGTAAAACATCTATTTATTTTTTTCGAAATATTTTTATGTTCATTTGTTTAAATTACAACATAAGACACATTCAAACACAGTCGGACACATTGCGGTAATGAGAATTTCAGCAGAAAATGCAATAAAATTGAAAAATAATAAATTCTTATGTTGAAATCAGACATTGTGCAAGGTAGAGAAAGGTATTGTCTTTATTCTGATGCCTTTTAATATTACTATATTACACATTTTATATTTAAAATCATTAGTGCCGTGGTGTTTTAATGGTTTCGTGAGAATCACCCAAATACATTTAGTCTAAATGCACAAATGCTGGTCTACATTAATAGTTTAATAAAATTTGTCCCACATTTCTGTAGGGCTGTGCGATATTGAAGAAAAATGCGATACGATATTGCTTTAAGTGTGTAAAATCTATTTCTTTCCCCAACTGATATCGTTCACTTAAAGTATAACTGACTTTGTTTACATGAATACTCGTCAAGACAGCCATTTTGACAAAACTGTGTGTGTATTTGACAGTTCGAGTGTGTAACAAGACACGAAAAAAAGAATGGCTCGTGTGCACGTTTTTGTGTGTGTCAGACAGCAGACAGCACGAGACTGCAAGGAGTTGTTTTTCGCAAGTTAATACGTTTAATAACTCTTTTTAACGTCAAGCAAGTCACATAAGTAACAGTCGTGTGCCCAGTCTATTCTCTGCTATATGCCTCAACCTAAAACGTACACTTTTCACAATGTTGAAGTAGCATATTAAAATCATTCAGATATTGCGTGCCCTTGCGATATGCATATTGCGAAATGTACATTTGCGATATTTCGATAATTTCGATATATTGCGCAGCCCTACATTTCTGCCACAATACCAAGGTGCCACTACATTAAATCCATGTTAAATGATGGTGATTTGTAGATTGGAGAGCTTTTTGACTGTATCGTTGCGCACAGTGTTTCTCCTGTGTAATCTGGCTTTAACTAGTTTAAATCACTGAGACATTTGTGTTCTTTGAATTCACATTTGTGAATTCAAACACTTCTCACTGGATACCACAGTGCTGTTTAGTGGTCACGTGACCGAGATCGATCAGCTAGTAAACACTTCTGAGAATGGTTATGAAATGTACCATTCAATTTGCAAAACAATTAAGAATCTGTTTTGGTTAAAATTGTTAATTGAAATAGCTGAACCTAAACATAAATTACAAGATAGGGCTGTCACAATTTCCTAATTTAAATTTGAGTGCTCAAAAAAAAAAAAAAAAAGAAATCTTCGTTTGCAATTTATCTGTCGATTAACCAGCAAAATACAGCAAGTGGCGCATTCCTCGGACGAGAATCCATTAACCACATTATTAGGCTGTATGTATGAAATATTTAAACCATTTAGAAATCACGAAGCATAGTGCTATTGTGAATTCACAAACACTGCGATTCAGTTAAATATATAATTTACATGTCTCACTACATGAGTGTGCATGTTTTGATGTCCACATGTTCTTGTTCAAGAAATCACAGTGGCTGTAGCATTTCTATCTTACAGAAGTGGCCAACATTTAAAGATTAACTGGACATTTGGATTAACTGTTGTTAGGCCAATATTAATCAAGGATTTGATCATGCTGTAAAGTGTAACAACAACAATCACCAGTTGGCGCCTTCTGTAGGCATTTGTTTTACAGAAGTTGATTATTGTTTATAGTGTATCACATTATGTACTTTAAAGGGGCTATATGCGTTTTTCTGAAATTTAAACTCGCGACTGACACCTGTGGCCAAAAAACAGAACTGCTCTCATTTTCTGCTCGCTCTCGCAGCGGTGGTGACGTCACATCCGCAGACAGCGCGGGAAAAGACGACCCGCCAGAAAATATGAAAAATAGGATACAGACTTATAGGTGCACCCACTGTGAGCGGACAAGGTGTCAGTATGCTCATCAGGAGATCTTTGAGTCATAAATGGTAAAATAAAAAGGCTATTGTTACGTTTATTTTGGGGAAAAAGTTGCATATAGCCCCTTTAATGGCGTTGTTCAATAAAACAATATGATTACTTGCTTTTGATACTTTATTTGAATCAATTATTATTGCTTCATTGTTATTATATATGTATTTTAAGTAATTTTAAAGGCTATTTTTCATTTGGGTCTATTTTTATTACCACGTTGTTTTGCATTTTGTGAATTTCAGTCAAATAAAAGACGTTTATTTTGTCACAAGATTTCTTTAAAATAGTGTAAATATTGATTTGTTCTCGTGAACCCAATATTTTGTATTGTCTCTTGAGCTTAGTGTATCATCACACCCCAACCGATACCTATTATAGTTTGGTTTACAACCGATATGCTGATGTTTTTCATGTTTTACTTCTGTTTTTGTTAAATTTTATATTCATATTTAAATAATAAAAACATAGCAGATGTTTTTTTTTTATATTTTTACAACAACAGCAACAATAATATTAACAATAGGTAAAATGCAGTCTAATGTTTTCAAATGGAGAACATAAATGACAAGTGTCTTAACTTTTAGATGTTGTTTATAGGCGTAAAGACAACCATTTTACTGGAATAAGCATTGTCAGGAAAGTAACAAACAAAACAGTAAATGCATTACATTAGAGGCCATTTCAAATGGCATGTTATCAGAACTATAAATGTTTTTGTCACAGTCTAGAATAGGTTAATTAAACTGCTTTATTTCCAACATGCACTTGTCTTTAATTTCATTAATTTCAAGTCTTTCGGACTTTGGATTTGATGTCCACTACTTGACATGTTAGTTTCACCTCTATTTCTTTGATTGGTTTGATTTCCACTTTGTGAGTTAACCTCTGTTTCTTAACGCCCGTTCACACGAAGAACGATAAAGATATTGGCATCCACATCAGCGAACAATATCGCTCTTTTTATTCTTAGCTCACGCTGAGTTTTATTGTCTGCTTCTTTTAATGCTTGAGCTCTTTAAAGCAGGATGTATTCTGATTGGCTGTCAATGTTTTTATCATTCATCAGCTGGAAAAAACATTCTGAAAATGATTCAAACTAAGGATTCACTGATATGAAAAATTTGCCCAATGTTGATAACCAATATTTTGGCCAATAAATCTAAATTTGATTACAAAATTACAAAAACAAATGGCTCACCATTGAAGCCATGCCTCAAGCACTTCAACATAAATCAAACATATACAGTACATTAGTCTAGTTTGAACCAGTGTTAGATTCCTTAACTTTTAAAATTAATTTTACACTCCTATGGCCAACAATAAAAAATTAAAAAAAATCTATTGCCTTACAAAGATATAAAATAATGCCTAAATAATGCACACAAGTCATTGGACAACATTACTTGCATAAAAAGAATAAAAATGCATGTTCCATGAATAAATAAAATGGAATCGCCTATGCACGGACAACAAGAGGTAGTTCGGGGCTTGATTTCGTTCTTTGGGAATTGATTGGATTGTTGGAAGTTGGTAGTTCGTAACAAAATGGAAGTAGATTTGAATGCCAGTTTGCACTCAGTTGTGGAGGATTACTCTCCACCGGAATCAGAAAAACTCAATCTTAAATACTTTTCTACATTTGTTACTGAGCATATTTCCTCACTTTTCGCTGGTTTATGCTACAGATTTCACTCATTTTTAATCCTTTTATGGCTTTATTTGTTTAAACTTTTTTTTTTCACAGTTAATGGCGGATTAACATGAGATTGGCAGAATCTGGGTGTGTGTTATATAGGGCTGTCAAAAAAAAGTTTGTTTATCCAGTACAGCGGTGCGGCTGTAAAAAGGTGTAAAAATTGGCAACCTGTTCAATGGTGTATTCAGTCAGACACAGAGCAGTGCAGAAGAAGGCAATCGGCTTTGGAGCATGAGATGGATATAAATGAAAGAGAAGATTCGCTACCCGCTGACGAAAATCCTCTCAATTGGTGGCAAAAATCAAGCGGTATATATGTATCCACATATTGCGCAGCTGGCAAAGACATACTTGATCATACCTCACCAAAAAACGCTCAGCACTCGCTGCAGGTCAAGTTGACTGTTTGGTGTTTTTCACCAACAATATGTAGATGTTTAGTGAGTGGAAATGGATTGTTTCTGAATGTCTGTTTGCTATTTTGTGTCCACATTACATTGCCTGTTGAAGGGCATATTGCAGGTTAGAGACCCCAGTGAGTCAATTTATAGAAAAATAATGTAGGAACTAGATTTTCTTAAAAATATACTTATAAATACGCTACTAAGGTTTTTGGAGTCGTTTTTGTAAATATTTTACTTCTGCATGTAAAAGTGCCAAAACCGGACGTGACGTAATGGGAGGGAGTGCGGTGAATGTCAATGATAGGAAAACAATGGAACGCAATGACAGTTCGGAAGCTGAGGAAATTATAAATGTTTATTAATACTCAAATGGCAGACCACAGCCATACAATTATGACACACCATTAGGGACAGGCTAGGATTTGACAAAACAACAATTAGAGGAGACAAATTGAGTTGTTGTGTGAGGAGAAACAGTGGAGAACATAGGTGTCTTGGTGAGAGAACAGTGTTAGCTTATAGATAACGCTAGCTAACGATATGTGTACACTGCTCCGATTACAATACTGTACAGATTATTATCATGTATCAGACAACAGCGATAACTATTATTTTTAATTACAATTATATCTGCATTTATGTCAACCTAGAGACTTTTAAACATCAAAATGTAATTTATTGATTTGTGTAAAAATGACAAATAAACAGCTTTTCCAAATCTATTTTGCCTGGAAACGCTTCCAACACGCTTGCGTGTCACGTGAAAAATAGGCATCTGTTCTATTTCTAGCATGCACACGTTTTCGGTGGGCTCGATGAGACGCATGTCACGCAGGCAGTGTGCAAGCTCTAACCTGTTAACATGGGAGCTGAAATAAAAATGGACGCGCCACGCAGCCAGTGTCTAGTGTTTCTTCGAGCTGCATCTCTGACGGATCCTCCCGCCGGCGGCCGAACCACAGACAGTATAGTGTTATTGTATGCGTTTCATGTTATCCTTTATTAATTAATTCTGTGTTATGGGTTTATTTTGTGCCGATTCACCGATAGTGTGAGGATGTATATGACGTTTTGAGTATGTATTTGAGTGAACTTGAATGCACTCATGCATGGCATGAATAAAAAATTAACATTACCAGCACATAATTCCAAACTTTTTTGAAAAGTGTGAGACTGTATTCATTTGTGTTGTTAATGTACATACTTTGTATTCATCAATGTTGAAATTGATCCACTTAAAAACAACGGCTAAGAAGCATCGTTAGGCCTGTCGCAATAATCAATATATCGATATATCGCACAATATATGTACATGACCTCAATCATTTTTGTGATGCAATATATTGCCCATTTTGTTTACATGATAATGAATGTCACCAATATTTTACTCGATTGTGCTGTCATCTTGTATGTTTTCCATGACGGAGGCGAAAGTGGTTCTCGGGCAGTTCCTTCATACACAGAGCGTTTATCGACAGGTGAAAAAAGGCGCCATTTGAGGCGTTGCAGTGTTTTCCTGACAACTACTGACAGTTTGGAAGAATAAGCCCAAATGGACTTGATTTCAAAGCCGCAATCCCCTGTTCCGGTGCACATATAAATGTCAACGATGTTATCGAGTGTTACAATCGAGTGTTAAAGCCGTTTCACAAGCGAAAATGTTTATTTACTATTTATTAAAACATTTTTTTATTTTTTTTATTTAGGATAATATATTTTTTACCCTTAATTTCCATGATCTAAAGAATTAAAAGGTTGTCATTTGAAAGTGTGTAGGTCTACTTGCATTATTATGCTGTTATATTAGGATTATATATTCAGGGGCATAAAATAGTCTTAAAATGACAATAATATCGTTTATCGCAATCATTTCTGAGACGATATTGTGACCTACATATCGTGTGTGGATGTTTATTCATTTAATATCATCTGACCTTTACATGAGTATTACAATGTTTGACTCCATCATATTGCCGGGATAATAATCCCGACTCCCTCTTGTGACGTAATATGACGCGACGTTGGAAAAAAAAAGTTTTTTACAAACGGCCAACGAAACGGCCGCTTTATCTACTAAATTTGTGCTCTCATGTCTTAAAACATTTTAAATCCTGCATTACCTTTTCATATGGTATTTTCATACAAGGTTATATATTCATTTGAAAAAAAAATTAACCTGCAATATGCCCTTTAACTGCAGGTCCTTGTGGTAATTACAGTATGCCGGGCAGGAAATTCAAACGTTCGACTATCATCCATTGACCTCAAATATGGCTTATCATTTGAAACATGCAAGTAGCAACTTTACATTGTGGTTCGCTCTAACGTTAACCTAGCCCATATCCAAGTGTTTGTGGAGTGTGGAAGCTACAGTATTGGCACGCTTACTGCATGACTTGGAGGTGCTGGCACGATCACTTGCATTTTTTTTTTCCTGACAAACTTCAGTTGTTAAGATAAATTAAATGGTTTGTAGTTTCAGGGGAAAATGAAGTAGGTGGTGTACTTTAACATTTTGAATGTATTGTTCTATTGTACTTAGCCGCTAACACCTTGTCATATCGTATTGTTAAAATCTACTGGGACTGCCCTTTTAATAGTTTCCAAAGCCTCTATTTTTAATTCAGAAAGGATGTTGTATATAGGATGCTCTGAATTGATTTGAAGCCACGCCACTGATTCAGTAGTGCTGTATTGAATTGGGGAAGAGCCGAGTCCAGATTTGCTGACAGAATGAGGTGATGTTAGTGATCTTCACCACCAGGCCAGTGTAATAAAGAGGAAACAGAAGCTGCTCCAAATAGAACTACTCAAAGTAAATTACCATCATTTACAGTGTTTGCAGGGGACAACGCAAGCATGTGCGTATATCAAGTGCACCCTCACACTTGATACTACAAAGCACTAACCATAAGAGAATATAGCATTGCCAAAGCTCTGCACTGAAAGTTTTATTAAGGAGAACCCAGAGTTCAAATTAATATAAAATTAATACTTTTAATATGGTAATTCATAATCTAGACCGACAAAACATTACTAATAATTCTGATAACATGCTAGATGAGATGGACTTGGTAATAGTGACGTATTTTTCTGAACACTAATGTATTCATATTTCAGCGAATATTCCAGCTTATTCCATTCGCTTTACTCACTAAACCTTTTAAAACGAATGCTTATATTTATGCCAAGTTGATAGACTCGCCTGTTATTTATTGATGTTGTTGTTTTTTTTCAGGCTGTTTAGAATGTATTATACTTTTTTTTTATTTGTTAGAATTATATTATATTTGTTACTTGTTTGTTTACCTAATGAAAGCTTTTTATTTAAGAGAGATACTTTAGTGACACTGCAATTTTATTTTTTGCACTTTCAGACCCCTTTATTTATTGATGTAGAAGTGTTTGTTATGTATGCGCAAGGAGAAAGTGAAATTACAGTATAAAATGCATTTTCTTCAACTGAAGAGTACTGAATCTATTGCTTTTTCACCAGGGCACTTAATGGTGACCCTGAAAAATAGACCTAGATCAGTTATATTTTAGTATTAATTATATACTACTATAGTAAATAGTAATATTTTGAATTGGGTTTTATTTTAAATTTAATTTTAACAGTTTTTTTCCCCCTATATATATTTTTTTATATATTATTTTTGCCAAAAGCACAGTTCTATTCCCCCCCCCCTTTTTTTTATTTTTATTTTTATAAATAACTTTCAGCATCATTTCAATTTATTACACGATTTATTTCGAATAGTTTGATTATAACGACACTGGCCTTTAAAATGAAATGAGTTTATATTGTTTGTATTTGTTGTTTTTTCCTCTCCTTATGTCATCAGCGATGTTATGAACACAAGCAGTACAGAAATGGACTGAAATTCTGCAAACAGATTCTCTCCAATACCAAGTTCTCAGAACATGGAGGTAAGAACCATACTTTGCTGGTACAGTTTAATGTGAATAACATGGACACAAATCTAATTTAAATGAACATAATCTAAACAATATTTACTCCAACATGTCCATATGTATTGACAAAACAGGACATTTAGTGACTGGGCAGAATGACCAATTGGGCACCGTTATTAATAATCTCAAAGTAGCCACATATCACTCTGGCTCATTATTACTGCATAAAACATGACTGCAGCTGTATTTTATTGTCTTAAACATAAAACATTCCTGAATGAAAAGTTTTGTTTACTAATCCCATTTAAGGCTTAATGAGTTAAAGGTAATGATCTTTGCAGAGACGCTGGCGATGAAAGGCCTGACACTGAACTGCCTGGGAAAGAAAGAAGAAGCCTACGAACTTGTCCGCAGAGGTCTCCGAAATGACCTGAAGAGCCACGTCTGTATCCTTGGAGTTAGTGACCAAAACACGCGTTTAAACGCTTTCAATTTGACATTTATATGCGTTAAACTCCAGTATGCAGAGTATTGTAGGGTAATGGTCCATGTGTTGGAGCAGTTGGTATGAGTTTGTTTACTCATGTTCACAGCGGCAGAGCTAACAATCCAGTATTTGTCTTAATTTGAAGCCTGTCACTGCCTGTGGGGGTGATGGAGCACAGCCAAAATTCTTGCCCTGTGTCTGACCATAATCTGCAGTAATACCCGTGAACTGTTTAGACAGCCAAACACATAGTGCAGTGTTTCCTCGCTGCCCATCAAATGCTTCACATTCTAGAGGTTCATGTTTTACAGGGAAAAAACATTTTGGAATATAATAATTATTTTATTGATTTACCAAAAGTTTCAACATTATACCAAAAATGCTTTAATGTATTTGAATTTAATTGAAAGTGTTTGATAGTAGATATACAAATGACTTAAAGGTATAGTTCACCCAAAAATGAAAATTACCCCATGAATCACTCAACCTCAAGTCATCCTAGGTGTGTATGACATTCTTCTTTCAGATGAATAAAAGCAGAGTTATATTAAAAACGTCCTGGCTAATCCAAGCTTTATAATGGCATTGAATTGTCTCGTTTATGAAGCCCAAAAAAGTGCATCCATCCATTATAAAAGTAATCCATACGACTCCAGGGGCTTAATAAAGGCCTTCTGAAGCGAATCAATATATTTTTACAAGAAAAATATCCATATTTAACACGTTATAAAATAAAATATCTAGCTACCGGCAGACCGAAGATAGTGTAGTGTCTTTCACAGTTTAAAATACTTGCGCCGTCCGACGTCATCGTTGCGGCAGTTACGCTTTTTTCCTAGGTTGAATGCGAAAGGCCGGAAGCTAGATATTTTACTTTATAATGTGTTAAATATGGATACGTGTTAAATGTTTCTTAAATACGACCAATCAAATTGCTTCGGAAGGCCTTTATTACATAAGATTTAATAAAAATTTTGGGCTGACATTCACTGTCATTATAATGCTTGGAAGAGCCAGGACATATTTTAATTGTATTCGTCTGAAAGAAGAAAGTCATGTACACCTAGGATGGCTTGAGGGTGAGTAAATCATGAATATGATTTTTCTTGATATATTATTAATGTGGATTTTCCTTGTTGAAAATATACAGTAAAAGCCACTATTTTGCTATGTTGTCCATACAACTTTTTTTGTTGTCCATATAGCATATAGACATCTCAGTATTTTAGGAAAGGGGTCTCTTGCATGGGGGTTCATTATATTTTGGCATCCTTTGTGTAGTCCCTGGTATAGTCGACTCAGTGTCCGGGGACCCACACACAAAATATTTTGTCTTGTGCTTTGTGAATTTAGTGATCATTCTGTGCACAGTACTGACTGTCATCAGCTCTCTAGTCTTGTTTTTCTTTGCAAATAGTTATTCCTGCTGTCCTTAACGTGACATTTCCAGGCTGGCACGTGTACGGTCTGCTCCAGAGGTCTGACAAGAAGTATGACGAGGCTATTAAGTGCTACAGAAACGCACTGAAATGGGACAAAGACAATTTGCAGATCCTTCGAGATCTCTCCCTGCTGCAGATACAGATGAGAGACCTGGAGGGTTACAGGGTGAGTGTGTGTGTGTTCTCGCTCAAATTAACCTTTATTCAGCAAGGATACATTCAATTAACCAAAAGGGATAGTAAAGACATTTAAATTTACAATACATTTCTATTTAAAATGTTCTTTTGATCTTTCTATTCATCAAAGAATCCTGACACAATATTAAGCAGAAATAATAAAGGTGCACTATGTAACATTTTTTTCGGTCAAATATCTAAAAACCACTAGAACAGTGTTATATATTTTGTTCAGTTGAGTACTTACAATATTCCAAATGTTTCCAACTATTTGTAAATCGTGAGAAAATTGCAATTTTATCCTTTTAGTCGCCTGTCAATTGCGTCATATCTGCGTTACCCCCGGTTTCCGGTTTTATTTTGCAGAAACGCTTTACTCTTACTGCAATGTGCAAAAGTGTCATAGCAGCCGCCGAGCGAACGCACAGTGTAGTGAGGCATGTGTTGCGTTCATGTTATTAACAATCGCTCCAGCAGCCTTGCTCCGCTCCCTCAACACTCCGTCTTACTCTGCTTCACTACAGTAATGTTAATAATCACATCCATAAACAGGATTTCTGCCCGAGTCCTATCCTGATTCTTTCCCACCGGCTGTGAGGTGAAGACCACATGTCTCAAGATTCTGCACTCAAACTTGGCGTCATCAAAACAGGCGACCTCTAGTGGACGGAAAAGTTACATAGTGAACCTTTTAAGCAGCACAACTATTTTCAACTTTGATAATAATAAATGTTTCTTTAGCATCAAATCAGCATTAGACTGATTTCTGAAGACACTAAAGAATGGAATGATTATGCTGAAAATTCAGCTTTGCCATCACTGTGAAGTTACTTAAAAATTTAATATTTCACAATATTGTTTTGATTTTTTGCTCGATTATTTGATCAAATAAATTCAGCCTTGTTGAGCATAGAGATCTGATGAAAACAGATTTCAAAAATGTTAATGACCCCAAACCTTTGAACAGTAGTGTGTATTTCATTTATTGTAGAATATGCACAATAATATTCACTTGAATATGTATACTATGCTCTCTAATTTATTAAAAAGACCCTTATTTTGCATTATGTATGTGTTGGGCCAAATACAGGGGCCATGACTCAGCAATGTCCATTTCCTGTCTGTTGAGCTTGTTTCTCTCTCTCCTCTTCTCTTGTGTCTTTGTTTCTTTGTCTTCTGCGGTATGATAAAGTGGGTGTGTAATGTTTCATACCCTCAGGCTACTCTGATACCTGCTTTTACCACTGAAATGAAAGCCTTTCAGATTTGGGTTTTGTGCTTTATGGTTCCACTGTTGTTTTAGATGGTACTTTGTTACATTATTTTGAAGGAGATCCAATTTCTCCTCTGTATTCAGCAAGAGCTTACCCCTTTTAAAAGCTTTTTAAAACCTTTTAACACCTTTTTTCTGACTGTTTTGACTCGCTTATAGGAGACCCGGTATCAGCTGCTGCAGTTACGGCCAGCCCAGCGAGCATCATGGATTGGTTACGCCATTGCGTATCACCTCTTAGAGGACTACGAGATGGCCGCCAAAATCATTGAGGAGTTTAGAAAAACACAACAGGTAGATACAGACGAGGCAGGCAGATACAGTGTTTTTTTTTTTCTTTTTTCTTGTAGGGTTGTCACAATACCAAAATGCTAGTATACTAATGAACATATTTTATATCATATCAATATATCAATATGCTTTTAAACAACATGGATTGTGAAGTGTTATTTAAAAAAAATGATTTGACAAACTAAATTAAAACCATGTAGTATGTACAAGTGTTACTTTAGTATTATGCGGTTGTATCAAGGTTATTATAACCAAAACTAAAGCCATAAAGTTTGTTACTTTAAATAAAATAAACATTAATTAAAACAAATATAAAATAATATAAAATATAAAACACTTCAACCAAACTCAAACAAAAGGCATTTCCTATTTTCATTTAACTTGATATACTAAAAAAAATAAAAAAATAATAATAATAATAAAACTAATAGTATCTCAATGATACTAAAATGTATACTATTTATTGATTAATCAATTAGCTTTGTTTTCATATTAGTTAGTTTTAATAATTTAAAATGTATTTGCTATTGTCCTTTTTATGTTTCTATTTAATATATTTTTAGTTTCAGTGCTTGAACTTTAGCATATTTTTTTATATATTTTTTTCATTTCATATATCCTATTATTTCTTTTCAATTAACAAAATAGAATTTTAATAGTTTTAATTAACAATAGCAAGTTTTTTTGCTCTTAAACACATTCAAGTTTTTCAAATAATTAATCAAGTACAGAGCCAGTAAATAAAACACACATTGACAATCAAGTTTTTTTTTCTTAATTTTGTTGTTTGACTAATATTAAGGACAATTTATTTTTTTTATATGGGACACTGGAAATTTAGTAGGAAAGTGGAGGAAGATTTATACAAACATCTGTATTGTATCATGAACGCTCTTCTCAGAGCATGTATGCAAAAACACATATGAATGTTCAAAAACTGGTGCCTGTCAGTCATACAGACCTTTTAAAAAAATTAAAGTACAATTATATACTACTGTATCAACATGCATACCAAAGGACCTGTATAATTTTAAAATCACTATTAACTTGGAATAGATTTGAAAGAATGGGGGCAGAGTAACAGGAGTGTTAAATGAGGTATTGTGACTTTGACCTGCCACTCCAGGTCAACAGGCAACACAATGGCACGCGATTATTGTGACTTCTAAGATAAGGCACGCACTTCCTCTCATTGGTTTCTAGCCTAACAGGAAACTACAAGTTGGCAGGCTAAATTAAATTATTCTTAAATATTTTATATTATTTTGGAGGGATTCGTTCATGCAACAGATCATTTGTATATGCATTTTTATGGGGTTTATGATGTTTTTAATTACATTTTTTCAGACGTCCCCTGACAAAGTGGATTACGAATACAGTGAACTGCTGCTGTATCAGAATCAGGTCCTGAGGGAGGCGGGACTCTTAAGAGAAGCTCTGGAGCATCTCACCACCTATGAGAAACAGATCTGTGATAAACTGGCTGTGGAGGAAACCAAGGGTACATCAGTGCTTTCTTCCTCATCCTTTTTTTCTTCTGCATCTTATGATATTTTGTCCGTTCATGCAGTTTTTCCTATTCACATTTTGCTTGTCTAGCAGATTGACTTCCTGTTTGTGGTGCCCTATGGAAAATTCTCTCATTTCATTCCTGTGTTCTTGTTGCGGATGTGTAGGGGAACTTCTGTTGAATCTGGAACGGTTTGAAGAGGCGGCAGATATATACAGACGACTGCAGGAGAGAAATCCTGAGAATTGGTCTTATTACCATGGCCTGGAGAAAGCCCTCAAGCCTGGTACACACACGCAAACTGATTGGCCAGCATCATTTTTATCTCTCATCTTAAAACAATATGCATGCACATTGGTAACAAAACACCGCATGTCTGGTGTTTTTCAGTGAGTACAGATGAGAAGCTAAAGATCTATGAGGAGGCCTGGGTGAAATACCCTAAAGGGCTTGTACCTCGCAGATTACCGCTCAGCTTTCTGTCTGGTAGGCAACTTCTTCTGGTCTAATACATCAGCTTCTACCATAATTGTGCATTTGTTGAATAAAATGTTCTGTATTGTTCAGGGGACAAGTTTCGAGAGTGTTTGGATAGATATGTAAGAATGAACTTCAGTAAAGGCTGTCCTCCAGTCTTCACCACACTCAGATCTCTCTATCAGGACAAAGAGAAGGTGAGGAAACACACCACACACCACCGAACATTCATACTAGTGTTTATGTGCAGATGGGTTTTTCACATTTTATTTTAATTGCAGGTGTCAATAATTGAAGAATTAGTTGTTGGTTTTGAAACGTCATTACGGAGCTGTCGAATGTTCAGCCCAGATGGTATGATTTTTTTTTTCTTTATTTCCTTATATTTCCTTTTTATTTAATTTTATTATTATACTGTTTGTATTATAGGGATCATATCATGAGTACTGTTGCTTTCAGAACACAAAACTTCCTCCCAAGTTCAAAAATACTATATAAAATGGTGTTAAAGGGATGGTTCACCCAATAGTTCAAAAATTAAAATTACCCTATGATTTACTCGTCCTCAAGCCATCCTAGGTGTATGTGAAATTTTCTTCTTTCAGACAAATACAATCAGAGTTATATTAAAAAATGTCTTGGCTAATCAAAGCATTATAATGGCAGTGAATGGGAGCCTAAGATTAAAAAAAAATGTTTTACTGAACAGTGTGTTAAATATGGATTTGTGTAAGAGAAATATCCATTGATTCCCTTCAGAAGGCTTTTATTAACCCCCCGGAGCCGTATGGATTACTTTTATAATGGATGGATGCACTTTTTTGGGCTTCAAATTTTGGACTCCCATTCACTGCCATTATAAAGCTTGAATTAATCAGGACATTCTCAGACATAGCTTCGATTGTATTTGTCTGAAAGAAGAATGTCATATACACCTAGGATGGCTTGAGGGTGAGTAAAAATGGGGGAATTTTCATTTTTGGGTCTATCCCTTTAAAGCAGCTATTATTATGTGAAAACCCACATCTATGTGAAAAACATCACCCAAAAATGAAAATTTGCTGTTAATCTACTCACCCGAAGGCCATCCATGATGGTGTCTTGTTTTTTCCTTCAGTAGAACAGTAAAGGAAGATTTTTAGCTGAAACTTTGCAAATGTCGACACACTCTTTTTCTGTTTAACTTTAGCGCGTAAATTCTATGTCGATACTTCAAATGTCGCCAAAAACAACTAGTTTAGAAACACTTTGTCGAGAAAAAGGGCTTTAACACGCACAAATGTGGTGTCACATGACTGAATTAGCCTATTATATACAGCGTCCACATGTGGTTCCCTGTAGTTCAACGGCGCACTAAATCTATTATAGCCTATTCATATTATTAAATTGTATATTCAATTATTTTATTACTATTGCTAAGAATAAGACGTGTTACCTCTCAAACATCATTCATCCTTTTTTTGTAATTTTGTGTTTTTTACAATCTAAAGCCGCGTTTCCACCGAAATTACCCGGAACTATTTGTACCAGGAACTTTTTTCCCAGGAACTTTTTCTCCCCCAGACCTGCTACAATCTGCGTTTCCACCGCGGTCTAAAGTACCGGGGAGATTAGGCAAATTAGCCCGGTGACGTGGGAATGCGCGCGACTGCTTCTCCCAGTCACGACGGACATGAATCACTTTTGCGCGATACTGTCTGCAACAATAACAAGTGGAGGAGATGCAAGCAGCGCTGCTTTTGCATACACATTACCAACACTGCTTATTTAAACGTGCACTTTCACCTGGTTTGACCATTTTAATGCAAAATGGGATGATGGGCTATCCAAAATCTGAATGTGTTGTAATAGCTCAATTCCAAAACAAAATATTTTCTATAAAAGGATAATGAGGTTTCAGTCATTCATGACAGATGTGTGAAAAGTTAATTGAATGAAAACAATAGACTGAATTAAGCGGTTGAAAGATTAGGTACTAGACTGCAAGTATTTTATTTTTTATCACAATAACATCTCTTAACATTCACAACAAAAAAAGTCACATGACTAGTATTACAATATGCTTCATTAAATGCATAATTTTAGAGACTTCTTCCTCAAATTTGAAATGAAGCAGGACCACACTTATGGCTTCACTTAAGTTGTGGTTATAAGTTATTATACTACATTCACATAGTTATACATTTAAAAATATAATATTTGGGTTTTCTAGATATGTTTATGTGCATATTCAGAAAGACTTGCGAGCAGCAGCCCTTTTATTTGCTTCCAACACTACAATTAGAAAGTGGTTATATAGTTAGAATGTGGAAATTAAAGACACAGTGACATTTTACACATTTGACTTTATTTTAGACAGATTAGTTCTTACAAAATTAAAATAAGTGTGCAAAGACAAATAAATTACTAGAACAATAAAATGAAAATATAAAATGTGAAAACAATATTAAAAAAAAGTGTATTTTTCAGTAACCTGTCCAAGAGCTGTGCCAACACGTACAATATATAAAGTACAAATGTGGTAGTGCAAATGCTTAATTCAAGCGGCTGGTCATTGTGGCTACTTCTTGAACGACTGGACAAACTGTCCAAGAACAGACAGAAACCCGGTCTGAAAGTCCCTCTGCTTTCTTCCGCTTCTGACTGGTGGAATGCCAACTCTTGCCTCCTCATCTCTCCTCGGCCTGGCTCTCCAGTAACAGCTGAATATATTGGTCAGTTCTTGTCCATGCTGCAGGACGGCCCGGTTAGCATCCTCCATGTCCCTCAGTGCATCAAGAAAGTCACAGTCCCTTTTCCTTTTCTCTAAGTAGAAAAATTGCACTGAAACACATGGAAATTAATACACAAGGCAACCATGAAACAATAGAAACCATCAATTAATTATTTAAAGTGTTTTCACTACAAATAATGAACAATTGTTTGCCCAGCTTGAACAATGCCCAGTGTGCCATTTTTATCATGGGCAATTTAAGTTTACAATTAAAAACAACAAAACTACTCAAAGCCATTAAGGATTACACATCAGTTTTTAAATATATACACATTTTTGTCAGCTTTATACCTCGGCGTGTGTGTGTTTCGGCAGGAGACACGGGGTTAACGTACTGGTGACCGCGGGGGAAAACACGCTGGTCTCCGTTGCCTGCAATTCATCAGGGCCACTCGTTACACCTGGAAAAGCACGTTGAAAAAAGTTACTGCAACGTGTTTAAACACTGCAACGAGTTTAATAGATGATACCAAGATGAGATATTTACCTTCAACCCACTCGGATTCCTGGATGGTTTCCAACAACGCACTAGCCGAGTCTTTCGTTACCGCTGTACCAGAAAAGGACGGTCTGTGTCCCAACAATACGCCTGTCGGAACCGCTCCGGTTGTTATCCTTTAATTTCTTGTAATCTTGTCTTAATTTCTTCAACTTCTCTCTGCACTGTTTTCCAGTGTGACTGGAACCGAGTCGATATCTTCAGGTAACGTTATACCTTTTCATTGCGGGTCACAGTTTCCAGTTCCCGCTGGATGTCCTCCTCCGCTTATATGCTCAATAAAGCCTGAGCCTCGTCGTCGGTCCATCGGTCGAATTTTTTGTTGAACTCCATTGTTGCAAAGAAAATATTTACTGAACGCAGAACCCACGAAACCCACCTCGCAAAAGACTTGTAAATATGGCGGTGGAAAAAAAAATGCTGCGAGAGCTCAACCAATCAGCATGTTCAGCGCCCAAGTCCCACCCCCGAAAGTTCGCGAACTTTTCAAAAGTACCACCTCGCAAGCAGGGCCGTTTGGAGGGGGAAATATTTACCCGGAACTTCATTTAGACCCTGGTTCCTGCGGTCGAAACACACCGAGTTCCCCCCCAAAGTTCCTGGTTCCGGGGTAAAGTTCCTGCGGTGGAAACGCGGCTTAATACAACCTCAGAATAATCAGAAAAACTTCAGAAAAATAATAGCTGTCTGCACCTGTTTCTGAATGTTGCTTGATCAAGTATTGATCTAAAAAGTGTTTATGATGAAGTAAAACAAAACAAAACAAAACATGACACTTGTTAATAAAAAAATATTTATATATAGGGTCTACAATTTAATAATATATAATAAAGTTTTGTTTCAAAATGAATGAGGAATATAGTAGCTCGTTAAAAATAAAAAAGGGGCGTCTGTCAAACGAAGGAAGGCTTTTGGAGTTTCCAATACTGACAAAAAGAAAGATTAAATACACAACATATCACGTCGGTATCTGAGAAAATATAATTAATACCATAAAATCACGATTTCATGGGCAGATGGATTTCATTGACAAATGGAAATCACAAACATGACACTTTTATAAATACAATTTATTTATATGTAAAATTATTTGATCTCAAACAAATAATTAAAAAAAAATTGTCGGTTGACTACCAAAAAGTTCTTAATGAATTTTGGAATTAAGACAGGACAATTGAGCTGCTCTGTGTCCAAACCCATGAGCTTCATCATAAATGCAGTTACATGCCGTCCTGTCAGACCAACTGTCCCACTTTTTTGTGATCTTCTGATTAATATTTCCTAATTTAGTAATATGCCTATTATTCTGAAAATAGTCTATTTTAATCTTCTCATTACTCTCTAAGAAATACTAATATTTGGCACACGAAAGAAATTATATAATTTGCGATATAAGTGAAATTAAGTATGGAAACGACTTGAGGGCAGGTTTTTTTTAGCGATACAACAAAACTTATGCAACTGCTTTTTTTTAGGGATGACGTCATTACGCATACCATTTTATCGGTAAAAGGCCCATTGGATGGAAACAGGCTGGAGACAGCAAATTGCGCAATCTTTTTTAACTCTTATTCACTTTGTCGATAACAAAACCGAGGAAAAAGTGGATGGAAACTTGGCTATAGACTAATCAAAAAACATACAGGCAAAACAAAATGAATACCACGGCTCCTGGCGAAACATTGAGGTCTTATAAAGCGCAGCGGTCGGTCTGTGCAAGAAACTGAACATTATTTACAAGATTATTAACTGTAATCCAAAGCCTTGGAAAAGGGTTCTGAGCGCGTTCATGGCAGTCTGGAGTCCAAGCTTCCTGATGCATAATGCCGTATGCGCGGGAGCTCAAACATTGGGAATCTGTGAAAAGTCAATCTTCCTGAATGCGGAAAGACCTATAAAAAAAAAAAAAACGTGCGCACTGCAAAGCAGCATATCAATCTCCATCATTTTTGGTTCTTGTTTTAAACTTCATGCAAGGGTAGATCCGCTACTTTTCTTCCATCCTTCAGAGCGAATGTCCTGTAAATGACACAACTCGGTGCACCCCTCTGTCGTCTTGTAGAGCATAGAAAAGCAATTGCACCTGCGCATGTCAAACTCGTTCAGCAAGTGGAAATTATGGAGAAAATGAATGATGAACATTTATATGATGCTTTTAATGCTGTGGTGAGCCTTCTGATTTGTATTGGTGGCTAAGTATTATCTGAATGCTTCTTTTTATGGTTACATGTAGATGATGGCAAAGAGGAGCCGCCCACTACGTTACTTTGGGTGCAGTATTTTCTGGCTCAGCACTATGATCAGATCGGCCAGCACACCATGGCTCTCGAATACATCAACGCTGGCATTGAGAGCACGCCTACTCTGATAGAGCTCTTCCTCATTAAAGCCAAGATATACAAGGTAATTTACAAAACGCATCACACACCATTACCATTTTGCAGGTGCATTTTATTCAATCTGCTGTATGCCAATTGATGTGACAATCACAACGGTCTCTCACTGAAAGGTGCAACTAATCAAAAGAAAATTACAATAATTAGGTGGGTTCAGTGCTTTGATTGTAGGATATCCCAGCTCCAGTGTGTCTCTTTTTTTATTTGCCTCCCTCAGCATGCTGGGAACATCCGGGAAGCAGCTCGCTGGATGGATGAAGCTCAGGCCCTGGACACAGCAGACCGTTTTATCAACTCCAAATGCGCCAAGTACCTGCTAAAAGCAGGCCTGGTCAAAGAAGCTGAGGAAATGTGCGCCAAATTCACAAGGGTAAGGGGAGTGTGCACTAATGCTCATTTGTGTACATAAGCCGGCTTCTCTCTGTTAATTGTTTGTATCTGTTTTGCGTGTAACTTTTGTCTCAGGAGGGAGCGTCTGCTGTAGAGAATCTGAATGAGATGCAGTGTATGTGGTTCCAGACTGAATGTGCTCTGGCCTATAAATCTATGAAGAAGTGTGGAGAAGCACTCAAAAAATGCCATGAGATTGAAAGGGTCAGTCTTTTTCTGCTTTGTTGTTTATATCATTGTTTTTGTGCACTGATTTTTACCTCATCTGATTGTTTCCCTCTTTTTTTCGCTCTGTCACACGGTTGTTCCTTACAGCACTTTGTAGAGATAACAGATGATCAGTTTGACTTCCATACATACTGCATGCGGAAGATGACACTGCGTTCCTACGTGGACCTGCTTAAACTGGAGGACGTGTTACGTATGCACCCATTCTACTTCAAAGCCTCACACACCGCCATCCAAATCTACCTCAACCTGCACGACAACCCGCTAACAGATGACAGCAAGGAGCTACAGGCTGATACTGGTAATATGACTAATTCAAGCCTGTATATCGTTGGTGTCGGGCGGAAACCTTGAATCTCCATGTCTTTTTTTCCCCTCATAAATAACTATTGGTCAACCTTTACGCCTGTGGGCAAGACACAGATATTTTGCAAATATTTAACCAATGATAAATATTAAAAAAAGCTTGTGACCTAAACCTTGTAACTAGATCCTCAAAATGTTGGTAAAAACTCCACCCGAATGAATGAATGTATTTATCAAATAAATGCAGGCTTGATGAGCTTTAGAGACTTCTATCAAAAACATTAAAAATGGTAATGTTACCAAACTTTTGACCGGTACTGTATGTCAGACATCTTCTGGCCAAAAGCCTTGTAACTCCAGTTGAGCTTGATTTTGGTAAAATGTTAATATAACGCATGCAAGTGTCCATATATAAAGCCACAGTATCAACTGACAACACAGTGTTTATTTACAAAAATAGTGCTTTTTTCCATTTCCTGAAAAGTGGTTTTGGATATACAAGGTTTCCGCCTGACAACAATAATATGTTTCACATGTTTTCTTAAAAGGAAGTGTGCTTTAATGTTGCTTGTTTTTCAAACAGGGAACCTGACTGACAAGGAACTGAAAAAGTTAAGGAATAAGCAACGGAGAGCACAAAAGAAAGCACAGTTGGAAGAGGAAAAAAAGAATGCAGAGAAAGAGAAACAGTTAAAGAACCAGAAGAAGAAAAAAGAGGATGATGACGAAGAGATCGGCGGACCTAAAGAGGAACTCATACCAGAGAAACTGGCCAGGGTTTGTGTTTTGAGAGCAATGTTTGTGAAAGTGGGGAATTCTGATGAGACCTGCAAATAAAAGACCAAAACAATGAATGTCTTTTGTAGGAACCCAAGGGGAAATCTAAAAGCTGTTATTGTGCTTAAACAGAAACACTTCTCTTTTGTTTTCCAGGTGGAAAACCCATTAGATGAAGCTGTAAAGTTTCTGACACCTTTGAAAAACCTGGCAAAGAATAAAATGGACACACACCTTCTGGCCTTTGAAATCTACTTTAGGAAAGGTATATGATTTGCATGTCTGAACCACAATCTCAATAATCTGATATTTTGTGGTCATAATATTTAAATCGGCATGAAATGAAAATTCACCTTAAGGATTACATGTGGAACTTGTTGCACCTTTTTACTATTACAGCTCTCAAAGTTAACTAATTGTAAAAGTGTTGATTATAACATTATATTTAGATCTTAGCATGAAAGGTTGTAGTGATGAACATTGTAGCCGATCACAGTTGAGCGCATGAACGCAGCGATCTCGTCATTGCAACATGATTTTTGAACACTAACGAATGCTTTTATCATAATTAACAGTGCAAACACAATGTAAATAAGAGATTTGTTGATTATAACCAGGCGATTGCAAATGGAGCGTTCTTTGTTGCTTTCTATGTATAATTCAATCACAGTTTAAATAACACAATGTGACACAATGTGAAGTTGACGTTTAGTTACTGGTTTGATTCACTGACACATTGACAAAGAACAACTGCCTGTACATGAATGCACATCAGAAATCGCTGATCGCAGATCAGGCATTAAAAGGAATACGGCGACTTATATGTTGTCACAGTACTGTCGAGTCAATATCATAAAAGTCAGTTTGCAAAGCCTGCGCCGAAATTGCGACTGCTTTACCAAAGAATCCACAGTGAAATGTATCGAATACAAATAAATAATGCTCATCTGAGACATTCACATAGTTGAAAATAAATAACCACATTAGTATTTGGATCCTTTGGAAGGTAATGTTATTTTTATACCAATAATCCTCTATTGCTCTTCTCTCCTTGTCATCTCACTAACACGCCGATGATGAGTTACTGCAGAGGCGGTAGAAAACCTAAGATAGGCACATTCCACAACAAGTCGTTTGCTGGGCTTGGTTACAATAAAAGCTGTTTTTGGACTAACAAGGAAGTTTCCAGTTCTGAATCTTACAGGATATTCTTATAGTATGATGACCTCTTATATGTCAAAAGTTAAAGGAAAATTTGATTTCTCAGTTCATGACCCCTTTAATATTTGAAAAATGTTTAACATTCTTTCTCATCAATTTCCTCACAGAAAAGTTCCTGTTAATGCTGCAGTCGGTGAAGAGGGCCTTTGCAATAGACCCAGACCACCCTTGGCTTCACCAGTGTCTAGTGCGCTTCTTTAAAGGAGGTGAGTGAACCCAGAGTGCCTCTTGCTCTTAGTTTGGTCCTATTTGTAGCTTTTGACACCTATATCTTAGTTGTTGTCAAGTTTGGTCTGTAATGTGTTCATATTTGCTGATAGTGTCCGAAAGTAAAGACCTAGCAGAATCGGTCAGCATGGTGCTCAAGCAGGAAATCACCAGGCTGTTTGGGGAAAGTAATGCTAAGAGCTTCAACCAGGCCTTCCTCGCCAAGCACTCCAGTTCCATCCCTCACCGAGTAGCAGGTGCACATGCTCAACATTTTAATATGCGCACAGCTTTTTTTTAACTACTTTTTCATAATGCAATTTCACCCATTTTCTTCCTTTACAGCTGCCAAAATGATGTTCTACTTAGACCCTTCAACACAGAAGAAAGCAATGGAACTGGCTATAGCACTTGATGAATCGCTGAACAACAGAAGTATTCAGGTACATTGGTACAAACTCATAGAAAAGAGTTTAAAAGGATGAATTTATCCACAGTGACCCTTGTAGAACATGGCACAGCTTTGTATTTCAGAGCGATTTCTTCACAATATTGAATTGACGATAGCTTTTTTGCTTTCTTTTTTTTATTATTAAAGCTTATGTATTCCTCCCAAAATGTAAAAGAATAAACAGAGAGCGTGTTCTAGGCTGTATAAAATGTTATAGCCAGATATTACCGCTCTTCTGGAAAAGTATCTCTTCAGTAATCCAGTATGCAAACTGCCACAAATGAAACTTAAAGTTAGTCACACAACACACAATGTGTTTGTGCAACACGCAATTATCTTCATTAAAAGTAGTGAGACTAAATGATCTTACCAGTGCTGTTGCCGCTCTCTCTTTCCTCTTGAAATGAGATGATGATCAATAAAATGCAGCTTATATCTGTTGCTTTCATTGATGTGAGCTGTTAAATTTGCATTTTGCACGGGAATTGAAGATCAGATTTATATCCGTTAGGGCTGCACAATTAAGCAAAGTTAAACCGCTCGCAATTTCGCAGAGGTTGTGTGGTGTTTTTTTTTTATTTTAATGCGCATCTTCTTAGTGAAACTCAGCTGTAAATGCTGTTCCATATGAAAGCCAGAGGGCGCTCTCGCGCAGAAACTCCAAATATGCCAGGCAGAAGTACGATAAAACACGTCATTCCAGGAAATCCCTATGGGCATCATACTATCGCTGTAGCTGAATAAACAGACGATTGAAACACTTTGATTTAAACATGACTAATAAACACATGACTACGACAATATATGGTTTATCATATAGATCATAAAAGTATTTGTTTTTTCATGATGATAAAATTAAATTTATACTGAAATGCTAATCGACATAGCCTTCATTACTGTATAGAACACTATGAAATATAATGTGTGCCTTTTTCTGTGCAAGAAACCACATCTCTCAGAAGGATGCTCAACTGACTTTATGAACGGAGTAACCAAGCGGCAACCTCCCGCAGTTTCTCTTGAAGCCAATACGGAAGTGACTTAAACTGCAATTCATCGACTGGCCACTAGGGCTTCAGAAAGGAGCCGAATCTCATTGAGCCCCATGTTAAAATGCCGAACTTTACAGCAGAATAAAACATGTTTACAGCCTGGTACAAATTGTGGTTTTGGTTTATACAGTTAATTTTGCCCTTCATGACGACTGAGGGGTTGAATTTTTCTTTATAACTCATTCGTTTACATTATATAAAGCATTAAAGTTCTGCACAATTAAGGGCGTGGCCACTTTGACAGGTGGATAGCCATTTATCTGCTGTCTGATTGTCATCGTGTCACTTCAACTCCGCCCACGTCCCGCCTTTTTGCCCATGTTCTGTTATCCGGAAATCCGGCTACCAAGATGGCAACGGCCAGCTCGTCCCGACTTTACGCTTCAAAACTGCTCATCAGAATCCTATGCAGACCTGCCAACATGTACGCATTTTTCGTACTCGGCACGCATTTTGACCCTTAAGTACGCTTGTACGATTCGCTGCTCTCTGGGTACGCATTTTGATGCATCTCGCATTTTGCCGGTTTCTATGCAATCTATGACGCAGGTTCTGCTGCTGAGACACAGCGTGTAAGTGGAGTGAAAAGCTTTGGCCAATCAGAGCGCTGCATTTTAACCCTCCACCACCCCACCCCCCGTCGAGCTATGCGCGTCAATTCAATTCAGTGCCTCAGAAGCAAGCCATGGCTGAACAGCCTAAAAAAAAGCCTCGGAAATCACAACGCTTTATTGACAGCTATCGGGAGAGATGGCCTTGCCTGCAGATGTCCAAGCTACCTAATCACGCACTCTGCACCGTGTGCAAGACGGACATCGACATCAGTCACCAAGGGGCAACAGGTAACGAATACAGTACCACACACAAATATTCACCACCCCCCGAAACATAATAATATTAAAAATAAAAGGATGTTAAGAAAACGTTCATAGTGTCAATATGGTAGCTATCTTTCCCATTAGTTGAGGGCAGTTAGAAAAGTGGTGGAATAGCTAGAAATCTAGAAGGTTTTAGACAGGCCACGTGCTGATTAACGTAAGGTAAAGGTAACAGTTACGGTATTTTTTTTAAGCCTAATTGAATTTATGAACATTAAAAATGACCGTGACATCATAACAGGCAGTCCAGCTAAATAATGATGCATAGTATACAATAGGGCTGTTTGCTAGGCCAGTGTTACTCATCGCGAGTTTCCTGCGGCTCGCCCAGCTTAATTTACGGCTCTCATGGCAGTATAATAATTCGGCGAAATGCTCATGCAGTCAAAAAAAAAAAAAAATTATATATATATATTGGGCTGTGCAAATTAACGCGGGCGATTACTTTTTCATCTTAACGCATTAAAAATATTTAACGCAGCGTCCGTTTTTATATCCATTTTTGCTTAGCGTTACATGATCATCACGCTCTTATACATGTAAATGCTTGAACCAAGCGCGACAAGACACAAGAGAACGCGCTGTATGCCAAAGTCCTGTGTGTGTGTGTGTGTGTGTCAGTCTCCTGTCTGTGTGGGTGCGTGCGTCTCATGTCAGCTAATCAAGGGACACTGACACACACACTCGACGCATAGATAGACTCGCGTCAGTTTCCTGCTCACATCGAGTTCTCTTTTGCTCTTGAACAAACAATAACTCAGAGAATGTTGAGTACTCTTATATTAGGGTCTTAAATTAGTTAAATAACGCCTTAAATTTACTTAAAGAGTTGTGAGGAAATGAGATGCGCGTGACAGCGCGTCAGATCCGCGGCCGTTCTTAAAGTGACAGGAGCACTGATGATGCCTGTCATTAATGTTCATCAAAGAACAACGGGAACAGAGAAAATTGTAGCTTTAATGATGATTCATCTATATTTCATTTATTATTTATGCAGTTAAGAAAGGTGTTTGATAACTATTACATTTCTGTATATGTCTAACAGGGAAGGCACAGGTAAAAATAACATTTATTATAATGGGTTTATGTAAATATTTTTTTAAAGTTCACTTAAATTAAAAGTTGTTTTTTTAAAGCCTAATAAATGTTGAAATTGGGAGCTTTCAGTTATACTGTAATGTAACGTCATTAATGTTTCATAGAGACTTTAGTATCAGTGATACTGGCCTTCATTCATAAAAAGATGACAATACAACACATATTTAAAATATGCTGTCTTTAAATTGTTTATACATTAAGTTGGAGAGTAACTGAAATTATTACAATATCAAAATATTAAAAACTTAAAATATTAAAAACTTGCGATTAATTACAGAAAAAAATGCGATTAATTAGTTAATTTTTTTTAATCGATGCCCAGCACTAATATATATATATATATATATATATATATATTTCATAAAGACAACCACTGAGACAACTCACTGCTCTAAACTAAAGAACATTTGTAGCTTTAACACGGATTAATCTATATTTAATTCATTATAAGTTTGAAGCTTAATAAATGTTAAAAAGTTTTCAATTACACTGTAATTTTGAATGGCTATAATTAATGTTTAAAATCTATCGTAGAGGCATTAGTAGGCCTATCAGTGAAACTGGCCTTTATTCATAAAAAGTATTTAAAATATACTGTCTTTTTTTCCCCTACATTAATTTGGTGATTTAGTGTGAAATTATTACATTATAAATTATATTTTAAACAGAAAAATGTGTAAATAATCTAGTTAATTTTTATTAATCGATTGACAGCACTTAAAAAAAGTTAACATTAAAAATATATTATGCATACCCACTCTATCTACCTTTTGTATTTATTGGATTGCATATGTATGTTCAGGGATGACTCTCCTATTGATTTTGTCCTATCAGTGTGGCTCTCCTGAAAAAAATAGTGAAGACCACTGGGCAAGGCCAATGCACCCAGCGACTGAAGTGCGTCAGAAATCGAACGTGCGATCAGTTTACTGTTGGAAATGTGTTGTGTTGCGTCGCTACTCGCCGCATCCAGTGTGCAAACTAAGCAATATTGTACCTTAAACTTTATGCAAACAAATGTCCTGGGTTGTCGAGACTACAGGCCCCAGACAGTGTGACCTTGTCACAATCATGTAATATCAGTTTTTTTATTAATATTTTTACTCTGTAGTTGTGTTAAATGTAATTAATTAAAATTCATATTTAATTTGATTAAATATTTAATGTAATTTACATTGTAAATTAGTAATAATATTTATATAATAGCAACATTTTTATGTCAAATTCAAATTAAAGATCTACTTTTCTCAGTTTTGTTCATAGTGGAAATATGAAATGTGCCATAATTTAGTGGAAGATTGCTGCCATCTACTGGAAAACAAACACTTTTGCTAGTTCTCTGTGAATAGTTTGAGCTAGATGTACTCTTGCTATTTCGGTTTAGGCTGTCTATGGTGTTAATTTTGTATGACGTTTAACCATAATCAGCCTTTTTTGTTTATGATATCATGAACACAATGATGGGGGTTGAATGGGCTGTGATGCAAGGGGCACCAGAGAAAATCATGCCTAGGGCAACAAATTGGCCAGGGCCGGCCCTGTATGTAAAGGATAATGGCCTTCGAGGTGTCCTGTTATACGGAATGAACCCCTTTTGCGGCAAAGATCACAGATGGCCCCAGATTATTGTTGTTCAACATTCACTGCTCGTTAAAACATCACACTCTTTCTTGATCTGTACAAACTGAGTATCATTAGAAAGATTTAAGACTCCAGCTTCAACATTTGCAGTGACATTCATTTCTTATGACTTACTCATATCATAATCTCCTCCCTCTCCACCTACATTTTCAGATTGTAGACGCCATGTGGAAGGGACAAAGCACAAGAAACTGGAAAGTGCCATGGCCTCAGTCCCTAAGATCACCACAAAGTTTTTTGGAGCTCAAGATCTACGGACCATTAGGGCAGAAACACTTTTCTCAAACTTCATAGCTGAGCACAATGTGCCAGTGTCTATAGCTGACCATGCTGGACCATTATTTAAGAAGATGTTTCCAGATAGTCAAATTGCCCAACAGTACGGCTGTGCCCGAACCAAGACAGCAGTTATATTGAACACACTTTCCTCGAATGATGAACAGGTCATCAGTGACCTTATGTGCCGTTCCCCATTCAGCATTGCAACTGATGGTAGCACAGACATGGATGATGTCAAGCTTTATCCTTTGGTTGTCCGTGTCTATGATCCCAGTGTTGGAAAAATAGTTGTAGTACTCCTGAAAATTGTTGAGTGTAGAGAGTCTACTGGTGAAGGGATATACAATCTCATTGATCAGGAACTAAAGAAAAGGAAAATACCATGGGGCAATTGTATAAGCTTTTCTGCTGACAATGCCTCTGTCATGCAGGGGTTAAGAAAAGGTGTCGCAGCATTCATTAAGTCACAGAATCCCCACATTTACATGGTCGGCTGTGCATGCCACCTAATGCATATAGCTGCAGAAAAGGCTTCAAGAAGTCTTTGTATTGACATTGAAGACATGCTCATCATGATCTACTACTACCTTGACAAGAGTAGCAAGAGGAAAGCTTTGCTGCGTGACCTCCAAATGCTGTGCGACACTGATGTGAGGAAGATTTTGAAATTATCCTCGACAAGATGGCTAGCTCTTGGCAAATGTGTCAATCGACTCCTCCAGCAGTGGGAACCTCTGACTCTGTTTTTTGCTGAAGAGGCAACAGGGAAGAAGGCAGCTAAACCTCTCACATCCTCAGCTCATCCCTCTCTGAAGAGCCCAGCTGCCCCTAAGCCCTCAACTCTTACACCTTCCTCGGGTAAGCTTGCTGTATCAAAGACTTTGTCCTCCAGCTTTTTGAAGACCAAAGTCCACCAGAGAAAGTCTAAGACTGGACCAAGCTCCACACAGCTGCAGGCAGGGACTACACTCAAGCGGATCGAGGCAGGGTCTACACCCAAACAGCTGCAGGCAGGGACTACACTCAAGCGGATCGAGGCAGGGTCTACACCCAAACAGCTGCAGGCAGGGACTACACTCAAGCGGATCGAGGCAGGGTCTACACCCAAACAGCTGCAGGCAGGGACTACACTCAAGCGGATCGAGGCAGGGTCTACATCCACACAGCTGCAGTTGGGACCTACAACCAAACCGCTGCAGGCAGGGACTACACTCAAGCGGATCGAGGCAGGGTCTACACCCAAACAGCTGCAGGCAGGGACTACAATCAAGCGGATCGAGGCAGGGTCTACACCCAAACAGCTGCAGGCAGGGACTACACTCAAGCGGATCGAGGCAGGGTCTACATCCACACAGCTGCAGGCAGGGACTACACTCAAGCGGATCGAGGCAGGGTCTACATCCACACAGCTGCAGGCGAGCCCAAGCACTCCACAGCAGTCAGCTCAGCCACCCAAGGGGTTTGACCTAAACCAATTTGTATTTCAACAAAAAGAAATGGGCAAAAAACAGAGGGATCTGTCCGAAAAGAAAACTGAAAAGGAAAAGAAGATAGACAAAACAGAGGTCACAAAACCACAGAGGGTGTATGCTTTCTTGACTGACCCACAGTCCAAGCTGTATGCTCTTTTTTTAAAGAGAGCTATACCTTTATTCGAAACCGCAAATCAGAACCTGCAGAAAGAAGAGCCATGTGTGCCCATATTGCTGCAGATCTTGGAGCTACAGTTGCAAAAATGCTTTTTGGCCTTCTGCAAACCTGAGTGTGTTGTGGAAATGATGGAAGAAGTAAAGAGAGGATGCCAACCCACTCTGTACAAATCCAGTGAACACCAGCTGCCTGATGATGAGCTGTCGATTGGACATGACACACACACATTTATCAAAAGTCAAGCTAACTTACCTCTTGGAGCTTTCTTCATGGATGTAAGGAAATATTTCACAGCAGCTGTTGAGTACATGCTCTCTAAATTCCCATTTGGGGACGAATTGCTTCGTCATGCTGCCGTAGCTGATATAAGCAGACGGCAAATAGCCAAATTCTCCTCACTGACATACTTCATTGACAGGTTCCCCTGTTTGTTGGGAAATGATGTTACAGTGGATGAAGTGGAGGAGGAGTTTCGGCTCTTTCAGTCCACCACCTTGAATGATGGTATTCTTACCAAACGGGCTGATGAAGCTTGGAGAGAATTAGGTGTGATGGAATCAGGAGGGAAGAAACTTTTTGCAAACCTCTCCAAAGTTATGCTTGGGGTGTGTGTAATTTTTCACAGCAATGCAGACTGTGAAAGGATTTTCAGCTTGGTCACTAAAAACAAAACACAATATCGTGCTAGCCTGAGCACAGAGATGCTTAGTTCTCTGGTGACAAGAAAAGTCATGATTGCCTCCAAAGGCAGCACTTGTTACAAAGAGACTTTCACTGACGCACTACTTAAAAAAGCCAAATCTGCAACCTTTAACAAGTTAAACAATGCAAATGTTTAAACACTATGCATGGAAAGGTTTCATCTTTTTATGTTGTTTGTTTTTAGCAAACTGATTTTGATACTGATAACTGCTGGTTTTGCACATTTATTTTAATGTTTTGATTTATTTATTTACAAAGAATGTCCTTAGTTTTCTTTTATTTCTGTCAAGATTTTCAGGTGGAAGAAGTTTCCATGGGCTATTCCTCCAGTACAACAGTTTGTTTTCAATTCAATGTTGGGAGTGATTGCATAACAATTGTATACCATTTACAGTATGTTCTACGTGTATATGGTAACTAATAAATCTTAATTGGTGAAAGTATATTATGTGTATATTATATATTATGGTGTTGGGTATCTCATAGGTTTCTCACTGGTGGGTGGGCAACGGTGGAGTGCACATTGGCGGTGGGCTGTCGATGTGTGCTGGGGGGGGTGGGGGGCATTGCGTCGGGGGGGTTGTACTCATAAAATTTCTTCAAGGTTGGCAGGTCTGCCTATGGGAGACGTCACGGACACTACGCCCATATTTTTTTACAGTCTGTGGTAAAAACATGTTATTAAATGTCTTGTTGGACAAGATGTTTGGAAAGATGTTTAACACGTGTTGCTTTTTCAAATGCACGTTATAAGCGAGTCAAACTCGGTGCTTTCAGAAGGAGCAGCATTTACTACTGATCACAGAGCCGTACTTCACTGACAAAAAATAATCGCAATAGGCCAAATCGGTTTAAGCGTGATTTCAGGTTAATTGTGATCAGTCGTGCAGCCTTAATATCCATTTTGTGGACATGCATTTATGTGCCCGAGTGTATATGGGACTGTTTTAACAAATCAGATGGCTATCCTTTCAGTAAAAACACATGAAGTGACCAGGTGTAAGCAGGCCCTATATTATAGCCATACTACTTTTTCTTGCAGATCTGTACAGATGTTTTGGAAAGTCTGCGGGATGGCAGCCTTGGAGAGGCTAAAGAAACGGCCGAGTTATACCGAGCAGAGTGTCATAAGATCTACCCCTATACGCTGGCCTTCATGCCCCCAGGCTACGAGGAAAACATGAAGATTGCGGTCAATGGAGACGTCTCCACGGAAACTGAGGAGCTGGCCAATGATATGTGAACATCCGAAGTGGGTGATGGACTGAGGGAGAAGGAGGTGGAATGGGAAGCGGTGCGGCACCGCCACTGTCGAACACCGAAGACGGTTGCCATTGACTATTGCGGTTCTTTGCGGAACTTCCTGCGATCTTCTACACCCCCAGAAATTGCAGTTAGGACTGACAGACAATGACTGTGTTTTGGAGTGGAGGAAGAAGAGGGGTGTGGAGGGAGAGACGAGAATAAATGCCCATTTTACTTTTTTAACCTTGCTGATGACTACTCTCTAACTGAAAACTAGTCAAACATGCATCCCATTTTGAAATACAGTATGTCTGAATGCAAACTTTGTGCAATGGCGAGAGCAAATCCCATAGTCAACAAACCAAGCAAGAGAAACACTCAAACCCATCTTTCCCCTGTTTTAAAGAGTAATTTATATGGAAAAAATAAAAGCTTAAAAAGGATATTGGCTTTTTGTGCAGAAGATCTGGTTTCGAGTGGTGTGAAAAGTTGGCTGAATCATCCAAAGTTGGACATGGGTTTGGGGGCAGGCTGGGTGTTGACAGGAAGTGATGTCATAATAGGGAAGCAGCGTGTGTATTTGTTTCTTGTTGAATTTCTTGGAGGTGTAGATGGAGAAAAACCGTTATCAAGAGACCTTTCCCCCTGCTCTCGGTTCTAGCTTACCTCATTTTTATCACTGTCTGATCCAATTGGGTTAGTGTTCAAAGAAGAGTTTGTTGTATGAAATAGATTTTTTTTGTAATAAAAAAATCAAAATGTGAGCACACATTTGGCACCAGTCCATGCACGTCACTGTTCCTTAAATTAGTATTTAATTATCCTTAACACCTACAATGCTTGATATTTGAACTATACTTTAACACACGCACACAATCCCTTCATTAGATGTCAAAAAGCTACTGAGAGGGATATGAAATAACTGTGGGCTGTTTTTGGTTTCTGTCCAAGCTGAACGTCAGACTTCCCTTTTAACAACGGTTCTTACCTATTTTATAAGCATAATTTACATAAATTAATGAATAAAAATGGATAATTGTGTGTATTATATTGCAAAAAAGGCAAACGTTTTCTTCAATGACCTGCTTTGACGTCTTATGAAGGTGGGCTTAGTAAACGAGTCCAAGATTCTCTGTTTGCCTATTTAAGGGGAAGTTGTAATCCGCAACCGTCAGTCATGGACATGTGAGGAGTGCTCACTGGAGCACTCTGAACTTTTAACATACACTTCACGTTTATTTTTTGGCCCCTGGGAGAACAGTAGATGGATTCATCCTGGGAGAGCTCCAGCTCATCGAACGGTATCCCGGTGCGCTGTTCTCGTACCTGTAAGATCATTGTGATCGGAGATGCCGGAGTCGGTAAGACCTGTCTGACACACCGCTTCTGCACCGGACAGTTTCCCAACAGAACGGAGGCGACAATCGGGGTGGATTTTCGTGAGAAACTTCTTGAGATAGAAGGCGAGAAAGTCAAAGTAAGAATTTTAGTTATTTAAGTTTTACTGTATTTTCGATTTTATTTTTAATGTTTATTTTGGAGCAGATTACAAAATGTTGCCTGGATACATCAAGCTAATTTGGGCAGTTCAATAAAACCTCCGCAAAAACATATTTTCACAAAAATGAGTAGCGATTCTTTTAGGGGAGAGCAGGACACAAACGCTTTTTGACTTTCTCCGTTTGTGTAAATCCACTTGTGGTTCAGAGTATTTATTGTTTCCCACATTAATTGCACACTAGTACAATTATGTGGTTTTGTTTCATGAATACAGAGTATACTTTTTTCTTTATTTACCCCGAAAGAATGGAAGTGAAATGTGACAGTGCCCCATAGGTGGGGTAGCCTACATTGTAACGTGAGGGGCTCAATGTAACACGACCAAATGACAGCTTAAAATGTTACCTGATGTAATCAATATATATATATATATATATATATATATATATATATATATATATATATATATATATATATATATATATATATATATATATATATATATATATATATATATATATATATATATATATATATATATATATATATATATATATATATATATATATTAGTCTATAAAATACAATTATTAACTTTTTCAAATAAAATAATGGCATTTTTTCATCATTAACAATATAAACAAATCTTTGAGTTTGACAACAAACACGCCTCGAAACATAGCTATACAGCATAGTTCAAAAAATTATAATAATTAAGCATTTCTGAACATTGACTCAGTCTTTATTTACCCTTTTCTCATGGTTTCTCAAAAGAATTCATATAAGTATAGAATATAATGGCATATTTCTAATAGGGGCAGATTGTAACATAGTGTGACAACATGTCCCACCTGCGCAACTGGGATTTAAACCAGGCTTGTGTCTACTATATCAACTGTTAAATAACAGATATAAGATTAAAATATCAGATTTGTCTTATTTTAAATAAATGCAAAACACAGAGATGAAAAATTAACTTAAGAAATTTACTTTTGCTGTGGTTAAATAAATGTTCAGTGATATATTTTTTTAATTTTGAAGCAATTTTTTCTCTAAATGTTGATATGGCAACTAGTAAATACACTACATTTCGTCATCCTGGCCTGGTATTACAACTAACCCCACCACGTTAGATTGTGCCCAAGTCATGCAGTAACACATAATCTCAACATTCCTTGGTTGGAAAAGTTTTGCACGTTTTAGCAAAATGTAATTTTTCATATGCATCACAATCAATGATATTGGCAAGTCATAAACGGTACGTTTTATTTGTAACATTCGTTCTTTGTAACATGTTATTCGCCTAAATTTCCACCCCATAAATCGAATCCTCAATAACCTAAATAAATGGTCTGACTATCAACTATTTGAACTGAAGAACAGACCGGTTTTGGAACCGATTCATCGAAGAGATTCGACTTGAGATTAGTTCACGAATCGGACATCCTTATTGTGACGTAACGTTGACACCTCATTGTTATCATTTGTGAACTGAATAATTTGGATTTACCGAATTCTTTATTTCCTTAATTTTTAAGTGGTACGACTTGTATTGTAAATACCATGGAGGAACAGCAGCGGAACGTGGGATTTCACCGTGTTGTTGCGTTCTTTTCTTAGCTTCAAAATGAGGAATTGGACTTCACTTTTGAGAAGAGAAGCTCTAGTTCTGCTACGCCACAAACAATTGACAATTGCTTTAAAGATGAACCTTTACTTAACATTACTACTCATATTACCCAGTTTTCAACAGGAGAACTTTTTTTTTTCTCAATTCAAGCACTTATACAGTCAAACCAAAAATTATTCAGACACCAGATATAATTTTTTTACAAGTCAGTGCAGGACTCTTGTTCATTTACGTATAAGTGAGGATAGCAAAATAAAGTAAACGGTAACACTTTACAATAGGTTCATTAGTTAACAGTAGTTAACTACATTAGTTAACAATAATAATGTGCAATAATGAACTGCACTTTTAAAGCATGTTTTTGTTAATGTTAATTTCAACATTTACTAATGCATTATTCAAATCTTGCTAAAATTAGTTAATGCACTGTGAACTAAAATGAACAAACCATGAACAGCTGGATTTTTATGAACTAACGTTAACAAAGATTAACTATGCCGAACAGAGGTGTGTTGTTCATGTTAACTTATGCATTAACTAATGTTAACTAATACAACCTTTTTGTAAAGTGTTACCAAGTAAACTGTGATGTATTATACCCCAAAATTCGTCATAGAGTGGACTACCAGTAAAATTGATAAGAATTTGGGACCAAAATGATTCAGACACTTTGACCTGACCATATTTTATAAGTGTTTTCATATAAGTGTTTTTTTCTTTAATTGCTAATGCGAGCTTTTACACCACAGACTGAGCAAAATTAAGCATTGCTTGGTAATTGGTCGACCTAAAATGGTATTATCTAATTGTACTTAAATTTAACAGCTGCAAGCTGATTGTAATCATACCTTTCTATCCAAGTTATCAGACTTTATCAAGATGAATATGTTCTGACAGTTTAACTCTGAGTTCTTGTCATATTTTATTACCATTTTCTAAACTATAGCTATAGCGAATAAACTGTGGTAATGTGAGAAAATGTTGAAGGTGTCTGAAAACATTTTGGTTTGACTGTATATTTTAAAAAACTAAACAAATTAACTTCATAAATACCATCAGGTCAGAGAGATATATAACCCAATGGAGACGATCAAGCCTCAATTTTCAATGTTTCTGTAACTCAATTGTTGGCAGCAATACCAATGTTATTAAATCCGTAAGCAAAAATGCATATGTAACCTATGTCGATGTGTACAAAAATATAACTCTTGTCCTTTTCCATCTCTCTTTAGGTACAGCTGTGGGACACGGCTGGTCAGGAGCGTTTTCGTAAAAGCATGGTGCAGCACTACTATCGCAACGTGCACGGGATTGTCTTCGTATTTGATGTCACTAACCCCATTAGTTTCCGCAATCTGCCATTGTGGATGGACGAGTGCCGTCAGCACTCTCTTGGTCCAGATATACCCCGGGCCCTTGTTTGCAACAAGGCCGATCTGGTCACTTCAGCAATTACATCTGTGTTAATCGAGCAGGCTCGTCATTTGGCCGAAGTCCATGGAATGTCTTTTTATCTGACTTCAGCCAAAGGTCGCAAAGCGGACCAGGTGGACAGCATCTTTGTGACGTTGGCAAAGAGTCTGAAGAGCCAGAGAAGCCAGAGTGTGAACGAATGTGTGTTACGGTGCCGATCTGAGAGCTTCCAAATCCCAGCAAAAGTCACAATAGCACAAGAGACCAAGAAGAAATGGGCCTGCATCTGCTAACAGCTAACGGACAGATGAACACAAGAGTGGCGTGCTTATTTCAGTATGTCCACTAGTGGGGACGAGTCTGGTCAGAAAGAGAAAACAATCTTTAAACTAATTGCAATCAAAGCAACTTGACAAGAATTAAGTTGGCCATTTATATGAAGGACTATTCATGAAGGAATTCCTCGGGCATGGAACCTTCTGCAGACAAATGTAACACTGCTAGACTGAATGGCTTAATGGAGTTAAAAGGACTACTTGTCACTTTACAGATAGAAAAATATATTTTTTGGCTGTAAAAAAGTTTTTGTAGTCTCAGACAACTGAATCTTCTTGCTGCTCTTTGCACTAGCCTGTCTCATATGTGGGTCTAATGCTAACTACTTAGGCCTACTATACATGTAACCGTATATAACACAGTTGAATTAATAAACCAGAAAAAATACAACTGTCACAATTTTTTCAGCATTTTAAAAGTTTACATTTCCTTCTTAGAACCTTTGACATGTTGATAAAAGAACAGATTCTGGAACTGAAGCAGAAACACAAGATTCATTGACACCCACATTGCAGCTGGAAGCACAACTGAAGGGGGTTGCATAAATTGCTCTTTTTTGGCTATTACAGTATAGTTTGGTTTGATTATCGGACTGGGGATATTAGCTTTGCAGCAGCTGTCAAATATTCATTTAATCATTGTACACTGCATAGTACGGTGACACATTGCTGCCACATATTATTTTTTACACTCAATTATGTCGTAATAACGAGATCTTATGTCGGAAAAATTACATATTTTTCTCGTTAAAACAACATATATTTTCTCCTAATAAAGACATGTGTTGTATAGTGATGTGTGTATATGTATCCACATTACAGAATTCGTATAGCCTATGTGCCTTTGTCACACTTCCATGTTTGAAAAGCAGAAGCAAGCTCAGCGTAAAATAGGCTCTTCCACTGCTACACTCTAAAAAAAACAATGGTTCTTGGCTCGTAATCATAGGGGAACCTTTTTTAGTGCTATTTAGCAACAATTTTGGTGCTTCACTGGTTCTTCAGCGGTTCTTCAGAGGTTCTTTGACTAAGGTGCTATATAGAACCACTGAAGCACCAAAATTGGTGTTCTATAGCACTAAAAAAGGTTCCCCTATGATTACAAGCCAAGAACCATTTTTGGTGCCATATAGAACTTTTTTTTTTAGAGTGTAGTATCAGTACCCATAGCACGAAATTGTTTCTGATTCTTTGTGAAATAGCTACTGTACAAAATGTAAACATTTAAATTCTAAAATTTGTACGTTTTTAATAACTTGTGCATTTTAATTTGCTGTTTAGATGCTGGCCTACTGTCTAAATACTGTTTAAGTTTAAGATCACGGCATCAGACGTGAAGAAAAGAAGAAAAGAGCTCCTTGTTCCAACCAGTATTAAAGCACAACGTTATAGATTTAACTTTATTTTTTTGCTATTTCAACAATAAGACTAGCCAATTTCAAAATATAATATCATTCTCTCTCTAAATGGTGTGTGTACAGAAAAAATGGTTATTTCTATAATATCCAACTGTTCTAAATAATACTTTGTTATCTAAAATGAAGACATTCCGCATCTTGTAAACACTTCAGAGCACACAACAACTTGCAGAAATCTGCCCACTATAACCAAATCACACACGCATGCTTGTGTACAACATAAAAAACCCTCAGGCCCGGTTTCACAGACAGGGCTTAGACTAAGCCAGGATTAGGCCTTAGTTCAATTAGGACATTTAAGTAACTTTTATAAACGTGCCCAAGAAAAAAACATTACTGGTGTGCATCTTGAGACAAAACAATGCCACTGACATATTTTAAGATTTGTCAGTGCAAGATTCTTTCAGTTAAAACAGCTCAAACATGCATTTTAGTCTAGGATTAGCTTAAGCATTGTCTGTGAAACCGGGGGTCAGTGAAGCAAAGTTTCACAGACAAGGCTTAAATCTAGTCCCGGAATAAAATGCATGTTTGAGCTATTTTAACTGAAAGCAACTTGCACTGACATATAAAATATGTCAGTGCTGTTGTTTTTGTCTAAAGATGCACATAATTAATGTTTTTTTCTCAGGCATGTTTAAAAATCTTAAATGTCTTAATTTAACTAGGGCTTAATCCTGGTTTAATATAAGCCCTGTCTGTAAAACCGGGCCTAGATCACCTTGTCATAATTAAATATTAGTACATGTTTTGCAATTTTCTGCATACGCCACAAGGAGGCATGATAGCAGTATGAAGCGGTGAGCTGAGAGAAGCTCACAGACGTGTTGTAAAACTAAGAAATGTTACAGAAAAAACAGCAGAAATAATGCAGAGTTAAAGAAAAAAAATGTGTTTATCTATTACGGTGGGGAGTTTGTTCATTTTTATCTATTATTAAACAAAAAATCATTTTTATAAGTAACATTTTTAAACTAATTATTATTTATTATTATATTTTCTAGCCTGATATTTATATAGTTCAAGCTTGAAAGCAATTTTCTTCCACTTCTTGAAATTGTGATATTTCCACATAATGTGAATTAGCTCATTATTGCATTGTTTAGTAATGACACTGTCCTGCCTCTTTCATCATACCTCACTCACACTGAGAATGTGCAGGATATACAAAAGCAGTGAAGTGGACGGAGGGAATCCGTCAGGGAGATTTATCCAGCACTGTAGCACAGGCGACATCAGAACGAGCATCTGAGACTGAACTTTTAATAGGGAATGCAACTATACATGTCACGTTAAATTCATATCAGCGTGTGATGTGCTCTATGCAAAAGTCAGCGGAGCTCTTTGTATTTTAGACATCATAGGCCTCGAATGACTATCACAAAGAATTAAAATAGCTTACTTAACTAAATTAATACACTGACTGAATTTCTCACCAAGTGTACCTGAAAACTGAAGAGAGAATGCTGGTCATTCTGTTAGCAGCAACAATAATTGTGTCGCAGGATCTCGCCGTGGCCGAGCCGAAGACGAAATGTACATCCAGGTGTGATGTGAGTAAATGTCCGAGCCCGAGCTGTGCGAGCGGGTATGTGCCCGACCACTGCAACTGCTGTCTAGTCTGCAGCCTGGGCGAGGGCGCGTCGTGCGGTCGGAAGGATGATGCTCCGTGTGGCGACGGGCTAGAATGTAAATTTCCAGCCGGCAAGCGACTTTCTAAAGGCGTTTGTCAGTGTAAGACAACTCACAGAGTGTGTGGCAGCGACGGAAAGACCTACGGTAATGTGTGCAAGATGAGGGCAGCCGCGCGTAAAGCGCAACACCGAGGGCTCTCCGTGATTACCCAAACGCACAAGGGTTCATGCGCACCATCAAACTCAGGTCAGTCACTGATTTATTTTTCCTCTTGATTTTTCTATTTCTGTTAAATACTATCAAAATGGGTGCCTTGTAGTGTATCTGGGCTACTAGTTGTCAATTATGTGCCTTTACCCATGACACTCAACTCATGCTATCTACCATAAGTTTATTTATATGAAAGGGTTAGTTTAAATGGCTGCTTGAATTTATTTAATAAATTGCATTTGACAGTATTTCCTGTCTTAAAGTTGCAATAGTTTACATGATGGCATACATTAGGGTTCTCCCTATCGTGGTGGTCGCCATGTTGAAATTATATGACCAGCTGAACAGAAGTTACCTTTTTTTACACTCACAGAAAAAAGGTACAAAAGCTATCACTGGAAGTACCCTTTCAAAAGCTACACCGTTGTACCTAAAGAGTGAATATTACCTCAAAGGTACACATTAGTACCTACAGTGACATACAGTGACAGCTTTTGTATCAATTTGTACCTCATTTCTGAATAGAAACACCCTTATTATTGGACCTTTTTGAATGTGGATACAACAAAGGGTGATAAATGCACGTGGAAATATTTTCATTATGGCGTTTGCCTGATGCTTCATCCATGTCAATAAGACTACTGTTGTATTGACTGGCGAAACAAACAAAAATGACTTAAGTGTTTGTGTGTGAAGCATATATATAGGCTAACAGTCAGTCAGCTGTAGGACGGGTGTTATATCTCCACTAATTTTGGCTTCCTGTGTGATGTCTGATTTTGTATGATTGAGACTTCTTGGAATGTCTACTAAGTATAAACACCAGTGTGATTTTGGATATTTAGTGAGATGTAGCGAACAGCTCTTAGTTCCTCTTACTATTCCAGTGTGGTCTTTAGTTTTTTCACTCAGAACCAGAGAACATTAAGACCATGCAGCTTTAACCCTCTTATACTGAAGTGTGAAACAAAACATGCGACAATGTTTATAGATTCTACCAAAGCTACCCAAAAACCATCTGTGTCCAGCCTACAGAATGTGAAGGAAGTATTAAATGTGACACACCTAGTCACAGATGAGCAGTGATCCAAATGAGTACAATGGATGTCTTGTATCTATTCTATTATGTGCTCTATGGGACATCTAGAACATTTGGTCACTGTGATCTTTTCAAGTAAGACACATTCCTGGATCAACACATTTAGTCCTAACCCTATCCTTACCCCTAAACTTAACCCTACCCATGATGATCCCTTAAATCAAAGAGAAACAATGAATTACACCAATGTAGAAGCACCTAACCCTGGTTATAAGCCTAAACTTGACATAAACTGTAAACTCTCAAATCTGATTGGTTGTTTGGGGTGCTTTTCCACGATCAACAAAGATGTTGATCCAGAAACATGTTGTACTTGGTGAAATCACATTCACCTAGAAGGGCTAGTTCTGAGCAGCACTTTGGAGGCTGCTGATAGTTAAGTGGGAGATTATGTTAGTGAAGCCTACATACAGTATGTTTGTCTTTTATAGATCTGGGACTATACAGTATATTCAGAGGAAATTCCTGTGTAAAAACACAGTACCTGTCAAAAGTTTGGAATAATTAATTTATAATCATTTATGTTTTTAAAAGAAGATTGCATTGGAATAGAAACAGTATTATTAAAATACAGTATAATGTTTATTATATTATTATTATTAATATAAAGTTTGAGTATACGTAAGATTTAGAAAAAGAAAGAAAAGAAATGAATACTTTTATTCAGCAAGGATGCATTAAATCAGGGGTTTTCAAACTGGGGTCCGGGGACCCCCAGGGGTCCTCCAGAAGGTTCTAAGGGGTCCCCAGAAAATTTCAGGGAATAAAAAGACTAAATGTTTATCTCCTTTCTTGCTGTATATTCTTCCAGAATTGTATATGCTTTGTATCTTTAATGAGCTCACTGTGGTTGTAAGGCAGTTTTCTTAACGCAGTACGTTAGCTACTTGCATACATTTATTGTGAAAGTTGCTTAAACAAATACTTTTTAATTGAAAATATTATTCTTCGGGTTTATACATCCAACATTAATAGCCAATTTAAGTTGGCAAACAATATGTTGTATTTATAATGTCACACTTACTATTTATCTGTTTAAATGTTTTTTCGTACATAAAAATAGATGGATTTTAGGAAGGGGTCATCATAGGAAAGTTCAGGAAAGTTCATCATATTTGGGGGTCCTTGGCATCATAAAGTTTGAAAACCCCTGCAATAAATTAATCAAAAGTGATGGTGAAGACATTTGTATTGTTACAAAAGATTTTTATTTCAATGAAATGCTGTTCTTTTTAACTTTCAACATTTTTTGTATCACATTTTCCTGAAACAAATTGATCGGTTTCCACTAAAATATTAAGCAGCAAAAACTTTTTTCAACATAGATAATAATAATAAGAACCATTATTAATAATTGGGAACCCATAATAACGGAATTAAGCATAAAATCAGCGAATTTAAAAATGATCCATCATGTGAAAATGAAGACTGTATAATGCTTTACCTTCACAGAAATAAATTAGATTGTACAATTTATTTAAATAGAACACATTTATTTAAATAGCATTTATATTTCACAATATTAATGTTTTTATTGTATTTTTGATCAAATAAATGCAAAGGACTTGGTGAGCATAAGAGACCTCTTTTAAAAACATACTTTTGATCGGTAGTGTATTAATTACTATGCATTTAAATTTTGGTTGCCACTTATTCTGCCAATAAAAGATAAATTATTTGAGAAGGATTTGCTTAAAATATGGATTTAGTATACATTTGCATGTGTATACCTATGATATTTACCAAAAACTAATATATTAATATTCTTCCTGCTAGTATAGGTCCTGCACATCTGAACAGCCCAAGGTATAAGTTTAACTTCATTGCTGATGTTGTGGAGAAGATTGCTCCTGCTGTGGTACACGTCGAGCTCTTCCTCAAGTAAGTACAATTCTGGTCTTCTATCGCTGTTTAAGATGTTGTTTTTTACTGGTGATAGTTATATTTATTTGTCATTTTTGCACCTGATAAAAGAAAGGGAAAAAGGAGCTTTTATATAATTGAATACTTTAGTAATCTACTCATTTCACCTCACTGATAGTCAACAGTTGCTTTGGTATGAAATCTTCTTTCGATTTTCTGTTGAAATCATAGTCACGTAGTGTAGGCCAGTGCAAGGATGCTATTACTCTTAGTTTACATCAAACTATTATGTATTCAGCAAGTTTTTGTTTTCAAGCAATATAAAATATGATTGTAATATTTTCACCCTTATTCATGCAATGACCACTGTTTTCAATGTTTGTGTCCAGCCATCCACTCTTTGGCCGTCATGTACCTTTGTCAAGCGGTTCTGGATTCATAATGACACAGACAGGTCTGATTGTGACCAATGCTCATGTGGTAGCTAGTAGTGCAACAGTAACGGGCCGCCAGCATCTACAAGTGCAGCTACACGATGGCCACACCTATGAAGCCTCCATCAGAGACATCGACAGGAAGTCTGACATCGCCACTATCAAAATTAATCCAAAGGTGAGAATTGCAGCTTGAGAGACGATTGCTGCTCTTTATTTATTGCCTTTTCCCCCTATCACATATTTTAGTAGGTTAATAATCATAAATTAGGTATCATTCGAAAGCTTAAAAACTAAAAATTCATCCCGGGAAAATCGTATATATATTGTGTTACAGGGAAATGGTAGGCTATACTTTGAAATCCCCATGAAATCAAAATTAAGTTTTTTTGGCTTTTAATATGAATATGTTAGTCTTACTATTATCTATAAGCTAGTGTGCTCCAAAACAATGACAAAACTCGCATTTAGAAGATATTTAAGCATATCTCTCAAGTTTCTCACTTCTGCCAATATGGAAATGTCTGAGACTTCCATAAGGTTCCACATTTGGCAACTATTTTGTGATAGAAGTGATATTGTGACAGAAATGTATTAATTTGTTAACATGAAAAGGCATCAAAAAATTAAATGGAATGTGGGTGACAGCTGTTAGTTATTTTTGGTATAGCGCCTAAACACAATTTTTGTGATATCAACTTCAAATTTGGAACACAACTTGGCTATACATATGGCTTTGATTTTATAGTAAAATATTTTGTAAAAATATATATTTTGTATAAATAAAAGAATGTTTAGTGGTACAGTACATTTGTTTGACAGTAAACCTAAACTTCTGTAAATTTTTTACACTTTAATTTTTTTGATGTGCTTCAGCAACAATCTGCTGAGTGTCTTTAAAGTTAGTTCTCTATTCCATAGATAGCATTCATGAATTACAACATACGTTTGAGTTGTGCATTTTCAAGTCATGCTCAAAAACGGGGGTGACAGTTCAGAATAATAGGACCGTTCGTGTTTTCCCTTATTTTTCATATTTTATAGTGTTTCCCTGGTCTCCTTTATTTCCTTTTGTAAATGTGGAAGAAGGCCTTGAGGCTGCAAAAGTTTAATCCTCAACCTTTCTTGCTGTCACTACATTTGTCTTAATGGTGAAGTTTCCCGACACTAAGCCTATTAGCCAGTAGTCCAGAGTTTCATAGCATTGCAAAGTATAAAAACTCAGCACAAATCATCCAAAAATGGCAACACCTTTGACTCGTAAATCCCATGTTTATGACTCCAGAGACAGATGGTTTATATCACGCAAGCCTCATCTAGACACACTTGGACATGCTGACCTACATTTGTATGTGAGAATTTAGGTGTTGTGTTGTAAGAGGTGTTTTGTTTCCTGATGCATATGGATCTGATTATGGAGATGCGTAAACTGTCTAGGGCAATATTTCTGTAGCCCATTTTTGATTGACTATCAAAGAGAAACTATTCAGAGTAGAGACTGCTTTGGGAACAAAAATTGAAGAATGTTCCCATGTCAGAGTCTGGAATGCTTGCTGATATTTTCTTTCTGTTTATAGTAGTTGATGTCATTTCCCCATCTCTTACTCTGCAGCCTCAAACTTTTTCCACACTGCACCCGAATCTGATTTGTTTTTCAAATTTGATCTTTGAAAGTAATGAAATCGGACCAGTTTGTTCAGGTAGTGTTATCAATTAAGCAATATTACATGAGCATGAGTGCTGTTGTTCATATCACCATCCCAGCTGGTGTTCTGACAAAAGAAGCTGCCAGATGTGGTAGCACAGCGTGAAGTGTGTAAAAAAATGTAAGTTGCACATCTTGACAGGGAAATAACTGACATTATTTGAACTACATTTCAACACGACTGAACGTCAGTCACATGCTGGCTGGGATAGCTGTGATTCAGCCATAGGCACGAGGCTGGACCTAATCACAGCCGTGCTGCTTTTCAGACCAAGAGGACGATTGCGAAGTGTGATATACAACAATGCAATACAAATAAGTTAATATTGAGTAATGTAGTGGTGTTTCATTCCTGAGGTAATCCGTGTTTTTGACCAAACAGAAAACATTTGGACTGAATCACATTTCAGTTGATTTAATTAGCATGAATGGTTCTGTTTATCTCTAGAAAAAATTACCAGTGTTATCACTGGGTCAGTCTGCTGACCTAAGGCCTGGTGAGTTTGTGGTTGCCATTGGCAGCCCATTTGCTCTTCAGAACACAGTCACAACAGGCATCGTCAGCACAACACAGAGAGATGGGAAAGAGCTCGGCATCCGTGACTCTGACATGGACTACATCCAGACCGATGCTATCATCAATGTAAGACGAAATAAGCGTTTTGAGGCTACAACAATTGTTTGATAGATGTTTTGCCTGAAATTGATGGTCTATTTCTCTCTCTTTTATCATCAATGGGAAGTATGGAAACTCAGGAGGTCCACTTATCAATCTGGTGAGTTTGAATGGAGTTTTACGTCTAGATTAAAGGGATAGTTCACCCAAAAATGAAACTTACCCCATGATTTACTTACCCTCAATCCATCCTAGGTGTATATGATTTTCTTCTTTCAGACGAATACAGTTGGAGATATATTAAATAATGTCCTAATATATTAAATAATGCCTTCTGAAGCATCAAAGTTTACGCTATACTCCTTTAAATCGCATCAGTGGTTACTCTTTTGGCGTAAATTGACTTGCAGAGGCCGTGTACCGGAAGCTAGTTATTTTAGTTTTTAAAGTTTTAAATATGAATATTTTTCTCACACAAACACATTGCTTTGCTTCAGAAGGCCTTCATTAACCCCCCCCGGAGCCGTGTGGATGTATTTTATGATGGATGGATGCACTTTTTTGGGCTTCAGTTCAAAATCTAATCCTCTATTCACTGCCATTATAAAGCTTGGACATTATTTAATATATCTCTGATTATGTTCGTCTGAAAGAAGAAAGTCATATACTAGGATGGCTTGAGGGTCAGTAAATCATGGGGTAATATTTATTTTTGGATGAACTATCCCTTTAAGAGGACACTGGGTTAGATACATTTAATATTGCTAGCTTTTTACATAATATTTCTGTCATGTTAGGACGGTGAGGTGATCGGAATAAACACACTGAAAGTTACTGCAGGAATCTCTTTTGCCATTCCATCAGACCGAATCAATAAGTTCCTTGATGAATCCAATGATAAACTGCAAAAAGGTAAGCATCATGCACAGAGGTAATGCAATTAGTTTGGTAATTCCAAAAATAACTCATCAACACAAATTTTAGAAACTTTAATTGCAAATAGATCATTTCATTTTCATTCAACTTTCATTCAAGAAATTAGGTGTTTGTGAGTCCAACCTATCAAGTTATGTTCTGCCAACTGTAACAAAATGGCTACAAAACACAAACACTGCATGAAAGAGCCTGTTCATTACATTATTGGTGTCATTTACTTTGATTTCAGTCAAACAAAGGGTAGTCAGGACAAACTTCACGCAGCCTCAAGCTGTGAAGACTGCCTCAGGTGAGGTAATCGCTAGCAAATTTCACTTTGCTAGCTAGCTGCTAGTGACATCAAACACCTAATGACATCAAACATGCAAGCTATAACAAAATCAATAGAAATTTAACTGGTCCATCATACCATTAAATTAGTTTGCAAGAGGAGCTAATGTAGATGTATACAGTATTGTAGATTTTTAGGCCGGAATGCTGAATTAGGTTGTTAAAGGGTTACTTCAGCAATTTAGCATTAAGCTTTGTATCAGTAGAAACCCGGTAGTATATTCGAATTATGGTACTTTCCCCCCTCATGTCCCCCTGAGACGAGAGAATTATGCATTTTATTTCGGGAAAAAATATCATCATTTTGCGTCATCAGAGGATTTTTTGGCCAGAGGCTAAAGACTACAGCCATTAGAAGGAGCTGTTCCACATGTTTTCAACCCGCCCATAGGGGTGGGATCTCACTCACAGAATGTAAATGCGCACGGCCGCTCGGATCGGGCATTAATAACGGAGCAATGCGGAGCAAAGTGAGCGTTTCAACTTTTCAATGAATTCTTATGAAAGTTAAGCTTCCATATGCAATCTGAAACTGGTCTGGACACGCGCCGTGAATGACTGCAGCGCTTACTAGTGATGCGCGGGTCGGCTTTTTTTCCAACCCACGGGTCCCGCTTTTATGAAATGATTTGGCCCGCCCTAGCCCGCACCGCACCATTGTATCTATTTTTACAACCCGCCCCGCCCACGCAACCATTAACCCTCTGGGGTTCTTCATTTATGGGTCACACTCAGGACCTTCGGGTCAAAAAGACCCGGAGGGCGGGATTAAGATAAAAAAGATTTGAGTAAAATCAATGAAATATATTTTTGTTCAATAATATTTTTTCTTTTCTTTTTTGGTGTTTGGATATTTTATGATTTATAATTAATATTTATGCAATAATTATGACCCATTTTTTCCCATTGAATATAATAAAACATTTATATAAATATATATATAATTATTTTTTTTTTAATTAAAGCTGTATTTCATTTTAGAGTCAAGCCTAGGCCTCATGAAAGCAATTTTTTAAATGAGATCGGTGCCATCCATTGGACACATTGAGCATTTTTATTACGCAATAGCACATTTGTACCACTATAGTGGATCTTGCGTTTTATAATTTTTTTAAATAAATCGTAGCTTCATCGGAATGGTCCAAAACTTGGTGACTTTATTGGTACTTCGTATATGAACACCCAAAAAAATTGGGGACAGGATTTAAAAAGTCTAAGTGGTCGTAAAAAAAAAATAGTCACACTCAGGACCTTCGGGTCAAAAATGACCACCAAAGGAAATGAATGGGAAATTCGTTTTTTTGTGCATACAATCTACAAATCAGCCAGGATGCACAAAAAAAGGACTCAACAGTGAAGGGGTGAATCTCTAAAACATCAAGAGTGCAAAACAGACAAAAAAAACTCACACACACACACACACACACACACACACTTATACACACAAAAACACACGCACACACAAAATGAACGCGTGCCATTCCAAAAGCTAATTGTGGTTTTGTGTGTGTGTGTGTGTGAGTTTTTTTGTCTGTTTTGCACTCTTGATGTTTTAGAGATTCACCCCTTCACTGTTGAGTCCTTTTTGTCTGCATCCTGGCTGATTTGTAGATTGTATGCACAAAAAAAACTCTGTATTTTCATATTTTTGCCAATTTCCCATTCATTTCCTATGGGGGTCATTTTTGACCCGAAGGTCCTGAGTGTGACTATTTTTTTTACGACCACTTAGAAACCTTTCAAATCCTGTCCCCAATTTTGTTGGGTGTTCATATACCAAGTACCAATAAAGTCACCAAGTTTCGGACCATTCCGATGAAGTTACGATTTTTAACATTTAAAAAAAAAAAATTTGGTCAGAAATGACCGAAGAACTCCAGAGGGTTAAATAGACATACTAGGCATTGTAATGTAAAAGAAAACAGCCTTTATTTCAGCCTGAAAGGGCTTGGAAACATCGCCCTGTAAAACATCATACGATTATTATGAATATGAACCATAAATCAGGTCATATTAATAACAAGATAATGATAAACATTTTCAACATTTCATTTTCATCAAAACAGCGTTTGTATTCATCTAATAGGTCAAACTATTTTACAGCCTGCGCTACATAACCACTGAACGGAAATGTTCATCTAGCCTTTTTTTACGTTCGCTGTGCAAAAAAAGAATGGCATCCACTGTACTGTGGTTTAATCTATTTCGGCTAGACTCTAGCACCTGGCCAGCAGAGCTGAAGGTGCGCTCGTTTGATGCGCTTGAGGCCGGGATTCTCCCGCACCTCGTCTTCCATCTTAACTTTTATCTCTCCGTTTTTGTTGTCGTGGCTGCTGCTGGTGGCGGGAGCTGCTTGGCGCGCTGCTTTCGTGATGTGTCACATGACGCCAAAGGTTTGGGGACATCACGCAAACGTTGCTACAGGCTTCGTATTGTAACCTTATCAAAGATTCAAGAACCTAATAAAATATGAAAATAGATATTCTCAAATATTTCAAATAGGCTATAGGGAATTGCACGCAGCATAGCCTGCATGGATTCAATTTTTTCTTTTAGTTTTTAATGACCCGCCCCAACCCGCCCCGCAAATAAAGTGACAATTTCTTTCCCTGCCCCAACTCGACGAGGGTTACCCGCGGGGTCCGCGGGTTATGAAACGACTCGCGCATCACTAGCGCTTACCTATGCTTAGCTCTTTGCTCTCGAGATGAATGAAATCTGACTCCTGCTGCGTCTGTGCCGCAACTTTCGTTCGGCTCACTCACACGTTATTTTTTATTTATTTTTTATTTAAAAGACACAATTTAATTGTAGTGTTTATTCTCTAACTGAACTAAATTATTGTATTACTATGAAAAACTAAATGACGGTGGGGGTGGTGTAATGGTGGGCAAGTGATAACCAGTAGCCGTGGCTTTGGGAGTGGCTTCGTTGGGCAGCGAAGCAAGTGCATTCTGGGAGTTGTTGTCTTTCATCCACATGAGACAAAAATACATTTTCTGTCTTTTCTCAGTCTAGAAGGCACCAAATTCAAAAATAATTTCACATTTCTACTACATAAATGACCCAGTTTAAATACACATTCATCTTCCAAGCGCTGAAGTACCCCTTTAAACTGATTATCAAACATTCTGGAAAACTACTATGCATGAATTTGCCCAAGTAACCTGCTACTAGCTAACTGCAAGTCAATATAACTATTTGCTTCGGTGTTTGATAAAAATTGCTAACAAATGAAAAGACAAGCGCTATTTTGTTCAGTTTCACATTGCAATGCAAATATTTGTACTAAACTCATGTTTGTGTACTACAGTGATATGATGGTGCTTTCAAGTCCTCCTGGGAAGTTTGTATTTATGAGTTGGGAAGTCATAATTACGTCGGAAGGTGCGTTCACATAATGATGGCAGTGAACCAATTCAACAAAAAATCTATCATGAATTTCCCAATCGCATTTACTTTGATTTTAACTCCTAAACACAATCTTTCCGGCAGGACTAGAATACACTATTAAATTGTACAAATATCTAAAACTAATAATTTCTCTTTCAGATATAAAAGGCCCCAAGAAAAGGTTTATTGGAATCAAAATGGTCACTTTAACGGAGAAGTATGTTATATCAACAACAAAACAGCTTTTTTTAAATAGGATTTTTCACATGTATTAGTGTCAGGTACAATCAGTAAGCTTTCTGAAAGGAGAAATCTCTGTCTGCATCCATTTACCCTCAGATCTCTTGTATTTCTCTTCTTTTCCTCAGAATTGTCCAGGAGTTAAAATGGCACCATCCAGACTTTCCAGATATTGGCAGTGGAATTCTTGTCCATGAAGTTGTCCCGGATTCCCCAGCTCAGAAGTAATGTCTAAAGGCCAATTCACACTGCACCAACAGACTCCGAGAGACGGCAACAGACACTTCGTCGGGTTTTATTGGATCAGTGTGTTACCCCTGTTGGAGCTTGTTTTCACTTATTGAACACGCTGAATCGTATTTAGAATGCCCGACAAGATGATCTGGTGACTCGCCGTTGGTCTACGTCTATCAGTGCAGTGTGAATTGGCCTTAAGCCAAACATTAACTATTTATTTTCACCCCAGATTCTTCTTTTTAAAATGATTTTGAGCATGTGATATTTTTTACATGCTGTTACATACGTTGTTGCTACATCAACCAACTGCATTTTTATTTATCACAAACTAATCACATGACATTCTCCTTTCATTGGTTCCTCTTCACAGGGGTGGGCTTGAAACAGGTGATATTATAGTGAAGCTAAACGGCCATCCATTGTTCAACACTGGAGAATTACAGGAGGCGATTCAGGGAGACATGCCCCTCCTTCTGGAAGTTCGGCGTGGTAATGATGATCTACTATTTAACATCGAACCTCATATCCTTATGCAGTGACAGTGGCAGAGATGTGGAACCAAATGGAGATTGGTAGAGACTGAAGTGTGCTTGAGTTTCTACAGCTGGATGAAAATGTGAAGGAATTAAAGCACAATTAATATTGCATCTGAGCTTCAAAGGACAAATGCAGTTGCCTAGAATGCCCACTGGATCTTCAGACCATTTTCATCATTTTTAATATATGAATTAATTGTAATTAATGCCATTCTAACTCCAAAGCAATACAGTGCCTTTCTGTCTGGACTGACTTGGTATTCACAATAAAGATCAATTATCATTTAGAAATAAAAAAAAAGAGTAATTTTACCAATTAGATTTACGCTACTGAATGCTTATGGCACATTAAGTGTATCATTTTCATTTGATTTGATTTAATTACTTACAGGAAATGCACCAGTCACAGTATTCTTTGCACACAGCTTTTGTAAAGGCAAATGCTGATTGTTTATTAGTTTATTAAATGCAAATTATTTGCACAATAAATGTATTTTGATGAATGACTATTAATTACTCTTGAATAGCTATCTATTGTCTAGCACTGTTTTAACATTTACAATGAACATTTTTGAATGTCATTATGGCCTGGTACCCCCCCCCCCCCCCCCCATGTCAATGTTATTAATGAGAAATAAATAAAAAGAGCTAAATGTATTGTTTTTATATTTACTTATTATATGTTTACTGTATTGTTTGTGTTGGCGTGTTGAAGAATCTGGTGGGGATTGCCTCTTTATTAGATCGTTGATTAGATTGTTACACCAATAGTTGATGACAAGTGAAAGTCTGAGTGACTCATTTGAATCATTCACTCAACCGATTCCTTCAAAACTGCTGATTCATTCAAGCACGATACAAAATTCTTTATGGCTTATTTACTCAACATTTCCAGCATGTGCAGCATTCAGAGCAAGTGTTCTGCATATCATGGTTAGCAGACTGAAAAGGAAAAAATAAGTGCAGTTTCATATCTTTGCTTGTTGAAATAGAAATAGTAATATGGGGAAAGAAATACTTTTATCTTGGCTGGGTTGAAGATGAGAGGACACTCTACTTCCTAGAACTGTTTTCTCTCTGGTCAGTGGTCATCATCCTAAATCATCACAGACAGATGTTATGAAATAGCATGCTGCTATCCAGAACTCCCCGTTTCTAATAAATCACAGTTTATAGTTTCTCAAAATAAAATTTAAAGAATGTTGCTGGATAAGATGTTCTCAATCTACTTTCCTTTTACGGTGATCTCAGACAGTCAAGAGCAGTTTTGCACTGTTATTTCATCAAGGCACAATCCAAAAAAACTAGCAAAGCCGCAGTGACTCCATCACTGTCCTGAAGACAGGTAGGTGTGATTGGCACAGTGGTGGAATGTGACAAGTCTGTGTAAACAAACACATCTCATCTACACAAAAAGTGCAAACAAAATATAACGCATTTGATTTAGTTTCTCCAGACATATCAGTTGGTGCAAAACAAACTGAATGAATAATATTAGGTGCATAGAGTTACACATTGTTGCTGTCTAATATAGGAATCAGATTTTTTTTATGAATATGTTGTTACCCTCAAAAGTGGGCGAATGTCAAACACTGTTTTAAAAATAAATAATTAAAAAAAAAATAATAATATTATCTGACTGGAAGGATGCCTAATATCTGATGCATCCTGTCTTGACTAGATAGCAAGTTCAAGTCCACACCACAGGCAACCTTTTTCTGGAAGTAGGCTAGCGTTTGAACACGTGTCCACATTCTGACTCACATGCCAGTTCCTCTCTACTCTGTTTTGAGGCCGTTTAGAAGCAAAGTGTTTGTGTATCTTGGTCAATATGTTATTTACTAGAAAGAAAATAGAGACAAATATTATTACACTTTACAGAGTCCTTTATGGTTATGTTTATAGAGTTATTTGGACACATAGCACATGTCACAGCAATAAAATTATTGCTAAGATGATGTTGCAAATGGCATATGGACAAGACATGACTAAAAGTGTCTGAATTTCAGGCTGCACATTTACAAATATTCTACCATTGCTAATGTAGGCCTGGTTGGCAAGTCCTGCACCATATAATTTACTATTACACTTTTTAAAGGTAGGCCTACATGTAACTTTTTTTTTGTGTTCAAAATTAACTAAATTTAATTTACTAATAAGTAGTCAATACATCATCGATACTTTTTCCTAAAATGTTTTGTCTTTCTGCCTACATGTAACTTTTTTTTGTTCAAAATTAACTAAATTTACTAATAAGTAATCAATACATCATCGATCCTTTTTTCTAAAATGTTTTGTCTTAACCTAATTCACTATGGTAAGCCTATAAGTTTTTATATTTTAGACCTGTCTGATGGTTTTCATGAGGAATTGCACTTGCCCGTTCCTGTCTCTTCATATATTTGTGTATGGTGCTGCTGTGGCAGTGGGTTACAGTTGTCACAACGAGCGAGAAGGTTGACATGGAGCAATTAAATCGATCTCCAACCTCCGAAGAATCACCAAAAAACAAAACAAAACAACAACAACAACAACAACAACAACAACAACAACAACAACAACAACAACAACAACAACAACAACAACAACAAACAAAAACTCAGAACAGAGGAGATCTCCTGGAAAAAGAGAACAGCTCACAATAAAACGATAATCAACATGGGCTTGGTTTTTCAGAGATGGAGAGACCGGAGGGATTTGAAATGGTGTAAAAGCGACGCGGAGATGGCGTTTTTATTTTTCAACTGGTGAGTAAGGTATGTTATTGAACAGATAAACTATCATAAGTAGCTCTAGTTCATTGTAAAGCTTTATATTGTGAAGGGTCATTTCATGATGGTTGTTGTAAGGCTGTGTTGGAAGTTATTTTCACGGAAGTATAGGCCTACCGTGCAGTTGCGGCTGGTGTTAAAAAATGTTGAGGGGTGCAAACAAACGGAATCACAGTTATACAGGACTAAATGCAATTTTTAAATAATAAGTGATATAATAATGTATCATTACTGCTTAGCTAAAAAAAATGGAAGTTAAAAATTCTACTGTTAAAGCAGGTACCAATCAGTGAATTTGAGTTTAGTGTGGTGTATCAGTAGGCCTAGTAAAGTAATCATTAATAAATTACAATCATTCAAAAATATAATATCAATTCGAAAATCAACAACGTTATTCAGAGATGAAGGCCACTTTGATAATACCAATATTGTCCACTAGAGGGAGCCACATTAAAGCAAATTCTTTAAGATCCCTTAAGCTTATGAAAATGGTTAAATAAATTGTCTTGTAGTAAAAAAAGATGCACTTATATATATATATATATATATATATATATATATATATATATATATATATATATATATATATATATATATATATATATATAATATATATATATATATATATATATATATATATATATATATATATATATATAAATATATATATATATATATATATATATATATATATATATATATATATATATATATATATATATATATATATATATATCAGAAAGAAAATGTCATATAGGCTGAGTAAATCATTGGGTAATTTTCATTTGAATGTGAACTAAATCCTTCAAAACTAGTTATCAAAATATGAATAGAATATTGGCTGTTTATTAATACTTAATATGAATATGTGCTTAAAGTCCTTGTGAAATCAAAATTGATCATATTTACTTTGTTAGCGCAAATTGCTAGTTCTGTGGTGAACAATCCATCCGTGCAAGTCAATCCGCATCAAAAAATTATTTGGCTTCGTAATCTTTAATCAAAATCTGAAAATGCTCCTCCCCTCTACATTGGTAGGCCTTTTTTGATGACGTCTGTTTGACGGCTTGGGCTTCGACACCGACATGCCATCATTAAACACGCCCATCCAACTGACAGTCTGCTGCCCGCAAGCTAATAAACAGAGATGGCGAGGAGGTGCGTTTTCTGAATGAAACGCCTACGTTTCTATATCCAATCAGGTCACAGGGAGGAAAAAACAAACCACGCCCTCTGTTCTGCTCATTTAGTATTCCGTTTCTCTCGGAAATACGTCAAATCACTGAAATAAAGTTGGTTGCAACTTCCGGTTCACTGGGACTTTAATACTAGCACATATTAATGCCATCTGCATTACCATATTCTACAACGCTTAAAGGGTAACTTCAGTGATTTAGCATTAGGCATTGTATCATAACCCGGTAGTATATTCAAATTATGGTACTTTCCCCCCTCATGTCCCTCTGAGATAGAATTATTTATTATATAAATATCATCATTTTGCGTCATCGGAGGATTTTTTGGCCAGAGGCTAAAGACTACAGCCAGTAGAAGGAGCTGTTCCGCATGTTTTCAACCCGCCCATAGGGGAGAGATCTCACACACAGAATGTAAGACACAGACGGCCGCACAGACATTCATAACGGATCGTGAGTGAGTGTTTAAATTTTTCAATGAATTCCTGTGATAGTTTAGCTTCCATATGCGATCTGATAAGGCGCCAGACTGGCGCTTAACGTTACCTCAGCTCTTCTCAGCTCTTCGTGATGAATGAAATCTGACACTGCTGCGTCTGTGCTGTGACTTACGTTCGGCTCACTCATACTTTAGTGAAAAGACACGTTCCGTTTTTAATTGTAGTGTTTATTTTCTAACTGAACGAAATGATTGTATTACTATGAAGTTCAAAACGACGTGTACGGAGTGGCCTCGTAGGGCAGCGAAGCAAGTGCATTCTGGGAGTTGTCTTTCATCCACATGAGACAGAAATACATTTTCTGTCTTTTCTCGGTCTAGAAGGCACCAAATAAAAAAATAATTTCACATTTCTACTACATGACCCAGTTTAAATACAAAGCTTAATGCTAAATCACTGAAGTTACCCTTTAATCCTACCCAATACCTAAACTAAACGAACTACCTTACTAACGATTAATAAGCTGTAATTAGGATTTTATTGAGGCAAAAGTCAGTTAGAATTGGACCCCAATCTAAAGTGTGACCAAAATTGCATAATAAATTCATTGACAACGTGTTTGTCAAGTTGCAGACATGACTGAATGTTTGTCCAATTGAAGAAGAGATTTGTCTATTTTAATATAGTACATATAAAAATATGTCCATAAAGAGACGCTTTTAAAGACTCATATTTTATTTGAAAAGAGACGTGGCCATTGTTTAACTATTTAAAGGGTTAGTTCACCCAAAAATGAAAATTCTGTCATTAATTACTCACCCTCATGTCGTTGGACACCCGTAAGACCTCCGTTCATATTCGGAACACAAATGAAGATATTTTAGTTGAAAGCTGATGCTGAGAAAGGCTTCAGATAGGCCTCCATTGGCATTCAGTACATTGACACTTCCAAGATCCATGAAAGGCACTTAAAACGTCGTTACAAAGTCTATCTCACCACAGTGGCTCTACAATAATCATACAATGCGACGACAATAGTTTTTGTGCGGAAAAAAAAATCAAAATAACACCTTTATCCAACTTGTTCTTGTCTTCCGTGTGCGCCTCCACGACGCATGCGCGAGAATATGACGCAGATCCGGCGTTCGGACATATGACCCAGAAGCGATTTGTTTACGAGCAGAGGAAGACGCGCGTGTCTAAGCTGTTGGATTCTACATTGATCGTGCTTTAGGTCTCGGCGTAGTGCTCAAAATGGGGCTTAAGTGTGTATTTCATCGATTCCCGAACACCGGCGCTACGTCATATTCTCGCGCATGCGTCGTGGAGGCGCACACGGAAGACAAGAACAAGTTGGATAAAGGTGTTATTTTGATTTTTTTTTGCGCACAAAAACTATTGTCGTCGCATTGTATGATTATTGTAGAGCCACTGTGGTGAGATAGACTTTGTAACGACGTTTTAAGTGCCTTTCATGGATCTTGGAAGTGTCAATGTACTGAATGCCAATGGAGGCCTGTGTGAAGCCTTTCTCAGCATCAGCTTTCAACTAAAATATCTTCATTTGTGTTCCGAATATGAACGGAGGTCTTACGGGTGTCCAACGACATGAGGGTGAGTAATTAATGACAGAATTTTCATTTTTGGGTGAACTAACCCTTTAATCTACACAGTTTTGTTTTTAACTGCTGTAGAGGGCCAAAAGTCAGTGTAATCAAAATCAAAATCAAATCACTTTATTGTCACACAGCCATGTACACAAGTGCAACAGCAGGTGAAATTCTTGGTGCAGTTCCGAGCAACATAGTAGTCACGACATGACATGTACAACATTTAGAGCAGCATCAGATTACACTGATGCGCCCACAATTACTCACAGCACAGTAAACTCTACAATAAACAATAAATAATTTGCACAATGTGAGTGTGGTTCTCACAGCTTTAACCAATATACACATACTTACAATATACATATACTTTAAACAATATACTTTAAACAATATACTTTAAACAATATACACACTAAAACATACATTAAACAATATACATTACGCTATAATAATAATAATAATAGTATACAATGTACAGTATACATTATTATTCACAGTAGAGATCCAATGTGCAATAGGTGCTATATGATAATAATAAATTATATAAATGTGTATATAATGTGTGTGTATCGACAGTGGGTTGTGCTGAGTGATATTCTGTCCAGTGTGTGTTATGATCCTGATGGATCAGAGTTCAGGAGTCTAATTGCTTGTGGGAAGAAGCTGTTCTGGAGTCGGCTGGTGCGTGTTCTGATGCTGCGGTACCGCCTGCCTGATGGCAGCAGTGAGAGCAGCCCATGGCTCGGGTGGCTAGAGTCTCTGATGATCCTCTGAGCTCTCTTCACACACCGCCTGGCGTAAATGTCCTGGAGGGAGGGAAGCTCACCTCCGATGATGCAGCTGGCCGTGCGCACTACCCTTTGCAGGGCTTTGCGGCTGCGGGCGGTACTGTTGCCGTACCAGGTGGTGATGCAGCCAGTCAGCAGGCTCTCTGTAGTGCTGGTGTAGAACCGTGTGAGGATGTGGCGGTTCATTCCAAACCTCCTCAGCCGTCGCAGGAAGAAAAGGCGCTGATGAGCCTTCTTCACAACGGCCTCGGTGTGGACGGACCATGAGAGTTCCTCTGTGATGTGGACACCGAGGAACTTGAAGCTGCTGACTCTCTCCACCGGTGCTCCATCGATGGTGATGGGGCGGTGTTCTCTCTCATTCCTCCTGAAGTCGACCACCAGCTCCTTGGTCTTGCTGACGTTGAGGGAGAGGTTGTGCTCCTGACACCACCGTGTCAGAGTGTGCACCTCCTCTCTGTAGGCCGTTTCATCATTGTCAGTGATGAGACCTACCACCGTCGTATCGTCAGCAAACTTGATGATGGTGTTGGAGCTGTGGGTTGCCACACAGTCATGTGTGTACAAGGAGTACAGGAGTGGGCTGAGAACACAGCCCTGAGGGGCTCCAGTGTTGAGAGTCAGTGGTGAGGAGATGTTACTGCCCATTCTGACCACCTGGCGTCTGTTTGACAGGAAGTCCAGGATCCAGCTGCATAACAGGCTGTTTAAGCCGAGAGCCCGGAGTTTCATGTCAAGTATGGAGGGCACAATGTCAAGTATGTTAGTGAGAAAGTATGTGTAGTCAATATGTTAGTGAGAAAGAGAGTAGGGTAAAATCAGAACCTGAATAGTTAGAAGGATGATGAGGTATTCTTTTTGGCTGCTAACTTTCTCATGTACATGTCCTAGTTTATTTTGGAGAAAGTAAAACCAAAGCTGTGACAAAGCAGTCTGAAACTTCAAATCCTTCACTTTGGACTTGATCTGAACTTCAGCAAACTTTTGTCTAGTTATTTTGGTTCATTTTGTGGTAGAGCTGTGGGACTGTGGCGTTATTGTGGATTTGGGAGACTTCAATTGTAGTTGTTGTATTTTTAGGAGTGGTTATTGGTATGCTGTATTATCTAAAATACAGTGGACTGATTTTGACCTTCTGAGGTTAATACCAGAGCCATTGCACAGCAGTAGCACACGTGCTTATGCCACATAAAAGGTTTTTAGTACTCCCATGTGAAGACACAAACCGCATCATTTCCCAATCCCACACACCCCTCCTCCCTCCTGCTCTTTCTTGTCATCATTCTTTAATAAAAGATATAAACTTCTCTTGGCAAAAGTTAAAATGAGGTCGTTTGACAATTTCCCATCTTGGATAAAGCTTAGATGATGAAGCCAGTCAGAGTCGTATTTCATTTACAGTAGAGCAGTTTGTGAGCACCCTCTGGAGGAACAGACCATCAAAATAAAACCAAAAATAACCAGCTCATGCCACGCACCTATACTATATAAAAGGAGGGCATAGTGGATGTTTTGACCCTTATTGAGTGCTAATTCATACACATATGTATAGTGCTTGAGTAGCCTGCACTTGTTTGATGTTACTGCTTGTTTTAACAAGTAATTCTTTGAGAGATTTCAGCAATGTTTACCTTTTAGTTCATTCTACTATAAACACTGCTTGGTTCCAGCTGTGACTGGTCTACTCAAGCTGCCAATACCTATAAATATTTTGTCTTCCACATGTTGTTTTCTTTGTTTTTGCAGTCAGTACTGTTGACCGACCACTAGCTGGTGCTGTTTGTTTAGACATCGGGTAAGTCCAGCTCTTTGAGAGACGTGGCACAGTCCTGCATCTACTTTCTTGTGTTTATTCCTGTGTACTTGTCCTTCTCAGGCTGTTTAAGTACCAGAGTTGTTTTTCTGTCAGAGGTTTGCTTCACCCTATAAATTATCCTCAAAGGAGATACAATTTAATTAGCCAAATTGTGTATAATGTTATAATGTAAAGACTTAAAATATGTCAGGCATGACATTGTGACCGGTGAAGTGAATAACACTGATTGTCTTAAATACGGATATATTAGGCAGCAAGTGTACATTTTGTCCTCAAAATTGATGTGTTAGAAGCAGGAAAAATGGGCAAGTGTAAGGATATGAGCGAGTTTAACAAGGACCAAATTGTGATGGCTTGACGACTGGGTCAGAGCATCTCCAAAACTTCAGCTCTTGTGGGGTGTTCCCGGTCTGCAGTGGACAGTATCTATCAAAAGTGGTCCAAGGAAGGAACAGTGCTGGACACTTACCTGGGGAACAAATGCTTTGGGCAATATTCTGCTGGGTAACCTTGGGTCCTGCCATCCATGTGGATGTCACTTTGACACTTACACCCTACCTAAGCATTGTTGCAGACCATGTACACCCTTTCATGAAAACGATATTCCCTGGTGGCTGTGGCTTCTTTCAGCAGGAAAATGTGCCCTGCCACAAAGCAAAAATGGTTTGAGGAGCACAACTAGTTTGAGGTGTTGACTTGGCCTCTAAATTCCCCAGAGCTCAAATCAATGGAGCATCTGTGAGTCCGATCCATGGAGGCACCACCTCGCAACTTACAGGACTTAAAGAATCTGCTGCTAACTAGGGCTGTTCCGAATACCATTTTTTGAGCTTCGAAGCTTTGGTGGTAATCAACATTGAATATTCGAAGCCTAGAGGGAATATATCCTTCTCTCTAATAAAGGCTGAAAAAAAACAAAAAAATGCTTTAAACATTTTTCTAAATTAATTTAATAAAGAAACGAAACGAAATTTAACTACTTCGACATTGTTTGAACTATTTTAATGGCTGCAACGATGTGTGGGCCTAATAGGGAGGGTACAAAATCACGGGACTCGGGCCGATAGTTTTGGTAAGCTGTCGGACACGGCCGGGCTATAGGGCCTAGATTTGAGGCCCGTGCAGGGCTCTAATACTAATAGCCTACTATTAAAAAACGTAAAGTGCCACTTGAGCAAAAACTAACAGGCGTCTCAGCACATCAGTAGCAGCAGATCATATTCTTCACGAGAGCGAGGAGCTAAATTAAGATGATCGCGGAATATTTGGTTTCAAAGCGATGTAAAAGCGCCTATTTAAGGGAGTTTGTCATTGTACTATTCTGTAAAAATGTTTTGTTGCTATGTTTTTCATTAAGAATAATAGCTAATGAACCCACAATTCAAGCAACCCGCCCCTGAATTGGCAAACCGAAAGTAAACTGCGCACGGTTGCATGCGTTCAGGGCCAACACAATATTAGGAATCATTAGGTCATAATGTTATGCTTGATCGGTGTATATGCAGTATATATATATATATATATATATATATATATATATATATATATATATATATATATATATATATATATATATATATATATATATATATATATATATGTATTTTTTTTTTTTTATGTTTTAACATCACCTCACCTCACCTCACCTCACTAAATTCTTACATTTATGCCGGTTTGAAAAAGTTAAAAGATATATTTTCTGAAATTAAGTCTTATTATTATCATAAGTTTTGCTTGTCAGGTGAACTTTTTTAAATTTTTTTTACTGGAAAACAGGAGAGAAAACGGTTATGAAAAAATATGTATTTTTGTTAAATTATAAGGTAAATAAACAGAGAAATTCCAGATGGTCCGTGCACCTAGTAATATTTTGTTTGCACAAAAACCATGAGAAATTATGCATGGTGATATATTGTAAATATTAACACTGCAGGCCAGATCTCCTTTAAATGTTTGTCCATAATTTTCATAATGCCCTTTCTCTGTCACACTAATGGTGTAACAGAGCATTATAATAGGAAGGCAAGCCAGAAGTCATCTACATGTTCCTGTCAAATTTTTATCCAGTGATTTAGGTCTCTTTTTGTATTTTTTCTTCCTCTATTTCTGAAATTGCACATCATTCACAATACACAATTCATATTGGGGTCCTTTTACAGACTCCTTAGCATGGACTATTTTTCTGCAAGCGGATAAAGAGCAGTGAATATTCATACCTCTGGAACACACAGTAGACAAACGCAGTTAAACACTGGTCACAGACACACTGGGCATCTGCTCGACTGTCGCTGCGCCAGTACAGATAAGCTGTTTCCTGCACATGCTGTGCTAATACTCATGTTATGACATCTGGTTTATGGATAATAAATAAAAGATATTGTTGGGATAATAATTAAACATAGTTGAAATTTTATTACAGCCAATGATTTTGTATACACTCAAAAAACCTCCAACCTCAAATGCATATCATCCTCTGAACCTCTGAGTCAGAATATGAGTGAATGACCTTTTTGAGAGCCAGCATACATATTTCATCACATCCAGCTCATCTATGGTCACAATACTGTAGCATTTGGATATTTTTTTGTTATTTCAATTGATGACTTGCCATGTTTATTTAATGGCAATTCTCTTGGAAAGGGTTTGTCTTACGGACATACGGTTTTTTAACATTAACATCCACATACTGCAATTGCACTGCACTTTACTTTCCTATTGTTACTGCGTAACAACCTGTAATAAACCTAGCACATTATACTTCTTTATATATACATATATATATATTTTATGTTAACCACTTATTTTTAAGTCTACAGTTTATCTCACTTATCATATCCACATATTTTTTATATTTTTATTTATCTTATTTCCTATTTTTATCTTTTACTTGATTTATTTATAATTCTACTTATGTTAATACTTTTTATTCTAATTTTATTCTATTTCTATTTTAATTTCTTGTAACTGTTATTTGCACTGTCCATGGAGCGGACCTGTTTACATTTCACTGCCAGTTGTATATTGTGTATATAACTGTGTATGTGACAAATAAAACTCTTGAAAATCTTGAATCTTGATATGAAACAAAAAACAACAACATTATGTTTAAAAGTAAATGTTTGTTTGCGAGCTTGATGTGACTTGAAACTACCTCTGTGATTCAAAATATAATTACATGATATTTAATGCTCACCAAAACGGCAGTTAAAATGATTTATTCTTATTAAATTATTCTTATTAAAACTTCATGTTAAAATCAACACTGAATCTATTGGCCGATCTATCTGGTTCACGACTAATATGTAAATGACCCATCTGTTAGAGAAAGTCATCCACAAATCAACTATTTCTATTTCTATGATGTCCTGAGTTGACCTGGTCACCTCCCAAAAATCCCATGAGCCAGCGATGGCATTTTGTTGTCCGTTATACTTGATTCATCTGAAACTTTCTATGTGTAATGCATGCCAGTAATTTAGTCAGAATGTGGTAAAGGTCACACAAGGAGACAATTAACAAAAGAAATCTGGAATAATCTGCAAATCAGAACGGATAATTATCCTAATATCTGGCATTTACAGTTGAGTGATTATAGTTACAGCTGTTGCTAAGCAAAATCCGAATGGGAAGACTAACTATGGTGATTTAATGATTTTATTAAGTATGGTTGTTAAACTGTGCGGGCTGTGCTACAGTATGCATGAGTTTGTGTTTGTGTCTATGAGCTACACCTTATACTAAATATGAATGCTTCTTTTAGGCCTAGAATGTAATTTGCAGTTGTAATAATTAACATCATTCTTCTTTCAGTTTTAAAAGTGAAATTTTAGCACACACAAAAATGTTCTGACGGATGCAGGCAGGCTTGTTGGCTTCACGTAGGCTGCAAAAAGTTTACATTTGTGTTTTAGGCCTGTAATAAACCATGTAGAAAATTATATATTAGGCTGTTTAACATGAACATTAAAGGTCAGAATGCAGGAAGTGAAAATTGATTTGAGGGCCGAATTGAAAGATAAACTAAACACTTGTGGGATGCACATCAAATGTTTGAGACCCCTGATCTAAACAGCTTATATCTTCCTTAATCTTTGGCTTCTTCCTTTTACAGCTGATGCCTGCAGGGTTTGATTTGTTTTTCTTTTTTAGTCAATATACCCACCATTTCCAGATGTTATTGGTTTTCAACAGTTGAGGCCACCCAGTGGTTTTCTGATGAAATTGTAGACAATGGGCCTCATTCGCTTTTAATTTCGCATGAATACACAGCAGGTGTGTGCGCCACACGCACACAGTGTATTTGTTCTAATACTCATTGTAATGTTGATGATTTTGAATTATTCTAAAAGAGGGAGTGTATTTCCACAGCTAGTAATTAGCATCAAATACAAACCATGTCTAAGTGCTTTTGGGACAACCTCACCTCTCTCTTTCATACTCGTTCATGCGCGCTCTCTCTTTCTGTGTAGTAGAGCACACAGAAAGAAGATACACAGGAAGATCTTTGAGGAAAGCAATTCCCAAAACCAGTTAACCGACAAACGTTTTTTAAATACACACAATGGTGTTTTGAACTGGTAACCCTGATGTTTTTTTTTTTTTTAGGAATCTTTGATGAACAGACATTTAAAAACAGCATTTGTTTGAGATAGAAATCTTGGTAACACTTTACAATAAGGTTGTATTAGTTACCATTAGTTAATGCATTAGTTAACATGAACTAACCATGAACAACACCTCTGTTCGGCATTAGTTAATCTTTGTTAACGATACTTCATAAAAATCCAGCTGTTCATGGTTTGTTCATGTTAGTTCATGGTGCATTAACTAATGTTAGCAAGATTGTAATAATGCATTAGTAAATGTTGAAATTAACATTAACAAAGATAAATAAATGCTTTATAAGTGCAGTTCATTATGTTAACTAATGAACTTTATTGTAAAGTGTTACTGAAATCTTTTGTAACATTATGAATGTCTTTACTGTCACTTTTGATCAATTTAATGCATTCTTGCTGAATACAAGTATACATTTTTTGAACCCCCACACGTTAGCCAGGAAGTGACCCCAAACCATGCTAGCAAGTTGAAGGCCCACGGTGGAACCGATGGAGTGCATGCCAGTCATTTAGTCACAAATCGGAGATTACAATCCAGCAGCTATTGGCTCGATTAACAGCTATTTAAAAAATGACAAGTTTGTGTTGGTCTTGTTGGTCACGGGTAACCCCGCCCCCAGCCCCTGACGCAAGCGGTTCTTACTTCTACACCAGCAATGTTTTGGTGCTACTTAAGAACCACTTTTCCTGGTTCAGAACTGGTGCTTTGGGTTTCGAAAGACAAAAAACTGATTTGAAACTAGGCTCAGGCTCTGAACCAGCACTCAAACTGCCTTGGTGGAAAAGGGGTAACACATGGTCAGACTCCACTTCTGGCTCAGGTTCTGGGAGTAACTTGGCCTTCGGGCATGCTTCATAGTGTTAATGATAGCCAGTTCACACACCTGGTCGATTAGGCTATGCTTAGCACTGGGTATCCGGTGGTAAATTGCTTTACCTCCTCTTTGGGCTTTGGCTTTTGTATAGTGGTGGGCTTGTGTGGGCTAGTAATGAGGTCTGCTGGTGGCTTGGCTGATGGTGCGACGGGTGCTGCTGAGATCGCTAGCGGGTTTTGATAGTCCTCACTCTCACAGTTGGAGATCCCGCTCTGATGTAAGATCGGCTTAACATACTTGTGTAATGTCCTTCGAGGGGTGTCTCAAGGCAGACTGCCTTGGCCTATATAATTAAAGGTCCCATGGCATGGATTTTTTATTTTATTTTATAATGTATTCTGAGGTGTACTTATATTGTTAGTATGATTTTTACATCATAAAATGTCATTATTTAGAAATAAAAGGCATTTTTTTCTATACTGTTTGCCCTCTGGCTGAATGCCCTGTTTCAAGGGGCATGTCTGCTGTGAGACTTCAGTAAAAACGCTCACTGTTGTGATTGGCTGACATCTTTGCATTTGAAATGAGTATTAGATCTTGTAGCGGAGGGGGCGTGGTTTAACGAGGTCTACGAGGCACAAGCCTGCCAGAGAGACGGATGGACCTGAGTTCACTTCACATCAATTCTCTCAGCACGTCTCAGTTCAGTGAACTGTTGTAGTTACTAGCATATACTTCAGGTTATTAGTTTACTCATGTCAGAAAGTTAGTAACTTTAGTAAATGATGGATCAGCGCTGACTCGAGACGCGAACCGGTTAGAAAGATTCAGTCCGATTTGGTGAACTGGTTCGACCAGTTCACTAAAAAGAACCAGTTCAAACCGGACATCACTAATGGACCAGAGACGGAGTGATTGCTAACAAAGTTATATTGTAACTACTGAGTTGTGAGAGCGCTGTCAGCTCAAGTTTATTTTGTTTGTATCTGAGAGTTCTGAATAAACACGAGTCCCAGTCACGCCGAGCCCGTCTTCCTCCTTATTCTACCAACTTTGTAACACATGTAAAGTACCATTACAGCTGTCGAGATGAATGAGTTACGAGAAAGTGTTGATTATAGCATTATTTTTAGATATTTTCCTATCATATGAAAAGTGTCAGTGACGGGCATTGAGTACACAGCGCAAACAAAGACACAACAGTGCAGTAATCGAATGTAATCCAGTTTATTGTGGGGATAGCTGGCTAGCCTAGCCGGATACCCTCACGCTTACCCCCCTTCTGCTTAATCTCGCGGCGCGTATGGCGCCACCGCTGTGGGTGAGATGCCGTATTGGGGGTCGGGGATGTTGAAGGCCGACCGATCAGTGCAGCCCGAGCTTCGGCGTGCGTGAGGTTTATCTCTAAAGATGTAGCTCTGCCGATGTTGAGCAGAAACTCATGACTGTATGCACATTTTAGAACAGATAGACACGACGAGGACGTACAAAAACACTGACTGACAAGACAGAAAACACCGTTCTGTCGGGAGAGAGAGAAGCCGCAGCACGAATATTAAAGTTCTGTGTGAACTTGAATAATTAGCTACACATCAGAAATCACTGTTCACAGATCAGAAGGAACTGAAAAAAGACTGTTTTCATTTGTACATCCAAACACTGAGAAACTGCCAGCATTCACTCGTTCACAAGCCATGATCTCTCGAGGACAAACAAATATGCCGCTCGCATGGGCGTGCCAAATTCTCTGGGCGGAGGAAAGGGAGGTAACCACTAGTAGCACACTATAGTAGCACTCCCGGCTTCCTAGTGACCCACTACCCTTCAATAGGGAGGAGTTTTTCCAACAAATAGGGAGCTGATTGAGTCGCACCAAAACAAAACTCAAACCCAGTAACAGACGTAACGCATAAGCATGCATGCGATTTTTGTGTTTGGTTTTAAATTTGATTGTAATTTAGAATACATTTTAGTGTGAACTTGATGAATAAATTATATATAAAATGATATGCATATATACAATTTATATGCATATTTTACACACAAAAATGCAAAAATTCTTTGTGAATAAGACTGTTGAATTTTCCTCATAACCTCAGAGGAACAGACTTAATCACTCACTCCTTCAGAGTTCTATTTCTGGAGGATGAAGTAAGCACATGTGGCCATTTGTGCAGCCCGCCTCGGTGGAGAGTTTGCACACAGACTGATAAAGGAGTGGGAACAGCAGAGAGTGCTTTTGCACATTTGTAGTCTGCCAATTATTACTTACCGAATCCAAGCTCCACGGATACACACACTAAAACTCTATTATAAATGGAGCATCTAAGCCGTGGTAAATCACCTTTGAAGCTGATCTGGACATATAATATATAAAACCATTACGAGAAATGAAATAGCAAAAGTGATGGAGATGATGAAACTGAGCAAATAGGGTGTGTTTTATTTTCCCGAACTAAAAATTGGCAGTGTTTGAAGATTTCAGACACATTTTCTCTAATGGCACCCGCCAAGATTAAAGGCCTTCCAGAAAACGTATTATTTCATTTCTTTTTCCACATACTTTATCTCTAATGCTTTTTGTTGATGTATTTTTGTATGTCTTTCTCTGTTTCTGTTTTTATTTTGTTTTTTTTGTCATTCTTCATTATCTCCTCTGCATGTCCAAAAATGTTTTCCCAACCACGTTCTTCACATTCAATTAATTTGACTCTTTCTGCCAGCTGATAGAAAGAGGAAGAGAACATTTGCTTTGTTTTCTATTTACGTCACTCCAGCAGTAACAGTCACGCCGTCTCTCAGAGCAGCAGGTGCTTGTGGATGATAAGAAGTACCTGTCAACTGGTACAGCACTCTCACCTGCCACATTCAGACTGCTGTGAAGTGCTAAATATAGTCAGACCACTGCAGTGTGTGTGTGGGTGTGTTCATCTAATGAGTAATGCATGTATAAAGAAAAATGAAAGCAAATAATAAACATCATTAAAAAAAAAGTTAAATTAGGCCTACCTTAAAGGGGCTATATGCGTTTTTCTGAAATTTAAACTCGCGACTGACACCTGTGGCCAAAAAACAGAACTGCTCTTCCTTTCTGCTCGCTCTCGCAGCGGTGGTGACGTCACATCCGCAGACAGCGCGGGAAAAATCCGACCAGCCAGAAAATAGGAAAAATAGGATACAGGCTTATAGGTGCACCCACTGTGAGCGGACAAGGTGTCAGTATGCTCATCAGGAGATGTTTGAGTCATAAATGGTAAAATAAAAAGGCTATTGTTACGTTTATTTTGGGGAAAAAGTTGCATATATCCCCTTTAATTCAGGATCATTCAATTTATTTTCATAAATAAATCAAATTGCGCTCTAATTTGATAAGGTCTCATTTGATAACAATAGTTAATGCATTAGTTGAACTAACCATGATCAATATATTTTTATAGCATTCAATAACTTTTTTTAATAACATACAACTGTTCATTGTCTGCTCATGTTCGTGCATTAAAGATTTAGTTCACTTCAAAATGAAAATTTCCTGATAATTTACTCACCCCCATGCCATCCAATATGTTCATGTCTTTCTTTCTTCAGTGGAAAAGAAATTAAGTTATTTGAGGAAAACATTTCAGGATTTTTCTCCACACAATGGACATTAATTGCAACCAAAATGTTGAGGTCCAAATCAATGCAGTTTCAAAGGGCTTCTGAGGCTCTGCACGATCCCAGCTGAGGAATAGGGCCTTATCTAGCGAACCCATCTGTCATTTTGTGAAATAAAAATGTATTTACTTTTTAACCTAAATTGCTCATCTTGCGCTGCTCTGCGACGCACCATGGATTGCGCAATCATGTCAGAAAGGTCACATAGGCAGAAGTACCGCCCCCATGTTTACAAAGCGCTCGTGCGAAGACTAATACAAACATCCTTTAGCAAAAAAACGGTTAAACAACGATGTCGGAAGATTTTGAAGATTTTTTTTTGTAAAGGACATTTATATTAGTCTTCGCACAAGCACTTTGTAAACACAGGGGCGATACTTCTGCCTACATCTAGCGTGACCTTTCCGACTTGATTGTGCAATTCAGGTAAATTTAGGTAAAAAAGTATATAAATGTTTATTTTTTCTTGAAAATGACCGAAGGTTTCACTAGATAAGACCCTATTCCTCAGCTGGGATCCTGCAGAGCCCTTCGAAACTGCATTGATTTGGACCTTCAAACTTTTGCTTGCCATTGAAGTCCATTATGTGAAGAAAAATCCTGTAATGTTTTCCTCAAAAACTTAGTTTCTTTTTGACTGAAGAAAGAAAGACATCTTGGATGAGATGGGGGTGAGTAAATTGGACTATTCACCAAGATTAATAAATGTTGTAGACATATTGTTTATCATTTAGTTATCTTAGTTAGTGAATAAATGTCATGTTTACCTATTGTCACATTTGTTTTGACTTTCAGTTTGCTTGTGTTCATGTCATGTGTTCCTTTGTATCAGTTTCCACTTGTCTGTCTCCTCAGTAGCCCTCGTTTGTATAGTTCTGTTCAGCTGTGTTTAGTAAATTATCTCATTTCAGTCTGCTAGTCACCGGGGTCACCGTTATGATATGTTGTGTTTACTCTGTCAGCCTGCCTTGTATTTGGAAATTAAACTTGGAGTATTTTGATCTAGTCTTCATCTTCCTGCCACAACACAACCGTAACACCTGTGGCCTTCCTACCTGTTAGACATATACAGAAACTGAATACAATTATTAACTGCATAAATTAAATATAGATTAATCCTTATTAAAGCTAAAATTTTCTGTTACCGTTGTTCTTTGATTTAACAATAATAATAAGTCACTGTTATTATCTGCTGCTGCCGAACATGATACGGATCATCTCATTTAAGTCCTTATTTAACTCGTGTAAGACTGCTCTTATGAGAATACTCAACGAAACTGGCATTTTGGCATAATTCTGTGTGTTATTGTTCGTTCAAACAAAAGAGAACTCAATTCTGGTGTGCTGTCTTTGTGCGCAGGATACTACTGGTGCGTGCCTTTCTGTGCGTGTGTGTATGTGTCACACAGACATTACATTCACAGACAGTGTGTTCTCTTTTGTCTTGTCGAGCTTAAGTGGTTTAAAAGCATTTGCATGGATAAGAGCGTGATCATATCATTTAAAGCTATAGCCAAAGGATGATTATTGATTTGATGATTGCGTTAAATATTTTTAAACTGAAACAATTTTTCACATAAAATGTTTTATTGTTATGTGCTTTGAGACATGAGGTAGTTTAACGCTGTATCTCGTCTCATGATGCTTTGCGAACTATGTGCGTTCATGTGTTTTGAAGAATGCGCTCTGAAGAATATAATGCTTTTAAAGTAGGGCTGTCAATCGATTCACATTTTTAATCGCGATTAATCACACTTTTGTTGTGTGATTAATTGCACACTTAGCGTGAAATTAAGCATACACCATTTACCAAGGCGTTGACACTTGCTTACAGATCCACCTCAAGCTCAGCACCCGCATACTTCGACTCCTACGAGTTATCCCCACCAGAAGCCTTCACTCGGCAAAGTAGTGACAGCTCATGTACCACCACAGAGAGGCATGAAATCACTCTCCAGAACATTTTCATTCACTGTTCCTTGCTGGTGGAATGATCTATCCGCCTTTATCCAGAATGCAGAATCACTGACAACATTCAAAAGACAGCCGAACTCATCTCTTCCACAAGCACTTAACCTCCAAAGAAAAAAAGTTTTTTCTCAATTTTTCTCTATTCTAGCTTATGCTACTCTAAGTAATGTCCAAAACTTAGTATCTCAGGCACTTTTTGTGATTTTCGCCTCTTCGTGATGGAGCTCTTTCTGTCCTCAGTTGTACGTCGCTACATATTGAACATATTGGATGGCATGGGGGTAAAAAAAGCGTCTGCTAAATGTAAATCTCATTAAACACATTCATTTTGTCATTTTGCTATATCCAGCAAAGTAAACAGTACGATTGAAGGGTGATTCTCACAAAACTGTATTTTCTGATCATTGGAGACTCCAAAAGGACACCAAATAACCAAATATAAGGAGTCCATATAATTATATTATATAATACATTTATACACACCTAAGCACCCATGAAAAAAAAAAAACATTACAGAATTCAGCGTATAGTATGTGTACATAGCAACAACAACGAGATGTTTTCATTTTAGACTAGTCAAGCTGCGATACCGGACAGGACCACACAGAGACGCCAAAAAAACTCCTAAATCAACCACTTTGACTTGACTGAATAAACCTACGATTACTACAACAACTTACAAAATACACATGACAAATCAAACATTATCCTTCCTGAGTGTGAACAGTAAACAACGCGAATGTACTGAAATGCACCTGTACATGAATGCAGTCTGCGATCAGTGATCGCAGGTTTGTTCTTTGTCCATCAATATAACAGACTCTCACGGACTTATGACTCCTGTACGCAGGGGCGTCGGACTGAGGGTAAAACCAGTACTGATTACCAGGGCCCCAAGGGGAGAGAGGGCCCTTGAAATGTCTGGAATATATTTTAACATTGAACATGGGGGCCCAGGACTGCCTATGCATAGGGCCCGGGATCTTGTGCTACACCCCTGCCTGTACGTCATCTGAAACGCTCTTCAGAAACAAAAGCAGAATACGACAGAGCTCGTGTTTTAAAGCAAAGCACATACTTGAATGAATAATTCACTAAAAACGCAATGTGAGTCTCTATTCTCTCTTAATATGTCTGATGTAATCAGCCCGGCCAGCCAGAGTTTAACGGCTTAACACAAACAGAATTGGAGCAGAATTGGGTTAAAGAGTTAGAATGGAGTTTCCTCCTACCAGGGTTACAGCTTGTAGATGCTCCGTCTAACTTGCTATTGTTATCCGCTCCAAAAATTGCCTACCCTACCTTTAACTAGTGTTAACAAGTCAAACCTTATTGCAAAGTGCTACCAAATTCTCTAAAAACAATATGGACCTTAATATGGGGTCTTTAAAAAAAAGGATGCAAAATATCATAAAAGTGGTCCAAATGACATGTACTAGATTTCATGTCTTGTGAAACCATATGATCACCTTTTGGAGAACATTGTAATGAATCTTTAATGAAGAGATTGATCCAATACAGATCTAATATGGACTGATCTCATTCTTGGGGTCTACATTTTTCTAATAAAACCATCATACGGTTTTTGAAAATATGGAATAGTATAAGCACAGTTCACATGGACTATACTTTGTTTCTTTTATGGTGCTTTTGTGTCCTTTTTGAAGCTTAAATCACAATCACAAAATCTTTTGGCCAGTGAGCTGTGTCCAATAAATTCTGTCTTATTGTTTGTGGACTGTATGTATTGGGGTGGACTGTGATAAGCCTGTGGAGCCAGTACTGATTACAGAGGTGCTGTTTGCAAAGAATACATTACTGGGGGGCTTGCGCAATCTCATTATAAACAAGGGAAAATGAAGCTAAGTGGCTTGTTAAAACAAAAGGAGAGATGTTAGCGTTTACAGGCAGGGTAAGAATGGCTTAGTCGCACGGATTAAATCAAGAGCACAAGTAAATAAAAATGAACTGCAGCTTGCTGGTATAATTGCATGTTATAGTTGTTAAAGTTACTGTAAGTGTGGGAAAATTATGACATAAAAAAACGACCTTTTCTGCTGGAAAAGGGAACATTAATATTAGACATCACAATATGTTCTGCAATCTTGAAAAATAAAAAAGTGCTCATAATATGTCTTATGATGTCAATAGTTATGTCAGATGAAATTCTTGGCTGTACACTATGTTGTATGGCCTACTCATAAGTCATCATGAGTTGGATCTTGAGTGAACACAACCCCGTCCACTTCTACTCGAAGACACACACATAAGTGGAGAGCCAGTTAAATTAAAGTGATAGTAAATAAAAATTACCCCATGATTTACACACCCTCAAGCAATACTAGGTGTATATGACTTTCTTCTTTCAGATTAATAATATATATAAAAAAAAATGTCCTGGCTCTTCCAAGCATTATAATGGCAGTGAATGGAGGACGATATTTTCAAGCCCAAAACAAGTGCATCCATCCATCATAAATATACTCCACATGGCTCCAGGAGGTTGAAGCGAAGCTATGCATTGCCTCAAATTTTTTAAGTTGGATAACTTAAAAGTCACAATTTTCCAGAACTTAAAAGGTTGGATTATCTGCTACTTGTACCTTTTGATAACCGTTAAATTAAAGTGCTCATTTAGCTCAACTCAAATATTTGCAGTTAATATGACTTACAGTTTTCTGTTAAGGTAACTCAATTATTTTCAGTTATTATAACAAAGTTTTGAATTTTCACAGAACTTTAAAAAAGTACACAACCAAACCATTTTATGTTAACAAAACTCAATTTTTATTGATTTGTGTTGTCATTGCTTTAAGTACACGTTAGTCAAATATGTTGAGTTTGTTTATTTAAAAACATGTGACTCAAACTTAAAATTTTGAGGCAATTGAGATCCAGCACGGGTTTAATCAGAAAAGCTGAATAAGTTATAAAATAGATTGTATGTTAAGTACTTTGACCTCATGTGAGATTTACTCACACACAGACATCAAGAATCAGCCTATGAATCTCAACCATGGTGAGACGCTTCATGCCGCAATGCATTATGGGAGCCATGGATGAGTTTTGCATGATGCACCCAGAATGCATTGCGGCATGAATCATGTCACCATTGTTGAGATTCATAGGCTGATTCTTGATGTATGTGTGTGAGTAAGTCTCGCAGGAGTTAGAAGTGCTTATTGTGTGATGTGTTAAACCGGAGAACAAAACTTGTGTACACGTTATAGGCTACATTAAACTGATAAATAAATAAAATAAAAAATTTTTGTCTTCCACTAACTCATTTCAGTTTTCCCCAATTAAATTGTTTTAATAGGCTATGGTTGGAATTTATTTGTTATGATGGATTTTACTTCTTTGGTTAAGCACTTTGACATTTTATTGTATTTTAGCATGTGCTATATAAATTAAGTTTATTTTTAAATCATCTCTATTTGAAACAACAGAAATAACAGGACTTACTTAATTCTATTAAGTTGTACTTAATTTATGTTTTTAAGTTATGCTTACTTATTCACAAAAAAGAACCATTTAATCAAAAAATATTAGTTGAAATTACTCAAAAGGAAGACCATGTTACACCAACTTGAAATAATTAAGTTAGTAGAACTTTTTCTAAAACTTTGAGTATACACTACTTAATCGATTTAATTAATATGAACATTCGGGTTTACAGTGTAGCTTACGGCAGATGGCCTATGCAAGTCGACTTGCGGCAAAAGAGTAACTCCTGATGCGATGTAGGAGTAGCGTAAACTTTGACGCTTGTCATGCTTCAAACAAATAGGGCTGGCCAACAAACTCAAGCTCCTCTTCTCTCCAGTGTTGGGCACGTTACTTTAAAAAAGTAATTAGTTATAGTTACTAGTTACTTCTTACAAATAGTAACTGAGTTAGTAACTGAGTTACATCATTATAAAAGTAACTAATTACCAGGGAAAGTAACTAATGTGTTACTTTTTTTTTTCTTCAAATGTTCAAATATGTCAAATAACTTGGATGCCCCCAATATTAAATATGTTAAATGAATGAATTGGACACTAAATAGAATAAATTATTATTATAAAACATTGTACATTAATGTACACTATTGTAATGTTGCTGTGGGACAATGTGAGAGACACCTATCAAATTCAATATATTATTGTAAATATTATCAGTAGACCTACTATAGTGTACATATTGTGTAAATATTATCAGTACTTCTTTACTACTCCTCTGGTAGTGGAGCTCACGTTATCACCTGGGTTTTTAGCCACTAATGTTGTGGCTGTGATGACGTGAGGCTTCATTAGATTAGAAATAGAATTACTTGCCACCGACGTGGAGAGACTCTTTCTTCCTGGGCATAAGCTGCACGTTACATAAACATTCTTACCTTTCACCTCAACGAGGGAAAAGTAGCGTTTATACTTTCAGTTTGCGAACGCTACCTTTGCAGTCGTTGGACTGCCATCGCTGACTGTGCATATGCGTGTGCGTCATAGGTGTGTGTGTGAACTCAACCTATCAACCTCAACCTTGTCTCCAACCCACCAATCATCATCAGTTATGTGTACCACCCAACCCAACCCCCAACACGCATGGCTGGCGCGCGCGCACACACACACACACACACACGCGCGCGTTGCAGGTCCGACTGACAGAGAGCCTGTTCGGATGAAAACCGCTTCAATGAGCTCAATTATAGTAACGCCGCATTTTTTTCCCTCAGTAACGCTAACGGCGTTGTAACGGAAGAAACAGTAATTCATTTGATTACTCGTTACTGAAAAAAGTAATTCCGTTAGTAACGCCGTTTATCTATAACGCCGTTATTCCCAACACTGCTTCTCTCCTACCAAAATCCTCCGTTTTAGACTTTTAATTCATGACCGGTGGTTTGTTTTGCTCCTCTGCACTTCCACAAACACAGTTACAGCAGCCAGAGAAAAATTAATGTTAAAAGGTCAAGAGTCAAACTGGCCAACTAAAGTAAACACTGATCACCATAATGGTGACGGAACATTGTCAACAAAACATTAACATCTAAACCTCTGTTAATTTTCAATAAGAGCTTATGTGGATGCCTGGTTCTGTAGATGACAGAAATAAAGTCAATCTGGTTAGTAATAAGTGAAGCTGGAATTAAGTGTACTTTTTTTTTTTTGGTTATTCCAACCAAAATTATACCTCTGCCCAACGTTGGAGCTTGACGTCAAACAAACGTTGGATTTAGACGTCAAACCAATTTTCATTTTCAACCAAAATCCAATGTCTGACTGACGTCACACTGACATACTGTGCCTGCTGGGATACAGCTGTCTGTCGGAAGCTAGGTATTTTAGTTTATAATGTTTTAAATATGGATATTTTTCTCACACAAACGTATTGCTTTGCTTCAGAAGGACTTTATTAACCCCCCGGAGCCATGTGTAGTACGTTTATGATGGACAGATGCACTTTTTTGGGCTTCAAAATCTCGTCCTCCATTCACTGGCATTATAAAGCTCGGAAGAGTCAGGATATTGTTTAATATAACTTCGATTGTATTCATCTGAAAGAAGAAAGGGTGTGTAAATCATGGGGTCATTTTCATTTTTGGGTGAACTATCCCTTTAAAATAGAACACAAGTTCATTGCAAAACTGAAATTCCAGTCGCTTTAGTGTAACATGCTGCTCCATTAACAAAGGAATTAAACAGGAACTATTACCCACAGCAGTGAACTCCTCCAAACCCCAGAGCGCTTGAGAGGCTCGAAAATTAATGGGATTTTTGTGGAGGAGTAGCGCATTTCACAACAGCCTTTGGGTTCACTCCAGACTGCCCTGGCTCTGGGTCCACTTTCACTCAATGTGATTTCATCTTTTTTCAGTGTTATTTTATCAACTTTATTCTAACAAACCCATGCTCTGAGACGATACCCATCTACCTCCACTTTCAAACATAAGCCATCTGGACATGTTTTTAGCCACTATAGTCACACAAAGCACAAGATGCTAATCAGCACCCACAACATAGTTAGCAGATAGTAAGCAGATAATAAATGCAAAAAAGACAGTTTTCCTGAGAAAAACATATAATGCAACATATAGATGCTTACACTATCAGTTAGTGACAGGATACAGCCTACAGATATAGTCTCGCACTGCATGAACTTGAATAATTTATGGAATGATTTATTGCCTATTTCTTTACATTTTATGACCTGATATTTTTACCTGACTGTTGTGATATGTCATGTCTGTTGAAGTAATTTAGAGCTGATGTCTGTGGGAAAGATGCTCCGTAATGTGTCCTGGAAATATGACACGTGATAAATAATACAGGTTCAACACTTTAGAGAAGCAGAGGAAACCGTTTCCCATCCTTTCCTTAAAGTTCTCCAAACTGCAAGGCAAAAATCATGGAGTTAATTTAAACTATTAATTAACATTGATATTTCATCTTTTAAACACAATTACACATTGAAATGATTGAGGAAACTAACCTACACACAGAAGAGCAACCAGAACTGCCCAGTTCTAGACTCAGCTGAACTTGCAGCGACAGGACTTTTTAGTGAATTATTTACTAAAGCCTGCAGTGCGGAGGAAAAAGCTTGTATTTAAGTGGCTTGTACCTAAAGGACAGGTCTGTTATTTTCAGATTTCAGTAATACAGTGGATATAAAAAGTATACACGGCCCTATTAAAATAGCTCGTTTTTGTGATGTATAAAATGAAACAATAACAGAACATTTGCACCTTTATTGTAAAAATTACAGTGCAAATGAAACCCAAAGTAACTCATTTCAGAGAAATAAGATGTTTTAACAGAGGTGTGTAAACTTTTTTTGTCCACTGTAGTATATACAGTACATATACACTGTTTGCATCACAGTGTCCATTTCATTATATATACACTACAGCCATTTACAGAATTACTGAACTAGTCCACTAAACATAATGTCATTTGTTTGTCTTGGGAAAAATAAACATGACTGCAGAAGTTGACCTTAACTGAAAGCATTATTGTACATCTAAGGGGATGAAAAGGGTTTTGATCTTCAAATGTTAGCCAGCCTGCTGTGTGTCTGTGTGTGTGTGTGCCTGTGGTGCAGGGAAGCTGAAGGCAGTGGATGGTCAACCTGTCTGATCATATTAATATAACTGGAGCAATAGAACCTTCAATAGAGTCTTCTCTTCCCCTTCCTGTTCTTCTCTTATATGTGTTTCCATGTATATTTACATTACTTGTTTTTACTACATAAAGAAAATGAAACTGTTGATAATTACCGTGCCCTTATCATGCCTTTTATAAATATGGGGTGTAATACTGGAAGTCATGGTTTACTTTGGTTAGATTACCTATTCTGCAAACAGTCTGTTGATTGTATGACATTGTATGCTTAATTTGATAAAGAGCTAAATATAGTGGCAGATGTGATCCTGGATCGGGTCAAATTTAGGTTTGTTACTGTTGTTGACACAATATATGATAATTTGGTGTGTGTGAGTCAGGTTTTCTAATCTATCCTACAAGGAAATAGTAAATCCTGAGGTCGTAACACGTGTTACCTGAAAAAAAAGTGACTCTACCTACATTTTTTCAAAACTCAAAACAAGCACCAATACATACAACTCACTGCAGTTTCCAGCTGAAGTGAACGTGGAAGTAAAACAGCAACAAATTGTGTCTCTTTTTACACAAAATTATGATTACAGGGGCAGATTATTGATTAATAAAACCTTATTGTCGCACAGTTTCTTTGCAGTACACTATGTTGTGAGCTCAAAAAAACGTTTACCATCATTTGTAAACTATGTTGACGTTTGCATCACACAACCAGCTTCATATGTGTGGCTTTTCTGAGGTTGCAGACTTATTCAATTGCTCACCTGGTCCGAGTCACAATAAAAGAGCTCAAATACTCGTAGAATCAAGCTAAAATGGCATGGTTGCTACAGAAAATAGAGTGGTGCAGGAATTAAATCACTTTGTAAGCCACAACGGAAGCAGTTTCGTCGTCCCGAAGTCACAGTTTTTTAAATGTTTTTTTTTTTTTTTAAATAGCTGAAATACAAGACACATTCACGTTTTATTCTACGACATAAAATACATAAGTATTACCCCACTTGTTCTTTTAAGTATTACCCCACAGAATCTGGTCCAAAACGCAGCAGCTCGAGTTCTTCGAGAACCAGGAAGAATGACCATATTAGCCCAGTTCTGTCAACACTGCACTGGCTCCCTATTAAACATTGTATAAATGTTAAAATCTTGCTAATTACTTACAAAGCACTAAATGGTTTAGCTCCCCAGTACTTGAGCGAGCTCTTAACACATTATACTCCATCACGTCTATTGCGGACTCAAAATTCTGGCCTAAAATATCAAAATCAACTGCAGGCGGTCGATCCTTTTCCTATTTAGCACCTAAACTCTGGAACAGTCTTCCTAGCATTGTTTGGAAAGCAGACAAAATCTAGATTAAAAACACATCTCTTTACTATGCCATACACATAGAACATTATCAATTTATATTATTCAAAATCAGTCAAATGATTGTTTTAGGCTGCATTAACTAGGTCAGCTGGTACCGGGAACACTTCCCATAACACCTGATGTACTCGTTACATCATAAAAAGAATTGCATCTACGCTAATGTTAGTCTCTCTGTTTATCCCGAGGTTTACTGCAGTCAGCCGGATCTGGGCCGTATCCAGATCAGATGGCGGACCTGCGCCTACCAACGCATCCCTGAAATGTCTGCAGAGACCGTGTTAATTAGACTCCCCCCTGTAAATACCTCAGCGACATGACATCCTCAATAAATTTGGGGGCAGTCATGGCCTAATGGTTAGAGAGTCAGACTTGTAACCCGAAGGTTGCGGGTTCGAGTCTCAGGTCCGGCAGGAATTGTCGGTGGGGGGAGTGAATAACCAGTGCTCTCCTCCACCCTCAGTACCACGACTGAGGTGAGACACTTGAGCAAGGCACCGAACCCCCAACTGCTCCCCGGGCGTCGCTGCAATATGGCTGCCCACTGCTCTGGGTGTGTGTTCACTACTGTGTGTGTGTGCACTTGAATGGGTAAAATGCCGAGCACAAATGGGTCTCCATACTTGGCCACACATTGCTTCACTTTCACTTTCAAACCCATCTCCGGTATGATGACTCCGATCTTTCGAATATTCCGATCTAATGTGACTTCTGACCTGTAATGTTGCCAGAATCATGTTGGCCAGAGGAGAACTGGCACCCCGACTGAGCTTGGTTTCTCCCAAGGTTTTTTTTCTCCATTATGCAACCTGATGGAGTTTTGGTTCCTTGCCACCGTCGCCTTTGGCTTGCTCAGTTGGGGACACTAAATATTCAACTATATTACTGATCTGCCCGAATTGACACTATATGATTGATGATTGAAATGAGCTGGATGACCTCACCGTTTTCTCCAGCCGATTCAAAATCTGTTGCATTATTTTCCTGTTTAACACTGTGAAGCTGCTTTGAAACAATCAGCATTGTAAAAAGCGCTATACAAATAAAGGTGACTTGACTTGTGATTTTTTGAAGCTGTTACTTGAAAAAGGCGGTTGCTAACAAATGGCTGAATAGGACTACAGAGGGTGTCGAGGACAGAACAGGTAAACGCAGTTTGCTTTTACTTAAAGTTGTGTTCATCTGTGATAATTATTTTGATGGACAAAACGTGTAATCAGAATCTTTTGTTGAAACACAGAGCTTGTTTTTTTGCGATTAATCCAAAAGCCTATGGGAAAATCCTATTGAGTTTTTGTCGAGGGAACCAGTGTGATGCTAACTGCCGGTTGACCTACAAAGTGACGTCATACCTGCACCACTCTGTGTTTTTATCTGATGTTTGTATTTTGTTAACATTATAAGGTATGTTTAGTACAGATGGTACCTTTTAGCCCCACTCCAGACATTTAATTTCCAAACTGGCGTGATACTTAGAACAACCAACTTAATAAAACGTTGCCAGATTCACGTTCATCTGTTTTGGATAAAACTTAACACGTTTTTAGTGCCACTCAATGGTCATTTCACTTTGAAGGTGTCGTGGAACGTATTATTTTGCAGAAATGTCACCACAGGCACGTTTTCCCCCACAGGCACGTTTTGCATGAGTTGCGAAATGTGACCCTTGACCAAAAAACCAGTTATAAGTCGCACGGGTATGTTTGTGGCAATAGCCAACAATACATAGGTCACAATTATCGTTAGGATATTAAGTAAAGATCATGTTCCATGAAGATATTTTGTAAATTTCCTACCGTAAATATATAAAAAATGTGGGGACCAACCACCATTCACCAAAACTCCTCATTAAACAATACATATATATATATATATATATATATATATATATATATATATATATATATATATATATATATATATATATATATATATATATATATATATATATATATATATATATATACACACACAGTATGAAGAGAGTGAGAGAGAGAAGGAAAGAGAGAGGTACACCCTGACTGTTGGCATCTTAAGTGGTTCTGTCATCAGCACTTTCTTGCGTAACATCCTCTCAGGGTCTGAACATGTGAACACAAAGAGGTTTCCTTTTTTACCACAGGACACTTCCTCAGCACTCTAAAGAGGTTTTCCGGCAAGACATCTAGAATGACCATAATCAGAGCTAATAGATAAACACATGATGTGATCACTCATTATCTCAATGTGTGACAGTAAACTGTTGAAGTGCTGTCAGAGCCTCTATCATGGTGTTATGTTTTATTTTTTTTGTCGTTGTTTATCTGCAAATTGAATCACAGCAGAGACATTCTCATTTACATCATGTTTCACTACACAATATAATATAATGCAATGCAGTATGATGACACCATGTTGTGTTACCAAAGCCAATTTGTAAATGAAGTGATGAACACTGTTGGTGGTACACAGTCTTTATGTAACCTGCACTCCATGCTCATCGTCATCATCACCAGGCTCTGAATGCAGAGGACTCTTGTCTGAATTCATCTTAAATAAAACATAATAGACAGAGGTTGAGTTTATCTTATGTAATACAGGTAGTTTAACCAAACTAAGAGGGAAAATGAACTATTATTCAGATTAGCATTGGATGTACAGTATTTAGTAAGAGCCATCTGCAATCATAGCAATGCCAGTATTTTGTTTATGTGATTTGGAGTTCAGGTATTGGTTTTCTTTCAGTATTCAATAAATCATTTTTCGATCATCAAACCAGAAAGAAAATCCTTAAAGCCACAATATGTAATTTTTCGCCGCTAGAGGTCGCTTATTCAAAACAAAGGCGTTGCTTGGTTTCGCAGAGCTTTTATTATGCCGCATTTTATTAAGACTAACTGTGTTGAGCTATATAACAAATAATTTTCTGTCGATGAATGTATCCAAAAAGTTGCTCACCTGTTTAATAAAACGCATATAAAAGTGTCTTTGGTGTTTCCACGGAAATCGTGGGTAACGCGGGCATGATGTCCTGGTTAAAATTGCTTATTTCTCTGGATTTAAATCATTCTTGAAAACATTTGGGATAATAAGTACACAAGTCAACAAAACATATAACATTGTTCTTGTGGTTTTTGGATATTTCAATCCAAAAATATTACGTATTGTGCCTTTAAAGGGTTTTTAAGTCCCATTGTACACAAAACAGCTCCCTTTAAATACAATCACAGGCATGTTTCATAAATTGTCCTCAGTGTTTAAAGTAGAAAAAACCCTCAAAAGATGGAAAAAGAGCACATGCTTTACAAGTTGCCATGGTGATGATGAAAAAATAGCCCTAGTTTACCTGCTGAGCAATTGTGTGTGCGTTTGCATGTGCTTATGAAACGTTTCACATTTGTTCTGCCAAGAAAGTGAATGGAAAATGTTGTGTACCTATATCAAAAAAGTCTTTATCGTACCATTTAAGTGAGCCACAAGAGGCTTTGCAATATCTTTCAATCCTTCACTGATCAATAACTTCAGCTCTGTTAATTCTTTATTTCCATTTTTATTAGGTTCCAGCCTGTTAAGAATCCTCTCAATTATATATACTATACTGTGTATAGCCTATAATCAAGTTTCTGATATTTTCTGGTATATTAGTTATTTTTATGTTACAATACAGACCCCAAAAGGTATATAACATCAATTACTAAACTGAATTTTGCAGATTCCTTAGGCTTAAAAAAGTCTATCTCTTCCATCTTTTCCCGCTGGCCAAACTGTGTTTATCAAGCAAACGTCACATGTAATAAACTGGCTGCACGTGAGCCGGAGCGCTCAGAGAAGAATAATTCTAACGTGCATGAGCACGCGCTCCGGCTGCGCGCTCCCAAATTCACCTTCGAACGTGTGATATGAAATCATAGACATATTGTCAGTTTAACTCAGTCAATGTGGACGACAGGATTGATGGTAATGAAGCCATTCAGAGATTACTTCAGCACACTGGACAGCACTCGCCGACAGTGACCGTTCGTTTTAACCAAAGCAGAATGGAAAGCGGCAAAGATGAGCCACCGAGGACCCATGGGGAGATCACGGACAAAACCCCGCAACAAATCAGCCGTTATTGAATTTAGAAAGAGACATGAACTTATTGGAAATATTTCTGGAGTTAGTCATCGTTGTAATTGTAGTTGTGTCACTCGTGGCGAACTTGCTAGTGTTAGTATGTTTCACCTGCAGCGCACAAGTTCGTGCACAGGTGCCAGGGATCTTCATCATGAACCTCTCATTCTGCAACATCCTCATCACCATTCTCAACATGCCTTCTACACTACTTGGGGTCGTAAAACGCCAAAAGCCCTTTGGCGACCACTTTTGTTATACGGTGAGCTTTATGGATACGTTCCTGACTACCAACACAATGTTGAGCATGGCAGCTCTCGGCATAGACCGCTGGATAGCCGTGGTTTTTCCTTTGACTTATTCCAGCAAAATGAGACTCAAGAATGCCGCGCTGATGGTCAGCTATGCCTGGCTCCACTCGCTCGCATTCTCGCTCACTGCTGTCCTGCTGTCGTGGGTCGACTATAGCCCCGCGTACGCGTCGTGCATTGTGCACCTGGGAGACGACGATGGGAGCCGTGGTCACTTCGTGGTGTTCACCGCAGTGTTCCACGCATGTACTTTCGCCCTCTCGCTTTTCATCCTATGCTTTACCTACCTGAAAGTACTACAAGTGGCCCGCTTCCATTGTAAGAGGATAGACGTAATAACTGTGCAGACGCTTATGCTACTTGTCGACATTCACCCAAGGTACATTATAGCAACAGTTACTGTTACATAGAATAATTGACATATGTGTATTCGTGACGTATTCTTTGAAACTTCTTAGTGTGAAACAACGGTGCTTACTGGAGCAGAAGAAAAGGAAACAAAGGGCCACCAAGAAGATCTGCATATTCATCGGGTCGTTCGTCCTGTGCTTCGCCCCCTATGTCATAACACGGTATTGCTTTATACCTTTTAGTAGGAGCTCATAAAATAATCATTATAAAAAATGTGCACATACTTTTACTTCAATGTCTGTAATTGCACTTATATAGGCCTATGAGCATAACAGTAAGGGGAGACCGGGGCTAGTTGTCACAATTTTTACTCCATATTTTCTCAAAGTAGGTTATTTTTTAAAAGTCAGCTTCTGTATATCTTAATGTCTTGCTACAATATCAAACATTTACAAAGAAAAAAAAAACTGTAATAATCCTACTAACACACTGCACACTAGAAAATAGGCCTACTAAGAGCACTTATTTATTGTAATTTGATTCCAGCATTGGCATACATACATTTTCTCAGTACAGTGCCATATTGAATGTTTCTATAATAGCCTAATATACATCCTTCTTTTCTCATATAGACTGACTGAACTGTCTCCTTCAGTAAAAATCGACCGTTATTGGGGGATCATGAGTAAGTGCTTGGTGTACAGCAAAGCTGCCTCGGACCCTTTCGTCTACTCCCTCTTACGGCAACAATATAAGAAGGCCCTTTTTGAAGTGTTCAACAGGATTTTGGGGACCTCATACACACTGTCTGCTCACAGCAGCCCCTCAGACATGGAAAATGAATGCTGCTCACAAAGGGTTAACAACACGCTGAAGGATAACTGTCTCTAGAGCAGGTGAAAAAGACTGACAACTGACACCTTCAGAAATACGTGCTCAGCAGTGGGCTCTGGTTAGTTAATAGCATAATGGCTCACCAAACTGCCTATAATTTCTGAAATAATGGCTTATACTGTATAATTTCGAAGTCTGTTGAGACCTTGGGAGGCCACAAAGTTTGCCAGTCACTGGATTTTCTTTTATTGAATTCAGACCATTTGCACACTCATCTGTGATGACTCTTTATTCACAATATAGACATATAATGTGGATTATAATGTACATTCTGAAATAAAAATACAGTAGAAGAGTAAGAATTGTATGGATATTTGTTGCCTAGCATGACATATATATTTATTTGGATAAACTTTATTTTTTTCAACATCCCTCAACACATAATTACCTCATAATAGCCTACATTAAATAGCATGGATACAAACTTAAATCTCTCATGTAATTAAATATCCAGAGCCTTATTCTGCCAAGTGCAGTCTGTGGCAGGGCCACAAGGATATTAAAACGTGTCCTAAAGTCACTCCAGTGTTGTCTTGAAAGGTGAAAATTTGTTTCCGTTTGATTCAATATTCTCAATTCAGTTGCTGCCCTCATCGCTCTGGTTGCAACTGTTATTTGTCTGTCTATTGCCCAGTTTCACTGACAACGCTTAAAGGGATAGTTCACCCAAAAATGAAAATTCTGTCATCAAAGTAACAAAGCAGATAGAGCAACCATTGACTACCATAGTATATTTTTCCTACTATGGTAGTCAATGGTTGCTCTATCTGCTTTGTTACAAACATTCTTCTAAATATCCTCTTCTGTGTTCAGCAGAACAAAGAAACTCATACAGGTTTGGAACAACTTGAGGGTGAGTAAATGATGACAGAATTTTCATTTTTGGGTGAACTATCCCTTTAAGCTAGTCCCTGACTAAAAATGCATTATTGAGCTGTTTTAACTGATAGCTACTAGCACTGACATATCTTAAAATAGGTCAGTGTCTTGTCTCAAGATGCACACCAGTAATTTCACCAAGGTCTAGTCCTGGCTTAATCTAAGCCCTGTCTGTGAAACCGAGGCTTTGTGTCTTTTAGAAGTAGATTGCATCTAGTACAGTGTGTTAAAGTCATAAAGAAATGTGCAGGTGTATAGATTGGCCATACATCTGCCATACATTGTCCTTTGACCCTTGTGTCCTTTGACCTATATGATATGACATACTAACACAACAAGCACGAAAATATGTGCAATTTAAAACAAAATATAGGCTATACCTTTCGTGTTCCTACAGGCTACACTTAAAAATACCAATTCTATTTCCCCCCCAAAGGCTCCTCATCAGCTCCAGTGAATAAAGATTGTTTTTTTACTCATACGATATACAGATTTTTGCATGTCTTGAGTTCCTCTTTTTTTAAAAATAAACTGTCTTAGATTTTAGTCTAAAACAATGAAGAGTAGCTTTATATAGCCAGGCGGACACGCGCCTGCCTTTCTGAATTCCGTGCAGGCAAGTAAATAGTACGGGATTAGTCGCAAATGGAAGAAAAAGAAAGAAAGAAAAAAAAACAAACAAACACGGGATTGGTTTTGAAACAAGTCTATATCACAAAAAGGGTAAATGTGAAGTCAGGCTTTCTGAAAGAACTGTAATTACAGTGCGTCCCAGACACAGAAGAGCGGCCGCCTACCGCGGGAGAAACTTTTTTTTGTTGTTGCTGTAATTTGATCATTTGGCAGCGGTCCTCGTGCAGGCTCTCCCTTAAGCGATGGGGGTAGCCGGACTTTTCGGAAGATGATCAACTTTGTACGTCGTAGCGACTGCCACATCATTCAGTTTATGGACAACAAAATGCTCACGTTTTTAATTCTTTTAAGCGCACTGGCGACAGGCTTGACTGTCCCACAACGATGTGCACCGGAAGAAGCAGCAATAGGTAACCTTATACATTCATTCAGTGTTGCACCAATTTAGGCTACAGTTAGCTGCAATTTTTATGTGAGGGGAAACTGGAAACGTTTACAATATAATTACTCTAGTCATGCATTTGTACGCTCTTTTGAAATAGTTTCCCATTATCTTAAAAAAAACATGTTTTATAGTTTTTAAAAAGTGAAAAGTTTAATATTTTATTAAATAAAAATCTATCTATCTATCTATCTATCTATCTATCTATCTATCTATCTATCTATCTATCTATCTATCTATCTATCTATCTATCTATCTATATCTATCTATCTATCTATCTATCTATCTATCTATCTATCTATCTATCTATCTATCTATCTATCTATCTATCTATCTATCTATCATCATATTACCATAAAATATTAAAATGTTAGTTCAATTCTATTATTAATTTCAAATGTGTAAATAGCAATAATAAAGAATGAGAGGGTGTGTACAAAAAGTTGACTGGCCGTCAAAATGCTCAAAGGTCAAATAACTTTTTGCATTTACAAATGCAGGCTTGACATTGTGCAATTTTCGTGCAGAAAGATTTCTTTCCACTGTGTACTCTACTGCCATCTAGCCTTCAGAGACTGACTTCAGCAGCTGTAACATCCTTTGTGAATGATTGTTTTTTTTTTAGGAAGATGCAGAACACCTGCACAAGAGAGGCGTAAGTATTCCTTTTATTCCGTTGTCCAGGTTACCTCAGGTTACTGCAATGGTACTTATACTATGTAGTACAATTGTTATATCATGTTGCCTAGTTTTCTAAAATAGAGTGTACAACTTTCAAGTGTTTCACAGCTAAGGTATGGGGGGAAAGGTACTCTGAATACCAAACACCACTGCAAGATGGGACTTGTCTACATCACTGTAGAAAGGGAAAGACGTGATATGCCTTTAAAGACCTTAGGGTGATTTAGTAAGAGCTTTGAGATAGCTTATAAGGTGCAATCTATAATTTGCTTAAAAACTTGATTCTTGAGATAAGGGATGAAAACTTGTCCCAAACACAAAAGCCCTATTTATGTTAAAAAGTAAGAATTTCAACACAATAAAAATACTATACTTAAAAAGTTACATCTAAGGGAAATGTGTATACTCAGGACATTCATTGCTTATACTTTTAAATAATTTCTGTAGTATTGTTTTAAAAGAACACTATACTTGGAAACACATGTAATTTAACCTGTTCTCAGCATGAGGTCACAATGTAAAACTGCCAAACAAAGTGTTTAAAAATGCAACAAATTATAAAATGCAGAGTTACATTAAAAGGAGGAGATCTTTAAGATATCAAACAATACAACAAGCAAATATTGAATTATATTTTCCATTAAAAAATAACTATAAAAGTTGTGTCCTCACTTTGCGTCAACTCCGTCAGGATTTTTTATAATTCTAATCAGGCATTGTCATAAACAGCTTTAACTCAGAGGAGCACTTACTATTTCCTGCTCATTGTGGATCTCACAGGACACATAGTCCTGGAAGTAATATATTTTTTTATATTTTAAATAAACAATTTGAGTCTCTGCGGTCACAGCCTTAACATGTCAACTCTGTCATCGCAGTGTAATAGTTTCTGTAAATAGTTGTGGGATAAATCTTGCCATTTTTATATGTTTATTAAGGCAGCTACAACTGAGGAAAAAACTAAATTGCTCCACTGTACAACATGTGATTAAGGTGGAAAAAAATTCCACCTCCGGCAGACGTCAACTCCATCAGGTATTATGTCTGATGGTTGACAAGTGCTCTCAAAAAGTCTGTATAATGTGATTTAATATTTTTTTTTTTGCATATGGGGAATTCCTCTAATGCTGTTTCATGATTCTATTTACATTTACTGTATATATACACTGTATATTTGGCCTCAGCTCAACCTTTGTCCACAGTATTTGTCAACTCCGTCAGTATTTGTAAACTCTTTCAGTATTTGTCAACTCCATCAGTATTTGTCAACTCCGTCAGTATTTTTCAACCTCATCCGTATTTGTCAACTCCATCAGTATTTTTCAACCCCATCCGTATTTGTCAACTCCATCCGTATTTGTCAACTCCATCAGTATTTGTCAGCTCTGTCAGTATTTGTCAACTCTGTCAGTATTTGTCAACTCTGTCAGTATTTGTCAACTCTGTCAGTTTTTGTCAACTCCATCAGTATTTGTCAACTACGTCAGTATTTGTCAACTACGTCAGTATTTGTGAACTCCATCAGTATTTGTCAACCCCATCCTTATTTGTCAACTCCATCAGTATTTGTCAACTCCGTCAGTATTTGTCAACTACGTCAGTATTTGTCAACTCCGTCAGTATTTGTCAACTCCGTCAGCATTTTTCAACCCCATCCGTATTTGTCAACTCTGTCAGTAGTTGTCAACTCCATCAGTATTTGTCAACTCCGTCAGTATTTGTCAACTCCATCCGTATTTGTCAACTCCGTCAGTATTTGTCAACTCCATCCGTATTTGTCAAATCCATCTGTATTTGTCAACTCCGTCAGTATTTGTCAACTCCGTCAGTATTTTTCAACCCCATCCGTATTTGTCAACTCTGTCAGTATTTGTCAACTCCATCCGTATTTGTCAACTCCGTCAGTATTTGTCAACTCCATCCGTATTTGTCAACTCCGTCAGTATTTGTCAACTCCATCCGTATTTGTCAAATCCATCTGTATTTGTCAACTCCGTCAGTATTTGTCAACTCCGTCAGTATTTTTCAACCCCATCCGTATTTGTCAACTCTGTCAGTAGTTGTCAACTCAATCAGTATTTGTCAACTCCGTCAGTATTTTTCAACCCCATCCGTATTTGTCAACTCTGTCAGTAGTTGTCAACTCCATCAGTATTTGTCAACTCCGTCAGTATTTTTCAACCCCATCCGTATTTGTCAACTCCATCAGTATTTGTCAACTCTGTCAGTATTTGTCAACTCCATCAGTATTTGTCAACTACGTCAGTATTTGTCAACTCCATCAGTATTTGTCAACCCCATCCGTATTTGTCAACTCCATCAGTATTTGTCAACTACGTCAGTATTTGTCAACTCCGTCAGTATTTGTCAACTCCGTCAGTATTTGTCAACTCCGTCAGTATTTGTCAACTCCGTCAGTCTTTTTCAACCCCATCCGTATTTGTCAACTCTGTCAGTAGTTGTCAACTCCATCAGTATTTGTCAACTCCGTCAGTATTTGTCAACTCCGTCAGTATTTGTCAACTCTGTCAGTATTTGTCAACGCCATCCGCATTTGTCAACTCAATCAGTATTTGTCAACTCCGTCAGTATTTGTCAACTCCGTCAGTATTTGTCAACTACGTCAGTATTTGTCAACTACGTCAGTATTTGTCTACTCCATCAGTATTTGTCAACTCCGTTAGTATTTGTCAACTCCATCCGTATTTGTCAACTCCGTCAGTATTTGTCAACTCCATCCGTATTTGTCAACTCCATCAGTATTTGTGAACTCTGTCAGTATTTGTCAACTCCATCAGTATTTGTCAACTCCGTCAGTATTTATATTTGTCAACTCCATCAGTATTTGTCAACTACATCAGTATTTGTCAACTGCGTCAGTATTTGTCAACTCCATCAGTATTTGTCAACTCCGTCAGTATTTGTATTTGTCAACTCCATCAGTATTTGTCAACTACGGCAGTATTTGTCAACTCCATCAGTATTTGTCAACTCCATCCGTATTTGTCAACTCCATCCGTATTTGTCAACTCCATCAGTATTTGTCAACTACGGCAGTATTTGTCAACTCCATCAGTATTTGTCAACCCCATCCGTATTTGTCAACTCCATCAGTATTTGTCAACTCCGTCAGTATTTGTCAACTACGTCAGTATTTGTCAACTCCGTCAGTTGTCAACTCCGTCAGTATTTTTCAACCCCATCCGTATTTGTCAACTCTGTCAGTAGTTGTCAACTCCATCAGTATTTGTCAACTCCGTCAGTATTTGTCAACTCCATCCGTATTTGTCAACTCCATCTGTATTTGTCAACTCCATCGGTATTTGTCAACTCCATCAGTATTTGTCAACTCCGTCAGTATTTGTCAACTCTGTCAGTATTTGTCAACGCCATCCGCATTTGTCAACTCAATCAGTATTTGTCAACTCCGTCAGTATTTGTCAACTCCGTCAGTATTTGTCAACTACGTCAGTATTTGTCAACTACGTCAGTATTTGTCTACTCCATCAGTATTTGTCAACTCCGTCAGTATTTGTCAACTCCATCCGTATTTGTCAACTCCATCTGTATTTGTCAACTCCGTCAGTATTTGTCAACTCCGTCAGTATTTGTCAACTACGTCAGTATTTGTCAACTACGTCAGTATTTGTCAACTACGTCAGTATTTGTCTACTCCATCAGTATTTGTCAACTCCGTCAGTATTTGTCAACTCCATCCGTATTTGTCAACTCCATCAGTATTTGTGAACTCTGTCAGTATTTGTCAACTCCATCAGTATTTGTTAACTCCGTCAGTATTTATATTTGTCAACTCCATCAGTATTTGTCAACTACATCAGTATTTGTCAACTGCGTCAGTATTTGTCAACTCCATCAGTATTTGTCAACTCCGTCAGTATTTGTATTTGTCAACTCCATCAGTATTTGTCAATTACGTCAGTATTTGTCAACTCCATCCGTATTTGTCAACTCCATCAGTATTTGTCAACTGCATCGGTATTTGTCAACTCTATCAGTATTTGTCAACTCCGTCAGTATTTGTCAACTCCATCAGTATTTTTCAACTCCGTCAGTATTTGTCAACTCCATCAGTATTTGTCAACTCCATCAGTATTTGTCAACTCCGTCAGTATTTGTCAACTACGTCAGTATTTGTCAACTCCATCAGTATTTGTCAACTCCGTCAGTATTTGTCAACTACGTCAGTATTTTTCAACTCCATCAGTATTTGTGAACTCTGTCAGTATTTGTCAACTCCATCAGTATTTGTCAACTCCGTCAGTATTTGTCAACTATGTCAGTATTTGTCAACTCCGTCAGTATTTGTGAACTCTGTCAGTATTTGTCAACTCCATCAGTATTTGTCAACTACGTCAGTATTTGTCAACTCCATCAGTATTTGTAAACTATGTCAGTATTTGTATTTGTCAACTCCATCAGTATTTGTCAACTCCGTCAGTATTTGTCAACTATGTCAGTATTTGTCAACTCCGTCAGTATTTGTCAACTATGTCAGTATTTGTCAACTACGTCAGTATTTGTCAACTACGTCAGTATTTGTGAACTCCATCAGTATTTGTCAACCCCATCCTTATTTGTCAACTCCATCAGTATTTGTCAACTCCGTCAGTATTTGTCAACTACGTCAGTATTTGTCAACTCCGTCAGTATTTGTCAACTCCATCAGCATTTGTGAACTCCGTCAGTATTTGTCAACTCCATCCGTACTTGTCAACTCCATCAGTATTTGTCAGCTCTGTCAGTATTTGTCAGCTCTGTCAGTATTTGTCAACTCTGTCATTATTTGTCAACTCCATCAGTATTTGTGAACTCTGTCAGCTCTGTCAGTATTTGTCAACTCTGTCATTATTTGTCAACTCCATCCGTATTTGTCAACTCCATCCGTATTTGTCAACTCCATCAGTATTTGTCAACTCCATCAGTATTTTTCAATCCATCCGTATTTGTCAACTCCATCCGTATTTGTCAACTCCATTAGTATTTGTCAACTCCATCAGTATTTGTCAGCTCTGTCAGTATTTGTCAGCTCTGTCAGTATTTGTCAGCTCTGTCAGTATTTGTCAACTCTGTCATTATTTGTCAACTCCATCCGTATTTGTCAACTCCATCCGTATTTGTCAACTCCATCAGTATTTGTCAACTCCATCAGTATTTTTCAATCCATCCGTATTTGTCAACTCCATCCGTATTTGTCAACTCCATTAGTATTTGTCAACTCCATCAGTATTTGTCAGCTCTGTCAGTATTTGTCAGCTCTGTCAGTATTTGTCAGCTCTGTCAGTATTTGTCAACTCTGTCATTATTTGTGAACTCCATCCGTATTTGTCAACTCCATCCGTATTTGTCAACTCCATCAGTATTTGTCAACTCCATCAGTATTTTTCAATCCATCCGTATTTGTCAACTCCATCCGTATTTGTCAACTCCATTAGTATTTGTCAACTCCATCAGTATTTTTCAATCCATCCGTATTTGTCAACTCCATCATTATTTGTCAACTCCGTATTTGTCAACTCCATCCGTATTTGTCAACTCCATTAGTATTTGTCAACTCCATCAGTATTTTTCAATCCATCCGTATTTGTCAACTCCATCATTATTTGTCAACTCCGTATTTGTCAACTCCGTCAGTATTTGTCAACTCTGTATTTGTCAACTCCGTCAGTATTTGTCAACTTTTTGTTAATTCTGAAAGAAATGTCTTATTCTTTTTTCAATGTATTGTGTAGAAATGTTAAAACATCAATGGAACTATATGATATTATGTCTTAATTACCTAAGAACATTGGTGATATATGTTTAATATTAAAAGGAGGGAGGAGAATCAAGGAATTTAGAAACTGGGTTGTTCATAATAATGTGAAAACAAGCAAAAAATAAACAGTGAATGTATTTTATGATTTAGATCATATACCGAACACCAGTATTACAAAACTGAAGACTTTACACTGTTTTTGGATAGATTAAATTAAATTAGCATGCTTTTTGGTGCGTCTGACGGAGTTGACACTAATTAAGTTATGGAGTGAATACATTTAATTTATTTAGAAATAAGCTTTTTCCCTTACATGGTTCATCATCTTAGACCTTTGACTACAAAAATAATTTTTTTTGACAATGTAGTGTTAGTTTTTATTTTTTAACATCTAAAACATGTTTTGTTCCTTATCTCAAGAATCAGTGAAGGACAAATAATTAATCTGATATATTAAACAAGCAGTAATGTCTAAGTGTCACATACTGTCATTGTAAGAAGGTATTTATTTTCCGAAACTGCCACTAATAGGCTGAATAAGCGAAAAGCCATGCATTTATTTCTCAAAACTTTAAAATATTCCATATATCTGATTAATGAGGCTGTCCCTTCAAAATCTAGTATTAAAAACATTCCACTGCAGATGACATTCCACAAACTGTTCCATTCCAAGAACTTGGAGTGATAAATACTCTTTAGTTTCCATATTAAATTAAAAATAGTGCTACACTGCCTGTGACACATTCTTCCTCCATTCTCCACCAGCCTAATTTAGTTTCTAAATTAAAATCCTTTCTCTCCTGTCTTTAGCGCAGTGCATAGAGATGGTGCTTGGTTACTGTCAGGATGTGCCCTACAGCCACACCACATTCCCCAACATTGTGGGCCACCGTTCACGGCAGGAATTAGAGATGGGTGCAGAGTACCTTCTCTTGAGTGTGATCCACGGGCTGCTGAATGGAGAGTGTTCTCCAGACATCCGTCTGTTGGGCTGCTCAGTATTGGCTCCACGTTGTCAAGACGGCAGACTTATGAAGCCGTGCCGTAGCACGTGTGAGATGGTGAAAAAAAGCTGTATCCATGCCTTTGAGGCCATCCAAATGGCATGGCCTTACTTTCTGGACTGCGACCGATTCTTTGTTGGCAGTGTGGAGGGTTGTTATGACCCATTGTCAACGCTAAAAGGTAAGAGTTGTGGAGTGATTCAAGTAAAAATTATTAATAAGTATTAATATGTATTAAGGAAAATACATACTTTCTCTCCTCAGAAAAGCAGGAAGTGGCATTTGCCAACATATCTGATGGTGGTCTTTCCACTATCCTTCAGTTCACTTACCACTCCAACTCTCAGATGTTCAGCGTCTTGAAGAAGACAGCAGTGAAATGCCCCCATATCTCACATACATACAGCATTGGACGCAGTGTGGAAGGAAAAAACTTACTAGTTATTGAATTCTCTAATAACCCTGGACAACATGACCCATGTGAGTATTTTTAATCAAAGAAATGCATACTTTCATTTAGAAAGGATGTATTAAATGTATCTAAAGTGACAGTAAAGACATTGGTAATGTTACAAAAGATTTCTATTTTTAAATAAATACAAAGTTCTGTCATGCAAATCTAGATGTCCCAGGTCCTTAACTCAGTCTGCTTGCAATCACATCATCTGCAGTCCACATCCACACCCACACATAGATCTGCTACTGCTACGGGTAATTTATGTATGCTATATTGTACAGCAGCAGCATGTCTTGCTCACAGCAGCGTGCCATATGTATTGGCAGTAGCAAGTACTTGTTAAGGAAGCTTGTTTCCGCCACAGAATAAAACATTTGAAAAGATAATTGCGACTTTTTATTTACATCTCGCAATTGCGTGTTATAAAGTCAGAAAAAAATGTCAGAATTGTGACATAAACTCGCAATTGCTTTATAACACGCATTTTTGACTTTATAACTTGCAATTCTGACTTTATATCATGCAATTCTGACTTTATAATTCGCAATTCTGATTTTATATCACGCAATTCTGACTTTATTACTCGCAATTCTGACTTTATAACTCGCAATTGCGACTTCACGAGTTTGTGTGCCCATATAATCTTAGTGAAAGTGGTAAACAGATTTGGCTTGCTGTCTGCTATAGAGGGGCTCGGAGAGGATATTATACTCAAGCTCCGATTGCCCCCCTATAACAGGCAAAATTGTACAAAAAAGGAGGTGTGGGGGAGGAGGAGGGATGCTGCAAGAACTAACAATGGGAAGAGGTAAGCTGCTGTTTTTTTTACCTTGGTATTAATTGGAAGATTAGATGGGCATACTCCTCCCGAAATTATGTTTAATAACTTCACTTTATTTCAAGCAATTCTGAATTCTCTGAAAAATTCTCAAATCAGAATTAAGTTTTTTTTTTTTTTATTCTGTGGCGGAAACAAGCTTCCATACATATTTGCTCTGCAGCAGCAGCAATAACCAGCATTGCAGATCTATTCGGCCAAGACCAAACATATCATCAGTGTCATAACCATTACCATGCCAAACACTCCCAGGGCCCTATTTTAACGATCTGAAACGCAAGTGTCAAAGCGCGAAGCGCAAGTAACTTTGTTGGCGGGTCTTGGCGCTGTTGCTATTTTCCCGGCGGGATAAATGGCTCTTGCGCCCGGCGCAAATCTAAAATGGGTTGGTCTGAAGTAGCTTCATTATTCATAGGTGTGGTTTGGGCGTAACGTGAATAAACCAATCAGAGCGTCATCCAACATTCCCTGTAAAAGCAGGTGCGCAAGTTCCATAATGGATTGCTATTATTATGGCGTATTTACCAGGCTCACGCCAGGAGCGGTTCACAGCCGAGGAGACTGATGTGCTTGTAAGAGCAGTGAAAGACAGAGAAGTTGTGTTGTATGGGGATGGGAGAAACCCACCCAAAATAGCGTCGGTTAAACAGGCGTGGGAGGAAATAGCCACAATTGTTTCATCAGCTGGCATCCCCAGGACGTCGCACCAGTGCCGCAAGCGCTACAATGACATCAGAAGACGGGGAAAGTCCAAGCTTGCCAGCATCAATCAGGCACGCCGTGTAACGGGAGGTGGATCTGCCTCTACTCAGGACCTGACGCCAGCAGAGGACATCGCTGCTTCCACCCTCACCGATTTTTTTTCCTGGTTCTTGACGGACAAACCAATTTGTTAGATGTCCTTATATACATATATGTCTTGCCAGAAGTTGCCACTATTGGGCAAACAGGTCTCCTTAATTATTAGACTACAATTAGCCTGAATAATTTGTAAGCTAGATTTATGCCTATTTTTTCACATCTTCGTGGCACACCACAATGATTTCCGTCATCTCATGTGTTAATATTTTTTAGTGTAACAATTTATGATTTGCAAAAATAACTGTTGCATCTGTGTAGATTACATGAGCAAAGTGTATGCGCGTTGTGCACGCTATACATTATGGTCAAGCATGCGCCCTTAAAATAGCATAATGAACAACGCGCCACTGACTTTAGACTAGGTTTTTTTCTGGTCAGTGGCGCAATTGTTTAATGGAACAGCAAAATAGCACCAGGGATTGTTTGCGCCGGAACACGCCTCCTTTTTTGCGCTGAACCGCCCAGGGAGCGCAAGTGCATTCACTAGTTTAGTGACGTGCTTCTGTGGAGGGAAAAGCGCGCTTTGCGCGGGTGCAAAATAGGAATGACACATGCGTCGGTGTACAAAGTCAATTGCGCTGGGTGCAAGATAGGGCCCCCAGAGTTGTCATGACAGAAATTCAGTTCTTTTTAATATTCTCAAAAGAATATTAAGCAGCACATCTGTTTCATAGTGGCAGCTCGTCAGGGCAGGCAAGGGAGGCACAGCTCATAGTGGCAGCTCGTCAGGGCAGGCAAGGGAGGCACAGCCTATACCCAAAATGTTGAGGTGAAAATTGGATAAGGACAATTTAATGTTAATAAAATTCCCAGTTATTCATTTTATGTCTCAGAATGTGTTTGTAATTTCGCCACTGTGACACCATAAAATATTACTGAAGTCAGAACCACTGCTGCTTTTTCCCTCGAATGTGCCGAGGAAATTACAATGCTAAGTCTGAGGGGATAGAGAATGGGAGGCGGTGTAGTGACAAATTGGGCCCCCCCCCCGAAATCGGGTCTCCTCTAGGACCCCGAGTTATCCCATTGGTTCAAATTGCTTTTAATAGGTACTCTCTTTAGTGCCGGATTACAATTCCTACAAAATCACGTTGTGATAAATGCTGTCTCAACTGTGTTATAATGACCAGTTATGTCTGTATTAGTTAGCTTATATACAGTACTAGTGTAACCCCTCCTGTTCGAACCGCCCGCTCCTAGCGGGACTTGAACCCGGCTTCGCCAGCATTAGAGTCAGACGCTCTAACATGGAGGCTAAAGGCTGCAACCACTAGCGTCAGTCGCTAGAGCCTCTCTTGAGATCAGAGGAGTGAGGTTTACTGGCACAGCGACTACTAGCTGGCCTCTGTTACAATCACCCCCCTAAACCTCACTCCCATCCGGGTCACAGCACTAATGTAACCCCTCCTGTTCAAACCGCCCGCTTCAAGTGGGACTCGAACCCGGGTCCACCGGCATGAGAGTCAGACGCTCTAACAAGGAGACTAAAGGCTGCAACCTCTACACTGTATAAAAAATTCAGGTCTCCAATTGAACATTTTCTAGTGACTGATCACATCTAAATTTTTCAGTTGGCCAAATTGGATTTCTGTGAATTGATGCAATTTAATTCACAGAAATTCAATTTGGCCAACAAAAAAAATTAGATGTGATCAGTCACTAGAAAATTTTCAATTGGAGACCTGATTTTTTTTTTACAGTGTAGCGTCAGAGCCTCTCTTGAGATCAGAGGAGTGAGGTTTACTCGCATAGCTGGCCTCCGTTACACTAGCATAGCAAATAAGCGATTAGCCTGATAGCTTAGTTTATACACACATTTGCACTTACCTTACATATATTCTCAATCATCTTTAATGTAATGATGTGTTAAATTAAGAGTTAAATGTCCAACTTAATGATGTTCAATAATTCACTTAAATGGCTTTTATTATGATTATTTATTAATTAACAGTTAATCAAGTGTAATAAATTGAGCACTAATGTGTTTAAGTACATATTATATAGTAAACTATGCGTATTCTAAATCCATATCATTCGTACATACTTAGGATAATCATTAATTAACAGTGTGGGGACACCCAATTTTGAGGGAGGGCCCGATTTGTCATGACAGCGGATGAAAAAGCAATAGCCGGAAACTTTTGCTGCCGTTGGTAAAAAATTAAGTTGGTATATCAATCAATCATCGTAGAGAGACATGAGTTACGTTATTTTAGTTCAGCAGAAACTAGTTTAGCTCTTTTATCACATCCATTTAAAATGACAGAAGGATGGATTTTTGCATTTTCCTTAAAGGGTTACTTCAGTGATTTAGCATTAAGCTTTGTATTTAAACTGGGTCATTTATGTAGTAGAAATGTGAAATTATTTTTGAATTTGGTGCCTTCTAGACTGAGAAAAGACAGAAAATGTATTTTTGTCTCATGTGGATGAAAGACAACAACTCCCAGAATGCACTTGCTTCGCTGCCCTACGAGGCCACTCCGTACATCGTCGTTTTGATCTTCATAGTAATATAATAATTTCGTTCAGTTAGAGATTAAACACTACAATTAAAAACTGAACGTGTCTTTTCAATAAAGTGTGAGTGAGCCGAACGAAAGTCACAGCACAGACGCAGCAGTGTCAGATTTCATTCATCACGAAGAGCTGAGAAGAGTCATTTTATCGTCATTTTGCGTCATCTGAGGATTTTTTGGCCAGAAATAAAATGCATAATTCTCTCGTCTCAGGGGGATATGAGGGGGGAAAGTACCATAATTTGAATATACTACCGAGTTTCTACTGATACAAAGCCTAATGCTAAATCACTGAAGTTACCCTTTAAATTTTCTATCGAATAGTGACCCAAAAAAGCCATTTTAATGCAGTCAAGCAAAAAAATAGTAATAATAATAATAATTAAAGCTGCAAGCAGCATTTATCGGGGTTCAAGCATTTAAGGCCTTTAAGGCACACATGCACAAAAAAGTTATTACGTTTTATTTAGCAAGCTTATAAACATCTTGATTATACATGGAAAAGACCATTTACAGCCAATACAGGCAGTTTAGCATAGGAAATGCATGTTTTTTAAAACTTTTTTAACAGTTATAGCGCCACCTATGGTCTGATCGCTATAACATCTTTCATGCTCCTTTAGAGTCATATGCTGCACGTGCTCACCTATTTGCGTGAAGTTTTGAGTTGTTTTTTTGAGCATGTTTTGCCAGACCCATTCTCTAAATGACCCTGTTATAGCTACCCAAAGGGTAAAGTTCAATTTTTTTGATAATTACTTATCAGGAGAGTCCAGAGAATCATACTGCTGTGGTTTGGTTCTGATCGGGCTAAAAACCTAGGACTAGTTTGCAAAAATAGGTTTTTAACATAATCGTGAATATTTAATGAATGATTTGATTGACAGCAGTGGTTCTTGAGGCAAAGTTGTTCAGTATGAGATCTATCAAATTATATCAATATTGTGGGGTTATGTGAAACATCACGTGATTACAGAGCCGTACAACTCATTAGCGCCGACTAGTGGCCGATTTCTTTCAAATTTCTTACAGACCTCTAGGACCATGAGTTGAACATGCCCATCGAGTTTTTGTTCCGATCGGCCTCCGTTAACCTTGTCTAATAGGTGCTCAAACTTCATTGGCCAATGGCGGCCATGTTTTTTGAGTTACGCCAATGTCCTCATAGACATACATGATACCTTTGACCAAGACACTGCATACCAATTTTCAAGTCAATCGGACTAACGGTCAGGTGGTCATAGCATTTTTCATGTTTTTTTCATGTTATAGCGCCACCAAGTGGCCAATCGTCGCAATTTTTATTTTTTTATCGTGATCAGACTCCAGAGAACATTTTGGCACTGGTTTGGTTCCGATCAGGCGAAAAACCTAGGACTAGTTGACAAAAGTAAGTTTTCGTCAAATTCAAAATGGCGGAAAAGTTTTCATGACGGGCTTGAACCCCTAATAAATATTTTTTAGTGGACCTCCTCTTTTTTAAAACCCACCAGTTGCTGTTTCAACATTGATACTAATAAGAAATGCTTCTTTCTAAAGGCTTTCTAAAGGATCATTTGACACTGAAGACTGGAGTAATGTCTACAAATTTAGCTTTGCCATCACTGTAATAAATGACATTTTAAAATATATATATATAAAAAAATAAAAAAACATCTATTCATCCCCTGTTAAATCTCCTTCCCATTTCTGCCCTATAAAATATTAAGAGTGGGTTACTATTCTAGTATACTATTCTGAATTCAGCTTTGATTAAATTTCTGTTCCCATTTGTCTTTTCACTGTCCTCTAGTGGAGCCAGAGATCAAATTAATTGGGAACATGCATGGAAACGAGGTTCTCGGCCGACAGCTGCTGATATACCTGGCTCAGTATCTGTGCTCTGAGTATCTGCTGGGCAATGAGCGAATTCAGACACTCATCAACACCACACGCATCCATATCCTACCCTCCATGAATCCCGACGGCTATGAGATTGCCGCTTCTGAGGTAGCCGATAGGAACGACCCCGAAAACATCTACCAGGAAGTAAATATTTTGTTGTCTGAGTCTGTCTGCCTGTCTGTTTGTCGGCTGACTGACCATACCAAGCTCCCTGCACCAGAGAGTGTCCTCCTGAACAGGTCAGGCCTCGGAGGAAGTCCATGTTACTGTTGAATGTTGTTTCAATGTTGGCAGTTTATTACTGCCTAGGAAATAAAAACCATCCATAGCAAAACAAACTTAAAAAGGTAAAATTGGTCCAGTGATCCAGCTATGAACTAAAAAGGACAACTGGTAGAGGGAGGCCTTGACTAACCACTCTAATAGACAATTGCCCTCATTTTCTTTGTCATATAACACAGCAGTATTTTAACAATAGCTTGTTAAACTAATAGTATATTCATCTAAATCTTCTCAAAATCTCTTTACTGATCACCACGGGTGATGTTTAAGAATATAATGGGTTTTGTTGGAAGCAATTGTAGGACAATGAATTTAATCTTAAATAAGAGGATAAAACCGTGTTGGTCTATTCATTTAACACTAACAGACGTATCTTTGCCTGGTTCTGATGTTTTCTGTCTTTTTATACATTTCTATTCTCTTTCTACAGTCTGTAACCTTTCCCCTCTTTCTTAATGTCTGACTTTCATTTTGGCTTTCCGATCCATCCAATGTGTTTAGTTTGTAGCAAATGTCTTGCTTGTAAATTGAAAAAGAGTACTACAAATGTTTTCACATATTTAGTGACTCTCTTTGAAACCCTGTTTAAAATTTGCCCACGATTTTTGACTGGTGGGATTTGTAACATATAGGGTCATGAGAACAACGGATGGACCAGCGGTCGGGCCAATGCACAGAATCTCGATCTGAACCGCAACTTCCCTGACCTCACCTCCATCTTCTACAATCGGCGTCGCTTCAGACATTTCCGTAGTGACCACATCCCTATCCCTGAATCCTACTGGTTAAATAAGGTAGAGAATGCATAGCCATCTCTATCAAATATACAGTTGTTCAACAAAAATACACTGAATATCCTTTGTATATGTATTCGGCAATCCCAGCATACTTTCATATAAATGTACTGTTTTATTATAATGTTCAATATACACTCTACAAAAAAAAGGTTCTATATGGCATCAAAAATTGTTCTTTGCTCGTAATCATAGGGGAACCTTTTTAAGTGCTATATAGCACCAATTTTGGTGCTTCAGTGGTTCTTCAGCGGTTCTTCAGAGGTTCTTCAGCGGTTCTTTGACTAAGGTGCTATATAGCACCGCTACCATATACAGAACATGTTAAGATATGGTGCTATATAGCACCAAAAGTGGTTCCTCTATGATTACGACGAAGAACCATTTTTGGTGCCATATAGAACCCTTTTTTTAGAGTGTAGTGATTAAATATAGTGACACTACTTTATGCATACAGTGACTATTAAGTGAAAAATCACATAGAATATGATTTAGAGGAGAGCATAGAGAAACCTTTGGGCATCTTATGCTAATCTTATGCTAATTTATTTACTTTTAGGTAGTTGCACCAGAGACCTATGCTGTAATGAAGTGGATAAGATCCTATCCTTTTGTTATATCTGCCAGTCTGCATGGAGGAGAACTGGTCATCTCATACCCTTTTGACTTCTCTAGACACCCCCAAGAAGAAAGGATGTACTCACCCACACCAGATGAACAAGTGAGTAAATGTATTTTCCTCCAACTGTCGCAGGCGAAGCTCCTGCACTTACTTATTTTGCATAACAAAGTCATTTCCTGTGTGTAGGTCTTTAGGCAGTTGGCTAGGATATATGCAGATGCCCATGCCACTATGTCCAACAATGACACAGAGAGATGTGGAGCCTCATTTGCCAATAAAGGAGGGATAACCAATGGAGCACAGTGGTATAGCTTTGCTGGAGGTAAACACTTTCATTTGAGAAGAATCATTGTGTCTTTGAGGCTTAATTTATTTCATGTAAAATCTCCATCTGGCTGTTCAGTTTGTGAGACATTCCCCCCAAAACTTATTTAGGTTATTTTGCCATTTAATTTCTCATGTCTGTCTATGTTATTGTATCAGGGATGTCAGATTTTAACTACCTGCACAGTAACTGTTATGAGATCACAGTGGAGTTGGGCTGTGATAAATTCCCCTCTGAGGTGGAGCTCTACCCTGAGTGGCTCAGGAATAAGGAGGCACTGCTCAGCTTCATGGAGTCTGTGAGTTCACTCTTCTATTGGGTCATTGAGTTAAGCATAGATTGCAAGCATAAGTGACTCTTATCTTTGTTTTGTTTTTTAATTTCCTCACATGCTAAATATATGCCTGATTTAATTTTCTCTACACTGAACTCTTGTATATATAATTACACAAAAATGACTGCTTTGCATTTGTTCTGTTTTTGTTGTTATTCTCATGCACTGAACCAGGAATCCAAACTTGAAGAAATTACATTCACCAAACCCTGTAGTTTTATTCCTTTCTATATTCTAAAGGTTTTTTAAATTGTTTTCTGATTAATGGAGTCATAAAAATAGATATCCAATATCCCCTCTGTAAAAACCTTTGACGTTTAAATGTCAAAATGAATTTTTTACCTGGCTTTATCTAATGTTCAGATTTCTGTATTTGAAATGTCTGAAAATTAGTGCATATTAAATAATGCCTCGTTTGCATATTTAAAGGTACACTATGTAACTTTTTTTGTTGAACAAAATTGAAATGAGTTGATTCATCATCAGTTCGTCTTCCAAAACATGATTCACTATTGTAAGACTATTATAAGTGTTAATATTTTAGACCTGACAGTATGGTTTTTGCGTGAAATTACTTACATGTCACTCACCCTTGAGCACCTCGTCATATCCGTAAATAGAGAAAGGTTGCTCCGGCTACTTTGAAGCATGTATTCTGTAGGAGTGGCATAAGTTAGTTGTCACAACGAGCGAGAAAATTTGATACAGAGCAGCTAAATCTCCAACCTCTAGGGAATCACCCATTTAAAAAAAACAACTCCTAACTGAGGAGAGTCTGCTAGAAAAAGATAATGCGAATAGAGCTCGTAATAAAACCAGAATCAACATGGGCTTGGAGGTGGCGAGAACTGAGAGATTTATAATGTTGTGAAAGCGACGCGGAGATGGTGTTTTTATTACTCAAAAAGTGAGTAAGGTATTTTATTGAACAGATAAACTGCCCTCTAACAGAGTTCATTGTAAAAAAACATTATATTGTGAAGGGTCATTGCATGGTTGTTTGAGCGCTATGCTGATATTTATTTTCAAGGAAGTACCGTGTCTGTTAATGGATATAGCTTCAGCTAGTCATCTAAACTGGTTATATCTCTTAAACGGGTACTTCACCTCTAACTAAATGGGCTTTCAATTAAAAAATAAATAAATCTACCTGACTAGAGAAAACAGAGAACGATGCCTGTTGTCTTCCTTTTTGCCAAATAGGTTGGAAAACGTCAACACCCATACTGCACTGGGCACGTTGCTGTCAAAGGTCACTCCCACCAGTCTGCTATGGATATGCTGTGTTCATGTCGTGATTAATGTAATTTCGAGATGAGAACACAAGACGTTCAACTCTGAGCAGTTCAGTCCTCGGCTGGGAATTATGCACTTTTATGGGAAGATTATCAGGGTTTCTATGGCAACCTAAATTAATCTGCAGCAGTCAAGTCGTACAGCGTTCACATGGTACAAGTCGGAAAATATCCAGCTTACAAGTTGTAATTACGAGTTATATGAGGATGTTAACGCTTTTTACAAGTTACTAGGCTAAAAGACTCTATACCATCCACATTGGACTCACACCAGTTTGCCTACCGCAGCAATAGGAGCACAGAGGATGCCGTTTCCATGGCACTGCACTCTGTGCTCACCCATCTGGACAGTAAAAACACTTATGCACGCATGCTGTTTGTTGACTTCAGCTCAGCATTCAACACTGTCATCCCATCCAAGTTAATTGCCAAACTTGGAGACCTGGGCATCAACACTTCAATGTGTAACTGGATTTTGGACTTCCTAACTGACAGACCCCAGAATGTTCGATCAGGATCCACCTGCTCCACATCCATCACACTCAACACTGGTGTACCACAGGGCTGTGTGCTAAGTCCGTTTCTCTACTCCCTCTTCACCTCCGACTGCAAGCCTGTGTATGGAACTAATTCCATCGTCAAGTTTGCGGACGACACTACGGTGATTGGTCTCATCAGCAACAACGATGAGACTGCCTACAGGGAAGAGATCCAGCACCTGGCCACATGGTGCGCTGATAATAACCTGCTCCTCAACACCACCAAAACGAAGGAGCTCATCGTGGACTTCAGGAAGGAGTCAAGAGGCACACACGACACCATCCACATCAATGGAATGGCTGTTGAGCGTGTCTCCAGTTTCAAGTTCCTGGGGATCCACATCTCGGCGGACATGTCGTGGACGACCAACACCTCCAGCCTGGTCAAGAAGGCTCACCAGCGCCTCTTCTTCCTGAGGACACTGAGGAAGAATCAGCTCTCCTCGGCCATCCTGGTGAACTTCTACCGCTGCGCAATAGAAAGCATCCTGACCAACTGTGTGGCAGTGTGGTATGGGAGCTGCTCTGTTGCGGAGCGCAAGGCACTGCAGCGGGTGGTGAAAACTGCCCAGCGCATCACAGGGACTCCACTACCTGCCATCGAGCACATCCAGAGGAAACGCTGTCTGCATCGAGCTCGCAGCATCCTCAAGGACTCCTCTCACCCAGCCCACAGACTGTTTTCTCTCCTGCCCTCCGGCAGGCGTTTCAGGATCCTCCGGACCAGGACCAGCAGACTAAAGAACAGTTTTTTCCCCAGAGCTGTCTCTTTATTGAACTCAAACCCCCGTTGATCCACTTCCCTCATAAACTGATAACTCTCCTACCTCACATCTGCCTTCACTTTGTTATTTGCACTACTGACTGTTTATTACAGTAACAACTGTTTACTTATGCATTCTGCACCACCATACCGTAACTGGATAATGCTCATCTGCACTGCCGACTGTATTTACAGTAACAATGTTTACATTTGCATTTTGCACCGTACTTCTAACTGGAATATGCAACCACTTTCCACTGCACTTTTACACTTTCTTTCGGATAGCTCTGTCCATAATTTATTGTACTAACTTAATCCACTGCTATATTCCTCATATTAGCCTAACATATTACTGTATACCTCTAACTGTAAAATTCTGTTCAAGTAATAACCGTCTGTATATTTATTCATAGTACATAGTCACCTGTAAATTCTGTTTATAGTAATAGCCATCTGTATATTTATTCATAGTACATATTCACCTGTAAATTCTGTTTATAGTAATAGCCATCTGTATATTTATTCACTGTATATATTCATCTGTAAATTCAGTTCTACTTATAGTAATAACCATCTCTCTACTTATACATATTTATATATATTCAGAACATTTTTATGTCCTGCACTTACGCAACCATTGTATATATCCTGCACTTGCTGCTATTGCACTTCTGGTTAGACCTAAACTGCATTTCGTTGCCTTGTACTTGTACTTGTGTAATGACAATAAAGTTGAATCTAATCTAATCTAATCTAAATACGCCATGGCGTGAGTGCACCTAACAAGAATTCAAAGAGTAAACATTTAGCGGGAGTGAGTTACTTTTGGTTCCCAGTGAAGAATCGAGACTGCATAAAGGAAACCGTGAACGTGTTGTTTACCTGTGTATTCATCTGCATAGTCACGCAGAGCTTAAGCACAACCAAAACAATGTTCTTCTGCAAAATGCATGGGGTTTTTTTAACCGCTAGAGGGCAAAACAACAAACGGACAACTGTTTACTTTCACAACCGTCACACATTTGTGAGCTTGCAGCGGGAATCTCTTCAGTAAGAACGAGAAGTTTAAACCTTACAGGCTTCCATACTACGCCCGCAGCGTGTTTGGGGATTTCTAACAGTTCGATTCTCTCAAGAATGCATTTGACGCATCCGCGATATCAAGAACATGAACATGAATGAATGAACTTTGCCCCTAAATGCAGCAACACACTGGACTAGTCCAATCTCATAAGAGAGGATGACTTGTTTTGATACCTTTTTTTGTAAAAAATATTTCAATTATTTAGATTTCTTCTTAATTGTTGCAGTATACTCATAAAAGAAAGAACTAGACCTGGAACAAGATAAAATATATGGGGCTATATGCCCCAATAGTCATGCCCATGCCCATACTTTCTATATTTGAGAGAAAGGATATAACAGATGATAACATCTATAACAGATACACTGTAAAAAAAAAAAAAATCAGGTCTCCAATTGAACATTTTCTAGTGACTGATCACATCAAAATTTTTCAGTTGGCCAAATTGAATTTCTGTGAATTGATGCAATTTAATTCACAGAAAATAAATTTGGCCAACTAAAAAAATTAGACGTGATCAGTCACTAGAAAATTTTCAATTGGAGACCTGATTTTTTTTTACAGTGTAAGGTAAATAACAACTTCATCACTCTGAGCTGTTACTTGCAGGTCCACAGAGGTATAAAGGGCATTGTGAAGGATGAACATGGAAATGGCATTAAAGGAGCCACACTATCTGTTAGGGGGATGCGACATGACATCACTACAGGTAACAATTTTTAGTAAAGTCATAATGCAACCGTCAACACTTTTACAAACCTCTTGTGTTCCTTTGCATTGACCTGAAATGAATAATGCAGACGTAAATGAGTATTGATAGCCTCTGTCTCTCTCTACAGCTGAGGATGGTGATTACTGGAGATTGTTGAATCCAGGTGTCCACATTGTGACCGCAGCTGCCACTGGCTACTCTAAAGTATCTAAGCGCATTAGCCTGCCAAGGAACGCACAGGTGGGCAGAGTGGACTTTGTGCTGAAGAAGGTCCCACGAGAACCCTCTCTTGACTACTTTAACATCCCTGAGCTGGACAATTACGAGCGCTTCGACCCATTTAATCAGTTTGAGCAGTACAGCCAGCGGGAGCTGGGGGAGAATGGGGAGGAGAGAACTGAGAAGCCCTGGTGGTGGGCTTATTTCAGCCAGTTAGGCATATCTCCACCTACCTGGCTCCTGCGGAACTACTAGGGACCCCCAGGACACCCTTGGAGAGTAACCTGATCCTTTTTGCACCCTAGCCATCATGATGGTAGCATGATAGATGTGCAGCTAACCACTGGGAATGGTGAAGCATTACTGCTTATAAACAAGTCAAAAATTTGCAATAATTAAGAAGTTTTTGAAAGAAGTCTCTTATGCTCACTAAGGATGCATTTATTTGATCCAACATAAATGCAGCCTTAGTGAGTTACAAACAGTTAAAACAGTAATACTGTGAAATTATTACAATTGTTTGTATATTTTAATACATTTTATAATAGTCTCCAGACTTCAGTGTCACAAGATCCTTCAGAAATCATTCTAATATGCTGATTTGGTTCTCAATTATTAATAATGCTTCGTATTATGATCATTATCAATGTTGGAACATTGAAACTTTATTTGTTGCTTAGTATTTTGGTAGAAACCATGAAACATTTTCAGGATTCTTTAATTAATAAAAAGTTCAAAAGAACGGCATTTATTTGAAATAAATTCATCGTTTGTAAAATTCTGAATGTCTTTTCTGTTACTTTTGATGAGTTTAATGCATCTTTGCTGAATAAAAGTATTTTTTTCTTTACTTTTTCCCCAACTTGAATGGTAGTGTATTATGGTTTCCACAAAATGTTATGATCAAAAACAGTTTTTAATATTGAAAATAATAAAAACTTTTTCTTGAGCAGCAAATTAATATATTAAAATTATTTATTAAGGATCATGTGACACTGAAGAATGAAATAAATTACATTTTAAAATAGATTAAAAAAGTTATTTTAATGTGTAAAAAAATGTCACAATATGACAAAGGTTGCCGTATATTTGATCTCATAAATGTAGCTATGGTGAGCATAAGAGCCCTTAAAAAAAAAAAAAAAAAATGTATTCTGAAATTTTGACTGGTGTATATCAGACTGGCAAACAAAACAAAATTCACCTGTAAAGAGGAAGTATTGGCTTTTATTTTTTCTCTTTAATTTCTGTTCAGCACTAGATCAAATTCCTCAAATGCAGCTATAAACAGCTTATTCTGATAAAGTTTGGCAGCTAGACATGGGATGGATAGCATTGCGTAGTAAATAGTTAATGATAGCATTGCTGTGGCTTTTGCAGTGTGCTACCTGTTATCAGGGCATATACTGTATATTCATCTTTTTCTAGCACATTAAGGATGTTCAGTGCATGACTTTTAAGACTGTCATTAAAGTGTTAAAAGTGCTGTTTTAATTAGCCATAAAAAAACTATTAAGGCATTTCACCTTGTTTTGCTAAGACATTATCTTTCAAACATGGACTGAACATCAGATGTGCAAGATAAATAAAAGAACAAACTTCTGTGCAATTTCTGATTTTTTTGTTGTTGTTACATTCTACAATTCGATATACATTAGCGTTGGGTTATTTTAAATATTTGAATGAGGATTTCTAATGGACCACAATAAGCTAATAAAAAGCAAGTTTCTTAAGGAATAGTTTAACTAAAAAGTCAATTTTCATTTTGAACTATTCATTTCAAATTGTGCAAATCAAGGAATACCAAGGAATATACCGCATAAAGTTATTCTGTTATAATATTCTTTTTTTTGTTGTCAACCTTTTTATTTTTTACAAACATTTAGTAATAACTTGGTACCAATGCTTTATGCAGTTAGGAGGTTACAGTACTTTCTTGAACCACTAGATGGCAACAAAGTCTGTATAATGATGCATCAGCGCTAACTTTAACTTTAGGTACATATTTGTTTGGATATAAATGCATTTAGTTTGCTGTTCTTTAAAACAATGGAAATAGATAAAGATATTAAGATAAGAATTTAGAAAAAGGCGATCGATTGATCTATCGATCTATCGATCTATCTATCTATCTATCTATCTATCTATCTATCTATCTATCTATCTATCTATCTATCTATCTATCTATCTATCTATCTATCTATCTATCTATCTATCTATCTATCTATCTATCTATCTATCTATCTATCTATCTATCTATCTATCTATCTATCTATCTATCTATCGTTCGTACAATTTATTGCAGTTAAGATGTACAAATAATATAGCCTACTACATCATTGTGTAAGATGTACAAAAATATACTAAAAGCTACACATCGTGTTAATATGTTACTGTAATATTATTAAGAGGATATTTATTAATTTTACTTAAATTTCTGTTTTGAGTTTGCTCCTGAACCTGTAAAATCCAAGAGGAAATCCAAGGAATTGTGCATCAGTCCTGTCTCTGTCTCTGCCATCACAGTTCGTTTGCTCAGATTTAGCACAACAACTCTATTTGCCTTCAAACCACTTTACGACTGACCCATAACTGAACTGGTGGCATGGGTTAATCCAGTGTCGCATTCAATTTAAAGAACTATATGATAGTAGCCTAATGCACCCATAAAGCTCTACTCTTTTTTTTTTTTTTTTTTTTTAAAGGCTACAGTATATTATCATCGTACCAGTGTCATTGCAGAATGTTACCTATTCTGAACACTAAATACGATGTTGGGAGCACAGTATAAGGCAGTATAATTTGCTGTCAGCACAGCCATATCGTAAATTACTATTGATGTCATAACGCCGCAGCTGCAGCAGTATTCTTTACAGTTGAGCAGGTGCCTGTCCCAGTGGCTTTGTAAAGAAAGTCTCTAATGGCCTGTAATACACAAGCCGATGGAATTTACACGCAGAAAACATCATAACTCGCTTCTGTAAGTGCCCCGGATGCATATCACGCTGACTGTCCTTATTGCAGCAAACCATTTTGACATATTAGCCTGAAGAATAATCAGAGTGGGGTCAAAGTATCAGCAAAGGCGCCGCTGCAAGTGCCTTTTCACACGGCCTTGTCAAGTTCTGCACTGCATGTCTTTCCTGCGGCCAGTACATCTTCAGTGGTTTACAAACCCTCAGGACTAATTACATAGCCTGTGTACTTTACCTCTGAATTAGAATTTGTCATCAGACCAGAAGAAAGACATTTGTACATGTACTGGCCTACTACCATCACAACTTTCTTAGAAATTTAGAAAGGGAAAAACAAAACAAAAAAACACCTGCAACTTTCCGAACATCCGGTAAAGATTTTATTCTGCATATTTTTGCAACATTTGGCAAGGTTGGCCTTAGAAAATGCTCAAATTCAAATGCTGGTCAAGATTTGGTACATATAGGCATATTTAAACATCTGTTGCTCTGGCAGGTCTTGCTTTTAAAGGGATAGTTCACCCAAAAATTTAAATTATTCCATCGTTTACTCGCCCTCAAGCCATCCTAGGTTTATATGACTTTCTTCTTTCAGACAAATACAATCAGAGTTATATTAAAAAATGTACTGGCTAATCCAAGATTTATAATGGCAATGAATGGCAGCCCAAAATTTGAAGCCCAAAAAAGTGCATCCATCCATTATAAAAGTAACCCACATAAAAGTAAACCTTACACCCACAAAGTAAAATATCTAACTTCCGGCCGATCACCTTCTGTATTCAACTTACTAAGAAAGTGTTGCGTCTCTCGCAGTTCAAAACGCTTACGCTACGTCCGACTGCCATTATACATCTTGGAAGAGCCAGAACATTTCTTAATATAACTCTGATTGTATTTGTCTGAAAGAAGAAAGTCACATACACCTAGGATGGCTTGAGGGTGAGTAAATCATGGAATAATTTTCATTTTTTGGATGAACTATCCCTTTAAGTCCCTTTTTTTTTTTTTTTTTTACCCTTTACTCATTCTTACAGTTTTAAGTTGGGCTTAAAAAAATCCATCACATAAACCCTTGTAATTAAAAAAAAAGAAGTTAATTTTGGTTTAAAAACTAAAAAATTTGATTCAGCAAATTTGTTACTTTGTTAGTGTGAAATGTACCAACAGACAAGATCAAAGCTGAGTACTGTCCTTCCTTTTGTAGTGATAGCAAAATTACAACAAGTGACTAATTATTTAAAAAGTTAAGGAGTTTGCTTCCATATACAATTACTTCTGTAAGCACGCTTCCAATATATTTTATAATGTACATTGCTAACTGAAACTTTCAGAAAATCTGCTAATGACAAATTCTAACCGCTTTTATTCAATCATGCTCAATGAGTTTATACAAGAGAAAACACCATTAATATGTATTATGCTACCATAATATATTATTATTTTTTCTATATAATATACAAATACTACATTATTTAGGTCTATTTATTTTAAAATATTATGTAATTTAATATAAAATAATGTCAGTTGAATAAGAGACAGCTCTTAAAAAGACATATTTTTTTATAATGAATAATAATGATAATGGATCACTCTGCAAGCACTTTTTACATCCCAAAGTCATCCTTACAGTGCTGTCATCAGACCAAAAGAAAGACATTTGGACATGTAGGCCTACTACCATCACAACTTTCTAAGAAATTTAGAAAGTCTTTTTTAAAGGCTACAGCCATGACTTCTAAAATAAAACTAGATGAGCTGAAACTATTATAGTGCATCAAATGAAGAAAAACTAATGAATGAAATGTTTGCACATTTTACCTCAAGCTAAATGGGTCATTCTCACTTACTGGCAGTTTGTCACATGCTTGTTCCTGATAAGTTTTTTTTTTTTATGGATATAAAAATGTTAGATGTGATTACAGTTTTTTTTTAATTCACTTTGGTACTATTTTCACAAGGTGTACATTTTCAAAACTCGTAGTACTAATATCACAACATATCATCAAAAGTGCACTTTTTTCAAAAATATATATACATATTTTCAATTGTGTTAGTACAATACACAAAACCACAAAGTACCCTTTCAAAATAAGTGTTTCATCTTTATAAAGGTTTCATTCACAGTAACTGCCTTTCATAAAGCTCTTACTATCAAACTTTTGATTTGCATCTCTTCTCGTTCATTTGTCTGTTATTTAATCCTACTGATCTTAATGGTTAATCAATAAATAATTTTGTACACCATAGATTACTATAGATATTGATTATATAGACATTGTTTGCAATTTCCGATATGGATAACCATATGATTTTTTACATTATAAGCGTCTGGTAAACTCTTCATTATGGGGACAAAATGTCCCCATAAAGGTGGCAATATCCTAAATCCTTGTCCTTGCGGGGAAATTTTTTGGTCAAGCTTATAAATCATACACAATTCGTTTTTAAAAATGTACAAATAGAGTTTGTACTGTATAAAAATCATAATGTCTATGGCGAGTCTATGGTGTGTGTGTGTGTGTGTGTGTGGTGGGGGGTGGGCTTAGTCAATGACGGTGTTACATCAGACTGAACAGAAATCAGAAGAAGGGAGACAGATGGTAAATATAGCATTTTACATTACAGTATGTATGCCATGTGATACTGTAAACAGATTACCATGGTAGAGACTGCCACATTACTGTAACTCACCCTTATTAAGCTCAACTACAGTAGATTCAGTCATATGGTACAGTGAGAACATGTGAGTGAGAACGGCAGCAAACTCTGTTCTTGCACAGAACCTCATGGCTGTGTCATAACTTTATCACGCCTTTTGATAACACACTGAATACTATTACAAACATTATGGATTCAATTACATAAATTAGGTAATGTAAGTGTATTTTCTAATGAGGCAAATATAGCCTGTGTTACTGTAGATAATTCAGCAACGAGGGAGATTTGAAACATGTATCTTGCATTGTTTGCTGTTTGATGAACTGATTGTTAAAAGTACTGAATTGAAAGAAGATCATACTGTTGTGTTTCGGTGATTAAACCAAATGTTCTCATTACATATTATAATAATCTTGTGTTTGAAACAATGATTATGGGGACTGAAAATATGTGCAACTGAATGAAAGCATGAGATTAGGGTTTTGAAAGAATGACTAGCTGTGTTCCAAGTGTGATCAGTTTGGATTTTTGTACTAAGAGTTTTGAAAATGTACACCTTACTTGTGAAAGTAGTACCAAAGCGAATAAAAAAAAAAATCGATTAATTGCACAAGCTTGATTTTCTTATATCATTATCTTTCTCTTTCATATTTTCTGCTGTCTCCAATTTAAGATGAACCTCTTTCTACTTTCTCAGCTTTTATTTTCCCATCCGTTTGACGTGCAACTCAAAACTCTTTCCCGGATTCTTTTCCCCCCCGTATAATTGGAGGCACAGTACATGAACAATACAGCTTCAGTTGGAACATGTCAGCGTGGAATCCGTGGTTAAGGCCTATGCATCCATGTAAAAGAGCTCTCTTGGTAGCATGCTTTCTTCTTTCTCTCTCTCCCGGCGGTGAGGTGTGCTCAATGTGGCAGAGATAATTTGTTTGCTTTGCAATTATTTTCCATCAGTGGAGACAAATTGATTTGTACAGCATAAAGCGACAGTGAGAGTGTAGTGTACTATAAGCAGCTCAGACAGATCAGCTCTAACTGCTTATGCTAAAGTCTGACAGACAATGGCACTGTTCCTGTCATTCACTCTCTGTTGAACACAGTAGTTGGTGCACCTAAGAGAAAGCAACTGTGATGCTCTAAAATCAGTCAGTTGTACAGTATGATAAAAGTTTCCAAGCCCTGTACGCATGATTGTATTATTGCATGACAGAGCAAGACAATATCCAGACCAAGTTTTCCATTTATCTCCTTATAACATTCCATGCAACTGATTGGAGAAAAAATTGGTCAGATATAGCCTATGCCATTAATTCCTAAACACTAGGTTGCACAAGAAGAAGAAGAAAAAAAAGAAAAAAAAATCTTGGGTTTAATGGCCTATAAGCTTTTTTTCTGAAAAAGTAAATATGTGAAAGTTTGAAGTGGGGGAGCCAGTAATGTTAATGCAATATAAATTATTCTAATTAAAATTAAATACTGCATTTTAATTGTGAATTACATTCTTTGACAAGGGCAGAATTGTATTCTTCTTCAGAGTGGTGTCACAGCGTCAGCTTATGTTAACATAGTCAGATACATTTACAATTAAAATCCCATCAGTAAATTTAGTAGTGTACTGCACTTTCACAAGAATGAACACATGCTGTTTCAAAGAGTCTGTGAAAAAAATCCTACCTTTTTGACAAATATCACATAGCTTCTACAGGTTTCTTTGGATTTTTTGGTTTCCTTCGAGTCAAATATAATTTTGTCTATAGGTCATTTGTCCATCTCCCTAAACTGCAGCAAGGACATACAGTACAGCTTGTTATTTACATTTTCTCCATGTGAAGTTTCATAAAAACAGTTTTAAAGATCCAAATTTTGCTAACATGTATCTAAAATTGCAAACCTTATTTAAAGTGAAGAGAAAATAAAAAGGCATATCTATATAATGTTTATACATTTATTTATGACCTGAGGTTTACAATCAACACGATTTTTGTAATTTTTTTATTTTACTGATAGCCTTCTGTACTTACAATAAGATTTTTTCAATATAGATATTTACATATATAGGGAAAATATATGGCCACTACTGTAATTATTTTCTTAAATCAATTCACATTAGTTAACTTGCCCACAAAAAACTGACCAATGGCAAGGAAGACTTTTTTAACTATTTGGTGAAGTAGCGGTAAAAGGACAAAAGAGAAATAAAGGTGTTTCGGTTCTCAACAAAAAGCTCAGCTTATTTCTATTTTATATAAAAACTTAGTCAACCAGATAAACATAACTTTTGTATGTTACGCTGCCTCTTTAACGTAAGTTAGCAAAGCAGATGGAGTCGTTGCTATCTTACGCAAGCTAACGTGAAATATGGAGGGAAAGTGAGTTATTTTCAAGTACATCTTATGTTTTTTATTTTCATATTTGTGAAGAGAGAGAGAGAGAGAGAGAGAGAGAGAGAGAGAGAGAGATTCATTTTAAATTAGTTAATTTTAATGAATTAATTTCAGTTTTACAACCTATTTTGCTCCCTGTTCATGGAAAGTGTCTTAATAAGTTGATGTCAGCTGCACTGCAAGATAAATCAATACACCAAACTAGCTGATAACCTAATAATAGCAAACTTTAGAACAGCTTTTGCTACATTTGTTGAAATGTTATTACATGTTTACTGATATCAAAGTAAAGCAATAGATTGCTGATGTCTGCTAATGAAAAAGATGTGAATTATGGTTATACAGAGAGCACAATATCTCTCTCTCTCTCTCTCTCTCTCTCTCTCTCTCTCTCTCACACACACACACACACACACACACACACACACACACACACACACACACACACACACACACACACACACACACACACACACATGTTTGTTTTTGTGAAATGTGAGGACATTCCATAGGCGTAATGGTTTTTATACCGTACAAACGGTATTTTCTATCCCCTTACACTGCCCCTGCCCCTAAACCTAACCCTCACAGGAGACTGTGCAGGTCGCTTTCTGTGAAAAAAAACTTGTTCTGTGTGATTTATAAGCATTTTGAAAAGTGAGGACATGGGGAACGTCCTCATATTTCACCCTCTTTTTGTAATACCTGTGTCATACCCATGTCATTATACACATTTATGTCCTGATATTTCACAAAAACATGCCCACACACACACACACACACACACACACACACACACACACACACACACACACACACACACACACACACACACACACACACACACACACACACACACACACACACACACACACACACACACACACACACACACACACACACACACACACACACACACACACACACACACACACACACACACACACACACAGCTCCCCCATGTGAGTCAGAGTTCAGGGGTCACCAATTACTTGGGGAGGCTGAGAAAGTTGCAGAGGCCAACCCACGGCTGCCATGTTGAATTAATGTCTGTTTGCTCATAGGTAGGAAGTCAGACTTCACTACAGCTCAGTGGATCTTTTGAGTTATAGGCCAGTCATGCAATATGCAGAATGTATTTGAAATAACTTACATGTATAAAAAGTAATTTCTCTTAAAAAAAAGAGTTTTTGTAGATGAGGTGCTATTAACATAAAACAAAAAAATACTTCAGACATACATTAATAACATTAACCCAGAAACCATTGTAACGGCGTGGTTCATTCAAACAAATTCCAAGAATTAGTTGAGCCTAATTATTTTAATAATAAACCAAAATACTCAGGGGATCCTACAAACAGGCATAAAAACAGAAAACCAAACGTAGTATCAACGAGAACCTATAAGAGACTGAACTAAACATGTGGTATATAAACAGGACTGAATGAGTGAGTTAACAAGGGGCAGGTGGACACAAAAGTTTACTATGGTAACAAACAGACACACACTAGGAAACTAGGTGAGATAAGGAAGTCAGGAAATAAACACAGGAACTTGGAACACAAAACTACACCAAAACAGAACATAAACCTGACATTAAACCCCTACCTGGAAAGGCTTCCTCACGCTCTAACAAAAATAAGTACAACATTGGGGGAAGGTTGGGGGCTCTGGAAGGGGAGGTGGAGCTGGAGAGAGGTGTTACCAAGGGGGGGCTGACAGAGTGAATCACCACAGAGGAAATGATGGAGGGAGGAGCTAGGGGGAAGCCAGAGCCCAAACAAAGGAATGAGGTGCAGCCAAAGGCCCGGAAGTCCATGGGGTAGGCAGAGTGATAACTGACCAAGGCAAAGCCGGAGGGATGAGGGAGCCCGGTGAAGCCGTGAGGACGACAGTCCCAGGTGGAGATGAGGGATCCATGGCGGAGCTGGAGACCGATTCCGAGCAGAAGAGTAAAGCCTGCAGAGGAGGATCCGAGGGACTGAAGGGAACCAGTGAAGGTGGGGCAGAGGAACTGGATGGTAAAATCAGGGGAGGCGGGAGAGGGAGGCTGGGTGGGACCAGCCGTGGTACAGAAGACTTGGAGCTGGGTGGGACCACGCAGAGACACAGGAGACTTGGAGCTGGATGGAACCAGCGGAGAAAGAAAACATTAGGATGACCATGGCAATATTTTATATTAAAAAGCCTTTATTGTCAGATGGCTACATACAACAAATCTAAAAAACTCTCCAACGCGTTTCAGCCCATGCCTTCCTCAGACAGAGCAACACAACAAATTCAACAACAGGTGAAAGCAATATCATTCATTAAGGCATCTGATTAGTTCACAGTTGTCATGCGACTAACATCTCTTTACAGCCTTTAACGCAGGAGACTTGGAGCTGGGTGGAACCAGCAGAGACGTAGGAGATATAGGGGAATAACCTCTTCCTCAAACCATATAATTGGGACCTGGCACAGCTCATCCTCAACTGCAGGAGTATGGGCGCAGCTCCTCCCCATACCCTTGTACTAAAATGCCGTCTTCACGGGATGTTGTTGCCGACTCATGCACCTGGTCAGACTCATTGTTGGCCTCGGGCTCCAGGGCATGGTTTGGCTCAGGCTTCGATTCTGGCACTTGCTTCGAAGCGGGCTCGGGCTCTGTCTGCAGTAGGCTCAGGCATGATGTCCGTTATGGGTTTGCCTGAGGTCTGGCGGGGCTCTGGGTCTATGACCATGGTGGGGGTGGTGAGGTGCTTAATGGGCACAGGGTCCGTGACTGGCATGATGTGGTGACGGAGATGGGAGAATTTCAAGGATGGGGGGTTCTGGGATGCCACACCACAGCAACAGTAGGACAGGAGTGAACTGGGAAGGCTACGACGGAATGGCATTGTTGTCTTCTACTTCTCCAACCATAAAGGGTGAGCCTTTCAGCCACAGCACATAGTCACGGTACTGAGCCAGGGTGCAAGATGTTTCTCCCCCGGGCATCAGACAGAATATATGGTTATCCAGTCCACACCAAAAGCATACCTTGAGCATGCTGTTGTTCCAGGACACAAGGTGGAAGATCTCCAGGAAAACCTCCACGTAATATTTTGGCCAGTTTGAGAAATGGTGTGTAATAATTCCTCAGGAGGTGGGCTGAATAATCCTTTGAGCTCATAATTAAGGTTGGTTCTTCTGTAATGGTGGGGTTCAATCAAATAAAGGAGATATATCAAATTCCAAAAATTTGTCTTTTAATAATAAACCAAAATACTCTGGAGATCATACAAACAGGCAGACAAAGACAAAACCAACACATAGTGTCAACGAGAACTGAAAAGAGGATATATGCAGTATACACGGGGGTAAATATACACTCGACTAAATGAGCGAATTAACAAGGGGCAGTTGGACACAGTAGGTTACTATATGGTAACAAATAGGCATACACTAGGAAACTAAAGCTGTGTTCGAAATTGCTGTCTACACCCTCATTCACTATTCCCTACATTACTCCACTAATATAGTTCAGTTGAAAGAGTGAATGAAAATGAGTACACAAATTCTGAAGGCCTGTTCACACCGGGAAGATATTTGCGTTTGTTTATCGGCGACGTTTAACGCCTCGTGACTAAACAAAGGGCACCAATGTGAGTGTGCACACCGACGCGCAAAACAGCAGGCATAAAAAGCGTCATTTAAAAAAAAAAAAAAACGCATAGGGTTCGTTTTTTTTGTTGACGCGGTGCGTTAAAAACGGTCCGACCAATGAGATTGGCGCTTTAGTTTGTGTGCCTGGAGCTGCTGAAGTTACAGTAAAACACGACTTGGTGGCGCTCAAGCACTAAACAGTCTTGCCGAGCACACATTGATACGACGAAAAGGAAGTAAGTAGACAAAGAAGAAGATGAGCTGCTGTTGCCAGTTAGCAAAAAGTGTGTGAATGGTTTTGTCAAGCAGGATACTGTCTCTCTTCTTCTTCTGTGTGACAAGCGAGTGTTACAAGCCATCTACTGAATTTGCACGTTCACTCGGCGCATCGCCAGTGAAAATAGCTTCAGTGCGAACACAGACGCGCCGAAAAACGTTTCGAAAAACGCTGCCGATAAGCGCGTGCGATAATTGTCCCAGTGTGCACAGGCTTTGAGACTGAGTGCACCAGAAGGGCTGCCGCTTTTGCATAGTTTGGCTTGCTGTTTAATAATACTTTAAAAATTAGCAAACTGGCAGCTCCAGTAGTGATTAAAATATTTATCTTGAACTCTGTCATGGAAACTATGTACAAACCTTAGTTAAACCATTTAATAATCAATTAAAAAGGAATTTATACTTGTATGATATTACACTGTACCCACATTGGACCAGTGGGTTGGAAAATGGATGGAAGATTCAGCTGTGGGCGCCAACTTCTAGCAATGCGCAGGAATTCATTCGGCATAACCCTCATACTGCATTATGGGTTTTCTCTAGCCGTTGAGTGTACATCAATTGTACACTTGTTATTTGGTGTATTATGGTATTCAATGAGTGCATTCAATAAGGTCCACAATAGTTTTGGACACGACTACAAAATGGCTGTTGCCTCAAAGAGTGCTCTATTTAAAGGTGCAGTATGTAATATTGACAGTCCAAATTCAAAATTATTTGAGAGAGCTGTTTCCCTGCCAACTCCTCCTCACACAAGTTGCTAGATTGAGGACACGCAAAAGGGATGAGCGTTACACTGTAAGTTATTCAGCTAATGTATACGTTTTTTAGGTCGGGTAGAATCTGAGATCTCTCCCCAAGTTTGTTTGCTGGCATCCATGGCTACAATATGCTTCGTTTTCTGCCAACTGGCAACCTGGGGTGTCGAAATACTATTGGGTAAATCTTCAGTGGGAGGGATCACACAGACCAAAACAAAAACAGACGTTCCAACATGGAATGCACATTTCAAATTAGAATAACTGATTGTTGCATTGTTTTTCAGGAGAAACAAGTATTTGAACTTGAATGTTTCCTAAATCTCTGCAAACAAATTATGGTACTTGTATGCTTTAGTACAGTCAAAAAAAGTACATACAGCACCTTTAAGGGTATGGGCCGATTTCAGACACTGCCCTGGTCAGCTAAGGAAGACAGGAAGTGAACACAGGAAGCTGGGAGCACAAATTTAAGCCAAAACAGAACATAAAATTGACAACCAGGATGTTTTATTATAATAATATAAAGAACTAAACAATATCTCACAAGAAAACTGGGTTTGATTCAGATGTAGAAATTAAAATTGAAATGACAACTATCATTTTTTAATATTGTTGAATTTGTGATCATTAAATGTGTTAATTAAATATAGGCCTTTTGTAAGTTTTGGATATTTATATAAACTATTATGTGTCAATTGTTTTCTTTTTCATTATAATCTTCCTGAGCAAAACATTAATCTTTGTACAAGCACAATTTGGATCTGAGCCCTGAATTCTTCACATCGTAGCTTTCCTAAATCCAGTCACTCAGACACAGTTTGTTCAATGTCCGAAAACTCTCCCCCCACCCTGCGTAAAAAGAGAGAAAGAAAAGAAAATGGCCATTGTTCAGGTCAGAGTTTGCAGAAGGCGAGCCCCTTGCACTTTGTGAATGATTTAAGTCTCAATGGGTCTGATTCATTGTGTTCAGCCAAACCAGCATAATTTGCAAAAACAGCACTTGATTTTGTAATAAAGGTCCTGTGTCGTCTTCAATTGAGTCGTGCTGCTCAGTGGCAGTAATTACAGGGGCCTTTTCTGTCTCTCTCCTTCTGTGTCCTCAGTCTCACTCTCAGCGTCAGTGAAGTCCAGCTGAGCTCTGAGGCAGAGCTAATGCTAACACACTCAGTCCAGTATAAGCAAAACACAGACACATGAGCACAAATACAAAATCACTGCACAATTTTTTTTAATTGTTGGTGCATATGCAGCGCATATAGAATCACTTTTTTTGTTCCTCTGCGATCAGCGCAGCCCTTTGCGCATGTGCTTGTAATTGATTGCACTAATATGTTGGTCCACTAGGTGGCAACGCTCATAAATTGGTTTTAAAGCTTTCTTGTGCTGTCGGAATTATCGTAAATGTTGGGCTGAATCCGAAATCGCCCCCTATACCCTTAAATAGGGCACTATTTGAGGGAACACCCATTTGTAGTGGTGTCCGAAACCATAGTGGACGTTTATTGAGTGCACTCATTCTATCCCATATTGCACCGCAATAACGAGTGTAGGTCTACAGCCGACGTACACACACACCGGCTGTCCGAATTCACTCGCTTGTTTTCAATCAATCCTTCAAGTGAACTGTATTAGTGGACTAAAGTAGGGAATAGTGATTGAGGGTTTAGGGGGCGATTGCAACGTTTTATTGCTGAGGCTTTTTAGGTCGGGTAGAATCTGAGCTACAATACGCTTTGTTTTCTGCCAACTGGCAACCTGGGGTGTCGAAATATTATTGGGTAAATCGTCAGAGAGCGAAACTCTCCAATCGGCCCTAGTTTCCTAAAAATTGGACATGAACAGCGTTCTCAAGTCAAATTTTTAATGCGATGAGCTCTTATGGTGCGTTCAAGTCCTCCTGGGATGTTCGTATTTACGAGGTGAGAAGTCGTGTTTACGACATCATGTGAGTTCAAGTCTCTTTGGTCAGAGCAAGATGGCGGCGAACCTTCTTTTAAAGGATAACTAAACCCCTGATCGCAGCCTAACTCCACCCACTGGCAATATTTGAAAAATGCTGGAAAAGTGGGCAGAGCCCAGCGGAGACAGAGGGGACGAACCGAGGGCAGGGCTGAACGGGCGGCATGCACCTGAGACCCGCAGTGACGGATTGATTAACAGCTGTCAGACTCGCAAAGATGGAGAGTGACTGGAGTGACACCAGTAGCTTTGCAACAGAGCGGCCTTTTGAAGTAGAGGACTTTTCTCCCCCACCTTCATCTGAAGTGGAGGAGGGTGAATTGTCTGTGGACACAGGGCCAGAGCCTTATCGATTCGAGCCGCTTGCTCAAACTGCGTGAATTCCCGATGCCGACGATGCTAGCGAAGCAGCAGCGCAAGAGAGAATGGGACCAGTGTCTGAGTGGTAAAACATTAGCATTATGGCTAATGCTCATAGAAAATGCCAACGAACTTTAAACAATTCCATGCATTTAGGTACATTTTGGTATGATTTAGTGTTAATTAAGCAAAAAAAAAAAAAAAGATTTCAAGTCTCCCTCTACAGTTACAAATTATTCTGCTCAACAGGTGCACAGCTCACTGTCCCTGGTAGAGAGTGTCTGTTGTGGGGAGGTAACGTCTCGGGTTATGACTATAACCCTTGTTCCCCGAGAAGGGAACGAGACACTGCGTCATCGTGATGACACTTTGGGGAACGCCCCTCGCGTAAAGCGTCTGAAGAAACCGTAGAATCAGCCCAATCCGATTGGTGTTGCGTGATGATGTAGTATGTGACAGCATACCCGGAAGATACAAAGAGACGTCTGAACGCAACAGAGATAGCGTTCTTTGCGATGAAGTGAGCGCTCTGATGATTGGGTGGACACGAGACGCAGTGTCTCGTTCCCTTCTCGGGGAACAAGGGTTATAGTCATAACCCGAGACGTTCCACTTCGAGGGAACTCGAACTGCGTCATCGTGATGACACTTTGGGGAACGACTACCAACTATACCGGGAACTCCCGGGAGCAGAGCGATCGGAGGAAAGGCATACAGACGCAGCCTCGGCCAGTGGGGCTGGATGAGTGAGGGAGAACCACAGCGGGCAGTGGGACGTCTCTTGAGACGCGAATAGGTCCACTTCCACCGGGCCCAACCGCTCGCACATAGCCTCCACCACTTTGGGGTGGAGCCGCCATTCCCCAGGCCTCAGCCCCTGCCTCGACAGGATGTCTGCTCCCTGATTTTGGTCCCCGGGGATGTACATCGCCCTGAGGGATGATAACTTCCCCTGGGACCACAGAAGGACCTGATGCGCCAGTCTGCAAAGAGGGCGCGACCTCAGGCCCCCCTGGTGGTTCAGATACGATACTGCCGACATGCTGTCGGATCGTATCAGGACATAGTGGCCGCGGAGGTCCGGGAGAAAGCTCCTCAGAGCCTTAGAACCGCCAGCATTTCCAGGCAATTGATATGCCAGGAAGAATGCCGGGTCCCCCACAGACCTCTGGAAAAGCGGCCTTCCATGACCGCGCCCCAACCAGTGAGGGAAGCGTCTGTTGAAACGGACTTCCGGCAACAAAATGCTCCCATCACTGGCCCTTGGGACAGGAACCAAGGTTTCTTCCACATGACGAGGGAACGAAGGCATCTGCGCGTTACCCTGATCATACGGAAAGGATTTCCCCTGGGGGAAAACCCCTTGGTTCTCAGCCACCACTGGAGGGGTCTCATGTAGAGCAGGCCAAACGGAATCATGTTGGATGCTGCTGCCATGATACCCAGCAGTCTCTGAAACTGCTTCACAGTGAGGCTGCGGCCCAATTTCACTCTCGAGACCATCGCCAGTATGGACTCCACGCGTGCGGGGGACAGCCGTGCCCGCATCAGCGTTGAATCCCATACAACCCCTAGGAACGTAGTTCTCTGGGAGGGTGTCAACACGCTCTTTTTCGTGTTGAGTCTCAGACCCAAGCACCCTATGTGGGCTAGAACGACATCTCGATGTCAAACCGCCATATCGCGCGACTGAGCCAAAATGAGCCAGTCATCGATATAACTGAGTATACGGATGCCCTGGAGTCTCAACAGAGCCAGTGCTGCATCCATACACTTCGTGAAGGTGCGAGGGGAGAGAGCTAGGCCGAATGGAAGAACCCGATACTGGTACGCTTCGCCCCCGAAAGCGAACCGCAGGAACCTCCTGTGAGCTGGAAGGATGGAGATATGGAATTATGCGTCCTTCAGATCTATCGTGACGAACCAGTCCTCGAACTGGATCTGACTCACGATGGCTGGAATTGTGAGCATCCTGAACCTGTATCTCCTCAGAGACCGGTTCAGATGCCTGAGATCTATTATTGGACGCAACCCCCCATCTTCTTGGGAACTATGAAGTACTGGCTGTAGAACCCGGTCTCCCTGTCTGGCGGAGGAATACGTTCTATAGCCTCCTTGACCAGCAGGGAGCGTACTTCCTGCTCCATTACCCGCACCTGCTCGGGACCGACCACAGTCCGGACCACCCCGTTGAATTTCGGGGGAGGGGAACCGAACTGCAGTCTGTAACCCCGTTCCACAGTACGCAGGGCCCACGTAGATATACCCGGAAGGCATGACCATGCGCCGAGATAATCTACTAAGGGAACTAGCCTCTCGAGGCCAGCCTCGGGTGTTAATCGAGCCTCTTCCCCAACCCCCTGAAGCGGCTGACCGGCAGGGCGCAGTTGGGGAAGAGGTCCGGAGGGCGCACGCGACTGCTGAACCGTCGCAGGTCCTATTAGAGGCGACTTGTTCAGTGCGCGCGCGCAGGGAATCGATGCGGCCCGAAGCGTTCCCCGAGAGCCCCAGGGTGGGAACAACCTCGATCGCTCCACCCTGTGGGGGACGACTCTCAGCAGCCCTGCCGAAGCTAGGACCGCTTGGGAGCCTTCTTAGCCTGGATGACGTCCCTCAGGTCGCCCTGAGGCTGAGAAGGCTTCCTGCGAGAGCGCCGTCTCCTTTGCCAAGCTCCCTCAGGAGGGGCGCAGGAGGTGACACTCTGCCTTTGCACATCGCGGTGCGATGAGCTGGATGAAGGTCCGGGCTGCCCACCCAGGCCTGCTCTGACCGCAGAGCCCGAGCGGCGAGGGATGAACCTCTGGAAGGCGGCCGACTGCTTCCTCGCCTCCTGAAACCTCTCGACGACAGTATCAACTGCACCGCCGAAGAGGCCAGAAGGCGAGATCGGGGCGTCAAGGAGAAAGTGTTTCTCTCTCTCCTTGATTCCCGACAGCATCAGCCAGAGATGTCTCTCAACGCACACCATACCAGCCACAGCGCGGGCCGTCTCCTTAGTAATACGGAGAGACAAATCTGTCGCCTTCGTGAGCTCAGTGACGTCATCCGGAGATGGTCCCTCGACCTCATCCAGCTATTTGAGGAGGTTGGCTTGGTATGCCTGCAGGACCGCCATGGTGTGCAGACAACCAGCAGCACGACCAGCCGCACTAAAAGCCCTGCTGACTAATTTAGACGTATCGCGGCAAGGTTTAGTGGGCAGCGACGGAGCCTTCAATGATGCAGCGGCCCCGGGTGAGAGGTGGCCCGCAAGCGCCTCTTCAACCTGTGGCAACGCTGCATACCCCAACTCAGCCGTCCCCAGCACATTAGCAAAGTCCAGCACTGGGGGATTTGATAGACGGGCTGAGAAGGGTTTTTCCCACGATCTACACAACTCGTTATGCAGATCGGGGAAAAAAGGAAGGCCCCGTCGTGGAGGTTGAACCCGACGCCTGAAAAAACGTTCATCCAGCTTAGATGGCGGCTGGATGTCCACTATTTCCTCTGGCCAATCCAAACTCAGCTTGGCCACAGCGTGGGTTAAAACCTCCACAAGCTCCTCCATAGCGGGCGTGTGGGGTGGCGAAAGCCCCACATCATCCACCTCGATCCTCAAAGTGTCTGACTCCTCAGAGTCAGACAGCCTGAGAACCGGACCCTCCGCCCCGCGGGAAGAAGCCGCATCGCGGGCTTCCACACGGGGCGGGAGGATATCGGAATCGTCAGAAGAGGATAAGGAAGATGCCTCAGCAGTCCCATATCCTCTTGACAGATCCCACTGTGAGCCCCACGATCTACGGCGCCGCGCTGCCTCAACAGACGCAGGCCCAGAACCGCGGGGCTCATGAGGCTGACCGGTCTCCTCAAAGACGGCCAGCCGCGAGCGCAGCACCCTCAGCGGCAGCAGTTCACAATCACCGCAGGCCGCCCCCTCAAGAGCGGCCTGGGTGTGCTGCACGCCGAGACACTGCACACAAAGCTGATGTGTGTCCGTGCCCATAATGTAGTGCGGACACGGGTGCACACACAGCCTGAATCGCTCGCTCACCATAGTTCACTTTCTCTCACACTGTAACAACACTTTCACTTTCAGACTGAACAAACAGAGCGCTCACGCTGAAGAGCAAAAAAGCTATTTCTGTTGCGTTCAGACGTCTCTTTGTATCTTCCGGGTATGCCGTCACATACTACGTCATCACGCAACACCAATCGGATTGGGCTGATTCTACGGTTTCTTCAGACGCTTTACGCGATGGGCGTTCCCCAAAGTGTCATCACGATGACGCAGTTCGAGTTCCCTCGAAGGGGAACCAAAGAATAGCTATGAAATATGACAAGACTAGAGTGTTAGGTCTAGTTAATTCATTTAATAAGTATACACAAAACACACACATACCAAATAATAAATAAATCATCCTAACAAAGTAGCAATAAACATTCTTATGTTGTAGGTAGTACACAGGTGTGACCAGATTGGTGGAGGCTGTATAACAGCCCATCCAGGCTTTGAGCCAGTAGCACTTATGTGTAACAAGCTGTATATGGCACTTACCACCAGTTATTTGGTGAAATGGAAGAGACGCTTGTAAACAGGTTAGTTCCAGGAAGAAAGATCAATGTTTTTATAAATAATTTGTTCAATTTTTACCCTTCACTTATACATGTTTGCATGTCTGCTTTATAGAATTTTTTTATTTTTTTTTAATTAATCTATGAAGCCACTGTAAACTGTATTGTTATATATTAGGCTAATTGTTATATTAAAATGCTAGCTTACTTTGTTGTAAATGACAAAGCCTGACAGTGTCACTGCTAAATACCCGTTATATTCAACAGACGTTGCATCCATTGACTCCGCCATGTTTCTCACTGACAGGCCGCCAACTCGTACAGATCGGGGCTTAAAGAAAATCCCGAACTTCCCACTGGTATTTACGACTTTGTGGTGGCATTCATGTGCATTCAATCCGTAAATACGATCTTTACAACATGACTTGAATGCACCATAATCATGACTTCAGAAGTGGAAGAGCTAGCCTTAGGAAAATTACGAAGGTGAAAAGAAACTACAAAAATGCAAGTATATCAGAAGGTAGGCCTACCTATTTGTACAATATGAATATAAAGATTACACTGTTTGCAGATCATGTGAAGTTTCACAAAACGTTTGCAGTGCGCATGTGTCTGAGATTGCCAAAATAGCAATTGGGGCTGAGCTAACACAACAGTGGACTGACAAGTTTGGGATTTAGACGTTACTTTAAGATCAGATGGTAAAGATGAAAAATCCCCATGTTTAATCCATTGATTTCCACAATTTACATAATTTAATCTATCATTTAAATTAAGTACACATCTGTGACTATTTCTGAAATGGAAACCGGAGTCATTTCTTAGTTCAGTGGTTGAAATATAGGCCTAGCTAATAGAAATCTCACTTGTTATCCTCTATGGGTGCGTCTTAATCAGCTCCCTAGTTCAGTAGTAAAGGAACTGATCAGAGAGTTTTCCATTTTAAGGGCTGTTACAATTGCAAAATCCTAAATTGCGTCCCAATTCAGAGGCTGCATCCTTCGAAAGGCCGCATTCGAAGGTCGATTGCGCGATGAAGGCTGTCCCAAAATGCGTCCATCGTTTTCCGTGAAATGAAGGATACAACAGATGGATCCTTAGTTCACGGCCTTGACTACCCCAGAATTATTTGTACGCCAGTGATAATAGGATTATTTTTTTTTTGAAAAAAAATTGCTGAATTACACTTTTAAACGTAAGTATTGGCTTTCAACTTACTCAAATATCTAATGATGCTAATGTAAAAAAAAATTTTTTTTAAAGTCGTTCAAATGTTGATTTAAATCTTACTAAGATATGATCATACTCTTTATTATATACAGAAATGGACCATGTTAAACATATTTAGACAGTTTGTGAACCCTGTTTTGTTTTCATACAGTTTAATATAAATTTTAAAAAGTCCAGTATACAAACATAACTGCCACTTATCAATGGCAGCTGTCACAGTTGCTAGGCGACTAGAACAATCCTCTGTAGGCTAGACCATCCCCTTTAACAACTCTCAGTCCGAACTTCGTGGCCTTTGAAAGCGTGTCCTTTGAAATCTGAGTCCTTCGAAGGATGCAGCCTTTAAATTGGGACACAGCCTGTGTGCTCTGAAATGTTCACTCCCTAAAAAGTCTCACAATGCAATGTAAAAACCACAAGCATCAATACTCACTATGCTTTTGTCACAGGTCGGGGCGGGCCAACCCAGACTGCACCCACCCCTGAAAAACCCGGGAACCACCTCGAGGAACGTGTCAAGGACCAGACAGACAAGGGGATAAAATATTACAGTTTATTTAATATGTTAAAATGTCAATGAATTGGATAAGTCCTAATTAAAATCTTCTTCTTGCCACCAGGACAGTTCAAGAGTCTACAGACCGCCTGGGACGGGAGGGGAGGGACGCTCGTGGCGGAACGGAGGCTCGTCGGAGGGGAATCAGGGGGGAATCCCCACGCCGTCCAGGTAGGTCACTGGATAAGTACTCCTCTACGGGACTCAAGAGGGGAGGCCGTGGTCATACGAACCCCATTCAGACTGGAACCAGGTAAGTATGCCGATGCGAGGGCGAAGCGAGTCACTGGGGTTACTCTGGAGGGAGGTACTCAGAGGTGAGGGCAAGCGAGCCACTCTCTTCTTCTTCTGAGCAGGGTAAAGGCTTCCAAATAGGGCGTGTGGGGACCACCAGGCGGGGGGACACTTTGAGCGGGGCGCTCACGTCAGCTGAACACTGGGACAGACACAGCACAGTTTCAACGGTTCAACAGTATGTGAAGCTTTTCAACTGATATACCTTCTCTCCTTTCGAACAGGGTCAAGGCTTCCAATAGGAGCGTGTGGAGACCACCAGGCGGGAAGGACACTTTAGGCGGAACACTCCACTTCAGCTGAGCACTGGAACAGTATAGCAAGGTCTCAACGGTTCAACAGTATGTGAAGCTTTTCAACTGATATACCTTCTCTCCTTTCGAACAGGGTCAAGGCTTCCAATAGGAGCGTGTGGAGACCACCAGGCGGGAAGGACACTTTAGGCGGAACACTCCACTTCAGCTGAGCACTGGAACAGTATAGCAAGGTCTCAACGGTTCAACAGTATGTGAAGCTTTTCAACTGATATACCTTCTCTCCCTTGAACAGGATCAAGGCTTCCAATGAGGGCGTGTGGAGACCACCAGGCGGGGAGGACACTTTGAGCGGGACGCTCACTTCGGCTGAGCACTGGGAGAGACACAGCACAGTTTCAACGGTTCAACAGTATATGAAGCTTGCAACTGATATACCTTCTCTCCCTTGAACAGGATCAAGGCTTCCAATAGGGGCGTGTGGAGACCACCAGGCGGGGAGGACACTTTGAGCGGGACGCTCACTTCGGCTGAGCACTAGAACAGACACAGCACAGTTTCAACAGTACATGATATATGGAGCACTCAGCATTAACAGGGCCGGGTCTTTTCAAAGCAGGAAGTTGGGCGGTTGCTTTATCAAGACCCTTCGTTTGAGACAGCGGGTGGAAGACTGTAGGAGAGGAGTGCACGGCAGACTTCTATTGCTTCTCCACACACAAATTTCACTTCACAGCACAAACCGTGTAAATCTTCACTTCAGGCACTGCAATTCCACTCGCACACCGTGCATTCGGGCCAGCACTCACCCACCGGTCTTTTCTCCCACCAGATCGGATCTCGTCCTCGATCAGGGCTTGACTTTGCTCCGGGAAAGCAGAAGGACGATGCAGCGATCACCACATTCGGCAAGGAGAGGACAGAAGTTGGAGACAGATCATTAATTCACTCGGTGTAATAGTTCACTCGTGCCAAACGTTTTCCAAACTCTCCACACCACTTCAGTGTTAGTGCATATAAACAACGGATCAAATACTCATCACTTGCGTCTTTCTCACTACAGACGATATTCCTCAAGTCTTCGCTGCCAAATACTTCACTCCTTCCTTCCTCTTCCACAGCTCCAATCTTCCCCACTCCACAGCCCAGCCTCAATAAAAAGAGCAACCCGCTGACAAACACAGCATCATACGGGAGGAGAACCACACCACACAGTCTGTTTTCTCTCTGTTTTTAAAGCCTCATCTCAATAGGTGTCCCTCTCACAGCGTTCTCTATAATTGCCCCACACCTGCTGTCACTCAGGCAATCAGCCCCGCTGCCATGGCAACAGATTCCCAGGGCATAGACCGGGTGTTCACTGGAAAATCCTGCAACAGTATTCACCAGGATCTTAGTCCCGTTCGGTTTGTTTTGTCACCCCGTGACACACCCCCCTGCCAAACCGTTCTAGTCCCTAGAACGGGATCCGGACACCCAGTCTCCGTACCTGGCTGGGGGTTGCCCCCGGTTCTCCCGTTGGGATCGCCTTGGCGGGGAGTTAGGTTCCTCTGGCCTTGGCGGGGAGTTAGGTTCCTCTGGCCTTGGCCCTATTTCCAGCCTCCGGGGGGCCACAGCCCATCCCACCACGGGAGGCATCCACGCTGGTTCAGTCGGAGGTCTCTCTACAGTTGGTTCGGGGTAATTCGGACAAGGGCGCATCAGGTTTCGGTGGAGCACCCGCTCTGGACCTTCTCTCCCTTCGGGACGGAGGGCATACACCGGTTGATCGAGATGCGGCTGTCGTTGGACCACGTACGGCTGGGGCTCCCACCGATCACTGAGTTTGCCTTTCCCTTGTCGCCGGCTGTCTCGCACCAGAACTCTTTCACCAGGCAGTAGCGGCGCACTTCTAGCCGTACGGTCATACAACCTTTTGTTCTTGGCTGCGGCTTGCTTAATTCGGTCTGAGACCCGTTCGTAGGCCAGTTGAAGGCGTTGATGGTGTCTGGCCACCCACTCCGTTACACCGCCTCCCTCTTCAGCGGCCGCAGTTCCCAGCAGTAGGTCAACTGGTAGTCTCACATGCCTTCCGAACATCAGGTAGGTCGGTGCATACCCGGTCGTGCTGTGTATGCTGTTGTTATACGCCTGGACCATTGCCGGAAGGTTGTCAGCCCAATGCCCCTGTTGCTCGTTTTCCAAGGTCCCCAAGAGACCGAGCAGCGTCTGGTTAAACCTCTCGCACCCTCCGTTCCCCTGAGGATGATAGGGCGTTGTATGGGTCTTCTTACATCCGTACAGTTGGCACAGCTCGTGTACTACCCTGGATTCAAAATTTGGCCCTTGATCTGAATGGAACACTTCGGGACACCCGAAGGGCTGGATGACATGCCTCCACAGGGCATTAGCGGTGGTAATGGCGGTCTGGTCCAGAGTTGGGATGGCCCAGGCATATTTGGTGAACAGGTCAGTGACCACTAGGAGGTTTTGAATGCGATCGACCGGCCGACCCAGCGTCAGATAGTCCATAGCGAGGATATGCATCGGTGCTTTCGCCCGAATTGGGACCAATGGAGCTCGTGTCTCTTTCCTGGCTTTGAACAGGGTGCAGCGCGGGCAGCCCTGTAGGTAAGTCCTCACGGTCCCCTCCATCCCAGGCCAGTAAAAGTGGCGTCGCAAAAGTGCCGTCGTCCTCTCCCGCCCTTGATGACCAAGCTTGGTGTGATAAGCCTCCAGCAGAGCGTGACATCTTCCCTCGGGGACCACCACTTGCCAGACCGGGTCACCCGAGCGTGAGTCCTGGAGGGACCGACAAATCACCCCTTCCTTCAGATGGAGCCTCTCCTTCTGGCCCAGTAGGCCCCTCACGATTCGGGTTTGAGCCCGGCGCCCCGCACCCTCCGGCCACTTGTCCTGTTCCAGCCAGACCCGGACCAGTGACAGGTCCTCATCTTCGCCCTGCAACATCCTCCAGCGCTGTGGGTCCCATCCCCAACTTGCGGGCGGTTCCTCCAACGGTGGTCCCGGTGCCTCCACAATGCCCACCATCATTCCCTCGTCGCGGTCCACCTCCCGCATGGGTCTCGGACCCTCCGGCCCTCCTTCTGGCCACCTAGATAGTACGTCAGCGTTGGTATGTTCCCTTCCTGTCCGGTACTGAAGCTGGTACTCAAAGTTGGCCAATTGTGCCACCCACCTCTGTTCCACCGCCCCCAACTTGGCGGTTTGTAGGTGTACCAGTGGGTTGTTATCGGTCACTACGGTCACCTTTGCTCCCCATAGGTAGTCTTTGAACTTCTCACTGAGCGCCCACTTCATGGCCAGTAACTCAAGCTTGAAGGAGCTGTAGTTGGCATCGTTCCTCTCCGCGGGGTGTAGACTCCGGCTCGCATAAGCAATGACTCTTTCTTCCTCCTGCTGTTTCTGCGCTAAGACAGCCCCCAAGCCCAAGTGGCTGGCGTCAGTGTAAAGGATAAAGGGCTGGGTGAAGTCTGCGTATGCCAGGATGGGTGCTTTCAACAGCTCCTGCTTGAGCCTCTGGAAGGCGGTCTCGCATGCCGGATCCCACTGAATCGCTGGGGACCCTCGGCCTTTGGTGTGTCCCGTTCCACCCAGCAACTGGTTCAGGGGTTTGGCGATCTTAGAGAAATCCTTAATGAATCGCCTGTAGTACCCGACAAAGCCGAGGAAGGATCGAACCTGACGCACGGTCTTCGGGGCAGTCCACCCCTGTACAGCCGACACCTTCTCTGGGTCCACAGCGATTCCTGCAGCGCTCACGATATGGCCCAGGAACTTTACCTCCTTCTGGAAGAGCTGACATTTATCCGGTTGAAGCTTCAGCCCGTACTTCTCAAGGGAGCGGAACACCTGCTCAAGATGCTGGAGGTGAGTCTCAAAGTCAGGGGAATAGATAATCACGTCATCCAGATACACAAGAGCGGTATCCACTAGCTGGCTCCCCAGGCAGCGCTGCATTAGCCGTTGGAACGTGGCGGGGGCGTTGCAGAGGCCGAACGGCATCCGGTCCCACTCATATAACCCAAAGGGAGTCGTGAAGGCTGTCTTCTCCCGGTCCCGCTCGTCCATCTGCACTTGCCAGTATCCGCTCGCCAGGTCTAGTGTGGAATACCAGGCCGCCCGGGTGAGACTCGTGAGGGAATCCTCGACTCGAGGCAATGGGAAAGCATCCCGCTTCGTCACTTGGTTCAACCTCCGATAATCCACACAGAATCTCCATGCGCCTGTTTTCTTCCTCACCAGAACAATCGGGGCCGCCCAAGGGCTACTGCTCTCGCGGATGATCCCTTTATCCAGCATCCCCCGCAGAAGAGCCCGAACCTCAGAATATAATGTTGGAGGTACCGGCCGGTAGCGTTCCCTACTAGGCGGGGCTTCTCCAGTGGGAATTTGATGCTGAACGATGTTAGTACACCCGTAGTCCTCGTCATGGGTGGAGAACAACTGTGGCCATTTTGATAGAAAAGCCTTGAGCCGTCTTGTTTGATCCTCCTCCAACCCTTCTCCCCGTAGGGACTCACCTCCGAGATGGGCCGGCAGTCCTCCTTCAGCCTCTCTTCTGTGCGTCCCCGTCTGCGCCAACGCAACCTCCACTACGGTCGGGCCCACTTGACTGAACTTGACTCCTCCTGGATCTTGCACTTGCTGGGGCAACACTGAGGTAACTCGGGCTAGACACTGATGACGATGCAGTTGGATCGGGAAAGGGTTCGTGTTCCGGACTCTCACCCGGACTCGGCTGCCTCGGGCGGATGCCAGTCCTCTGGCCACTTCCACCTTAGGACCGTCGTTGTGCGGTTCTACCAACACCCACTCCTCCGGGTGGTAAAGTCTAGGGGGCACCCGGACCCAAACCATCGCCTCGCTTCGAGCCGGGATGGACAACACATAGCGGCAAGCCACTCTTCCAGTGCTCTCCCGGTCCCCCTGCTGTTCGGCCAGGCAAACTCGGCGACAGTCAGCTCTAATGCGATCCCATTCTCTGCCCTCAGGCGTCGCAGTTGCTCGGGCCGGCCCACTCTGGAACAGCCCCTCCCAGCATTCGGAGATGACATTCATGCCCAACAGGGCGCGATGAGACCCCAGGCAGGCGTCGCGAACCACCACCACCCCCTTCTGGGGTACAACCATGCCATGGATCTCTAGGTCTGTCACTACGTATCCCACGTATGGGATGTCGAGACCGTTGGCCCCTCGCAGAGTCAGCCAGGGGGCTTCGGTCGTCGGCCGGCCCTGGGTACCGAATAGTTCCTGGACTAGGCTTTCCGCGAACAGAGTGACTTGCGACCCCGTGTCCAGCAGACACTGCACCTTCTGGCCATTGACTTGAACCATGATGACCGGACAACGGCCCACCAGGCGTTCCTTCGATAGTTGGGAAGACGAGGGGTCTGAAAAGGGGGTCCCGACCACTTGACCCACAGTGGCCGGAGACTCTAAAAACCCCCCTGCGAAGCGCGTCTGGAGGAGCACTGACGAACGTAATGTCCGGCTTCCCCACAGCCGTTGCAGATAGGACGCCCCTGTTTGTCCCACTGGAATCGGGGACCCGTAGATCGAGTGAAGTGACGCTCTGGAGGGCGATTCCCGTCGGAGTAGGCTCGCTCCCGCGGTGAGGGTAATGAATGGAGGCGTTCTCGGCGGAGTTCTTCGACGACAGACTTCGACAGTTCAATCATTTGCTCACGGATATCCCTCTTTAGTTCCTCCCGGAGGGCATGCTTCCAATCGGAAGTAACAGGGGCCGAAGGCCCACTGACAGCATTCGCAGCCAGACAGCTGGGGGGATCCATACCTTCGGTGTGGTCACGCTCGAGGGCTAGAGCCTCCTGCCGCAGCTCTTCGAACGTGAGGTCCGGCGTCCGTCTCAGTTGCACCCGCAGACTCTGACGCACGGGGCCCTCCCGTAATCCCAACAGAAACTGATCTCGCAATAGGGTCTCCTCGTCCCCCAGGCCGTGATCCTGTCTTCCCCTTAGCCTGGTAAACTGTTCCCTCAGTTGCAACGCGAATGGCCGAACAGTTTGTCGAGGCCCTTGCCTACAATTAAAGAATTGCGTTCTCAGGACCGCTACCGGGGTGGTGTCTCCGTATTGCCCCGTGAGAAAATCAAAGATGGCTTGGACTGTGATGCGCGTTGCTTCCGGCGCTGCCTGTACTTCTCTTCTTGCTTCTCCCTCCAACGAATTTAGCACAAACTGTACCTTCTGAGGGGCACTTAGCCCTTGGAGCCCTGCCAGGTATTCAACCTGGGTCTTCCATGCTGACAGGCTCAATTCTGACCCTGGACCTCCGTACTTCTGGGCCCACGGGGCCCCCATAAAGAAAGGCATAACGGGCTGCCGGGCCACTGGCTCTTCTTCTTCTGCCATCTAGGTCCTTGATCGCTCCACTCGAGGTGGTAACCCTGCCGCACTACGCCAAGTTCTGTCACAGGTCGGGGCGGGCCAACCCAGACTGCACCCACCCCTGAAAAACCCGGGAACCACCTCGAGGAACGTGTCAAGGACCAGACAGACAAGGGGATAAAATATTACAGTTTATTTAATATGTTAAAATGTCAATGAATTGGATAAGTCCTAATTAAAATCTTCTTCTTGCCACCAGGACAGTTCAAGAGTCTACAGACCGCCCGGGACGGGAGGGGAGGGACGCTCGTGGCGGAACGGAGGCTCGTCGGAGGGGAATCAGGGGGGAATCCCCGCGCCGTCCAGGTAGGTCACTGGATAAGTACTCCTCTACGGGACTCAAGAGGGGAGGCCGTGGTCATACGAACCCCATTCAGACTGGAACCAGGTAAGTATGCCGATGCGAGGGCGAAGCGAGTCACTGGGGTTACTCTGGAGGGAGGTACTCAGAGGTGGGGGCAAGCGAGCCACTCTCTTCTTCTTCTGAGCAGGGTAAAGGCTTCCAAATAGGGCGTGTGGGGACCACCAGGCGGGGGGACACTTTGAGCGGGGCGCTCACGTCAGCTGAACACTGGGACAGACACAGCACAGTTTCAACGGTTCAACAGTATGTGAAGCTTTTCAACTGATATACCTTCTCTCCTTTCGAACAGGGTCAAGGCTTCCAATAGGAGCGTGTGGAGACCACCAGGCGGGAAGGACACTTTAGGCGGAACACTCCACTTCAGCTGAGCACTGGAACAGTATAGCAAGGTCTCAACGGTTCAACAGTATGTGAAGCTTTTCAACTGATATACCTTCTCTCCTTTCGAACAGGGTCAAGGCTTCCAATAGGAGCGTGTGGAGACCACCAGGCGGGAAGGACACTTTAGGCGGAACACTCCACTTCAGCTGAGCACTGGAACAGTATAGCAAGGTCTCAACGGTTCAACAGTATGTGAAGCTTTTCAACTGATATACCTTCTCTCCCTTGAACAGGATCAAGGCTTCCAATGAGGGCGTGTGGAGACCACCAGGCGGGGAGGACACGTAGAGCGGGGTGCTCACGTCGGCTGAACACTGGGAGAGACACAGCACAGTTTCAACGGTTCAACAGTATATGAAGCTTGCAACTGATATACCTTTTCTTCTTCTGAACAGGGTAAAGGCTTCCAATAGGGGCGTGTGGAGACCACCAGGCGGGGAGGACACTTTGAGCGGGACGCTCACTTCGGCTGAGCACTAGAACAGACACAGCACAGTTTCAACAGTACATGATATATGGAGCACTCAGCATTAACAGGGCCGGGTCTTTTCAAAGCAGGAAGTTGGGCGGTTGCTTTATCAAGACCCTTCGTTTGAGACAGCGGGTGGAAGACTGTAGGAGAGGAGTGCACGGCAGACTTCTATTGCTTCTCCACACACAAATTTCACTTCACAGCACAAACCGTGTAAATCTTCACTTCAGGCACTGCAATTCCACTCGCACACCGTGCATTCGGGCCAGCACTCACCCACCGGTCTTTTCTCCCACCAGATCGGATCTCGTCCTCGATCAGGGCTTGACTTTGCTCCGGGAAAGCAGAAGGACGATGCAGCGATCACCACATTCGGCAAGGAGAGGACAGAAGTTGGAGACAGATCATTAATTCACTCGGTGTAATAGTTCACTCGTGCCAAACGTTTTCCAAACTCTCCACACCACTTCAGTGTTAGTGCATATAAACAACGGATCAAATACTCATCACTTGCGTCTTTCTCACTACAGACGATATTCCTCAAGTCTTCGCTGCCAAATACTTCACTCCTTCCTTCCTCTTCCACAGCTCCAATCTTCCCCACTCCACAGCCCAGCCTCAATAAAAAGAGCAACCCGCTGACAAACACAGCATCATACGGGAGGAGAACCACACCACACAGTCTGTTTTCTCTCTGTTTTTAAAGCCTCATCTCAATAGGTGTCCCTCTCACAGCGTTCTCTATAATTGCCCCACACCTGCTGTCACTCAGGCAATCAGCCCCGCTGCCATGGCAACAGATTCCCAGGGCATAGACCGGGTGTTCACTGGAAAATCCTGCAACAGTATTCACCAGGATCTTAGTCCCGTTCGGTTTGTTTTGTCACCCCGTGACACTTTTTGTTTTTAAAAAAATGTTTTATTATATTTCTGCATAAACATACATCTCTGAGACAGGTACTGAACATAGCTAACATTTATAATTAATTTATGGCTGAATGTTGCAGATATATGTAACAATCAAAGTATTTATCATAATGTACCATAATGTGATGTACCATTACAAAAATTAATGTCAGAAATATATCAGTTCTGCTGTTCATAAATGCCAGTAGTTAGTTATGCAACAAAGATGTTGTCATGTCACCGTCATTGTCCCAATGTGTAGTGGGCCAGGGTCCTCATTTCATGTACACGACATACTGATTCACGACCTATAGGGAGATACGCACCATGCGAATTAAAAAGCGAGAAAAATAAATGTTTGTATGTTTTTGTTTTTTAATTGTACTATTATTAGGCCTACAATTCATAATTATTATTATGTTTGTGGGTCAAACTGATCCTAGTACGGTTCATAAAAAATATCACACTATAAAAATAGTAACCATTGCAAAGACCAAACAGATCAAAACAGTATATTATAACAATATTCACAGATCTATTTTGATAGATTAAGTATGGAAATACAGACAAGCACCTGTAGATGAGAATGGTCACTTACGCAGATGTGTGTTTAGGCACGACCACAAATAAATAGAAATAGATCTGACCACACACACTGTGGTCTTGTAAGAGACTATTGTTCAAACCTCCTGAGGCTTAACAGAGCCAGGTTTAGTTAGGTTAGAGGTATGCCAAGGCTTTGTTATGTTACTGTCTCCAACACAAAAGACAGTAAGTGGTGCTGGTAATGGTTTTGGGTGGTGTGTGTTTGTGTGTGTGTGCGCGTGTGTGCGTGCAAGTCAGTTTAGGCGGTTACGCATCCTTACATCACAATGGCCATCAACGGTGCTTAGAGAAATTTCTCTGATTTCTCTGAAATGTGGGTATTGTTTTATTTGATTTTGGCTGTAGCGGCATGACATTCACAGGTCATCCAACACAAAGCATGTGTAGTCAAAGCTCTGACCCATAAAGTAATTTGACAGCTTAAGGCTTTTCATAGTCGTAGTTTCAACCAACAGTGTTTGTTTACATTTCCCCTTCTTTTCCCCTCTATTTGTTATGATTTCTTTTTAACACTCTGTTGTCCCCTAGATGTGGTTGGTTTAAGGAGAAAAAAGAAGTTCCTGGAATTTCTCCCTTACTTTTGTCATGGGATTACTTAACTGAGGCTATGATGATTTTTCCCAAGTGAAGCTTTTTTTATGTTCAGTTCAACCAGACACAGAATTATTCTGTTGTAAGCTGCCTTAAAGATTTATTGGCTGACTGATTGCAGTTGTTGACTTTAACTTACCCTTTCCCAAGAAGTAATGTATGATGTTATTGCCGTTTTAAATAGCTTACACTGAACATGCTACACTGAAAATTCTGTATGAAACATGTTGTAAATGATTAGTATATTTTGAATGGTTCTCACATGTCTGACTACTGGATGTCCTAAAAATGGAGATGGGCACATTGTGAAATATAGTAAACTGGTTGTCTGGTTCTATACTATAAATACTAGTGATTTTACAGTCGTCTGGGTGTTATACATGTTCATTAAAGGGATAGTTCACCCAAAAAGGAAAATTACCCCATATTTACTTACCCTCAAGCAACAATACAATCAGAGTTATATAAGAAAATGGGTAACGCTTTAGATTATGGCCCGGAAAGTACTGTGTAAGTAAAACGATGTTACAGTGTAACTTCCGGTAATTATAAATCATGTATGTGTAGGAATAAGGGAACAATATGTAATATTTGGGGAATAAAGGGATAACTACCAGGGAAATTAACAAATTATTTATACTGCAAGTATTTTTTAATTAAGGGGTAATTATTTGTGTAGTTACAGGGTAAATACCATAAATGTTTGAGTGATATCAGATTTGTTTTTTTATTTGAAAACTTAATTCAATGACACTTCTTATTCATATATATAAAAAAATAAAAAATAAAAATAAAAAAACTTTACATTTCAAATACTAACGTCCTTAAAGAAAAAAGCATGTTTTGTCCCTTTTTTGTTTCTCTTGCTTGGCTTCTCCTCTTCTTGTTCTCCTTCATTTTCATTATTTCCACTGAAGGAATCCCATGTCTTTTACTATTGTGTATTAATATTTATTTAAATAAAAAGTACACCCAGAAATGCTCTCATAATTGACTTATATTTTCGCTTCTGACCAACTGTTACCAACTCGTGCAACATGAGTAACGTGAAGCTTCAAGCTTTCAACTTTTAAGAACCAGAATGGAGTTTTCATTAGCAGAGATTATTTATTTTTCTGTGTTCATCTGAAGAAAGAAAGTCGTATACATCTCGGATGGCATGAGGGTAAAAGACGAGTAAACGGTGTGGATATTTCTGGTGTTGTAAATCTGTTTTGAAAGTTGTTTTTCAAATAAAGATTTCAGAGTGATATCAAATTGTGTACGTGTTTTTGCTGTACTTACCCTGTAACTACACGAAACAAGAGAGGAACAAGCACCACTTTAATTTACATTTACATTTATTTTACATTTACATTTATGCATTTAGCAGACGCTTTTATCCAAAGCGACTTACAACTTGGGGGTACAATAAGCGATTAGTCGTGAAGAGTCGAGAGAGCGCAACAAGTGCCTGAAATACTTGGTCCGTGTACATTTCTCAGTGTAGCACAGGCTAGAGTAGGGCGGGAAAGAGGAGGAAAAGAGGAAAGGAAAGTTTTTTTTTTTTTTTTTTTTTTTTATAGGAGGTTAAGTGCTCACGGAAGAGATGAGTTTTTAGTTGACTTTTGAATGTTGTCAATGAATCCGCATTTCGGATGGCGGTGGGCAGATCATTCCACCAGCTGGGAACGTTGAATGAAAATGTTCTGGAGAGGGATTTTTTGCCTCTCTGTGATGGTACCACAAGCCTTCGCTCCTTAGCTGAACGAAGGCTTCTGGTGGGGGTGTGGCGACGTAGAATCGAGTCAAAGTATGCAGGAGCTGAGTGCGTGGTGGCTCTGTAGGCAAGCGTCACCGACGCAAAACTTGATGCGAGCAGCGAGTGGTAGCCAGTGCAGAGAGATGAAGAGTGGTGTGACGTGGGTCCTTTTGGGCTCGTTGAAGACCAGACGTGCCGCTGCATTCTGGATCATTCGAAGTGTTTGGATCGCACAAGAGGGGAGTCCAGCCAGAAGCGCATTGCAGTAGTCAAGTCTAGATATAACCAGGGCCTGGACAAGAAGCTGTGTTGCGTGTTCTGTTAGGAACGGTCTGATCTTCCTGATGTTGTAGAGCGCAAACCTGCAAGAGCGAGCTGTCTTAGCAATGTGATCTCTGAAGGACAACTGGTCATCAAATGTAACTCCAAGATTTCTGACTGATTTTGAAGGGGAGATCAGGGATGCACCTAGCTGGATGGTGAAGTCATGTTGCATAGTGGGACTGGCGGGAAAGATGAGGAACTCAGTCTTTGCCAGGTTGAGCTGTAGGTGATTTTTACTCATCCATGCAGAGATGTCAGCCAGACAGCTGGAGATTCGTGCAGCTACTGTGGGGTCGTCTGGTTGGAATGAAAGGTAGAGCTGAGTGTCATCAGCATAGCAGTGATATGAGAAGCCATGTGCCTGTATGATGGGACCTAATGAAGTAGTGTAAATGGAGAAAAGGAGAGGTCCAAGCACTGAGCCCTGACAGCCGCAGATTCACACTTACCCTGTAACTACATGGATAATTAACCCTTAATTAAAAAATACTTACAGTATAAATAAATTGTTAATTTTCCTGGTAGTAACCCCTTTATTCTCCAAATATTACATATTGTTCCCTTATACCTACACGTACATATTTTATAGTTACACTATAATTACAGAAAGTTAGGCTGTAAATTTGTTTTAATTACACAGTACTTTCCGGGCCGTAATCTAAAGCGTTACCAGAAAATGTCCTGGCTCTTCCAAACGTTATAATGGCTGTAAATGGCAGCCCAAAATTTGAAGCCCAAAAAAGTGCATCCATTCATTATAAAAGTAATCCATATGGCTCCGGGGGGTTAATAAAGGCCTTCTGAAGCAAGGGTGAGTATATTATGGGATAATTTTATTTTTGGGGTGAACTATCCCTTGGGGTGAACTATAGGCTCAGCACGGGGGAAAAAAAATTGTGTTGAAACCATTTTCATTCAGAATTTACTGGTAAATTTTTACAAACACTTACAAAGAATCGGCAAGCACAACCTAATGTCACGGGAAAACGTAACTTACGAGGTGGCGATTTAGTCTTCGTACATTGTAAATTGTATAAATAAGTGTTAATTTGCTTATGAAGTGAAACAATTTTCAATCTGAATTTGCGAATATTTTATAAACAATTACAAAGAAACGGCAAGCACAACGCAATCTCGCAGGAAAACTTAGCTATTTTATGAGGTGGCATTTTCGTATGAACTTGTACACTGTAAATTGTAAGAAAATTTGCAATTTTAAGAAAAAAGTAAGCATGCTGGTCCTTGCTTAACCCCACCCCGAAACCTAACCACCACTGTGGCATTAGCAGATCTTACAAAAAATATGAATTTGCCACCAATTCGCAATACTGTATAAAAGAGTTTCGATTTGCCAACACATTGAATTAAACGTGAAAACGTGTATTTTTTGGTAAAACGTATTCCAAATAGTAAAACATACTTTATTTACAACTTTCACAGTATTATTACCCCCTTTGACCTCTAGTTTGTTGTCTACATTTTGACCCTCTTATGAAATCATTATGTAAAATCCTGGATATAAAGAAAATGGAATGCATGGTTTGCCATATTATTAAGTTAAACGGTTGCTCTGTGTTCTTGTATCATCCTTTGTTCTCCACCACAAAATGCATTTGTCAAGTTAACTCAGATGAACAGTTTGTAAGGGAATGCAGTGACTCATTCTAGGTGCATTAACTCTTCTGAATAGCTTAATGGTTTAGTTGCCCGAAGGCCACTGAAACCCAGTGAAACAAATGTAAAATCTAACTCAAGCTGCTGAGACGACAACATAGAAGCTGGGTTTGAGAGGCTACTAAATAAATGCTATAAAAATAGCCATGACAAAACAGTTGTCTTTCTTTGTGGCATCGGTGAATCATGATGACTTGAGATGAGACTTTGAGCAATTGAAATGCTTTGTGGTGTGACATTATATGCCAGCTAAAACTAATTATTACTAATATATACCAATATATAAAATAGTTTTAAATAGAATATCCAAGGACCTATGCATTTACATTCATATAAATCTTGATGTTGATTTAAAAAGTCCAGATGTTATGCTTCAACTAGCCATGTGCGATCTGAAGTAATTCAGTGTTATGTGCTTTGCTTCAAAACAGAAATAGGGATTTTAAAGGCAGCTTGATGGCAATACGAAGTGCAGTTTGAATGACTCTGAGTGTAAATGTCAAATGACCTCAGTCTTTACAGCTGAAGCAGGGCTATTTCCCAAAGGCCATTGCAGGAGCAGGACTCCATCTTCTATGGCATTTCTCTGTCATTGGCCTTATAAAGCTGCAGGATTGTGAAGCTTCTATTTATTTCTCTCTCTGTCTTTCTCTCTCTTTCTCTATCTCCCCTTCTCCATTGCATTTATTTCATCCCCATATAACCGCACCATCGGTTAAAACAGAGTTTTTTACCCATGTGTGTGCATGTGTGTGTGCACGCGTTTGTGTATCTCAGGCATACGGCCTGGACAAGTGAAGTAAATGCAATTCAATTAGATACTGCCCTCAGGCCTGTAGTGTTCCTGCGTCTCTCCATCGCACATATTTATCTTACATAACTCACAGGAACTAGTCCATCCATTACTGCACACTCACTTTTTAAGTGCTTCAGCCCAGAGAATAACAAATAAAGATGGTTGAAGGCAGTGTGTTTGTAAAAGAGCTGCCTGAAAGTATTGTCATGTTGGGGATTTATATTTTCCTGTCAGCAAGGATTATGATTCTGGATTTAGTTGTCATCGCACGTCTAATGCTCAAACCAGTCCTTCAAAAGGACTATTGATTGAAAGGCTTACCGGCTATTTAGTGATTAAATTGAATTATGATTTATTTTTCAACAAATAAGATGGTTTTAGGATATTAAAGTGAAGCGACAGACTGCTGTTTCTTCATGAGGCCATTTTCCATGCATCAGTGAACGATAGAGCGAATCAGTTATATCATTGTTTCTTTCAGGTGTTGCACAATGGTATCCATTCAGGTCAGACTAGAGAAGACTCTCAGCTACGTCTTCAGAAGGATTCTGTTACCTTAAATATATATATAATACTTCATTTTAGTAACTGGGGGTGAGCCTTAAGGGCAAGGAATGTGTCCACTTTAATTGAAATAACCCGACAATCTTTCACTTTGCTAAGATTCATATCCCCTATCCACTTGTGTGCTCCAAAATTGTCATAAAACTGAAACATGCAACTCTTTCTAATCTTGTTTTTTTTTGTTTGTCTATTAAGATATTAATGTTTTTGTCCTCTAGCTGTTTGCTTTATAGCTTTATAAAAATGGAAAAGCAGTTGACAGAAGGAAGTTGGTGAGAGGAAGAGTTTCTGTACAAACCTCATGAATATTTAATGAGGTGACCACTGGGGCAGTTTATGATTGGTTGTTTGTTGCTAAAGCGTTTGCTGCAGCTTCACACTGTACACATTTGGTGTCACATTTCGGAGCTAACCATGTTTCGGAGCAGGGTTTCATAACCCCGACTAGAAAGCAGTGTGATGGCGTAAAATATATGTCAGTGTAACCATTTGCTGCTTTGCTTTATCTATTCCTCCACCTCTTCAGCTTGCAAGCTCCGCATTTCTCTCTCTCTCTCTCACTCTGTCTGTTATATAGACGATTTAACTGATGAATCAAACTGAGCAATGCACAGGCAGCAGAGCTCTGCTCCCTCTGTTGCCGTTCACTGTCTGTGTGCATCACTTTGAGTTCTAAAAGCAGAGTCCTGCCATGCATGTAGCAAGTGCCTCTCCGAGCTTCAAGACACTCAGCTGTCGCACATCTGTCTGCCTGATTGCTCTGTTCTCTGGGTGAAAAGTGCGAAGTATTTCCTCAAGCTGATCTTTTAGATGCTAATGTCGGCAAAACCTACCCATTCTGTAATTGCATGTTATAGATCTTAGTTTCAAGTGTTTTTTTTTTATTTGACCTTGTAATGTTTAAAATGTCACAACTCAAACTTCTGGTGAAAACGACAAACTTCACACTGGTGACATATGCTGGACTTCTCCAATCATTTAGTCCGCTTAAAGGGCACGTAACATACACAGTTTCTGAACTCGTGTTGAACTTGTGCAGGCGTTAAGTGGGTGGGGCTAAAGAGTTACCTATGACACACACACAATACATCATGGCATTATCCCTGGATAACTTTCGATTCACTATTCGTGTTGTTTACATTATATGCATATGCACTTACTCGCCGATTGCCAACAAAACACGGACATTTGATGCAGTTTCACTCACCGCCTGCGGTTTCGATTCGTGACAGGTAACAAACAAAAATGAAACAACAGTCCTTTCATCCCTGACGTATGTCTGAGTGAAACGGCTTCTCGAACAAGAAAAATTTTTGTATATATTGTAGGATGTAATAATATATTGTGTGTTGATATTACAATATATTGAATAATACATGTGTTCAGCCAATCGTCAACCTAACCACAAGATCTACTCTTCAGCACAACGGTGTGATTTAAAAGGTGAAAAATTCCAAAATAATTAACTTAAAACACAAACAGATCTCCCCCTATAATATTGAGCAAAAATCCTGAAATAACACTTAATTTTAACATTTACTCTCCTTTAACAGTCAGAAGCAAAGCATGCTGGGAAATCATTCCGTGAATGTGTGTATATACATTCACATTTATATGGGAACATGTATGTGCAATATATGTACACAATAAAGGACAAAACTTTATGAATATTACATGTAATGCTATTTTTGTCTTCATTTCTAAATATTTTATATGTACTGTATATAGCCATACATGGTCAATGCATATATTGCATTATATTGAAAAATATAAGCACTAATTTCCCATAAATGGAAATTTATTATGTAATATTTCGCATTATATTTTGCAGTATATTCCCCATATATTTTTGTTCTGTAATGGTTGTCCCTCTCTTGCGCCAGTAAACACGTCATGAGAAAAGAGGTCACTGTGAGAGGAAGAAGTTTGATTAAAGATTACATGCGCAAATGAATTTAATTTAAATCATCGCTACTACTGTTCAAAAATATAAAACAAATATCTTTATTAGGAATGCACCACAGATTTTTGTCCAATACTGATTTTAACAAACTATTAGCTGATTCCGATACCGATATTTATCACTTGCTCACTTGAACTTTTGTCATTAAAATAGATTAGTGTTTTGATAATGTTTTAAATAAGCCTTAAGGTAAACCAATGCTGCATTATCAAATAATTTCCATTGAACATGGATTGGATCCATTTAACATTCAACAGGCCAACATACACTCACCTAAAGGATTATTAGGAACACCTGTTCAATTTCTCATTAATGCAATTATCTAATCAACCAATCACATGGCAGTTGCTTCAATGCATTTAGGGGTGTGGTCCTGGTCAAGACAATCTCCTGAACTCCAAACTGAGTGTCAGAATGGGAAAGAAAGGTGATTTAAGCAATTTTGAGCGTGGCATGGTTGTTGGTGCCAGACGGGCCGGTCTGAGTATTTCACAATCTGCTCAGTTACTGGGATTTTCACGCACAACCATTTCTAGGGTTTACAAAGAATGGTGTGAAAAGGGCAAAACATCCAGTATGCGGCAGTCCTGTGGGCGAAAATGCCTTGTTGATGCTAGAGGTCAGAGGAGAATGGGCCGACTGATTCAAGCTGATAGAAGAGCAACTTTGACTGAAATAACCACTCGTTACAACCGAGGTATGCAGCAAAGCATTTGTGAAGCCACAACACGCACAACCTTGAGGCGGATGGGCTACAACAGCAGAAGACCCCATCGGGTACCACTCATCTCCACTACAAATAGGAAAAAGAGGCTACAATTTGCACGAGATCACCAAAATTGGACAGTTGAAGACTGGAAAAATGTTGCCTGGTCTGATGAGTCTCGATTTCTGTTGAGACATTCAAATGGTATAGTCAGACTTTGGCGTAAACAGAATGAGAACATGGATCCATCATGCCTTGTTACCACTGTGCAGGCTGGTGGTGGTGTAATGGTGTGGGGGATGTTTTCTTGGCACACTTTAGGCCACGGCCTACCTAAGCATTGTTTCTGACCATGTCCATCCCTTTATGACCACCATGTATCCATCCTCTGATGGCTACTTCCAGCAGGATAATGCACCATGTCACAAAGCTCGAATCATTTCAAATTGGTTTTTGAACATGACAATGAGTTCACTGTACTAAAATGGCCCCCACAGTCACCAGATCTCAACCCAATAGAGCATCTTTGGGATGTGGTGGAACGGGAGCTTCGTGCCCTGGATGTGCATCCCACAAATCTCCATCAACTGCAAGATGGTATCCTATCAATATGGGCCAACATTTCTAAAGAATGCTTTCAGCACCTTGTTGAATCAATGCCACGTAGAATTAAGGCAGTTCTGAAGGCGAAAGGGGGTCAAACACAGTATTAGTATGGTGTTCCTAATAATCCTTTAGGTGAGTGTAAATACAACAGAACAAAGATGCATATGAAATAAACAGTGCTTTTCAGTGCTTTTTCTGTAATAGTGTTCATGTACAGAATGAAATAAAGTAATCCCATGTAAAATATATTCTTCATTGTACAAATACATTAATCCTTATTAAAGTTATAAAAGTTATTTAGTCAGGAGTAGTGAGCGATTATTTGTCTTTTGTTGTTTGATTAACATTAAAACACAGACAGCAGCGCAGCTAGAATATTAGGCTGCCCTCACTTTGAGACCTGCACAGATCCAATATACTGATACAAAAGCATTTTATTTCTCAATTGTTTACATTCCGATTGTTTTCAAGGATACTAGTCAGTATGACGGGCCTTTTGAAATATTTTTTTGTGAATTAGAAGTGAACAAGGAACTTAATTCAGTGTTTGCGAGCTGTCTAAAACGCGGTTTTCTGGGCGTGTGCGCACACAAAACTTCCTGCACAGTGACTGGCCTGGTCATAACAGTTCAGATTTCGGGCAATAAATATCAGTGGCTGATACATTGGTGCATCTCTAATCTTTATAATTTAACGTAAAAATAGCAGTGTAGTTTTACACATTTTATTTGGTTCATAATGTTAACACTGGCTGACAGAAATAAACATTTTGCTTGTCTCAGATATGGGCAAATTGAAATATCAATATGTCCTATACTAATGTAGTATCGAGCATATTGATCCTTACATAAAATAACAATCATAAATGTTTTTTTTAACACAGTTTCTTTAGCGGAGCTAAAGAGTCATGAGCGCGCACACACACACACACACACACACACACACACACACACACACACACACACACACACACACACACACACACACACACACACACACACACACACACACACACACACACACACACACACACACACACACACACACACACACACACACACACACACACACAATACATCATCGCATTATCCCTGGATAACTTTCGATTCACTATGTTCGTGTTGTTTACATTATATGCACTTGTGCGTCAATTGCCAACAAAACACAGACATTTGATGCAGTGTCACTCACTGCCTGCGGTTTCGACTCATGACCGGGAACAAACAAACACACTTGCAGAGCTGCATTGCTGCTCCGGTAAAACAAACTGCATCCACTGTTTCCTTAGCCCTGGGTTATTTTGGAAGCTGAACATGGTTATCTTTCCCTCACAACCAAAAACACACTTCTTTAGTGACATTGTTGATTTTGTGGTCTAAAAACGAAATAACAGGGCTGCCAACAGCTTCTGTTACCCGAACGAAGCTTGTGGATGGGTGCGCTCTTGCTCTTGCTCTGGTTGATGTGTGCACGTGCTCATCCGGGAGAAGTGCCCATACAAGCAATTCCACCCTTTATGAAGTCGTACAGGGCCATACTTTAAAAAAAACGTTCCGAAAATTATTTGAATCCTGAAAGAGTGTATTTGGCACAGAAGTACTCCGTCATAGGTCCAACTCGTTTTTTCTTTTTATTTTGGCCATGTTTAGCATGAGAATCCAACTATTAGACAGTGTAAATAAGTCAGAATGCATGAAAAAGCATTAAACCCCCCTTTAATTTATTTAGCACAAACAGTAATGCATCATGGCCTTCAAAGTAGTTGTGTATAGGATAGGAACTATTTCTCATGCTGATCTTAAACCGCGTTTACAAGACTTTATTAATAAATCAGATTATTTCCCCACAGTGATGCCAAAACATATCTGACTCAAGATTATTTAATTTGTTGTGATATTGGTTGTGGTGTTAAATAAAGCATCAAAAACTGAAGAAGAGTCTTGGAATCTGTCAGCGGGAAACTTACGGCACATCCTCTCATGCAGTTACAGATGCAGTAACTTCTACACGAGATGAGAGCTCTTTTATAATTTTTTGGGTCAAGAAAGAGTCTGAATTTGCGATTATATTTCCTCCTCCCTTACTGCAAAATCCTGTATCACACATGCAAACTTCAATAAGCCGACAGAAAGCAGGTTAATTCATTTACTTGCTGGGCGAAATCGGCGTAAGGGCCAAAAGCTGTGACGATCGGTTTATGCTTAAGTCGTTTGTATGACCTTACTCCAATAAAGGAAAAGGGGTTAACGCGTTTACATGATCACGTGCATTGTTGGTTTATTATCGGGTTAAGAATGTACATGTAAATGCACTCAATGTTTATGACAGTCCAGTAATTTTACTACAGATACAGAGCGTTACATGACTCAGATGCATGCCATCTCTCCACTGCCTGTTACACAAACACTGAATAAAAGTACTAAATCATTCGCAGAATTTTTCAGACTCTAACCCCTCCAATCTCCTGCATGTGACCCGTAAGCTAGCAAAAAATCTCCAGATTATCTTCTGCTAGCACATAGTGAGCTAATTACACTGAAGTTTAAATTCATGGGGTTTAAAGTCACCATGCTCAGCTTTGAAATGGAGAAAAGAAGGAAAGAATTAAACAAGTGCAAAGCTTTCCAGAGGTGAGGAGAGTTTGAGTGTGTTTGGAGAGTGAAGTATACACATTAAACCATTAAAACAATGCTATTTAGGTGGGTTTTGATTGAGAAAGAGTACAAATGCAATGCTCTTATGAGAGTTATCCCAGGCTTGGTACTTTAAATGCCCTGTTACTTTTGTCACAATCAGCCACTTTACTCCCAGGAAGAAGATGCACATTTTTTAGTTCCCATGCTCTGTATACAAACAACAAATACCAGTCAAAGAGCTTAACAATCAGCCGATCAGACTCCACTCCACATACAAGATAATTGCTATAACCCAGAAGGCTTCAGTTACGGGACCCCTAATTTAGTGTAACCGTATGGCTCTGAATCTGAAGTTGGCATCCTTTTAGGAACAAGTAAAGGGCCACATGACCACACATGGGGTGTAAGGCAGTGCACCATCTGTGCATCTGGACACAGCCGTAATATCAGAGCGAGACTGTAGAAACACATGCTGTTTTTACATTAGGTTGAACACGCACACATTTATGTTTTCAGCTTTTTCCACTAATGCATAACCCATTCTGAAAGACCTAACTAACCCAGAAGATTGTGTATGTGTGTGTGTGTTTTAAATGTACTCAGGATATACATTTAGACATCATTATTGTCATTATTGCTGCATCATAATTATAATTTTTACTCATTACTGAACAGAGAATCACTAGGTGTTTCTGATATTACACAAGCACTTGTGTTTGTCTGTACATGTGAGGGTCAAATTTTGACAACTTATAGGGTATGTTTACACGACAATGGAAACGGAAAACTTTTTATGCATTTTGGCCGTTCATTTACTCTGCAACAGTGTTTTGGGGGCCTGAAAACGCAAGCTTTTGAAAATGGTTTTGAAAATGATACCTTTACCGTCTCCATGTAAGCAACAAAAAAGTGAATTTGTGAAAATGGTGACGTCATGCGAACGCGTATTAAGTGTTCACGCATGCAGATTACGTATACGCGGGCCGTTTCTCGGCAAACTACATCTCTAACTATTGGCCTGGCATGCATATTGAAGCCTTTTTAGTAATTTAAACAGATCCGTGTGAACAGAGATTGTTTTTGACAACGTTGTTGTCTGTTTTTAGCACATCATTGTCGTGTAAACATATCCTTAGTCCCTACAAGGATAGTAAAACTTTGTGGCACCGGCCAAAGCTCTCAAAACCGGTATGACTTTCTTTTGTGGAACACAAAATATATTTTGTCCCAGTGCTTTTTTGCTCTATACAATAAACTTTAACGAGGTCCATTCATTGTTATTTGGACCCCACAGTTCTTGAGAATGTTCAGAAAGAAATTCATACAGGTTTGGTACCATATGAGGTAAACAATTTGGGTGAGCTATCCCTTTAATGATAGAAATTATAATTTTCTCAGTATTAAAATTAAAACGTAGAAGTCAATGGAAATTCTCCAGCGTCATTGTTAAACAAATGTGTGTGTTTAACAATGTGTGTGTGTGTGTGTGAATATGGCACAGATGCAGAGAAAGGGAAACAGAGAGTCAGGCCCCAGCTGGAAGAGAGATAATAACACACATTAACTCACTCTGTACCACCCAAACTCCTTGCAGTGAGAACTGGGACCGGCCCCTCCGCCTTCTACCTCACTACACACATCCCATTTAGCCATAATCTCACGTTAGCTACCCTAAAATAACATTGTTAAATCCAATAATCGCCCTAATCAACCATGAAAGCAAAGGTGGCAGGTTGGCTTATAGTTCCACAAAATATGTTATTTTTCTGTTTATTTCAGGTTGCCATTTGAGGTTTAGTAGTGGATGTGATTGGATCCATTTTGGCCAAATAGCTTTTTTCCTTCTTAATTGTCAAAAGAAATATAGTTTGTCATTTTCTAGGAAATGGACATGCTAAAAATGGAATGCCGTACATGGCCAGAAGAGACACAAAGAGCAGCAATAGAATAAAGAAATGAGTACTTTGCTGCTCAAACACGATCTTTCTTTTATTCTCCCTTTCTCTCTGTCTACATCTCCCTCTCATATGGAAATGGCTGTGTCTGGCATTAAATATGTAAAATTAGCACTTTAAGTAGAACACATTTCTGTGTTGCGCTCTGAGCTTGCCCAAGCTCAGGCATGCATATGATATGCAATTGGTCATCCCCATGGCAACCCAGATTGGATGAAAAGGTTTAGTGAGTGAAAGTGGATCAGATTGGGATGATTTTTTATTTAGTGAGTTTATTCATGGAGTAACTCACACCAAGTGTCTGATAGAAATGCTGCATGTGTCTCTGTGGGGCGAGAGAGCTGTAGACAGACAACGAGGAAGAGAGAGGCATAACTGCTGTTTTAAAAATGGCTATTTGACTAAAATGCACTGTAAAAAAATATCCTGTTAAATTTTTGGTAAAAGACTGGCAGCTGTGGTTGCTAGAAATTTACTGTAAAAAATACTATGGCAATGTTACTGGTATTAAAGGGATAGTTCACCCCGAAAAATGAAAATTCTGAAATTCATTCCAAACCCATAAAACTTCATCTTCGAAAGACAAATGAAGATATTTTAATGAAATCTGAGCGATTTCTGTCCCTCCATTGACAGTCCATGCAACTTCCACTTTGACGCTTTAAAAAGTTCAGAGAACGTAAAACTAATCCACATGTATTGAGCGGTTTAGTCCAAAATATTCTGAAGAGATATAATCGCTTTATATGATGAACAGATTGACAGGCTTTTATTGACATGAACATTCATCAACTCACACATCAGTTGAGGTAAACGGAAGCTCAAGCATATTCGCTTCACAAGCGAGAACCATTCATTCTCATGTGTTACGCAGCACGTTTGAGCTTCCACAAAACCAACGAGGTTCATTCTCGTATAACGCAGCACGTTTTTTGGTTCCTTAAGAACCAATGAGGTTCATTCTTGTGTTACGCAGCGCGTTTGAGCTTTCACAAGAACCAATAAGGTTCATTATCGTGTTATGCAGCACGTTTGAGCTTCCACAAGAACCAATGAGATTCATTCTCATGTGTTACGCAGCACGTTTGAGCTCCCGCAAGAACCAAGGAGATTCATTCTCGTGTTATGCAGTGCGTTTGAGCTTTCAAAAGAACCAATAAGGTTCATTCTCATGTGTTACGCAGCACGTTTGAGCTCCCGCAAGAACCAATGAGGTTCATTCTCGTGTTATGCAGAACGTTTGAGCTTCCGCAAGAACCAATGAGGTTAATTCTCATGCTACGCAGCACATTTGAGCTTCCACAAAACCATTGAGGTTCATTCTTGTGTTACGCAGCACATTTGAGCTTCCACAAGAGCCAATGAGGTTCATTCTTGTGTAACGCAGCAGTTTTGAGCTTCCTCTAGAACCAATGAGGTTCATTCTTGTGTAACGCAGCAGTTTTGAGCTTCCTCTAGAGCCAATGAGGTTCATTCTTGTGTTACGCAGCACGTTTGAGCTTCCTCAAGAACCAATGAGGTTCATTCTCATGTGTTACGCAGCACGTTTGAGCTACCGCAAGAACCAATGAGGTTCATTCTCGTGTTACGCAGCACGTTTGAGCTTCAGCAAGAACCAATGAGGTTCATTCTCGTGTTACGCAGCACGTTTGAGCTTCCACAAGAACCAATGAAGTTAATTCTCGTGTTACGCAGCACGTTTGAGCTTCCACAAGAACCAATGAAGTTAATTCTCGTGTTACGCAGCACGTTTGAGCTTCCACAAGAACCAATGAGGTTCATTCTTATGTGTTACGCAGCACGTTTGAGCTTCCACAAGAACCAATGAGGTTCATTCTCATGTGTTACGCAGAATGTTTGAGCTTCCATAAGAACCAATGAGGTTCATTCTCATGTGTTACGCAGCACGTTTGAGCTTCCGCAAGAACCAATGAGGTTCATTCTCATGTGTTACGCAGCACGTTTGAGCTTCCGCAAGAACCAATGAGGTTCATTCTCATGTGTAACGCAGCACATTTGAGCTTCCACAAGAACCAATGAGGTTCATTCTCGTGTTATGCAGCACGTTTGAGCTTCCGCAAGAACCAATGAGGTTCATTCTCATGTGTTACGCAGCACGTTTGAGCTTCCTCTAGAGCCAATGTGGTTCATTCTTGTGTTATGCAGCACGTTTGAGCTTCCACAAGAACCAATGAGGTTCATTCTTGTGTGTTACGCAGCACGTTTGAGCTTCCACAAGAACCAATGAAGTTAATTCTCGTGTTACGCAGCACGTTTGAGCTTCCACAAGAACCAATGAGGTTCATTCTCGTGTTACGCAACACGTTTGAGCTTTCACAAGACCCAATAAGGTTCATTATTGTGTTACGCAGCACGTTTGAGCTTCCACAAGAACCAATGAGGTTCATTCTCATGTTACGCAGCACGTTTGAGCTTCCTCAAGAACCAATGAGGTTCATTCTCATGTGTTACGCAGCACGTTTGAGCTTCCACAAGAACCAATGAGGTTCATTCTCGTGTTACGCAGCACATTTGAGCTTCCACAAGAGCCAATGAGGTTCATTCTTGTGTAACGCAGCAATTTTGAGCTTCCTCTAGAACCAATGAGGTTCATTCTTGTGTAATGCAGCACGTTTGAACTTCCGCAAGAACCAATGAGGTTCATTCTCGTGTTACGCAGCACGTTTGAGCTTCCACAAAACCATTGAGGTTCATTCTTGTGTTACGCAGCACATTTGAGCTTCCACAAGAGCCAATGAGGTTAATTCTTGTGTAACGCAGCAATTTTGAGCTTCCTCTAGAACCAATGAGGTTCATTCTCATGTTACGCAGCACGTTTGAGCTTCCACAAGAACTAATGAGGTTCATTCTCATGTTACGCAGCACGTTTGAGCTTCCACAAGAGCCAATGAGGTTCATTCTTGTGTAACGCAGCAGTTTTGAGCTTCCTCTAGAACCAATGAGGTTCATTCTTGTGTAACGCAGCAGTTTTGAGCTTCCTCTAGAGCCAATGTGGTTCATTCTTGTGTTACGCAGCACGTTTGAGCTTCCACAAGAACCAATGATATTAATTCTCATGTTACGCAGCACGTTTGAGCTTCCACAAGAACCAATGAGGTTCATTCTCGTGTTACGCAACACGTTTGAGCTTTCACAAGAACCAATAAGGTTCATTATTGTGTTACGCAGCACGTTTGAGCTTCCACAAGAACCAATGAGGTTCATTCTCATGTTACGCAGCACGTTTGAGCTTCCTCAAGAACCAATGAGGTTCATTCTCATGTGTTACGCAGCACGTTTGAGCTTCCACAAGAACCAATGAGGTTCATTCTCGTGTTACGCAGCACGTTTGAGCTTCCTCAAGAACCAATGAGGTTCATTCTTACGTTACGCAGCACGTTTGAGCTTCCTCAAGAACCAATGAGGTTCATTCTCGTGTTACGCAGCACGTTTGAGCTTCCTCAAGAACCAATGAGGTTCATTCTCGTGTTACGCAGCACGTTTGAGCTTCCACAAAACCATTGAGGTTCATTCTTGTGTAACGCAGCAGTTTTGAGCTTCCTCTAGAGCCAATGAGGTTCATTCTTGTGTTACGCAGCACGTTTGAGCTACCGCAAGAACCAATGAGGTTGATTCTCGTGTTACGCAGCACGTTTGAGCTTCCACAAGAACCAATGAGGTTCATTCTTGTGTGTTACGCAGCACGTTTGAGCTTCAACAAGAACCAATGAAGTTAATTCTCGTGTTACGCAGCACGTTTGAGCTTCCACAAGAACCAATGAGGTTCATTCTCGTGTTACGCAACACGTTTGAGCTTTCACAAGACCCAATAAGGTTCATTATTGTGTTACGCAGCACGTTTGAGCTTCCACAAGAACCAATGAGGTTCATTCTCATGTTACGCAGCACGTTTGAGCTTCCTCAAGAACCAATGAGGTTCATTCTCATGTGTTACGCAGCACGTTTGAGCTTCCACAAGAACCAATGAGGTTCATTCTCGTGTTACGCAGCACATTTGAGCTTCCACAAGAGCCAATGAGGTTCATTCTTGTGTAACGCAGCAATTTTGAGCTTCCTCTAGAACCAATGAGGTTCATTCTTGTGTAATGCAGCACGTTTGAACTTCCGCAAGAACCAATGAGGTTCATTCTCGTGTTACGCAGCACGTTTGAGCTTCCACAAAACCATTGAGGTTCATTCTTGTGTTACGCAGCACATTTGAGCTTCCACAAGAGCCAATGAGGTTAATTCTTGTGTAACGCAGCAATTTTGAGCTTCCTCTAGAACCAATGAGGTTCATTCTCATGTTACGCAGCACGTTTGAGCTTCCACAAGAACTAATGAGGTTCATTCTCATGTTACGCAGCACGTTTGAGCTTCCACAAGAGCCAATGAGGTTCATTCTTGTGTAACGCAGCAGTTTTGAGCTTCCTCTAGAACCAATGAGGTTCATTCTTGTGTAACGCAGCAGTTTTGAGCTTCCTCTAGAGCCAATGTGGTTCATTCTTGTGTTACGCAGCACGTTTGAGCTTCCACAAGAACCAATGATATTAATTCTCATGTTACGCAGCACGTTTGAGCTTCCACAAGAACCAATGAGGTTCATTCTCGTGTTACGCAACACGTTTGAGCTTTCACAAGAACCAATAAGGTTCATTATTGTGTTACGCAGCACGTTTGAGCTTCCACAAGAACCAATGAGGTTCATTCTCATGTTACGCAGCACGTTTGAGCTTCCTCAAGAACCAATGAGGTTAATTCTCATGTGTTACGCAGCACGTTTGAGCTTCCACAAGAACCAATGAGGTTCATTCTCGTGTTACGCAGCACGTTTGAGCTTCCTCAAGAACCAATGAGGTTCATTCTTACGTTACGCAGCACGTTTGAGCTTCCTCAAGAACCAATGAGGTTCATTCTCGTGTTACGCAGCACGTTTGAGCTTCCTCAAGAACCAATGAGGTTCATTCTCGTGTTACGCAGCACGTTTGAGCTTCCACAAAACCATTGAGGTTCATTCTTGTGTAACGCAGCAGTTTTGAGCTTCCTCTAGAGCCAATGAGGTTCATTCTTGTGTTACGCAGCACGTTTGAGCTACCGCAAGAACCAATGAGGTTGATTCTCGTGTTACGCAGCACGTTTGAGCTTCCACAAGAACCAATGAAGTTAATTCTCGTGTTACGCAGCACGTTTGAGCTTCCACAAGAACCAATGAGGTTCATTCTCATGTTACGCAGCACGTTTGAGCTTTCACAAGAACCAATAAGGTTCATTATCGTGTTACGCAGCACGTTTGAGCTTCCGCAATAACCAATGAGGTTCATTCTCGTGTTACGCAGCACGTTTGAGCTTCCACAAGAACCAATGAGGTTCATTCTCATGTTACGCAGCACGTTTGAGCTTCCTCAAGAACTAATGAGGTTCATTCTCATGTGTTACGCAGCACGTTTGAGCTTCCACAAGAACCAATGAGGTTCATTCTCGTGTTACGCAGCACGTTTGAGCTTCCACAAGAACCAATGAGGTTCATTCTCATGTGTTACGCAGCACGTTTGAGCTTCCTCAAGAACCAATGAGGTTCATTCTTACGTTACGCAGCACGTTTGAGCTTCCTCAAGAACCAATGAGGTTCATTCTCATGTTACGCAGCATGTTTGAGCTTCCACAAGAACCAATGAGGTTCATTCTCATGTGTTACGCAGCACGTTTGAGCTTCCTCAAGAACCAATGAGGTTCATTCTTACGTTACGCAGCACGTTTGAGCTTCCTCAAGAACCAATGAGGTTAATTCTTGTGTTACGCAGCAAGTTTCAGCTTCCGCAAGAACTAATGAGGTTCATTCTCATGTGTTACGTAGCACGTTTGAGCTTCTACAAGAACCAATGAGGTTCATTCTTGTGTTACGCAGCACGTTTGAGCTTCCTCAAGAACCAATGAGGTTAATTCTCGTGTTACGCAGCACGTTTCAGCTTCCGCAAGAATTAATGAGGTTCATTCTCATGTTACGCAGCACGTTTGAGCTTCCTCAAGAACCAATGAGGTTCATGAACATACTTCTCACAAACTTACATTTAATAACTTTAAAAAGTTAATACCCATCTACATGTACCACCAAAATCTACCTTTTACCTTAATGTACTGATGATAACCAGAATAATAATACAAACGTGCACAATAGAAAGCCACATGATGAATCAGTCCATTATGTCCTTCAATCATGACCAATGTCAAAAACAACATTAACTAAAAATAAAATGTAACACAAATCATCTAATGTAGATTACTAAAAACAAGAATTTGAAAAAAAAAACTAAACTATTTATAGAAAATAAAATCAGATCAGATGTGGTGTATAATGCAGGGGCTTGAATTCCCCTTTTACCGCTTTTTATTGTAAATTATATGATAATGTATATAGTCTATAATTAATAATATATGTATAAAACAACCGCAGAACGTGGTAAGGTAACTTTAAGTTAAATAATTTTACTGTAGTGTTGTTGTAAAAAAAAAAAATTATAATTACGTTGTGCATATAGCTACATTTTAAACTGTACATTTCTGTTTTGTTTTTTTTTGTTTTTTTGCTGGTCTTTACAGACAGCTCCAAGTCTGAAGTGTCTTAAATAAAATAAAAAATAAAAACATATTTACATATTCATTTCTACATGAAGCTGTTGACTTATTGCCTGTGCTGAGTTTTTACCATCCTTACCTTTTTTTTCTCTCTCTCATTATTCCCCACAACTGCTATGTTTGCAACACATTTGTTTTCTATCATGGTGGGCACTTTGCATTTTTACATTTTCATTAAGATATTTATTACGCTCTTTTCCTCGGGGGGATCCAACAATGTATGTGATTTCACGGTTTACAATTGTAGGCAAAACCTGACTCTCCTGACACACTTAGACATTGATGTGTTGGCTTTAATGTACTCTCTCTTGCTGCAGTCTTTTTGTTTCATTGGTTTAATATAGCTGTGACTAAATCAAACATTTAAAGGGAAAGTGGAGTGCGATTAAAGCTGAGGAAATGTATATTTCTTGTGCCATTACACAGAAATGAAAGTCTTTTGTTCTGTTTTCTTGTTTTCTTTTCTTTTTTATTTCTTAACTTCTGTTGTTAACTAAATTAATTAACAGTGGCCAAAATTATAGGGAATACAAGTTTTAACTTGAGTTGTTTATTTGTAACCAACTTACATTATATTGTAACTGGTTGGTATGCTATTCAGGTGGATTTTATAATATGATTTGCCAAAAGCAAAACTCAAGAATGATAATCTAAAAAAATGAAATTAATTTTTAATCAGTGGTGGCACCTCTGAAGTGACTTATATAGTGCTTTTCCTTTCTGTCTGCCAGCGACGTCTTTCTGAAGCCCAGAGAAGACTAACCATATGTGCTTTGATAAATGTAATTAAATATTCAAAAGGTTAGAGGGCTGCTTATTGTAAAGTCACAACATTTTAAATTCACTCGCTCTGAAAGGACACAGCATGTGGTTTTAAGGGTTAGTGGGTACCTGTATAAAATAATATTTCCTTCATTGGAGAGGGAGTATATTTTAATTATGCATAATTTATTTATTTTTTTATTTTTTTAAGTGTCAAATGTACCAGCTTATGCTTCAAACAGAGTCCTCTGGAGTCAGATTCTGTCTTGTTGTTATGGCTTTAAACACTGTGATTTAAGACTATCCATAGTTTCTGTGACAACCCAAGGGAATCCCAGGCAACATGTTTATGATTTAGCACTGTGCCTACCTCGAGCTCTGTAGTGTCAGCGATATGGCCAGGGGTTTGAAATCCTAACATTAGCCCACATGTTTCTGTTTTGACTGTGCAAGTGCTGGGAACCTCTCCGAGTTATTATGCTGCTTATTCAGTGCCTTAATCACCCCATACAGTACCTGCCCTCTGTCCTCATCCCATAATGCACTGCCTCCAGCAACCGGTGGCCATTTTGGCTTTGAACCAAGCCCTAATGAAGAGGCATCTGTTTCGATGGATGTTAAACACCGCTGTTGACTTTCATTTCTCTTCTTGTCCCTCCTCCCTCCCTGGAGGATGGAGGGATGATAATGGATGGATGCAGGGTGCCTGTTTTTCTGCGAAATGTGAATTTGACGCCAGCCCTTTCTCTTCCTGGCTGTGGCCTAATCAATCATAACCGATCACAATTTCATCAGCTTGAATCAATTTCGGACCGTTAAGATTAAAAGCAGAAAAGTTTGCGGGAGGCTGTTTCTTCCTATGCCTAATTTGTTTCATTTAGGACAAATTAACCCCGATGCCTTTTAAGGGTAACCATAAGTCTAGTCATTACTGGTCTGTCCAGTGTATTTTTGAGACTTATCAAAAAATTGTATTGCTTATGTTTACAGCCAAGTTGCATTCAGATTCTCATAAACTTCTTAAATGCTTCAGATACTAATATATTTAAATGCACTTCACATGAAAGGATTTAAAACAAAAAAGCAATGCCAACTTCATGGCAATTACTCATACGCTCTCCCTCCACATATTTAAACACTTTAGCGTCCAACTCTACGTCCGGAGTAGTGTATCTGTTTTGTAAATATTGATTCCAACTCAATTGCCAATGACAACTCAAAGAAACCTTTGCATTCATCAGCATTAAAGGCCCTGGGACAAATACTGTGCCTTCAAAGGCCTTCACCCATCCAGCAATTAGGGCTAATAGGTACTGCGGGCCAAAATCTTCCCCTTCCTCCACTGCTTCTCTCTTGAGCAATTCGCCGCCCCCCTCCCTTCACCTTGGGGTGGTCACAACCAGGGGGCCAAGCACAGGAAGTTGGTCAGCTTTGAAGATCGGAATTGTAGGTCCAAGGAGCACTTTCAGGGGTGAACTTTGGTCAATTTGGTGTTTCATATTCATTTAGGGGTGTGAAGGTGGAGATATCACTGCTGCAACCTTTGACCCAATCCAAAGGTGAAAGGAAATATTTCTCTCTGTAAGACATTCTCATTTGTCCGTCAATGGAAATTAAGCCAAAAACCATTTGACCCTCTTAAATGGAAAGTTCACCCAATGTTGTTTGGACCCCATTCATTGTATGGAAAACAAGTTTTTAGGTGAACTATCCCTATACTCTAGTTTTTATACTTTCTATTGTAAATGCTTCAGTCACAGCTTTATTTAATAAAACACATCAGTTATACATTTCGAAAGCTCTACTCACTAATCCTCCTACGCTAGTTTTTGACATATTTGGCCTTTGAGTCCAAGCTTATGGTAAACCTATTTCATACTAAATGAAATATTAGCTCTTCAACCTGCAGCAATATTAAACCCAGGAATACACCAATGTGATTGTTTATTGTGTTTTAAACCTGACGTTGGATCGCCTGTAGGAAACCATAGCGGTGGTCTTCCAAACCAGAGTCACGCACAACCAGGTTTGTGAATCCGGTTGGCAGCAGTATGAGTTTCAGTGCCGCCTCCGTTGAGGTGAGCAGAGGTGTCAGTTTAAACTAACGTGAAAGGGCCTGGTCGCTTTCTCTCTGCTCCAGGCTTTTTCAGTCCAGCTCAGCCCCGTCAGGATCCCGTTTCCCCCTGGCGACCAACTCCTCCAGCACCAGACGCTCAAATCAGTCACAGATTGGCACGAAGAAGAGCAGAGAGAGCATGAAAAAGAAAGAGAAATGGGAGGAAAAGGAAACCCTAATGAATAACATTTGGGGTCCACACCTTGTCTGTCTAGACCCCCCCTCATTTTTTCCATTCAGGCTTAACACTTTGATCACACATTCAATTTGTAAATGTTACCAATGACCTCAATCCGTTTTTCTTTCCCAACTTCTCCCGCTCAGTCTCTCTTGCTTCTCTCTATAGCAGAGCTCAGCCCCCAGGCCGTCGATTAAGTTTCAAAGTGTTGATCCTCATCTGAAATCTATTGCTGTTATAAAGCGGAGAATGTCCATCACCATGCGATCTGTAATCTGTGATCCCTTTGCTTTGGGAATATGATGGTATTTTGTTTCAGTCGGTGCCCTGCAAAAGGGCATCCAACACACGTTTTTGGGGGTACATATCAATTTTTCTTTGCTTTGATTTTTCCCCTTTCCATTTTGAATGAATTGAAAATGTGAGTGTGCTTTTGACTTAATACTCCCAGGTGGTGAAGGTATTTCTAAATTGATCATTCAGCTTTCCTTTGTAATATTTTATGATGAAATGCATCATTTTTCAAAGAGAAGATGTTTTATCTGTCAACCGTGTCTATAGAGATTGGTGTAATTTCTGCTCTGGGAAAACACAGCCCAGCTTGAGCGGCTTTTCAGCTCTCTCTCTGAGTGTCCGGTACCACAAAAGGCCGATAACATGAATATTGGCGTTGTCCCTCAACACTTCCAATGGAGAAATTCCTGGGTAATCGTTGGCGAGGTCCACGGCGATTTTGACTAGATTAGCCCTTCCTTCTTATCCCCATTTAGATATACTTTAATGGATATAGTTATTTCTAAGTGCTGACACATAACTTAGAAGTTGTCAGAACTTGTGGAGTGCTCAGTACTATTTCCAGATATCCTGCTTTTTATCTATTACAGTGTTTCTTGTGTTTGTTGAAGCACTCACACAAAGTTTTTCTTTAGTCATTGATATGGAGTTTGTTGAAATAAACGAAAAACAAAATTATTATTTGGTACTTTTAATTTTAAATTAAATGATAGGTATTCAAAGTTAAATAGATACAAAAAGATTGCAGATTAGAACGGATACAGTTTAAGCCGATAGTTCAAGTCAGGTTGGCCGTGTTGTTAACAGAACTTAATCAGAAATCACTCACAAACTTCTTCACTGGAGTCTCTATGTCAGGTATTTCTGTGATCAGTGTCTTCCACAGCGAGCCAGGACTCCAGGTGCTGAAAGAGAACTAAAGAAGGGGGTTTGTACTGACCTTATCAGCATCTAACCCCTGTCATATCACAGCCTTTAGAGGCGCACACACATCTCAACACCATACACACACACACACACACACACACACACACACACACACACACACACACGCGCACACACACACACACACACACACACACACACACACACACACACACACACACACACACACACACACACACACACACACACACACACACACACAACACACCTCAACACGAACACTCGTTTCAATGTCATCCATTACATGAAATCCGCCAGTCTTTTTCTTTATAGGTTATAATATTTGAACAATTTACAGAATGTACTGATGCTCTATAAGATCCTCTAACTCTGAGAATCGTTCAGAAATTCATAGAAAACCAGATATATTAAAAAACAGGCTTTTTTGCACATCAACATTTTTTTCTATCTGCATAATCTAATATAACTTCTTGAAATTTGTCACAATGAAAATTCTGTAATTATTTACTCATGTTGTTACAAAACTGTATTATGTTATTTCTTCAGTGAAACACAAAAGGCAATTTTTTTTAAAAGAATGAGTGAATGAGGACCAGGGCAACTATTTCATGTGGTGAACAACAGCTTTTTGGTCTGTTCATCACACTAAACTACACTGTAAAAAAATATTGTTAGTTTAACTTAAAGTAAGTTACCTGGTTGCCTTAAGATTTTGAGTTCATCGAAATTAAAAATGTGAATTAATACAATGAATGAGATTGGTTTAATAAGTAGCAACTCAAAATATTATATCATCTGAACCACATTATTTAAGTTGATTTGACAAAAGATATTTTTATAGTGTAATAAGATGAAGTCACAGACTACATTTATGATATTTTTATGGTGTGTTGTGCTTGAAAATGTCTTTTTAAAAAAAAAATTCGTAGTCGTTTGTACTCACAACTGAAAATACCCTCACTAAAGCAGTTTCTACACGAGGAGACATTTCCATTACTTAGTCTCACATATGGGACGACTAACTGCCGCTCAGCTTTTCTATACGCAGTAGTATTACTCGCAGCAAGAAAAAACCTGAGAGAAAGCCTGTCTCCTCTCTTAAAGGCATTAGATGTGTCTCATATAAAGAGACAGAACACACATCACATGAAATGTGCATGATTAATTGAAGAATCTGGTGAAGGGCTGTTCTTCTGTATATTAAATTAATTTGTCTGAGGAAAAGACCAATTTAGAATAAAGCAAATTATGGACAGCAATAATTTCAGTGAAGCTACTATATTAACATCCAAAAATATAATGTTTGACAACTAGTCTTTCATTCTAGCCAACGCAAACACCTAATTGGGCACCATGGAGCAACTGTTTGCCGAAAGCAAATAAATCTACCACAGCTAGGTTTGTGCGGAAACATTTGCCCATGTGTGTGCGGCGAAAGACGGACATTTAGGGGGCAGCACACTGGAGACGTTGCACACACTCAAACACTCCTCAAGATTGCCCCCAATAAACGCATTCACAGACATTCATGCGTTTCGGCATCTGCAATATTGATCATGCAGCAGAGGCGGGTTGGAGGTTTGAAAGCTTTTACAGTGTAGGGAGCTAAAAACGCCTTGTGGGCTCCTTAAGGTGAAATGCTGCACGTCGCTTCAAAAACGAGCCTTTCCCATCCCAGAGGCCCCCAGAGCCACAGCAGCAACTCTACACGAAATGCTCAATTAGAGCGGCACATCCAATATTTATCCAGTACACTGCCAAACTCGCAGCTCAATTTACTAGACACGACAATTTACAAGGCATGTCCTGGTTCAGGCATTCCTGAGAATTTTTGAAACCATTGCATTTTTGTTTGTTTAAAAAGAGAAGTTTGTTTGCCCTGCTATTACGGTTCGATTCCTTTTGGCACTTAGCAACACTATCTGCTCTTTGCATTTCTGTTATTATTGGCGCTTAGTTTTTGTCATAGTACCTGACTTTTGCTCCCCACCCCCCGCCTGTGGAGCAGAGGAAATCGTCTTTAGTCTTCTCCAATGTCTCACCCACTTTTATTCCTTCTACACAGTCACATCTTCATTGGTGAAACCTAAATTGCACCTCTGTCCAATAAATGTTGCAGAGAGAAGAGGGGAGTAATTAGTTCTTTTAATAAGCAATAATTCATAGCTCACTCTGCACCCTGTCAGATGCAGAGATGGGACAAGCAACCGTTTCGCCTCCGGGACTGAAGGCAGCCTCATTAAAAGTGCATTAAGTGCTCTCTCACATACACACACTCACAAACACACACACACATGTGAATATGGAGTTATTTAGTATTTAATGTGCTCTCCCATAGATACTAATAGAAGTCTTTCCATGAGAAGATCTCTGCGGTGTGCATATGCATTGTGACAGCGCGGTTACAGTTATAATTAGGGTAAGTAGTTTGTCTGGAGTGCACAAATAGGACATCCTGACTTTGAACATTATTCGATTGGTCTGTGGCGAGGAAGAGTTTGTTGCACTTGTACACACTTGTGTGTGTGGAACAGAATGCGGCAATCCAGGACCGTTCCACTGAGCTCAGTGTTGACGAGAGCTGAACAGACAGGCCAAAGCAGGAAGCCCTCAAGTCATGCAAAATGCAACACAAATGCTCCTCCATGAAAGCCCACTGATGGCACAGACACTAATACGCTCACGCAATCAGTGAGACTCAAACACATAGAAGTATTCCCTTTCTTACAGATCTAAACACTCATGAACAAGAAGCACACACATGCACAAATATTTACTGTTCATATCGACTGACTCTCAAATTAATACATGCCCTCACCCAAAAAAATTTACGTTAAAACCTTAGCTTAACGCATGTGGTAAGATGGCTTTATAGACTGTTACACTTTACTCAGACAAAAGTCAATATTCAACAGTTGGGCAGCTGCAGAAATGGTTATTGAGGTTGGAGAAATTCATCTGAGCACACATGAAAACAGCATATGCCTTTCTACCTCAGGGGTGTCAGTTTGGATCTGGACTCAGTTTGAAGTTTTTTATGTGGTTCTTGCATGCATGTACACCATTTTTCATTTGTTTATATCATACCAGGTACATTTCAGGGATGTTCAAGACATAGTAAAATGTTTTGTTGACCGTAACACAGGCAGCTGTGGATTTAAAAGTGAATGAAGTTTAGGCAGATTATTAAAAAAAAACATAAAGATAAATGCTCTGTTCCTACAAGCTACCTTGCTGTCTTCTGCCTACATATGAATCTTAAAGGTGCAGTGTGTAATATTTATGAGGATCTATTGACAGAAATGTTTTCAGTGGTGTATAAAGACCTTACATAATGAATCGTTATGTTTTTATTACCTTAGAATGAGCCATATATATCTACATAAACTGCGGGTCCCCTTACAGTGAAATCGCCATTTTGCGCCGTCACATTTCTACAGTAGCCCTAAACGGACAAACTTCTCTACAGAGCACTAGTCCCTCTCTGCTGTCTCAGACTATGACATCTTTGTCCTATGTCGGCCACAGTATCTTCTCTATGTGTTCCGAAAGGGAGGGGTGAGCGGTTGAAATTCGCTAAAATTGACACAGTGCACCTTTAAATATCATGAAGCTTGAGAAATAATAAGTAATTGGAATACCATTCACATTTGATTTTAATAGTTTACAATGTTAGCATTTTTCTAAGCTAGCACCCCAATACTCTGTACATAATTATGTAGCACACATATATATTGAGTAAAATATATAATTTTAATTAAATGTATTAATTGTATCAATACATTTCAGTATTGAATGAAATCTTGTTTACAATCAACATTTTCTCGCCTTGTCAGCCATCTTGGATTTGTTTCTTCAGCTCATCACAATGTCTTCAAACAAAGATTGCCTTTCCCACAAATTATACATGTGAAGCTGCCTTAAAATTATAACAAGGTGTCTTAAGAGTTGGCAAATGGTCTATGCGGCTTTAAAATGTAGGCAAATTTATAACAGAGCATAAGATTGTTCCTTCATTTGTCACATTCTTTACCCTCTGCCTCTCTCTCTCTCTCTCTCTCTCTCTCTCTCTCTCTCTCTCTCTCTCTCTCTCTCTCTCTCTCACACACACACACACACACACACAAAATACCAAATATATCCACTTCTCCTCACACTTTCATTTGGCTGGAAGTTGTGGTTTCCACACATCAGTATCCGGTGGTGTCTGTTTGTGTGTCTGAAGGTGTTTGAGGACGTGTCCATTGTGTGCAGCCCGTAATGGAGAACATTAATGATTTAGACCCACAGAGAGGGGGAGAGAGTGGGTGGTTATGGCTTTATAGTTAGCACTGAAACACAGTGGGATATCTATAATCACTATTGTAGATTTTGGTCAACTGATTGTGATGAATTATGCATTGCTAAAAGCTTCCAGCTTCCACGGTAAATCTCTTTTTTTTTTCTTTTGTTGTTGTTGTTAAAAGGCTGCACTTGCAACAACCACTTTATCAAAATCCCTGAATCCCAACATTCTCCTCACTTCTGCACTTATTCACTACAGCACGCAAACACACACATAGAGACAAACAACAAGAATTGTATATGTGCCACACATCACCCTATTTTATGGTAAACTGATAAAACATCTTCAGGACAACTGGCAGAGACCTTTCTGTTCAGCTATACATTTCTACATGCTACAGCCTCTGCTGGAGATCTGCTCTTCTCACTCCAACGCACATCCTGATTTTGCAGAGTTAGACATGTTCTAGGGTCAGCCTATTTTGTTGATCCTGGAACAACATTCCTGTCCGAAAATGTAATCACAACCATATCCCTACCCCTAAACCTTACCCTACCCTACCCATACATTATCCCTAAAACCAGAGGGAAATGATAGATGAATAACACTGATGTAGAAGCACCTAAGGTTGTAAGTCTAAACTATAACATGTCCTTCAAATCTGATTGGTTGATTGAAAAGTTGTACTTGGTGAAATCAGGTTCTGCCACTCTAACAGGGCTCCCAGATGTCCACTCCAAACCTAGGTAGGGTCTGCAGTAGTTTCATTAGCAATGACCCTGTTGTAAAAATCCAGCATAAACCAGCATGAATTTCATACCCTTCATGAATTTCATGATGGCCCAGGCTGGTTTAGGGGGTGGGGAGCAGCAGCTCATTTGCATTTAAAGGGACACACACAAAAACACGTTTTTTCTCAAACCCAAATAGGGGCAAATTTGACAAGCTATAATGAATGATCTGTGGGGTATTTTGAGCTAAAACTTCACAGACACATTCTGGGGACACCAGAGATTTATATAACATCTTGTGAAAAGGGGCATAATATGTAGCCTGGCTCCGCCCTCCTACGTACTTCCGCTCAATTTTCATTTTCCTTCAGTATTCCTTCTGGGACTGCGGTATAGTCTTAGGTTTTCTCAGAACAAATTTTTACCGGTCCAATCAGCAAACAGAGGGAGTGACTGAGAATGATGACGTTGATGTTGTGCACTAGTTTGAGTTGTAGTTCAGGAATGGCGGCGGTGAACAGATGCCAGCGAAGCCATTCATTCCGTTGTGGCACCACTGCCGAGTATACAGAAGTTAAAGCTGGAGCAAGAACAATCTGTGCTGAGTTTTTTTATTGGCCATGATGTTGTGTCCCTCCTCCCCACAGGGTTCGGGAAAAGTTTGATTTTCCAGCTCGCTCCGTTAGTGGTGAAGGAGTTGGCTGAAGCCTCTGTAATTGTTTTGCGTGCGGTTGGAAGGTATTGTCCGTCTCCCACCACCCATGTAAAAATCCCCGGCCGAATGACCTACTGGTTTTAGACAAACACCAAGTTTGACCGGTAATTTCATTGCTGTCCGAATCCACAACTCTGAGTTTTCAAGAATATATCACTTCAAAATTCACTGTTTATATCCTTTTGACCACTACAGAGCACCATAAGGGTGCGCAGTATTTGGATGCATTTCTAGACTTGTATTTCTTTAAATGCTGGCAAGTATTTTCAAGAGCAATATTTTTCATCATGCTCAAAAAATAAAAGAAAGAAAAGCACGTAAACATTTGAATTGGGCCTTTATTTACGGCAGCATTTATTCTTATCATACCAAGCATATGATATTTTATTTACAGCATACAATAATGTTATGGTTCCCGATCACAAAACTCTCCTCTCCACTGTGAATAAATCACAATCCAAAAGCACAAGGTTTTATCACTGAGGTGGCTGCACATATTTATTTTTACGGACTTCCATGTGAGAAATAAAGGCGAACGGTGCACATCACATGCTGGCCCCAGAGTGCAAAATATACCTTATGCTGGTGACCAGCAATGCTGGATTTGTCAGCTGGGAAATCAAAAAGTTGGTTGGAAGCACTTGTTATTATGTTCAATTTAGCAGTCTCTAGCAGTTAGTAGTCTGGCCCAAATGCCTTTGGACTTTGGGCAGAGGAGAACATGTAAACTCCACATAGAATGGCAATCCAGCTTAGACAGGACTAAAACCAAGGACATTCTTTCTATGAGCCGACACATTGGATACTGCCTAGTATTTTTTAATTGTATGTAACAAAAATAAAAAAAAATAATGCATTATACTTTACAAACAATAGTATGCTACATTTCGTCACAACATTGTTTGTTGCATGAACTCAGTGGGCCTCATTCTTGAAAATAAATACACTGCTTCCAACCATGCATAGCCTTAATGGTGCGTAAAACACCTGAATGTGAATTGTCTTCTTTTAGGCAAACAGGTAACACTTTTTTACCATATTAATAATAAATAATAACAAAGTTAATTAACCATTTAGTTAAATGTGAAAATAAATGTAATCGATTAACAAAAATTTTAGCCAAACAGTCTCTTTTGCATTTATGTTCTGGAGCCAAAGCTGAGAAAGGGTTCAGAAGATCCTCTACAATTCTTGTAATTGAATTGCACATGCACACACAATGATTGGAATTCAATAATTAACACGTTTAACTATCAAGTTAGAGGAGGATCGTTTTCTGAAAAGTCATTTTTTTGCACAAATTACTCCTTGTTTTAATGTTGCATGTTCCTTGTTTCGTGTACCTTGTATTTCTTTTATTTGGACATTTAGGTATTCTGCTGAGTTCTTTTCCTGTTTCTTGTTTCCAGCGCCGTTTTGTAGTCAGTTTGTAATTGTTCTTGATTAGTTTTCTGATTGTGTTCTAGGTGTGTCTTTGCCATTACCTCTTGTGTATAAACCCTAGTGTTTCCTGTTTTCTTAAGTCTTATCCATTGGATGTGTTATTGGGCTCCTCAGTTTTGCTCCTGTGATTCCTGGTTTCTGCTCCTTGTGCTTGGATTGTTGTTAGTCTAAAACAAACTGCATTTGGTTCCTACTCTCCCTCGTCTCTGAGTTCTCACCAGCATTACAGAAGACCCAACCAAAACACGATGGATCCAGCAGGGAAACTTCTGTTCTTTCGGCAATGTACAGGCTCCATAGAGGAATATACAGTTCAGTTTTGTGCCCTGGCTAACTTTCAAGACATTTTTTTTTGTTTTAGACTAAATGAGCCCCTGAAGTCATTTCTTCCAGGAGGAAACGGCAAACTCACCCTCACAGAGTGCATAGACTATGTTCTGAGACTCTGCCTCCTGGCGGTCTCAGCGCTCTCAAGGCCGGCGGTCTCGGTGCTCTCAAGGCCGGCGGTTTCGACGCTCTCGAGGCCGGCGGTTTCAACTCTTTCAAGCCCAGCAGTCTTAACTCTCTCAAGCCCGGTGGTCTTAATGCTCTGAGGCCCGGCGTCAGCTGCACTTACTGTGATGCAACCGCCATCTTGTGTGTTTGGGCTGTGACATGCTCCTCCAAAGTCAGTGTCTGCTCTTGAACTCTCTGTGCTCTCTGTCACGGCCAAAGAGGGCATCTCTGACACCTCTGCCTACCCTGCCAAGGAGGCAGTCTCTGGACTCTCTACCTGCCCTGTTACGGCCACTAGAATTGTCCCTGAACTCTCTGTACCCCTGTCAGCTCTGTTACAGCCACAAGATCGTACCTAAACTCTCTTGACTCTCTCTCTCTGTGTGTCCGCCTTCCTTATCTTGATCTTAAGCTCTGCCAGTTCCACCATGGTCTTCAGCTTCGCCGGCTCTGCCACGGTCTTCTGCTCTGCCAGCTCCACTGTGGTTTTCCCTGCTCTGCCCTGTCTCTCCACTTTTCTGAGTCTACTTCAGTCTCCAGACCCACTTTCACCACATGGGCCTGGCCCACCATTCCTCCACCGGTCTGGCCTCTGCTCCACCACCCTCCTGGAGTCTTGGATTGCATTCTGCCCAGCTCTTTTCCTGTTTACTGTTTCCAGCGCCATTTTGCAGTCAGCTTTTAGTTTTTCTTGATTAGTTCCCAGGTATGTCTTTTATGCCAGTACCCCTTGCATATATCAACCCCAGTGCTTCCTTTGTTCTTTGTCGTGTCCATTGTTGGATATGTCATTGGCGTCCTCAGTTCTGCTCCTCTAAGTCCTCAGTTCTGCTCCTTGTGTTTGGATTGTTGTTTGTTTAAAATAAACTGCATTTTGATCCTACTCTCCCTCATTTATGAGTTCTCACCAGCATTACATTTACGAATGAGGCCCATTATGTGCATGTTCAGCCCTGCAAGTGGCTCATTTGGGCTCATCAGTGGTCCAGTTATCATTTCAGAAATAAAAACTGTTATTTTGCATTTCTTCAAAGGTAAAAGGTAACACTTTGTATCAATGGTCCACTTTAGGCATTCTACTAACTATAAGTAACTGTGCAATTACATGGAAACTAACTCTCATTAGAGAATTAGTAGATTAGGGTTAATAGAATAAATTGACAACACGTAGTTGCAAAGTTACTTATAGTTAATGTCTAAACTATTGAAACACGTGTTATCTCTATATGGATATAGACTCAGGTCTCAGAGCTTTGATGACCTGACAGTGGGGCTGCAGTGCCTCAAGAACTGAAACGCTGGGGAGGGAGGTTAAGCCTCAAAAGTCCAAACACAACCATTTAGCACAGACCACTCCACCTCACACCAAATTAATATTTCAGCATTCAATCTATATTCATTATAGAACACACTGCCTGGGACCACCTCTTGTGCTGCACATACACAAGCTTTTATATCTTCGTCTTATTTATTTATTTCGTTCCTTGAAGCAAGTTGACATGCTGCAATTATTGCTGACTATTAAAGGGCACTTAAAACATCTCAACCGTTGCTACGGGCACAGCAGCGATGTGAATTAAAGAGACTTGTGGATAGGGGCAGGAGGGTCTGATGTGAAATGACAGGCAGAAGTGGGTAGCTGGCGCGCTACATTTCAATTCTTTAAATGCATCTGCAGGTTCACCTAATGTATGATTTGCATTCAGACCATCTGCTATTTTCTTACGAATTGGTCTGAACAGACATACATTCAACATATAACAAATAATAAATTAAAATTGTACAAATACATTATACTTCCACCTACATTTGCATTTTTTAATGCTGTGAATGCTGTTTCTAATATTTTTTTGGTTTTATTGGTCATTTTCATTTGATACAAATTCGCAGCTCAGAATTCATTAAACTTCAACTCTGGAATGCAGCAAAATTCACATGATCTTGCGTCTCCTGCTTCCCATAAATTTTGCATATATGAATGGAAGTCAATGCAACAGAGTTTAGTGTGACACGCACCTTTATGGATTTGAACAACACTGTCATGCTGTTTGTTCCATGGACATGAGTGATGATACCTTGAATTATTGAGGAGAGATTTGTTATATTTTTTTATAATTATGGAAAATTGGGAAGCTTTTTGTAACCTACAAGAGGCTTTTCTCAACAAATGATGTTTTGAAATTGAACAGCCCTAGTAAAAATCTAAATCTTTCAACAATTGCCTACAATTGTAAAATAAAACTGAAATTTCTCCTGAATGTAGCAAACATAGATGTATTATCAGGTTAAACAACATCGTTCAGAGGCATTGTGTCTGCTAAATATGACACCCTATCTTCAGTGTATTTTCACATTGAGGTGTCTCAGATCAGGCTGCAGAGTCTCTCACAGTTGAACTAATCCCTGATCAGTGCAGCAGACAGTGACAGAGTGCAGTGTAAGCTGTCTCTGGGGCCTCTTTCTGGAGCCTGTCACAGCTCTTGCATTTAGGTCACCTTTTCTACATGCACATTTGCTTTGGCCATCACTTCTGCTCCACTGCCCACCCATATTACAAGCCACAGCAAGCCGAGTTTAGTTGGCCACTCCCACTGGTTTATTGCTATCTGTGTGTTTGCATATGTGTGCACCCTTACGCAACGTAAATATACTGCAACATATAATGCGATGTATTATACATTTCTATATGGGAAACCAGTGCTTATATTTTTAAATGCAGGCTACTGCAATATATGCATTGACCATGTATGGCATGCATATATACGTATATCGACCATATATATATATATAACATATTTAGAAATGAAGACAAAAATAGCATTACATGTAATATTTATAAAGTTTTATCCACTTAAAGCACTTTAAGCCAACTTAAAGTCGTGTCCTTTATTGTGTACATATATTGCACATACAAATTTCCATATAAATGTGGATGTATTGTACACATATATACACACATTCACGGAATGAGTTACTGCTGATTTCTAGTTCCCAGCATGCTTTGCCTTTGACATTAAAGGAGCTGTATGTAGGACTGTGGCCAAAACTGGTACTGCAATCACTTTCAAATTACTGTAGAGCGGTGTATCCCCTCTCCCCCTCCCCTGACTCGAGGTTGCTAGATAGGCTGCAGGATCCAGCAGGAAGGTAGGCTGCTAACGTTACACGGAGCTTTCAATGGCAAGTGACGAGTCGTACACAGTAAGATTTTTTTCTTTCTGTTAATTGTGTTTATGCTTCAAGAGCGATGTTTTGTGAAGTAATTATGAATCACAAAAATGTACTAATGGCGATTAGCCAAATATAATCGTAAATATGAACGCTCGTATGTGACAGTACATTCCCACATGAAAAAATAGTAAAATTAGAGCAAAGCTAAATAACATTAGCAATGGTCATACAGGTCAACTTGCAGCATGTTTTGTCCACTATATATGCGAAGAACGAATGAGGAATCATTTTTACTGAGGTAACGTTAGGCTACTGTCTCAAATACGTTTACACAGTGCTAATAGGCGTGCTAATGTTGTTTTCCTCAGCGTCCCAGCATAATGACAGAGAAACGGGCTCTGATAATGCATTACTAATGTTAGCAATGACGACTCGCCGTTTTTATTTACCAAACAATTCCTTAACGTTACCTTTTCAATTCAATGACCCACCTCCTCCATCTGCGCTAACCTAACGTACTTTGCACGAACATGCATATCTTTGTTCGACTGTCATAAATATTTGAAATGTCCCTTTACATTAAGTACAAGTTAGCCAAACATAGATGAACCTTACCTGTCCAGGAGAAAATTAGCAACGTTGGCATCAGTCTTCAAATTATTCTCAGTTTTCAGCCGTCTCTATCTTTCAAAGGCATCTCAAATCCTTGTTTTATTTCGGACACTGTCACAACGTTTTTCTGATTCATAACGAGGTCGTTTAGGTTTCGTAAAGTTAGACATTGTTTATCCAAAAAGTTTGTAGCTGCAGCTGTGGTAACTAGAGCAGAGCTGGCCACCCGAATGCAGAAACACTACTGACTTCGTGCTTGGTAGACAGGTGGAGGGTGGCGCTTCAGGCCAAAACACAACATGTCAACATCAACATCAGTTGAGGGCTGCAACTTCACTTTTAAAATGACAATATCTTAGCCGGACAACCGTTGTCAGTGATATAAATATTTGAAATTAACATGATTTCTTAATGTCTAGTGACATATCAGGGCCATTTTATGATTAATTGAAATACATTTCTTACATACAGTTCCTTTAAGTGTTATTTCATGATTTGCTCAATATTAATATAGGTAGGGGGAGATCTGTTAGTGTTTTAAGTTGAATTATTTTGTCATTTGAAAGGTTTTCTGGCGTGTCAGAGTTTTTGGGGTTACCGTTATGCTGAAGAGTAGAGCTTGTGGCTAGGTTGACGATTGGCCGAATACATTTAGACTATATACTTTATTTAACAAGTAACGACTGTGCTCTCTTTAGCACAGTGATTGTCTCTTTGCTACTTTAATACACGCAGGTGTGCTTGTGCTATTGTTAACTTGTTTGAAAATATGAAACAATTATAATGTAGGTAAATATAAATATAACAAATATATTACATTATATATAGTATTTCTCTATATACAGTATGTCTGTTTATTCGGTATGAATAAATGTATCTGCAATATATAATACACATGCAGTATCATATCACATATATATATACATCTATATATATTATGAAATGTATTACTGAATATGAAATTACATACATTATGATATATTAGTAAATATATTTTCACGAAATTCCTTATATATTATTCAATACATTGTACTATATTAACAATGTAGTATTCTGTATATTTTCAAATATATCATTCTATAATTTAATATATTGATCATGCATATATATATTTTCTTTCTGTAAGGGCAAATGTGTGTGTTTTCACATGTGCAAATGGACTATTTACGGATAAATGTAAATTCATTTTCAATTTCATTTTCAATCATTTTCAAATTATTGAATGCATACTGGTTCCAAAAAAATCGTAAAATAATATGCATCATTATTTCACATTGAAACACATTCTGCCAGGCCAACTTCATCCAGGTAGTCATGGTATACAAGGGGTTGGACATTGAAAGTGTTCATAAGTATAAGGTTTCATGCCTATATATGCACAGCCTGGTGGCCAATCTTCACTGATTTTGCATTCCATGATTTAGAGCAGAGTGTGAAGTTTGAATTAGCTGAGCAATAGCACAGCTGTACATAAAATATTACAATCCACATGACATAATGGGAGGAGACATAACAGGTTTCAAAAGAGGACAAATTGTTGGTGTGTGTCTTGCTGGCTCATCTGTGACGAGGACAGCAAGTATATGTGGTGTATCGAGAGCTATGGTATCTAGGGTAAGGTCAGCATACCACCATGTAAGACGAACCAAATCCAACAGTGGTAACTGTTGATGCAATAGGAAGCTGTCTGAAAGGGATGTCCAGGTACTAACCCAGATTGTATCCAAAAGCTTTTTTCTTATAATGGACTCAAGTCATATAGGGTGCTTTCACATCTCTAGTTTGGTTCATTTGGTCCGAACCAAGGGCAAACAATTATACATTGTAGCATTTTTCAGCTTTTTTGGTTCCTTTTCACACCACGCTGATTGCTTTGGTCCGAACCAGTTGAAACGAACCAAAATGCAGTCACATGACAACATCCACATCACTCATTGGCCATGGCGTATTTCCTAAACTGCGACTACGCTGGCTAGTTTTGTCCCTGCCATAATCTATTACATTGTTTGTATACACCACAATATGCGAACAATACATTTCTATAATTAAGCGCAGATGCTGCTTGAAAACAACGTTTTAATGCACTGCAAACGGCGACCGCGCATCACTCGTCACTTCAAGGGAAGATCGCGCTTCTTGTGAGTTTTCGAATGTTTGGACCTAATATGGTCATCAGACCAAATTTCTATGAGGCTCCGCACCTCCTCACTACTCGTTTGTCCGCGAGCTGCCATGCTAAAGTGCAAACTGTCAACAAACACTTCCTCATCACATAATGCACAACGCAGCTGACTACGGCAGCTGGTTTAGTCCAAAATAATCAGTACTTTTTGCAGTTGGGTCTGTTCGAGGTCGGATCACGTTCTCACCACAAACAAACTGCTCCAGAGTTCGTTTGAAAGCGTACCGAGACCACCTCTTCAAGGAGGTCTCGGTACGCTTGTTTTGTCCGCTTTTGGTGCGCACCCAAGTGTGATTTTTTTTACCTTGGTTACTCATTGATTAGATCCCACCTATTTGTATCATTCATTATCTTTATAAGCCCTTTAGTTCGTTCAGTTTTTGGTCTGATGTTATTTGTGTATAGTGCACACTGTTACTTTGATTCTATGTTGTTTTATGAAAGAAACTTGACTATTTGAAATACTACTTCTCTCATCATCATCTTTGTGGAGCAACCCATGACAACACCAGACTGCAAAGATAATGAATGTAGCATCTATTAATGTAGCCCCTACGAGGAGCTACAACAGGCGTAACAGGGCCATTATTTGGATGGTGGATGGACCGCGCCAGATCCAGAGCCCAGCCAGCCATATGCACGGACATTAAGCCAGAGCCCACTGCAGACAGTCTACTATGAACCAACCATCACCCTGGAGCCCAAGCCCCATTGTAAGTCTGACCAGATGTGTATCCGGCTACAATTGTGAAATTCGAGAGTATGGAGGAAAACCCCACCCACCATCCCATGGCTAAGGGTGAGCTTAGTATGGACTCTATATGAAATCTAATTATTTAGGAATTGGATATGGACATTCTGCTGAATCTTCTGTCTCCGCTGGTCCTGCCCAGCACTAAATCTTCTGTGTCTTCATCGTCACCACTGGTCCCGCCCAACTCTAAGTCTTCTGTGTCCTGTGTTTATGCTAGTCCTCCCCAGCATAAAATCTGTTTCGTCACCCTGTATTAAGTTAATTGATCCCACCCAACCTCCCTCTCCCACCTCCACATCCTGATTCAGCCAGTCCGTCACCTTCCACTGGTTCCCTTCAGCCCCTTGACTTCTTTAACACCACTCAGTTGTGCAGATCTGCCTCAGGTATTCCAGTTTCCAGTGTCGCCCAGACAAGTGGATCCCCTGGCTCCGCCTCCAGCTGCAGATCGTATTATTCCACCTCGGTCTGTTGACCTGTCGGCTCCACTTTGGCTCCTTCATCCCTAAGCTTTGCCAGGTACCATTGTGCTTATGTCTCCACTGGGCTCCCTCATCCCTCCAGCTCTGCATTGGACAGATGACACCCTGCTCTGCCTGCCCCTCCCACCATTATCACTGCCTTAGTTTCTTCTACTACCATCACCTATAGTGTCCAGCCCTTTGTGGAGCAACCTGTGGCAGAGACAGAGAGTTGTTTTGGACCCCATTGACTTCAAAATATTTTCTTTTGACATACACTGAAGACGAACAGCATGGAACAACATGAAGGAGAGTAAATGATGGCAGACTTTTTATTTTTGTCTGAACTATCCTTTAATGGTAGTCATAGCAGTAAAATACTCTGGAACCGTTTAAATATCTCTGGAAAGAAGCTGTAATATTTCACTTAAGTTTTTAAGTATCTAAGATCCAACTGCTTATTGAATCTGCAACAGTTTGTGTGTGTGAAGTGATTATGTTAACAACCAAAATGCTAATAAACATTGATAAAATTGTTATGGCCATTATAAATCACTTAGCACTCTATTTATCACTTATAAATTAAACACACTCCCCACAAACCCAAGAAGTACACAAACACTCAGACACACACACACACTGTGATATTGTGACTTTGAATGAGCTACTAAAAGCAGATTATTGATCAATGAGTTGAGTGAGAGCAAGAGAGGACAGTAAGGGTGAGAGGTTACGGATTAGACAGTTAATCTCTAGTAAAATAAAGAAACCGCCGCCGGATCATTGACCAGGAATGGATGACAGCGCTTGAAGTGGAGGAATGAAGGACCTGTGCCAATTATCATGCAAGTGAGAATAGCCATGCAGATCTATAAGTACAGACACTGTCCAATGCCACTTGGGGCAATCTAATGCTAATATTCTCTCAGAAAGAAGCCGAGTCAATACACCTCCATTAGTACATAGACACCCCTTCACTCCTCTCCTCTTTTATCTCATGCTCTTTCTCGCTCTTGCAAGGCCAAGGAGCCCCTTCTGCACCCGTATAAATTTCACCCGTCTTTCTGCTGTTCACACACACAGTCTTACTCACAAGCTCACCAGTCACTCAATTCATTCCCCCATTAGTCTCAAGTTTCAGCGCTGCTGTGTGTGGAACATTGATTTTGTCTTTTCTGTCACACTAAGTGAGCAATAGACAGCAGTACTGCAATGGGTTTGAATCCAGGTTCTTGAACATGTTTAAACACATCTCAAAGCATAAATTTGTGGCTACAGTTGATACAGTTAAGGTTTCTTTTTGAGAAAATCAACGTATTCTGTAGCATACATGAAAAAAAGTGCTATAGGGCATTGCTGGTCATCACATATTTATGTAATGCCACATCAGTCGTAGCAGAGCATTTATTTGGATCGCTATTAATTTCCACAAACTTCTTCCTTGGGTCATATGAAATTAAATTAATTTTACTTTTAAGAAAAAATAACAATATATATTGCGACAAAAAATCAGGATAAAGCTGCTTTAACCTAAATGACACATTTTGTTAAATATGTAATATTATGAATAAATAAAATCTATGAAATCCAAATCATCAAAAAATTTATAAAACAACAATGGTATAATAATAATATAATATAATATAAAATATAATATAATATAATATAATATAATATAATATAATATAATATAATATAATATAATATAATATAATATAATATAATATAATATAATATAATATAATATAATATGATATGATATAATATAATATAATATAATATAATATAATATAATATAATATAATATAATATAATATAAACCTTTTCATTTGTAAGAGTATATTTAACATGTTTTTGAAAGAATGTAATTTTTGTTGATGGAAAACATGTTCCAAGTTTGTTTGACACAGTAAAGCCAAATGGTCCATGCTATCAGTGCCGCCGCTCCCACCAAATTACACACCACACCGCGGGCATCATAAAGTAATTACGCTCAGGACATCAAGACGGCCAGCAGCGGGACTGCATGCTATGCAGTAGTGGCCAAAAGTGATGTCTGGTCTAGGAAAACTTACTTCTTCACTCTTTACTCAAATTTTATACTTTTTTTTAAAATATATTTTGTAAGCAAATTTGACTAGTTGTGTTTGAGTCAGTTGTTTTATTAGTGCAATGAAACATGCCAAATTGAACAGACATATTTTTTGGCCTGGCTGTCACACAAAGAAATGATGAACAGATGCAAAAACAATTGAGAACCAATGAAATATTAATAACTTATTATGCTGTAGTCACTTTTAATTCATTTTTTGCACGGTAAAATAAATACAACCTGTAGCTGTAGTTTGTCTTTTTTTGCCAAATAATTTTGTCAGATTACCATGTTTACTGTTTTGTTCATCCCTCATATTTAAAAAATAAAATATTTTATATTTCATCGGCATTGTAGGGTCACTAAAAACTTGTAGGGTCATTAAAAACAAATATCACCTGCAGTGCAGACATCACTTATGGGCACTACAGTACATGTTACGTATGACCAAAACTAACATATTCAATGTTTTAGATATATCAAACTAATTATGAATATTAAAAATCTAAGTGCACTGAACATTTGGATGATGTCATGTCATTTCCTGACATATCTGGTGGAACCTAATGCATAAATCAGACACCCAAGATCCCCAGATACTCTAAACACATTTAGCTTTTCACCCTCTCCACTTTCAACTAACACACACACGTGCACGTACCAGATAACTTACAATCAGACAGAGAAGCCTGCTGGTGTTCGTGCACACATGCACCTCCTCTTTCTCTGTTTCAGTCTTCTGCTTCACTGATCTTCTTTTCCAAAAGGCTCATTGTCCACTAACCCCCATTCAATTTCCTTAAGCGCCAAGCATCGCCCAGGCCACAGAAGTCTACTAAATTAGTAGATCAATAAGCTATCTGAAACTCTTTAGGGGGTATTGAAAAGCCCTGTTCTCTTCTCCAGTTGCTCATCCTAACGAATAGGATGTTGTTTATGTTGTAATGTGCTGTGTCATGGAGTTCTTGTTACAAGTGTCCCCCTGGATCACTGGCCACTTCAGGGACTCGCTCGCTCAGTCTCAAATTCAAATTCATATTAGTTTATTGGCGTAACATACTTTTGTACATATTGGCCAAGCATTGCAGAGGCAATAAATAAAAAAAAAGAAAGAAAAGATGTGTCACTGTGTTGGTGGGTTAAATATTTTGGGGATGTTGATGTGATATATAACTGTTCCACATATGGAATTCTAAATTTATATTATTAGGCTACTTCATTTTTGACATCGCATGACCATTAAACTTAATTTATGAAGCCATTTTTAATACATTTTACGATTTTGTAAAGCAACCCTTTTTACTGTACTTGGCAACTGTACTGGCAAAAAGTAATTATGTAAGGAATATTTTGCTTTGGGTTTAAAGTCAGCATGAAACGGAAGTTGCGATAGGCAAGTCGTTTCCTCTCTATTGTGATGTAGGGGTGAGCGGGTCACAACCTAATGCGGGGTTAGTTGTAACACACATGTTTAAAGGGGGTGAGAATTTTTTAATAGTGTTGTCTGAGGTCAACTTATGACGTTTGCGGGGTTTTTACATTCAAAAACATCATAATGAATAAGTAATAGGCTATTTTCTACCCTGGTTTTGAGCCTAGCTACTGGAACGCTCTGTTTTTATGGGAGTGCCGCATTGAAGACTTGAAAGTAAACACCCACTGCTATGATTGGATAACAGTTTCGCATATTATAATGAGCTTTGGCTCCCTTACACGTGAGGAATTGTTTTGAAAACTTACAATGTGGAGAAACGGCAACTGGAATGATTCGCACACAGGGCTCGCAAAATGTCTTTATCAAACCAACACAATGATTTATCTCTCATCCTCCCACAATTTACATTTACATTTACATTTAGTCATTTAGCAGACGCTTTTATCCAAAGCGACTTACAAATGAGGGCAATAGAAGCAGCTAGAGCAGTCCAAGGGCAACAATATCAACAATATGCAAGTGCTGTAACAATTCTCAGTTAATCTAGCACAGAACAGAATTTTTTTTTATTATAAATAAATTAGACAGACAGACAATGAATAGAATGATAAGTGCTATTCTCGATCGGTCAGGTGTTGCTGGAAAAGATGTGTCTTTAGACGTTTTTTGAAAATGGCTACAGACTCGGCCGCACGAATTGAGATAGGCAGGTCATTCCACCAGGTGGGAACGGTCCAGGAAAAGGTCCGTGACAGCGATTTCATGCCTCTCTGGTATGGCACCACAAGGCGTCGTTCACTGGCAGAACGCAAGTTCCTGGAGGGTGTGTAAGTCTGAACGAGCGAGTTTAGGTATATTGGTGCAGAGCCAGTGGATGTTTTGAAGGCAAGCACCAGTGCCTTGAATTTAATGCGAGCGGCTATTGGTAGCCAGTGCAGACTGATGAGGAGAGGCGTGACGTGTGCTCTCTTCGGCTCACTAAAGACCAACCTCGCCGCTGCATTCTGGATCAGTTGCAAGGGTTTGATAGTGCATGCCGGAAGGCCCGCTAGAAGAGCATTGCAGTAGTCCAGTCTGGAGAGAACAAGAGCTTGTACCAGTAGTTGTGTGGCATGATCTGATAGGAAGGGTCTAATCTTCCTAATGTTGAATAGTGCAAATCTGCAGGACCGGGTTGTTGCAGTAATGTGGTCAGTGAATTTTAGCTGATCATCAATCACAACCCCAAGGTTCCTGGCTGTCCTGGACGGAGTTATGGTTGATGATCCTAGCTGAATGGAGAGATTGTGATGCAGTGCTGGTTTGGCTGAGACCACAAGCAGTTCTGTCTTTGCAAGGTTGAGTTGCAGGTGATGTTCCTTCATCCATGCTGAAATGTCTGTTAGGCAGGCAGCGATACGAACACCAACCGATGGATCATCTGGTTGAAATGAGAAGTAGAGTTGAGTGTCGTCGGCATAGCAGTGATAGGAAAAGCCATGTTTCTGAATGACCGATCCCAATGATGACATGTAGATGGAGAAGAGAAGTGGTCCAAGCACTGAGCCCTGGGGAACGCCAGTGGCTAGATGATGTGACTTAGACACTTCACCACTCCATGACACCCTGAAGGACCTACCTGAGAGGTAAGACTTGAACCACTGGAGAGCGGTTCCTGAGATGCCCATCTTCATGAGAGTTGACAGGAGGATCTGGTGATTAACTGTGTCAAAAGCAGCAGACAAATCCAGTAAGATAAGTACTGTGGATTTGTACGTGTCTAAACCCACAATTAATTGTAATGTTATTTTTTATTACTTGGCCGGCCCGAACGGTGGATATAACCACACTGTGCATAACACACACACAAACACACACTCACACAAACACACACACACAGATAGTGCAAGCCCTGGCCCATACCTGTTCGAGTCTGATCACGAATCACAGGACAATGAACCAACTCAAATGCAAAGCCTGTGACAGCATGGAAGTTATGTTTAGACACGTACATAATCAGTAGATATCAAACGCAACAATGCAATACAATCACATATAAAAAAATTTTTTTACTCACATCATAGTGTGGCATCATTCCTGTCAGATCCAGAAGCCACAGCATAGTTTTTTAATCTCATCCTGTCTACAAATCCTGTCTACAAACCTGTCTCTTGTTTACAAACAAATTTGGTGAAATGAAGCGAACAAATGCAATGTCTTGCCCACGCGGGCTGGATCTTCATTAAAAATAAAGTTCATCCATGCATTTTGGAATCAGAAGGAAGCTTATGGCATGTTTGACGCATGCCATAAGCTTTATTGCTTGGAAGTTTGATCCGGTTTAGCTCCACGTCTGTTATTTATCTAACATGCCAGGCATGAATCGATGGGAAGGGCTGCAGAATTAGACGTTCATCTTCTTCTGTTGAGGTGGTGTTTCACTGCACTCTGACGTCACAGGGAGACACATTCGCAGATCGATCATTTTCTGAACCAGCTGTCAATAAAAGCTTTTCTTTGACTAACAAGGAAGTTTTCAGCTCTGAAACGTACAGGATATTCTTATATTACCATGACCTTTTATGTATCAAAAGCTCAAGGGAAAGTTGATTTCTCAATTCATCACCCCTTTAAAACTTTCCAACCATGCCAACATGACGAAACTTAGTGTATTTACTAGTTGCCATATCAGCATTATTTAGAGAAAACATTGTGCCAAAATTAAATAAAAAATATTTGGAAGATATCACTGAACATTTATTTAACCATAGCAAAAGTTTCTTATTGAAGTTCATTCATCTCTTTTTTTGTGTTTATTTAAATTAGACAAATCTGATATTATTTTAATCTTATATCTGTTATTTAACAGTTGAGCTAGTTCTTTAATGCTGATCTAACCAGCAGAAGACACGAGCCGGGTTTAAATCCCAGTTGCACAGATGGGGCATGTTGTCACTCTGCGTTACAATGAGCCCCTATTAGAACTACGCTATTTCATTCTATGCTTTAATGAATTCTATTGAGAAATCATGAGAAAAAGGTGAATAAAGACTGTGAGTCAATGTTCAGGCATGATTAATTGTTATTGTGTTTGTTTTGTTTATGCTGTATAGCTAGGTTTTGCGATGTGTTTGTTGTCAAACTCAAAAATTAGTTTATTTTTAATGATTAAAAATGCAGTAATTTTATATGAAAAAGTTAACAATTGTATTTTATTGACAAATATGTTAATTTGTCTTGGATTTTTTTTTATTAGATCAGAATACATTTTAATGTAAATAAATTCTCTGAACTCTAAGTGGAGTCAAAAATTATTAGGTTGTACCCCGCTCTCCCCTGTCTCCGAATAAAACGGCTTCTCGAACAAGAACAAATGTAGGTTGGGACTTGATGCTGTCCATCAGGAATTGATTGAAGAAGAAGAAGAAGAAGAAGAAGAAAAAGAAGAAGAAGAAGAAGAAGAAGAAGAAGTTTTATTTATATAGCGCCTTTCTATAGCTCAAGGTCGCTTTACATTGCACATTACAATACATTTAGACACCCACATATACATCTATATATACATCACATGAGACATATAATTGCATTATGCGAAATGCTTGTTGAATAGATATGTTTTTAACTGGGACTTGAATGCACCCACAGATGAGGTACTCCTCAATTATGGCGAATTCCATAATTGAGGAGCATTTATACTAAATGACCTTCCACCAACAGTGGTCAAACGGAAACGAGGGACGGACAACAAACCAAGTTCAGCTGATCTAAGGGACCGGGCAGGGCGGTAAGGGTAAAGTAAGTCAAACAGATATTGGGGAGCAAGACCATTTAATGCTTTGAACGTTAGAAGCAATACCTTAAAGTGTATACGTGATGCCACAGGTAGCCAGTGAAGGTCATGAAGCAGAGGAGTAATGTGAGCAGAGCGCCTAGTGGAAGTGAGAACTCTTGCTGCTGAGTTTTGAACATACTGTAATCTTGCAATAAGTTTTTTTGCAATAAGTTTTTTAAGATTGGATTGTTGTGGTCTCATGTGAGTGACAGGTTGTCCCGCCCTCTCACCAGTAAATACAACATGTCATCAGTGAAGAGATGTCAAGTTATTTTGTTTAAACATGGATTTGTTGTTTTTATATTGACCTGCATGGATAAATCCTTTATAATACATTGCCATTTTCCATACATTTTCAATTTTGATTTCATGGTGACTTTAAATCAGGAACACGTGATCATAAATGGCAACGTTATACTTCAGCATGTATGCTTTTACTAATGGCCTTGAATAGGCTATAATTAATTTGTTTACTCGCGTTTGGAACAACCATTAGTGTTCCTTTCCAGCATTTATATTGTTTGACGCTTGAATTTAGGTTGGGCAGGTAGCACCGCCTAACTTAAGTCGCAATAAAGCCTTGTGATCATAAACAAAAACGTTACGAGATGTTGATTGTGGAAGATGAGAAACATATTAGGCCTACTTGGCAAGTTCTAAAAGGAATAAAAGGATGCCCCTGGAGAAGCATCACGAAAGTAAATGCAAGGTTTGTGTTTACGCTGTGCAGTGCGCGCAAGCGTGAAAAATAACTTTTCTGATGGGCTTTGTTTGGTTATTGATTATGTCATGTCGCGGCGCGCCCATTGTTCGGTCGTTCCTATCGCGTGACATTATGCACTGCTGAAATGTCTCTTCGTAAAGACGTATGGACATAGTTTGTCTTCTATATCTAACTCTTTTTCTGTTTCTAATGTTTCTATTATTATGTGCTTCTATTTAACTATTTTATTTGTGAGATTTTGAGTAGAACCGCTGTAATTTTTTAAATAGCCTATTAGGAAGTAGCCTACACACAAAGTTTTGGGGTGTCCAATAATTGCGCTATAGGCCTGATTTTCTAAATCAATATTACAATTTCTATTTTTATTACTATTCTTATTTTTTATTCTGTATTCATCTTATTGTCTTATCCTCCTCCCAGCACCATATTAGGGGCCCTTTGACTGTGCAATCAGCGGTCTTACCCTCAGGCCAGAGACACGACCTCTACTCTCTGTGGACCCCCAAACTCCTGCACACACTCTGTCCAACAAAGCCTGTCAACCGCTTTTCGTCGTCTTCAGATGTCTTCTGTAGGCTATATGTTTCAACTGTTGTTTTTGTTTTTATTAATTCAAAATTAAACCCATTGTAAACACATTGTATCAAATGATGATGTACTTACATAAGCTTCTAACTCACAATAGAATGATTAAGTTGAAAAGAACATTTAAAGGGATAGTTCACCCAAAAATGAAACTTCTGCCATTTACTCACTCTCAAGTTGTCCCAAACCTGTATGGACCAATACCCCCCCCCCCCCCCCCCCCTCCTGGTAAACACAAAATAAGATATTTTGAAGAATGTGGAAAATCAAACATTTGATGGACCCCATATTTTTTCCCCCATACTATGGAAGTTAATGGGATCCATAGACTGTTTGGTTATTGACATTCTTCAAAATATCTAATTTTATGTTACAGAAGAAAACTATTAATACAGGTTTGGAACAACTTGAGGGGTGAGTAAATAATGAATTTTCATCCCTTTAATGATTCTGTGTTGATGACCTTTTTACGCTCGGGAGGTAAATAGATGTCTGATGCTGCATCACTTTGTTAGGCTGTTACCAAGGATAGGCCTTGATTATATAACATATATAAATTAAACTGAATATAACTTATGACATTCATTGTTCCTCTTGATCTTGTATGGTTACCATAAGTCTTAGTGTTGAAGAGAGCCTTTTTTTCTATGTGCAGATGTATTTGTGCATTTGTAACAAAGTTAACCTACCGTGAGATCAAGTGGCATAGTGAAGCCAAAATCAGCTCTGCAAAACAAACAGCAGAAGGACTTTGTCTGCCTACAGGAATTAGGGTGCTTTCCTTCAAATCTTAAACTTTCTCTGGTGCTTTCCTTCCAGTTGCCAATGACAACGACCTCTGTTAGAGAACTGAGAAAGATCTTGAGGTCAAAGTACTTGGAGGACCCCCAGCAACATAGGGCACTTCCTAGTCAGGCAGAACGGTACACACACACACACACACACACACACACACACACACACACACTCACACTCACACACACAAAGCGGGACAATGAGTACAGATGTACATAGACGCAACTACAACCCCCAACTGAGGCTACTTGACCCAGAACTGTGCAGAACATTTTGAACAATGGAACCTCATAACAGAGAATTGCTGTCCACACTTCTGTCCACTTTTAAGTTGTTCTTTGTTTTCAAGTATGTGTGTGGATACATGAGGTATGCAGAATAGTTGACGCTCAGTGAACATCAGCAAGTGATTGACTGTGACAAGGCATGGGGTGGAGAAGAATGGTATGTTCAGCCTAAAACTTACTGTGCACACACATTTATATACAGTGCACTTTTACATGACTTTGTACAATTAAAAAAAAGTGCTATACAAAACAAAAGTGGAATTAAATTACCAAAACTCATTGTAATATTACCCCGCAAGTAACACTCAAAAGCAGGTACTTTTTAATTATTTTTTTAATAATGAATGTCTTTGATATATGAAATCCTGCTGAAAGTTAATTTTAGTTCAATTTGGCAAGTGACTACATAATCACTTCTAAATGGTCAGCCACACCTCTTCCTGTATCAGCTGTCAATCATGCAGACAGCATGTCTGCTTCCAGAGCTCAGGTGCCTTGTGGACTGCTGTTGTCAAGCGCAAGCATCAGAGCACTCGGAAATGTGAGAGTCTCTGGCGGCCGACAGGAGGCCACTTTAGGAGATGCTATCTCGAGGACCCAAACACCCGACACACTCGCTAACGCACACACACACACACACACCTTTATAAAGACACTGACACATTTGCGCCTATATGCGCACACACATAAATGCTCTTGGGAGTACCTGGTTGAGTCAGCTTAAGTTTGAATGGGTTGGGGCTTTAATTGTGTACTCAGACATGAGACCAGAATTTGATTATAGTATGTTAGCCCGGTTTCTTCCAGATTATGTCTGTTTAGATCAGTTTTTGGCTTTTAAGTAAAACAAAGCCATATCATAAGTTTAACCCTTAATGTGAAGGAGATTATCCTGCCTTTTGAGAAATTAAACGTTTTATTTACAATATGTGCAAACATCATGTGACTCTTGAAACTCAAAACCATCATTTATTCTAGTTAAATGTGTCATTAATCAATCCTATAGTACAGAGACATCCATAAGCCGCTGCAGTCATTGATATCCCTAAACCTGTACATATGGCATGTTTGTGTTGTGGCCTCTTTGATCAGGCCTTGGTTTTAATGGATTTTTCTTTTTCTTTTGGCCATGGGACCAGAGAGGGCATGGATATAAAGTGGAGGGGTGGAAGGTCATTTGAACCTTGTGGTTTTGGAGCAAAGTGCAGGACGACAGAAGGTGTTCTCCTTGTATTGAGACATCACTCTCTCACAGAGACAGGAAGTCTGCTCTCCCCCTCCCACTTACACATATATGCAGACTGTAGACCATTAACAGATCCCATGCGTTAATGGGCAGTATTGTAGCAAAAGATGAAATGGAGTTAGGAATCCAATACTGAAATCACAGTGATTATCTTGCCACCTCAGAACCAAACTGGAGTCCCTGCCTGTTTGGAAAAAATGGCTTAAGTAAAGTGGACAGCCTCACTGTACTTTGGCACTTTGGCCCTAAGGCTCAGAGTATTTGGTTACTTCAGAACTTTATATGGAGAACTGTTAATGTTGTGAGACTGACAGTGGTGGTTTTAGAAGCTACTGTTGACAGTTTGGGATGAACAGGAGATTTTTCTTTATTTTCATAAAATACTAATCTTATTATTTTTATATTTAAAAGTTCTTTAGGTCTGATGCACTGATCAGAATCGGTAAAAGTAAATTACACTCAATTGGTGAGTTTTTCCATAGTAAATTCAAAATTATATTTTGACTGTGGTTACATCATTGCTACAAAGCATTTAACCTATTAATGCTTGGTGTTTAAATATATTAAGACCTATAAAAAAATGTAAGCATTAAGCATGTTTTTGTTTTTTGTTTTTTAGCAGCACCCTGAAATGGTTGCATATATTGGCTATATGTAAAAATATTGTCACTTTATCCAGCAAGTTGTCAAAAGCTTCCAAAGTGTGTCTACGTGTACAGTTGTTTTTAAAATGGTTATTGGCACCCAAAATATTTTCAGATTGTAAAGGGTAATTGAGCCATTTGTAACTTTAGCTTAAGGTTACAATCCATGACACAGTTTTCAATTTAAAACCCAATTTCTAGTGATTTACAGTGAGGTCACTAATCCTAAACCAGATAAATTGTAAGGTTACATTTTAGTATGGACTTTAGGTTTTATTTTACTCCATAGGTTTAATGTAATTCCCCCCTGTAAAAGCAGTGATTTTACAATTTGGAAAAATTGGTAGTAGCATTAGACTCAAAATTATTCAGAAATTAATAAGAATAGTCAAGGTATGGGGTTTTATGGAGATAGCTTGGTAAAGTTTTAAGTTATTTTGCATTCCTTAACTTCTGTTTTATACGGTTTGGAAGTGTCATTTCAGTGACAGGCTATTGAAAAACCTTTTTGGAAGTCATTCCAAGAGGTTTAAAAATGTTCATGTTAATAGAGCATTTTTATGCTATCTGCATTCTATTTTATAAATAAATTGACATCTCCGTTTCACTTTATATGATCGAATTGATTTGCTAATCACTGCAGTGATTCAGAATAGGCCTATAGGCTAAAACTTGAAGCGGAATCTGCATGTCCGTGTAAAAGATTATACTACTACTCCAGCGTTTCAGCCTCGTTTACAAACAACTAATTTTGCTTTTATGTAACTAATTAATAAACGTAAACACATAACAGATTATCTCTCCTTCGTTATCCTCGACCACCTAACGTCAGTGAACACAATGTGTATCAAATTTATACAACTTTTAATAATCACTCATTTTATATTTACTTCCTGGTTTTTAATTGTTTACCATTGCGAGAAAGAAGATTGCCGCCGAATGCCAAGACATCCCATTGACTCGTTTGTCACGTCAACTCGGCGGCTGAAATAATGAATTTAGGTCAGGAATGATTCGCAGAGATGAAGAACAGGACCCAAATGACAACAGGCACATTCTTGAGTTTCAGTATTTTATAGAATGCATACCGTGGCCTAACATGACCTCACTAGAAATAAGAATTTGAGAGCTGTAGAATAGAATCGTATTCTTTTCAATAATGGCCTAATCACTGTTTTAACTTGCTTTTAATTTCAATACTCCTGTACACTAGATTGTTTATCTTGCCATGGCCACACATAGGCTAACATAAACTTTTAAAACTTTTGATCTCCAACAAACACATAAATAAATCTCAGCTATTAATTTGAAAAATATGAAATGAACCCAGTTGTTTACTGTGGCTTGAAACACTTTAGTTAGGCGGTTTAGCCTAATTAAAACTATAAAACTGCATGCAAAAATAGCGCTTTGTAAAGCCTATTCTCAACGTTTATACTTTTTTCACTGTTAGGCAATACATGCTCGAGTTTTCAATATTTTATGTACTAATTAAGAAAACACATCCTCAGATGTAATAAATGATCCTGCTGCCTTCACTTGCTAGACATTTCGTAGGCCTACTTCCCACTCGTGAAATCATCGCATTCAGGTTTTCACTCGAGGGTTCATGTCCAAATTATTATTATTTTTTTTAAACTAGGAAACTATAATTCTGATATAGCACGCAAGGCAGCATCAGTGCAATGTTCGGTCGTCGGAATTTGTTGTTTTCCGGTGATTTTTTTCTTCTTTCTGTTGGCTTTTCAGATCAAGAACATGTGACTGTAACATTGTTAATGGACGTGTTTAATCAACATCCGAGAGTGTGAGCTAGATTTGATTGATAAATAGGCCTAAAACTGATTCCATATCAAAACAATATAACGTTCTAGATTGGATTAAAATCAAGTTAGTAGGCTACAAAAAAAAAAGTCAGGACACAAAAGTTTTCTTTTGAAGCAAGTGTAAAACAGAAGATTTAATGACACTCGATAAAATAGTACTGGTAGCCTACTTAATTGGCCAGGTTATGCAGAAAAGGAATTAAAACGATAAAAATCTAAAAGGAATATACATACAAACATGCGTTATGTAAATTAACCAATACATTCACTTAAATACGTTTTCATTGCTCATTTTAAAATAAGAGGGCCATGTAAAATACAAATGCATGCATCAATAATCTATCTTTGGCAGAGATGTAATAATAATAATAATAATAATAATAATAATAATGTAAACTTTAAAACGTGTGTTATAATTCCCTGCCATGTGAAGACAGGATGATTGGCACTGGCATTTCTGCCAGTATGGCTGGGGCATAGCTAGGTGTTATTTTTATATAAAATTGTGTACAGCATACAATAAATAAAATAGGTTTTTGCATAGAAATGCAAGCCAGATTCTTTACTGGCCGATAGCTCAACAATGTTCTCAGCAAAACACACAAAAAGGCAGATAATGCTTATCAAAATCGAAGTTGGGCCGTGTTGTCGGTTCTGTTATAAGAGCTAAGAAAACTGTCCCTTGCGCGAGGATCTTTTCTAAGTCATATATCTCCATCAAACATGCTGAAATACTTGCTGGCATTTGAGAAATAAAAGTAAGGCGCGCTACCTCCAGGATACACGACTGGCAGAGGCATTGGGAGCATGCACCTTCCGAGAATATTATTCTCTTTATATAAAGTTGGGAGCGGTACCGTCTTTCCAATGTCACCGAAATCGCTATTCGGTCCCTCCAGTTCAGTAGACAGTTGTCTTTTTAATTTATTCCGTCGATTCTGAAACCAGATTTTGACTTGAGTCTCGGTGAGCTGTAAAGAGTTCGCCAGACAAGCGCGCTCTGCGCTGCTCAGATAGCGTTTCATATCAAACGTAGATTCCAGTTGGAAGATTTGTCTTTTTGAAAATATAGTGCGCGTTTTCTTTTTCGTCATCAGTTTATTCTTCTTGCCGTTGTTCTTTTGTTGCGCGTCGTCGCAGCTGTCCGTGCTCTCGCTGCGCACGTCGACGGCTTTGAGCGCGTCCACTCTCCCATCTCCGTCTATGGTGACTTTATCTGAAAGCCAGGCAAATGCTATTGATATTCGTTCAAAAAAATTACAGCACTACTAGCCTAGCGCATTATAGCAGTAATGTTCCAAAATTAAAAAACAATATCTTACCAATGGCGTGCAATCTTCCATCTGACCCTTCTTTGCATGGACCCTCGCTCTCTCCGGGATGATGCAGACAGCCATCCCGACACACTACAAGCGAGGTCTTTGAATGACAACTGTCAAAGTTTCTGCTGCTCGACTTGAAGTTGAGAATATTATCAATGGTGAACTTCAAAGAAGCGGGTCGACATGACGCTTCCTCCTTGCTCATATTCTCCGTTAGATGCGGGGTCCTTGTTGTCCGTGTTTCTTTTTTTGCCGTGTCGAAAACTAACGTCTCGATTCTCCGAGCACCATCGCTCCACGACGTGCAGTGCTGCTGCTGCGTTCGCCTAGACTGTTAGTCCACTGACCGGAAGAACACTATTCTCCATCGTTTATTGGTCACGAGAATCAGGCAGCACGGCGGCCAATGGCAGAGGGGGGTGGGAGCTAGAGCTCAGACCTATCCAGACATCTGGCACACATACTTTAATGTGTGAATCACACTGGTTACTGTTTTTAACGAGTGCTCTTAAGAAAAGGAAAGAAATTTTAGGTTTTAGCAGAGGCCAATTTTGCGGCCTTTGTTAGCTCGTTTGATGAAGCTTGTAGGGTATCAATTTGAGAAGAAAGGGAGCTTAGGCTTTGACTTTTTTTCAATTGAACTTTCAGTTCCCACTTAAGTTAATTATCGCATCTGTACTTTTTAAAAAAAATTAAAATACTGGTTTTACTTCTTGCACTTCATTAGCGTGTGTTTAAGATAAAATTCCGATTTGTAACTTTTTTTTTTTAAAGTTTCATTCGTTTTTTTATCAGTATTTTTTTATTATTTTGTGACTGCATGGAAGAAACGGGATTGGGATTTATTTTGAACTACAGTGTAGTAGACTAGACTATTACAAAAATGACCAATGACCCTAACTTTTTCCATTGGTGATAGGCTATTCAAGTTATTTTTAAGTCGTTATTTCTTCGTCCTTTAATAATTTATCTAATGATTGTGTATTGGACATTGAAAGCATACATGGTCAATAATGTTGTAATAAATATTGTTTTATTGAACCCAGTCAGTCACCACAATTAAGATTTCATCTTATTATTCTTATCCAGGAAGACAGTTTTTCAAAATAGACCCTGAAATACTTCTGAAATCATTATAAACTATAATGATTGTTTATGTCTAATTATTATTATTATTATTATTATTTAATAATGTTGTCCCAAACAACATAAATAATGCTTTTAGATCATTATTCTGTTCTGTCACAGTGAATATGCCCATGCAGTCACGGGCCTATATGAGTTTTCATGAGATGTATTTGTGAACCCATGTGTATGTACATTTGATAGGCCATAATTAGGCATTATTCGTTTAAATTGGATTATTTCATGTAAACTACACATATTACATTCAACAGAGTGTTTTGCTATTGCTTTTTCTGTTGTGTCCGTATAACGGACTAATGGCCTATTTAAACCACACCTTTTTCTTTGTGAATAATAGTCATTGGACTATAGCTATTTATTGCATTGTGTGGTAAAAAATGGCTACATTTGATGTATTTATTTAGAAAATACCCAAAGATAAACCGGACACACTGGAAATATATTTTGCATGATGTTTGGTTTTCAAGCTGTCTCGTGACATCCTCCAAGCACATTCATCTATACAAGTAGAAACCAATTTACAGAAAAACATTGCTTTAACGTGATTAATTCGTTTATTTAAATTTATAATGTGAAAAAAGTTACAACTTATAAATCCGTGGTTCTGAATAAAAATATATTTGCACAAAGCAAGTGTTGCCTTATTTGCATAGGCTACATGTGAGGGCCCATGCATGCACAGAAGACTATATTATAGACATAACAGTGGCAATTAACACAAACTTGTCTCTCTCTTGTGATCTTGTGATAGGTGTTTTCCTTTCTTTGGATGCAGCTGACATTATACTGCAGTTTCCAGCATGAACAGTTATTGCACCATTCAAAATCATTATGATAATTGTCATTGGGTCCCTATTGTCAATATAGCCTACTGTCAGTCTCCCAAGATCAGACAAGGCCTGTCATCTGCGATGTTATTAAATTCATTGAATGGGCAAAGGAAGATAACGGATAGTTCATTGAATTCGAGAAGCCCATGATTGGTGGCGAGACTGGAGACACGTTAAAACTGAGTGTCGACATGGGTGTCGTTTTATCGTGGTACAAGATGGGCACCCGTACAATCCGTTGGGAGTTGTGGCTAAAATTAACAGCCTCTAAATCCGCGGCCAATTGTCTTTTCCATTTGTTTCTGCGGTTCTGGAACCAGATCTTCACCTGTGTCTCGGTCAGGTGCAAGGAGGCCGCGAGTCCCGCGCGCTCAGAACTACTGAGGTATCTCTTCATGTCGAACGTGGATTCTAGCTGGAAGACTTGACTTCTGCTGAAAACAGTTCGGGTCTTTTTCTTCCGGGCCGAGCCTGGCTCTGAAGTGTCGTGACCTGAACGTTCGTCGAAGAGCTGTCGAGCGTCCTCGCCCTCATCAAGCACACACTCGTTTGTTTTTCGGTCTACTGCTCCATCAAGAAGCACGGGGGTGTCCCTGTCGCTTCGGCAGTGCTCACTGGAATTGCGGGGTTCCTCTTTTGGACCTGAATAGTGATTGAAATGAACGAGTTAGTGTTCAAGAAATGCATGTTTATTGCATTTTACCAGACAGATGTTGCAAATGTGATATCAAAAATCTGCTCGCTAGCTCGTAATCTAGGCCCGTTCCCCTATGTGCAATATTGTGTATCCAGCAGCCAACTCTCTCCATGTGGCTTTCACAGCTTTACAGAGTTAGACAAACCAATTGCACTCTTAAGCCTTTAACGAGTTTGGGAAGTCTTTCATTGCGACTCGGCTGCTCTGCACATTCGAGTTGCTTTTGTTGGTTTTACCTAATGAGGCTTAAAACTAATGTGGACCTGCCAGAGGCATAATTGCTGCTGTATACCAACACGGAGAATAATTATTCAGTTGGGAATTAATAATGAGCAAATCAGCTGTTCCATCAACGAAAATCACAGCCCATTCGAGCTTGTGCACTCATTTAAATTAGCCTAAGTCATCCATGTAGAGATCAATGCTCTGCTTAAGAAACCTTTATAGTTTTCCACTGTGCTGTTTGATTTTTAATATTAACGAAGGAGTTTTGAACAATAAACAAGTCATCCCGCAACTTACTCTCAAGGGTTTCCCGTCCATACCACTCCAGAGGTGATTGTGTGCTCCGGCACATCTCTGTCTTGAAGCCTGTGCCTGATGCTTGACTGCACATTTCTTTCCGATACGCCTTGGTGCTGCCCTTAAGAACAATCTCTCTGTCCGTGCCATCGTTATCCTTTATAGGACGGACAGACTTTTCTGTCCTACAAGAGCCAAGCAAATTCTCAATAAAAAACGACGACCCCCTGGATGTGGTGGAAGTATGCTGCTGTTGGCTTTTGTCGTGCATCTCGTTCAAATTCCAGTTACAGCAATCGCCGGGTGATTCGCGAATACTTCTAAGCAAAAAGCAACGAATCCTTTCTCTCCGGATATCCCCGCTCAACCATCGCTTGAAATCCGTCGTGCGTCCACGGCGCCAGTGCAGAGAGAAGCGGGCGCTGTAGTGGGCTAAAGGAAAATCCAAGTCAAGTCAAATGCTTAACAAGCGGAGGGCATTCTGCTATTGGACGATCACAATAGCAAATGGGATTACTCGTGAAAGGGTATTACCGGCTCCGGTTCGACATCTCTTTTGATCGTGCCTCAGGGTCGGTGGAACCCCTGTCACAGAGGGCTGTATGTGGGTCAATTAGGGAGCAAATCAAAATACAGATAGTGGTTGAGCGCATCGCGTCAGCTGGGGATCTCTAGAATCGGATGCTGCTCCGTCTATTGGTCGGATGGGTCGCTACATCACAACGACATTACAGCAATCGCCGCTGTTTGGCAGGGAGGCAGCCTTCTTCGGGGCATCCCAGGATCTGTGTTTGGTTAATGCATTTAAGTCAAATTTTATTTTTAAACCACAACTAAACATTCAGGATTTTTTTTGGAACTCATCATGATCTGTAAACGCTTAACCTTTTCGACCTTAGACGCTTATTTAGGCTACTGACCCATGAAATTTGTTTGAAAATATTTTTTCGAGCGTTAACAGTAAATTGCAATTAAGTTCCTGCATTATGCATTGTTTTCTTTTTAAATCGGAGTGGTTCCCCGGATTCTTATTTGAGTGCATTTGTCATTTGCAAGCATATAATTTGCATCGCCATTGGAATATTTAAAAAAAAAAACAGAACTTGCCAACATTTCGAAATAATTTAGATTTGTTATAAAAGTTCATTATAAATATTTTTTTAGCATCCCGCACGGGCACGAAATGATATTAGGCTAATGAAGTCTTTAGGCCTGCCCTCTAAGAAGAAAAAGGATCTGTCAAACGTTTCAGAACCTTTTAGGGATTCCCATTATGGGATCATTTTATGGATTTAGCCTAGTTTTAATTGATTAAATTTAGTTTTAGTTCATTTTAATCTTAATTACATTTTATGAACTAACTCGTAAACAGGCTACTTTATCAGTAAAAAAAAAAAAAAAAAAAACATTAAAAAAAAGTATTATGCAATAATTTAAGATATCTCTCCTTATATAGAACCTTTTTGGCATAATGGGCTCTTTAAAATGGAGTCAAGAACTCTGTGGTTTTATATTGAACCCCACTGAACATGTGTGTTAAGAGGCGCTATAAATCATAAAAACAAAATGCACAATGCTTCCAAATGTAAAACTAGGTAGTTGTTACCTGATTCTTAAACTTACTTTCATATGTTGCAACGTGATATAGGATTTGTTTTGACTCAGGTATGTTAAATAATACGCTTTGATTTTAAAGCATGTGATTTTGAATCACATGTGGGTTGTTTGGAACATTTTTACAGCATGGGATTTGTAACACCTAATAAAATTTAACCTTGAAATAAAAAATAAAATAAAATGTAAAATAAAATTGCCCATTATTATACCTAAAAAAAACTATTAAGTGTATTTAAATTTTTTATTGGTTTTATTTTATCTAAAATATCTGTGATTTGACGTTAGACCGTACAGACAGCTCAAATCGCATTCTGGCCCAAATAAATCCCGTTAACAAACTTATTTCAATGATCATGATTTAGCGAGGTCACAGCATAATCCTCTTCCGTAAATGAGTAAATAGCGTGAAATTGAGTAGACTACTTCCGTTAAGTTAATACATGTAAGAAGAAAACTCATACAATAGGCTACACAAAATCATTACAAAATTCTGAAATTAATTTTACATTTTGAAAATAAGTTTATAGGCTTGACATTTCATTGTTATCTATGACGTGATTTATTGTGCTAAAAGAGGTAGGCTTGTAATAGTTAATCATAATAATAATATAAGCACAAAGTGAAAAAGATTATCAGCTCATGCTGTTAATTATAGTTTCTATAATTAGTAATTATACATGACAAATACAGTTATTTCTTCTGACAAAAATATAGAAGGCTATGAAAACAATGTGTGCAGATTTTCTAAGATTTCGTTTACATGGACATTTCTTGGAATTCTTCCGTAGCCTACTTTTTTAATTTAGCCTATGGATGGACTGAAGTTGAGAACTTTGATACATAATTTAACTCAAAATGTGTTATTTTATATATTAGGAATTTTCAGTAAGCCTATCTTTAAATCATATCGTTGAAGATCTGAATGTTACTTTTTACGTCACTGCTATTCATTTGGGTTTTATAAAACCGATTTTCGAATTTGCGGTTTAAAGCGCAGTATTTTATTTTAGTAAAATGAACAAATTGATAAAACGTGTATTTCCGTTTCTCTTTCACAACAAATAAATAAAAATAGTAGGCCTATGCTATTAATTTACCATTTACCAATGCTATTCGTTAACAGCCTGTAATTATTGTGGTAGGCCTATTATTGATTTCAGCAAAGACTAGTCGAGTAGATAATATAATCTGTGTCTTTTAATTAATTAATTAATAATAATAATACATTAATCCATAAATATCGACCTTTAGCCAAATTTTTTTGCAAATATGCTTCAACCACACTGTGCTTGGCATGGTGTCCTGCAACTGGTAACAATAGGAAAGGCAATATCAAAGTTATCACTTACTGTAATTAAACAGGCTTCAAGTTTGAAAATCCTTATTGTGATACATATGGTGTCAAGCAATTTTGCCTAGTGTGTTCTCTGCGGACAGTGGTGCCAGTTTGCCTGTTAAACCATGGACGACATCACCACTTAACCCACTTACTGCAGGTTTTGATGTAGGGTTCACTTTTTTTACTTCTCTTCTTTCCCTCCTTTTTTTTCATCATGTGAGTGAGAGGCAGAGATTATTTAGCTCCTATTACTGTGTGTACTTCGGCACTTTCTCTGATATGGCACCAAGTCCGACCCCCTGTATGTGAAGGCAGACAGCCCCTGGCCTCATGGGCATGTAACCCCACTGATCCTTATCCAGACTGGCATGGCCTTTTCACACTGGTGACCAGTACTGAGACCTTTAATGCTCCCATCTCCCTCTTTTTCTCTCTCTCTCTTTTACTTTTTCTCTCCCACTACACATTATCTTTCTTCCATTTATTGAACTACCCTTTGCCCTCGTTGTCTTTCACTATATGTCACATTTCTTTCCCATCACGTGAACTCATCCCTCCCCCATTTGTCCATGTTCACATGATATCGCTATTCTCCTAATAAGCTTCAAAAGACCACATGGTGTAACCATATTTCCTTCCTATGATGGACTGAGAAAGGAAACGGGCCAAATAAATTGTAATCAAGTTAGAAAAGGTATAATGGTTTTCTTCTTTGCCTTTATTTCTGCTTCTGTTTGTTAAGCTCCTTGTGTATTTTCCTCTGGGCATGTTGTGATGGCTCAGTCTAAGCTCTCTTCAGGGGCATACTTTATGAATAGAGAGTATTAAAAGACTTTTAGATTAGCATATGACCCAGTTCAGATGGATTGTCCATCCAAACAGTAACCATGCATCTTGAAAAGGTGCTTTATCGCTATATAATCTAGTCTCCTCTAGTAATCCAGTCTGGATTTCATTATGACTATAATAATTCCAAGGCCACTTCTTTCAGCTCTGTCCACAAATCTTGTCTTGTAACAATTGACACAGGTCAATCTTTGGCAAAATTCTAGTATGCTTTACATCAGTTTTGGCTTTGAAGGGGTGGCATATATGAAGCCCCTATTGGTGGGGTTACAGTATAGCAGGTAAAAGATGTGCAGTTGTGGTTTATCTCACTCCTTTTCGTAGATACTATCATGGGCACATTTGCAGAAGAGATATTTTCACATACTCTATGCAAAGTTGGTCTTTCAGACATTTCTCATGAGGAAATAATCAAAAGTTTAACAAGTAAGAAAGCAGAACCATAGACGTTTATGTTACTCTGCTTAATAGTGCTTAACGCACCCTGGGCTTTAACTGATTACATGTAATATGGATTATGTAATCAGATTCCAAAATGTGAGTAATGTTGTAACTAGATTATATTACTTTTTAAAATACACCAATTAGACTACAGTTACATTTTTATTGATTACATGTTATTCTCACAATAGCAGTGAATTATTAATTATTTGTTATTTCTTCCTATAATGCTTAATGCTTTAATATCTTTTATCTTTTCCTTTCTAAAAAAAACAACAACTATTGCTTGTATACGTTCAGAAGCTTTTCCAGGTTTGTGGAATTGTCACTGAAAACGTCTCGGTTACGTATGTAACCCTCGTTCCCGGAAGGAGGGAACGGAGACGTACGTCGAACGTGAACGACTGAAAGGGAACTGAGACCCACAACATTTGATCACTAGATTTACATAAATCATTTCACTTTTTTTTCACAAATCAGTAAAATTGCATATCGAATCAGCTCCTGATGAACACGATATGATTTGGATTATCACTCAGGGAGTCATTTAGCTATGTATTACTGTCTTTTATTACTCATTTTAACTTTTTTGTGATCTGAACGTCTGAATATATATTTACTTGAAGTTAATAAGTTAGGCCAATAATAAAATTGTCGATGATATAATAATATAATAAGGAGAAAAAGGCAGTTAATAAAATTCACGTTTCTCAGTTAATGCTTACATGACATGCAGGTAAACAGATAAAATATTTAATCATTTTTAGTAAGCGTTTTATTTTGGATTGTTTTTATTTTACTTTAAACTATGAATTAATCAATAGCTTTTTATTAAATTTATCACAAACCCAAGTTTGGGAAACCCTTACATAATGTGATTTTAAATGGACTTCATGTTTTTGATGACAAAGAATGGAATATATTTTCTTTGTCTTTTTATTTTTATATCAATATTGTACAAGATTATACTATTCAAATCAATTTGATAAAGTTAGGTGAAAAGTATTTTATATATATATATATATATATATATATATATATATATATATATATATATATATATATATATATATATATATATATATATATATATATATATATATATATATATATATATATATATTTTTTTTTTTTTTTTTTTTTTTAATTTAAATGTAATGGATTATGTTACTAGCTATACAAATGTAATTTGTAATCAGTAACTGACTACAATTAGGAAGGAAACTACCCATCACTGAACGCACCCAGGCTGTTGGAGGCTTATAGTTTAACCATGTGGCATGAGGTTTATTATTCAGCAATGAATAAAAATGTCTGTGATTTAAACGTGTATTGGCTCCTGTAGCATTAACTGTTTAGTGTTCTAGTGCAGATGTGACGTCAGTGATCTGAACATCCATTTCTGTCTTTGTTTTACACAAACCTAGAGTGTTATAGCAGTCATCAGAGAAAGAATGGCACCAAATAGACTGTTATAAAGCTATGTTGGCTGCAATGGCATGCATAGAGCCTGTTCAGTGTTTGAGGGTAACACTTTACAATAAGGTTTCATTAGTTAACTAGTTAACATGAACTAATAATGAACTGCACTACATAATTTATTAATCTTTGTTAATGTTAATTTCAACATTTACTAATACATGAAATGTATCCCCCTACACTGCCCCTGCCCCTAAACCTACCCATCACAGGAAACTGCACAGTTTACTTTCTGTGAAAAAAAACCCTCATTCAGTATGATTTATAAGCATTTTGAAAAGTGAGGACATGGGGAACGTCCTCATATTTCACCCTCTTTTTGTAATACCTATGTCATACCCATGTCATTATACACATTTGTGTCCTGATATTTCACAAAAACATGCCCACACACACACACACACACACACACACACACACACACACACACACACACACACACACACACACACACACACACACACACACACACACACACACACACACACACACACACACACACACACACACACACACACACACACACACACACACACACACACACACACACACACACACACACACACACAGGTTTGTTTTGCTATCTAAGTGAGGGCATTCCATAGGCGTAATGGTTTTTATACTGTACAAACTGTACATTCGACCCCAACCCCTAAACCATACCATCACAGGAAACATTCTGCATTTTTACATTTTTTAATAAAACATTGTTTAGTATGTTTTTAAAGCTATTTTATATATGAAATGTCCTCATATTTCATGCTTACATTGTAATACCAGTGTAATACCCGTGTTGTTATACAAATTTGTGTGCTCATAAAACACACACACACACACACACACACACACACACACACACACACACACACACACACACACACACACACACACACACACACACACACACACACACACACACACACACACACACACACACACACACACACACACACACACACACACACACACACACACACACACACACACACACACACACACACACACACACACACAGGTTTGTTTTGCTATCTAAGTGAGGGCATTCCATAGGCGTAATGGTTTTTATACTGTACAAACTGTACATTCGACCCCAACCCCTAAACCATACCATCACAGGAAACATTCTGCATTTTTACATTTTTTAATAAAACATTGTTTAGTATGTTTTTAAAGCTATTTTATATATGAAATGTCCTCATATTTCATGCTTACATTGTAATACCAGTGTAATACCCGTGTTGTTATACAAATTTGTGTGCTCATAAAACACACACACACACACACACACACACACACACACACACACACACACACACACACACACACACACACACACACACACACACACACACACACACACACACACACACACACACACACACACACACACACACACACACACACACACACACACTGATTTTTACTTGTGAATTAACTTTGAGTATTATAGTAAGTTTTAGAGTATACATTTATTCTTACCCTATTAGCAAATATTTTTATTGTTTTAAGTTTAAACTTAATTTTGATAGGTTTTTTTTTTTTTTTTAGAAAAAAGTTTCTGCTTCTTAAGCAAATGTATTTTTATTTAAGAAAGTTTAGATATTTGTACTGTAAAACAAGTGTATAGGGCAAAAAATGAGCACCATGTCCACTGACCCTAGCTTGTAACAATCAAGTTGTTTCAGTTCAGAAACAAATAGTTCATTAGAAAAAGAATTAGATTTTCTCAAATTAAGTACATTTACAAAAAGTGCTAAACCGAAACAGCTGTTTCTTTACAACATCTCTTTTGTAGAGCAAATGTTGAACCTAAATCTTGAAACCATGAGAGATGAGAGTTTCTCCACCATAAGGGACTCTTTTCAATAAACATTTAGATATTAGTTATGACAACTTCTATGTTGTTGCGGGAATGTTTGTCTGTATGCCTGGCTGCACTGATGGGTGGCATGCATGATGTTTATGCACAGGCAGAAGTTCAGTCAGTCATGACTTTAGTATGATCGTTAAGGACTGTTTGCTGTTTCCTATAAAAGACAGTAGCCGGGTTCAGGCATACCCGGATGCTTCTAAAGCCTGGACCCTTCATTTGACCCATTAAACTCTCCATTGACATCAGACACATTTAAGGTCCAGACATCTGCAGTCGCTCTTTAGTAGTGCGGTCAGCCCGAACGCCCTCATGGTCTCTGCGGTCTGAACCCGGATTGAGTCGCCACCGTGAAATTGGACTTGATATATGGGCGGAGGCACAGCTGAAGTTTTGCCGAAGTCTTGCCTCTGTGGTTGATACCGCATCAGTTTGCAATTTTCTGAAATAAAGGGTTAAGGACAGAGAAGCACACATCAAAATCCTACCCCAGAATTCGTATTAAAGGAAACGCAACACAATTTATTATGTTAATAAGGTTGCATTTGATCAGATGCATGACATTTGATACCATACCTTTACAGTACTTTATTCATTTTTGTAAAATCTTTCCAAGGTGAATGTACATCAGATGAATGTACATTTAGAGAATGTTTTCTATTGTCATCTATACAGCATGTTCAACATGTATAGAGGTCATGCATGAAGAATTATGAGCATAAGGTATGTAACTCATGATTGTTTATGTATTTCTGCTATTGAAACAGTAAGATTATGAGGCGATATGCTGGTGGTTGTTATTATTATTATTATTTATTTGCTTAATTGAACAAATTATTTTTACCAGTTTACTAAACTTTCTGCTATAGATATTTATTTTATAGAAGAGGAAAATAATTGTTATTCCAAGATTTTCATAATTATTTCAGCTTGGCCTAAAATGTCAGTTTATCTTCTTTATCAGCTGGAGGATTTTAACGAAGAATGTCTGTTTGTTTAACCTCTTCATGCTACGTTGCCCCCTGTCAACCCCAGCTCGTCATGCTGCCACAAAGAGGTGAAAATGTTTTTAAATGCAGTTCAGAACCAAATTTCCACTGCTCAAACTCTCATCCTCAGCAAGGTTGAGTATATAACAAATTACATGGCAAAAATAGAAATTGATATTTTTTTTTAATATATAACTGAACAGCATGGCAGTGCTTATGTTGTTTAAAGTATAATGTTTTTGACAGAAACTAGCAGTAAGAATTAACAAAATTTTACAAAACAGCTTGTGCCCTTGGCCAGGTTTATGTTTTATTTCCGAAAACAGCTGAAGTGTTGAAAATGAGAAATATAAGTGAAGTACTAAAGGGAAAAAGGGCCATGTGCACGGGCATGGCCACAAGCGACTTTTCAGTATTACAACTGAAATATGCTTATTTTACAATTAAATCTCCTAAACTGATTTGCTAGTTAATGGCCTTTTGCATCACACTTTGCATAAAGAATTTAGACAAAAACACTTTGTAAGTTCTAATGCTTTGTACTCATTTTATTAGTGAAAGGCTATTCATAAAGAATTGATCAAAACATCCAAACATTCCCATTTGTGTGTGTGTGTGTGTGTGTGTGTGTGTGTGTGTGATGCAGATCCACACGTGAACACAAATAGTCAAATCCTAAGAAGTGTTTACATTTTTTTTTTAAATAATAGTGTTTAATCTAAACCACATACAATCAATGCCTTTGATGTTCAATATTATTTTGAAGACTTCACATGGATTGTTACCAGAGTGCATTAAGATTGACTTTGTGCATGTGTTGTCATTTTTCATGTCTCGATTTATCATCCCAAACCCAGGTTCTGATTTCTGAGTTCATCTCCTTGACTGAGTTTATTTAACCTGACAATTAACTGGTTGTTGCATGGGGAGATGCAGTGCACGCTTTACTGAACTGCTGCTGGATGAAGGGATTGCGTGAGAAAGAAAGAGAAGGAGAAAGATGACACAAAGAATGTGCAATGAAAAGCAAAGACATGGTACTGTAAGCAAGCTGGGCTCAAGGTCATATCTGCAGCTCTTATGGTCAATTACCTTATACCGATTTACTTCACTCTACACTGTTAAAAACAAAGGTCCCAAAAGGGGATTTTCACAGGAATGCCATAGAATAAAAAGAAATCAGTCAACAGTTCTTAAAAGATCATTTTTTTCCATAATGCAAAGAATATTTTAATATTCCAAAGAACCTTTGGTGCATGTGTGGAAAGGTTCCATATATATTAAAGGTTCATGGAACCATCAATGCCAATACAGAAATTGTAGCACATGACACCGTTTGGCATCAGACCATCCCAGGACAGGTTATTCAGAGTAGATGCACCAAAGTTTGTGCTCCTAAACATGGAGGCTATGAACAGTTGGATCGGTTGGTCACATCACTGGCTTTGAAGTTTCCAAGACCTAGGCCATCTGTATTGACTAATACGTAACATCTTTTTTGAGAAGAAAAGTGGGGAGAACTTGGATGTCAGGAGGGATCCTCTTTCAGTCGCCAAGTCTAAAAGTAATGGGCAACTTTATTAAAAAAGACAGAAGAAATGACATTACCTCACTGAATTAGGAGGCCTGATGGTGAATCAGTATAATATATAAAGAGTTACCCAGTCATCCCTCCATCTCTGCTTCTTGAGGATGGATTGCTCATGCCTGGCCAGCCTAACTGTGGTAATTGGTGAGCCTGTTTGGGGAGTGGTGATTAAAGATGGATGTGGGGAGTGGAGGCAGGACTGGGTTAACAGAAAGCGACAGGAAAGATGAAAGGCGGTGGTATTAATGCATTGCCCAGAGGAGAGGAGCCCAGCCCGGAGACGCTTGTTTTTCACTCTGTTTGTCACGCAAGTTTCCTGCCCCGCCCAGCTCGGCCGCTGAGAGGCCACTCCCTCTCATTTTTTTCTTTCTTTCTGTGTCTCCTCACACAATCTCTGCAGCTTTGCTCTATTTCTCTCACCCTGTTTCTTATGGTTTTGTATGTGTGGCACTTCACTATGTTATATGTTCTTCTCCCGTCACACACAGATCTGTGCATCTTGGTTGTGTCTTTCTGTATGTTTGTACCTGTCTGTCTATTCATCAGTCATCTTCTGACTCTGTCTGTGTTTGAATCTTCTGCCGCCATCTTTCTCTCCCTCTTTTTTTCTGCCTGTAAGTCGCTAATGCCTTTTGTAAAGGGGAAAATGTGTGTGTTTTTTTTTATTTTTTATTGCTCTTCTCTCCGTGTAGGTCAGGCAATGAAAACAACTGCTGGTTTAAAGGTGCTTTAAGTGCTTTTAATTAATTGATGAGAGTGGAAATGCTTTAACATAACTTCCATCTTTGGCTCACCCTTTTCTTTCTCTCAGTAGAATGTTACTAAAATAGCATAGGTGGATGAGACTTGCCTTTTAAGGACTTCTTAAGCAAAAAACAAAAAAAACTAAAGTGAAGATCTTCCCTTCAAAACCCATTGATCAGTTTAAGTATTTTATCTTTGAGGAAAAAAATTATATATACATCACCTTGTGTATTTGAGTGCCAAGGTGCTCCTCAGATATGAATAAACGAGTAACATAATAAGGTCTTATTTGTTAACATTAATTAATGTATTAACTGACTAACGTGAGCTAACATGTTACAGTATTCATTCATCTTTGTTAATGTTAGTTAAGAAACATCACTCATTGTTTGTTCATGTTAGTTTACAGTGCATTAATTATTGTATTAGTAAATGTTGAAATTAACATTAACTAAGATTAATAAATGCTAGACCATTCTTAGTTTGTGTTAACTAAAGTTGTTAACCAATGGAACCTTACTGTAAAGTTACTGAAAAATCTAACAAAAATACATTTTAAATAATGACATTTTGGAAATTTAAATAAGACTTTAGGCATCCAAAACAACATTAATTATCATAGTGGTAGCAACACATAATATCTGTAAGAAGTCAATTTAATTTTCTAATTCCTAATTTTATTGAAATATGATTTTATTTCAAATCTCCCAATATTGGTATAAAATATGTTGCAGCTAAAAAAAATCATCTAAGAGGGGATTATTATTATTATTATTTTTTTTTTTATAGTACACCTATTGACAACACTGAAATAAAATGTTTTAGGACAACATTTCTATCAATATAAGCATTACGGTTTGGTCATCTTTTTTTCATCTCCTCAGATCTTCTCCAAGGTAATACTTTTATTATTATTTTTATTTTATTTTATTTTATTTTATTTTATTAAAATGTGTTAGCTACATGTTAGATTTATTACATGTACATATAATTAATCACAAAAAAATACATTTACTCATTTAAAAAATCTTTGTATGAAAACCTGAGAATGAAGAGTTTTTTCATGTTTTTCTTTTACATTTAGAATTTTGTTAGTTGATTCTTTCTCTGCCTTGAGATTTCCTATGCAATTTATAACTAAAAGTACCAAAAATGTATAACAATGTTTGCTTATTTAATATACTACTTTAATTAAACTTTTGAAATAATTACTGGATATTTTTACTCTTAAATCCATATACTGCCATATAACCATTGTCTCTCTCAGGAATTAGGTATGTGCATAGTTTTTTTTTTTATTATGATATATGTATTGGTTCATTGCATCTCATAAAGTCATATAAAAATAAATGTATCTCATACCTTTGGGTATCCTGGAAGTGTGTTGCCAGATATGGATTTCTGTTTGCTTCAGATCATATAGAACAGTGGTAATAACTGAGTAGCAGGTTAATATTTGACAATTGATAGCTAGCTGTAATCTCTAATCCATTTTTCTGACTGGTCAATTACCCCAGAGGCATCTCAAATGCTGGAATCCTTTGTCTGATTAATGGCTGTTCAGTTGACTTTAGTTTGTTTTGGGCAAAAAACAAACAAACAAAACAACAACAAAAAAACACGACTGAGAGAGACAGCGAGATAAACTTTTTTGTTTGCTTATATAAATTGTTTTGTATGCTGTGAGCAAGCAATTCTTCATTGCCTTTACCACTTTATAGATTATTAAATCATTTATTTTAAACTGAAACTCATTTATAATGATAAACTAGGGGAAATTAAAAACAAATTCTATGTACTTGTTTCTTGTATCATTTAGAGGTGCATTTTCCTATTTAAACATTGAGGTGATCAAAGAAATTAAAATATTAGCCTGGTTATTGTGCTCCCCTTTCAACCATCATTTAGTCAGGTATATGTCCTGTGCAAAGATTTTCCATTTTCAGTTTTCAGAGGAAAAACCTTGCCGTCGTATAGTGCCGTCATTAGTTAAATCCGATGTCTCTGGTCTGGTATACAGAGGGCTCCATGAGGTATGGATGTTGTCAGCTTCTATTTCCTTAGTATGACCTTTGGTGCTTGTCTGGGGTCAGTGAACACTTTTATTTCCCCTGCTCACATGCAGAGTTTCTCTCTTGAATAAAAGAAGATATCAGGATTAACGGGAAATGAAAAACATTCATTCTGAAGACGAACACTGCAGTGTCAGTATCAACTCACTCTTGAAGTCATTATGCTTTTCTGTTCAAAAAAAAAAGTATCTTTTTTCTCACGTAACACTTTACAATGAGGTCCATTAGTTCATGCATTAAGTGATATTAACTGTGTGCAATACATTTGTTGCAGAATTGATTTATCTTTGTTAATAGTTAATAAAAAACAGTTTTTAGTTTAGCTCAGCTCAGGCCCATACATTTTTTTTATTTTAATAATGTATTAGTAAATGTTGAAATAAACATTAAGTAAGATTTAGAAGTATTTACAAAGCATTAGAAGTAATGCTTTAGAAGTATTTTTCACTTAGTTCATGCAAACTAATGTAGTTAACTAATAAAACCTAATTTTAAAGTGTTGCCATTTTTCCTTTAACAGTTATTAAAGATACTAATGACTCATTTCTTTTCTTTTTTTTTTTTTTTTTTTTTACCCTTTGGCAAGTGAGAACTGGAACTTTAGATAAAGAGATGCAGAGATCTGGGTTTGCAGTTATTACTTTGTTTTACATTACTTTGTAATGGATCGGTTGTTTTTATCTTTTTGGGAAATATTTAGCAAATGTAAATTATGAAAAACAGTGTTTTGTGCATTTTGTTAAATGAGGTGAAGTACATTTACTTTGATTTATCAAAAACAAATCTGTTTTACGGATATGTTTATCTGAACAACTGCCTGATTACAAATTGCACTGAGACAGAAAATGAATAGATCACTTATATTTATGAAATAAAAAGGTTTAATAATAGTAATATTTTGCCCCAAATATTCCACAAATATAGAATGGCCATAATCCCAACTTTTAGCCATTGTTCTTTTTTTAACCCCCAAAACTCCCCTAAATAAATAAATAAATAAATTCAATGAATGTACACAGTGTAATAGTAGACAGTAAGAATTTATAATATAGATATTTCTATGACACAGACTGATATTTCTATTAAATGTTTGCTTTTTACTATGTTATATATAGCTTTCATTTTAAATATTGTTATTTCAGTTATCCTGGATTTGATTTAGTTGTCTGTTAATTGATATTTTGTAAGTACATTTTTTACATGTACATTTTTATATGCATTTTTTGTGTGTGTGATTCTGATTGTTTTTCTTTGTATACCGTTATAAAAGTTAAAATGTATATGATAAACTTTTACATTCATCCTTTTGATGTTATTAATATATTTGTTCTTCAATGTTCATTCTGAAGGACTCACAACATTTTATTTTTGTTTTTAAAACAATACAACCATAACAATTTACATAAAAATACATGATGACTTAAGTCAATTACCTTATGTTCAGTCTATGGTGAATATTGACAGTTGCCTTAATCTTTGCAAAAGTTGTTCTTTCCAGTAGGCTATTTCTCAAATAACTAAAATAATACATGGCTATATGTGACAATCATATAGTTTGTAATTATTTTTGTATCTTTGTGCAATTTGAGATCGAGGTCTGTTTTATTTGGCTAATGTTTAGAGATTCATTAACGTAGTCTATTTGCTATTACCAGTGAGTGGACTACCAACCAACTCTTAAGCCAGTTATAGCACTGAACTGAATGTAGACTGCAGTTGCATTATGTCATATTGACCAGTAGAGAGCAGCAGAGTTCTTCCAAACAAACGTCACCCTTTCTCGTTACTATCGTCGTCTTTTTTTTGCCAAGTTCTCTTTCTTATCTCACTCTAAACTGCTGTAGACGGAAAAACATGATTATGTTATTAACGACTGACTTGCTTCTGCTTCTGTATTTTCCGACTGAAAAAAGAGATAATACTGTCAAACACAGAGCTGTGCCGTGAGCATTCAGTTAATTTAATCAAATAATTACGATTCTTAATTAAAGCAGAAACTAATTAACTGAAATTTCTCCATTAATTCTCTTCCGTGACATATTCTCCTGGTATCTTAGTGCTTAGGCTTTTAAAATAAGAGTAAAAACATTGTGAAATATAAGTGGAATTTTTAAGTATATTTCTGAAAAGTAGCCTGCATAATTAGTAGACTGAAGTAGGCTTCTTTCTTATACTAAAAGCACACTTAAATAAACTTTTTTTTTTGTAAGGGTTTCCATGTTTTATGGACATATGATGTAAAGCCATAATGATTCTGTAACTATTGTATCCACTAACCCTAAATACAACCCTCACAGAAAAGATTGTGCATTTTACATTTTTCACAAAACATAATTGTAGCCGTTTTCCTCATGGGGACCAAAAGTTAAAGTCCCCACAAGGTCAAAATGTTCTGGTATTCCTATCCTTGTAGGATAATATTTGGTCCCCACAACATAGGTGTCACAAACACACCAGGTTCCACCTTCCCCCAATCACAGCGCACTTCCTCTCCTGAGTACTGATCATGCACATCTGCACCACATCAGCACAGCAATCACCTCCAGCACAAAAGACACTTGCTGCGTCCCAATTCGCATACTATCCGTACTACATAGTATTAAAATAAACAATTAGTATGTCCCAAATCGTAGTATGTTGAAAAGAGTATTCTAAAGATTCCCAGATGGTCTACTATTTCCGGTCATAATTCGAAGTGCAGATCGATGCGCACTCTAACGGCTGATATTGCCCACAACCCATTGCGAGATGGACGAGGATTCGATTAGAACTACAAACACGGATAAAAAGTTTAAAAAAACTACAAACATGATGGTTATGCGAGTCCGATGGTTAAGTAGAGAGGGTTAGATACAGGGGTTTGAGTGAGCAATTATCAGTATTTAACCTGACGAAAAGATATTTATTCAATATTATCCACATTATATTTCACCTGCAGCAGCATTGAGCACTTTTGTAATGATACGTTTGGCCATTAACTTTTAAATGCATCATTATATTTAAACTGCTAACACATGAGGGGTGTCTCTGCATTAGACCCACGAATGGCAGATCAACGTGCTACTACATTTATCTCCAATACGGTAGGAAATTAAATTTGTGGAGGATTTGAACTGTGACGATGATTGACAGGCCAATTTAAATGGTGACGGGATGCACATAACTAAGCGACAGAATCCGTTAAAGATGACAAAGTAGTATGTCCCAAAGCTTGCATACTCTTTTGCTACACACTCAAAAGTATGTACTTTTTCTTCACAAAAAGAGTACATTCTTTTAGGTCATAGTATAAGTAGGCAAATTGGGACGCAGCAACTCTCTCACAATCAGTCTTCGTCCGGTCTCGTTTGCATTAAGACTTACCTAAATGCTTACCTCTAGGACTGCCAAACCCACTTACCTGTCTCCAGTGTTGTCTCCAAGTCTCCCTCATTGCCTCCTCGTCTCCTGTGAAGTTCTCCTGAGTCCTCTTCGCTCCTGTCTGTCTCCAGTCTGTTTCCATCTGCAAGTATAAGGACATTATCACTCAGTCACTCAGCTTTCTTGTCTCTGTCCCTATCTGTGGATGCCATCCGCAACTGGCCCACACCCACTACCATCAAAGAACTCCAAAGATTCCTCGGATTCGCCAATTTCTGCCGCCGTTTCATCCAGAACTACAGCACCATCTCCTGTCCACTTACTCACCTCCTACGTAACAAGCCCAAGTCTCTGTCATGGACACCAGCTGCCACCCAAGCCTTCGAGACCCTCAAGGAAGCCTTCACCACAGCTTCCCTCATTGTTCAACCTGATCCAGAGAAGCCCTTCTTCATTGAGGTCGACGCTTCGACCACAGGAGTGGGAACGGTCTTGTCCCAGCAGCAGGGGAATCCAATTAGACTCCTTCCATGCGCCTTCTTCTCCCGCAAACTCAACCCGGCGGAGGTCAATTACGACATCGGCAAAAGGGAGCTTCTAGCCATCAAGCTGGCTCTGGAGGAGTGGAGGCATAGGTTGGAGGGTGCCCAACATCCATTCCTGGTTTTGACGGACCACAAGAATCTAGAGTACCTCAGAGACGCCAAACAACTAAACCCATGACAGGTGCGATGGGCATTGTTCTTTACTCGCTTCAATTTCACCATTTCCTACCGTCCTGGTTCTTAGAACATTAAGAACACATTCTTCCTGAGAAACTTTTCGTGAACCCCATCACCTGGTCTGATGAAACACTGCCCTACTTCAATGTCTCCTCCAACACTCCGCCGGGTTGCCCACCAGGTTTGCTATACATTACTCGGACACGGCGCACTCCTCTCATCCACACTTCCCAGTTCCCACACGTCACTGGGCACTGGCCACCCTGGGGTCAATGAAACCCTCTCGCTGCTAAAAGAGCGCTTCTGGTGGCCGATCATGGCAGCTGACATCAGAAGGTACGTGCGAAGATGACAGGAATGTGCCATCTTGAAGAGCCCTCGACATCTTCCCTCTGGAAAACTCCATCCTCTGCCCGTTCCCAACAGACCCTGGTCACACCAAGGAGTCGACTTCATTAATGACCTCCCTGCATCTGATAACTGTACCTGCATTCTAGTGATAATAGACAGATTCTCGAAGTCATGCCGCCTGATTCCTTTGGAAGGACTTCCCACTGCCATGCAGACCGCTGAGCTAATGTTCAACCATATCTTCAGACAATACGGAATTCCCGAGGATATCGTGTTGGATAGAGGGCCACAATTCATCTCCAAGGTATGGAAGGCCTTCTTCTCACTCCTAGGTGTGACCGTCAGCCTCTCCTCTGGGTACCATCCGCAGTCGAACGGGCAGACAGAGCGCAAAAATACAGGAGATTGGTCGCTTCCTCCGTACCTTCTGTCACAGCCACCAGAACTCTTGGAACCAGTTCCTGGAATGGGCCGAGTACGCACAGAACTCCCTGCGGCAACCTACCACCGGACTCACTCCATTCCAGTGTGTACTCGGTTACCCTTGGTCCGGGGAACCGTCGGATGTGCCTGCTGTCGACTACTGTCCACTAGGGACATCAGGTTGCGTCTGCCGTGCCGGAAGTCCCAGATTCATTGGCCCCTTTTGCATCATGAAGCAGATCAACCCTGTAACTTATCAACTCCGGTTACCTCCTCAATACAAAATACATCCCACCCTCCATGTCTCGTTTTTAAAACCTCACAACCCCTCTGTTTCTGTTTCCACAGAGCCTGGCGCAGCCGTGGAACCCCGCCCCCCCCTTCCTCTGATCACGCACACCTGCACCACATGGCAATCACCTCCAGCACAAAAGACATTCTCTCACACTCAGTCTTCGTCCAGTCTCGTTTGCATTAAGACTTGAATACTTACCTCTAGGACTGCCAAACCTACTTACCTGTCTCCAGTGTTGTCTCCAAGTCTCCCTCATTGCCTCCTCGTCTCCTGTGAAGTTCTCCTGAGTCCTCTCCGCTCCTGTCAGTCTCCAGTCTGTTTCCATCTGCAAGTATAAGGACATTATCACTCAGTCACCCACTTCAGTATCCTGGCAGTAGCCTTTACAATTATGTGAAAATGTTTTACTGTAAATGTGTGTCATTAAAAAAAGCTATGAAATTAGTTTGTTGACATTGTTAGTCAACCAATTCTAAGAGTTCAACAAGTGTCTATAGTTGAAGAAACACTTGATCAGATTTTTCCTCTGATCCTAAATCTGAAAGAGGGTGGCGCTGTTGTCCAAGAAATGCTTTGAAGTGACATTTCCTTCAAAAGAGACCAAATGAATCGCAACCCCACATGTTTGGTGCCTTTTTGCATTGTCTAAATTTTGCAGGTGATCATCTTGGTCATTCTGGCCTTGGAAATACTTTGTATAGTAAAAATAGTATAATAAAATGGGATAGTAAAACCTGAGATCACCCGGGGACCAGCCAACAGTCCCCATGAGGGAAATGGATTAATAAACATATAAAATTATGTTTTGTTGTTATTTTGTTTTATTAAAAAAGTTCATATTTTGTTTTCTGTGATGGGGTTAGGGGTAGGGTAAGTGTAAGGGGATACAATATGTGTGAGTGTGTGTGTGTGTGTGTGTGGGTCAGATATTCCCTAAGTTATGGGGACAAAATGTCCCCACACAGATGACAATGAGCTTGTAAATCAGCTAAGTTTAGGGTCAGGGGATAGAATATGCAGTTGCAAAGTATTAAAATCATTAGGTCTATGGATAGTCCCCATAAAACATGGAAACCCAACGCGTGTGTGTGTGTGTGTGTGTGTGTGTGTGGTTGCCTCATCTTACATCACCTATCAATCGCATATAATTCACATAACCTTGAAACTTGGAAATATTCTAAGACATTAAAAAGGATATTGCAAACATTGATTAAGACATCTTTGGCATTCATTCACGATCAAACACATCTGTATCTTTTTGACTGCCGAGTCTGCGAGTCTGTTTAATCAGTCAACATACATGCTGAATAAATTATGAGGACAAAATACGTTTATTCCCAGAAAAGAAACTCAGCCTACAAAAAATGTGTGTTGATATTGGTTAGCAATAGTAGTACATTTGTGACACTTTTTCTGCATTGTTACCAACCCTATATGTCCATGTTTGATGTGCTCCATCCATCCATCTCTCTCTCTCTCTCTCTCTCTCTCTCTCTCTCTCTCTCTCTCTCTCTCTCTCTCTCTCTCTCTCTCTCTCTCTCTCTCTCTCTCTCTCTCTCTCTCTCTCTCTCTCTCTCTCTCTCTCTCTCTCTCTCTCTCTCTCTCTCTCTCTCTCTCTCTCATTTGTAGTCATGAATGATGGTGTAGTGCTCTACAGTCATTACAACAGACACAGCAGAAGGACACTTCAATATTCCTTAGGTATAAATTATTAAGGAAACTTGAATGTACAGATGTTGAATCTCACTGCCTTCTTCAGTCCTTTATTTTTTCTCTAACCCACTAAACAAAGGTATCAGTCATAGTTAGAAAGGGTTTCAGTCATTGTTAGAAAGGGTATCACTCATAGTAAGTGCACATAGCAGGGCTGCAGAAGTGGCAAGCCTTTTACCCAAACAGACCTACCAAATCTTTATTGCATTAAGACACAGCATGTAGAGACCAGATCTGCATTTCCCAAAAGCATCGTAAGCCTAAATAGATCGTAGAACCATTGTCACCAATAGTCTCTAGTCCCTAAGATCAACTTAGATCATGATGCTTTTGAAGAACGCAGCACTCTAAAAAATGCTGGGTTAAAAATAACCCAAGTTGGGTTGAAAATGGACTAACCCAGCAATTGGGTTGTTTTTAACCCAGTGGTTGGGTTAAATGTTTGCTTAAAACAACCCAATTGCTGGGTTAGTCCATTTTCAACCCAACTTGGGTTATTTTTTACCAAGCATCTACTATTAAACCCTTAAACAAACATGCAAAACAACAGCAGGGCTGCCAGTGTGTGTTATGATGCCATAATGCAGTGAATTTTGGCTCTATGAAATCTTATTTTTTCCCAAATTGCATGAACATTTTCATTTTTGGACTCCATTTAAATAGTTATTTAAAAAGCATGTCTAGTTAATTTAAATGAAACTTTTTATTAACAAGAATTGATTAAAAGTTTAACAAAAATTAAATTTTTAAGGCCTTATGAAATAAGTTTTATTTATAATATCTCTTATATTATTTGTTTTTAGTTTTCTGGATTTCATTTTCAATGGTTTAATACATTTTAGTAATCAAAAAGCATGTCTAATTAATTTAAATGAAACTTTTTATTAACAAGAATTTATTAAAAGTTAACATGTTACAACAAAAATTACATGTTTAGGGCCTTATGAAATACGTTTTATTTATAATATCTCTTTTTTATTATCTGTTTTTAGTTTTCTGGATTTCATTTTTAATGCACTCTAAAAAATGCTGGGTTAAAAATAACCCAAGTTAGGTTGATAATGGACTAACCCAGCAATTGGGTTGTTTTAACCCAGCGGTTGGGTTAAATGTTTGCTTAAAACAACCCAATTGCTGGGTTAGTCCATTTTCAACCCAACTTGGGTTATTTTTTACCCAGCATTTTTTAGAGTGAGCCCAGGACGATATGATTTACTCCTATGTCAGTGATAACCTGGTTTAAATGACTTAGTACTAACAAGTTAATAATATTTAATATATTTACAATATACAATCAAAACAAAAAACATGTAGACTGTTGGGAAGATGATTATTTGAATTATGTTGAATTATACTTATACTTTAAATAAATGGTTGTAATATGGAACATGCCTTGAAAAGAAAAAGAGAGAGAGTAGAAAATAGTGTAAAAAAATGCCATTGTTTCCCCAGACAACAGAACCCATTTAACCAGGGAGCCAATAAAATGAACATATTCTGACATTAGACAGGGAACAGGAGAGGAATAAAGGAGTGGGGAAAATATATTAATATCAGACATATTTATACAGTCACTGCTCTGAGAACTTTCAGATAAATGGTGTTTCATCAAAAATGTTGCTCCATTTCTTTATTTGAGAAAGCCCTTCATGGAAGTGAATTAATGCAATGACTTTTGGCCCAAGAATGTAATGTAATTTGAGATTGGAATTACATTTATTATATTAACTGCAAATAACAATAAGAAAGATCAATTAATGGAAATAATTGAGCAAATCCTGGACACCGTGACTCCTGGGACTGAGTTTATTTTACAAATCAGCATTTGGACAGCAGCCCTAGAATTCTAAGCACTCATGGTATTCAAATATTTAGTTTATTGGAACTCTTTTAACTTTTTCTAAAAAATAACAAAATAACAAAAAGTTTGTTGAGAATTAGAGAAAACCGTAGATCTTGGCAGCTCTCTCATGCCAAAAGGTTCTGTCCGTTGCTGAAACTTCAACATGAAATTTCACCTCTAAAGATAATATATTCCCCTGCTGTTTTTTAAAAATCATATTGCTTTTTAAAAATGACCAACACCTTGTAGATTATCTTAGAAACCCCAATGAGAAGCTTACAGAGGTGGGGAGACTTTTCACCTTTCCATCTGTCAGTCGACAGGAATGATTTATTGACATTTCAGCAGATGAAAGAAAAAATTCAGAGGTGTGTGAAGTAATGACTTTACTGGTCTCCATGGAGATAAACTTCCACATTTTTTACAGATTTTTTATTTTTTTTGGGGTTAGCTGATGTATAAAGTACCCAGTACTGTGCATGGCTAAAGTGATGATAACGTTATATTTACCAACCTTAATGTGCTGCAAACCAATAGTGTCTATGTGCAGATTATTAATAGTTATGCAAACAGGTTTGTTGAATTAATATCTTCTGCCCTGTAAGTGTTTGTCATTTGAATGAAATGCATTGACAGCTTCTTTAGACGAATTAGGCAGGAGCTGCTGCGTGTTAATGAAAATGCCATTCAGCACACTGTGAACTTTTTAGCGAAAATTATGACTGCCTTTCCTTTTTTATAGACAGCAATGCACTTGTCTTGTGTATGTACTTGTCTGTTTCTGTAGTCAAATCTAAAAAGCACACATTTAGCTACAAGATGTCAATTAACATTCAAGGCTTTCAAAGCTGTTGAAAAAGATTCCTGAATAGTATACTTTTACTATGTCATATAAAGATATGGAAGAAATTGTAAGGAGTTTACAAGACTAATGGCAAGAACACATGTGAACTATCACAGGAAGAATATAAACACAGTTGGGACTAGAACTAGAAACAAAACATAAAAATTAAAGTCCTATGAAATTTTATTTAGAACTCACTTTGTATTTCTCTATTAAATCCATGTGTTTACTGCACATAGGAACAAGCATTTTTTGTTGTTGTTTTGTTTTAGTATAGCCTTTCATATTGTATTGTTTTGATTGGGAAACAAGAACAACAAGAAATGCACCATAAAGTCCAACTGTATTTTTAATACTTTAACAAAAAGAACACTTTTTTTCTTGATGTCAAAGTGGTAAGCCTTGGGAGCTCAAATCTTCTATTTGTAAGATGTTGCTGATTCTGAAACTCTGGAGTGTCTACAGATTGTGAGAGATAAAACGCATCTTAATACAAATCCTGCCTCTCTAGAGTTACACCGAAGCAGTTAAAGACTGAAGTTTCACTTTTCAGTTTTTTAGGACAACATGGATATATAAATCACGCTCTTTGATCTCTAGCAATTCATCAAAACAATTCTGGGACAATTTTTCAGATATGGACATAATCCACTGGTTTACTTCATTGGAACATTCACCAACTCTGTACAGTAAGCTTTAAAAATCTGTTCACCATCTCCTCCAACAGCCTGGCCTCATTGTTAAAACGTATATTAATACGCAACTTTTCTGTATGTTTGGATAGATGCTGAAATGTACAACATGGACGTATGGACTGCAAACTTACATTTATTTACAGGTCACTATCTGCAACACCTTCTCATGAACAAACACAGTGAACACAACTTTTTTTCTCTCTCTATTCATTTAGACATTCAGGAGGCTTTGACATTTGGCCAGAATTGGCTGTAATGTTGGTAAGGGACGTGCTTTTAATGGATGTAGTACCTGCGTTGATGTCTCTCTTTTCCCCACTTGTCTGATTTCATTAACCTCTTAATGTTTGGCCATCGAGGACTTAGAAAATTTGGAAGCTGTGATTATTGTGGTATGCAGTTGTCTCCCCATTAGGAGTTGTGCTGGAGAGTAACCATTCTGCAGAGGGGTAGACTAACATAAGCTTTCATTTTCTCACTACCCCCTTTCAGAGTCCTTTCACAGTAGCCACTGCACGCTTTGCCTCCCCATTTGCTTGCGGGTATGCTGGGCTGCTGGTAATGTGTGTAAACCTGTATTCACTGGAAAAGTTCTTAAAGAGTGCACAGCTATACTGTGTTAATTATCAGACATAACCGTCTCTGGGATTCCATGTCGGCTAAACACATCCTTTAAAGCCGCAATGACAGTGTTGGCTGTGGCTACAATTAGGCGTCCTACTTCAATGCGCACAATACACGGACATCCGTAATGAAATTCTATAACAAGGGTCCGACCTACCACATCACGTACAGCAGATATTATAACATTCAAATAAAGATTTTTTTTTAAATGTACGATAGATAAGGATTAAAGACTTGAGTTGTTTTTAAAATTTCACAAGTCTTTTTTGTCGAGTCGAGTCAAGTTTGAAGTCATTTCAGGTCGAGTCCCGAGTCAAGTCTGAAGTCATTTCAGGTCGAGTCCCGAGTCAAGTCTGAAGTCTCATAAAATGCGACTCGAGTGCAACTCGAGTCCGAGTCACTAACTCGAGTGCCCATCTCTGCCCTGCACTATTAATTTTTCTCACTAAGCAGGTCTTTAAATGGGCTGGTGTAGGATCTAAGATGGGGTAAAAACTTACCCAGATAATTAGCCAACCTCATCACTCTTCTTACTCCATCCAATTGGGTTGGTTCAGGCATCTCCAAGATCGCTCTGACTTGGTCTGGATCTGGTGCAACACCATATGCCCTGACACGTTGCCCCAGAAACATCATGTTGTCCGTTGCAAACACACACCTCTCATTCAAAGTCAAGCCTTCATCTCTGTCTCTTAAGGACCCAATGCAATCTCTTGTTGTGTTGCTGCATGTGTAAAGCAGTTTGACTTGATTTTTTTACCATAGTGTATTAAATGTGCTATATAAATAAACGTGCCTTGCCAAATGGGGTAATGAAAGTCATCAAAAGCGAGCTTTCCACAGACAATGGAATTTGCCAGAAGCCAGATGTAGCGTCCAGCTTTCTGAGTACTTTGGCACCAGCACCATTCATGTCAAATCCACACAGCCGTATCTTTCTTTGGGCCTTGGACACTACCACCATGCCCGCACACCATGGGCTGGGCTAAGTTACCTAGGAAATCACTTCCACATCCTCCATCCGTTTTGACTCTGCATGTATGGGTCCTTTAATTTCCCTAAGCCAAGGAACACTGAGGAGTATTCGGCTATAATGTCCTCATCTGTAACAACAGCTCCTGTGCCTAATTTGAACCCCCCCAACCACCATCAGTTCATTAAACCAATTAGTTACTGTCTCAAGAAAGCTAAATCCCCCTCCTCATTACTCTCTAATGCCCCTCTGTGATGTTATGGACCCCTCTAACTGACGTTTTTGCATAATGCCCCTTGTGGTGACATCTACTGCAGTCAGCCTCTCTAGCTGGGCAGTCTTTCCAGGGTGATTCTTAATGATTTTTCCCACATCTACCATTTCCAAGTAATTAGTTCTTTGTTTAAATTGGCTTAATTAGAAAAATAAAAAAAGTAATTTCTATAGTATAAACTTGTGAAATAAAAATATTAAATACAAATATAAAATTATTATTTATTATATTTATGTGGTTTTATTTTTGTAATGTGTTTTTGTTAAGTCATGTTATAATATTATTTTGAAGTGCTTGTTATTTACAATGGTTACTATTAATGTTAAAAAAAAAAAAAAAAAAAAAAAAAAAAAATTCAGGTGGCTCTGAATTGTGTTAAATCCAGACCAATAATCCTAATAATCAAATTAAATTATAATAATGATTAATGTTAATAATAATATAGGGAGCCCACAACAACAACAAAATCATTCAAAAATGTATTATCCGTGTTTTTAAATTGAAAGATAATAACAAATGAGATTTTAGTGATATTTTGACCACTCAAATACAAAATGTCCCCGGTTTCCATTTCAGAAATCTGGTCACCTTAAACAACGAGCCAGGCACCCCCAAACCCAAACATAAACATTTTGTAGAGAATATAAAAAGAACAGGCTACATCAAATGTAAAAGTACAACATGTAGGAAAATTACACTTTTAGGAACAATATAGCATTACAAATATATTTTAAGCAGCTAATACCACTCCTAGTTCTAAACCTACCCATAATCACTTAAAATATAATTTTTAATGGTTGAACATTTTCTTTATATAGCTACATATTTTTAATGACAAAATTATCAAGTTTTTTTTTTTTTTGGGTCGTGGGGTATTTAAAAATAAATAAATAAATGAAAATAAACTCAACAGTACTAATACTGTAAATTACAATATGGTAATAATACTGTAAATGCAAGTACAGAAAACCATACTGTAAGTGAAAATACAGTAACATTTACAATACAAAACATTTTACAATGAATTACTGGCATCCAGCTGCCACTAAAGTGTACAGCAATCTCTTTACAGTGTATACATTACTATGCCAAAAAGAGAGTTGTTATGACTGATGTAATGAAGAATATGTTGGTGGAAAGTGAGCAGTCACAAGATGTCTGGTCAGAGACGAATATCTCTTTGATGGGTGGTAGTGTGATTTTTGACATTTATGAAGTAGTGATTTGGTATATGAGTGCTCTCTCAAATCTACCAAAAAAAGCAGCATAACTCCATCAAAGCTCCTCTGAGTATGCGCTATGGACCATGCCCAATAAGTAGACTGTTCCGATCACCTAAGACTTCTTGCTCTTAATCTAATCCTCTATAGTAACACAGATGACAGTTTTGAGGGATTGTATCTTCCTTTTCCAATGGCCTCCAAGTGTGAAGCACCAGGGGGATTGAACTTAAATCAAATCTGTTGGCTGGCTAACTGCTCTTGTAATGTTGGGTGAAGGGCAGAAAAAGATTCTTTTTAAACTCTCAATTACCACCCCGGAAATTTGTCCCCTGATCTGATACGATCACAAATGGCTTCCCTCTATAGGAGATTAATTGTCTGAGAGCCATTAGGAATGTGTCTATGTTGCTGTGGATGTCTAAATATGTGTGTTATCAGACACATAAATATGACCCCCATTGTGAGGTACAGTAGAGGTCAAAACAATCTAACCCCGTTGAGTAGAAGACTGGTTGGAATAAGCGCAGTCTAGAATGGGTTAGATTAGCCATCTTCTGAATGCTTGGCTTACCTCTCCATTAAAAAAAATAAAAATGTACAGCCCAAGCAAGCTTTTTAATGTTGACGATTAACTTCCCTGCCCTTTAAGATCCAGTATTTGCGTCGCAATTCTGCAAATACACATTCTGCTCCTGTATGGTGCAGTCTTTCATCAAAGTGAACGATCAACTTGCTCAGGGGATGTCTAGAGTCAAGAACTATGGGGTGACTTGAATATTCATCTAGTTGTTCTGTCCTTCTGAGGCAACCACCAACCATAAGGAGCTGTTTAGTGCTATCACGTTCTAGAGCAAAGAACAGGAGACAGCTACTCATTGGTAAAGATTTACCTGACTTAGGATGGCTGATTTTGACAGGGAAACTTGGGCTTTGTGCCTGGCAGAGGAGAGCTGGTTTTGCTTCTTGGTATTCATCTGCAGTCAGAACATCATTATCCGTGGCCGCCCCATGTAGTACCCGGACAGTAGCTTTGAGTAATTGGTCGTAGGACTGGAACTGACCGCAATCCAGCAAGACAGGGTTTATGGCTGGAACAGTAAGCCCTCAAAAGGTAGCTTGTTTCGACTCTTCATCCTCCCTCTGTGGATGGAAAAGTGGACTCTTGGGCCACTGATCTGAGGGCAGAAGGAGAACTGGTGGGCCCTGGTTCCACTGGCTTGGATTAGAAAACGCACACAGCACACAGCTCTAAATGAGGGATTGACTGCTTTTTGGGGGAAACTCTTGAATGGGCAGTTAGGAAAGCTAACGCAACACCTGGGGAGAGATATGAGTTGGAGGTCTGGCAACTCTTTTTCCCATGCTTGCCATTAAGCAGAACACATGGTAGTTGGGTGCCATCCCATTCCCTCTTCTTGTCCCACAGGCACTGAACTAATATTTTAGCTCTTGTAGTGTAAGGGACCATGTAACCCAATGGGTCATATTGGCTGGCCAAGACCTTATCAATGTTGCACATTGTGGAGACTGAGCAGCTAATGGGACGGCACTTATAGACAGTGTGTCTAATACACAGTGCCAGTGTAGTCCAAGTTAGGGTTGGACATCGTTTTAATTTGAACGATTCTGATTCTGATTCCGATTCTTACTTTCAATTTCGGTTCTTTTCGATTCTCGATTCCGATTCTTTGAGGGGTGGAGTCATAACATGTCACAGCACAGGCTCATTTCACAAAGGAAAATTTTATTTTGATTCAATAATGAGTTTTAGTTTTGGGACTTTCTCCGCTGGCCTTTTCCCCTGCTTTGCTGCATAGGTGAATGGAGTCTCCACCGGTTTAGCAATAGCATTAGCAGCAGTCATATTAGGACTGCTACTAGCGTGGGCAAAATTTTTGCGTAAAGCTAATGTACATTTATCTACGAGGGGGAAAAAAATAATTTCAGTAACGTTGTTGTTCACCACAAATAGCAATTTGGTCAAGGGCTTTGTTATTGCACTACAATCACTTACCTGATTGTGACGAGGTAACGTTAAAGGGATAACGTTAGTTCACCCTGAAATGAAAATAAAGCCATCTTTTACTCACCCTGCTGTTGTTCAAATGCAAATTATAAGTGGTCCTTTGAGCTGAATGAGGAGCTGTCACAAGTAAGATGTATCAGAGTGATCCTGACACCAGACCTAAATCTCCTGAGCCCACTGTCAGACCCCAGCAATCAGTGCGTACTATAAGGTTTTGCGAGAAAGAAACCGTATTATTCAGTCAAAACACTGAGCTTGGACGTTACTCTACGCGCGTTCCCGTGTGTGCGCACTCAAAGCCGTCAGCAGGCACCGATGCTCATGCCTACTATAACTCGCACTGTTGTCATGGCACCCAGGATAAGCACACGCGCACCATTTTGAGAAATCAGGCTCAATAGAAACAAACGCGACTCTCATCTTTTTTTATAACATATATGATAAGAAATAATACTAATAATAAAACCTCCTGAAGTGAATGTTGTGTACCAGTTTGTCATGACAACATTGCGTGAGGCTACTGATGGCTTGGAGTGCGCACACCCGGGAACACGCGTAGAGTAACGTCCAAGCTCAGTGTTTTGTCTGAATAATACGATTTCTTTGAGAAATCGTATTATTCTTACTATAAGGTTTCTTGCAAAACCTTATAGTACGCACTGATTGCTGGGGTCTGACAGTGGGCTCAGGAGATTTAGGTCTGGTGTCAGGATCACTCTGATACATCTTACTTGTGACAGCTCCTCATTCAGCTCAAAGGACCACTTATAATTAAGACTGTTAGGCTCTGGTGGAATGTGAGCTGCCACAAGATGTCCGGTCAGAGAATAATATCTCTTTAATGGGTGGTATTGTGCAGATACATTTATGCAGTAGTGGTTTGGTATATGAAATCGATCAAAACAAGCAGCATAACTCCATCAAAGTTTATTGGTTTATTTTAGAGTATGCGCCTTTGACTACACCCCAAGAACATGACTGTTCTGTTCATGTGAGACTTCTTGCTCTTAGCATAATATTTCTTAAGTCAAAAGGGGGCACTGTCTCTTTTATAAATATAATACAGATTTGAGAGCATTTTAAGGGGTGGGTGGGGGTGGGGGGGTGGGGTGAAATGCTGTTTCATGCATACTGAGCTTTTTATACTGTTAAAGACTTGGATTCCCATCCTAAACATGGACAAAGTTTAAAAAAAAAAAGTTGGACGTTTGATGGAGTATTTCTGTGCCAAAAATACTCCTTCCGGTTTCTCATAAGTTTCGGAAAGGTTTTTTTCGAGTATGGGTATATGTGATGTCAGATGGGGCGGAATGTCCTTGTACGGGCCGTACGGGCTCTTCTCCCGGAAGGGCGCGCGCGAGACTAGAGCGAGAGAGCAAGCCGGCTGCGCTGCAGTCACAGGACTTCACGGAATCAATAATGTCACCAAAGCAAGACAACCCTGCACAGCTTCCCAAAGAACCCAGCCTTAATGGTACAGTGGATGGAGTTTGTTTTTCCGGAGCAGGAGTTGTGCAAGTGTTTGTTTGTTCCCTGAATTTCGGCGACGATGGTTTATAAACAAGGTTGTAGCTCGTCTAATGCTGAAAGATGTAGCAATTCCAGTGATTAAGGTTCACGGTCGTGTGTTGGTTGCAGGCGGTGAGTAAAACTGCTTCAAATGTCTATCTGCTGTTAGCTATCGATTCCATTGTTTTTCTATGTAAACATACATAGCTCAACATAATAGCTGCGCGCGCTCGCCATTCTTTAGCTCCGCCCGAACGATACGCCCCCATCCGCTCTGCTTTTTTCGGAAAGACTCGGTACAGCGTATCTTTCTTTTATAAATATAATAAAACTAAAGACTTTTCCGAGAAATGAAAGATGCAATACTACTCTATAGGTACTCAAGATTGACATGAGATTGACTGAAAATGAGTGTTTCACCCCCCCCCCCCCTTTAAACAACAAAACTGCGTTTAATAAATGTGATCGAAAACATAATGATATGACAATTGAATACAATAGAATCAAACCATTAATTCCCAGATTTGAATATTGATAAATATGGATTTGTACTGATTTGTGTTTCTAAAAGTTGTTCATCTGTAAATAATTTACATTTAAGTGCTGTCAATACGCCAGTATCGTACGTTTCACTGTGTATGAAAACATAAGTAAATGTACGTGTGGTATAACCCGATTTATGGGAAAAAAACCCACAAATACTCATCCAATGCACAGATCACACTCCAATGCTACACATAAAGGTATTTGAGTCCATTCAAGGAGTCAAATAGACCATGGTATTCTTTGAAGCATCATGCAAATTCCATGGTAAGGCCATTCAGTACCAAAGTAGGCCTATATATAATACATTGTATAATCATTTGATTCCATCACTGTATTATCATAGTGCCTTCTGTTAGGAAAAATAAAGTTACTGTAAAAAATGTCTTCCTAAAAAAAAGGATTTCAGCAGTATGTAGCAGGATTATGAAATTCGTAAATACTCCTACACATTTTTTAATTATTTAAATCTTGTTACGATAAAAATAAAACTGGAAAGCTGATATGTTGAACTGTGATGTTTGTAGCCTCCCACAAAACCACTTCTGTGTCACTTCTATGCCAAGGAGCACAATATTAAAACCCCTTGACTTTCAGAGATTTTTAAGATGTGTGTCTGTGTGCGTGCGTGTGTGGGATGGTGTGACCCTATAATGCAAGTTTTAGGTGAGTTCAGTGCCATTTTGCTGTGGAGGAGAGTGAGCTGCTGCATAATGTTTTCTGTTGCTTCTTTGCATCGGTTTTATTAGCTTTTACTAGAGCCAGTCAAACATTTCAGATTTAATTCATTCTTAGAAGAAAATTTATATATAGAACCTGAAAGGGTTCTGTCAGGCACTTCATATAAAATACCTGTTAGAGGTTCCCACCATGAGATCATGAATTTACACTGAAAACTTTTTGCTGCTTGTTCAAATTGCTTAATTAAAATGAGCTAAAGCAACACAATTGCTATACATTTTGTCCTGACTTAATTTAATTGTGTTGAATCTTAAATATAAGTCAAATTGAAGTTTACTTAATCAGTTTGTGTTGAGATTATGCAATGGGGTAGGTGTAGGACTACAAATTAGACGGACTACAAACCCCATAAGTCAACACACTATAAAAGGAAACCAAACTGGTTGGTGCTTCCTCTTTGTGGTACCATGTGTTAGGCCTTGAAAAACATCACAGCTTCTCTTGCTTGTGTAATGGCAGATGAAAAGACCAGTTGATTAATGAGCAGCATATAACTGAATTGTGAAGGTAAGGGTAAGGGTTGAGATTTAGGATGAATATAGTGAGTTTATCTAGTTTTAACATTTGTATTTGCTTTGTTTTAGTGTGGAATTGGGTTGACTGGTGCCTCAGAGAATTAAGCAGATATATTCAAGGACACCGGTACTTCTATTAATTGAATTTACTGAACGGGGAGATTTGGTTTTAAGCTTTTTATGTTGTAATTTGTGTGTTTTATGTTGAATTGTTTTAAGTGTTTTAATTATTGTAAGTCTTTTATAGGGCAATCATGATTTGTAATTTGTTTTTTTACAGATGATGCATGATTGCCGTTTACTTTATTGAAAGCCTTGGTGGCTAAAGGAGTATATGAAGAGATGACTAATACTGACTGGTGTCTTGTGTATTGAAGTGGCATAGTGTTTTTTTTATTTTTTTGTTTGACCTACAAACAACATTGGGGTTCCCACTTTCTTATAAATGGTTTACTCTGTTAAGGTGGGGGGAGCAATTTGTGATGGTTTGATTTGATGATTTACTTTTGCTTCAGAGTGTGGAGTGAAATTGTTTTATTTGTGATTTTTGACTGTGCACCTATTTGCAGAGCTGGGCGTGTGTGTTTCGGCAAAAACACTTGATTTCAGAACATGTTGTCGTTTGTTTGGATTTTGGGGGCATCACACACCTCCAACTCGACAGGAATGCAGTAACAGAGATTGCTCATTTTCATTGTATTTTATTTCGTTTTATTTAAATTGATATTTCCTTTTACTGAAACCCTAAAGAATCAAAATGAATATGGTATGTACTATTGTCTGTCAAGCACATGTTATCTGCATGCTTTGGTGAAGTGCTTCTTTGATATGTAGTTAAGACTCTCCAACCTTGGGAGAGCTGTGATGCTAGGGAGCTTTTGTGTGTGTGCGTTGCATGATCTGTGCAGGCCCAATATTGAAGATGGACATTTTCTGCACACGACACCAGACCTAAAGATGCCTTTCTGCAACCTCCGAGGTCAACAATGATCTAATTCTAGTGATGGGGTGACAACTAGTCTACCTAGTTTAGTGACATGCTCTGCTATCCTTGTGTGGAAATTGACCGTGACTGCATTTTCTCTGCCAATCAGAATCTTTCCACATGGCAGTAATGACGTGGTTAGACCTTGAAAACAGTATAACTGTTCAGAAATTGTATGTACGATAGGTGGAGGAGGGGAGACTGTTAGAGGGAGTGCGGCCTACAAACTCCTTTTGAGACTTGAAGCTGGCTTCTGCTGATGAAACTGCAAACTATTCTTCAGTAAAAAAATTTTTAATTAATCAAACTCCTGACTCTTGGTCTTCATTTTTCACTACTGGTCCTGGGTCCTAAGCTGTTACCCCAACAAAAGTTTGTTTGTTTTTCATTTGTTTTGACTCTTTGCCATTTCTGGGGTTATTCCAGAAAGCAAGGTTAACTTACCGTCACATATATCTTGAACTCTCGGTTGATTAACCCAAGCCTTGCTTACTCGAGGTATGCTGGTTCCAAAAACGAGTTCGGGAGTAAGTTCAGACAACTCCTGGTTGAAACAAGACATTCTCAACAGAGCAAGGAATTGCTGATTCAGCAATACATACAATGTCATAATGGCTTTGCTGAAGGAGCTTTTAATGCTTCGCATTTTATGTATGCTATTGCTAGCTAAAAGTTTGTCCATTAGCTAGTGCAGTATTATAATTCAGTTGTGTAACATTGAAATATGACATTGAATGCCGACTTCTGCGCGCTGTGCGCCCCCGCTCTGTGATTTTACGTGGCCTACCACTTCGTGGCTGAGTTGCTGTTGTTCCCAATTCCTGATGACATTGGATGCCTGAATCAGGGAGCCATGAAAAAATTAACTTTGAGACTACTTAATAGGTTCACTTAAAATTACTTCATTCCATGATGTTGAAGTTACATAAACAAATTATGTTTGTGTAACTTAATTCATGTGGGACTGATGTACACAATTAAATCATGTAAATCTAACACACTTTTATTTTTCAGTGTAGTTTTAATACCTTTGTTTGTTTGTTTGTTTTAATTCATTTTTAAGTTTAATAAAATCTTATGTATTAAATGGCTTGTAAACACTAGAAAAAAATTTAACAACCTGTTAAACATGAAAGTATTATGCATTCATGTAACACATTGCTCCTTATATAAAACCTTTTTGAAAGGGTTCTTTTTGAAAGGGTTCTTTTTGAAAGGGAGTCTTTTCCCACTGAACTTTTTTTTTTCCCTAAGAGTATACCAGGCAAAGAAATGGCTGCATAAACGGTGACAGTTATTCTTAGTTAGAAAAAAATGGAGAAAGCAAAAAAGCTCTAGAGTCTAGTCCTTTGGCCCGTTCTTGAAAAATGATATTGTGTGGGAGAAATATTATTGGGGATATTATGTTCCGTAAAGTGCATCTGTGGACTGAAATACAGAATTTTCCATAAGGAGATGAAAATCAAGACACTCTTATTTCTCACTGGCCATCTGGACCAAAAAAAAAAGAACCCACAGTTGCTATGGTGACTGAATACTTTGACAAGCAGTCCGTGTGTAGATAGATTGTTGCAATATATACATACTGTACGGCTGATAAAGTCTTCATGCGCAAACCAAAATCAATGCCTGTAGCTAGACAATGACCAGAGCCATCTGTACATAACTACATCGCTGAAGGTCTATGGCTTCAGGTAACAATATTGGAAGGATTTCAATAGCATTTGGTGCAGTGCCGAAATCCTACTCAGAATCCACCTACAATTAATTGGCAACAGTTGGGGTTGTAGCAATTTTTTTATTGTTGTTTTTCTTTTTCTTTTTCTTTTCATTTATTTTAATTAAAAGAGTTCCACTGAGGACTGGACCACTTTTACAAACAAATACTTAGTAAATAGTGTCTCGCTCATAGGAAGACTGGGGTAATGGGGTAATGCTTTAGATTACAGCCCGGAAAGTACTGCATAAGCAAAGTGAATTTACAGCGTAACTTTTGGTAATTATTGTGTAATTATAAAGTAAGTACGTGTAGGTATAAGGGAACAATATGTAATATTTGGGGGATAAAGGGGTAACTATCAGGAAAATTGACAAATCATTTATATTGTATTTTTTTAATTAAGAGGTAATTGTCCGAGTAAAACCAGCTGCTTCCGCTCATTAAAACTGTCCTGTACTGTTGTTCTGGCTGTGGGCATAGGTAGCTACCTACCTACACACATAAACACACACACACACACACACACACACACACACACACACACACACACACACACACACACACACACACACACACACACACACACGTCTGGTGCGCTATCCTTCTGGGGACTCACCATAGGCATAATGGTTTTTATACTGTACAAACCGTATTTTCTATCCCCTTACACTGCCCCTGCCCCTGCCCCTAAACCTAACCCTCACAGGAGACATTCTGCATTTTTACATTTTCATAAAAACTCATTCTGAATGATTTATAAGCTTTTGTGCCCGTGGGGACCTCAATTTAGGTCCCCACGGTGACACGAGTCCCCATGAGTCTGTCTACAGTCAGGTTGAAGTCCCCACCAGGCTAGAAAAACATGTACACTACATACACACACACACACACACACACACACACACACACACACACACACACACACACACACACACACACACACACACACACACACACACACACACACACACACACACACACACACACACACACACCTCAAAATATTTTGCCATTTATAATATGTTATGACTGTACATTATAAAGGACATTGATAAATTAAAAGACATTTATATGCAAAACACATTCTCTGAAAACAAGTCTTAAAGGTCCCATGGCATGACATTTTCATTTTATGAGGTTTTTTAACATTTATATGAGTTCCCCTAGCCTGTATATGGTCCCCAAGTGGCTAGAAATTGTTATAGGTGTAAACCGAGTTCTGGGTGTCCTGCTCTGCCTTTGAGAAAATGAAAGCTCAGACGAGCCGATCTGGAATCTTTCCTGTTATGTCGTCATAACAGGAAAGGTTTCCTCCCCTTCCTCTGCTTTGCCCGCCCAGAGAATTTGGAGAAAATGGATTCAGTTTATCAGTTGCCATGTCAACACAGGCTTTACAAACAGACTTTACGATATGGATTCGAAAGCACCGCCACAAAAAGAGAGTAACAGTGTTCATTAATGCCTGATCTGTGATCAGTGATTTCTGATGTGTAGCTAGTCATTCAAGTTCACGCAGACTTTCTTTCGAAATCGTTTAATACTGTCAGTCCCGCTGTAGGCTATCTTGATGCCGTAAGCGTAATGCATCAGTGAATCAAGCCAGTGACTAAACGATCGACATCCCATCGTTTCTGTTAGTAGCATGAAACAAATCTGATTTTTAAATGATTAAACTAGAGAGCGATCAAAGAACTCTCTTTATAATGCTCGAAGCTGTCAATCACACGTCGCGAGTGTATCTGCACACTTGCCCAAACTGCGTTATAATGAATGACGCTGTTATGCTGCACAACAAAGCTCTTACTGTATTCATGTCGATGTCGTATTTGCAGTTAGTTGTGGTGAAAGCTTTTTGTGAGAGAAAGCGCTGTAATGATTTGCATTGCGGGGGGTCAAATTCAGACCTTATTATATTTTTCTATGTAACATAAAGCTGAAGTTAAGGTAGGTTCAAGCATGAATTATGGAAAACATTATCTAGATTTTTTAAAAATTCAGTTTTTTACTTTAATATGATGAAATCTAAAATTGAAATCCATTTAAATTTTTGACAAAATTCAGTTTTATTAAAAAATTATTTAACTGTCCACGTTTGTGGATACCATGCAACAAAGGCGTAAAATGGGACAAAAAGCCACAGATGACAATATGAAACATTGTTTTTATTATGTCATGTTATACTATGTATATCAGCTCAGTTATAAAAACATTAACATTACAATATAACAATGATAAAACACATTGTAGGAACTATGGTATTTGGAAACCTAGTAGCAATATGGGCTGGGCTTTGCTTGCACATACATTTAATGGCGTAATATGTCATTTTGAATGGTTATTTATGTTGATATATTTGTTAAATGTCTGTTTTATTACAATATAAGACAATTCAAAACATATTTGCAAAAATAGAACAGATACTAGCAGGTTACAGAAATCAGACTTTATGCAATCTGACTCCACTGTTGCATGACTTCCACATACATAGACAGTTAGTTTTTGGTGTATAAAACTACATTTTACTAAATTTTAGTTTATAAAATACTAACATGTTCACCATACTTTACTGTACATACTAATATATATATATATATATATATATATATATATATATATATATATATATATATATATATATATATATATATATATATATATATATATATATTTTAAGCTCAATTGACCTCCTTGTATAAAGGTTTTTCACAGATATGCCTGGGGCATTTGGCACATGGCTATTACTGTCACCCATCTTGGAATAATGATGTCATCAAGCAATGCATATTTGGAATACAAGACAGTAGCTACTGTTACAATATTGCTGTCAATCTACTGACACTGTCCTCAAGTGGTTTGGAGGAAATTACCATGATAAATGAACCCTAAATGGGGTTAAATTAACTGTCCACAAATGTGAACACCATGCATGAAAGGGGTAATGTAATGTAATGAACAACTTGCATACTCTTGGATTTTTTTTTTATTGCATAAAAATCTTTAGCGGGCAAATATACAATTTCCATCCAGTTTTGCGGGATCTATGGTTTTCTGTCCCTGGCATGTATTTGTGGAAGATATAATGGAATTGTTTGACTTGACTGGTTGATTCACACTAGCTACTCATATTTCAGATATTGAAGAGAAGTAGAGTGAAAAGAGAGAAAGAACGTGAGAGGGAAAATGTTTGAGCGACCTGGAGTGTCTTTCAATGAAAGTTCTCTGAGAAGTTCTTTTGATCTCTCCCTCACTCCTTCCTTTGATAATATTGTACATTATGTCCAAAAGCCAGGTTCTAATAATAACATCCATTAGATTCATAATGCGATGATGACACATAATTGTACCAAATTACAAAGTGCTGGAATAAGTGAGATTTTAGTCTAACTATGATTAGCATTTTTACTGTTGTCATAATGCACTGCTTTTACATTTTCTTTGTGAGAAGCTGGAATTAACTAATTTATTTAAAAGTCACAATATTTAAATAATACATTTAAGGACAGTTTATAAGAATAATAAAAAAAACTAGACGATACACAGCTGTTTTGTCTGTACTATGCTGTATTCTTTCGGAAGCACATTACAGCTTGTGCCGTTTTAATCAAATATCTGCTTATAACATGGCTTTCATCATTTGCTCTTGAACACCAGGCCCATGTTAGAATAAGCAGTGAGTTATCTTTTGACAGCTCAAATGACCTTAAAGCTATAAAGTAAAAACCTTATATTGCAATGAACAACATTTCACTTATAAGGCTTATAAGGCTTTGAAGCATCTTATTCCCAGATAAACACCGTCCATTAAACATAGTCTATTTACAGTATATTATAATCAAAGGGCAGCACCTAATCAGGTCTGTGAATTATTTTTACCTGAAACATAATGCATCCCCCTGATACTGAAGACGGGATGGGGGCACAAACAAGTTGTAAACACAAAAAACAAAGACAACAGCTACTACATGACCCAAATCTGCCAGATCACAGAGGTTCTCAACTTCTGTTTTAATTACACCTACAGGAATTAAGCAAGAAAGTGTTCAACATGAAATTCACACTCCTTTAGGTAAAAAAAAATCTTCAAAAGATATTCAGGAGTATATATGGAAGCTTGTCTGCCAAAGAAAGAAAGAAAAAAAATATATATAATCATATATATATATATATATATATATATATATATATATATATATATATATATATATATATATATATATATATATATATATATATATATATATATATATATATATATATATATTATTATATTTTTTTTTTTTTTTTTTTTTTTATTATTATTTTAAAGATAAACCCACTTTTAACTTTTTAATTTTTTATTCTGTGGCGGAAACAAGCTTTTATACACCACAGCTGGAAACATGTTTTACCTCTCCATGATGTACACTATAGGTGTTTCTCAATGTCAAGGATCCTTCCTCTGCAGGACTGATCCTTCCAAGTCACTTCCTTCAGAGGCTAGGCGAGGCTCCTCTTAAGCATTCGGAGAACACGTAAATGGAATAGGCTAGCAAGTGCACGTCAGCCTCATTACGTCAGAGAGAAAAGGTCCGTTAGCGTCCGTTATCAATAACGTCATTTGTATACGGTTGTAATTTGTACTGGCATTTACAAGTTAAACTTTACTTATATTTACTACGGTTATAACAAATGTTTGGTAACGTAAATACTTACACTTGAAAGCATATTGCCCCGTTAACGCTCCGACTCTGCCAACGTCCGATAATTTGTATTTTTTGAACAAGATAGCAAAGCTGCGCGCATAGGATTGTGGGTGATTTGAGAACGCTAAGTGCGCGAAGTCTACTCGTATGCATCCTTTCCTGTATATGGCATATTTTTCGAACGAAGGACTCAGACCTTGGTTGAAATTCCGAGGATCCTCGACATTGGAACAGCCCTTCGACGGACGTCGATGACGTAGCATCCTCGGAATTCTGGCTTCCGAGGATCCTTCCTTGACATTGAGAAACGCCTTATATTGCCAAAAGTATTGGGACACCCCTCCAAATCATTGAATTCAGTTGTTCCAATCACTTCCATGGCCAAAGGTGTATACAATCAAGCACCTACGCATGCAGACGCTTCTACAAACATTCGTGAAAGAATGGGTTGCTCTCAGGAGCTCAGTGAATTCAAGCGTGGTGATCGGTTGCCACCTGTGCATTCAGATGTGAATTCCATTCCAGTCCATTCGTGAAATTTCCTAACTAAATATTCCACGGTCAACTGTTTGTGGTATTATAACAAAGCGAAAGGAATTGGGAACAACAGCAACTCAGCCACGAAGTGGTAGGCCACGTAAAATCACAGAGCGGGGGCGCACAGTGCGCAGAAGTCGGCAACTTTCTGCTGAGTCAATAGCTACAGACCTACAAAATTTGTGTGGCCTTCAGATTAGCTCAAGAACAGTGCGTAGAGGATGCAGTGGTGTAAAGCACGCCGCCACTGAACTCTAGAGCAGTGGAGACATGTTCTCTGGAGAGACGAATCACACTTCTCTGTCAGGCAATCCGATGGACGAGTCTGGGTTTGGCGGTTGCCAGGACAACGGTACTTGCCAGACTGCATTGTACCAAGTGTAAAGTTTGGTGGATGTGGGTTATGTTGTGGGGTTGTTTTTCAGGGGTTGGGTTTGGCCCCTTAGTTCCAGTGAAAGGAACTCTTAATGCTTCAGCATACCAAGACAATTTCACGCTCCCAACTTTGTGGGAACAGTTCGGGGACGGCCCCTTCCTGTTCCAACATGACTGCACATCAATGCACAAAGCAAGGTCCATAAAGACATGGATGAGCGAGTTTGGTGTGGAGGAACTTGACTGGCCTGCACAGAGTCCTGACCTCAACCCGATAGAACTCCTTTGGGATGAATTAGAGCAGAGACTGTGAGCCTGGCCTTCTTGTCCAACATCAGTGCCTGACCTCACAAATGCACTTCTAGAAGAATGGTCAAAAATTCCCATAAACACACTCCTAAACCTTGTGGAAAGCCTTCCCAGAAGAGCTGAAGCTGTTATAGCTCCAAGTGTGGGCCAACTCCATATTAAACCCTACGGATATCATTAAAGTTCATGTGCATGTAAAGGCAGGCGTCCCAAAACTTTAGGCATTTTGACATCTCTATGATGTTTGTTTTTTTGTTTGTTTGTTTGTTTATGTATTACCCTTAATGTACAATGATTATATACAAGGTTTATAATGGTACAGAAATGTAACTGCTATCACAGAATCACAGAATTTTTTTAATATATATTTTTTTTTTATTAAAAAAACCCTTTAAATTAGATACATACTATGGTGTGTACTGGGCATATTTAGGCCAATAAAAAAAATTGTGTAACATAAAAAAAAATATATATATATATATATATAATTTAAAAAAACAATTTAATTACATGTGTTTCTGAACATCGCCAATATAAACAGTTACAATTACAGCATATTGAGCTGTAGGACAATAATGATGTAGTACGTAGTAAATAAATAAACAATGTTCCTGTATAATCCCACATTCAAGCTGTTTTTGCTGCTATCCAGATTTTTGAGAAAAGCATGACATCATCAGAATTCAGTCGTGATCCGTGGACAGGATAAGCTACCCGAGTCCAGAGGGACATTTTAGCATGTCACAGTCAGTGTTGAAGTGGGTGAAATTGAATCAGCTCTCTGCTAGGCTGTTGGCAGGTGGCCTCGGCCACGCCATCGTGATTCCCTTATTTCCCGTCTCTGGTCCCTGAGAGGCATTAAGCCTGTATGCGCAAGGAAAAAAATCAGAGACGGAGCCCTTCTTCAAAGCAGCTGGCAAAGACTTCTGCCAGGAACATCGCACAAAGTACATGGGCACAGCAGCAAGTTAGAGAGAGAATCACTTGCTCACTTCCTCGCTCACTCACTTCTTGATCTTGATGCATTTACAGAGATGTTGACGAATAGGGTCAGATACTGTAGCATGACTCTGGTATGATGGGAAAGTTTATAATATGAAACGCATAATATGAGGAGTGGTGGCTTTTGTTTACTGGATTGTCTTTTGGCATTGTTATTCCCTCTGCACTCATAGTGATTGCAAGATCAGAGTAATTTCATTGGCAAGGGTCTTGGTGTTATTTATCAACATGTTTGTGAATGCGTGTACACGCTCACTGTCCAAGCTCAGTGTTCGTTTCAAGATAGAAATGTTCACTGTCATTGGATATAATTATAAGAATAATTTGATATTGATTGAATATCTATATAGCCTTTGACATTGATATAACATTCTCATCTAAACCCAGTGGAATAAACTTTTGTAACTATGTACAGCTCAAGAATTTTTTAATACTGTTCTGCATTTCATGGAGTTGAACTGCTGTGAATAAAATCCTTTGGTAAGTCGGCTGATTTAGTCAATGAAAAAGCGCTGAGAGGATTGATGTCTCAATCCTCAAATATGGACATTATTTAATGCTTTATTAGAAGTTAGGTCAATGTAAATAAATTATGAATAGACCGTGGCAAAGTTTGACACATATAGGCTTCTGTATGTCCTTCAGCAATTAATGCAGCATTGTTTTAATTCTACATATTTACTATTGCAATAGTGCGGTAAAAGATCTCTGTGGGTGAATCCAAAATCGCCCCCTAAACCCTCATTCAATATTCCCTACGTTAGTCCACTAATACATCGGCTGTACACCCGTTATTGCGGTGCAATGTGGGATTGAATGAGGGCATTCAATAATGTCCACTATGGTTTCGGACACCACTACAAATGGCTGTCCCCTCAAATAATGCCCTATTTATAGGGGCTGATTTCGGATTCAGCCTGTGTTCTGTATCATGCCTTTTTATTCTCTTGCGCACCAAAGAATAAATTGCATCCACCATACAGCTTATGCTTCCCCTTGCTGCACTGGAGTGTGGAATGGCTTTAAATTGCGCTGTTAAAACATCACTTGAAAGATTCAAAGTGAAAATGAAAAAGATCAAATAAAATACTGTAAGTCATTCCAAGGTGCTAAGATTTTCTTTGCCACATATCGGGAGCAGTCAGCAGGAGTCAGACCGACTATCTTCACATCTCTGCTGGAAAAAAATCTTGTAGAAAATGTAGCTTTAATGTTATCATGCAAATGTCAGTACAATTTCTCTAAATTTTGCTTTTCATACTTTATTTCCTTCAAATCAATCCAGACATGTACTCAAGAGTGAATAGATCATCTATGATAATACAGTACAAGAAATATGCACATTCACTGACTAATGTCTGTCTTTTTCTTTTGATTTAGAAATTGAAATGGAAAGTTTTACATAGCTTATGCATTCACATGCATTTAAAGGAACACAGCGAATTTTTAGGACTTTATCTTACTCACCGTATCCCCAAGAGTTAGTCCATACATACCATTCTTATCTCGCGTGCCATAACTCTGTCTGATGCACCCACCGCTAGCCTAGCTTAGCACAAAGACTGGAGATAAAAGGCTCCAGCTAGCCTACTGCTCAATAAGCAGGGTTGGGAGTAACGCCATTACAGTAATGTATTACTTTTTGCTGTAACGCAGTAGTGTAAGGCATTACTAATCAATTTTCATTAATATTTTACTCGGTACATGTTCAGTAATGCTTGCGTTACAACACACTTTTAGCTCAAAATTTTATTGTTCAAAAGAAAGAAAGAAAAAAACCCAGCAAGACCGCGAGACATTGAAAAATGCAAGCAATAGTTATTACCTGTTCGTGGTCAGTCAATAGCCGGGTGTGGTGTCCAAGTTTGTAAATGAAGACTAAATGATAGCTTGCACTGGCCAGTAGAAAAGCTATAGAAGGCTTAAAGGCTCTGTCATTTCAAAGAATAGCACAGCGGCGAGCATGTCGAATATAAACATCTCCGCTAACGGACGAGGCGCACCCGCAGTCAGCGGAGGCTTGCACTGGGAAGCCAAACGAAAGTATAAACAAGGCTTAATGGATGAAGATGGCAGAAGACGACATACATTCGCGAGGTGGACGTATGCGCATTACTTCGAGTTTGTCAGAGATAAGGACAAGAAGAACGTAACAGTCAAATGTAAATGCAGTCAAATGCAACCTTTGTCTAAAAACGAAAGGACTATCGGCGAAATAGCACTAGCAATTAAAAAAAACATCTCTTGCACTTTGTGAATGACGGTTTTGTGTTGTGAATTTAAAAAGAATAAAATAATGACAACAATAAGAAAAGAACAAATGTGCATCTTGTCATGGCATTAGAGTTTACGTACAGTTCTGTTGTGTCTAATATGAATAGACCCAAGCTATTCCCAGACATTGCAAGATAATCACTTTACCTCTACCATACTTTTAACAGACTTGGATCGTTTGTGATTCATCCTTTCTTGCATTGTCTTGAGCCTTCACTTTGCCAATGATATGCTATTGTTAGTAGCCTGGAGAGCCCACAGTCATTATGCTACATCATATCGCCTTCTACTGGATGTAAAATGTTCTGTTCTGACATTTTGTCATTTTAGAATGTTATGATCTACTTCTGTAGTTATGAGATAGTAGAATGGGAGATGAGACTCTGATTGGCTTATTGCACGTTACATTACTCATTAGACTATAGGTAGGCCTACAACCCTTTTAGACCATGCGCCTGGCGCGCAGATAATTTTTTCCTTCGTTAAACTAGCAGAAGTGGATTCGGCCATGCCCTAAGTGCACCTGTGCCATTCGCTTCAGACCATGCGTTTAGATTGTTAAAATAGAGCCCTTAATGTCTGTAACACCTCTGTGAGCACAACTAAACTAATCACTCAAAATACAGTCTCCTAGGGCTGTGCAATTAATTGAATTTCGATTTCAATTTTGGCTCCCAACGATCACCAAAATAGTACAATCGAGAAAAAACGATTATTTTGCCATGTTCAGTTTTGCAAGAACACTCTTATTTTGTCTTGCGTTCTGAATGAAACGCGCACGCGCACATCCGCCCCTCCCGAAGCCACAAACTCTCTCAGGTCGTGAGTCTCGTGACTCGTGTGCATATCATCGTCTGGAATTTAAAAACTCGGCGCAAGTAAAGATGGCAGAAGGAGGGCAGTTACAGCAGCGTTTGGTGAGCAAAAAAGGCAAAACCAACTCCGTTGTCTGGGAACAGTTTGGCTTCCAGGAATCAGACGACGAGCAGAAACATGCTACGTGCAAAATTTACTACATGGTAGTGGCTGCAACGCAAGGGAACACCACGAATTTGTTTAACCACTTGAAAATTAAACACAGAGTGACCTATGACAATCTAATAAAGAAACAAAAACGAACGAGAGCAGGGGTGCCGTGTAAACGTCCTTTTTTTCCCTTCATATTTTTCAAATAATTCTCTCTTTGTAAACTTTGTTCAATGCATGCGAGTGCTGCCATATTTTCGAATATGACCAGTCATTTTCACCGTCATCACCCGGGTGTAGTGCCAGAAGACGCGAATGAGAAGTAGCGCGCGCTGTGAGAAAATGTGTCTCTGTGCGCTCATCCGAGAGCGCGCACACGTCTCACAGCGCGCAAATACTGAGTTCTCTTTCAAGTCTTGCTCTTGAACGGACAAACTCACACAAAACGTATGTCAACGTCCATCTTGATGAGTATCCTAGCAGACATAGTCTGTATATGCATTAAGTAAACTTTATACAGTCGAGAAAGACGACGCATATCCGTGCTTTAGGTCTTAAAGGGGCAGTAGCCTTTACTGCTGACTGTTTAATGTCAAACAACAAAAGACAAGGAGATGACTCACTGCTCTTGATTGAATAGCTTTTGTAAGTTTAATAGGATTAATCTTTAATTTATGCACTCAAATATGCAATGTTATTTTACATTTGATACATTTCTGTACCTGAAAACTAATGTTAGACGTACCTGAAAAACCTGAAAAGCATATCTAGCCGAACCATATTGTTGATCTTATTTATTTGTGGTTATCAGTTTTACTTGAATACTTTTATATTTATTTTAATAGTTCAAAAAGTACAACAAATGTTACAATTTCAATTGAATTGTTGAAAGGTGTCTTTTTAATAAATGCAACACATTCCCAAAGTCATGTGAAATAATCGTGTTACATAATCGTGATTTCAATATTGACCAAAATAATCGTGATTATGATTTTTTCCATAATCGAGCAGCCCTACAGTCTCCTCACTTTTCTACTGATTTGCGACTACGTAGCACTGCACTTTTAGAGTCTGTAGCACTGCTCATATTGCTGACTCCATATGATTTGTTGCTTGTTTGAATTTTTCATCATTTCTAAGTCTGCTTGAAAAGTTTCAACCAAATGATTAAATGTAAATGTATTTAAACTGCTCTGTGTTTTTACTACTGGTCAGAGTACGGTTTATTGTAATTTTTATATTTAATTTATATATTTAAAAGTAAATACATATAAAGTAACAATGTAGACCTAAGTAATAGTTTTCACACAATGAATATGATATACTTGCATGTTAATATAGTATTAATTAACACGTATAGATGACCTTCTGAAATGCTTGTGAGGCAAGATGTAGGTTATCCTTTGATGTCAAAGGGGAAATAGCATCTGCTCGTTTTACATTGGATTTTGTAGGTGTGAGTTATAAGCTTACATAAAACAGTTTAATTCACAATAGTTACTAGTTTACTGTTTGTCAGAAGTTACACCCATCATCTGTGCAAAGCATCATGGGACATAGGGATGAGGTGGATTGCAAAACATTATTTAAAGAAAGCTGATATATTTGGAGCCATATTTGCAATCTCATGCTGCTATATTCAACCACCCGTGGGCAAATCTTTGTGTACAGCTGAAAGCGTTTACTGAAAAACTCTGTTTTTGTTTTTACAAGGATAGTAATTTACTACATCCCAGGCTCTTGCCTCCTTAGTACACTCACTCACCTCCCTCTTTGACATGGCCAACATCTTGTTCCAAGCTTCTCTTGATCTGACACTTCCTCCTCTTAAGTCATGGAATGATGTTTTTAAATAACCCTTCCACTCAGCCTTGGCACATACATGTTCTCATGTGTCCTGTGATTATAGAAGGTATTAGTATAGACTGAACTCGGCATCTGCTTGGTCTCATCTGGCTGCCTATAGGAGCAATTTGGATGTTTTTTGGGTAGCCAAAACACTCCAGAGGTTAAGACGTTCCCATGGACTAAGTGAAGTGCACACAGTACTATAGGCACACCCTATATTGCTCACTTAGAATATTAGGTGTGTGAGAGAGTGAGAAATTGTAAGTATAACAACTTCTCACTCTCTCACGCACCTGATATTCTGTTACTCGAAGGTGTTGTTCAACACATTGTGGGATCTCTTTACAAAACACTGAACGTCATGCAGAAGATCTGTTTCTTTCCTTTATTATTCTCTGAAAAATCCGATTAAATCTTCCTCAGACTGTCTCAGATGACTTTGGTTTCTTACGTAACAAGCTCTCAGATTTGATTAGACTGAATCTAATGCAGTCTTCTCAGATTTTCTTTCCACTGAACGGTCTGCTCATGGGACAGAGGAACCTCGATGCAGTGCGTTTTTGGTTGGCCTGCTGCCCTGTCCCCTGTATTTCCAGCTCCTCATGGGGTTAGAGGAAGTCATTAGCTCACTTTATCTAAATGCATGAAATTAAAGGGGAAGGATATCATGTTTTGGGGGCGTAATGTCAAATAGGAAATTAAATATGAGCATTTGTGCAACCTACATGATTGATATCTGCGACAAAGGGTGCCTGTGACCAAAGTAATTGACAATCACGGTATCTTTCCACTGACTCAGACTTTACTTATGGCACAATGGTATAAAAAGTCAGTTTATTTACGAGTGTGTCTGTGAACTGAAAGCAGCTGGGACACAGAAACTCAAAGAAAAGTGCTTGTGTAAATCAACTGTGCCCATTACCACTGTATTCCGACCTTGTTGTTTGAACCAAGGGATTAATGCTAGCTATCGTTTTATCTGTTAGTCTACCGCAGTGATTATGGCTACATCAGAGGGAATGAGCTGAGAGATGAGAAAAGATATTTCACCAACACACTGAGAGAGAGGGGAATATGAAAAGTCTAATATTACAGTCTAATCTTTGTACTTGTTAGAATCACCTCCTGGTATGATTGTAAAGCAATGGAACAGATATTTTAAATCTGTTTCAAACCATGTATCCTAAAGAAGAAGAATGGAGGAGATATTTTCACCCTGAAAATACAATTCCAAAGTAGCTAAATTGAGAGCATTCGTGGCATAGCGTTGATGACAACAAATATTAATTTAGATTTTTCGCTTTTTTTTATAAAGCAAAAGCTGTAAGGCATTTACACTGTAAGTAAATGGGGACAGTTTTTCAAGGTTTTAAAGGTATGAAGCTATTTAAAAAAAAAACACTTGCATTAATTGCGTTAACTCGTTATTTAATTTGTAATGTTGTTTAAATTGTCATTTTATGTTACATACACTTACAGGATGATTTACAACATTACACTGTTATGGTAACAAAGTTGTTAAATTGAATATGACTTTATACAGACAAGTTAGTGATTTTGTCGCATTAAAATCATGATTGGCCCTATATTTATTTCCACTGTGCTATACTTTAATCCAGATTTTTGCTATTTAAAAAAAAAAAAGAAACGACTATTCGAAATTCATTTTTTTGAAAGATGAACACAAATGCTAACAATAATTATTTTACAGTGAAATAGCTGCGGTACAAACATAAACTTATAAACATAAAGTCATAAACATAAACGTATACACATAAAATCAAGAGTGTTTAAAATTAACCCTGGTATGAATACAGTGGTGTGGTAAAAGAAAGCATTAAACAGAACAAAACGGTGACAGGTAAGCTTGTGATATAGCCTGTTCTGTAAGCTGAAATTCATCAAATGGCTTCTGCTTTTTTTTTTTGCTTTCTCTTTTTTTGTTTTTTCCCCCCATGGATTTGTTCTCTGTGATAAAACTTAAGCGAGAACAGTGGGTACGTGGTTAAGAATCTGACCAGAAAGGAAGGATGTATTTGCGTGGTGCGTATACTTTCATGGATGTCTTCACTGATATGATCCCTGAGGCAAGACAAGAGCAAAACTGAGGTTGTAAAAACCTCTTTTTATTTTGCAGCCACCAACTGTGCAGTGTCACACTGTCTACTAGCCATGCATATGAATCATGACTAGCACAGATATAATGTCCCAATTCAAAAATGTCAAGCTGCTTACCCTTAATTTAAAATCTTTAATAATCAGTCTTTGAACTATTTTTTGTTGTTCTTTTCATCTGCCGATCTTTGAGTTATTGAGCATGCAGAGAGAGTTCTAGCAATTTAAAACTCAAGCAGCGTGTTACGAAACACTAGAAGTTAACACCCACTCTTACTTCTTACACAATTACCAACAGTGATTTTCTCTCCTGTAGTGTTTGTGAGGCGCTTTCGCGAGAGGTTCTTAGCTACACAGAACATGTTACACAGATCAGAGAATCCCACAGTTTACTAATGAAGGGAGAAATTAGCAGAAGGAGAGGAACAGTTTCAGATTGGACAATTTCATATGTGCTGAAAGGGAGAGGGAGAGGGAAGAAAGATTAAGCTTTCCTCAGTTACAAAGCCTGCTTGAGCTCTCTGAAGATGTCAAGTGCAAGAAAGATTTCTTGTGCATGAGTTTGGTGAGATTCTCAGAAAGTAGATCCTTTTTTAATTGTATTATATGTTTAAAAAAAAAAAAAGATTTGCATTGTGAATATATGTAAGGACCACAGTGTCAGTGTTAGCGTTATAATTAATATTGTCTTTCAATGTCGCCACTCTACACTCACCTTAAGGATTATTAGGAACACCTGTTCAATTTCTCATTAATGCAATTATCTAATCAACCAATCACATGGCAGTTGCTTCAATGCATTTAGGGGTGTGGTCCTGGTCAAGACAATCTCCTGAACTCCAAACTGAATGTCAGAATGGGAAAGAAAGGTGATTTAAGCAATTTTGAGCGTGGCATGGTTGTTGGTGCCAGATGGGCCGGTCTGAGTATTTCACAATCTGCTCAGTTACTGGGATTTTCACGCACAACCATTTCTAGGGTTTACAAAGAATGGTGTGAAAAGGGAAAAACATCCAGTATGCGGCAGTCCTGTGGGCGAAAATGCTGTGTTGATGCTAGAGGTCAGAGGAGAACGGGCAGACTGATTCAAGCTGATAGAAGAGCAACTTTGACTGAAATAACCACTGGTTACAACTGAGGTATGCAGCAAAGCATTTGTGAAGCCACAACACGCACAACCTTGAGGCAGATGGGCTACAACAGCAGAAGACCCCACCGGGTACCACTCATCTCCACTACAAATAGGAAAAAGAGGCTACAATTTGCACAAGCTCACCAAAATTGGACTGTTGAAGACTGGAAAAATGTTGCCTGGTCTGATGAGTCTCGATTTCTGTTGAGACGTTCAGATGGTAGAGTCAGAATTTGGCGTAAACAGAATGAGAACATGGATACCACTGTGCAGGCTGGTGGTGGTGGTGTAATGGTGTGGGGGATGTTTTCTTGGCACACTTTAGGCCCCTTAGTGCCAATTGGGCATCGTTTAAATGCCAAGGCCTACCTGAGCATTGTTTCTGACTATGTCCATGCCTTTATGACCACCATGTATCCATCCTCTGATGGCTACTTCCAGCAGGATAATGCACCATGTCACAAAGCTCGAATCATTTAAAATTGGTTTCTTGAACATGACAATGAGTTCACTGTACTAAAATGCCCCCCACAGTCACCAGATCTCAACCCAATAGAGCATCTTTGGGATGTGGTGGAACGGGAGCTTCGTGCCCTGGATGTGCATCCCACAAATCTCCATCAACTGCAAGATGCTATCCTATCAATATGGGCCAACATTTCTAAAGAATGCTTTCAGCACCTTCTTGAATCAATGCCACGTAGAATTAAGGCAGTTCTGAAGGCGAAAGGGGGTCAAACACAGTATTAGTATGGTGTTCCTAATAATCCTTTAAGAACACCATAGGTTTTTAGCCTTTTTTTTTCTTCTGTTTTAGTGGAAAAATTCAGACCCTGGATGAATTGTGTGGTTTTTAAAATTGTTCACCTTTCACATGCTTTTCAGTCAGTTAGGAAACATTACATATTTGCGTTTATGTATTTATTTATATCCTTGCAGGCGGATACATGACAGTTAGGGGGAAGGTATACACAATGGTTTAACATTTTGTGGCTAAACTATCACATATCAGGACATCAGTGGTGGTCTGTCACATATATTTAGGTTTTTATTTTAAAGCCAGTTGGTTTCTTTGCAAGATGTGTGTTTCCTGAAGCAAAAATGTCACCGCAAATTCCCTTTTCTCTATGCTACTATCTTAGTATAATATCCTCTTCTTTCTTCCTGCAGAGTTTAATTCCAGTTTAGCTAATCAAGTATTCATGAATTGAAAATTCCACCAGGTGTTTAAAACAGAGTTGAAAGTAAACTCATGGCAGGTCTCTATAGGCACATCAATGTTTCGCAGGTGGGGCATGTTGTCACACGGTGTTACAATCTACCCTTATTAGAAATATGCTATATTATATTCTATACTTTTATGAATATTCTTTTGAGAAACCATGAGCAAAAAGTGAATAATGACTGAGAATCAATATTAAGAAATTATTCATTATTAGTATGTGTTTATCTTTGCTGTATAGCTGTATTTAGCAATTAGGTTTTTTTTGTCGAACTCAATTTTTTAAAATATGTTTAATGATAAAAAAATGCCATTATTTTATTTTAAAAAGTCAATAATTGTATTTCATTGACAAAATATTTTAGTTTGTCTTGGATATTTTTTTTGATTATAGCAGGTAACATTTTAAGCTGTCATTTGGTCATGTTACAATGTGCCCCTCACATGTTACAATGTACCTCACCCAATGGGGCATGTTGTCACGTTTCACTTCCACTCTTTCAGGGTAAATAAAGACAAAAATATACACTGTATTAATGAAACAAAACCACATAATTGCACTAGACATATGTGATCAATGTGGGAAAAAATAAATTCTCTGAACCCAAGTGGATTTACATAAACTGAGAAAGTCAAAAAGTGTTAGGTTGTTAGGTCTCCCCTACTATTCTAGAGCACAAAGTGTTACTTTATAGTGTGATAAGCTAACACGCACAAAGAAGATAGAATATAAACAGTCTGTCACAGGAGATCGTAGGATAATAATATGAGTACATAAACCACAAAAAGCAAAGACAAGAACTGGCAAGGAGTAACTGAAACACAGGGGAATATATTTAGTGAATAAACAAAGGCAGCTAAACTAGACACAGCTGAAACCAATTAGTAAAGCAACTAACAAGGGTTAATCAACACTAAACTGAAAGGAAACTAGGGCTGTAATCAACCAAAGAAAATCTTGGTCGACTGAAGTCCTGAAATGTTTGACTAAAAATCGACTAAATATGACGTTAGGGAAAAAAACGTTAAATGAATTAGCTGCGCACTGTGCGCAGTACTTGGTAGCCTTGTTGTCTGCCTAAATGAATAATAAATAAAGATAAAAAACTAGTAGGCTATTTGCAGTATATTAAATCGTTTTTGACCTGATTATTTTGCACTGAGTCTGTCTGCTCTGACAGGGTTGCATCACGATGATTGCCTATGATTTCCGAAAATATAGTACTATGTTGTCAAACAGTGATATCCTCACAAGAACTTTTGAGGAATATGCAACATAATTTAGACAATTGTTTTTGTCATATGCATTATAATAACTGACAGACAGTATCATTTCATTTCACAGCTGAGACACGGATATACTATTAACTTAAAGCTTTTACTCTTAAACACAAAAGGCACGTCCACTTTAATAAAAAAGGAATATTTATTAAACAAGCCAGAACAAGAGCAGAAACGAAATAAAGTGCATAACGGAAAAATAAAGCATAGGCTCAAAACTAATACTAATAGTGGGCACATTAGTCTCCAAATAAAAAATATTGAAATATGGCAATTCTGATATGTCTACTCAAAACAGACGGGGCAAACTAACGCAGACAAGTTAGCTTACTGTCTTTAGGTGATATGACATGTTTGTCGTCGAGCTGTGATATGCCAACTGTTGCTTGCAAAATTTGCATTCAACTTTTTTCCCATTTTCTATTTTTAAAAAAATGCTGCCACACTACCAATGTCTTTGTTGACATGGTAGAAGAGGACTGACTAGGAAAACGCTCTCACAATTAAATAAATAATATACAGCAAAGTAGCCTACTTCAATCATGACTTCAATCTGTCTCTCTTCTCCAGTGGCTTGGGCTAATACAAAAGAAGTGAAAACAAGGGGGGTTTTCTGAAGACAGACTGTTACCTGGGAAACAGGGGTGCTCTGAAAACACCCCCGTTAACAATTAGAGCTTTCCACCTGAAGAAATGAACGCGGAAAAACTGATGAAATGACCGCGGCAAAACTGATGAAATGAACGCGGCAAAAAAAACGACCAATCAGAATTTTGGTCGAGTCAGAACGTATCGACTAACAATCGACTAATCGACTGGGAGATTACAGCTCTAAAGGAAACACAAGAAACAGAAGCACAAGAAGGAAATTACAATTAAGGGCACGTTTACACAACAACGATGTACAAAAAATGCTAAAGTTTTTCCTTTGTGCTTTTCATGTAAAACGACAATGTTGTCAAAACTCTCCTAATTCACATGGATCCGCAAAAGCGACTAAAAACACTGTATTATGCATGCCAGGCCAGTAGGTGGCGATGTCACTTTGTAAAGAAACACTACTCGCCTATAAACTGAAGACAAAAAAATACACATGACTACACCGTTTTCACAAATTTGCGTTTTTGTTGTTTACATGGGGATGATCAAAAACTTGCACTTTGAAACCCATTTTCAAAAGCTTCTTTTCTGGCCAAAATGCACACGTTTTCCGTTTTTAGTTGAAAACGGTGTAGTGTAAACAGTCAATTTAAATAGTCCCCAGCACGCTCTCTATGCAAGCAGGTTGTCACGTTGGTTATGTTGACGGAAGTTAGCCTATTTTCAGGTGCAGTGTAATATCATTGTGCCGCTGCACCCATGGTACGGCAGCAAAGTTCCTTGATCATTACGCAGGAATAGAGAATAGTTCCTAACCATATCGGTCTAGAAAATCACAACTTTTCACTTTCTGTCGGCCTTAGTACACGATGTAACTATACACATCACAACATGTAAATAGGAAAATGTTGGCGTTATTTTGTTACTTATTGAGCAGTAGGCTAGCTGGAGCCGTTTACCTCCAGTCTTTGTGCTAAGCTAGGCTTGCGGTGGGTGCATCAGACAGAGTTATGGCACGCACGGAGATGAGAATGGTATGAATGGACTTATCTAATTCTGGGGGATACGGTGAATAAGCTAAAGTCCCAAAAAGTTGGCGTGTTGTTTTAACCTAACCCTGAGACTAGGATCATATTTATTTTTGTGCCATGTCTTGGATACTTTTGCAAAGGTTTGTGCATTCTGCATTCTTTTTAAAATACTTTTCTGTATTCTGCTTTAGGAGTTTGAGATAATACATTTGTGCACCTGCGGTCCAAAAAATAGTTATAAGTAGTCATCAAGTCTGTCATTACGTCTGCTGAGCATTTGAGTGCCGCAGAGTGTGAAAGGATGAGTAATCATTTCGAGGGTTTTTTCTGTAATCTCTCATGCTCGGAGGTGTTAATGGTAATATTTGGACTGAAAATGGCTTTTTTAATGACTCACACTCATGCACACCTGTGAAGCTCCTGCTCAGAGACCTACACAGGCACACAAGATTTATGGTATTAATTGTATTAGTCTTGATAGGCACTTTGGCAATAAGAAACATGGCGTACTAAATCCTCCATTTTGTTAAACCAAGCTGAATGTGATTGAAATAGAGGGTTAAAAAAATTGCATTATGACACTGGAATAGGAGGGGAGAAACATATTAGTGGTGATTGCTAAGTAATCACCGTTATTAATGCTCATACTTTAGCGTTAAAAAAACAAAAATTGCCACCTAACTTGTCTAACACCGTCTGTTGTTGTGCTACAAACATAATGAATTTTCAGGATTCAGACCATTTTCTTGTGGTGGATGGCAAAATGGGCAAAACATACACTACTGTTTAAAGGTTTCATGGTTCAGAAAGATTTTAATTAAAAAAATATGTTTATTCATCAAATATGCATTAATTTGATCTAAGTGTCAGTGAAGACATTTATAATGTTTAAAAAGATTTAAAATAAATGATGTTCTTCTGAACTTTCTATTCATCAAAGATTCTTGAAGAAAAAAAAAGGTCTCCACATATTAAGTAGCACAACTGTTTTTAGCAAAAATAATATTCTGTAATAATGTTAATTGAGCACTAATCAGCATATTAGAATGATTTCTGAAAGATGTGACTGAAGACTGGCGTAATGATGCTGGAAATTCAGCTTTGCCATCACAGGAATAAAGTACATTAAAGTATATTAAAATAGAAAACAGTTATTTTAAATTGTAATACTATGTCACAATGTTACTGTTTTTACTGTATTATAGAACAAATAATCACTATAAATAAACGGTTTTGAATGATAAAGTGCATATTTGCACTGAAAATGGATCTGAACCATGTCTAAGAACCATAGACAAGCAAATAATCATCCAGAAACTACAAAACACACTAAGAAGCACACGGCACACCTCAGGCAAGCAACACTTGCATTTCAACATATTTGTGGTTTGTTGAAATTCAGAGCATCATTCGTAAGTGGCTGTATTCTACCAGTCTGTAATGACTGCTCATTTTAGACAGCCTGGTCTTTGAAAATATCATACCATGAGTCACGGCGTATTTAGGATTTTGCTTTCCTTTTGAATCCCATGAATCAGTCAAGTTTAGTGACAATACAATTGATCACACTATAGTCTCTATAGCAACAATCAGACCAAGCTCACTTGCCTGGTCTGATTCCTGAGTTCTGCAGATGACTAGATGTCATCACTGATTTGATTTGCAAATGCTATTGCTAATGCCAATGCATTTAGGTTCATGCATTTGGCAGATGCTTTTATCCAAAGCAACTGAATATTGCATTCAGTCTATACATTTTCTTTTTTAATTCAGGCAATCCTGGGAAGCCATTGCTAGTGACATGCCACAATATTGATAGCATTGATTGAAGTGCTCATTTCTAACTGTAAGAAACCCCCAAACAACATATAAAATAATTTCTAGTATCACACTGAACGATTACTTTATTTTTTTACATTTGTTAAAATCAGTAGGTGGCAAACTACATCAATAAAGCAAGAACAGTGAAACGACAGTACTAGAAGTAGAAAGCAGTCTGTTATTCAGGGAGGTCAGAGAGCTATTCAAGCTCGAAGGCAATAAATACTCAAGCATCCTTTACTTAACCTGAAGATGTGTATCTCTGAACTTACAGCAAATTGAACCTTGCAGAATGAATCCAGCAGCAAAAGACTATGCAAAGGTCAGCTAAGGCAGACATGTAACGGAAACTGAACGTTTGCAATATAACCTAAACGGTATACTGTAAATAATAACTTTTAGGAGGAGACAGCCTCAATAACTAGTGAGGCATTGATAAAAAATTGGTATATGTCTTCCAGTGGCAGGAAGGTGATATTTATGCTACATGTAAATAAAGGAAGCCCGGCATCAAGTGCAAATAAATACAAATAGCATCTTGTTTGCACAAAGTGCAAATATCTATAGAGACAAAACCATCAGTACCCAATCTAGATGATTCGGTCTAAGATGAAGAGATTCAATACACCATCAAAGTAGTTTTATTGAATAATGAAAAAGGATGATTGAAGTCAGCCCAGAGTGAATAAGTTTATATACTGTTAATCAATTTAGGTCCTCTGACATATGGCAGTTCTAATTGGCAGCCAAGAAGGCAGAAATGCTTTGGGCTTCATGTACTTATTCCCAGCAGAGCCACCGGTAAAAGCAGAATCAAATCATCACATTGGTCAAAGGCTTTCCTCTCTGATCCTCCTAGACTGGACTGCGCCAACAGTTGCACAGCACCAAAGGCAAAGCAATTATTTATTAAGGTTCCTTTTCTTTCCTTTGCTTACCTTTCTATTCCTTTCCTTTCCTTGATTTTGACAACAATCAGAGCCCAGTAGAAATCAATATATTCTATAATTATATAGAAAGTGTGTTTGAAGTTGTGCTTCGTATAAATGGCCTATTTGGTGGTGTTCCCTGTCTAAAATAATCTCAGCCTGATAATATTAAGCAATGCATTTGACGCTGAATGTGTTAGTGGTGGAACATGAGGCGTTGTGTTTCTGACATGCTGAGTTTGAATCGATTAAAAGCATTTTCATAAAAGCTTGTAAAGGAGTCAAGGTAATTTCATCTGTTCTGTATGATGGCGAAACAAATTACCAAACATTGCTTTGGGAATCGTTTTATCTCCTCCAACTAAACATTCACAGACTCGCAGCCCTACAATCAGAGAATATGAAACTTGACAGTTCTATCACCGAAACTTCCTTCCAATTTAGAGGATAATGCGTAAATGTACATTTTGAATTTGTAAGTATATCAAACTCAATTTTATTTTTCACATAACTTTGGCCCAAGTGGCACCTATCATCCAGCTGGATCAAAAAATGTATGAGGCAACCGCTTCAATTGTGGTACTTATGCTCTGACTGACAGTGAAGTTTCTCGCCCTTTATCTCTCTCGGACTCACTCCAAGGTGAACATTGCTGTTAAATATCTCATGGACCTTCGATGTGGGTGTAGATAGATTTCCCTTTTCATTTCTTTTACAAAAATCTTTGAATGGTTTGAATAGAAACTCAATTTATACTCTTCAGTTCTGAGCCAACTCGATGAAAAGACGTATCTTTCCCATCAGCTTAAGATTCTGAGTCACATTTTGGAATGGAATCGTTTATAAACGGAGAATATCACAATTGTATTGAGAACACAAACAAAAGTAAATATAGGGATGGTACACTGTAAAAAATGAATCATGGGTATTGTAGTTTTCAAGGTGATAATTAAAAATTGTTTGTGTGTATATTTTCTTAAGAAAGCTGTGTTTCAGCGTTGTATAGAAAATATTGAGAACATTTCACTAATAAAAACGAGAGATACATTTTCCAAATGTTTTTAAGGAAACTTAAGCAGTTTTGAGGTTTGAATTAAGGGACCGATTAAGATGATAAAAATCAAGGGGAAAAGGCTATCTATTTATTTTTTTAAGAGAATTATTTCAATTATGCTGTTTTATTTAGAGACTCCATTGTTAGGTCATGCTTTGCACATGGCTGGAAATGTACAGTTAATATTAAGTGATATTTTATGTTTTTGAGTGAAGAGAAACATCTGATAATATTAAATGGTCAGTTATGTTTGACTTTTGAAAGTGTTTCTGTTATGTTGAAGTTTTGACCGTTACCCTTGTGCAGAAGAGTAGAGCTTATGGTTAGGTTGTGATTAACTGCACGTACTAATAATATGTAGTATGTTGTTCATTGAGCAATAACTTTGCTAATGCCAGTGCAGTAACAAATTTGTTTCTACTTTTGCTGTGTTAGCAGCATACAATTATAATTGACATTAGTCAAAGATAAACAAGCCATTTCCATGCACTCTAATTCACACATTTTTGAGAGTCAATTAATTGTGTCATATAAATAATTTAGGAGATTTTACATTATTAATTCAGGTAGATTCCATTAAAGAAGTCAAGCCTTAAAAACTACAAAAAATATGTGTAATATTGTTACAATATTTTTTAAGTTAATTTGCACATAATATTTTTACAGTGTACTTTATAAGGTTAGAAAAAGGTTTATGAGCATAAACAAATCAAAAGTGCATCCAATGCTACTAAACAGTCATCTTTCTTAAGGGCTTATGTAACCTTGTTTTAAAAAATAAACCCTCTCTCTCACTGTAAAAAAAAAAAGTTGTTGCCTTAAATTTTTTAAAAAGTACAATTAACTTGCATGTTTAAGTCAATTCAACTGAAATTGCATTAAACTGATGTAAAAATAAAAAGTTGAATCTTGTATAACTTATTAAAAAAAGTTGACAATTGCTGTTCTTGTTCTATTTTATTTGAATTTAAGAATCACTGTGAATTGAAAGCTGTGACTCCATTTGACGAAAATAATTATGTATCCATTTGAAGGAAAAAAGGATCATAATTTCTCTGATATCTCTAATCTCATCTGTATGCAACGTCCAAAACATTGTTTTCCTCCAACATGGTTTCTGAATTATCTCAGTATTGACATGCGCAGCCTCATGGGGAAGTCCAATGTTTAGGATCAAAGATTGTATAAAATTTTTTGGAGAAAAAAAAAAGATAAAATATTATAAATTAACATTTTAAAATATGACCAATAATCTTGATGAACTGATCGTTTATAACTACGGTATATGACAATGATTGAATCAAACTATGAGAATATGTCTTGCACATTGACTTCAGGAAATGAAATGTTGGGTTTAACGTTTTTTCCTCTACCACTAACACAGTTGCATAGTATATTTTTCTCCAATGAGTAACAGTGTTGTACCATAATGTTGACCTAACAATATGTGCAGCACTGCATAGGCATCAATGTCACGTGAAGCAGAAATATGAACATCATTTCAACTGTTGCAAACAGTCTAGGACAATTAAATTCAATTAGTTGAGATTCTGCTTTTATTTTATTTTTTTCTGTTCTGAGCTGAATGGAGTATTGTACCTGCAAAATGACAAAACGTCAAACAATGTTTTTAATCACAGCCATTTCAAATGATGATAAGCCCACTTTAGAGACATGAAGAGTGAAATATAAAGCTTATACTCTGTTCACAGTAAAAAGAGAATTACAATCCATTTATTTGTTCAGTTGTGTTTGATCATCAGCTGTGCTTGTAGTGACCTGTCAGTCATTTTATAGATATCACAAGAGAAGCCCAACATCCATAAAGACAGATGTTTCATAATATACAAAAAAACCTGTTTTGCTCTTATAAATGTACAACAGCCTCATATATCATACTTTCATTTTATATGAACAAATGGGAGACACTGTACAAGCATAGCCACAAAGCTTAAATAGTTTATAATCTGATAAATAAATCATGTAGATAAATAAATGTTCTCATCATTGAAAAGTCTAGCCCAGTAAATACCTCTTCCGTATACTTTTTATGGCATGTTAGAGAGCAGCAGTACAATGATTCGTTTCACTGAAGGACAGTTAAGAACAGTTTGTGATAGAGCTCGATTCAGTCAGGATTTTGCACCCTCAGGACGAACCTTGCAATTCTCAACCACATCAGGGCAACACTCTCCTTCCATCTGTCATCCGGTGACAACCTTCCCGTACTCCCTAACCAACTGTGTCCATTTTGTCTCTCTTAGCTGGAAAGAAACGGCACACTTTCTGGAAATGTACTTCTCTTGTCTTTTTTTGTGTCACCATATAAAAGGAGACAGCCTTTCATGTCACATAGCTCTCTAATCACAATGACAGAAGCCATATGTGCATACTCATCATAAAAAATATCTCTTGATAACTTCAAAGTGCCTGCAGCCATAATAAAGATAAGCCTGTTTCCTCTAATGCAGCACAGTGCTGCCCAATTCAGGTGGGGGTTTTTTCCCAAGCATCTTTAGCTTTTTAATACCACCTATGTGACCAGCGTCTGTCGTCCTCGCAGACGCAAGAAGAGCATTACACAACCAAGTAGGGAAAAATATCAATGGCATTGTTGTGTACAGATTGTCAATGCAAAGAGAGAGAGGGGCAGTGGTATATTTGAAAACGTTTTTCTTGTCGACCATCTGTAAATGGCACTGGATGCTGCAAATGTTGGCTAGCTGCCAATGTTGTCTAAAAAGACCTTTTCCAGGACTTGCACAGGATCTTCTGGAAAGCTCGCCGAAAGTCCTGATTGAAGATTGTGTAGATGACGGGGTTGAGGGAGCTGTTGCAGTAACCGATCCAGAAGAAAAACTTGAAAAGGGTGTCAGGGATGGCGCAGGGCTCCCGGCAGATCCCATACAGGCTGTAGCTGAAGAAGAACGGAAACCAGCAGACCACGAACACGCCCATGACCACGGCCAGCACAAAGGTGAACCGCTTCTCTCGTGCCTGGGAAATCTTTTTTCTCGAAATGGTGTTCCTCCTTTTTCTGCGGGTGGAAAACAGGTCCAGGGACTTGCTGCTGGCTCGCGACTTTCGGCTGGAATGCTTGGAGCTGGAGCTGTTCTTGCGGCTGGGTCGGCGGTCTTTTCGTGAGGGCCCCGTCTCGTTTTGCGTCCGTTTGGCCTTCTCATCAGATGAGCTGCTGTCCTCCAGATCGGCATCTGGGTCGTCCTCGCCTGTTTTGCATTCCCCTGCTGGCGGCGAGGCACAGTGCCCGTTTTCCCGCCTAGAATCCTCACGGTTCAAGCCGTTCTCCAGCCGTGGCGTTCCTGGTTCGCCATCCGGATCGCGCCGCTTTTCAGACATATTTCGGGTTCTTGTCTTAGCCACCTGGTAGATTCGGATGTAAACAAGGATCATGATGACACACGGGGCAAAGAATGACCCGATGCTGGAGTACAAGATGTACCACGTGTGGTCGTTTAGCTGGCATTGCGGTTCGCTCGTGTCAACATCTTTATTCCGGTCCATGGAGATGAGCGGTGGGAAGGAGATTACAGCTGCGATCAACCATACCACCACAATCATGCCCTTTACCCTGCGAGGAGTCCGCTTTAAGTTGTACTCGACCGCCTGTGTTACAGACCAGTACCTGTCCAGACTTATGGCACACAGGTGAACAATAGAAGATGTGCAGAAAAGAACATCTAGTGCTAGATAGATATCACACCAAACTTTCCCAAAAAACCAGTAGCCCATTAATTCATTGGCCAGGGAGAAAGGGATTATCAGTGTGGCCACCAGAATATCTGCACTGGCCAGAGACACAAGAAAAAGGTTTTGTGGTGGTTTGAGCGCTCTGCTCGTTAAAACGGCGATAACGACCAGCACGTTCCCCACTATTGTAAACAAGATGAGGAAGCTCACCAGCCCCGCAAGCCCTATAATGGTGGCCGGAGAATATCGACTTGTAGAATTCCCAGAGGATGTAAAACCAATGTCAATGAAAGTGTCCACTTCGCTAGTAAAGCTTAAGTTATGCATATTGAATCAGAAAAAGCTCTGCTGTCCAATCAATCGTCCACGCGCGTCTTCGCGGATATATATTCTCTTTGTAATTTCACTATAAGTTAGTTACAGGGTCCTCTCCGTTTTTTCTTACCTTCTTATTTTAATCCCGTTCGCGTCTTTTTCTTTTCCGCGCAATTCCTCTTACGGCTCATTTGGTTGGGGCTTTGAAAAAGAGACCCATCCCGTGGCGAGTTTGAAGTAATCATCACTGTCTCTTACATCCGTGCGACCTGTTCGTCCTCTCACGGGCGTCTCTCTCAGCATCCTCCTCGCGCTCTCTCCACCCGAGCGAAACACCGCGCGCTCTGCCCGCCCGGGACTCGACTATCCACGTGCTGACAACATTAAACTGATGGAACGCCGCCCCGCCCCTGGAGAGAGTCAGACGGAGAGAAGAACCGACTGCTGAAGTACCCTACCACCGTTTCCTTTTGTATGTTATATGGACATTTTATATCAGACCATAGCGCGTTTTTATGCATTTCTGCTTCATCGTTTTATCTTTACGTGTCTCTCGTCCTCTGTAGCTAGACTATAACATGGGCAGACAAACAAAGGATAGCCTACTGTAAGTGGGGGAAAAAATATTAAAATGTTATTTTATTTTAGAGTAGCTACCAGGCGTTGTCAGGATAACGTGTTAAGGGGTGGGAAAGGGCTGTGAACTGTGAATAAACTATCACTGTCGGCATCTGTTCTCGCTGGGTGTCACTGTTGTAACAAGGGGATTGTGCTTTTATATAATGGGAAAACATGTTCACGTCAACTATACACTTCATTAGCTATCTTTCTTCGCTTTAGTGTTATTTTCACAAGTAAGTGTTGAATTTTAGCCTACTAATATCAAACACTTAAGCATGATTTTCAGTACAAGTAGGCTATAGATTATAGCTACAATACACAAAAGCACAAGTAGCCTAATTTTCCATTAAATGTGAGTGACTTTTATTTAAAGTTATTGTATTTCATAATTAAATCGACATTTTTAACATAAAAACCTATTTGGAACTGTTTGTTTATTTTATGTTTTATTTTGTAAATGTCAAAACAGGATAGAGAAACTAATAGTTTTTTATTATAGTAGGCTATTGTCAGTTTATAATAGTAGAGGTTATATTGTTTACTGTTATATCTACAGTACATTCTGTCTCTTTCTCGGTGTAAAAATGCAGAACGTTATCTGTGATAGGTAGGTTTAGGGTTTGGGGATAGAATATATTATTTTTACAGTATAAAAATCATTATGTCTTTAGACAGTCCCCATAAAACATGGAAACCCAACGTGTGAGTGTGTCTGTGAGAACATAGCGTACTGCTGCAGAGCACAACCTGCAATGGAGAGCAACTTATCAATGATTTTGTGAGAGATCAATCAGTGAGGTCAAAGAGTTGGCCATGGGTCCCGTTAAAGAGATGGGCACCAGAGAGAGGGAGACAGAAGGCAGGAAACTTATCAGTGATGTCCAATGAAGTTCAAATGAACTTCTGACCATCTTTTTAAATGGTGCTGTGAAAAATGGCAGAGGCTGCTAAGTTACTGTAACTCACCCTGATCTGAAAAGATTAACTACAGTATCTATTCATTCAGACTGTATTTATTTATTTATTTATTTTTTTTAATGTCAATTTGGTTTGGAATTGTGTGTTTTTCGAAATATGATGACTGTACTGTCATATTTTCATCCACCAAATAAGATTCCAAACATGTATCTATGTGGGTTTTCTATCAAATTAACTGAATGTTAAAGTTACCAAATTGAAAAAAAAAGGATAATTCTGTTTGGTTTAGTTCCCATTACCACAATGCCACAATGAAATGTTTTGATGTCTTTGTAACATGAACTCTACAGCCCAAATTAAAGCATCTAGAGTAAGTACTAATCTAGTTTATACTTTAAAATTGGCATTGTGTACTATGAAAATTACTGGTGCTCATGACAAATTGCTTGTGATGTGCCTCATTTCTTTGGTTAAAAGCATTTGCTAAATGAATAAATGTAAAGGATAGCATTTGCATGAATTACAAGCTGTTATCAATTTTGACTTTTGTGTGAACGGTTATTAATCTTACATGTGAAATTGCTAAATATTAAATCATATAAAAAATATCTAATAATATATACAAATATATACACTATATTGCCAAAAGTATTGGGACACCCCTCCAAATCATTGAATTCAGGTGTTCCAATCACTTCCATGGCCACAGGTACAATCAAGCAGGCATGCAGACGCTTCTACAAACATTTGTGAAAGAATGGGTCGCTTTTGGTGTGGGGTTGTTTTTAAGGGGTTGGGCTTGGCCCCTTAGTTCCAGTGAAAGGAACTCTTAATGCTTCAGCATACCAAGACATTTTGGACAATTTCATGCTTCAATTTCAACAGTTTGGGGATGGTAGCCTGGCTCCGCCCTCTTACGTACTTCCGCTCAATTTTCATTTTCCTTCAGTACTCCATCTGGGTTTGCGGTATAGTCTTAGGTTTTCTCCGAACAAATTTTTGAGTTGTAGTTCAGTAATGGCGGCGGAGAAAAGATGCGAGCGAAGCCATTCATTCCATTGTGGCACCGCTGCCGAATACCCAGAAGTTAAAGCCGGAGCAAGAACAATCTTTGCTGAGTTTTTTTGGTGGCCATGATGTGTTCCGGGAAAAGTTTGATTTCCAGCTCGCTCCGTTAGTGGTGAAGGAGTTGGCTGAAGTAATTGTTTTGCGTGCAGTCGGAATGTATTGTCATCATTTACAGGGGCTAGTCAGTGATTTTATTGCCGTCCCTCTCCCACCACCCACGTAAAAATCCCCGGCCGAATGACCTACTGGCTTTGACAAACACCAAGGTCGTGTGGTAATTTAATTGCTGTCTGAATCCACATCTCTGAGTCAAGAATATATCACTTCAAAATTCACTGTTTAAATCCTTTTTGACCCCTGCAGAGCACCGTGCGGTCGCGCTTCGCTGTAATTTGGATGCATTTCTAGACTTGTATTTCTTTAAATGCTGGCAAGTATTTTCAAGAGCAATATATTTCATCACGCTCAAAAAATAAAAGGAAGAAAAGCACGTAAACATTTGAATTGGGCCTTTATTTACGGCAGTATATATTCTTATCATACCAAGCATATGATATTTTATTTACAGTATACAATTGTGTTATGGACCACGTGAGCAGCGCGTTCCCGATCACAAAACTCTCCCCTCCACCGTGAATAAATCACAATCCGAATGCGCAAGGTTTTATCACTGAGGTGGCTGCACATTTATTTTTACGGACTTCCATGTGAGAAATAAAGGGTAATCCAGCCCCTGGAAAGCGTACCTTCCATAGGGGCAGCCATTGCTAACCAAGCCATCACCTGCTGTTAGCATTCCATTGACTCCCATTCATTTTTGTGTCACTTTGACACTGAATAACTTTACATCTGATGCGTTTAAAGACTCCATTCGTCCATTGTTTATTTCTAAACAAACACTTGGTATGATAAAATGCTCCATTACCTTGTATCTTACACTATCGCCCCGTAGAAGCCGTTTTTGTAAAAAATAGGCTAATGATTGCATCATAACCACGCGACTCCGTCGCGCTGTACCGTATAGACTCGAGGAGAAGCTTGCAGGCAATCTTTTACTGTCTATGAGGCAATCGGGGGGATGTGGAAGCATAAATGCCGATAGAGATGTCGCAAATCCTGCTTCATTCATCAAAAGTTGCTCCTGCTCACTCTCTCTGTCTCTACAAGATTCGGTGATTCAGATTTCACTTTGCACAACTACTAGAAGACATACAACTGTCAGACAGGTTGCTCACGTCACATCTACGTTGTAAAGCTCAGTATGAGGCTGCGCAGTACGCTCAGCCATCAGGAAGTGAGTGCTTCTAACTGACTTCAAATCTCTCCGTTGAAGTCTATGGGGTCGCTGTGTCCATTTCTTTTACTGTCTATGGGTAGGACCAGGCTATGGGGATGGCCCCTTCCTTTTCCAACATTACTAACCACCAGTGCACAAAGCAAGGTCCAAAAAGTCATGGATGAGCGAGTTTGGTGTGGAGGAACTTGACTGGTCTGCACAGAGTCCGGACCTCCGTAGACTGCCTTCTCGTCCAACATCAGTGCCTGACCTCACAAATGCGCTTCCTGAAGAATGGTCAACAATTCCATAAACACACTCCTAAACCTTATGGAAAGCCTTCCCAGAAGAGTTGAAGCTGTTATAGATCAAAGTGTGGGCCAACTCCATATTAAACCCTACGGATTAAGAATGGGATGTCATTAAAATTCATGTGCATGTAAAGGCAGTCGTCCCAAAACTTTTGGCAATATAGTGTGTGAGTCTGGTTGAGATGATTGATGCTCTTCTCTGACCCTGATCTATCAGTCAATTAAGTGCTTTTCTTGACATTTCATTTTTAACATTCATCACTAGATAGTCAGTGAAATATTTCTTTAATATTACAAAATGAAATATGCTAATGAGGTTAGCATGTGATATATTTGCTCAGCTTGAGGTAAAATTACTACTGAAAGAAAATGAGTTTAACTTATTCACGGTACATTCTGATACATCAGAGATTAGACTGAATCTGATTATGTATTGGTTGTCACAGGTCTGCATATTAAGTTATAATAATTAAAAGTGTAATATAAAAAGTTTTAATAAGTTAGTGTGTAAGTGTGTTTGAGAGTGTGCATGAGCACTACAGTGTGCATTAACTGTGAACCTCACACAGAATTATATACAGCACACAAGAACCAAAAAACTGATTTATATTATGAGTGAAAGAGAGAGAGATTAAATTTTTTGATGACATTAAAGCTATGGTCTACGATTTCAAAGATTGTTCATTATTAATAATCTCGTTTAGATGCTGGTTATGGTTCTACAGTACAATCCTAACAATATGAAGAGAAAAAAGAATGAAAAAAATCCATTCACTCTATTGGGTGTACACCCGCAGAGAAATTGACCAATGTAAGCTGTCCGGCCGGACAGCTTACATTGGTTAACTGCTCTCATCCAATCCCTGCTCCACTCGCGTTTCCCCCCCGACCGCACCCCACCCCGCCCCCTCCTGCGGCATGAAATTTTGCTGGCAAGTAGGCAGCGTCAACTCAGCAATGGAGAAAAACCAACAAACAGACAGCGGCAAGCGGCCCCTGCTCGCCCCAACAGTCAAGGTTGGAATAAAGAGAAAGTCAATTGAGGAAAGAGCAGATATTTAAAATAAATGTGAAGAACGCCGGACTCAAAGCCGAATCAATATAGGGTCCACCGTTGCCCGTTGGAGGAAGCTTCAGAGAAACCTTTGGACTTAAAACCGACGCTGATTATTTGTTGAGCAGGTAAACATTTATTTATACTTTTATGGTGTGGTGTATTACATAAATAGCTTTTTATCAGCATGACAACATGATCATGCTGCCGGTCGGCTTTGGAATGTTAGCCGTTTAGCATCGCCTATCACGGGTCAAAGTAATTATATTTCTTGAAGTGCTTGACTATTTCAATAGACCTAACGTTTGCGGTTTTCTGTTCGAGCCGATAGAACATTGCATGTGTTGCTAATCTTGCGTGGGCGTGAACTCAAACGTGTGCCTTTGAGCTATCAACATCTCTGTTCCAATGTTTACTCCTGCTTGACTGAGTGACGTTGTTCAGGTCGTTTCCCGGTGGGAGGGATCAGGTAGCACAGAGGGGAGGGGTGTGAGTGTGGAGGGGCGGGATGAGTTTTTTAAAATTCAGGCTTTCTCGACTGATTTTCAACATCGTAGACTACAGCTTTAATGACTATAATGTCCACTGAGTGACTGCTGACTTTACATTTAAATGTTAAATGGCTGATTGAATAATAAAAAAAAACCCTCTGTTTTACTGTATAATACAAAAAAGGTCCCACTTTATATTAGGTGTCTTTAACTACTACTTGCATCAAAAAATAAGTACAATGTACTTACTGTGTTCATATTGTATTGCAAAAACACATTGCTGCTATGGTTGGATACGGGAAAGGTTAGGGAGAGGTTTGGTGGGATCAGTTTAAGGGTGGGTTAAGGTCTAAGGGAAGGTTCAACAGTGTAATTATAGATGTAATTGCATGCAGGTATTTTTTTTATATATAAATATGTTATATGTACACAATAAGTGCAATGTATCAAATTATTAGTTTAAATGTTAGTACATAGTAGTTAAGGACATCTAATATAAAATGGGATCCAAAAAAAAGAAAGAAAAAAAGTTAATGGTTTGTAATTTGAATTGCCCTTGTCAAATGGGAGATTGGACTTAAAGGAAGTGGAATCTGAATTAATCTGAATTTGTTACGTCAAACAATAAGAAAACTGAGGTGAGGACTCAAATGCTGGAAGGGACAGGTTTATTAACAAAACAAACATAATCCAAAACAAAAACCCACAAGGGGGAAAACGTAACATAAATCAAAACAACATCACAACTTGAACACAAACATACCAATAGGGGAAAGGAGCGGATCACGGAAGGGAGACATAGACAAAGTACCAACAAGGATTGCGCTCCAGTTCATTTTTATTATGCCCTTCACTCGTTAACTTCCCTCCGTCTCGTTCACTCGGATGTGCGTCATTGCTTACGTTGCATGAGTGCCCACTACTGGAGGAACATTTGCAATGGACTGAACTGGAACGTCCTAAGCCCTTGATCACTTCGAATCCACTGTGGAGTTGATTTATTATTTATTTTTTTCAGACCAGAGCGGGACGGGGGGGACAGCCATGGTGGCGTGGGAAGAGCAGGACGCCAGGGCGGCGCGGGAAGAGCAGGACGCCTCGGTGGCGCAGTCAGGGCAGGACGCCTTGGCGGCGCAGTCAGGGCAGGACGCCTCGCGGCGCAGTCAGAGCAGGACGCCTCGCGGCACAGTCAGAGCAGGACGCCTCGCGGCGCAGTCAGGGCAGGCAGGACGCCTCGGCGGCGCAGTCAGGGCAGGATGCCTCGTGGCGCAGTCAGAGCAGGACGCCTCGCGCCACAGTCATGGCAGGACGCCTCGCGTCGCAGTCAGGGCAGGACGCCTCGCGGCGCAGTCAAGGCAGGACGCCTCGCGCCGCAGTCAGGGCAGGACGCCTCGCGGCGCAGTCAGAGCAGGACGCCTCGCGGCACAGTCAGGGCAGGACGCCTCGCGGCGCAGTCAGGGCAGGACGCCTCGCGCCGCAGTCAGAGCAGGACGCCTCGCGGCGCAGTCAGGGCAGGACGCCTCGCGCCGCAGTCAGAGCAGGATGCCTCGTGGCGCAGTCAGGGCAGGACGCCTCGCGGCGCAGTCAGAGCAGGACGCCTCACGGCGCAGTCAGGGCAGGACGCCTCGCGGCGCAGTCAGGGCAGGACGCCTCGCGCCGCAGTCAGAGCAGGACGCCTCGCGGCGCAGTCAGAGCAGGACGCCTCGCGGCCCAGTCAGAGCAGGACACCTCATGGCGCAGTCAGGGCAGGACGCCTCGGCGGCGCAGTCAGAGCAGGACACCTCGCGGCGCAGTCAGAGCAGGACACCTCGGCAGTGTGGGCAGAGCAGGGCGCCAGGGTGGCGCAGTCAGAGCAGGGACCACCGGAACTGTACTCCTCTCCCTGGCATCTCGTTCCTGCAGGCGAGCGAGACCCTCCACCATCGACCCAAAGGAAACTCTCTCATAAGCGCTCCTGAGCAGCTAGTCCATGGGCTCGTCGAGCGCATAAAAGAACAAGTCTTTTAGAGACTCTTCATTCAGTTTTAATCCCTCCGCCGGATCAGTCCCTTGTTGGCGGAGGGATACTAAAGTCTGAAACTTCAAAATGCGCTCGTAATGAGGGCACGAGACGGGTAGACGGGCCGAAATCCTCTTCAGCGGAGTCCTCGACATGGTCGGTATGTTATGTTACGTCAAACAATAATTGTTTGTTGAAGACAAACTTGTTGAGGACTCAAATGCTGGAAGGGACAGGTTTATTAACAAAACAAACATAATCCAAAACAAAAACCCACAAGGGGGAAAACATAACATAAATCAAAACAACATAACAACTAGGCGAAAAACAGTATGTGAGAACAGTAGTATGTCCGAATTCATAGTATTCATAAAACAGAAGGTGAAAACTTTCTGGATGACCTCCTACTTAAGTATTCTGAAGGGCCTTCTGAGAAACACTACTATCCCATGACGAGTTGTGATAGGTCACAACATTGGCAGATGTATTATGTCTAAATTTCCATTCACAGCCTATATTATATCAAACATATTCAAACCATATATAGTATATGCAATTTCAGAAACCTATGCAATTTCAGACACAGCTTGAGAAATTCAGCAGGTAATGACATTTTGGGAAGTTGTGCATATATCTTATTCCTTACAGGTATGTGCTTGTCTGTAGGTCTAAAACCTTCAAACGTCAAGACACTCTGAACATCCTTACATTTTTAAATATGTTTATGTATTTATTTATTTTGTCAAATCATAATGCAGTAACACTTTACAATAAGGTTTCATTAGTTAACATTAGTTATTTAACTAACCATGAGCAATACTGTTTGTTAATCTTTGTTAATGTTAGTTAATAAAAATACAGCTGTTCATGTTAGTTCACAGTGCATTAACTTATGTTCCCTTTCAGTCGGTCACGTTCGACGTACGTCGGACGTACCGACAAATTGGGATCACTTCTGGGAGCCCCTATCAGCTTCGAGCTATATAGAACCGGCCAATGAACAATTGGCGTGCGAGATTTGCATCTCGCGCTCCGCCCCGCCCCGCACTGCGGGTATAAACAGGAAGCGAGAGCGATTGCACGCTGTCATTCACTTCAGAGCCAAACGGCACATGAAGAGACTCTCATTAAATGAGTATTTCGCTGCTATCAGCAAGTCTACATATAGAAGACCGGAGAATCCAGAGGAGACGCGTGTTGGAGGAACGGCACACTTCAGCGGGATCCGCGCTGACTCACCGGCTGCCTCTGCAAGCAGAGAAAAACTGCTGTTTTCACAGCAACAGCACTGTTGGTCTGGTTGGGCGTTTTTCCTGCTGAGTACAGGCACGGGTTGCACACAAACCCTGTGCGCTGTCGCATTTCCCCCTGAGTGCTTCAGCACAAGAGCGTTTCCTCACAAAAGAGCTTCACGGGTGACGCTGCGTCTTTTTCAAGATGGCATTCCACCCGTGCGTTTCTGGATGCGGTCGTTCCCTGGCGCCTACTGACGGTCACAATCGCTGTATCACGTGTTTGGGCAAACAGCACGCTGATGCGGCGTTTGTGGATAGTTCATGTTCCCACTGCGGGAACATGACTATCTCGGAGCTAAGATCGAGACTCTCCTAACCCGGGTAGACCTACTTCTTTGGATGGCCAGGGTGATCTGAGGATCACGTTTAGGGCAAACCCGCCGAGTGCAACTCCGCAGGCCCCTAAGCTTAGGGGCTTAGGGGCCTGCGGAGTTGCACTCGGCGGGTTTGCCCTAAACGTGACCAGTGGTGTCTTTCGGAGCTCCAGCAGACGAGCAGATGTCGATCGCTGCATCGGAGGGGGAGTTTCAGTCCTCGGAGGATGAAGGGTCAGCTGTACTGCCTCCCTCTGGGAGAGTGGCAACGGCTGTCCCGGCCCCAGTGCCAGCGGCACCCAAAACTTCAATAAAAGAGCAGTTTCCAATATCTCTGGGTGCCAAGAGAGCGCGCTTGGTGGTGGTCGACGCTCCCATGCCTCGCCACCCTCAGGTGCCTCTCCCTTCGCCAGTAGGGGATGCCGGCTGTCGGGACGCACACAAGCGGCCTCCCTACACTCGCACGTCCCCTTCGCGGATGCAGGTAAGTGTTGCACAGCACACTCAGATCCCGCTTCGGGCCGCTCCCATGCCGTCCGAGCCGGATCCCTGCGTTCCGCCTCGCTTCCCCGCTGCGGGTACGTCTGTGGTGCCGTTGATCCCCCTTGCTCGGAGTCTGGGAGCCGGGCTAGCGCTTCCCAGCCCGTCTCGGTGGCTCCTCTTTACCATCAGACTCGGCTATGCGATTCAGTTCGCCTGGCGTCCCCCCAAGTTCAGGGGCGTTCACTTCACGACTGTAGTGGAGGCGAACGCCCCCGTGCTCAGGGCGGAGATCGAAGTCCTACTGGCGAAGGACGCGATAGAGCCGGTCCCTCCAGCCGATATGAGGTCCGGGTTCTACAGCCCGTACTTCATTGTACCCAAGAAAGGCGGCGGGTTATGACCGATCTTGGACCTGCGATTCCTGAACTGGTCCCTTCACAGGCTGCCGTTCAGGATGCTAACGCAGAAGCGCATCTTCAGGTGCATCCGTCCCCAAGATTGGTTTGCAGCGATTGACCTGAAGGACACGTACTTTCATGTCTCGATTCTCCCTCGACACCGGCCCTTTCTGCGCTTCGCGTTCGAGGGACGGGCATATCAGTACCGCGTCTTGCCCTTCGGCCTGTCCCTGTCGCCCCGCGTCTTCACGAAGGTTGCGGAGGCGGCCATTGCTCCCATGAGAAAGCATGGCGTTCGCATCCTCAACTACCTCGACGACTGGCTGATCCTTGCCCAGTCGCGAGAGCAGTTGTGCGAACACAGGGACAAGGTGCTCAGTCACCTCAGCCAGTTGGGACTTCGGGTCAACTGGGAGAAGAGCAAACTCTGTCCCACACAGAGGATCTCTTTTCTTGGTATGGAGATAGACTCGGTCGCCATGACAGCGCGCCTCACCGAGGAGCGCGTCCAGTCGGTGTTGAACTGCTTGAATTCGTTCAAGGCAGGACAGCAGTACCACTGAAACATTTTCAGAGGCTCCTGGGACATATGGCATCCGCAGCCGCAGTAACGCCGCTCGGATTGCTTCATATGAGACCGCTTCAACGCTGGCTACACGACCGAGTCCCGAGATGGGCGTGGCACAGCGGATCCCTCCGTGTCCAAGTGACTCTGAGGTGCCGCCAAACCTTCGGCCCGTGGTCGGACCCCTTGTTTCTACGGGTGGGAGTTGCCCTAGAACAGGTGTCCAGGCACTCCGTTGTCTCCACGGATGCCTCATCCACGGGTTGGGGTGCCACGTACAACGGGCTTGCAGTTTCGGGTCTGTGGACGGGGCCTCAATTGCAATGGCATATCAATTGCCTCGAGTTGTTAGCAGTTCGTCTTGCACTCAGCCGCTTCAAAGTTCCACTCAGAGGCAAGCACGTTCTGGTCCGGACGGACAACACTGCGGCCGTAGCAAAGGACAGGGAGGGAGAGGAGCAAGTCCTGTTGATCGCTCCGTATTGGCCCAACCGGACTTGGTTCCCGGAACTAGTGCTTCTCGCGACAGCACCTCCCTGGCCCATTCCTCTGAGGAAGGACCTCCTGACTCAGAGACGGGGCACCCTATGGCACCCGCGTCCAGACCTCTGGAAACTCCATGTCTGGTCCCTGGACGGGACATGGAGGTTCTAGGTGACCTACCGCAAGCGGTAGTTGACACCATCACTTCCGCTAGAGCCCCCTCTACGAGGCGCCTCTATGCGTTGAAGTGGAACCTGTTTGTCGATTGGTGCTCTTCTCGCCAAGAAGACCCCCGAAGATGTTCAATCGGATCTGTGCTTTCCTTTCTACAAGATGGGTTGGAGCAAAGGCTGTCTCCCTCCACCCTCAAAGTCTATGTTGCCGCTATCGCCGCTAATCATGAGCTAGTAGATGGAAAATCTCTAGGTAAGCACGATCTGGTCGTCAGGTTCCTAAGGGGGGCGAGGAGACTAAATCCGCCTCGTCCTCCCTCCATACCCTCTTGGGACTTAACTCTGGTGCTAACTGCACTACAGAGAGTGCCCTTTGAGCCTCTGCAGTCAGCTGAGTTGAAAATCTTGTCGTTAAAGACAATACTCCTGACTGCGTTGGCCTCCATCAAGAGGGTAGGGGACCTGCAGGCATTTTCGGTTGACGAATCGTGACTGGAATTCGGGCCCGGTAACTCTCATGTGATCATGAGACCCCGGCCTGGATATGTGCCCAAGGTTCCCACTACTCCCTTCCAGGACCAAGTGGTGAGCCTGCAAGCGCTGCCTTCGGAGGAGGCAGACCCAGCCCTAGCTTTTCTCTGTCCCGTCCGTGCTCTCCGGACTTACGTGGACAGAACGCAAAGCTTCAAGACCTCAGAGCAGCTCTTCATCTGTTACGGAGGGCAGCAGAAGGGAAAGGCTGTCTCCAAGCAGAGGATGGCCCACTGGATAGTGGATGCCATCGTCTTGGCTTATGAGTCCCAAGACGTGCCCTGCCCGCTCGGGTTAAGAGCCCACTCCACTAGGGGTGTTGCCTCTTCCTGGGCACTGGCTTGTGGCGCCTCGCTGACAGATATTTGTAGAGCTGCGGGCTGGGCGACACCTAACACGTTCGCTAGATTCTATAGCCTCCGTGTAGAGCCGGTATCTTCCTGTGTGCTCACTTCCCATAGTCAGTAACACCGAAGTGCCTGTTCTAGTGTCGGCTTGCTGCGGCATTCCCTCCCCTATGGTAGACGGATGCGTGCGCTATTTTGCTCCAGTCGAGTTCCCCGGTACGGCGAACCCTGTTGAGTCCTCCGCAACCCGCGGCAGTCGGACGTGGCAGAGCGTTCGACGCCAGGTCTAACACTCGTATGCATTGGTGGAACTTGTGTTAGGCTGGGTTACATATGTAGTGACCCCCACGGCGGTCCCATATGTGTATTCTTCCACATTCTTCCATATGTGTATTCTACAGTCAGCTGAATGGGTCTTGCGGAACAGCAGCTTGGACTCTCCCTGCGTGAATTTCCCCAGCCGCATCAGATCGGGGTCTGAGGGGCTCATCGCTGGGCGCTGGAAGTGGTAGTAACTATGGCGTTTTCCAAAGGGATCCCAATTCATCGGTACGTCCGACGTACGTCGAACGTGACCGACTGAAATGGAACGTCTCGGTTACGTATGGTAACCCTCGTTCCCTGAAGGAGGGAATGGAGACGTACGTCCCGTCGCCACAGTTGCTGTACCATCACTGCAGGTTGAGCCACTACGTTTGGCTCCTCAGTGAAAAACAGCGTGCATTCGCTCTCGCTTCCTGTTTATACCCGCAGTGCAGGGCGGAGCGCGTGATGCAAATCTCGCACGCCAATTGTTCATTGGCCGGTTCTATATAGCTCGAAGCTGATAGGGGCTCCCAGAAGTGATCCCAATTCGTCGGTAAGTCCGACGTACGTCTCCGTTCCCTCCTTCAGGGAACGAGGGTTACCATACGTAACCGAGACGTTAACAGACGTAACTTTTGATTTTAATAATGTATTATTAAAAGTTTAAATTAACCTTAACAAATGCTGTATAAGTATTGTTCATTATTAGTTCACGTCCACTAGTTTACTTATGTACTATGAAACCTTATTGTAAAGTGTTACCCATAATGCAAACTTTTCTTTCTAGTTAAAATGTATTTATTGCATTTACAGTATATTCTGCATCCTTTTTTCCATTTAAATTTGGAAGTAAAATGGAAGAATGTTCTTTTCTGGCACACAACATTGGTAGAAGATTAAAAATAAGTTCTCTATATGTATTCTCTCATTGTAATTCTAGGAATTTTTATTCTGCGGACACTTCAGGTGGATGTGTGTGGCTGTGTGGGTATGGATGCATTCATATTGCTTAACATCTAGTGCCCTTGTGTATGACTAACATCACATTTTTGCTTGAAGAATGAAATCATGTGCATGAGTGTGTGAACAATCGATTTTGATTCACACCTATCTGACTGCATTGGCTTCCTATTGCTTGTTTCTGTTGTTAGTTGTTTGTGTGTAGGTGGGATGGCGGGTGGCCCTACAATTCAATGCTGTTAAGAGCAAAAGAAGTTGAACCTCAGGCTCTGCTCTTCTCAAAGCTGATTTGTATTGAGTCTTCCTGGCTTGTGATCATTAAAGGTTCCCCTTGGGCCACACTTGTGTTCGTTTAATTGAAGCGTGTGTGTGAGTGATCCACATCATTACCTTGAGTTGATCCTCGTTCTGTCCTTTCTTCCCTCGGCCCGTGTTTCATTCACACATGAGTAATACAAAAGCTAAATGAGGTGAGGCAAATAAATGCACATTTTTAGCACATGAGCAGTCCAGTTTAATATTGACATCACATGTGGTTGCAGTTTACAAATTTAGTTCTACAGCTTTATTATTTTTGAAAGACATTTATGATCATCCTCAGCTTAAGTATCAAAGTTAATGGATGTTTCTGTAAAGTTCAAATTTAAGAACTATATCTTGCTGACTGAGGGACTGTGTAAAAGGTTACAGAGCCAATGGTTTTGAGCCAATGGTGACACATGACAATTGATTGAAAGACTGTAAGCAATCATTCTAGCAGCACTGTGACTGCTGACAGCTAAAGAGTGTGTGTATGGTTCAGGTACATACTGGGGACATTTTTTGGTCCCCACAATTATTTTTTTAAATAAAAATGAAATACATTTTTCTGTGGTGGGTAGGTTTGGGAATAAAAAAATATTAAAATCATTATGTCTATGGAAAGTCCCCATAAAACATAGAAACCAAAAGTGTGTGTGTGTATCCAATTTACAGACCCACACAGTCAGATGTCATGAGACACTGTGGCAGGTTTGATTTTAATTCCCTAGTCGGCGGTTGCACAGTGTGAATTGTAATTGGCCTCAACAGCAGGATTTGTTATTGAATTTCAGTGCATCAATCATAGTTTTTTGACTGTTTCATAAAGTATTTTATTGCGCAATAAAGTCAATGAATTTATTTGATTATTTAGTTTGTTTCATCCAAATCAGCCTTCAGTAAATGAAATCAGAGCTGCTCCTAAAGGAATTTGTGAGGGCGCAACGTTGAGCTGAACTATTGTTTTATAAAAGCCTCTAGTTTGGGTGTTTTGTGTGAATGAAAATCTCCCATGAGAATGCTAAAGGCTGATCTAATAACATAAATTGTCCTTTGTTGCTGCGGTTCAATGTTGGACAGATTTTGATACAGGTGAGACTGGCTGTTAGCAAGCTAAATCAGCTTAGGGCAGATGGCTGATGTGAGTAAGAGAGATGGTGAGAAGGAGAGAGAGGGAGAAGGTGTTTATGTCTTGGAGAATAATAGGTCAGAATGTCCTCTTGCTGTTCAGTGACTGAAATGGCTTGTCGCGCACCATGGGTGACTCTCACAAAACCTGTCAACATCTTCATCCCAAAACAGCAGAAATTGAGAAATAAGAATGGGAAAAAAATTTCCCATTGTGGCATGAATTTCATTATTTTCAAACCATTTCTCATTGAGCTGATGCAAAAAAATAATGATGTTTGTATATATATATATATGTGTGTGTGTGGGTGTGTGTGTGTGTGTGTGTGTGTGTGTGTGTGACCCTGGACCACAAAACCAGTCGCACAGGTATATTTATGGCAATAGCCAACATTACATTGTATGGGTCAAAATTATAGATTTTTCTTTTATGCCAAAAATCACTAGGATATTAAGTAAAGATCATGTTCCATGAAGATATTTTGTAAATGTTCTAAATATATATATAAAAAAATATTATTAGTAGTAATATGCATTGCTATGGACAGTTGTATCTCGGCCAAATATTGTCCTATCCTAACATATCATGCATCAATGGAAAGCTTATTTCACAATTTCACATTATATTATTTATTATATTATTTCATTTATTTAATAGGTTACATTTTTGTTTCATAGCTTTGTGATTTATCACTTTTCATTTAGATTTAATAATTTAAAAAAATGGTAACACTTTTACAATAAGGTTCCATTTGTTAACATTAGTTAACAACATATTATGCCCCTTTTCACAAGATGTAATATAAATCTCTGGTGTCCCTATGAATGTGTCTGTGAAGTTTCAGCTCAAAATACCCCCCAGATAATTTATTATAGCTTGTCAAATTTGCCCCTATTTAGGTGTGAGCAAAAACTCATGCGCATGTTGTGTGTGTCCCTTTAAATGCAAATGAGCTGTTGCTCCCCGCCCCTCTTTTCTTGGATACTCCATAAACAACAAAACAGGCGAATCTCACTCAGCCAAAATGTCTGAAATAACCAGCTGTGGAGTGCAGATGTTTGAGTCGGACACAGATGGAGAGACTCAGGAAGAGGTTGCAACTTTTACTGTGCACGTTTATGAATGGTTAGTGGATACATTAGTGTAACTTTAGTTGTTGTGTTGCTAGTCGTGTGACAGGACACGTGACTAGCATGTCCCGTCATGTTAATTTATACAATGCATAATAAATATGCGTTTATGAATTATGCACGGTGAGTGTTTCCGGGTTAAAACTAATGACATAGCTCTAGTCTCTGTGAATACAGTCAGAGACTAATAGTAACTTTAGCCATATTAGCTGTACAGCATTCTAGAAAGCTCATTCAGAAAGGAAATTTGCAAGCATTCACAAAATATGAAGTGCCATACTTACTTGTTCTGGGTACAAAGCGTTGGTATTGACCCATTCTTCAGAAACAATTTTTTCGCGAATCCAGCTTTGTACTGACCGTCTTTGGTGAAAAATTATTTGCGCAAATGTATAACATTTTACCGACATTTTTCTGTGTCCTCAGTGGCTCATGTGCCGGGAGTCTATGGAGACTCATATGTTCGTTGGAACATCCAACAACAGAACATTTGTAATGTTTTTGGCGCAGACATTGTAATACTCTAGCTAGCTAATACAGCGAGTCTCTGTGCTTCTCGCTCAGGGGTGTGTCTATGCTAAAAGGGCAGCTCATCAACAGTCACTGGCGGGGTTTCCATACTCTTATGTAGGAGTAGGGGGAAATATGGAACAGCGCATTATGAGAGATTTATAATGATTGATGGGGATTATTAAAAAAGTATTGGGTGGATTTTTACCATTATAGGCTGGTTGTTTACACACACTGAATTTTGCATAATGTGTCCCCTTTAACATGTAACATATTTCTAAAGCATTTATTAATTTTAGTTCATTTTAATTTCAACCTTTGCTAATACATTTTAAACATTTAATTTGGTCAAACTGACAAAGACAAATAAATATTTGAATAAATGTATTCCTAATTGTTAGTTAATGCAATAACTAATGTAATGTATAGTGTATTACTGAATAGTGTATTATATCAATATTGAGAATATTGTGATTTATTAAAATATATATATATATATTTTTTTTTTTCATTTTTTCTTTTTACTTTGGGGTGAATTATGACCAGAATGAGATTTACCCTAGCAACTAAAATATAAAACTACTTCTAAAATTATCTAGTGATTTTACACAAACAAACACTGCAGGGCACTTTAGTTATGTATTCAGTCTTCTTATTTGTGTGTAATATCTATACAATATTTCTTTTGAAATGGACACAACCAATCATGTCTGTGCACAGTTTGAATTATTGATATCTCTTACTGACCAATTCCAGTCTCTTTGCAAACTACAATGCATTTTGGAAATAACCAAATGCTGCTTTGTGCACCCAATTTTCTCCACCCTTGGTGAACGATCTCATTTCACAACAGGAGATGTTTGAGTTTTCGAATGCTTGAATTCATGGAACCTGGTTCCCTTCACCTCTACTTCCCAATTTACATGGGCAATCACATGAAACTCTTCAGGATGCACAGCTTGCCTTTAATGGATAGTCTCCTACTGAGGCTCCTGTCCCTCATTGCTAGTCGGTTACATACTTCCACCTGGATACTCACTAAGACTTCTCTGCTGTTGTTTTGAGGCACATGTTGATTTTCCAAAATCATACAGGTAAATGTCATGCGAGTGAGACGAATGCATATTGTTAGCCTGCCCACAATCCTAAGAAGCGGAGTCAAGATGGAAGCAGCAGGAAGTAAGGAGAAAGAAGTAGGGGTAGACAGGGATGACCAGTTCATTAGAAAGATCTCACACGGACAATGTGTGAAAGAAAGAGGACTTTTAATGATGGAGAGAGCAAAACAGAATGAGACTTAATGGGTGATGACAGCATGGAGAATGACAGAGAAGATGGGAGAGAGAGAAAGAGAAAGGGAGAAATAATGTTGCAGGGAACATGGAATATGGAATTTCCATAAAATCCATAGGGAGTGATAACTTGGGTCTGAGAAATTCTTAAATATGTTCAGTACTTTTCTTTTTATTGCACATTTGTGCCACATTATAATATGGAATTAATATGACGATGTTTCAAATTTATGAGACATTTTGTGCACCACAATGGCTATGCCAAATAATAAAAATAATTTATTTTTCTCATGCCTTTGTTTAATTGCATATCAAAAATAAGCAGTAAATCACTGATATAATTAAGAATATAATTAGAGGAAGTCCTGGATGGGAATCAGAGGGACCTTGTCTGGTTATTTTAAGTTCTTGCCATGTTAGCAACATGGAGTTGATTGGAAAGTACCAGACTCGCTGTGACTTTGCCTCAGGTTTGCTGTCTGTTCATTTGAAGTGGTTGATTACTGATCTTTTTGCAGCAAGAATATTTATCAGCTTATTCCTGATGCTGGACAGTAATGATCAGAATTCAGTTCAATGTGCACTAACTGATAAATGTGTCAGAAGTAATCAAGGTTTAGGCAGGCACACTGCAATGCAATTTGTAAAATTTTCTCAGGTCATATCCCAGTAACTCAATATCTGAAAATGCATTCCATTTTTGGAATACATCAGAATAAATATTGGAAGAAATCAGTTTTATTCCACAATAAATATTGCTTCACTGCCTAACTGGATATTATGAGGCCATGAGTAATTCCTCGTATCAATTCTGCATATAGTTCATACTGTTATAATGGTTGTCAACATACCTCTGATTAGTCTGAAAATAATTATCTTGATCTCAATGATTGTGTGAGCTGATTTTGTGTCAGTACTCCAGACCGGTCTTAAGACCATTTTTTGAAGGTCTTGGTCTTGTCTCGGTCTCGACCACATTTGTACTCTGTCTTGTCTCGGTCTCAGATTTAGAGTACTCTGGATTTTATCTCAAGACTGGTCAAGACTACAACTGCTGGTAGGCTTGCTATGATAGTCGGTGTTGCCGGTGTTACCGGTGTTCAGACTCAACACCGGTTACATCACTTGCCCACTGTGGCACCGCCCCACCGTCGTTTCGATTTTTTTATAAAATAAAATATAAAATAATTTAGTTCAAAAGTGCCTATTTAAAGCTACACTGTGTGATATTTCCCCCCATCTAGCGGTTAAAAGGTATATGACCATCCAGTGAATTTTAGTTTCTGTTCTTCTCAATTCCGATTTCGTTTCAACTCCTACGGTGGCCGATTTAGTCCAAGATTAACATGGCTTCCAGTTCGACCTTGTCCACATTCGACACGGTGCCTGTGGGATATTCTGTGCGCAGTGGGATGGTTGGAACTCAACTGGCCTAATTATTCGGCTAGAAAGAACTGCAGCTAATCCAGAGTGAACTTTGATGATAGTAATGTTTATTCAGTCATCCAATTGCAAGGCATAAACAGGTTTGCGTGGATATGTACATAAATGTGGTTTCTGTGAGAGAACAAATAAGGATGGTAAATATACATACACAGTTAAGAACTGTATAACTACTTAGAAGTTACATTTGTATAATGTAACCGTAAACCAGAGCTTATTGTACCATATATAGGCGCTAAATGCAGCTGCATTAAAAGGAGCGGAGCTGCCGCTGCTAACAAGCGGTGTCCGTTTACAAAAGTGTGTGCGCCGCTTTAACGTTAGCACTGCAGTGCGCTCTGTATAACAATTGTTAAAATGCCGATCAGACCTGATACATATTTCCATCAACATACATTACAAGCAAATATTTTCTAAAAACGAATAAACATTGTTGATAACAAAATAACTGAATGATTATTCAAATAGGTGAGCATTACGCTATTGTATGTTGACACAAAAATACTTCTGAGGTGACATCAACTGAATTACGCGATGACACACTCTGAAACACATCTAACGTTACAATGACAATAACTATTATTACTTACGGAGTTATTAACGCACAGAAATACCACACAAGGAAAAACAGACTTTTGAGGAATAAACAAGCCAGGAAAACTCCGTATAACTCTGTTACTGGAGCTGCTGAGATGAAAACTCTCTGCACATGCACCAGACAAGTCTGAACAAGTTGACGCGCACATGCGCGAGGCAGAGAATTTTGTACAGTGCCATCGAGTGAAACGCAAAAGGCGAAGCTTGAATTTACGGGTATGTCCCTCTTTGGCTAATGTACTTTCAAGATGGAGGGGCAACATGGCGACCACCGTTAGATCCCATTACCTTATGTATTTTCAATGGCATATTATAAACTTACGAGAATACTTTATTACTTGAAAGAAGTAAATATACATTAATGAGCACACATATTTTTCAAAGAACTAAGTGTTTTTAGCTAAGAATAGACTAAAAAAGTTACACAGTGTAGCTTTAAGGGAGTTTGTCATTTGTTTTGTTGTTGTGTTTTTCATTAAAAATAATAGGCTAATGAACCCACAATTAAAGCAACCCGCAGCGAATTGGCGCTAATTCAAAACCGATAGTAAAATGTGCATGGCCGCACAGAGCGCGCATTTGACTGCACGCGCGCCTCATCTGCTTGGCACTCTGCGATAACGTCATTTTTGCCGCGCGCACCCTCGCGCTCGTGCGGACGCGTCTTCACGGACGAACTGTCATTCATTCATGGCGTGCGTCTTAATCATAGACCGATCAATGGCCGATCAGTGCTCTGACTACTGAACTAGTGAACTGATTGAGACGCACCCATGGCCTCACAGAGCGTGCATTTACAGACGAGCTGTCATTCACGGTGTGTGTGCCACTGGCACGTTTTCAGTTGCTTTATGAAAGCCCGAGCGGTCTTGTGCATGTTACTTTCCGTTAGATTGAATTAGTGATTCAAAGGAACACTCCACTTTTTTTGAAAATAGGCTCATTTTACAAGTCCATTTTAAAGGGTTAGTTCACCCAAAAATGAAAATTCTGTCATTAATTACTCACCCTTATGTCGTTCGAGACCCGTAAGACCTCCGTTCATATTCGGAACACAAATGAAGATATTTTTGTTGAAAGCTGATGGCTGAGAAAGGCTTCAGTTAGGCCTCCATTGGCATTCAGTACACTTATACTCCCAAGACCGATAAAAGGCACTTAAAATGTCATTACAAAGTCCATCTCACCACAGTGACTCTACAATAATCTTACGATGCGACGACAATAGTTTTTGTGCGCAAAAAAAAAATCAAAATAACACCTTTATCCAGCTTGTTATTGCCTTCCGTGTATGCCTCCACGACGTATGCGCGATAATATGACGTAGCGCCGGGGCTCGGGATTCCATGAAATGCACACTCTAACCCCATTTTGAGAACTACGCCGAGACCTAAAGCACGATCAATGTAGAATCCAACAGCTGAGATACGCGCGTCTTCCTCTGATTGTAAACAAATCACTTCTGGGTCATCTGTCCGAACGCCGGATCTGCGTCATATTCTCGCGCATGCGTCGTGGAGGCATACACGGAAGGCAGTAACAAGTTGGAAAAAGGTGTTATTTTGATTTTTTTTGCGCACAAAAACTATTGTCGTCGCATCGTAAGATTATTGTAGAGTCACTGTGGTGAGATGGACTTTGTAACAATGTTTTGAGTGCCTTTTATCCGTCTTGGGAGTATAAGTGTACTGAATGCCAATGGAGGCCTTTCTCAGCCATCAGCTTTCAACAAAAATATCTTAATTTGTGTTCCGAATATGAACGGAGGTCTTACGGGTCTCGAACGACGTGAGGGTGAGTAATTAATGACAGAATTTTCATTTTTGGGTGAACTAACCCTTTAAACAATGTATTTGTTAGTGCTACTGAAAGTTATTTGTAATGTAATGTTTTAATATTGTGTGCACCTGCCCGGGGACTGCAGATGGAAACTAGCATTAGCTAATTCTGGTACAAAACATATTTTCGTAAGATTAATGTATTTTGTACATTGTCATTGACAAATAAACTAATTAAATAAATAAATTAGCATCTCATTCAAAAAATGACCAAAGACACTTTCAATATTTTTCCTATTTAAAACTTGACTCTTCTACAGTTACATCGTGTGCTAAGACCAACTGAAAATGAAAAGTTGCGATTTTCTACACCTATATGGCTAGGAACTACTTTCTCATTCCTGCGTAAAAGTCACGGATCTTCGCGGCCGTACCACGGCTGCAGCAGCGCAATGATATTACAGTGCCTGAAAGTAGCCCCCAGCTAGGTAACTTTCAATGTGACCGGCACTAAGTTCGTGTAGTTGCAGAGAAAGTTCCTGGCTTGCAGCCGACAAATTGTGTTGTGGATTTACCTGTGTGATTAGCCATGGTTCTGTGTGTTGTAAAGGGCTGTGATAGTAAGTCGAAGGTGTGTACTAGCACCATGTTTCACAGAATGCCAACGAATCATTGCGCCGCTGCAGCCATAGTACAGCCGCGAAGATCCGCGACTATTACGCAGGAATGAGAAAGTAGTTCCTAGCCACATAGGTGTTGAAAATCGCAACTTTTCATTTTCAGTTTGTCTTAGCACACGATGTAACTGTAGAAGAGTCAAGTTTTAAATAGGAAAAATATTGAAAGTGTCTTTGGTCATTTTTTGAATGAGATGCTAATGGACTGACCAGAATCAATGATGTATGCTAAGCTATGCTAAAAGTGCTACCGCCAGATACAAAGATCGACTGAATGGATTCAAAAACGGTAAAACTCAACTATTTAACTCTAGGGGACTTGTAAAATGAGCCTATTTTCAAAAAAAAGTGGAGTGTTCCTTAAAAAGCCCCTGCCGGTCTCAACTAGCCTGACAAGCCAGACCGACATCAAGATGTTGGGTCTGGGAACACACCATTTTCAGGGCTCAATCAGAGGGGCGGGATAAACGGTTGTCTTTCAAATTCCTTCTGCATGCAATAGGATAGCGCTACAACCAACCAGAGCAACGAAGAAGGTGAAGCGGAGCTAGTTGATAGATTAAAATTTCGCCGTATCCGGTCGGCAAAACTGTCACATGCCTGTCCTGTCTCGTGTTGCACATGTGTTGTTTTGTATTTTTCCGGTTTTGTCTTGATCCCACCCCCCTTGTTATCTCGTTATTAGTTTCATTTGTCCCACCTGTGTTCCCTCATTCCCTGCTTGATTTGTCCCCTTCATAAGTTCCTTTGTGTGTTCAGTCTTGGTCGTATCGTTCCCATGTCTACGTCTTCCGTCTCCCCGTGTTTGGTATGTTTTGAGATTGTTTCTGTTTATGAGTCTTGATTATGTTTTGCCCCATTGTGGGTTTTGTTTTGCATTTATGTTTATTTTGTTAATAAATCACTTTCCTTCTGCATTTAAGTCCTCACCTCAGTTTTCCTTGTGTTAAACGTGACATAACGATATGACCAAGACTGAACAAACAAAGGAACTATTAAAGGGGACAAATCAAGCAGGGAACGAGGGAACACAGGTGGGACAAATGAAAGCAATAACGAGATAACAAGGGGGGTGGGATCAAGACAAAACCGGAAAAATACAAAACACCACATGTGCAACACGAGACAGGACAGGCATGTGACAAAAACTCTGAGCACATATTCCTTCCTTAAGAATGACTTCAGTGCCATTCTTTGTTCTTTTCTCAAAGAAAAGCTTAACTCTTCCAGAGAACCATACCGGCAATCCAAACAATGCTAATAGTCAATCAATCATCTTCCAGAGTCGCGGCCAAAGCCGATTCGAAAGACCGCTGTTCGCCAGCTTCTTTGTTTACGAGTAGCACGTGGAACCACGACAACTCTGCCGTCATTATGTTAAGCCCGCCCGCCGACTCTATACACGATGTGATTGGCCCGACCAGAGTTTGTTTTTTCCAGCTTGTACGTCAACGGAGAGTTGCTAGACTACCCTGGCTGCAAATTAAATTTGCTGCCGCTTGGGTGCGTCTAGATTTCTAGGCTAGGTCTCAACCCCTCAAAGTCTCAGTCTTGTCTTGGACTCAACACAAATTGGTCTTGGTCTCAGATTAGGTGGTCTTGACTACAACACTATTTCGTGTGCATGTTATATGCATGAGCTGTTCTGTGGAGAAGTTCATCATGTCACTCACAGTTCCTCTTCTCATTGTTCAGATTAATACTCACAGTTCTTCATCACTCTCGGCTAATACTAACCCTTTTTATAGCTCTCCAACTTCTTTAATCACACAGACAGAACTGATGTTTATATTGCATGTGCTTGCTGCTGAAATTGCAGTGACGCTTAAGCACCTACTTCAATCTGCTTGATCCGAGTTGAGTGTTTGTTATTGCTGCATGACAAACCGCTTCTTGCAGTATGTTGTTTTCTCTCTGAAAGGTTAAATTATGTCTCTGAAGTATGTGTGTGTGTTGGTGCATTACACTCCATCTAGATTTCTAGATTGGCTGTCCTATTTGTTGTTTAAAACAAGAAACTGACAAATGGTGCAGGCACGCAAAGCTGAACATACATGTAGACTCGTATGTGTTCAGACTTGCATCCCAGGTGGTGAGAGTGGAGAATGTAAAATATGGAAAAGGGGGTCAAGGATATGCCACTTTACTCTTCTCCTTGCTGTCATTGTTGTCAGACCACCCAATCTGAGCATATGCTGTCCTCTGTGTGTGTCTGCATGCAAATGTATTTATGTGTGTATACAGTACCTGATCAAAACCTTAAATTTAGTTGTGTTAATGTAACCTATTGTATTGAGGAACATTAAATGGTGTTAGCTTGTCTAAAAGTCAATTATTTTAGATGTTACCATATGACACACTTTTTTTGTTGTCTGAAATTGCTTTTTTCTTTGTTACAATTAACTGACATCATGGTGACAAGGTTACCTCAATGCTTCATGAATTTATTTTAATCCTAAATAGGTTCACATTGATGGACTTGGCCTCTTGTGGGCGCTTATATGACTGCTTGGTTTCTTGGATCACTTGAATGAGGGTAAACAGCTGAATGCCGCTGTCCTTGGTGCTGACATTCATTTGCATGGCAGTTTCAGCTCAATGTGAGAAATTCTATTATGCTGTTACTGAATTTTCAGCTGCAGGGAGCTGTTTGACTTATTCAAATTGAGTTTTAATAGTAGTAAGATGCGATTTGACGGTTTACAATTGTTATTTAGAGCAAGTTTTTAAATGCTCTTTTAACAGGGCTAATGAGTTTATTACGATATATAGTTGCCTAAAATGAATCTATTTTTCAGAGCGTACCATTGCATGCATTAAATTATCTATTCATTACTCAGGGTACATTGAAAGCATGTAAATACGCTAGTGGAAAAGCTGATTGCTGATAAGGACATGGCTTATAGATATTTATGCAAAGCTATGGTAAATCAGATGGAATTTAATCAGTAATCTAAATTCAGACCAGTCCGCTTTACAAATTATTATTGTCAGGAGGGGTAGAACGGGTGTCCTTTTATTAAATTGCATTAAAGTTTTTCTTGTCTAATGCCTTTAGCTTTATCAGAAAGGATTCAGACTCATTGACTATTACCTACTGAACCAAAGACAGTATGTTGTGATGTTCTGATGAATGCTAATGTGGATTCACACTTTCGTTTTTATTTTATTTTTATTTGTTTTTTTTCAATATATAAAGGGTTAGGTGGTGTGTATACACAGGGTTATTTGCTCCTGCTGCTTCCTAGCACTGCGAATGAATTTGTTCCATATAGTGTTGATCCAATAACCTCAAATTCCAATAACCTCACAATTCCTTGAGCCACATGTAAATTATTGGCTCAAGGCTGCATGAATGGATTTTTTTAAATATTTGGTAACACTTTGCAATAAGGTCTCATTTATTAACATTAGTTAATGCATTAACATGAGCTAACAATGAGAAATACATTTGTTACAGTATTTATTCATCTTTGTTAATGTTAGTTAATAAAAATCCAGCTGTTCATTGTTTGTTCATGTTAGTTCACAGTGCATTAACTAATGTTAACAAATAAAGCATTTGATTTTAAATAAATAATGTATTAATAAATGCTAGAACTAAGATCAGAAAATGCTGTAGATGTATTATTAATTAGTTAACTAATTTTAACCAATGAAACCTTATTGAAAAGTGTTGCCAGATATATATATATATATATATATAATACACCCAGTGGATTTAGAAGCTGCATATTTAGTTAAACTATAAAGTCTGTTCGTCTAACTATCTAGAATCTTGATGGATTTCAATTGGTAACTGCCAAACTGCTACATGTTCCTAAACTTGCACATAATTTGCACAATTTCTTCATATTAGTGCATAATTCCCATCACCTAGAAATGTTATGCCAATTATGCCAAATCCCTCAGGTGTTAAAAGTAATACAAGTGAAAGAAAGGTTTTTTTTTTAACTTACTATTTTTTAAGAATAATTATTTCTTAATTTGTGGGAACTGTTAAAGTCTGAAAAATTCTCTTTCTGGTCCTTGTTTACAGTATTACAGGCAGTTCAGCTCTACTGAGCACGAAGTACACTTCTGGTATTCCACTATAAAGCTGATTCATGGCTGCGCCACTTCTTCATTTTATTTCTCATGAAATATGAAAAAAATGTAAAAAAAAAAAAGAAAAAAGAAGAAAAAAGGGGGGGAAGGCAGTGTTAGTGTTCGAGAGAGGACATGTACCGTTTATTGAGCTCACTGCACCTTATGATCTTTGACGCAGCATAACATCTAAAATGTAAGATCCATTTGTCAAGTGGCAAGCAAAGGTTAATTTGTGAGTGGTTTCACTTAGAAGTAAAATGATATATATATATATATATATATATACCTACAGTACATGCAGTGTGCTCTTTGCAGCAAACTATTTATATTATACTTGGTGGAAATTCCTTGTCTTTCACAGATAAATTGCCCGTATTATGCTATTTGTTTTGGAGGTCTCCTAGGCTTACATGCATCTAAGGTCAAAAAGCACTTTAATTTGCATAATATACATCGCAGCATCACTTATTTTATCACTGTGTCTGAAATGGTTCATAAATAAAGGATTCGGTCTGTCTAAACCCCTACTTTCTGAGAGCCAACTCTGCACAGTCTGTTGTGATTGGTATACAGCTTACAGCGCATCCACAGATTACCATATCTGAATTTCAGCCTTGCAGGTTCCGCAGGCATGACAATGGCATCAGTTTTACCGAATCAATTCAAGCCTTAGGCCGCGTGTCCACCAAAACGTTTTTTTTCATGCGGCTGGCTGGTGTATTCAATTGTTTTCAATGGAAAACCATTACTGCTGCTAGGTTAGGTACAGGGAAGGCCTATACTTCATGTTTAACATAAATATATAGCCTACTGATAGGCCTACAGCAAAGACAACGTCGGCAGTATTGACGGCAAAATAGGCTACAGATATTTTTGTTCTGTATTGAAAACGCAAAATGACATATAACATCTTTTCCTATTCAATTTTGCCTGTAAACGCTTCCAACACGCTTGTGTGTCGCGTGAAAAATAGGCGTCGGTTCTATTCAAAAGATGTTTATATGTCGTTTTGACACAAATTATACATATTAATAAATTACATTTTGATGTTTGAAAGTCTATAGGTTGACAAATACAGATATAATTGTAATTAAAATTTTTTTTTATAATTATCGATTTTCAGATATTGCACCTGTCAATACAGAACAAAATATTCTGTAGCCTATTTTGCCGTCAATACTGTTGTACGTTGTCTTTGCTGTATCAGTCAGAAACGTAGCCCACCGCCACGCTGCTGACACGCAACAGAAACGCCACGCTCACGCCACGTAGCCAGTGTGTAGCCGACCTAATGAGGCGCTGAGTGAGTATTTCACGCTCAAGCACTGAGCGCTCATAGTTTTTTACTGGTCACCGAGAGTTGAAGAATGTTCAACTTTGAGCAAAACGCAGCGCTCATCACTGTCACTTTTCACCCAGCCGTCCAATCACCGTGGAGGAGGGGCAGGACAAATACAACACCGACCAACCACCACATTTTGCGTGTACAACGTTAACAGATGAAAACAAGCTGTATAATAACGGAACAAAATAATTTAAAACGAGAGCCAGAGCAAATCCTTTACATTGTATCAGCATTCGTATAGATTCAATACAGAAACAAACTATCTGTGAAATGAGATACTAGTAACACTTCCGCGGATATTCCGTATCATAACAAGCAAAGAGTCTCAACTGAAAAAAAAAAATGCTGCGCTGCCAAAAGGCTCTCAAGTGCCCGCAGATCAAGCATATAGCGTCAGTTCTGGCAGGTCACGTCAGTCAAGCTCGCATCAGATGACTGTCAGCTGATCACATCACCTATAGGAATACGATGTCTATCACAGCATACATATATAAGCTCCATTACTATCAGCGTTTCTCCAGAGCTCATTTACCCTGCTCCATCCCCAGCTCCTCCTCTCGTCCAGTCAGGATTTGGTATTCTAATTCCCCTTGAATCAGACTAAAATCCTGAATTATTTGGTACATTTAATATCAACATTAATGATACACTGAAAAATTTTTTTTGTTGAATTTACTAATTTTTTTATCGTAAGTGGTCGCAATCAATTTATTTTATCTCAATTTAAACAAAAATGCATGCAATTCATAAAACCAATTCATTTTTTAAAATTAAAATAAAAAAACTAAATCTAAATGATTTAAACGAGCACAAATTAATTATGCTTAATTTAATCATTTTTTCAGTGTATCTGCTGCAATACATTATGTTGGTTCTGTTCTGTATACCCTTAGGGGGGATATTGCTGCTCTCCCTGCTCTTACCCATGCTAGGCTGCTTGGATGCGCAGGGAGTTCTTGCCCAGAACAGAACCATACCGGCAATCCAAACAATGCTAATAGTCAATCAATCATCTTTGACGATAGTGGTCCTGACAGAACGAGACGTTTTCAGCAGAGCGCCTAGCATTTTCAGCCAGCTAAAAACGCTTTGGTGGACACACGGCCTTATTCCTCATCCTTTGGATGTGGACATGCTTTCACAGCACAGAAAATAGCGTGTTCTTGACATCTCGACAACACGAGCCAGACTCTTCCAGGCTTCAGCTTCAGCTGCAATGTTTGAGGGTGGGTCAAAGTAGACATTGTTCACAGGCAGCCAATGAAAACTCGATCGTTTCAAGCAGTTCAAAATCAGTTCTTTCTTTTAGGAGACAATCACTCCATTTGTCGTTCACATTTCTTTTAAACTTTTTTGACCATTTCCATTCACAAACGGGTAGGGGTGAATTCCGGTTGATTGGGACACTTTTCCCCAGTCATCTCAATGTCAAAAAGTGTCCCAATCAACCTGAATTCACCCCTGCCCGTTTGTGAATGGAAATTATTATCTCCTAAAAGAAAGAACTGATTTTGAACTGCTTGAAACGCTCGAGTCTTCATTGGCTGCCAATAAACCTGGATTCACCCCTATATAACACACTACATGAAAGGTAATATCTGACAAATTAGATAATTCAGTTTTTAATTCATTTAACTGATTGAATTTAAATACATTTTAACCCTTAAATGCATGAATGTTTTGCCAACTATTATTACATATTCGGGTCTATAGCGACCCGGATCTATATTGTAGCGACTGAGACAAATCAGACACAATTATGTGTCCAATTTAACAAGTAATCCGTAGAACTCAATCTGAAGGTCTATGGACCCATCCCCCGAAAAGGCCCATGAGAGCAAGGAAGAGCTCTCTGGTTACAGGACACCTAGAAACTGATAAGGTTTACGACTAGAAAGTATGCACAGGGAGCTGTGAAACTCAATTCTTTTTACAAACAAACCATCTTATATCCATATAGCCTATATATAACCACTTGAGAAATATATAAACATATATATCCATTTCATGATTTGTTTTAGGGTTTGGTCTGTGTTAATTCAATCTCTGTTGAATTATGTTTCAGAATTGCATACTATGGTTAACGAAAATCATGTGTATGGCATGTTTGGTGTCTAAGAAGTTGAGATTTAAAGATCTGAATGATAGTCATGTTTGGTGTCTACGAAGTTGAGATTTAAAGATCTGAATGATTGTGTATATGATATGTCGATCCTTGTGCAACATATTAATAATACAAGAATCTTTAATAGTTTCTTCATCGGCAACCAAATGGCAAATGACCTGCTTGAAACAAAGGGCCATAAATCCCCGACAGAGGAATTTCCCGCTGGGAAATCCCAACAATCTCATTGGTCAAGTCTACCCCAGGAGGGTGTGACTACTCCCAAAGCTTAAAAAGAGATGGCTCAGATCCCCTTTTTTCTCTTCTCTTCTTCCTGGCTGAAATGACGCATCATCTCGGCCAGCAGGCCAACAGGCCAGATAAGGCCTACACCCACAGAACCATGTGGGTGTGTGGAACAGGAAACCTGATGCCAACACAAGGCCATGGGCCTGCAGGCCCAAACTCCGTAAGGCATGTGCAACTTCCTCAACTTCGACGGAGTCGAAACAACCATGCAAGCTCATAATTTCTTCTTCGGTCAACACAGAAGAAATCGATTGCAACAACTTCGGACCGAACTATCAAGGCTTTCTCCTGCGATTTCATCTCCGACGTTCTTCTACAGCCCAGGCTAAATTCAAGAAACGTACGAATTTCAAATCGCTGTGTAGTCAGTAAAACTGTAAACCCCTTTGTTCAGACAAAGGAGCTTGTAGTCACCGATGGTTCCTCCCAAGTTTTAGACTCTTTGCATAAATTCATCCCTCTGTTCTGACCCGGCTCTTCTAACCACTTTAACTTTACCTCTTGCCATGTATGTTTTGTGTATGAATGTTGTATGTCGGTTTAATCTTGTACGTGATTTAGGTATTAAAGTTTGTGCACAATATGTTTGGTTCTGACTCCCTGCCTGCAAACAAATTGTCCCTTAAATGATCGATCTTGTTATGCACTCTAAGCGCTTAGGTAAATACAAAGGAAGCATTATTTTTCTGTGGCCATGAAAAATATCCTTTTCTTAGAATTAATTAATAACCAATACTGAACTTTCACAGAATGAACTGATTGATTGATTGAAATGTTAATGTAGCTATATACATCAAGTTAATCTATATAACTGATTCAAATATTCACAATTAATCATAATGAATAATCATAATGAGTTATGAACAATTATTAGTATTTCCCCTCAGAGCTAATTCGCTACAATATCTAACTCGGATCTATATCTATCTCGAATGGATCTCTACCTGTCGTGATAATTGAAAACTCTCCTGATATTAGAGTAACAATTACAGAAGAATAAAATATATCATATTTTGTTACCTTTTGGAGCTTGGAAGGCTTCAGTTTGAGTAGATGTTTTACACCACCATCACTGTCCTCGTCAGAGCTCATTTCCCAGTATATTCATCATCTGGCTCATATTCATATTCTCAAATATATTCTCAAAACTATCATTTTCAACATCTTCAAAATCAATATTTTTGATCGCTGACAGCTTCTTCACCAGATCCACCAAAAAGTAAAACCAACACTAATAATTGATTTGCGTTCAATATTTGCTCTGCAGTAAATCGCTGAGCCATTTCAAATTTTTCTGATGAACTATTATTTTGTTTTCTGCCTGTGGTAACTGCATGAGTGAAATGTCACTTCCTCATTGTGTATCAGAAATTGCTACCTTGTGGCACTGTTATGCCCTTTGATGTCATCAAAGATTCCATTATTGTATGAAAATATACTTACACACCTCTGTTACAAACCTGAATACCATGGTACCATGTCCAAGAATATGGCAATGCAATGGTACTTTTTATAGAAATAGAAATGTTAATTCACTCTCATGTCAAAAATACAGTTATCAATTTTCATGACCTTTCAACAATTGTCAACACATCAGGCTACCCTGGAGTCTCTGCATGTTTTCTGTCTCTGTCTGCTTCCCTTTTTCCATCATTAAGACTGATCACACGTTGGTTTACCCCCAGCAGGAGCTGCTATTGAACACTGCCTCTATGTAAATAGTCATCATTATTTGTCTGCATATTTGCCAGTTTTATCACACATACCTAGCTTTTATGGTTTATTTTTGTTCTTGGGTTCAGACCTGGAAGAGAACTGATTTTGAAAACAGATACTTTAAAAGGGAATCGATATTTTACATGCAATTGCTATGTGAAATTTAACCCACATACAATAGGCAGAATTTGATATCATGATCTTATCAGGTCACTCTTGTTTGATGCTTTGGCAACAATCTAAAAAAAACATGGTGGGTGTGCCAAGTTTGAGTAATTAAGAGGGTTTTATCATTGAGTTTCTGCAAACTTTTGCATATGCAAATCGCTGAGTTTTCTTGCTGGATGGAATGGATGAATTAATGTTTTGGCAGCCAGAATGGAAAGTTGATTAACAGACAGATAGGGAACATTTGCATAAGCTTATCATGTTTGGTGCTAATTAGACATGTTTTATCTAAAACTCGTGTACTTTATATAATTACAAATCTGTGTAATGATTATGTTGTATAAATTCAGTGTTTCTGTGTTTGTGCGCTCCACTTTGTATCAAAATTGAGTGTTTTTTTTTGTTTGTTCAAAAAAGTTTAGTCAGCCTAAACTTTCTTCCGAAAAGCCCACACTTACTTTCAATTCACAGTTCAAAAAGAATTCCAGCAAACTACAAATCACAAATATGGATTTCATGACAGAGCATTAGACTTAATTTAAAGGTGTCATGAACTGGCTTTTTGAATTTTTTTATACTGTTGTCTGAGGTCTACTTGTGAAGTTTGCGTGGTTTTTACATTCAAAAACATTATAATGAATAAGTAATAGGCTGTTTTCTGCCATGGTTTTGAGGCTCTCTCAAGGCACGGTCGGTTTTGATGGGCGTGCCGCACTGAAGACTTGGAAGTAAACGCCCACGGCTAGGATTGGATAAGCTTTGCATATTTAATGAGCTTCGGCTCCCACATGAGTACGCGTGAGGCTTTGTTTTGAAAGTGTGTGACAAACGGCAACCGGAACACCGGAACAAACACAATGATTTATCTCTCATCCACCCGCAATTAATATGAATGTTATTTTATATTACTTGGCCCACCCCATAGGGGGATACACGCACCCGCCAAGTACGTTGCAGACAGCATGATCAAAACTTCCGCGATTGTATTTTTCCTTCAAACATCAAGAGAGTGAACGCACATCAAGAAAGGAATGTTATTTCACTATTTATGATGATATATATTGGTAACCCGTCTGGAAAACACATAGCCCCAGGACGTTGGGCGGGCAGCAAGTGGTGTGACAGTGGTAAGTTATGTTTAGTTAGACATGTACACAATGTAACATTGTTTTTGATCTATAACAATGCAATACTATCACATATACAAAATTTTTACTCACATTAGTGATTAGCTTCATGTAATTCATGTAATATCATCCTGTCTGCAAATCCAGTCTCTTATTTACAAACGAATCCGGTGAAATGAACATACGTGCAATGTCTTCCCCACGTGACCTGGAACTTCATTAAAAATAGTGGCGTTTCTGCATCCTATTACGTCAGTGGTCGACATATTCTGAGAGCTCTCTTTTTCTGGGCCTGGTGTCAATAAAAGCTTTTCTTTGACTAACAAGGAAGTTTTCAGCTCTGAAACTTGAATGTTTGTGATGAACTTTTATATATCAAAGGCTCAAGGGAAAGTTGTTTTCTCAGTTTATCACCCCTTTAATGGTACAATCTCATTGCAAGGTGGTACAGAGTTCCTGAGAGTTCTGTCTGCTCAGCTGAGCGAGAAGCCTCGCTCGGTACTCAACATTAAGTAACTGCCTTTCCAGAGAGGAGAGAATTACAGAACAGATCAGATAAAACAGATACCTCCATAGTGGCTCTTCACATCTATTGATCCTGCAGAGAGGATCCATTGATCTCCAGCTAAGACCCATCCAATTAATAATTACGACTCGACTGGAATTTGAACGCTTTCACCACTTCCATTGTTTAATGTCTTTCTGACTTTGAATTTCCATCCTAAATATGGGTTTCAACACGGCATCGAAATTCACCATATTTACTTTCTTAATGCATGTTCTTATGAATTCTTTGTGCACGTTATTCCAAATAAAACATTGTTCATAATCATTATTTAATTGCTTCCTCTTCCTCTGAGATGACATTCCATTCCCGCTGACATCACTTTTCTTCTGGGTTCTAATGCAACAGCAGCTGTCTTCTGTTCAGTTCATCTGAAAGAAAAATGACAGTGGAAAAAAAGAAAATTTGCACAGCTCTATCAATGTAATGGTGCCCTTTCCTGACCAGTTTGGCTATAGAATGACCAGGATAGGCAGATGGTAGCCTGATAAAAAGTAAGACATCCTTCCGGTAATTCAGTCTCAAAGTTTCAGTCTGTGTAATAGGCTACATACAAAATCGGATTGCATCACTCACTCAGCAGGTCTGAAGTGGCTCATAAGGGCCATTCAGTTGTTTGTTTCTACAGAGAACTCTGGAAAATGAAGCAGAAAATGATAGCAGCAGCTGGGACTAAAAAGGCAGATATCTTGAAAACTGCGTATCAGAATGTGCTAAGGTTTTAGAGTAATATGCAAGTTAAAATGACATTAACTGTTCATGTAGAAATAGACACAATCTGCTCTGTATTGTCTGTGCTGATTTTGTGGGAACATCTGCTGAATTTTGTGTGATTGATTTAAACATGATCAAATTGGAATATAAAGGGAATATAGTGTACTACTATGACTAACTGAAAGCAAAATAACATTTCCCAAAATATGAGTCATATAATATCCAAAACACTGAATGTATAATTGCTGTTATGTTATTTAGTGAAGACATATCAGTTGCTTTTAAACATATATATATAAATAATGACTTTCATGCTTTCTCTCTGCATATAAAATTGCAGTCCCTGCCCGTATTCTCCCTTTGTCTAATAATCTGTCCTCTAATTTGCTTTCTGCAGCGATCTGGTTCCCCTGCTGCAAATTAAATAAATGACCGACATCTGGGCCACAGGCGTGATGTGTTTTTACCTCTCTTTTTTCCTTTCCTTTCCTCTCACGGTCATTACCTCTTCCCACCTCACCATCTCTTTACTCTCTCAGTCTCAAGTATCACTCTCAGGGTTTCTCAATGTACCCATAATTCTCTTTTACTTACCTTGCTCAGTGCTGCACGCTCTCTTTCTCTTCTTATGTTCCATGGTCTTTACAAAGCTGATTGTGTGAAGAGGTACGAGACAGTAAGAGGCATGATTGTGTGAAGGAGTAACTCTGTGGTTCATCCACTTATCAGTTCTGTCAGACAGGTTCTTGATAATAGTCATACTATAAGTGCTCTTTTTTTGTTTTGTTTGTTTGTTTGTTTGTTTGTTTGTTCCAGTCATAGTTTTTGGCTTTTCACATACACATCTGATAGATTTCGTCGATATTTCATCGTCATATTCATCTGTTTTAGTCTTGACTAAAATGGCATCTAATTTTAGTGCAAAATTAGTATGGACTGAAGCCATATTTAAGCATTTTATGGATTAATTTGAACACAAGCTCCTAAAATAACACTACAATATAGTGCAATAATAGTTTTTCATTGTCTGTATTGTATTGTTGGGGTTCGTGAGATTTTTTTTATATTTTTGAAAGAAGTCTGCTCAGCACGGCTGCATTTATTTGATAAAAATACAGTAACAACAGTAATTTTGTGAAATATTACAATTTAAAATAAGTGTTTTCTATATTTAATTTTTCTATTTTAAAATGTAGTTTATTCTGAGATATTCAGCATCATTACTCTAGTCTTCAGTGTCACATGATCCTTCAGAAATCATTCTAATATGCAGATTTGGTGTTCAAGAAATATTTCCTATTATCAATTTTGTTTAATCAGATTTTTTCCCCTTATTAAACAGCATTAGTTTGAACATTTAACAAAATTGTTGTAAATAGCTGAGCTCCAAAAATAACATTATACCTACACTATTGTAATACAATGTTTTCAGTTGGTCCTTATGTTTTAAACATGTTTTAGTGTGTTTTTAGTGAAAAAGCGTAGCTTAAAAAGAGAATGACTAGCACATAACGTAGTTCAAGTTCACTTACGCCAAAGTCATTTTTGCTTGTGCATTTGCGTCATTTTGTTCAAATGTGTGCTCCTTCATAATTTGTGCGAAAAGGAATAAAAGTTGCCACTAGGGAGGTTTTTTTGTGTTGAAAAACTTTAAGATAATGTGCTTAATATTCAACCAATATTTAATGCACATAATATTCAACCAATATTTAATGCACATGTTGTTGACAAGATTAAAGGCATGTTCACACCAAGAACAAAAACTATAAAGATAACATGCCAGCGGATTATACCTTTCTGTTTATTATTAACTTTTATTCTGAGTTTTGTCACATGTCGCTTTAAATGCTTGAGCTCTTTAAAGTCTGATGGACTAATTGGCTGTCATTGCTTTTATCATTCATCAGCTGGAACAACATTGTTCTGAAAGTGATTCCAACAATATCGTTTCTCTGTGCTGTTATTGTTATAGTTGTATATACTCTGCTTTTCTTTTATATTTAGAAAGTTTTTTAGAACTAATTATTTCTTTAGCTTTATAATGATAGTGATTGTCCATGGTGTGAACGCACCTTAAAGGGTTAGTTTACCCAAAAATTTAAATTATGCAATTAATGACTCACCCTCATGTCGTTCCACACCCTTAAGATCTCTGAACTAACCCTTTAACTCTTTAAGGCCCTATCATGCACCTGGCGTAATGCAATGACACAAGTGTTTTTCTGCTAGTTTCAGCCCAACGCAGTTATCATTTTCATGTCCAGCGCAATGTTGTTTAAATAGCAAATGCAATGTGTTCGCCCATGGGCGTGCTGATCTGAAATTGAGGTGTGTTCAGGTGCATTGTTGGCGCATTGCTATTTTGAGGCAACTGAAAACACAGTATTTTGTTCTGTTATTTAAAGGGCGCATTAGTAATATGCACCTATAGCGTATAGATATATACACACACAGGGACACGCAGCAGCACAAAAACATGCCAAATATTACAAATAAAAGGATTCCTCTCTGGAGAAGCGTTCAGTCTTTCTGCTCACAATTTTCGCCATGTAAATATTGAATCTGCCATGGTGAAAGCACAACTGGCTTTTAAAGGGAAGGGGACATGAGACTTATCATTAAAATAGGGACCTTATCTCTTTCCCCACCAAACACGGAATTTTTCGTTATTTGTGAGAAAAACGCTTCCCCGCCAAACACAGAATTTATAGAGTTTCCATGTTTTCACTGTTACACGCTAGGGGGCACTATTACGCATCTTCTGAATGAGTACATAAGCTCCTGATCAAAACACAGGTGAGGAAAATGCAAAAAACAAGTGATCGTATGTAAGCAAATTGCATATGTAAAATAACATGATCATCAACATTAAACAGCATTTAAATCAAAACTAATGTTATTGAATGAAATGTTGACCCAGAACGAGCTATAGGACTGTGCAAGTATTAGTGGTGTTGATGGACTCAATCTACTCCATCTGTGTTTGATCATCGCACTGAATCCCATCTGGATGTAGTCTTTGACAAAAACGTGATTTTCTCAGCTTTTTGTTCAAAAAATTGCTTTTTTGTAAAAATTACCCATATTTAAGTGTTGATAACAAAGGAATGCATGAAGTTGGAATAAAAACTTTTTTTAAAGCAGAGGGTCTGCTCTTTCTTTTGATATATTGCATGCTCAGATATTCATACAACAAAATATTCTACGTGTCATTACATTTTTGTGAAAATGAACAAAAACCCTGGCGGTGGCTGGCAACTTTTTTTTTTTTTTTACGCTGGCAGGGAAAGAGTTAATGTTTACCAGTGTGCATCACAGTCAAATGAAACACCTGCTTGCATTGCACTAGTAAAGCTACTGAATGAATGAATTCACATTTTCCAAATTTAATTCTGCAATTGCTCTATTCATCGTTAAGCAATATGGCCCTAAACTCACATATCACACAGGGAGTTTTTAGTTCACACATTAATGCATACACACCGGTTCTCACACACCTTAAATCTTGCAGCATTACCTGCTCCAGTGGCTCAGAGCTACATTTGGCAAAATTAAATTGGCACTGAATGACCAACAAAATATTTCCAGACCTTCATCCGCAGCATTGGGAGGTCTTACTGTATGGCTGCGGATCAGAGCATGTCCTTCATTCTCACACACAGTGGTTTGATTGACAGCCGGAGCACAGTACTGTGAAGTGGGAATAAGCCTGCAGTTTCATCGACTCTTGCAGCTTTTACAGTGATGGATGGTGAGAGCGAGAGAGATGGAGAGTGAGCAATGGATAAATCTGGGAAAAGAAGATGCAGGTGGACGTGTGTTTAGAAATAGGATGAAAAGCTTTGCGTGAAAAGGAAAATGGGATGGATTAACAGGGATGAGTGAGATAAAAAGATGATGGAATTGGACAGAAAGAGGACGGAGATAGATGCGTGTTTGTTGAATGCCTTTTTGACGTCAAAATTGTGAAAACAAACAGATATTGCAGAAGAACATTCAGCTGTATATTGGTCAGCTGAACTGCTTAGTGTGTGTATGTGTCTTTTTGAATCATCTCTCCAAGGCTGACGTGCAGGGTGTATTTGAATAGCTCATAAAACCAACACTGTTTTTGACCCTGCTTTAACAACTCTCTTTGGGCTGCCCACGAGTGTGAACACTCTTCACGATTTCTCCAAATGGAGTTATTCATAGCCTTTCGGAGCAGTTTCGCCATCACGTAGTGGTGCATAGCTAATAAACACCTCTCCTCATCCCCCCCCCTTCTTTTATGAAACAAAAGAGAGCATATGCATTGTATTCTCAGAGCTACAGACTTCTGAGCAGGCACTGAAGATGATGAGCTAATGAGATAATGAGCCGAATGTCATGATGTTAAGTTCATGTCAGTCACCTCCGAAGAGACAAGTGGGTGATAATTGCATAAACTTTGCCATGCAGGGCCTCTAATTAGAGTAACGTCAAAACACATTAAAGAAATTGTTTGTGTGAATCAGACACTAGTTAGCATCACTTTATTACTAATGGGTATTAAGTATTTTCTTTTGTTAATTAAACATAAATTCTTTACTGTAATTAGAACACATTATATCTCAGTTTAGTTCTTATACAGTGGGGCAAAAAAGTATTTAGTCAGCCACCAATTGTGCAAGTTCTCCCAATTAAAAAGATGAGAGGCCTGTAATTTTCATCATAGTTACACTTCAACTATGAGAGACAAAATGAGAAAAAAATCCAGAAAATCACATTGTCTGATTTTTAAAGAATTTATTTGCAAATTATGGTGGAAAATAAGTATTTGCTCACCTAAAAAAAGCAAGATTTCTGGCTCTCACAGACCTGTAACTTCTTATTTAAGAGGCTCCTCTGTCCTCCACTCGTTACTTGTATTAATGGCACCTGTTTGAACTCGCTATCAGTATAAAAGACACCTGTCCACAACCTCAAACAGTCAGATTCCAAACTCCACTATGGCCAAGACCAAAGAGCTGTCAAAGGACACCATAAACAAAATGGTAGACCTGCACCAGGCTGGGAAGACTGAATCTGCAATAGGTAAGCAGCTTGGTGTGAAGAAATCAACTGTGGGAGCAAATATTCAGACTGATCTCATGAAATAGCGTATGTATGACACACCAATTCGCTATGCCATTTTGGCGTGCTATCAAGACGCATAATCACTTTTTAGCGTGTTTATCAACGCCGTTTCATTCTATCCCCCTACACTACCCCTACCCCTAAACCTACCCATCACACACACACACACACACACACACACATACACACACACACTGCCCCTGCCCCTAAACCTACCCATCACAAGAAACATTCGGCATTTTTACATTTTGAAAAAAACATCATTTAGTATGTTTATAAATCCATTTACATTCACACGGAATCACACGGCGTAGACATACACGCGGAATCACACGGCGTTGACATACACGCGGAATCACAAGGCGTAGACATACACGCAACGATTATGGTTCGTTTCGGCGTACACATACACGCGGAATGACACGCCGTAGACATACACGCGGATAGCTCATAATGCGTACAGATAACACGCCATTTGGCTTTAGAAAGTGGCGTGTATGTTTACGCAAAGTCATGATGTCATGTTGAATTATTCGAAAATGGAAGATATGAAAGACCACTGATAAGACGCAAGATCTCAGGGGTCAAAATGATCACAAGAACAGTGAACAAAAATCCCAGAACCACACGGGGGGACCTAGTGAATGACCTGCAGAGAGCTGGGACCATAGTAACAAAGGCTACCATCAGTAACACACTACGCCGCCAGGGACTCTAAATCCTGCAGTGCCAGACGTGTCCCCCTGTATAAGCCAGTAAATGTCCGGGCCCATTTGAAATTTGCTAGAGAACATTTGGATGATCCAAAAGAGGATTGTGAGAATGTCATATGGTCAGATGAAACCAAAATAGAACTTTTTGGTAAAAACTCAACTTGTTGCGTTTGGAGGAGAAAGAACACTGAGTTGCATCCAAAGAACACCATACCTATTGTGAAGCATGGGGGTGGAAACATCATGCTTTGGGGCTGTTTTTCTGCAAAGGGACCAGGACGACTGATCCGTGTAAAGGAAAGAATGAATGGGGCCATGTATCGTGAAATTTTGAGTAAAAACCTCCTTCCATCAGCAAGGGCATTGAAGATGAAACGTGGCTGGGTCTTTCAACATGACAATGATTCCAAACACACCGCCAGGGCAATGAAGGAGTGGCTTCGTAAGTAGCATTTCAAGGTGTAGCAACAATGCTCTGATTCAATCAGACATCTGGCCGGATGAAGCAAGGATTGAAATCCACACACCAACTCGTGACTTTCCTAATCAAATCAGCCATAAACAAAGGACTTTTTGTGTTGATATGGCGATCTTGGTTAATTAACAACCCAAGGAGCCACAATGTCTCCGCAAGAGAATGGAGCGTTGAATGTTATAGCCCCGAGACCTTCACATGACTTCACGTCCACACACACACCCATTTTACGAATGGACACACACACACACACACACCATATTTGAACCATGTGGACCAAAAACTGTCTCAATAATGTTCAAATATACTATATATATTTTGTTGATTTAATGTCTTTATACGATGTATTAGAATAACTAGGATGTTTACTGTATGTAAATCAAACCCTGTATGCCAGTAACTGTGATAATCCTGTATATCTGTACGCTCACGTCGCAGAATGACAGTTCTTGGTATATCTGTTATCGCAGAGACCAGACTGTACCGAATCTCGTTCACAAATTACAACAAGATGCATTATTACAGAAGAACCAGCTTTCTAAGAAATAGAGGCTTAAAATTACCACCCTATTGATTAACCAAGAGGAGGGGTATCCAAAACAATGGAACACTCACGCCTTCTGTCTCCACGGACGTGATTGGATACCTCCAACTCTCTGGGCGTCGGCTATTCCATCTATAAGAACTGGAGCTGATCATTAACTCTTTGCACTCCGCCACAACGAGGAAGACCATCCCGGCCTTCGCCACCCTGAGAGAAAGACCTCTTTGTCATCCCCGCCACGGAGAGAGAAACCGGCAAGCTTCTGGAGCGACTTTCCTAAACTTCAAAGAAATTCTCCCGGGACCCGCAACTCCATAGCGAACTTCCCCGACGATTCGAACTCAGACACTTACACAAGAAAGCCATAATGCAAGTATTCTATTTCACAATCAAACTGCTTGTAAAAGGTTGTCTGAATTATTTCTGATTCATTGAAATGTGAATTTCTTGAGGGCTCTGGTGAAATTGCGGTGAAGCACTCTCTCTCTCTCTCTCTCTCTCTCTCTCTCTCTCTCTCTCTCTCTCTCTCTCTCTCTCTCTCCCTCTCTCTCTATCTTTCTCTCTCTCTCTCTCCCTCGTTAATTCTCTCTTCCCATCATTCTTTTCATTCTTTTCCCTTTGATTTTAATCGTTAAGTTTGATTTTTCCTTGTTTGTACCATATTGTTTGTTTTCTCCTACATATATATGCTTATTTACCCCAGTGTGACTCGTAGCTTTGTATTCTGTAGTTGTTTTATTAAAACCCAATAATTGCATTAAATTGAATCCGTATTGTTTTGCTCACAAATAGCGAAGTCAATGAAACGTAAGATTTTAGCTACCCATTTAAGCTTTTACTACTTCAGTAATACAAATTGTACAAACATAAGAAATATTATTTGTCCTGATCAAGCAGATTAATGTTTCTTAAGGTTTGTAAGATTGATAATTGATGAAGAAATCAATTTGGATAAAGGTTACTTTTAAATGATTAAAGGTTCCATTATATGTTAATATTGTCTGTACAACAAGCAAATCATATTCATAGACTCATGAATATTTATACCATTTGAATTAATTATTCCCCGAAACTCATTGTTGTTACAAAGGTCCTGGAGTGGCCTAGCCAGTCTCCAGATCTCAACCCCATAGAAAATCTTTGGAGGGAGTTGAAAATCTGTGTTGCCCAGCGACAGCCCCAAAACATCACTACTCTAGAGGAGATCTGCATGGAGGAATGGGCCAAACTACCAGCAACAGTGTGTAAAAACCTTGTGGAGACTAACAGAAAACGTTTGACCTCTGTCATTGCCAACAAAGGGTATATAACAAAGTATTGAGATGGACTTTTGTTATTGACCAAAGACTTATTTTCCACCATAATGCCCCCCCCCCCCCCAATATTATTATTATTTTAATAATAATAAAAAATTATTTGGGGAGCTTCAGGGGTGGTAGGAAGGGCTTGTGGAATGGGGCGAGTTTGTGGGCTGGAGCGGCCTCGTGGAGAAATGGAGACGACTCGTGGAGAACTGGACAAGACTCGTGGAGAACTGGAGATGACTCTACGAAACTTGGAGCGGACTCTTGGAGAACTGGAGCGACAGGTTCACTACAAAAGTAAATGAGCCAATGTTCCTGCCTACGTAACGCTCAGACACTGCGGCGGCCATCTTGGCCGGAGTCGAGGGCTTCGCAGCGGCCAACCTTCTTGACGGCTTGGGCTTCGCGGCAGCCATCTTTTTCGTTTGAGAGGTTTGAGCTTTTAGACAGGTATGACAGCTCTGGAAGGTCCACTGGAGGGATATGTGGAGGAAACTGGCTGAGGGTGAACTGACCAGGCCATGTTTTTTTCTGAGGGGACCTGACGAGGAAGACACGTATTCTCATGAACCTCTTCAATTTCGAAATCAGAAAAATTTATAAACAGAATCAGATTAATAGACTCGACGAGGGAAAAGGAACAGGCAGGTTCAATATGATGAATAGTGTCCTCGTCCAGGCCCATCAGAAAACACACGTTAAGTGGTGCATCTGACCAGTTCACCAAACAAGACATCTCAGCAAATTCCTCCACATACCTCTCCAGCGGGCGACCGTCCTGTCTAAGCCTCCACAGGCGATCCTCCACTGAAGTGTCTTCCTGAGGGGACATGGGAGAGATCGACTGAAAGACTGGAAAAGGCTTGCTATACCAAGTTGTCTAGCTGAGGAACAAGGGCTATCTGAGAGAATAAAAGAGATTAGCATCTTAATCCACTCATACAGTTATCACTCTTATCCGAGACAATGTCACACTGAGTGAATCATTTGAGAATGGCCTTAATCCACATCCCTTTCCTTTCACCTGAAATACACCCAAAATCTATTTGATTTAAATGTCACTACTCACTATACAGTATTATACTGTACGTGTTTGATATCGTTTGAAATGTCTAAGTGCGACTGGTACAAAGATCTCATCACCACAGAAGTAAACAAGAAGATAATAAAAGTTTTTAGAGTTTAGAGATATTTTGCTTATTACGGTGGGTGTGGGTTTGCTTATAGCCCCCCCAGCTCTGCCGCCATGTGTTGGAGTTTACCCCGGTGAACGAGAGGGTCGTTTCCCTGCGGCTTCGGCTCGGGGATAGGTCTCTCACTATTGTGTGTGCCTACGGGCCAAACAGCAGTGCAGAGTACCCGACCTTCTTGGTGTCCCTGGGAGGGGTGCTGGAGAGTGCTCCGACTGGGGACTCCATCGTTCTACTGGGGGACTTCAACGCCCACGTGGGCAATGACAGTGAAACCTGGAGGGGCGTGATTGGGAGGAACGGCCCCCCTGATCTGAACCCGAGTGGTGTTCAGTTATTGGACTTCTGTGCTAGTTACAGTTTGTCCATAACGAACACCATGTTCAAGCATAAGGGTGTCCATCAGTGCACATGGCACCAGGACACCCTAGGTCGTAGGTCAATGATCGACTTTGTGGTCGTTTCATCTGACCTGCGGCCGTATGTCTTGGACACTCGGGTGAAGAGAGGGGCGGAGCTGTCAACTGATCACCACCTGGTGGTGAGTTGGATCCGATGGCGGGGGAGGAAGCTGGATAGACTCGGTAGACCCAAACGTACTGTGAGGGTCTGCTGGGAACGTTTGGCCGAGTCTCCTGTCAGAGAGATCTTCAACTCCTGCCTCCGGCAGAGCTTCGACCGGATCCTGAGGGAGGCTGGAGATATTGAGTCCGAGTGGACCATGTTCTCCACCTCCATTGTCAAAGCGGCTGCTCGGAGCTGTGGACGCAAGGTCTCCAGTGCCTGTCGAGGCGGCAATCCCAGAACCCGGTGGTGGACACCGGAAGTAAGGGATGCCGTCAAGCTGAAGAAGGAGTCCTATCGGGCCTGGCTGGCTTGTGGGACTCCTGAGGCAGCTGACACGTACCGGCAGGCTAAACGGACTGCAGCCCGGGTGGTTGTGGAGGCAAAAACTCGGGCCTGGGAGGAGTTCGGTGAGGCCATGGAAAAGGACTATCGGCTGGCCTCGAAGGGATTCTGGCAAACCGTCCGGCGCCTCAGGAGGGGGAAGCAGTGCCCTACCAACGCTGTTTACAGTGGCGATGGGCGGCTGTTGACCTCGACTGGGGATGTTGTCGGACGGTGGAAGGAATACTTCGAGGATCTTCGACAATCCCGCCGTCACGTCTTCCATTGAAGAAGCAGAGGCTGGGGGCTCAGAGGAGGACTCGTCCATCACCCAAGCTGAAGTCACAGAGGTGGTCAAGAAACTCCTCGGTGGCAAGGCACCGGGGGTGGATGAGATCCACCCTGAGTACCTCAAGTCTCTGGATGTTGTGGGGCTGTCTTGGCTGACACGCCTCTGCAGCATCGCGTGGCGGTCGGGGACAGTGCCTCTGGGATGGCAGACCGGGGTGGTGGTCCCTCTTTTTAAGAAGGGGGACCGGAGGGTGTGTTCCAACTATAGGGGGATCACACTTCTCAGCCTCCCCGGGAAAGTCTATGGCAGGGTACTGGAGAGGAGAATTCGGCCGATAGTGGAACCTCGGATTCAGGAGGAACAGTGTGGTTTTCGTCCTGGTCGTGGAACACTGGACCAGCTCTATACCCTCTACAGGGTGCTGGAGGGTTCATGGGAGTTTGCCCAACCAGTCCACATTTGTTTTGTGGATTTGGAGAAGGCATTCGACTGTGTCCCTCGCGGCGTCCTGTGGAGGGTGCTGGGGGAATATGGGGTCCGGGGTCCTTTGCTGAGGGCTGTCCGGTCCCTGTATGACCGAAGCAGGAGTTTGGTCCGCATTGCCGGCAGTAAGTCAGACTTGTTCCCGGTGCATGTTGGACTCCGGCAGGGCTGCCCTTTGTCGCCGGTTCTGTTCATAATTTTTATGGACAGAATTTCTAGGCGCAGCCAAGGGCCGGAGGGTGTCAGGTTTGGGGACCACACGGTTTCGTCTCTGCTCTTTGCGGATGACGTTGTCGTGTTGGCCCCTTCTAACCAGGACCTTCAGCATGCACTGGGACGGTTTGCAGCCGAGTGTGAAGCGGCTGGAATGGGGATCAGCACCTCCAAATCCGAGGCCATGGTCCTCAGTCGGAAAAGGGTGGCTTGCCCACTTCAGGTTGGTGGAGAGTTCCTGCCCCAAGTGGAGGAGTTCAAGTATCTAGGGGTCTTGTTCACGAGTGAGGGGAGGATGGAACGGGAGATTGACAGACGGATCGGTGCAGCTTCTGCAGTAATGCGGTCGATGTACCGGTCTGTCGTGGTGAAGAAAGAGCTAAGCCGTAAGGCGAAGCTCTCGATTTACCGGTCAATCTACGTTCCTACTCTCACCTATGGTCATGAGCTTTGGGTCATGACCGAAAGGACAAGATCCCGGATACAGGCGGCCGAAATGAGCTTTCTCCGCAGGGTGGCTGGGCGCTCCCTTAGAGATAGGGTGAGAAGCTCAGTCACTCGGGAGGAACTCGGAGTAGAGCCGCTGCTCCTCCACATCGAGAGGGGACAGCTGAGGTGGCTCGGGCATCTGTTCCGGATGCCTCCTGAACGCCTTCCCGGGAAGGTGTTTTGGGCATGTCCAACCGGGAGGAGGCCCCGGGGAATACCAAGGACACGCTGGAGGGACTATGTCTCCTGGCTGGCCTTGGAACGCCTCGGTGTCCCCCCGGAAGAGCTAGAGGAAGTGTCTAGGGAGAGGGAAGTCTGGGCATCTCTGCTTAGACTGTTGCCCCCGCGACCCGGCCCCGGATAAGCGGAAGAAGATGGATGGATGGATGGATGGACGGTGGGTGTGGCTTTTGTAGCCATCTGGTCTCGTCAATACAGGTCATATGGGACAGTGATTAAAAATTACCATTGTTAACATGTGTTTCCATTTGAAAGAGATTTCTATCTTGGTCTGAGCAATATAAGGAAGTGTGACAAAAGGTTCGGGGAGCGAACTTTACATCATTCCGCCCATAACGCTGGATGTCTCCTACAGATACTCAGCGTTATGTAATTTTCATAAAGTCATATGCATCTCTGATCTTTAGGCTATTTCAGAGTATTTGTTGTTATGTATGGTTTATCTTTGAATTAATTATGTAATTGGCATTATACATTTACCTGACTGTTAATAAATTGTTACATTTTGATCTATTCTGACTTACTATATAATTATTAACCTGTTTATGTGCGACGTGCCGCCGACGTCACACTGGATTTTTTTTTTAATTTAGTGAGTGACACTCAACCACTCAAATATAAAAGCTAAACATGCCACATACCTTTGGAAAGCTGATATTCTTGTGAATCGAATGGTGTAAACCATTTCAAGATGCAGTGAACACAGCAGGCACAATCAGTCTCTTTGTCAGACCACCAAACTACGCTGACCGCCAACACATTTTTACGAATTCAAATTAAAAGTGTCCTTGTGATCCAAACATCATCTGTATCCATGAAAAACGCTGTAATTCCACTCTTTAGGGTCCAGGCAATCCAAATTCAGTGAAATATTTAGTCCATAACACATTTATATAGCAATAAACAGCCACAGAATGTAGTAGTACCATTTCCAAAAAGCGGAGAGTGCTATCCAGTCTTCTGTCAGCACTATATGTGCTGAATGGAAAACTCCAGGAAAAAAGGTAAACAATGAAGATCGGCGAATCTAAAATGGCCGCTTGACCTCTGCACTTTTGACTGACAGCTCATTTCAACCAATTGGGGCAAGCTGTGAGGGCTTTGGAGACTCAGAGAGCCAGTCAGGCTGGAGTATCCAAGCTAAAGCCCGGCCACCTTCACTCTCTTTGATTGACAGTGTTTCAGTCCAATTGCATCAGAGATTGAAAATTGACTGACTCTTCTGATAGCCAATGAACTTCTGAAAAGATTAAGGGGGGGGGGGGGGGGGGGGGGTCGACCTTTGTTCTTATTTTGGCTGCGCGTCATCAAAGCGCGCGCTGAGGCTGGGACGCGCAAGAGAGCGCATTCACAGAGGATACCCAGGGGTTTTCCGTGTTAGAAGCTAAATATAACGCGGAAATGCACAGTTCTCACTCGACTAGGCAATTGAGTAATGTTATCGGAGTGAGTGATCACTTGGAGGAGGAAATTTCTAAAGAAGAGTGAAGTTTTGAGCCATATTGACTCGTCAGAAGAGGATGCATTGCCCGAGGTGGACTTCCAAAACAACAAGGTAGTGTTTTATTATATTATAACTGCATGTTTTATTGTATTGTACTGCGTTTTGGTGTGTTCTTCTCGGCTAACCTCTGCCGTTTTTGTTTGGATACAGCGTGCGTGTGTGTGTGTGCGTGTGCTTGTTTGTTTGTGTTCTTGCGTGCGTGCATGTCTGCGTGTTAGTGTTTTTTAAATGTATTTATTTATTCTTCGTTTTTTTATGTGACAGATTATCATTGAGACCGTGAGAGCATTTTGGACACGGAGGGGATCACTCCTGCAGAGATGCCACACTCCCAGAGAGAGGCAGAGGAGGAGAGAGAGACATGTAAAGTGTGCTAATAGTTTGATATTAGATATTCTTATTATATATGAGTGTGAGTTGTAATATTAAAGAGCTTTATAAATACTATACCACTTGTTTTGTCTTTATTTGCACAAAGTTTAGTTTCATAAATTGCAAAAACAATATATACACTATAAAAAAACACTATAATGTTCACGTCTCAGCAATTATTCACAAAATTATTTTAAATCTGGATAAGGAATAGAACAGCTCTAAGTGTAACCTTTCATTAGAGCCCAAAAGTATGTCTGTACATAAAAGCATTCAAGAATAGCAGCATTGTATGTGTCAATGGTTACAAAGGGTCATTTGGAGTCTCCAAGTGGCTTTTTTTGGAAAGCGCCTAGACATGAACTTAGATAAGCATGTGCAAAACACTAATTTTCTAAAGGTATAGTTATCAAATAAGAAATTGGACTTGGTAAGGCTTCATACTGTGATCCCATTATGTTTTCCAGCTACAGTCATATGCAGGCATCTTTTTACAACATTTTTTTTAGCGGAATTACAAATTTTCTTTTTTCAGTGTTTTAAAAGTTCTATTACTCAATACAGTGATTCTGACTGTTTAGGAACAAACCTTAGATTGTCACCTTTTAAAAGAGACCAAAAATATGCATATACTCCAAATGGTTCAAGAACAGCATGCAATTTACTTTGGGTATGTTTTTTTTAGGCGTTTTTGGGAAATTTTGCAGGAATGATAAGTTAACTATCTTTAGTAGATTATGAACGGGTGTAATTTCAACAAAGGGTTAAACAGAATGGTTAAATGTGTGACTAATTATTAAATATAAATGACCAAACAACCAATTGGCATTCTAACCTAAATTTGAGATGATGATAAATGGAGTCAGATAAAAGATGAATTGGAATTAAATCCCTTTTGCCCAGCTGAAAAGACCGAACGCACAGCAACCTTCAAATGCAATCGTTACCTACATTGGAACGAATTTCAGCGGCCTTACAGGGAAGATACCCATCTTTTGTAGAAGTCCTTTGCAGTTTTAGGTCCGTTCTTCTGTTACGTGTTGGTGCGGTGCAGCAGGGATGAGTAGATTCGGACTTCCAAAAAGATAAACAAAAGAGTCAGACCGTAACAAAACCACAAAAACTAAACATAGGAAACATAACAACATCAAGAACGGACAAGGAGTACAGGGAAATGAGTCCAAAATAAAGGGAGTGCAAACGATGAAGACCAGTTGCAGGGAAACCGGGGAGAGCGGGAGAGATAATGATGAAGTGAGTTCAGGTGTGAGACAGGGAGGATTATGCGAAATGGAGTCCGGGACAGGCGTGGATTGTAACAAATTCTTTTTATACTATAAGTCCAAGCAAGGTTTTAAAAATACTTATTTTCTTGTCCTCAGTCAGGGGTCAGTGTTCTATTGAATCCTATTTTTTTATTTTTAAAGAAGTCTCTTACACTCACCAAGGCTGAGTTTATTTGAACAACAAATACTGTTACAACAGTCATTTTGTGAAATTCTATTAAAATGTAAAATAAGTGTTTTTTATTTTTTTATTTTATTTAAATGTTTTAAATTTTCATTTATTCCTTTGATGGCAAAGCTGAATTTTCGGCATCATTACTCCAGTCTTCAGGGTTACCCAATCCTTCAGAAATTATAATATACTGATTTGGTGGTAAAAAAAAAATCAACATCTCATATTAACAATATTCAAAATACGTGTGCTGCTTAATATTGATTTAATTTTATATGATAATTTTTCATATATATATATATATATATATACAGTTGCAAGAAAAAGTATGTGAACCGCTTGCAGACTCTGGAAATGTGAATCATTTTAACTAAATAATAGAGATCATACAAAATGCATGTTATTTTTTATTTAGTGCTGTCCTGAATAAGATATTTTTTCATAAAAAATGTTTACATATAGTCCACAAGACAAAAAAAGCTGAATTTATTCAAATGACCCTGTTCAAAAGTTTATGAAACATGTGATTCTTAATACTGTGTCGTTACCTGTGATACACTGCTTTTTTGTTCTTTTCTTTTTTGATGGTTGTTCTTCAGTTTTCCAGCATCTTTTGCATATTTGAACCCTCTCAGCAATGACTGTATGATTTTGAGATCCAACTTTTCACACTGAGGACAACTGAGGGATTCAAACACAACTACTAAAAAGGGTTCAAACATTCAATTGTCCTCAGTGTGAAAAGATGGATCTCAAAATACATTCACTGCTGGAGAGGGTTCAAAAATGCAAAAGATGCTGGAAAACGGAAGAATGTGCAGGACCTTGAGGATTTGTCTGAAGAACGTTGGGCAGTTTAACTGCTCAGGACAAACAAGGGACTCAAGAACAAGTAGTAATGACATATATTAGGAATCAATGGTTCATAAACTTTTGAACAGGTAATTAGAATAATTTGTCAATTTGCAATTTTTTTGTCTTGTGGATTATATGTAAACATTGTTTATGTAAAATATCCCATTCAGGACAGAACTAAATACAAAAATAATGCATTTTGTATGATCTCTTTTATTTTATATATATATATATATATATATACACATGGTAACATTATCTTTACTGTCACTTTTGATCAATTGAATGTGTTCTTGCCTAATAAAAATATTCATTTCTTTAATATTTTAAATTTGTTTACTCCTACTTGCCGTAATTGTGACTCATGTGAATTTCTTTCTATATAATTGTACATGTGTATCGCACAACTGTGACTTATTTGAATGTGCAAAGTATCTAACATCCACCATTACCTGCCACATCTTTAAAATTACTATATGAACTTTTCTCAAAGCTGTGATAGATTTTTTCCCAGAGTTTCCTGTGGAATGTCAAGGTTGATACCAAAAATGCAATTTATATCTCTCTCTGGCTCTTAGAATTAACGAGGCTATTTTACACCGTCCTTGTAATATTTCTCTAACCTTCAATAACAGTATTTTCACAAAACCTTAAGTTATATTGTTATATTGTATCGCAAAATAGAAATGTTCTATTCAAACGGTTAAAGTCAGACTAAAATGATCAAGGACATTTTTTTAATAATCTTCAGAACACTTTATTCTAAAGCTATGCAGTTCCACAATCAAGAATTTCATGTTTGGCAGACTTTTCACATATTGTTAGTTTTATACCAAATGGAATAATAGCGTTTTGGAATAATATGTTCTCATATACTTCTTATTACTTCACAGTCTCTGTGTTATGAGTGTTATAGATTCAAGATCAGAGATTTTGGACTGAGGAAGGAGTTTTGAGTTCTGCGAGTTGGGTTTGCATAGTATATTTTAATATTGCCTTATTATTGTAAATATCAAAGACAATTCAATGTTTTTTTTTTTTTTTTGCTGATGGCACTGTTATGTCCATAGGGACGTAGGAATCTATTTAATTTATTTTTTAATTGATTTGTGTGAATCCTGTTTTTCTGTGTGTGCTTTTGTGTTTTTCTATGTTGCTCTTGCTCCTCCTACTATGTGCTTGACAGGCTCATGAGTGCCACATTAATCCTGTTCCAGCTGGAGTACAAAGGAACCCAGAGAAATCCAGTCCAGTGAGAGAGACTGAGGCTTTCCTCTGTGAGAGAGACTACCATCTTCTGGTCCCAGCGCTGTTGGTTTTCAATGTTGTGTACATTGTTTTGCTTGTAGTGCAGGAAAGAGCTGTGAAGTGTCTCAGCTAACTTGCACTTTTGAACAATATGAGCAGTACAGAGTTCTTCAGTTAAAGGAACACTCCACTTTTTTTGAAAATAGGCTCATTTTACAAGTCCCCTAGAGTTAAATAGTTGAGTTTTACCGTTTTTGAATCCATTCATCCGATCTTTGTATCTGGCGGTAGCACTTTTAGCATAGCTTAGCATACATCATTGATTCTGGTCAGTCCATTAGCATCTCATCCAAAAAATGACGAAAGACACTTTCAATATTTTTCCTATTTAAAACTTGACTCTTCTACAGTTACATTTTGTGCTAAGACAAACTGAAAATGAAAATTTGCGATATTCTACATCTATATGGCTAGGAACTATGTTCTCATTCCTGCGTAATAGTCGCGGATCTTCGCGGCTGTACTATGGCTGCAGCGGCGCAATGATTCGTTGGTATTCTGTGAAACATGGTGGTAGTACACACCTTCGACTTACTATCCCAGCCCTTTACAACACACAGAACCATGGCTAATCACACAGGTAAATCCACTACACAATTTGTCGGCTGCAAGCCAGGAACTTTCTCTGCAACTACACGAACTTAGTGCCGGTCACATTGAAAGTTACCTAGCTGGGGGCTACTTTCAGGCGCTGCGTAAAATCATTGCGCTGCTGTAGCCATGGTACGGCCGCGAAGATCCACGACTATTACGCAGGAATGAGAAAGTAGTTCCTAGCCATATATGTGTAGAAAATCGCAACTTTTCATTTTCAGTTTGTCTTAGCACACGATGTAACTGTAGAAGAGTCAAGTTTTAAATAGGAAAAATATTGAAAGTGTCTTTGGTCATTTTTTGAATGAGATGCTAATGGACTGATCAGAATCAATGATGTATGCTAAGCTATGCTAAAAGTGCTACCGCCAGATACAAAGATCGGCTGAATGGATTCAAAAACGGTAAAACTCAACTATTTAACTCTAGGGGACTTGTAAAATGAGCCTATTTTCAAAAAAAGTGGAGTGTTCCTTTAAAGTTCTATTCGTGAACATCAGATATTCTATTTTGTTGCCTTCATTTTCTCACTGTAGGGAGGTGGATGCCCTTTTGCTTTAAGAACCACATTTTCTCCTGTGTTTGAGTGAGTTAGGTAATTGTTTCTCTATTTTATTTTATTTCCTTTTGGTAGGTAAGTTGTCCTTAACCTTAGTATGAATGTTTTGTTTGTTGTTTTGGCCTCTCCCCTTCTGCAGCCCTTTCTGTTAATTTTCACTGTTTAATAAATCTTGTTATTTTGTAACTGGTGTCATTGAGCATTTTGTGCCCTGGGACCTGGAGAAGGCTTCTCTCATTCTCTCCCCGCAACTTTTTGTTACCCTCCTTTCCTGCCCTTAGACTGGAAAGGAGGATCATAACAGGCACAACCCTGTAAAAAGAATTCTTTGTGGTTGAGTTTTGCTTTTGTAGAGTGAACCTTAACGTGTTCAGACTAAAAAACATCTAGGCTGACTTTGATGGATAAAGGGATTCGTGTTTACAGTTTTCACAAAATAACTCTCCTGGAAATGCTGTCCTTTAAAAAAAAAAAATCAACAAAGCCATGGGTCTCTGCAATCTACCAAAGACACACAAAACTGATACCTGTCAAAATATACCGGCAAAGCATAATATGATTTTTTATTCTTTTGTCTTTATTGGCATATATGGTTCTGTGAACAACCTTTTAACATCCATGGAAGCTTTCTCTTGCACAAAAGGTTCTTTATAGTATTAAAATAAAAAATAATTTTAAGAAAGGTGGCATTACTGCAAAATATGGCATTACTGCAAAATGGAACCTTTATTTTTAAGAATAACGATTAGCTGTTAGCTATGCGTGTCAAGAAATGCTTTGGTTAAGTGGACACAAATTATAAATTATAATTTAAAACAGAAATGTGAATTATAAATATTCAAGTATACTAATTCACATGCATGTTAATAGCACCCGCTGAGCGAGCTTGCCATGGTGCTAGGTCTCTCTTGAATGTGGTGTGTGTATGTGTGAAAGAGACTAACAAAGAGTGTGCGAGAGTGGGCCGCAAGGAGAGACAATGATGAGAAGAATGGAGGCTTAATGTTGGAATTGCACTGCCTGTATATCTTCTCTCTCTTTCTCATGTCTTTTTTTTTGCCTCTGTTCATGCTGGCAGCAGCTCAGAACGTGTCCTCCAGCTCATTTGTCCAACCACACACACACACACACTTCAGGACCTCATTCCGTGCACCTCTGATGTGCTCTCACGCAAACACTCTCCAGGTAACCTGTCAACACCACCTTTCTGAATGCTACACGTTCTTTCTCACACACCCCCGCACAAAATGTGGCATCTCTGCTAATTTGTTTATCGTGATAGTTTGAGAGACATCAACAAGGCCACTGTTTGAAATCTATACAGAAATCATCTGGCAAACCTTGGCAACGTGTTCTCTGATGAATTTGATTGTGAGAAATTCTAAGTTATATCTAAAATATATCTAATTCTATCAATTATATCTAGCATGTTAGAATTGCTTCAATTCTTGGTGAAACGTGTAAAAAACTAAAGTATATATAAAATATAAAAACACATACGATTAAATATTATAAACAGTTTTTAATATCCTTTTTTTTCAAGGATAATTTATGTAATTTATGACGGGTGTGTGTGAAGAGCTAAAGGACAGTGCATGTGTGGAGAATCTAAAGTGGTGTCTGAGCTTGCAAGTAATTGGTCCCAGGGGAGGCAGGCACCTTTTCCTTTTGTGTGTGTCCTCCACCTTTATTCGTCCTCTGAATGCAATGATTTAACGCTGCCTATTTAAGCTGATGCATATCCTAGTCATCTTTGGGATATCTGCATATGTTTGCACTTACTTATGCTGTGTGTGTGTGTGTGTGTGTGTGTGTGTGTGTGTGTGTGTGTGTGTGTGTGTGTGTGTGTGTGTGTGTGTGTGTGTGTGTGTGTGTGTGCGTGCGTGCGTGCGTGCGTGCGTGCGTGCGTGCGTGTGTTTGTATTTTTCTATCCCAGTGGGGACTTCAACCTGAATGCACACAAACTCATGGGGACTCCTTTCACTGTAGTGGACCTAAATTAAGGTCAACATTAGGAAACAACCTTAATACAGAATGACTTTTTTCGAAAATGTAAAAATGCAGAAAGTTTTGTGTGATGGGTAGGTTTAGGGTGGATAGAATATACAGTTTAAAACCATTACGTGTAAGGAGAGTCCCCACACAGATAGCGAACCAGATGTGTGTGTGTGGTTGCACATTCCGTTGAGACAAGTAAGAAAGAGTATTTTCTTAATACTGATTATCATACATAACCTTGTCCTCAAAAGAAGATTATATCACATTCTTGACTGTGAATGTGTGTGTTTTAAGAATATGCTGATGAAACTGCAACTGGGTCGGACAGTAAAGACCTTTGAGCTGTCTGGTCTGTCTGTGGCCACTTTGTCGCTGTGGAAACAGAAACTGTACTTCCGTTTGCTGAGAGCAGATGTTGTTGGATTTAAAAAAAAATTGTTTTATTGTATTTGTTTCCTGATGCATGAAGGATTCCCTGTCCATTCAGTGACTAAAGGCTATTTGTATGCTTGATTTCATTAAATGTTTAATGTTTTTTTGTTTTTTTATATTTCAAGTTATTTATTGACTTTTTCTGGTAACATTTTTACAAATTAAAAATGTAATTAAAATGATCTGTAACAAAAGACCAATTCTCACTATTAACTGGCTGCTTATTAGCATGCATATTACTAGCATATTGGCTGTTTATTAGTACTTATAAATGCTTTATTCTGCATGACCATATTCTACATACCTAATGCCTGGCTCACACTACAGGAGTTTTAAAATCCTATCCGATTGTAAAATCTGGCTGCAGCACACACTTCAGGAGAATCTTTGCAGATTTTCTTCCCTCAAATCTTAAACATGCTCACACTACAAGATTTGAAATTCGTGAAGCATCACACACTACAAAATGTTATTAAGATTATCGTGCCAGAGGAAGCGCGTCACGTGATCTACACAGCAGATCGGAATCGGGGAAAATGGATACTGTAAACCGAAAACTTGCTCTATCAATAATGATTGCTTGTTGTGAAAAAAAACAAAAGCGTAAGAATAAACGAGTGTGGATGAGAAAATGCTTGGGGAGACGGGATCAACATGGACTGTCAGTTCTTCAGCGAGAAATGGAGGTAAAATTTACCTTATATTACTATCATAAGCCCTAGTATTCGCATGGGATTAGTATTATCTGGGGACCTCGTGTGATTTAGAAATTACTCCCCCACATCTGAATTTTGCGTGGCGCATTCGCACGGGATAAGCAAAGCCTGTGATTTTACTCGAATTTACTGACTTATCTCCCGGATATGATGTCAAGACTTAATGTTTTTTTCGTTATAGATATAGCTGTATGAAATTATAAACAGTCGTATCAATATCATTTTGATTGTTTTATAGTAATAAAAATAATAATTTAGTTAAGTTAGAGAACAGATGCTACAATTAAAAACTGAACTGAGCAATATAATATATACGGCGGAAGATTCAGTTTCAAACCTAAATGTAAAAGCGCCCATTTAAGCGAGTTTGTCATTGTCATTTTCTGTTTTTGTGTTTTTCATTAAGAATATTAAACACTCCATTCAAGCAATTTACTCCCAAATTGATGCTCATTCTAAAGTGAAAGTATAATCCGCGCGGCCGCACGGGAATTCATAACGGTGCGCATTTTATGCAGCCTAGTGCCATTCTTCGTTAAAGATAAAGATAAAAATGCACACAGGAAACAAAAACCTTGCAAAAATGATATACGATCCGCCTAAACCCGGCCAAATCACAGAGATGCCGATTCGCACGGGACTAATATTATCACAGGGCCTCGGTGTTTGGCGAAATATGGTAGGTCATTTGCGGGGGAATATTTACTTTACATATTACAGACATGGCCGATTCGGACGGGATTAAGATCACAGACATTCTCTGCAATTAATACAAATCACCAGATGTCCCCAGATAATAGCCTACTAATCCCGTGCGAATAGGGCTATAGTGTGCTAGAATGTTTACCGTAATATTGCCTGCCTAGTTCAAAAGCGACACTGTCACCTTTTACAGTGTAGATTTGTGCTGTAATATGAAAATACAATTGGAGCTAGTATAGTAGGCTATGTATTATGAAATGTGTCTACTTATAAGAAACAATGGTTTGCAGCTTTCTCTCTCTCACACACAGCGCGCGCGCGCACATAGACACACACAGCGCGCGCGCACATACATACATAGTCGTAGACTTGTTTCCTATTGGCTATTGTGACAGTACTGACGTTATTACAATCTTGCTCATCCCGATAAATATCAAACATGTTTGATATGATCGGGGCGAGCCCGATTTGTGTGAGAGCAGATCGGGAGGGGCAAGATTTTATCTGTGAACGTCTCACATTACCAGATAATCTGCGCCGAACATCGGAACCGATCGAGGTCGTGGACACGATTTTTTCTCAGAATCTCGGGAGGGGAAAATCGGCCATTAATCGGCCTAAAACTCCTGTAGTGTGAGCCAGGCATTAAAGGAACACTCCACTTTTTTTGAAAATAGGCTCATTTTACAAGTCCCCTAGAGTTAAATAGTTGAGTTTTACCGTTTTTGAATCCATTTAGCCGATCTTTGTATCTGGCGGTAGCACTTTTAGCATAGTTTAGCATACATCATTGATTCTGATCAGTCCATTAGCATCTCATTCAAAAAATGACCAAAGACACTTTACATTTTTTCCTATTTAAAACTTGAATCTTCTACAGTTACATCATGTGCTAAGACCAACTGAAAATGAAAAGTTGCGATTTTCTACACATATATGGCTAGGAAATACTTTCTCATTCCTGCGTAATAGTCGCGGATCTTCACGGCAGTACCACGGCTGCAGCAGTGCAATGATATTACAGCGCCTGAAAGTAGCCCCCAGCTAGGTAACTTTCAATGTGACCGGCACTAAGTTTGTGTAGTTGCAGAGAAAGTTTCAGGCTTGCAGCCGACAAATTGTGTAGTGGATTTACCTGTGTGATTAGCCATGGTTCTGTGTGTTGTAAAGGGCTGGGATAGTAAGTCGAAGGTGTATACTACCACCATGTTTCACAGAATACCAACGAATCATTGCGCCGCTGCAGCCATGGTACAGCCGCGAAGATCCGCGACTATTACGCAGGAATGAGAACATAGTTCCTAGCCATATAGGTGTAGATAATCGCAACTTTTCATTTTCAGTTGGTCTTAGCACACGATGTAACTGTAGAAGAGTCAAGTTTTAAATAGGAAAAATATTGAAAGTGTCTTTGGTCATTTTTTGAATGAGATGCTAATGGACTGTTTAGAATCAATGATGTATGCTAAGCTATGCTAAAAGTGCTACCGCCAGATACAAAGATCGGCTGAATGGATTCAAAAACGGTAAAACTCAACTATTTAACTCTAGGGGACTTGTAAAATGAGCCTATTTTCAAAAAAAGTGGAGTGTTCCTTTAATCCTACCCCAAACTTAACCACTACAACAACTACCATACTGTAATGATACCGATTCAATACATAGCATGGTACTGAACTCACGATATTATATTATTGCGATACTCCAAACCATATAGTAAAAGGTAAACAAAAAATTTACTGTTGATCAAAATGATACATTTGGTATTACATTGGGGGTGGAAATGAATAGGCTTGGACTTGGTGTGCTGGTAACCCAATCCACGGGACAATGGTGACATCAGAATAAAAATATTCATGATTCTGAAGCTGAAAATACAGAATTATTTTAGACTCTAACTCTAACCTTAGTCTCTAGCTACATATATTTAAAATAATGTAGGCCACTTTTTACTGGTAACATAAGATATTTGGTATTATCACAAATATTCCCCCATTGCATTATTTTACATTATATTCAACATTACATATAGTAGTTTAATGTAGTAATGACACTAAAACTCACAAAAAATTTCACACACAGTCATTTTCATTTTGGGTGAACTATACACAATACAGATTGTCACTCTCCACAAAACATATTGTTACATTTTTGTTTTGCAATTTATAGTGACACAATATATTGTTACATCCCTAGATTTCTTACCAGAACACTTTTAATTTCATTGTGTCTGACACACCCAGTAATCAGTTGCAGTATTTTATCAGTGAGACATCGCCTTCGTCTATTCCGTAAATACCTAGTACTCTAACTGCTTTAAAGACTGAACCTAGAGGCAATTGAGTATGTGTGTGCTGCAGTCGCTTTGATAGGTGTTATATCAGATTATACAATCTCTGCTGTCTTTCTCTTGTTCGCTGGGAGCTGTTTGTACTTCCCTAGGGTAATAACAGATAAACGCCTCCTTCATATAAACTTGTAGAGAAATTGAGACCTGGCCCCTACCCTGCAAGTTCCCCAATAAACCATGATCAAATTCATGCTCCTTTTTTGGCAATCAAATCGCTAGCCAGCCTTGTGTTAATCGTATTGACCTTTGGATAATGTCATTGCTATTGAACACTATGAAAAGGTCCCCAAATCAAATCTCAGAAGAGCTGAGCAAATAGGAATGAGAGGGAAAAGATCCAAAGGGGCTTTTCACGCCACCATGCTTTTACTGGCATTGTAAATGTCTAGTATATTTCAGGGTTTTCAATGTACACAACTGGAAAGCAAAAATGGCTGATATGTGTAAATTGAGAGCAAACGACCGGCAGCGTGAAAAATGAAACATTTCTGTTACAAGCAATAGGCTACTGTTGACTATATCAATAGTTTTCAGTGTAGACAGGTTTGCTGATTATAATGAGGATGTTCAAGATTTCTCCTTGCAGTGTACATCTTGGTAAAGTTTGTTTTGCAAAGAGTAAATATTCACCATGATTATTTGCCACAAATAAGACTTTAATTACACAAATGCATTCAAGGACCTATTCACATAAGGAATGAAAGGTAGCACTTTATTTTACAGTCCTGTTCCCCATGTGCATACCATGTACTTATTATAACAATTGCAATAACTGGGTATTAACTAGGTAACCATGAATCCACCCCTTAAAGGTCCCATGGCATGAAATTTTCATTTTATGAGGTTTTTCAACATTAATATGAGTTCCCCTAGCCTGAATATTGTCCCCAAGTGGATAGAAATGTTGATCGGTGTAAACCCGAGTTTTGGCTGTCTCTCTCTGCCTTTGAGAAAATGACAGGCCAGACGAGCCAATCCTGAAGTCTCCTGGTTTGACGTCCAAGCAGGAACGGTTACCTCCCTTTCCTCCGCCCAGAGAATCTGGCACGCCCATGCAAACGCGAGAGAGATCATGGGTTGTGAACGAGTGAACGCTGGCAGTTTCTCAGTGTTTGGATGTACAAATGAAAACAGAAGTCTTTTTTCAGTTCCTTCTGATCTGTGATCAGTGATTTCTTATGTGTAGCTAATTATTTATTATTCGTGCACACACTGCGGCTTCTTTCTCTCTCGACAGAACGGTGTTTTCGTGTTTTCTATCTTGTGAGTCAGTGTTTTTGTACGTCCTCGTCGCGTCTATCTGTTCTAAAATGTGCATACAGTCGTTTCTGCTCAACATAGAGAGCCACATCCTTACAGATAAACCTCACACACGCCGAAGCTCCGGCTGACCGGTGGGCCTTCAACATCCCCGACCCCCAGTACTGCATCTGGCCCACAGCGGAGGCGCCTTACGCGGCGCGAGATTAAGCAGAAGGGGGGTAAGCGTGAGCGTATCCGGCTAGGCTAGGCTAGCCAGCTTTCCCCCAAAAAACTGGATTACATTCGATTACTGCTGTTGTGTCTTTGTTTGCGCTGTGTACTCAATGCACGTCGCTGAGGCTTTTCATATGATAGGAACATGTCTAAAAATAATGCTATTATCAACACTTACTCGTAACTCGTTCATCTCGACAGCTGTAATGGTACTTTGCATGTGTTACAAAGTTGGTAATAATGATGAAGACGGACTCTGTGTGACTGGGACTCGTCTTTATTCAGAACTCTCAGATACAAACACAATAAACTCGCGCTGACAGACAGCGCTCTCATAACTCAGTAGTTACTATAAATAACTTTGTTAGCAATCGCTCTGTCTCCGTGATGTCCGGTTCGGGAACGAATCATTCTATTGAACCGGTTCTTTTTAGTGAACCGAATCAGTTCACCAAATCGGACTGAATCGTTCTAAACGGTTCGCGTCTCCAGTCAGCGCTGATCCATAATTTACTAAAGTTACTAACTTTCTGACATGAGTGACAGTCCCTCCGACTAGAAATAAACTAATAACCTGAAGTATATGCTGTAACTACAACAGCACTGAACTGAGACTGACAGAACTGATGTGAAGTGAACTCAGGTCCATCCGTCTCTCTGGCAGCAGCTCGTGCCTGCTCGTGCCTCGTAGACCTTGTTAAACCACGCCCCCTCCGCTCATTTAAAATGCAAAGATGTCAGCCAATCACAACAGTGGGCGTTTTTACTGAAGTCTCACAGCAGACACGCCTCTTGAAGCAGGGCATTCAGCCACAGGGCAAACAGCAGTATAGAAAAAATGCCTTTTATTTCTAAATTATGACATTTTATGATGTAAAAATCATACTAACAATATAAGTACACCTCAGGAAACATTATAAAATAATAGAAAAATGCCATGCCATGGGACCTTTAACCTAACCTTAACCCCTTATATTACCCAGTACTTTCTTAGGTAAGTACACTGTAAGTACATGTAAGTACACATACTGTAAAATAAAGTGCAACCGAATTTGAATGTTGTCCGACCACAGAACAATGTGTGGGTTTTCATTGTTTAGTGACAAAAACTTGCCAAGCAATAATACTCCAGAACAAGTGGTGGCGCTAACACACTCTGAATGCTATTTTGCCATTAAAGGGGCGGTTGATTATGATTTCACTTTTTTAACTTTAGTTAGTGTGTAATGTTGCTGTGTAGACATAAACAACATCTGCAAAATTACAACACTCAAAGTTCAAAGAAAAGGGAGATGTTTTCTTTTAAAGAAATTGCTTTTTAAGGACTACAACAAATGGCTGGTAGGGACTAACAAGCTTCTCGTGGGTTAGTGACATCACTAACCCTAAAATGTACATAAACCCCGCCCCTTGGGAAACACGCAACAAAGGCCATGTTGAGAAGAGCAAGAGTTATGGTAGAGTAGTAGTGTTGTTGCCATGCCGTCAAAACGCAAACGTTTGTTGGCGTTTAAGTGATCAGTGTAAATTCAGGCATGCTAAACATGGTTCTGTGTTTGATTTGGCCACTGTAACACATCCATGATTAGCCTTCGTAATGGTCTCATCGTTCTGGCGACAGATATTTGGCTACACTTGATGTATAAAGACAAAACTAACGATGCTCTACAGTCAATAGCGATCACTATAGATCCAGTCTGTAATCAAATAATCCCTTTGAGAACTGTAGTATCATTTGTTAAAATGATTATATAAAAAAAGGCTACAAGGCAATCATGTATTCTGCTGTACTTAAGCTTTAATAAGGCTAAAACCGTATGTCAAAGCTAAAATAAACAGTAGTAGCATTTACAAATAACAGCGTACGTATGAGACAACTACAAATAAAAAAACATACCATTCTGAAACGTCCTGTAACAGCTGTTCATGCATGTCTGCTCGATCCTCTTCGCTATTATTCTCTGGGTCTGATTCAGGCTCAAATTGATAAGGCAATATTGACGCCATTGTTTATTACAGTACACCTGAGCATATGCAACTATCGATCTAACTGTGCATTGTTAAATGGGACGGTCTAGCCTACGGAGGATTGTTCTTGTCATCTAGAAACTGTGACAGCTGCCGTTGATGAGTGGCAGTAACGTTTGCACTTTTTTGAAATTGATATTAAACTGTCTGAAAACAAAACAGAATTCACAAACTGTCTAAATATGTTCACTGTGGTCCATTTCTGTATATAATAAAGGTCAAGGTATACAGTACATTTAAAAACAGCTAGTGTATGCCAAAGTGCTGTACATATACAAATAAAGTAAATAAGGAGTAAGAGAGTAAAAAGGGAGACCAAAAAACAAACAACCAATAAAAAAATAAAAAAAAACACACATTAAAAGAGAGTTCCTCCAAAAGCAGATGAATACAGATAAGTCTTTAAGTGGGATATAAAAACAGGAAGGGAAGGCAAAGATCTAATGTCCTGAAGTATGTACCATAGGCCATAGGCCATAAATAAGAGCATATATTTAAATCTTAGTTGGAAAAAAATGCTCCTCTCCACAGCACTTATCTGTTTTTCTAAATTCAGATCTGAGTCAAAAATTTAACTTTTTTTTTTAGCTGAAGGATGAATGTTTGACAAAAAAATTTTTTTTTTAGATTGCTAGTGAAATCAGACAGCACCAGGGCGTCCAAAGACAACAATCTCAGTTTTCCTCTCATTTAGTTGGAGAAAGTTTCTGGCAGTCCAGCATTTGATATCTTCAAAGCAATTAAAAAGGTCAGAATAAGAGTGTTCAGAGATAAGAGGGATGTAAATCTGAGTATCATCAGCATAACAATGATATGAAATATTATATTTCCTCATGATTGAACCCAGGGGGAGCATATACAAACAAAATAAAATAGGCCCCAAGAGAGACCCCTGAGGTACCCCATAGGTGAGTGGTGCAGAGGGAGAGGACAAGTTTCCAATCATCACCTTTACTGATCTATCAGAGAGTTATGATGAGAACCAATCCAGTACCATGTCCTTAATACCGACTTCGTTCCTTAGACAATTAAAAAGGTTTGCATGATCAACTGAGTCAAATGCAGATAATAAAAGAGTATAAACTGTATATAATTGCATCTTAGTTAGATATTAGTAAAATTTGATGTTTACTTTTACATTTGTATTATTATATATTTGAGTAAGTTGAAACCCAATACTTAAGTTTATAAGTGTAACTCTGCATTGTCTCTCTCGCAATGAATTCTGGGGTAAGCAAGGCCATGAAGGATCCTGTTGTATCCTTCATTGAACAGGAAACGAAGGATGCATTTGGAGGCTGTATTTGAAGGAGCCTTCGAATTGGGAAAGCCTTTGTCGCACAATCGCCCTTCGAAGGGATGCAGCCTCCAAGCAGCTAGAATGTTTTATGTTGCATTAATTACAGCACCTGTCTGTAACGTTTGAATCACTGATTTGTTCATTGACCCTTTCTGCAGGTTACATTGTTACACCAGAAGGTAATCAGAAGTGTCTTTCTATGTCCTGAATGAGTCATTGAATAATTCACTTAAAGCTGCAATCCGTACGTTTTGCCTCTGTGTCGCCATCTCTGTTTGAAATCTGAAAATGCAGTTATTTGCGGAGTTATCATCTGTACATGAGTTCGTCATGGCTCCTCAGCGCGGATTAATCAAATGTTTTGAGGAGTATGTGCGGCTTGCTGTCAGTCACCGGTGTGGATACTGTACGTCTTGGAGTATAACCTAAATAAGAATTTTCACCGGAAAATGTCATCTGAACAAGTAAGTAACATGTCTGCCACTTTTGGGAACAAAACATTACAATAAATCGCGCTACCAACGGTAATTAAATCAAACGATCGCTCATATAACATCAAACCATGCAAATTATTATTATTGTTATACTTTGTTCTCAAATTGTTAATGTTAACAGCATTAGCATTGCATGACTACGTGTATTTAATGTTTATTAGCGTTACCAGTAGATTTCAATTTCCATACAGTCTGTTCTATTGCTTTTGACTACGGATGAATCTCCAGTTGTCACTGATGATGTCATTTAGGCATTTCTGGATTACAATCCGCCATCAAAATGATACGTCTAATTACTCCAGCTACTGTGAGAAAAGGCTATAAATGATCCGCTGAAGAACATGCTCCTCACATGCGTTACTACTACTAGCCGGACTCTGTCTTTATGTATACAGACATGACATAATGATGCAAAGACATGCTTGAATTTCTCGCGGAAATCCACCAGTACCACTCAAATTATAACACATTATTACAAGCTTACCGTTGCAAATGGGGCTACGGTAAGGAGATGAATACTGGCTTGTTGTGTACTTGCTCAAAAATTGATTTTGGATCATTTTTAACCAAAAAAAGTTACGGACTGCAGCTGATAAGCTGAAAACACAAATGTCATGTTTGTTTTATTTTATTAAAATGTGCGTATCTTCAAATCCACTCCCAGGTGAGTGTTTAAACATTACAGGTATTTTCCTCACAAATGACGCAACAAGGCAGGTGAACTGATATTTTGACTTTTATATAAAAACAATAATAGCCAAGTAAAACAAAACAAAATGTATATACATATAAAATACTAATATAAATATTTGTATGGATTATATACATTTTTATTTGACCAATTACATGACTGAACATATTATCCAAAAGCAGTGTTCTTTTTTTTCAGTAAAAAAAGACAAAATGAATGCGTCTACCTATTGACCCTGAGGTAGAAGAGCCAGGAATCAGCATGGAAATTGAGCTGCTGTTGTCTTTGCTTTCTGGTTTATCCTTTTGGGTTAAATTGTCTTTGAATTTCTTATTCTTCTCTGTATTTAACATGGGGCGGCAGTTAGTTTTGTGTTTCGTGATTCTCTGTGCTTTTTGTTCCACACTTTGTGAATAGTCCTTTAGCCTGACACAGTTTTTTTTTTTTTTTTTTTTTACACAGCAGCAAAATGGAAGTTACATAGGTTAATTAATTATTGTGTGATTAAGCTACTCAGTGGAAGATTAATGGATGGGTGATCGCTTGTCCTCAGAGGGTGCTCTCAGCATTCTTGTACAGAACAATAGCATGTGAAAGAAACCATACAATCTGCAAACTCAGATAAATTAGAAAGTAAAATAACCCGCTAACTCAATCTTCAGCAACAGTACATATTCAGAGATGTTTCTCTCTCTTTCTCTCGCACATGCTTTCTATCCTCATCATTCTTTGCCCCCACAACTTCACCTTTCTTTTTTTTTTAAATTTTATTGTTTCCGCTCCCTCTTCCCCTCTCTCTCTTTGGTTTAGAGAGCGCACAGTGTGAAGTTAATTTCAGAAGTCAATTATAGCTCTTTGCCATGTGGCGGTCAGGGAAAAAACGAGCAGTTAATTATGATTAATTATGTGTAATAAAAAGCAGAATGTAGTCAGATACATTGTAGGCGAAAGGGAATAAAAGAACAGAGACCGATTGCCGCAAAGGGATGTTTTTCTGTTTCTGACAGTAACGGTGAAGATGGTACTTTTTGTCATCTCCTGCTGATTTAATGGACTTTAATTCTTCCCTCATACAGTTTATTGAAAAGATGACAGTGATGGAGTGATATGATGCTGTGAAGAAGAAAAAAATCTGTGAAAAATAGGGATTTTAAAACTGCATATTAAACCCCCAAAGAAGTTTAATTTTCCATTAAATTTCTATTCACATGACCAGTCGAATACTACTCAGTGTTCTGAGAATAAACGAACAATGGCTGACTGTGAATTAAGCATTTCCACAATGGCACCACTAACCAAAACCTGTAGGCTACCTGTTGCTACATTCAAGTAGCCTGGATGCCAGCCGAACTTTGCCCCTTCCACAACTTTTGAGATCGGGAAGTTCAGTCTGGACTCGATCCGTTGTGGAGCTGTTTGGTACAATCAAATTGTCAGGGCAGGCTTTATACGATGATGGACAGATGATCAACAGTAACATAATCATCCATGTTACAAGAGTGCTTGGGTTGAATTTTTTTACTAAATGGAGAACTTGTTCATATATGCATTCACCTTTACTATTTCTCTGAAAAATGATGATCGTGTTGGTAAGTACTCGGTGTATCCTTAAATTCTTTTTACAACACCGGCAAAGATTGTTTACACTCATCTTCTTCTACTTCTCCCAGCGTGCATGCAGTTGAGGTCTGTTGACAACTATGCCTGCGTCCGAAAACCTAGGCAGCTGACTCGTTCCCTCACTGCCTTTTCAGACAATGGCTTGTAAGGCAGCGTTTTTGCATGAAGGCACCTCATGAAACTAATTTCGGACAGACTTCTAAGGCAGTGTAACCGTTTAATGATCTACAGTAAAATAGAGAGAGCTTTGGTGAGAACTAAACAAATAAAGAACTAAAGCTCAACTGTCACAGAATGGAATGCACAGGATTGTGGGATATCAAAGGCAGCGAAGGATAAAAATATGCTGCCTTCAAAAATCGATCAGATGAAGGAGACATGAAGTGAAGCTAACATTATTTGGACGTGTTTTGTTACCTTCCTGCCTTAAAATGTGTCCTCCGAAGGCAGCATTTTCCAGGTTTCGGATGCAGCCTATGTTCATTGCGTTGCTCAACATACGTCACTTACTCCGTTGCTCCGATTGGTTGTAGGTCTATCCAATTGAGTGCAGAGGCATTTTCTTTCCTGGTTCGGTTGAAACACGCTCCCATAAGCACAGCCCAATGGAGTAGTATCAGACTCATATTCTGACTAGAAACTGAGTATGACGACGTCAGGCTATAACATTCATGTGTCAGTCCAAGACAAATGTCATATCAGCCAGCAAAAAACAAAACATAAACAAAAATTACTGAGAACACCATTGGTGGAGAAGGTAGATAAACAGAAAGAAACAAAGTGGAATGATGAAAAACTGCGAGATGATTTTGAGAGAGAAAGAAAGAGGGCAAAGAATGCAAAATAAAATGGAAAATATCATGAAGACAGAAGCATTGGTAATATACAGACAATAAATGGAAAAGAGTCCATTGCAAAATGAAAAGTTGAGCAAAAAATTGAGCTGCATATGAATAATTTAAATGTGCCTGTGTGCAATGTAAATATGCATTTGATGAGGTTTATATGTGGGATGGATACACTGTGTATTCTGACACCTTTCTATCAGACCCAGCATTAAATTATTTTAATTTATATTTAATTACCAGCATTAAAACAATTTGAGCTACAGTAGCTCTTCTGTTTGATCAGACCACACGGGCCAGCCTTCGCTCCCCGCGTGCATCAATGAGCCTAGGCCACCCATGACCCTGTCGCCGGTTCACCACTGTTCCTTCTTTGGACCACTTTTGATAGATACTGACCACTGCAGACCGGGAACTCCTCACAAGAGCTGAAGTTTTGGAGATGCTCTGACCCAGTCGTCTAGCCATCCCAATTTGGCCCTTGTCAAACTCGCTCAAATCCTTAGGCTTGCCCATTTTTCCTGCTTCTAACACATCAACTTTGAGGACAAAATGTTCACTTGCTGCCTAATTTATCCCACCCACTGAAAGGTGACGTGATGAAGAGATAATCAGTGTTATTTACTTCACCTGGTCATAAAGTTATGCCTGGTCGGTGTAAATAGGGGTGACTTGACTTGACTTCTGTTCAAAATGAGTTCTGTTTACAGTCATTCTTTTCATTTAGTTTGTTAATTCTAAACTTTCTAGAGAACAGAACAGAATGCTTTTAAACGTATGAGCACAATTGTGTTTGCATATTGTCAACCTGACAATATATGGTTGCTGTAGCAGAGAGCCTAATTGTCATTCCCTTGCAGTTTAAGCTGTAGCATAATCCGATTGTGTCTGTATTTGCATCTCATATATTTCTGGTGGCATATGTTGTCTACTATAGTAATTCACTCTGCATGGGCTCTGCGTGGCTTCCACTCAATAGTCATTAATGATAAATTATTCTCATACTGCATGCAATTTAATTTCACCAATAAAACTTTCAATGCAGGATGCTGAGAGTATGAGAGGACAGGCTGGTGAAAGTTTTGGTGGGACTGACAGATGCACTCCAGGAATTTCAGATTGTTTTAGCTACTGTACCATATGATACCACAAAATAATAGGGTCTCTCCGAGAATCTAACACACATACACACACACACATTATTATGTCAGACAGCACATGATGAAACACACAGAGAGAGAGAGAGAGAGAGAGAGAGAGAGAGAGAGAGAGAGAGAGAGAGAGAGAGAGAGAGATTATTACTCTGTTTACTCTGGCCATAATAGAGACAAAGATAAGAGTTTCATTGACTGACACAGGGGAGGAATCAGAACAGCATTTATCAACTGTGTAATTTATCCATTGCTTGCTTTCACACACACACACACACACACACACACACACACACACACACACACACACACACACACACACACACACACACACACACACACACACACACACACACACATGTAGTGTTTTCATCTTTTATGCGGACTTTCCATAGGCGTAATGGTTTTTATACCGTACATACCGTATATTCTATCCCCCTACACTGCCCCTGCCCCTAAACCTAACCCTCACAGGAGACATTCTGCAATTTTACAAAATTTCAAAAAACATCACTTAGTCTGATTTATAAGATGTTTTCCTCATGGGGACCTAAAAATGTCCCCACAAGGATGAGGATTTCGGATATTGCTATCTTTGTAGGGACATTTTGTCCCCATAACGTGATGATTACCAGTCCACACACACACACACACACACACACACACACACACACACACACACACACACACACACACACACACACACACACACACACACACACACACACACACACACACACACACACACACACACACACACACTCTCTCTCTCTCTCTCTCTCTTTCTCTCTCTCTCTCTCTCTCTCTCTCTCTGGATCTGTGTATATGTTGCAATGTCAAAGATGAAATTCTATGTCTTTTATACATCTTTCATTTTATGACAGTGTACTTATGAAACATTCATTAAAGCTGCATAGAATATATTTTTCAGCAGCACAGTAAAGAGCATAATATACTTTGGAGGCAGAGAAAGTAGTATGGTAGTGAATTTTGCGTAGGAGACCATTTGCAACTACCACCAAGAATCAAGGGAATCCTTTATTAAAGCTAATTATAGTTTCATAATTAGATGATCATGAAATGGATAATAATCAACAATCCTTGAAAAATTTACTTTTGGTCATTTTTCAAAGGACTTATACACAGTCAAACAACTCATTGTGACTACCCTATACATCATATCTACCTTATCGTTTATCTACCTTATATATACACACACTATACAGCACATCATATACCCTATAGCTACATCTCATTATATCTACCCTATTCATCTATACATACAGTGGGGCAAAAAAGTATTTAGTCAGCCACCAATTGTGCAAGTTCTCCCACTTAAAAAGATGAGAGAGGCCTGTAATTTTCATCATAGGTACACTTCAACTATGAGAGACAGAATGAGAAAAATCCAGAAAATCACATTGTCTGATTTTTAAAGAATTTATTTGCAAATTATGGTGGAAAATAAGCATTTGGTTACCTACAAAAAATCAAGATTTCTGGCTCTCACAGACCTGTAACTTCTTCTTTAAGAGGCTCATCTGTCCTCCACTCGTTACCTGTACTAATGGCACCTGTTTGAACTCGCTTTCAGTATAAAAGACACCTGTCCACAACCTCAAACAGTCAGACTCCAAACTCCACTATGGCCAAGACCAAAGAGCTGTCAAAGGAAGAAATCAACTGTGGGAGCAATTATTAGAAAATGGAAGACATACAAGACCACTGATAATCTCCCTCGATCTGGGGCTCCACGCAAGATCTCACCCCGGGGGGTCAAAATTATCACAAGAACGGTGAGAGAAAATCCCAGAATCACACGGGGGGACCTAGTGAATAACCTACAGAGAGCTGGGACCAAAGTAACTAAGGCTACCATCAGTAACACACTACACCACCAGGGACTCAAATCCTGCAGTGCCAGGCGTGTCCCCCTGCTTAAGCCAGTACATGTCCGGGCCTGTCTGAAGTTTGCTAGAGACCATTTGGATGATCCAGAAGAGGATTATGAGAATGTCATATGGTCAGATGAAACCAAAATATAACTTTTTGGTAAAAACTCAACTTGTCGCGTTTGGAGGAGAAAGAACACTGAGTTGCATCCAAAGAACACCATACCTATTGTGAAGCATGGGGGTGGAAACATCATGCTTTGGGGCTGTTTTTCTGCAAAGGGACCAGGACGACTGATCCGTGTAAAGGAAAGAATGAATGGGAACATGTATCGTGAGATTTTGAGTAAAAACCTCCTTCCATCAGCAAGGGCATTGAAGATGAAACGTGGCTGGGTCTTTCAGCATGACAATGATCCCAAGCATTTCAAGGTCCTGGAGTGGCCTTGCGAAAAACCTTGTGGAGACTTACAGAAAACATTTGACCTCTGTCATTGCCAACAAAGGGTATCTAACTTGCACAATTGGTGGCTGACTAAATACTTTTTTGCCCCACTGTATACGGTACATCACATCATATTTATATTATATATCCATACACCATACATCACATCATATCTATCCAATACACCTCAGCTTTATGCATTATACATCGCATCATATTTACCCTATACATGCCATCATTCAGACTATACTTCATATCTATAGATATTATTGAAATGTTTAAAAACAATGTTCCTCAAAGAAAGATAGGAAGAGATTTGGATATTTCACATTCAACAGTGCATAACATAATTAAAAGATTCAAGGAATCTTTCAAGGAATTTCAGTGTGTAAAGGACAAGGGCGCAAGCCTAAACTGAACAACCGTGATCTCCGATCCCTCAGGCGGCACTGCATCAAGAATCGTCATTCATCTATAAGCGATATCACCACATGGGCTCAGGACTACTTTGGCAAACCTTTGTCAAGTACCACAATACGTAGTTACATCCACAAATGCCAGTTAAAACTGTACTGTGCCAAAAGGAAGCCCTATGTTAACAGTGTCCAGAAGCGCCGTCGACTTCTCTGGGCTCGGAGGCATCTGGGATGGACCATCACACAGTGGAAACGTGTACTGTGGTCAGATGAAGCAGTATTTCAGGTATTTTTTGGGAGGAATGGACGCTGTGTGCTCCGGACCAAAGAAGAAAAGGATCATCCAGTCTGTTACCAGCAACAAGTCCAAAAGCCAGGGTCTGTCATGGTATGGGGTTGTGTCAGTGCCCTTGGCAAAGGTAACTTGCACTTCTGTGAAGGCACCATTAATGCTGAAAAGTACATAGAGATTTTGGAGCATAATATGCTGCCTTCAAGAAAACGTCTCGGTTACGTATGTAACCCTCGTTCCCTGAAGGAGGGAACGGAGACGTACGTCGGAATTGACCGACGAATTGGGATCTGATCTCAGAGACCAATCTACTTCGAGTGTATTAAAAACGAGCCAATGGAAAGCACGACACTAACCGAACACCTTCGGGGGTCTTCCCGGTGGGAAGAGCACCATTCAACGAACAGGTTCCACTTCAAAGGCGCCTCGTAGAGGGGGCTCTAGCAGAAGAGATGGTGTCCACCACTGCCTGTGGTAGACCACCAAGAACCTCTGCGTCCCGTCCAGGGACCAGACATGGAGTTTCCAGAGGTCTGGACGCGGGTGCCATAGAGTGCCCCGTCCCTGAGAAAGAAGGTCCCTCCTCAGGGGGATCGGCCAAGGAGGGGCTGTCGCGAGGAGAGTTAGTTCTGGGAACCAGGTCCGGTTGGGCCAGTAGGGCGCAACTAACAAGACCTGTTCCTCGTCCTCCCTGAAGGCTCACTGGGGGAAACGCATATTTGCGCAGGTCCCGGGGCCAGCTGTGCGCCAGTGCATCCGTGCCGAGGGTGCCCCCGGTCAGGGAATAGTACCACTGGCAATGGGTCGAGTCCGGAGAGGCAAACAGGTCTACCTGTGCGGCTCCGAAGAGGTCCCATATCAGCTGGACCGCCTGGGGATGGAGTCGCCACTCCCCCGGAGGTGTCAACTGGCGAGAGAGCTCGTCGGCTGTCTGGTTCAGCGCACCTGGGATGTGAATGGCACGAAGCGACCTCAGATGCTTCTGACTCCAAAGGAGGAGGTGGCGGGCGAGTTGGAACATGCAACGGGAGCGTAGACCACCCTGACGGTTGATGTACGCAACGGCCGCAGTGCTGTCCGTACGGACCAGTACATGCTTGCCACGTAGCGGCCCCTTGAGGCGGCGCAGTGCCAAGTGTACCGCTAACAACTCGCAATTGATATGCCAATGCAATTGAGGTCCCGTCCACAGACCTGAAACTGCATGCCCGTTGTACGTGGCCCCCCAGCCCGTGGAGGAGGCATCCGTGAAGAGCACAGCATGCCTGGACACTTGTTCTAAGGGCACCCCGGCCCGGAGAAACGAAGCGTCGGACCATGGGCTGAAAGTTTGGCGGCAGTAAGGAGTCACTGGGACCCGGTACTGGCCGCTCTGCCACGCCCACCTCGGGACTCGGCCATGGAGCCAGTGTTGAAGCGGTCTCATATGAAGCAATCCGAGCGGCGTTACTGCGGCTGCAGATGCCATATGCCCCAGGAGCCTCTGAAAAAATTTCAGTGGGACCGCTGTCCTGCTCTTGAACCAATTCAAGCAGTTCAACACCAACCGGACCTGCTCTTCCGTGAGGCGCGCAGTCTGGCTGACCGAATCCAGCTCCATACCGAGATAAGAGATCCTCTGCGTGGGACAGAGTTTGCTCTTCTCTCGGTTGACCCGAAGGCCCAACAGGCTGAGGTGACTGAGCACCATGTCCCTGTGTTCGCACAACTGCTCCCGAGACTGGGCGAGTATAAGCCAGTCGTCGAGATAGTTGAGGATGCGAACGCCGCGTTCTCTGAGCGGAACAATGGCTGCCTCTGCGACTTTCGTGAAGACGCGAGGCGACAGGGACAGCCCGACTTTGTACTGATATGCCTTCCCCTCGAACGCAAAACGTAGGAACGGTCTGTGTCGAGGAAGGATAGAGACATGAAAGTACGCGTCCTTCAGGTCGATCGCTGCGAACCGATCTTGGGGACGGATGCATTCGAAAATGCGTTTCTGCGTTAGCATCCAGAACGGGAGCTTGTGCAGGGCCCGATTCAGGATACGCAGGTCCAAGATTGGCCATAACCCACCCCCTTTCTTGGGTACAATGAAGTAGGGGCTGTAGAACCCCGCCTTCATATCGGCTGGAGGAACCGGCTCGACCGCGTCCTTCGCCAGTAGGACATCGATCTCTGACCGCAAGACCTGGGCATCGCTGCTCCGCACGGAGGTGAAGAGGATGCCCCTGTACTTGGGAGGCCGGTGAGCGAACTGAATCGCGTAGCCGAGTCTGATGGTACGGATGAGCCAGCGAGACGGCCTGGGGAGCTGAGCTGAAGCCAAGCCCCCAGAGACCGTACAAGCGGGACCAACGGCACCACAGACGTACCCGGGGTGGGGCAGCGAGGTGGAATAGACAGACCCGACTCGGGAGGCCCGGAGGCGGCCCGGAGTGTTGTCTGAATATTCCAGGGTGGGGCAGAGTGTGGGTGAGAAGGCCCGGGGGCGTTCTCGGTGCCCACACTGCTGCCCCCTGGTGAGGGGGAGAGGGGAGGAAAGGAGTGGCAAGGCCCGGGGGCGTCGCGCACTGCCAACCTGGCCCTCTTGGGGCCCAGGGAAAATGGAAACTGCTCTTTTATTGAAAATGTGGGTACCGCTGGACTCCGGAGAGCCAGCGGCAGAGATGTTATACCAGTCAGAGCCCCCCGGTCCTCCTCCGGGGGGTGGGAGAGGGATGCGGACATCATCTCCCTCAGAGCAGCTCCTGTCTTCCCTGGGCTGCCCGTCTCAGGGCCGCTTCCCCTTGCGCTTGCCGGCTGGTTTAGCGGGGCCCTGAGCGGGTTGGGCGCCTCCCTTACGTCCGGCACCCTGCTATCCCGGTGGAGGCTGCTGCTTGGGTTTCGCAGGGGCGGAGGCGGACGCAGGGGGACGCCCTCGGCGACGAGCAGGCGGAGGTGCTGCCGGCGACGACTGGGTGGAGGCAGCAGCGGGTCGTCGGGGCAGGATGTTTTTAATGGCCTCCGTCTGCTTCTGGGCCACCGAGAACTGCTGGGCGAAGCTCTCGATGGCGTCGCCGAAGAGGCCGGCCTGACAGACAGGGGCGTTGAGAAACCGGACCTTGTCGGAATCACGCATGTCTGCCAGGTTCAGCCACAGGTGGCGTTCCTGGACCACTAGTGTGGACATCGCCCGACCCAGGGAGCGTGCAGTGACTTTCGTCGCCCGGAGAGCGAGGTCCGTCGCCGCACGCAGTTCCTGCATAACACCCTGGTCGGAACTACCCTCGTGCAATTCCTTTAGCGCTTTGGCCTGGTGGACCTGCAGGAGCGCCATGGCATGCAGAGATGATGCGGCTTCCCCGCAGGCGGTGTAAGCCCTGCCCGTGAGACCGGACGAGAACTTACACGCCCGGGAGGGGAGACGCGGGGCACCCCGCCAGTCTGCAGCGGTCTTGGGACACAGCTGCATCACCACAGACCGCGCGACTGGGGGGATTCCCACGTAGCCCTTAGCCGCACCACCATCGAGGGTAGTGAGGACAGAGGAGTCAGTCGACCGTGAGCGAGCGTTGTAAGGCGCTACCCACGATTTCGTGATCTCCTGATGCACTTCCGGGAAGAAAGGAACCGGGGCGGGGCGCTGAGAACCAGCACGGGCCGTCCTGAGAAACCAATCGTCCAACCGCGAGGGTTCAGGACACGGTGGAGGGTTCCACTCGAGCCCGACACTCGCGGCGGCCCGGGAAAGCATAGCCGTAAGCTCTGGGTCGGACTCGGGCAACGCTGTCACACCCGAAGGGGGCAGCGCAGCCGAATCTTCATCCTCAGAGCCCATTAGCTCGTCCCCCGATGCTGCAATCGACAACATGTCCTCAGCCGGAGCCCCAAAAGAAACGCCTGGGACCCCCCGGGAAGCTCCACCGGCGCAGCGGAGGGGGGAGGGGCCCGAGGAGCCATTTGACCCGTCGGGGAAGCCCTCACAGTAACCCTCAGGTCCCCACCAAGGCCATCAGCCAAAGTAGCAGCCCTCTGCTTTACAGTGGGAGGACCACTAGATCGGGGGATGCGCAATGGTGCTCCGCCTCTTTCGAGGTAATGGAGTCTGGACCGTAAAACTGCGATGGTCATGTTCCCGCAATGGGAACATGAGTCATTCACGAACGCTGCCTCAGCGTGCTGAACGCCCAAACACGTGAGACAACGAACGTGACCGTCAGCTGGGGACAGATATTGACCGCATCCAGAAACACACGGTTTGAATGACATCTTGAAAAAGACGCAGGGTCAAACCATGTTGCTCTTTTAGAAAGGAAAAACTGCTCTTTTATGTGCTGAAGCACTCAGGGAGATGACCGCGGCACCACACAGTACAAAGGTGCAAGCCTGTGTGTGCACTCAGAATGGAAAACGCCCAGCGAACCAACAGCTGATCTCCGTCTGAAGCGGCACTCGCTGAGACGCGCCGTCACACCCGCACTGGAAGCAGTAGATCCTCTCACGAGACTCGTCTTGAAACACTCTTCGTAGAAACAGGAAAACATTCGCTGTTCGGCTCCGAAGTAGAATGCGTGGATCGCATGCCAATCTCCATTGGCTCGTTTTTAATACACTCGAAGTAGATTGGTCTCTGAGATCAGATCCCAATTTGTCGGTCAGTTCCGACGTACGTCGAACGTGACCGACTGAAAGGGAACATCTTTTCCAGGGACGTCCATGCATATTTCAACAAGACAATGCAAAACCACATTCTGCACACATTACAAAGTTCTGGCTGCGGAGGAAGAGGGTACGGGTACTTGACTGGCCTGCCTGCAGTCCCGACCTGTCTCCAATAGAGAATGTGTGGCGCATTTTGAAGCGCAAAATGCGACAACGAAGACCCCGTACTGTTGCCCACCTTAAGACTTGTTTGCAGGAAGAATGGGACAAAATTACACCTGAAACACTTCATCACTTGGTGTCTTCAGTCCCTAAAAGTCTTTTAAGTGTTGTGAAAAGGAATGGCTACATTACAAAGTGGTAAATGCTTTACTGTCCCAACTTTGTTTTTAATGTGTTGCAGGTCTGAATGACAGGAAAGGATGCATATTTACAAATGACATGAAGTTGACCAGACAAAACATGAAATATTTTGTGTTCATATTGTCGGCAATGAAATACAAGTCAAAGTAAATTTAGAAATCACTTCTTTTTTTTTGTGTGTGTTTTCCATACTGTCCCAACTTTTTCTGATTTGGGGTTGTATATACACTATAAATCACATCATATCTAGATCCAATACACCTCACATTTATGTGTTATACATCACATCATATTTACCCAATGCATGCCATCATATGCAGACTAAAGGCCTACTTCGTATACTTCAAATCTACCTGACACATCTCATCATACACTACACATCACTTCATGTCTACCTAATATCTTTCATCCCTGATCCTGTACTGCCCAGTCTACACCATACATAAAAAATCATATTTGGATGAATAATTAAAAGCACACTCAATTATTGAAATGGCGCAGCTTTCCACCCCAAAAGTTTGTGTGTGACTCAAGCATGGTCAATTGCAAGATATTGTTACAAATATAGAGGGATTATATCAACCCAATTAAAAAGTTTCACGGGTGTTTATGATGTAAGTGTTAGCACTAAAATTGTAAAAAAATCATTATACAACATTAAAGGAAATATTACATAGGTTAATTTTAAAAGGTGACCTTAATTTCTGACTAAATCATTATAGTTAATTATTCAGTCAGATCAGGTCAACTTTAAAAGCAACCTATTTATTACTTATCTTCCTTTGAAACCAAATAACTGATTTCTTGTTGCATTGCTGCATCAGAGTTATAATAATATGAATGTTTCAAGTGCTCAACCAAATTGAACACTGATCAACATAATGGTAAGTATTTGTTTTGTTTTTTTGCTTGACAAAATGGCACTCAAACCAATCAAATAATCTTAACTTGGGTTTTCTGAGTAAACAAGGAATAGTATGTGAATAGTACAGATTACTAGATTTTTACAATTAAGTTAAGACATTAAAGGTGCTATAAGCGATGTCACGTGTTTTTTTTTAGGCCAAAACATTTTTGTCACACACAGCAAACATCTCCTCACCATCACACTGGGAAAAAATGCGGTCTCTGTAGTCAGCACAAACTCCACAAACGGCAACAAAAACAAACTTGGGCAGTCTGCACAATGAAACATAATAAACAGTGCTCCAGCCAATAACCGACAATAATGATTTGGGGGTGGGGTGGTGGAGGTTTGGGGTTAGTGCACATGCACATGAAGGGGTGTGTGTAGAAGAGAGAAGCATAAAGAGGGAAGTTCGGAATTAGATGATTTTGATATGGCCGACATACGACCAAAGAGACGACGTTCTGATGAACAACTTGCAACGAAAAGGGAAAAAGAGAAGGAATGCGCAAAGTCCCGAATTTACATCGGAAAAGCCTTCGAAAAGTGGCAAGAACTCCGGCGGCAGAAGGGCTTCCAATCAGGAAGCACGGACGGGAGGGGGAGGAGGAGGAGGAGGAGGAGGAGGGAGGGTCTAGCTTGCCTCTGTTTTATTTGACAACACTTCGAACGTCAACAAGAAGTTACTCCACCCAGGATCGCTTAGAGCACCTTTAAGTAAAGTTAACTAAAAAGTGTTAGTTAGAATCATTGTTGGATTTTACAGTGTATGCAGCCACCAGCAAGGCTCTGAAGCAAGGCTAAAACCTCTGTGCCAGAAAATCTCTTTCTTGCTGACATTTCAAAGGTAAAGCTACATTTTAGCTTGGCAAAAGCATATAAAAACAACTAGAAAGTTGCTAGGCAACAGTGATGTGCATCATCACTGGTAGGGAAAACTTGCAAACACTGAAATAATATGCAACCTACGTCGTCTGTAATGCGGTGTAACGTTATGTAGAAATACTCTGTGGCTGACTAACAAATTTTAATAAAATAATATTTGAACAAAATATACATTTTAGGAAAAGTCAGGGTAAGCTATATGGGTTTAATTTCAACAAAGTTATTACATTGCAAAATGTAAAAACGGTCAAAATGACCGCCTTGGTAGTTCTAGTGTTAAGAGTGTTAATAAGTGTAGAAACCTCTTTTCCTGGCCCCATGAGCACAGTGCTGTAAGCAGGACACTGTAAATTATACATAGGAGACATTTTTGTAACATTTTTGATTACATAAAGCTTATAACTCTTTATTTCTCCTTACACTTCAGGGGTGGAAAGAGCACTGAGAAAATACTCAAGTAAAAGTACCATCACTTTCCAAAAAATGTAGTGTGAGTAGAGTAAAAAGTACATGTCCAAAAAACAAAAAAAAGTAAACAAGTTACTTATTTAAAGTACTCATGAGTAGTGCTATGCAACAGATTCTATACCCCCTTATAAAATAATGAATACTTTCTTTTTCTGTTTGTCAGAAAGACAATCTACATCCTCCAACAGTTTTAATTTTGACTGTCAACTTTTTAAAATACACTCATCAGTCAAAATGTATCTACTTCCAAAACAACAGGAAAAGACTATTACGGAGATGAAAATATGATATATGTTATTTTCAATACACTCGTTAACATTTTAAATCATAATGTATGAAAAAAATATATTTAAAATCAGTTGTACGGCCTTAATGAACACAGAGCAAGCTGCTGTTGCACATAAAATATCAATGTTAATTGTTAAGAACAGTGCAAATAATACAAAACCTTTAGAAAGATCATATTAGAGCATCAGAGATGGGTTAAAAATAGAAAGATTAAAAAGGGCTAATTTATCTCCAAAATGAATCACTAATGACAAGAAATAGTCACTAATTATCAAAATGTTAACCTCACCTAATGCTCTGAATATGCAAAAAAAGTGAGCTAACACTAATTACGTTGTAATTCCATTCCAATGAATAGGTTTCAATTTAAACGTAAATGCACATTTAAGTTAGTCAGTTTAAGTCCAGAATCCACTCACCGCTCAAAACAGAGTTTTTGTTTAGTGCTGAATTCTGCATGCTTGGGAATCCTCTCATTATAACAAACAAAGTGTAGACAGGGTGGAAATAAGAGATTCGTTGTGCAGTGTAGACAGCTTTAATGATTGTAACGGAAAATGCAGTATTATTGAAAAGTGCATTTTTACACATGGGGACCATTTTCGCCAATGAAACAAGCAAATTGTGTTCATTAGCCTATACTACTCTCACCCACATTGACCACTGTTAGAATTTTCTACCTTATAAGTGGTCCCTGGCCATGAAAAGTTTGAGAACCCCTGCTGTAGATATACGCTACAGATCATCTGAAAACAGAAATCAGATATTTACCTTCACATGTTTCTTCAAATTAGGGGAATTACATTTTTTTTTTTTTAAATGCTTATGCACTAAAAGTGTTTCATGAGGCCCACTAAGCGAAACCATTCACTCATGTGCCTAATCTTCAGATCAAGTCTGCAAAACTGCAAGCACATTATATGCTTTACACTCTGTTTGCATTTGTAAAACAAACTTTTTGCCAAACAGATAGCTCTTGTGGTCCATTTAGAACACCTAAATGGAAAAGCTGCAGTCCGTAAATGTTCCTCTTTGTCCCCATCTCTTTTGAAACCTGCAATTGCAATTAATTGTGGATGATTAGCTCATATCACATCAAACTGTGCAAATTATTATTATCGTTATACTTTGTTCTCAAATTGTTAATGTTAAAAACATCAGCATTGCGTGACTATGTGTATTTAGCGTGTATTAGCGTTACCTGTAGATTTCAATTTCCGTACATAATCTTTTCCTTTTGACTACGGGTGAATCTCCAATTGTCACTGATGATTGTCGTTTTGACTTTTCTGGATTACAATCCGTCATCAAAATGATACATTTAATTATTCCAGCTGCTGTGAGAAAAGGCTATAAATGATCCGCCACCTGCAGCATCCTCACATGCGATACTACTACTAGCCGGACTCCTTCTTTATATATACACAGACATGAAGTAATGTAGCAAAGACATGCTCAAATTTCCTGCGGAAATCCAGCAGTACCACTCAAATTATAACACATTATTACAAGCTTACTGTCATGAATCGGGCTAAGGTAAGGAGATAGTTTTGAACACTGGCTGGTTATTGCTCATTTTTAACCAAAACAAGTTATACGGTCTGCAGCTTGACAATGACAATCACAATCATTTCCCAATTACCTACACCCAATGATCATGCGTGAAAACACTCAAATGGACATTCACCCTGAAATGAAAATAAAGCCATCTTTTACTAACCCTGCTGTGGTTCCAGTGCCCTATGTCCTTCTATCTTTTTTTTTCAGACCTCAAAAGCAGAAAAAAAAAAAAAAAAAAAAAATGTCCTCCTATAATGGCAGTGAATAGCGACCAGGCTAAAACATTACAAAAATTATACAAAAGTATCATGCAATGATACAGTGAGATGCACGATATGGAAAGTGTTCCGGAGACATACTATAAGGTTTTACCAGAAAGAAACCGTTCAGTTAAAATACTGAGAAATATTTTTACCCTCTTGCATTTCTGTTTATAGTGTAAATATAAATTTGATCACTTAGAAGTCAAAACTCAATGTTTTGAGAAACAAATAAATTTTTAACCCTTGCATTTCTGTTTATTTTGTAAGTAATTCAAGTCACATGTATTTCTGTAGCACTTTGCACAATACTGATTGTTTCAATGCAGCTTTACAATAGTGTAAGGCCGCATGAATTCGCTACAAGGATCGGTAGTGAAACGCGGTGAAGGCTGCACGCGTGTTCAGTGTTTCAGCTGGAAAAATGGATTTGATTATAATATTCTTTATCTGACTCCATTTATCATAGTTGTCGCATTTAGAAGAGAATGCCAATGGGTTGTTTGGTCATTTATACCTAATAGTTAATCATACATTTAATCATTCCGTTTTAACCTTTTGTTGCAGCTCCGTTCTGGAGATAGTTAATAATTACAGAGTAATTCGGAAAGGATCAAAATGTAACAATTTTATTAACAGTCAGGTAAATGTATAATGCCAATTACATAATCAATTCAAAGATAATTCGTACATAACATCAAATACTCTGTAGCAAAGTATAAGATGTCGATACCTGACTTCTGAATATTACGTAACACAGATCGTTTTCTGTGTTACGGGCCAAACTTGTTAATAGTATTGAGCCCCAAACTCATTGCTGCATCGCTTTAAATAACTCCGACCAGACCAAAAACTGTTTCAAATGGAAATAAAATAAAAACAAAGGGAATTTAAATTGAGTTGAATTCCCATTTGGCTTGATTGAAAGGAAACCAAATGGCTCCAACAGCCACACCCACCATCATAAGTAAAATAGGTCTAAGCTCTAAAAACTCTTATTAACTTCTTGTATATTTCTGTACTTATGAGATTTTTGTACCATTCGCACTGAGACATTTCAAACGATACCAAACACAAATAATATTATATAGTGAGAATTGACATTGAAATATACCCAAAATCTATTGGATTTTGTGATCTCCCAAGAGAGGGGATCAGGAGTTTGGGGGAAGCTTGGGACAAGGTAAATACATGCAAAGGAAGCCATTCTCAGTTGATTCACTCAGTGGGACATTGTCAAAGTTTCCCTGTCTTGTGAGGACTTTTGTTATTTCCTGTCTTGTGTCATGTTTTGTAGTTTTTTGTAGTTTTTCATGTTGATTAGTTTCCCCATGCAGGTGTTTCCCATTTAGCCACGCCATCTTGTTATCTTGTTAACCTTGATTTCCTTTGTGTGTATATATACCCCAGTGCTTCAGTTGTTGTTTGTCGGTCGTTGCTCATGTATGTGTTCCTGTCGTTGTGCTCCTGCCTGTTTGCCTACTTGGATTTTCTTTGTTTACGTCTTTAATAAATGTTCAAGCTGCATTTGGATTCTCACTATGTCTCATCCCTGCTCACACGTGACAATGTCACTTAAAATGTTCTCAAGTAAAAGTACATATTTTTTAATACTTTAAAAAGTACAATTTCTGATAAAAAAACTAGTTTAATTACAGTAACGCAAGTATTTGTAATTCATCACTGCACACCCCTGCTATACACCTTTTATTCTAGTTTAATTTTAGCTAACGTTATCTGGCTTAGGCTACTTGCTTTTAAAGTCTCGATTAAATTAAATATTTGTGTGACATTTAACGTATAATAATCACTTAAGAACATGTCTTCATAACTCTAATATAGACTTGTCTTTCTAGTCTAAAAATAGAGTCATTCTTTTCTCTGCCTGTGAACAGCAATAAAGTACAAGGTGTTGCATAATTTCCATGGGTTACAAACTAAGATTCATCCTTTTTGGAATATTTTATATAGCTTTTAGGAGGAAATGCCATTTAGTCTTTGTCTTTGAACTCATTACAGTTAATACATATAATGCTAGATTTATCCTGACCTTCTGAAAATGTAAAGCTTTTAATTTGAGCATTTAACATTTAGTATTTGACATTTTACCTGCAGTAATTACTGCTTGCTCTTTTTGTTTGAATAGTAGTTAAATGTTATGTGTTAAATGATTAAACATGCCATACAGATCAACAGGAGACTGAACACTCATGATCCACTTTTATTTTCCAGGGCTCTGTCACTCAAATAATTACTTTTTTTTTTTTCTTTTTTTTTTTGTCAAGCGTTGTTTCGATGAATATTTCACACAACAATCGTGACTGACTGAATGTCCTGATAGGTTCTATTCATGGCATTTTGCCTTCACATTGTGAATAATAATGTGTGATAACAGTAGGGATGCACTGCCAGGACGTTCGCTAATTATTACTTGGTTATCATAAAACAATAAAGAAAACATATACAGCATAAATATATACAGAAAATTTTAATAAAAATGCTATTTATTAATATACCTGTCTCTTGTCTCTTGGTCTACTACTTGCCTGTCCCGTGGATTACCCTTTTGCCTGTCTCTCCTGCCTTGTTTGCCTGTTTGGACTGCTTGCTTGTGTATGACCTTTTGCCTGTTTTTGACTACGATTGTGGATTATCCTTCAATAAAGCTGCATTTGGAATTTTGGAATTTAACCATGGTTAAACTAATGTATATATAAAACAAAGTAAATATTTTTTTTTATATGACTTAATAAAAATTAAATAGCACTGAAACATGGATTTATAAATCCAGACCCAAATCCAGATTTGCCACCTCATTTCAGTCCACATGGCATTTATGCATAGGCCTATATATTCCTACATTTACATATCACACAAAGGTACACTATATACTTTCACATCATGCTGACAGACTCTAAAATGATTGCGACATTCGAAAATGTCACCCACAATTACGCTCACAATGGTAACCCACTAAATCCACAGACATCAGAATGGAATTTGACTTTAATGGGTGTATCAGGTAAATTGAGCTAGATTTTGAAGAAGAAAAAAAAATTACCTGAATTCACCTTATTCATGATATAGAATAAAGCCAGTGCTGGTCCCAACTCGCACATACGCACAAACACATATGGCTAGAAACAGCAATTCTGAGGGCAAAGCAATGATCAGATGTGGGTGTTTTGCTCCTAGAGGAATGAAGCTAGATATGACCAACCCACAGAATGGCAGCTAACACATGCACACGAGGCTTACATTTTAATTAATACTGATAAAAAAATACTGATAAAATTGAAAACAAGTGTCTCACCTTTTCATAACTGTGACAAGCTTTGTTTTAATTTCTTATGATGTCGACTTCTACTTGGCTCTGTAGGGACTTCATTAATTTTATATGCTTGTTTTTTTGTTAGTGTTTTTGTCAGTTTCCCACCTTTTCTGAGTTATGTAGATTTGGTAAGCGCTTGTGGGAGATCAAAGGGGCCAACTGGTACTAATTATTTTGCCTCAGAAATGTACCAAGGCTTTTTCTACTGTCGCTCGCTTTTTCTTCTGCACAGAGAAAATTATGAATGATTTACGCTCTCGTCTGTCATGTGGAGACCTGTGTCACGCCACTTGGGGGTTGGATTGTCGACTTGAATTTTGCAAGGGGAATTAACGTGGTTGGTTGTCTCTGGGGATAGTCGCTCCGGCTCTTCATCAAACCTTTCTCAAGGGCCCTGTGCTTTTCTTTTACTTATACATAATAGCATTAAGCTTGACTTTTATCCAACAGTATTAGAGGTTTTCCCCCCATTTGAACAAATTCATGCCAGCTGATTTCACATTTTGAAAGGGATTTTAAAGGGACTGTCACAGCACAAGATATAGGCAAAGTAGGCAATCTGTGTTAAATCCTACTTCAGTCCTGAATGTTACATTTGATATCAATACAAAATGTTTGTCTACCTCTTTTAAGGTTTTAATTCAGCCAGGTTATCATAACATGTCAATTGATGAAGTTGACACACCCGCACGAGGGAGCAGGATCTCTTCTAATCTTCTAAGACAGACTATCAGCTATGACTTGTAACATGCAATCACCTTGTACTATTATGTTTATGTATTTATGTTGTGTTGTCATATTGTTTTTATTCATACCGTAGGCTATAACTGAAAATGTTTCAACAATGATTTTGTTAACGGCATGACATAATGATTTAAACAATGGTCAAATTAAAAATTAATTAAACAACATAGAGCCTACAAAACACTGTACTCATATGGAAACTAATTCTAATAAAACGCCATTTGAGAGTCTGAAATAGATGGTGCTCAATCAGGAAACAATACACAAATCATAACTTATTTAGACAAATAACGCTGACTGCTTTATTTCGAAGATCCATCCATCCATCCATCCATCTTCTTCCGCTTTATCCAGGGCCGGGTCGCGGGGATGATTTCGAAGATGATGCATAGTAAACTTTTTAGAATTTAATACAATATAGTTGTCACAGGATGAAGGACTGAAGACAGGAACAAAATATCAATGTAGTTTAGTAAAACAAAAGGGTAAACAGGCATACCAGTATGTAGGCAAACAATAGCATACAAACAATTGAAGACTGAAAACAGAGGAACTAAATACACAGATAATGAACTAAATGATGAGCAGCTGTGGTGGAGGAGTAGTGTCCATGGTGACTGATGAGTGGCGGGAAATAAGAAGAAAGGAAACATGTGACTAAAGTCAAACAAACTCCATGAAGGTGACACTGACTAAACATGAACGTGACGGCTTGTATTAATATTTATTGTATAGGCTATTCGAATCAAGTTCTGCAACTAAAGACAGAGAGATATTCATCCTAACCCTATATAATATTTCCGACCCGATCTCACGGCAATTCTTACATATTTTACGAGGTGGCTATGAATTTGTACGACCTCACTCGTACGAATGTTTACGATTTTTGCTAATTCGTACGTATTTGACGAGTTGACAAATTCGTATGAATTCTTACGAATGACCTACCTCAAACCCCACCCCTAAACCTACCGGGTTTAAACAAAACGTACAAATTCGTACGAGTGAGATCGTACAAATTCGTACGAATTAGCCACCTCGTAAAATATGTACGAATTGGTCGTGAGATAGCGTTGAATATTTCCTCCATAATTACGTACATAATTATTTGTGTTTGGTCAGACTCAGTTACATGACTCATATGACATATACTCTCTGAACTCTCCGAAAAGCAATCCAGTCATTTATATAGATCAGTGGTCTAATGTCATGTGACGTATATCTGGGTGAAATGGCTTCTCAAACAAGAAATATAGGGCAGGGGTTGATTTTGTCCATCAGGTATTGGCTGGATCACTGGATGTTTGTGGTTTGCTATTGCTATTGCTGTGAGTGACAGATTGTTCCGCTCTCGTGCCAGTAAACACGTCAACAGAGAAAAGATGTCGCTGCAAGAGGGAGGGGGAAGTAATTTTGATTAAAGATAAAAAGGGCATATGATTTTTTAAAGAATAATAAGGATGTGCACAGATAAATAATTTATAATAAATACTGCAATATTCCATAAAAAAAGATTTGTCAATTTTGATTACATGGTGACTTTAAGGCTTTTCTTCAAATAACTGAATTTCTTTTCGAATGAAGAAAGAAAGACATGAACAGCTTGGATGACATGGGGTTGAGTAAATTATCAGGAAATTTTCATTTTAAAGTGAACTAATCCTTTACTTTACCACGGTTTAGCTGTGAAAAGCCAAACACATAGCAAAGTATGCAAAATTAAGATCTGAACCAAGCATAAGCGTGAAACATACATAAGCATGCAAAGGCTGCAACATCACTAATAGCTACAGAATAATAGCTTACAAAGCTTCTTTTACACTAAAAAGAGGGGAATTTGACATCTCATGGTTTTGCTTATCTAGATCTTTAGCCACATTTGTGCTGAGCGTTTACAGGACATGTTGCATAATTGCCTTTCTGCTTGGTCTATTATCATAGACATCGTTTTTCTTGCCCCACAGAAAAACATTGAAATTATAACAAGGAATTTTGCATTGTTTTAATGACTCTTGCAAATGTTTTCAACATGAGGAGTTTGTGATTATTGTTGATAAAGATTGACGTGCTTCTATCACATCTTTGTAAAATGAATCCACTAAACAACAAATTATGTTAAAAAAAAATAAATAAATAAAAAATCTCGCAGTATCACATGGCATAAACACATAACAGCGACCTGCAGAAAATGTTTGACTTTGCAGAATGGCTCTAGCCAGAGCCAGATGACGCATTCCTCAGAAAACACAGAAATGTGATAATCAGCAAGTACCAACAGCCTGCTGCTTCGATAGATCCGTACAGAAACCAGTGTCACATAAAGGAAAGTGTTCAAATCTCAAAATGATGATATACAGATTGATTAGGACACTTTTTGCCATTGAGATGTCTCAGGAAAAGTGTTCCAATCCAGTTAGCAGTGTTTTTGCAAGATAATTAGGTTTGTCTATGCAGTAAAATGTGGCGTCTCGCACATGCAGTTTCACCCTGATGTCTGACTCATTGAAGATTAATAAACACACAAGTTATTTAATTGTTACAGCAGATGTTCCTACAAGACATGACAATATCAAGAGACACTATCTTTGTCAGCAGGTGGTTACTGGGAACATTTACCAAGCATGAAAATGTATTATCCTAAATAAAAATACTTTATTTACTATTATAATTTAGAGCTTTTATTTGGATTTTTTGTCATGCATGTTGACATATTGCAAGGTATTATTGCACTATATTGAAATTGGCATATTGCATGTAATGACTGCAGGTTATTGTGTCAAGCCATGGTTTTTATGATTTATTTAAAAAGACAGTATTATTTCCTTCAAATCTGACAGTTACAGAGGGTTTCAGATAAGTGGAGCTACAGAAGCTTTAGTGCTATGCTATATTGTTATGTATCGTGATCATTGTCCCGCGTTCTCATTGGTTTGCTGGCATATGGGGGATTTGCAGGGAAAGCTGTAGTGTACATGAATCGCTCGCTCAAGAGGAAAAATGTGCTGTTGCTGCTTGATCTCGATCACATTGAAAAAAATCACATTGTATTTGATACAGAACTAAATAGACTAAAAGAAAATTTATTTTTAACAAAAACTTTAAGGCTTAAAAATAATTTAAATGAACGAAAAATCACCCCCACCCCCTCAGTTGTCATGAACTACAAAATCTGTATAGACCAAAATCACAATTTGTACCAGGCTGTAGCCTAAGCATGTTTTTATTCTGCTGTAAAGTTGGGCATTTTAACATGGAGCCCCAATGAGATTCTGCTTTCTTTTGGAGACTGTCTCTGTATTTGCGTCTGCTATGTTAGCGGTCAAAACTGATATTCCCCAGTAAATGCGAGTCATACGTTATTGAAAAAGGGATGGAGGCGAATGACGTCAACTCATGTGAACACAAACTGTGATCAGATGACAATGGCTGCGTCCGAAAACTTAGGCAGTGACTCGTTGCCTCGCTGCCTTATCAGACAATGGCTTGTGAGGCAGCGTTTGTGCATGAAGGCACCTCATGAAACAAATTTCAGACAGACTTCTTAGGCAGTTGAACCGTTTAATGATCTACAGCAATATAGAGAGAGCTTTGGTGAGAACTAAACTAATTTCTCACTAGAAATTACATCAGAAGTAGAAAATGTTGGTAAAAAAACGTATATTTACACACAAACTGACCAGCAAACGCAACTTTCGGACGACATCTTTTTCTTTCTTTTTAGTCTTGGGCTGTTTCGCCAGTGTAAAGTGTAAATGCAAATATCGGATACGGGTCGCTTTTAAAAGATGATGTAGGCGGGCTTTTTAAACAATACTTATATTTTATTTAGAATACACTCTAAAAAAAAAGGTTCTATATGGCACCAAAAATGGTTCTTGGCTCGTAATAATAGGAGAACCTTTTTTAGTGCTATATAGCACCAATTTTAGTGCTTCAGTGGTTCTTCAGCGGTTCTTCAGAGGTTCTTCACCGGTTCTTTGACTAAGGTGCTATATAGCACCTCTGAAGAACCGCTGAAGAACCACTGAAGCACCAAAATTGGTGCTATATAGCACTAAAAAAGGTTCCCCTATGATTACAAGCCAAGAACCATTTTTGGTGCCATATAGAACCTTTTTTTTAGAGTGTAGGCTACTAATATGTATTATATTATACTTATTTTTAATTGCTAATAACAATAAAAAACACTTCTGGCATACATTTTTGACACCTGCTATAGTGTTTCTTATTTGTCGTCTCTGATTATGATGGTTTTCCTCAGCCGATGCCTTTAAATCTGACGTATGTTTCTGTGGCATTTGTGCCACGAAGCGGAATTACAAAAATACAGCATATTTTGTCCCTTTTACGATTCGATTGCGCCTGACTTAACTCAAACACAACTCAACTTCTTTTACATGTGCTTGTGAAGGCATCAACAGGTAAATGTATGCTACTTTTAATAAAAGGTCAAACATATTTAATTTAGCTGTGTTGCTATGTGTCATGAGAATAAGCAGGGGTGCTTTTCCCGTACAGTGACGTTACTCACTGCTTAAAGGAAATGTATGTAAGATTGTGGCCAAAACTGGTACTGCAATCACGTTCAAATTACTGTAGAGCAGTGTATCCCCTCTCCCCCTCCCCCTGGCTCGAGGTTGCAAGATAGGCTGCAGGATCCAGCAGGAACGTAGGCTGCTACAAGGAGCTTCCAATGGCAAGTGACGAGTCCTACACAGCAAGTTATTTGTTTTTTCATTGTCACAACGTTTTTCTGATTCACAACGAGGTCTTTTAGGTTTCGTAAAGTTTTATTTTTTATCCAAAAATTTTGTAGCTGCAGCTGTGGTAACTAGAGCAGAGCTGGCCACCCGAATGCAGAAACACTACTGACTTCGTGATTGGTAGACAGGCGGAGGGTGGCGCTTCAGGCCAAAACACAACATGTCAACATCAACATCAGTTGAGGGCTGCAACTTCCCTTTTAAAATGACAATATCCTGGCCGGACAACTGTTGTCAGTGATATAAATATTTGAAATTAACATGATTTCTTAATGTCTAGTGACATATCAGGGCGATTTTATGATTAATTGAAATACATTTCTTACATACAGTTCCTTTAACTACCATAGTACGATGCATCGTTGAAGAAATCAACTACTGTGCTGAAAAGTCACGTTTAGAATGGCTCACAGTTGTATTTCAGAATGTTTAGTCTAATTATCTTTTGCTACGAGGTCAAAAATCTATATAAGCACATAGGCTAGGTGGAGACAAAAAATGGCTGAATCAAAACAAAACAAAAAGCAAACAAAGAAAATACATTTTTCAAAAAGAGGAAACTAATGTTATTTTACAGGTGGAGCATTATTTTCAGCAGGTTTAATGGCAGTCATACAAATAAACAATTAATAAAACGGTTGGTGGGCCCAATGACTCCCCCCTTCTTACACCGGAACAATACACTGTCAATACTTGGCCTCAGATGGGATTTGTGATGGTATTGACCTCCATGGAGGAGTAGGGATGCCTGAACCTGAACCAGGTCCATCATGCTCACAGGAGCAATTATTATTATTAAGTTTATTTAGATAGGGACAGATACAAAAAAAACATAGATAAACTTAAACAGTCATCTGATGTATGCATCATAGTGTTTTTAGCTAAAGCTAATTCACAACATGCCATGCAAACAAGAAACTATGCTTCTAGTAACCACAGGTCGAGAGCTGTTGTTCCAACCACACAAGTTTGCGATGCTGTTTGCGAATGTTCGTTGGAACGATGGTTTCGGGAAACACTGACTGGTTGAACTATGTTGATAACGACGGAACTTGCGACCATATTTGGCTAGCGATGCTTTTGGGAAATGCACTCCTGAGCAGCTAACACTGTCCAGAGCGAACGTGAGCATCTCTCTTTTTATGAACCCATCCAACGGATCTGCACCAGGCACATTTTTGACATAGCGCTCTACCTTGGTATCAGCAGGTTGGATAAAGACCATCAGTAAGCCCCTCCCCTCGAACGCTGATGAGCCAATAGCAGTTGAGTATCAGTTGCGCTGGGACCGGAACTCGGACATCTTTAGGTGTCAGCGCCATAGAGAAACATTGGAAAATCCGAAGCTCTCATTGGTTTGATGGTGTTTCTGCTACAAAAATGCAAAAAAGTCGTGCCTGAGGTACTGTAACACTAAGTCCAGGTATCCTGAGAGGATTTTCTGTTTGTCATACTCTCTTTAAGTTACGATTAAAGTCCCTGCTAACATACAAACCGTAATAAATAACTGTTCTTACGTCATGTAACACTGTATTTTGTGAACGAGACGTTAATGCAGTAGCACACTTCTTATGCTTGTTCAGCTCTTACGATGATTTTTTTGGAGTGAAAAAGGACATAATAAACTTGATAAACCATCAGTAAAGTTTGGCCATCATTCGGACGGGGTATACGCTACATTCTGTGTCCAAAAACATCTTGGGATAAGGTTTTCACACTGACAGCTGTACATTGTAAGATATAGCAACTCCGTTTGTTTGTCCGAGTTAGCAACAGTAACTAAGGGGGGCGGGGCTTACCGATAGGTCAATTGGTTGTGAAAGCTGTCTGTCAGGGTGTAGAGTTTGTGGTTAGTTTCTGTTATAGCAATTCACTTTTCGGCACGCCCATTACTCTGACCTGCAGCTAGCCTGTCTCGTGTTTCTCTGGGAATTTGTGTCCATTCATCCAGTAGAGCATTAGTGAGGTCAGGCACTGATTTTGGACTAGAAGGCCTGGCAAACAATCTCTGTTCCAGTTTTCCCCCAAAATGTGTTCGATGGGGTTGAGGTCAGGGCTCTGTGCAGGCCAGCCAAGTTCTTCTGCATTAAAAACTCATTCAACCATGTTTTTATGGACCTTGGTAGGCTATACATAATGTCTTGGTATGCTGAAGCATTTAGATTATCCTTCACTGGAATAAGGGGCCTATAGCCAAACCCTTGAAAAACTTATTTTTATTTTTATTGGACTTATTATCCCTCCTCCACCAATCTTTATAGTTGGCACAATGCAGTCAGGCAGGTAATGTTCTCCTGGCATCCACCAATCCCAGACTCACCCATCGGATTGCCAGACAGAGAAGCGTGATTTGTCACTCCGCAGAACACCTTTCCACTTCTCCAGAGTCCAGTGGCAGCGTGCTTTACACCACTCCATCCAACGCTGTACTTGGTGATGAGAGAATTGCATGCAGCTGCTCAGCCATAAAACCTAATCCATGAGGCTCTCGCTGCACAGTTTTTGTGCTGATATCAGTGCCGTGTGGAAGTTTGGAACTCTTCAGCTATGGAATCAGCAGAGCGTTGGCGACTTTTACACATTGGCAAACCCGCTCTATGACTTTACGCCTTCTGCTCTGTGGTTGAGTTGCTACTGTTCCTAAATGCTTCCAGTTTCAAATAATACCACTTACAGTTGACCGTGGAATATCTAGCAGGGATGAAATTTCACAAACTGACTTATTGTAAAGGTGGCATATCATAGTACCATGCTTTGAATTCACTGAGCTCTTCAGAATTACCCCCTTTTTTCCACAAACATTTGCAGACTGCATGGCTAGGTGCTTGATTTTATACACCTATGCCAATGGATCTGATTGAAACACTAATATTTTTGTCCATAGTGTTGATCTGAAAATTCAGCTTTGTCCCCGTTATGATTGAATCACAGGACCGGATACCAGTCATTTGCCAAGAGATCTCTTATTTATTATTTTTATATGTCAGACATAGTAGAGACATTGAAAGGTTATTGTCTCATGCCAGCTGTATGTTTCTCCATTCCTCTACCCTCTCCCTTCTCTATCCTCCCCCTGTCAGGGTTGGTGAAGGGAAAGGAGCGAGGACTCAGAGATGCAGAGGATATGGGCTTTTAATGATAATAATAAAACAAAAAACAAGACAAAACAAAACTACCCCGAGGGGGAAAAACAAGACTTGGACTTGGACTTGGACTTGGACTTGGACTTGGACTTGGACTTGGACTTGGACTTGGACTTGGACTTGGACTTGGACTTGGACTTGGACTTGGACTTGGACTTGGACTTGGAGCAGGGAAACATGAGGTACATTCGACGACGATTCCGCACTGGACTGCAAACACAAGGAGATTAAATAGGGAACAAACAAAAGAGGGTAACGAGGGAAGACAGGTGGGGCAAATGAACCAATAATCAGGAAACAAGGTGGGCGGGGTTAGACAATGGACACGAGCACATGGCACAAAGAAACACTTAACAAGACATGTGCTCACACCAAACATGACATGAACACGCAGCTAATGAGAACTCATCAGCTGCATGTTCACACAAAACATGACAACATGACGTAGCACGTAGCCAGTGAAAAACACCAACCACGTGCTACACAATATAAGACAAAACATAACATGAAAGCACACGGCCGATGTAAACATGAACCGTGTGCTACACAGACAGAAGAGCACACGCTCACATGACAAGCCAGAGTGACAAAACAAACACGCGGAGCATGAATGTCCGAATCCCAACACAAAACTGAAACCCAAACTAGACTGAAGTGCTGGGATCCGAACACCACGCCCCGCACACAAAACACAACTCACACAAGACAAGACAAACAATACAGGAGTGTCAGGGCACTGTCAAAAACCAAGAGTAAACTAGACCGAAGTGACAGAACCCTGACACCCCCTGTCTCTCTTCCTCTATCTCATTGCCGTCGTCGTTTTGGTCTTCGTCTCTGTCTCTCTCTCTCTCTCTCTCCCGTCACTGCCTCCCATCTGAGGCAGTACACTCAATTTGGGGTGTTATATACTCCTAACAGAGGAACTCACTGAGATTTCCTTAGAAGGTAGAGAAACATGCGTCCTGTGTTTAAAATAGAGCGTATACTTCATGCTTACATATGCTGCATAATCCACTTTCCTTATAAAGAATCAGTTGACAATACATCATGGAACAAATGCATGCTACTGTATGCAGCAGTGGAAACATGTGCTATTTGTATGCACATTCCTGTAACCAAATATAGTTCATCCTATGTCTCTCCTTGGGACACATGTACAGACACAGCCTGACTTTACAAAATACATTATACAAATAATTATGAAAAAACAATAATATAAAAAAAAAATAACATTAAACAATAACATTTCAATCTTCAATAGCATATATAAATTGTTGTTTCTTTTAGGTTACATCATGTTTTGTGTATCACAGTACTACTGCACAACATCATGCGCATTATTACCTTCTTTCCTTCACTCCTTCTTTCCCCTCTCCCTCACTTCAGATTCCACTGGCACACACTCTAGAGATAGGCAGCATGCTTGCCTTTGAAGCATAGCTGCTCTGAGAGATGAGAAGAACTGTGAGAGTGAAAGAAAGGGCAGTAGGACAGTTGGGTCACATGGACCCTGATTACAGCTGGTATTACAGTAATATCTGTCTCGGGGTGATGAGTGGGTTGTTATAACCCATATGAGCTATAAAAAGACCTTGAGGGTTTAGTGAATAACAGTTAATGAGGGTTATTTTGTTTTATGCTGTTTTTATTTTACATTTTTCAAGTACCTCGGTGGGTGTAAAATTGGCACATTTTTGCATTACTCATTTGTTAAGCTATTGCCTTTGGTTTAATTTTTTAAGTGTTTTAGCTTCTGTTCTGAATGATTATCTACATAATAATTTTTAATATTTCCATGTTTGGATTTCTATGTGGTCCAGTGCTCTCTCTAATAAAGCAGCATCGCTTACTATTTAGCACTGAGATTTGCTCCGAAAATGTTGAATTGCAATGGGTTATGTGATCAATTGACTTGCCAGTTCATGCTTGAGTGACTGTTTTTTCTTGATAAAGATTCATTAGCGACCAACTGATGTAATCCACCATTTTACACTCCATTCCAAAGCCCATAAATTGAACACATTAATTTAGCCCTCGAATCAGTCTGGCGACAAATGAAGTTCAATTGAGGGGTTACACTAAAAAAATTATCAATTTACTTGGGCACTGACATTTTACAAGAGAGCAGAAGTCAGCTTAAAGTCACATTTTATCTTTTATAACAGGGTCACATTGAGTTCTTAAGCACTATTGTGTAACATAGAGGAAATGTTCAGGTCTAGCTAAGAATAAAAGGAATAAATATCCAGATTTACCAAATATTTGTGAACAGAATTAACCAGATATGACCAAGCTATACTGTAAATCCCAAAGGTCCAACAAGAAGAAATTACTATGTGATGGAAAAAGCGATGCTGAAGTTCGCCATCACAATCCATCAATAGCATGTGCTAGTAAACCATCTTCTTTCACGCCTATAGCCTCTCTGGGATTTAGTACCGAACAGTCCATTTTGATTTTTTAATAGAAAAAAATGCATCATGTCAATCTGGTGCTCTTTAAATCACCTTGTCTAACCAATGTCTGTTAGAGCGATACGAATCAGGTGTTGGACATCAGACATTCTCTCTTCATCTCCCTCTAACTCAATATCTACTCAATTAATTACTAAGGATTTTTCAATCTGCATTTGCAGGTTAAAATGGGGTTGAGACAACTGATGCAGAGCAAACATATGCGAATGAGGCAAAGCTGTGCCTATGCATTTGATGATACGAGACATGTGAAAGCATAAGAGATGAAACGCAAGTAAAAAAATACTAAATAAGAAGTTCTTCGTGAGACCTGATCTCACAGTTGGACAAACAGGACATATAAGGGCAGACAGTGCAAATAATCAGAGTGTTAATAATCTGATTTATTTGTCAGAAGTTTCATTTGCGTGTGGGTGGATGAATAGTTTCATTTCATGCAAACAGGAATGTAAGAATGAGATTCTTCTTATTTCATCAATTATCATTTACACATATCTTAGATGAACTACTTGCATTATCAAAATTATCAAAAGATTTTTTTTTAAAAGAAGAAAATGTCTGTTGATTATTCAGGTGTTATAACAATCTCATTGATTTATATTACAAGGTATCAGAATTTCATCTTACTTTTTGTCCACATCAATGACAAATTGCATATTTTGCTCATTGTGGGCCTCTGAATAAAAATGAGATTTTTTTTGTTCCACTTGAGTGTGAGCTTCATATTCTCCTATATCATACTACGTGAGCCATACAAGCCTAATATATGATACATTTTTCTGACTGTTATATCATATGTCAGGCTTTACAAGGTGAAAAAGTCTCAAAAATAGCAAGGTATTTTGAACAGGATGCATGGCCATAAATATTTAATCTATTGCCTCATTTCATATTCAGTGAATGTCCTGTTTGGGGTCACTTTACTGACCCTGAAAGATTGTTATTGGCCCTGGTTCAGACAATATTAAGAGCCTGCCAAGTAAGGAGTTTCTTGCAGGAGTGTGAAGTGTGTGTTTCCCAAAGACAATGTTCACTGGTTGAACAAACTGAGCCGACAATGGAAAAATATTATTAACGTATTGTTTCAGTTTTTAGTTTGGGACTTTTAGGACTTTTAGTCTGCAATCATCATGTGTTTCCTTTCTGTTTTTTGCCCATTGCCATGGTTTCTCATTGATTACACACACCTGTTCCTCATTTTTTGATTAGTTCTAGTGAATATAATGCCCTCAGTTTAATTCGTCCATTGTCTGGTGTTGGTTGCCTTTTTCTTGTTTTAATTATTTTCATTGTTGGGTCATGCTATTTTGTTTTGTTTAATAAAGACTGTGTTGAAGATTATTTCACCTCTCCTCATCTTCATCCTCAGCCTAGCCATAACACATTATATATCACAGTGGGGGGAGAGTGGGGTAAGATGAGCCAGTGGGTAAGTTGACCCACCCCTTTTATCTTGGCAACTGTACACTTTTATTGTCATGTTACCATATATTTTGGAACCACTCTCATTTCTGCCAGACTGTGAAACACATGGGAGGAGTGGTAGGCACCCATTTCCTTTAAAAACTGTTTTTGGCTTGTCAAAGAAACCCTTCCTTCCTTCCTTCCTTTTATTGTCATGTGACCATATATTCCTTCCTCCCTCCCTCCCTCCAAATTGTCATGCTACAGTTCAAAATTGTTTCAGAACTGCAAACATTTAAAGATATTGAAATTTCATTTGGTTGGTTTTGATTATTAAAGGTTTTTTTTAAAAGAGGTAAATTTATCTTTACAATTTCACATAGGTTTGATTCAGATTCAATTAGATGGTCCGTTTACACCCAGATGGTGCAACTAACCCACTGACTTGGATCAACTTACCCCTAACCTGGGGTAAATTGAGCCACATGAACACCCTTTTTTTATAAGCAGCCATATTTTTAAACCACATAAGTTAAAAAATGGCTTATCTTACCCCACTCTCGCTATATAGCAGTCTGATTTCAGCAACTGAAAATTTGGCACAAGGCAGCTGCACCTCTTTGGGTCTTTGAGTACCAGCATGCTTGAAATGAAAGATGTTGTGGACCATGTGGAGGCATGTCTGCTAAACCAGCATAACGGCAATGTGAAATAGCGCTCTCTCACTTCCCAACACCACACATTCATCACAAAGTCCTCTGTGAATTTTAACAAGGCCAAGAAAGTGCTTTTTGTTTTTCTCGTTTACTGTTTAACAACCCCTTAAACTACAAACGCATAGCTCTCATTCAAAGGATTGTGTTGCCATTCATCATTGTCTTTGTTTTCATATGCATTTGTTACATGACATTTGTGCTTTTGAAATGTTGCAGAACTTTGCCTAAGCACTGGTTCCTGGAGGCTACAAAAGCCATTTATTGTTTCTGTTTGACTGATGACTACTTAGGGCCTGAGGTCAAACATGGGGAGAGGGAAAGAAACAGAAAAACAAACAAAGACAATTTGTTAATGAAACAACAGCCCAAATAAGATTGAAGTCAGACAGCATCTGGTCTGAAAGAGAAGAGCGCAGGAAAGTTCAAAAGTTCACATCAGGGGGGAAAAGGAAAAACAAGTTTATAAATGTAAGCCTCGGGTTGTTATATTGGATTATTTATGGCCTGATGTGCCCTCCGATGATTGACGGCCACTACAGTGCCCAAACCTTTAAACGTAATCTTAACCATTTAGGGTGTGATGATACATGTGACTACCCTTGACCATCATCCATAATTCTATATGACTGTCCTCTCTATATGTAATAGTGGATTTTATTTATGACAACATCAATTCCAAATGTACCAAAAACCCCTGTAATATTTACTACTATCTTTTATTGTACAGGTATCTCAGAAACTATGTATCACATACTGTAAAGCATTACAGTAATTGTCATGGTGTCAAAAATACGAGGCCTTTTGGGATCACAGTCAAACTCTTCTACGTTCACACAGCAGCAGAATACAGTTGTTAGTCCTGTATCTAAAGGGCTAGTTGTCTTCTCTTCCGGTCTGTTGTCAATCCGCGTTCACGACTCCGCAGTGACGCTGCTGACGTAAGACGCTGCTGACGTGTTATCTGGAACAGCGTCTTACGTCAGCAGCGTCACTCGTGAACGCGGATTGACAACAAACCGGACTGAATAAAGTCGTAGTTTTTGGACCAAAATGTTAGCCTGGATGCCAGCCGAACTTAGCCCCGCCCACAACATTTTTACTCGGGCAGTTCGGTCTGGACTTGCTCAATAGAGAAGTAATTATGCCCGAACAGAAGCTGTTCGGACCAATGAAATTGTCAGGGCGGCTTTAGACGATGATGGACAGATGATAAACAGTAACGTAATCATCCACGTCATCAAAGAGCGCTTGGGTTGAATTTGTTCTAATCCTAAACGGAGAACTTGTTCGTATATGCATTCACCTTTACTATTTCTCTCAGAAATGATGATCGTGTTGGTAAGTACTCTGTGTATCCTTAAGTTCTTTTTTTACAACACCGGCAAAGATCGTTTACACTCATCTTTTTCTTCTAACGTTAGGTTACTTATTCCAGCGTGCGTTAAGACAGGGTTGCCAAGTTTTTACAACGAAACCCGCCCAATTGCTAACGTTCCTCAAAACTAGCCAAAAACAAGCCCAATAGCTTTCCAGGGGGGTTCTCCGGGAAAAAAGGCATTTGGGGGGTAAAATATGTGTTATTTTGGCAGGGCTGCCTGCTAAAATTTGCATTCCTGGGTCTGTATATCACATAATTGAGGTCGCTTCAACCCGCGGACTTGGCAACACAGTGCCGTTGAGTTCTGTTGACATTTGACAACTAACGTTATGCGTCGCTCCGTTGCTCTGATTGGTTGTAGGTCTATCCAATTGAGGTCTTTCCTGGTTCGGTTGAAACACGCCCCATAATCACAGCCCAACGGAGCAGTATCAGACTCATATTCTGACTAGAATTGAGTATGACGTCAGGCTACCAAAATGTATTTCTGATGCTTAAAACAGTTCTAACTAACCCACTGATCAGGGACGTGCACAGGGGGTTGCTCAGGTTGCCCGGGCAACTGCCCATATGCCCTTCTCGACTCACGTTGCCCTTCCGAGGTGGAAAAAAATAAATTAAAAAATCGTACAATGGATGGAGAATTTCACGTAGGCCTAGATAAAAAAAAATAAAAAATTAAAAAAAATCACAAAGCCTCATTCACTTCCATATTCGGGCACCCGTCCGAAAGTGAAAGTCAGTAGGGGGGAAGGGCAAACTCTGTTTACGTGGCTGCAGCGCTGCACGCGACTGGCACCTGAGCTGAGCCTGCATGAGCGGCACTAGAGGGAGATTGTCGCGGTTGTCGGGTGAGACGACTTAACGTTGTCGGAAAGGTATAACAAATGGACGATCATCATCATCAAGTTTTATGAAATGAATTAAAATCTTCATAAATCCAGGATGAGTTTGCCACGTTTAGCCTAAATAATCAGACAGATAGCTTGCAGACAAGGCCAGTGTTTCCCAACCGCGAGGACAGGGTGCCGTGTAAAAGTCTTTCAAATAATTTTTTTTTATTCAAATTTTTCAAATAATTCTCTCTTTAAACTTTGTTCAATGCATGCGAGTGCTGCCGTATGTTCGAATACGACCAGTCATTTTCGCCATCATCACCCGGGTGTAGTGCCAGAAGACGCGAATGAGAATTCACGCGCGCTGTGAGAAAATGTGTCTCTGTGCACTCATCCGACAGCGCGCACTCGTCTCACAGCGCGCAAATATTGAGTTCTCTTTCAAGTCTTGAACAGACAAATTCAGACAAAAAGTATGTCAACATGTCCATCTTGATGAGTATTCTAGCAGACATAGTCTGTATATGCCTTAAGTAAACTTTATACCGTCGAGAAAGACGACGCATATCCGAGCATTAGGTCTTAAAGGGGAAGTAGCCTTTACTGCTGTCTTAGAGGACATCACTCACTGCTCTTGATTGAATAGCTTTTGTAAGTTTAATAGGATTAATCTTTAATACAGTCAAATATGCAGTTATTTTACATTTGATCAATTTCTGTACCTGAAAACTAATGTTAGACGTCCCTGAAAAACCCGAAAAGCATAGTTTATTTTATTAGTATCTTTGCTCAATAGTATTTATTTGTGCTGCTGCTTGTTTTTAAATTATTTGTTCTTATTATTTTCTTTATTTTTTATTTGACAGTACTCCTTTTTTCCCTGAACATAGCAAATACTGAACCGTACAGAAACGGTGAACCTAAAACCGTGATACAAACCGAACTGTGAGCAATCTGTACCGTTATACACCTAGTGTAACGTATGCGAGGGGGTGCCACAAAATGGAGAACATTTACAAAGGGTGCCATGACTGAAAAAAGTTTGGGAAACACTGGCCTAGGCTACTATTTTTTTGATAGGCATTAGGCAAACTAAGCTTCCTGTCTGCTGATAGTTAGTTTCTCACATTTCGTTTTAGCAAGAAGAATGCATGATGGAAGTAATGCATCACATTAATTATTTTATTCAAAATGGTTAAATGCCTAAATCCTATCACTATTTTGGGTATTGTTTGAAGCCAAAATGCCCACTGAAAAGAGGCGGATTCAGGAGAGGGAGAGATGATTCAGGGAGGCAGCAAAGGGCAGCACATAACTGCAGGGTTGGCTGCGAAAAAGCCAACCAGCAGGTGAGACAGAGACTTTGCACTGTGATAAAGATGACATGACACTGTGTAGGTGAATTGATTAATTAATCAGACTCATATTTTAGCCTACTAAAGGCAATGTTTCTTAATTACATTTAAGATGAGGACGAGCAGTCACATGTAGGGATTTTCATGACTCAAGTCATGTTTTTCTATGTTATTATTAGTAGTAGTTAAGGTGATCGAGTGCTGTATTTCAGTGTTTTACTTCTTTGTGTATATATATTTGAATAAATACCCTGTTATTCTCAGTCCTTCATATAGCCCGTGAGTTTTTTTTCGGGTGGGGGTGTTGGTAGGGGAGTGCCCTTTTTTTAGGTCAGAGCAACTGCCCCTCAAAAGTCCTGTGCACGTCCCTGCCACTGATGTCACATGGACTGCTTTGATGATGTTTGTATTACCTTTCTGGACATGGACAGTATACCGTACATACATTTTCAATGGAGGGACAGAAAGCTCTCGGACTAAATCTAAAATATCTTAAACTGTGTTCCGAAGATGAACGGAGATCTTACGGGTGTGAAACGACATGAGGGTGAGTCATTAAAGACCTCATTTTCATTTTTGGGTTAACTAACCCTTTAAGGCCTTAATACAGTGACGGGAGCCTGGTAAACCCACAAGGATGTCAATGCCAGAAATGTATTACTTTTTGTCCCATGAGAAAAACAGTTTATGAATCATACTAAATTATGTTTGCAGTTAATAATGTGTCCCAAAAATCAAATTATCAAATTAAGTAATTGATAATTTTTTATCAAAATTGGTCAATTGATCAGAGAAATCTAGAGATCTAGAGAATCTAGAAATCTCCTCCGTCCCAGGATGGGAAACTTATATGTGACCTGAGTTTATTAAAACATAATTGCTAATGTTAATTGCATATTAAATTGCAAAATTCCATAATTATGATTTTTGTGAATTATACCTTTCAGTACGCATTATACTGGACATTTGGACTTATTATTGTGATACACATATATATTAAATTATACCACTATCGCAAGGAAGTCTACTGCATTGCCTCCCATTCCCTGCTCCTACTTAGAACTTTCCAAAGTTCACAAAGTTCAATATTCAGAGCACCTTCTGTGCTTAAGTTCATGAATGCATGGGGACTGTAGAGCAGAGTGGGATTATGACACTAAAGCATCTCATATTCTGACATATTCAGTGCCAAAAGGCAGGAAGTTTCCGTCGCTGTATTTTGAGGGAAAAGTCCAACTAATGGAAATGTGTCGGTGTAAAGCTGTGCATCTCTGTATGCATGTCTATTGAGGTTATAGGTAACTTGCCTGAACTTTATAAATAATAGTCTGGAGGAACAATATCTCCGAGGTATCTAAATGCAACGTTTCAGCTTTAGACTCTCTCTCTCTCTCTCTCTCTCTCTCTCTCACACACACACACACACACACACACACTCTCTCTCTCTCTCTCTCTCTCATAAATTCATCACAGCCTCTTCTTTTCTCTCATATTCTCTCTGATCAGTGAGATCAGAGGCTGACAGTAATACTTTCAAATGTATTTAAGCATTTTGTCTCTCTAATCATCCATCAAAATGAACAAATGAGCTTCAACAATAAAAAAGGATATTTTTTCATCTTGTTTCTATTTGATGTGAGTTGTCTTTGCCAGCCATATTTCTTAAATCACAGACAAACCAGGGCAATAAATAAACTGCAATAAAATGCAGAGGCCGTGTCTCTATGTCCCTTCACAAATTTCACTTCCACAAGGGTGGTGTTGGAGAGAACATATGAAAGTACTTCAAGGAATATTGCCATTTTTGATTTGATCCTCAAACTTCATTATAAAACCAGAACATCATTATTTGATAGTGATGTTTACTTTGAATGGATTTCGTTTTGTATGTTCCATAGCTGGCAGTCCTGATAATGATCTATTTGATAGGGGAAGAAGAAATCAATCTTTAATCAATTCAGCAGTGGGACAAAAATGTGTTTTAAAGCACTGTTTTGAAATTAACAGAGCACCAGAGCACAACTCTTTAAATTACAAACTGGACAAGTAAACTAATTAAAAACTCCTCTAAAATCATTGTATAGTTCAGTGGGCTGTCACGTAAATCTTTTTCCCGAAGAAAAAAAAAAAAAAAATCAAGCACCAGCTTAAGTCCCATTTACCATAGCTTTAGTTTGCTTACTTTCCCTAGGGCTGTGAACTCAAGGAGCAGTGATGCACGTGGAATACTGAGAAGAAGAAAGCAAGCATTGGGCTTCCTGCTCTTTTCTCGGATAAATGTACCCATGCCCCCTCAGATTTTTTTAAAGTACATTTTAAATGCGTAAAAAATGCAAATTCTATATTTATTGAAATCGAATTATTTAAAATTATAAACATAGTGCATTGCGAAAGTATTCATGCCCCTTCACATTGTATGCTGCAGCCTTATGCTAAACTGCTTTTTTACTTCTTCTTTTTACATCATTCTACACTCCATACACCATAATGACAAAGGGAAAAAAAAAACAGATTTGTAATAACTGCAAATTAATTAAAAGAAATATGAAATTATTACATTGCATAAGTATTCATTCCCTTAACTCAGTACTTAATTGAAGCACATTTACAGCCTCAAGTCTTTTTGGGTATAATGCTGCTATTTTCTGCTGTATTTAATACATTTGCAAAGTCTTTTTTTTTTTTTTTTTTTTTTTTGCTTTGTCATTATGGTATATGGAGTGTTGAAAACACACAAAAGTATGCTAAAATGCCCGCTTTGTTGAGTATCCTTGACAGCACAGTCTAAAGTCCTAAATGACCGTAAAGAGTTGTGAGGACATCGGATATGTGTCAGATCGAGAAGCGTTTTGCTGCAGCCTGCAGTGGACTTCCAAGTGTGACATCAGAAGTCATGCCCATGTCAAATACGTCACATTCTCATTAGGCTTGTTTGAGATGCGCCTCGCCTCGCCTGAAATTCAGCCGAGACTATGCGGCTGCAGTGAGGGGAGGAGTGAAAAAAGTGCAGGCAAGCCGGACAGTTCTCTCTTCTCGTAGTGGATCCGACACCTGCGAGATCAAAGGCGGATATCGCGGGATTCACACTCGTGCGCTTTGTTGCTGATAAACTGGATGTAATTTAAGTTCTGTTACTTTTATATGAAAATAAATATTATGAACAAGACACCCAAAGTTTTTGTTATTTATTTCCATTCGAAAGACGTGTTTATCAATCATTTTTACTTTAATTAGGCCTACATACATGTTTGTATATGTATATATATATATATATATATATATATATATATATATATATATATATATATATATATATATATATATATATATATATATATATATATATATATATATATATAAATATATATATATATATATATTTTATAAATATGACAACAATCACATAACCCACAGAGAGATCGCCTTTGTTAGAGAGTTTGGGAATATTCACACATAAAAACATGATATCGGAGTTTTAAAATCAAACATTTTGAAAAAGAACCATACATCACGGTTGTTTAAACCAATAAGCATTAAGCTGTGTCGTTAGCAAGTCGTTTCCCATCATGCTTTTGCTCCGCGCAGTCTGTGGAGAGCAGCTGCGCTCGACTGCAAAATCCGACACATCCGCCTTTCGCTCGCGAGAGTTTTTTGACATACGTCGGCATGACATCAGAGCAAGGCGGACCGCCCTCGGACACTTTTCTAACCGGCATGCATCTCGCGCTGATCACCGGTGATCGGTTCTGCGCAGATTTCGCTCATCTCAAACAAGCCTATTAGCATGATTTTTCAGCAGAAGCTCCACCCTGCAGCCGATTCTTAAGTTCCCTTTCGAAAGGGAACTCGCGCTGCGTCAGCTGACGCTACAGGGAACGCCTCCAACGTGACAGGTGTCTGAACTACTAGGTGTGTTCGACATCGGCTGCGGCTGGATGAAACTGATCGGCGAGAGTAGCCGCGTGCAGGCGGGGAGGAGCTGCAAACACAGACGTGAAGTCGGACACTTTCTGCTTCCCGCGGTGACGCTCGCGCTGTGTTTGCACACTTTATCAGCTGAAGTGAAATAAATGCAATATTTGGCAATACACAGATGTTTCAGATACATTATTGTCATGTTATACTTTATGCACTGCTTAATACAGCGTGTGTTTTTACAAGAATAAAGTTCAACATATAAGCCTACACTATCAATGAAGTGGGGTCTATGTTTTTAATCAGTTATATTTTGATAAACATGACAATATAATATCGCGACTACATGAAAGGAGGTTTTACTGTTATAAAAAACAGATTTGTGCGCATTAGTGGAGCTGAAGGTTTTAGAATAAACACGAAACACACGTGATCGCTGTCATGCGGAGAATCTGGCCAATCGTGGAACGGCTGTGTCGTCATCAGAGCCCCTGCAGCCTCATGCAGTCGCTCTGGAGAAACTGCACCGGCTGTAATCGCCGGCTGCTCTCGAATCGCTCTCGCGGCACTTTGTTGACATACGTCACTGTCACTTGGCGTCGGCGCTGCCTCAAGTCGGACAAAATTTCTAACCGGCATGCACTGCTTCAAGTCAGCCGCCGATCGGTCTGCTCATCGCTGGGTGAAGTCGAACAAGCCTACTATCGAATCACAGCAATCCTATTGACCGGCGACAGCCTATGATGTCATCAAGCTGCGACCAGGAAGTATATAAGGGTGCCTTGCAAACATAACACCGCTTCTTCGTCTGAAGGGACTGTTTTGTCTGAATTGCCTCGAGTTAAGGTAATCCAAATTTATTATTTTATACACACGAGCTGTGTGTTTCTGCCTGGGATCAAGAGCATGCACAGTCAGCTCTTATCGATTTGTTTGTTTGTTTGTATAATGTGAGCATTTGTCAATCCGAGATTGCTCTGCTAAACTCGTCTGGTTCTCTTCCTGAGGGAAGAGGGTTTGGCATCCAAGACTGATGATGCGGTCCCACTCATGCCGAGGCTGAGCGTGGACGCACGTCATGGGTTTCTCGGATAAAGCTCGCTGAGATCGTCACGGGAAGGCGTTCTTCCCTCTGACGATCTGGCGGCTGGCGAGACTTGTTTGCAAATGCTATAGGGATGGCTGTGTGAAAGGGGATTAATCTCCTCAGCCATCCCGACCGTGTATGCTAAGCCGTTGAATGTTATGAAACGCGCTGCAGGCGGGCTGCAGCCGCCATGTTGGCGCATTAGAGGAGATATTGTTCGTGTTGGACTAAACTAGTGTTTCTCAACGGGGGCGGTACCGCCCCCCAGGGGGCGTTCAGAGCACAACGGGGGGCGTTGGAAGCAAGATTCTTGAAAGGGGGGCGTTCAGGTGTTCCTGGGGGGCGTTCACAAGTTTATACCAAAGATCCTATGCAAAGATCCAGGCAAGACAAAATTAAACATGTATGCTAATTACTTGCAAAATAATGCCTATCACATTATAAAATCTGCCTGTTTAATGCGACGTAAACTATATCGTTTATTTTACAATGACTAAAGCGCTCAATCCGGTGGTGGCTAGAATCCAGCGCTGACTGGAATCACGCAGCGGAGGAATGGGAAGTTGACAAGCCATTAAAAAAGTATTGACTTAAGAACCACAATAAATCATGTTCATATTCACTCCGGTGATGAATTTTATTTGTATAAAGGTAAAACTTTTACATTTTTAGGCATTAATCAATGCAATGCCTAATGCCAAATTGTTTTCTTAAAAGCCCTATTCGCACGGGATTTATTGCCTGGTGACCTCTAGCCATTTGTAATAATTGCGGAGGTTGTTTGTGATCTTAATCCAGTGCGAATCGGCCATGTCTGTAATTTATAAAATTACCCCGCGAATGACCTACCATATTCCGCCGAACACACCCTGTGAAAATATTAGTCCTATGCGAATCTCCATCTCTGTGATTTGGCCAGGATTTGGAGGGTCGTAGCCTATATAACTTTTGCAAGGTTTTTGTTTCCTGTGCGCATTTGTATCCACATTTCGCGAAGAACGAAGGCTGCATTCATAACGCACACCGTTATAAATCCCTGTGCGGCTGTGCACATTATACTTTCACTTTAGAATTAGAGCCAATTTGGGAGCGAATTGCTTGAAAGGTGTGTTCAATATTATTATTAATGAAAAACACAAAAACAGAACAATACAATGTCAAGCTCGCTTAAATGGGTGCTTTTACATTTAGCTTTAATCTTCTGCATTCATATTGTCAGTTCCTCACTCTTGTGATAAATGAAATCTCCTGCTGCTGGTCTGTGCTCAGTTCAGTTTTTAATTGTAACTTCTGTTCTCTAACTGAACTATTTTTATTACTAGGTTATACAAAATCACAACGATGGTGGAAAAGTGATGTAACCGGTGTAACACCGACTATCGCAACCAGAGGCGAACCAACATTGAGTGGGGGCCCCAGGCAAAATTAATCAATGAGGCCCTATTTAAAAAATTTTTTAATACAGCCTATCTTCGTTATCTAATTTTACAACATACAAAAAGTAGTCAAAACACATAAAACCAATATATATATATATATATTTTTATATATATATATTTAAAAAAAAAACTAAATAAAGTGCTTTTGTTTAATTAACAAAATGTCAATCTTCATCTTCATAAGAGAAGATACAATACAATATCTTCAAAATACAGTACAACCTTCATATTTATAACCAGTTGTCACCTTAAAAACGGTGCTTTGTGTGGTGGTGACAGGAACAAGAAATTATCCGGCATATAGAAATATGGTTATCATTTTAATCACTTTATTTTATTAGTTTATCAACTAGCCTATGTTAACTCAAACTAATTTAATGTAGAAGAGCTGGATATACTTATTAGCCTACTAATTAAATAGTGCACATTTATATTAGACTAATTTAATTAGGCTGCTTAAATATATAAGCTGGGTGCATGGAAGCGGCGCACACGCTTAAAGCTTGAGAAAAAACACTGGCAAAAGTAATGATTATAAATGTGTCAGAAAAAAAATAACAAGGAGCCATTTTATTTGTTTATTATTAAACTAGTATTTTCTGAGTCAGTGTCGGCTGGAGAGATGAAGTTGACGATGCCGCCTCTCCGCTGCGCCTTGTGGACGCGCCTTTAGAGAGAAATGCACTTTTCATACGGATTACAACCAGAGAATATTTGTTTTCGATTTGAATTTGTTCGTTTAAAAGTAGACATTTCAAGCTTTCAGGCTAGATATATTTCTCATATATATGTGAGGCAAGAAGCCTGATACGCTTAGTTTCGGTTCATTTATGAGATGCGCTGCAGACGAAAGAAAGCACGCGTCCCTTTTGCTTTCTTTATTTTATCTATTTTAACTATTTGTTAGAGCGAGCGGCCAAGCCAAACGGATAAGTTCTCTTCATGCTTAACAAATCAAATCATGCATTTTATACAGTTTGAAGAAGGAGAGGAGGTGGCGAAAGCATTGCCTCAAAAGGCGGGGCCCCAGGCAAGTGCCTGCCTTGCCTGCCCTATTGCGACGCCTCTGATCGCAACAAGCCTAGATAACATAACAGCACGCGATAAGGAACTGTTGTTTTATGACATCATATGATACAGCTAAATCTATAACGAAAAAAAAACATTTATAAGTATTGACATCATATCCGGGAGATAAGTCAGTAAATACGAATAAAATCACACACTTTGCTTATCCTGTGCGAATGCATCCTGTGCGTAATTTCTAAATCACACGAGGTCCCCAGAAATACTAATCCCGTGCGAATAGGGCTAGTTCACCAAGTAGCCTAATTCACTGCTGGTCAGGCATTATTGTTAACTCGCAAGACTGTAAGGAGAAAATGACAGTTTGACACTGTAATAACATTTAGGTAATGTATTAATTCCACCGTCACATCTGAGCGCAAAACGCTGCGTGGATGGTAGCTTATCAAGATAGTTAAAAAATAATTAATACTACAATAATTTAACGGTTCCTGTGTGTTTATTCTTGCTAGAAGCTTTTGTTTTTATTTTACTGATCATGAACACGAATTAATCATGACAAACCAAATTAGTTTTAATTTGTAGACTATTAATTAGGCTATAGCCTACCATTGATGAAAGCTGATACCAAGGAATTTAGGCCTATAATTATAATATTTATTTTATTCATGAAAAATCATGATTATATAATTTTTTTATTGAAAGTAGGCCTAAGGTTAATGATTAGAACCCTGTGAAATCCATTAATAAATAAATACAAATATATATATATATATATATATATATATATATATATATATATATATATATATATATATATATATATATATATATATATATATATATATTTATTTGTATTATATTTGTATTTATTTGTATTATATTTGTATATATTTGTATTTATGTATATATTTGTATATATATTTGTGTGTGTGTGTGTGTGTGTGTGTGTGTGTGTGTGTGTGTGTGTGTGTGTGTGTGTGTGTGTGTGTGTGTGTGTGTGTGTGTGTGTGTGTGTGTGTGTGTGTGTGTGTGTGTGTGTGTGTGTGTGTGTGTGTGTGTGTGTGTGTGTGTGTGTGTGTGTGTGTGTGTGTGTGTGTGTGTGTGTGTGTGTGTGTGTGTGTGTGTGTGTGGCTAATTTTTCCCCCTAATTCCGTCTTAATTTTTCTGGATTCCGTTTTTTGGACTCCATTTTAATGGTTAAATATTTTTTTAGTAATAAAAAAAGCATGTCTAATTAATTTTAATAATGAAACCTATCAATTTTGCAAAAATTACATCTTTAGAGCCTTATGAAATAGCCTGTTTTCCCCCATCCAATTCCGTTTCATTTTTCAAATTCTGTTTTCAAATCAAATGAAGACATGAAATATTAATTTAATTTAAATTTTATTCATATGAAATTAAACAGTTTTTTGTCAACGTGCTGCACTGAGCTTTATTGATAAAATTAAAACATGGAAGACAACGTGATAATTCCTTAAAAATATAAGTTTTGATAATATTTTATTAGTAGTATTATTGCATTGATACTTGTCTAAATTTTACTGTACAACAGTAATATATTTCTGTCAAATTAAACCGAACTTTTATTTTGACGGGTGGCCGTTTTCTCAAATGAACGGTAAAACGGGAAAAATGTTCAAGAAGTTCCTCTCAGAGCGGCTTGAAGATGAAGTTCATGTCAGGCTACAGAGGCTGAAAACACAGCGAGTGCTTCAGTGTGTGTGAGAACCCACGTAATAAAACCTAAGTGCAAACATTACCGCTTTGTACACACACATATGTTGGTGCAACAACATTATGGGGACTCTCCATAGGCGTAAAGATTTTTATACCGTACAAACTGTATTTTCTATCCCCCCACCCATAAACCCAACCATCACAGGAAACATTCTGCATTTTTACATTTTTAATAAAACATTGTTTAGTATGTTTTTAAAGCGATTTGATTTACAGGGACATTTAGAATGTCCTCAAAAACCACTTTGATGTTGTAATACCAGTGTAATTGGTAAATGTCATTATACAAATTTGTGTCCTCATAAATCACATAAACAAGCACACACACACACACCATGTCCCCCCACCAGTAATAATGGTGGTAGATATTTCATTTACAGTGAGTATGACAAACGAGAAGAAAGCAAGAATATAGGAGAGAGGGAGAAGGAAAACGATGGTTTTGGGAAACGAAGCCCAGTTCAGTTCGACAAAGGTCATTGGACAGGTTGGCCAACCATGTATGGAGGTGTGTGCAGGAGAGAAGGAGGAGACAACGACTTGTCTGGCAGCATTCAATGCAGAAGGCAGAAGTTTGTTTAATGCATTTTAAATTTCTGTGGCTACATAAAATTAAAATTGATGATAAATCACTATTTCCCTTTGCAGTTTGACTGGCCCATTGGTTACCTGAAACAGCGGCCCATTTTACCTGAAACAGCGGCCCATTTTACCTGAAACAGCGGCCCATTTTACCTGAAATAGTGTCCCATTTTACCTGAAACAGCGGCCCATTTTACCTGAAATAGTGGCCCATTTTACCTGAAACTGCTTATGCAAAAAAAAGTTGGCACAGCTGATGTTTTAAGAACTGTAGGGCTTAAATAATTATATATTTTTTACATAATTTCAACACAACATTATCAAAAACAGTGATTAATAATCATAAAAACACATGGAAAAGGCATATATGGTATTGTATTATTGTCCCAAGCGATTTACCAAAAAGTGGCCCAATTTGGCTGATATCACCCTACAAAAAAAGTTACGGATTTAATAATAATAATAATATTAATAATAAGGACAATAATATTGTGAATAATACACATATTATTATTATTACAACAGAATAATAATTGGCATACATAGCTCTTTTTTGGTTGGTGTGTGTGTGTGTGTGTGTGTGTGTGTGTGTGTGTGTGTGTGTGTGTGTGTGTGTGTGTGTGTGTGTGTGTGTGTGTGTGTGGGGGGAGGGGGGCGTTAAGGGACCTGGATAATGGATAGGGGGCGCTGGCCCAAAAAAGGTTGAGAACCACTGGACTAAACGATCGGTTTTCTCCCCAGCTATAAATCATCGGCTCAGTTGGGCTTTCATTCCTTCCTGATCTTCCTGATTAGATCGAGAGGGCATGGAATAACCTATATTCGGTTCATATTCACTGACATCAGCGGTATGACATCAGCGACAGAGGATAGGAGAATATGGTTATGTGTCGTTGCCTCTGATTAACGGGATGTTTGATCTCGCATCTGGGAAGCTAAGAGCTCCAACCCTGCCACCTAAACGATGTGTCGTTTTAATGGCAGGGCATACACGGCAGCGGGTCAGCCCGGTGCTACTTCTTACACCATGGCGGTGTTTTGTGCACACCAGGCCGGTTTGCTGAGGGATCTCGATCAGGGGATGTTTTCCATGATGCGGTGGTTGTGCAACAGGCGAAGTCTGGGCCCGAGGGCCAGCATCGCCGAGGAATAGCGCATTTGGCAGCGTCTGAGGACCTGCATGCCACTGAGATCCTAGTTTGATCCTAGCCTAGTTTAAGCTGGTAACTGGTAGCCGCCTCAGTGTAAGGCGGTCTGTATCTTCTCTTAGTATAAGTTTTCTGGAGAATGCAGGATCAGACTACGCTAGAACTACAGTTAGATCTAGAGCCAGATCTAATATAACGACTGGCACTTCTACCCGAGTGCCCTTTTTGTTTGGTGCAACAGTAGTGGCCCTCTTGGACCTCGGGTATAGATTTAGATTGGCCTAGGCTTTCTAGGGATTACGGAGGCGCACGCCAAGAAGCGTTTGCGCTCTGGGTTGCTGTTCTATTTTGAATCTAGTTTTATTATTGTCCCTAATGTAGCCTCCTCTTATGTAGAGTTGTCCGGCCAAGGCCCGCCCCCTTACCTGCGTTCTGGGGCTTTCACTAGTAATGCAGGTTGGTGCTGTGCAGAATTGATAGCGACTTAGCCAGTGGTCGTGGGACAGGGTTAAGGCTGTTTTTCATATGAGTACAAAAAGACTGTATGCATAGCTCAGCCCTGCCCTCCAGAGCTAGTTTCTTAGAAAGCCGCCAGCTTTTTGGCAGGCTCTGGCCCTGCTTATATGCCCTGGCCAGTTGGCAGTACTCCTCTGACAAGGCAGGGTATATTTGAGTACCTCCACTCCTAGCTCTGTATCATTCTCTCTCACCCATGCCTCGGGTTGAGCAGCACTTCGCAACCTTTTGTTTATATAGGTTTGGTAGTAAGCTCCCTTGTAGCCAGAGCATTGCCATGGCTGACGCCCTCGCACGGTATGGTAGGCCGCTATTAAAGCTAGGACCTTCATGAGGTGGGTGGCGTATGTGATACTCCCCCCGCTTAGGGGGTACAGGGCGTTTGGTTTGCCGAGTACCCTGCTATGGACAATGTGATTTGGTTCCAGTGCTTGTAGGCGCTGCCGATAAGACTGCACCATTATACAGTTGGCTCCAGAAGAAATTATAGACCTCCGGGATGGATCACCCAGCCAGGCTGGGATGGATTGTAGGCCAGCTGGCTGTGAGTAGCCAGTCTTGGCAGTAGACTCGAGGTCAGGTAGTAGGCCTCAGAGATAGGCCTCCTTGCGAGTGAGTTCCGACGTTTGGGGAAGTTAGCAATTTATTAGCTGCAACCTGGTTAGATAGTCAGCCTTGGTAGGCCTCTTGCAAAGATTCGGCCCCATGTGTATTGCGATATATATTGCTCCCCAACGATGTCGGCTTCAAGTAGCAGAATTTCCCAACTAATAACCTTTGTTAGCAGTTGGATGTTAATTTTGGTCAGCCAGCAGAGAAGCTACTGTCAGCCCAAGGTTATAACAGCTAGTTTTTCACTCCTGCCACCAGGAAGCGTCCCTGCAGGCCTGCTGTAAGGTGGTAGGCGCCATTAGGCCTCCCTGGAGGAAGGCTCCTGTTTGCCAGTCGCCGTGTCAGCTAGCACAGGAACTGCTAGGCTGTTGCTGGGTAGTAGGCCGCACTAGGCCTCCCTGAAGACTGGTCGTAAGGTAGTAGGCCTCGTCGGGCCTCCCTGAGGGCCCGCTATCAGGTTGTAGGCCTTACTAGGCCTATCCAACTCTGTTCATAAGGTAGTAGGCCTCACCAGGCCTCCCTGAGGGCATGTTCCTGGGCTCCAGTCACCTGAGAAACAGTTAGCACGAGTAGCTAGCAGGTAGCAGGCCGCACTGGGCCTCCCTGCAGGCCCGCTATCAGGTAGTAGGCCTCACTAGGCCTCCCTTGAGGGCGAGTTCCTGAGTTAGGATGCTCGGGTAGCTAGCATAGCTTGCTATCAGGTAGTAGGCCTCTCCAGGCCTCCCTAAAGGCTTGCTATCAGGTAGTAGGCCTCACTAGGCCTCCCTGAGGGTGAGTTCCCGAGTCAGGATGCTCGGCTAGCTGGTGTAGCTTGACTATCAGGTGGTAGGCCTTCATTAGGCCTCCCTGAGAAAACGAATTTTCGTTTTCCAGCTACTTTGACAGTTGGCTTCTGCTGCTATCAGGTAGTAGGCCTCACCAGGCCTCCCTTTAGGCGAGTTTCTGAGCATGGTTTCTCAGGCTTCTCTGGCATATACTCCTATCATACAATGGGCCTCACTAGGTCTCCCTAACGGGTTTTTTGTTCTCAGTTTGAGGACTGTTAACTGGCATGACGCTGACAGCTAGTGGTGACCTGCTGTCAGTGATCCGGCCCTTAGCCGGCAGCATCTAGTAAGGTCTTACCCTAGCGCGACTGGTGTCGCTTCTGCTACTTGGTCCCCAAGGAGGGGATTTCAGCCTGCAACCTGGTTTACCTACCGGGCAGCCCCCTTTAAGCTCCCCTCTTTTCGGAGGGTCGTATGTGAGCCCGAAGCTGCCTGGGCCTGATCAGATGGTCGTAGGCCCCTAGGGTGGCCTCCCAATTAGATCAGTTTTTAGGCCAGTCTGGCTTCCTGAGTGTTTCTATTTGATAATAGCTCAGTAGATCCTAGGATCGAGCAGATTAACTCCCCTCGCTGGCAAGGGTAGAAAGCGCTATGCTGAGTACTGCTCTCCGGGATGCCCGTCTCTGAGATCCGGTCTGAGGAGGACACTGCCAATCTGCAGTCCCTTGGACTGGATGCCTCTTCAGGAGGCAAGTATCCAGAGGCTCTGTTCTCGAACAGACAAGGATGGCCCGGCTGAAGTGCCCGTTGAAAAAGGCGCCAAGCTAGGCCTCCTTGGCGGGGTAAGTGGCTGGCTGGGGCGCCCTAGGGTCCCCTAGCCACATTCCCTTAAAGGAGCCCCCTTCTTTCGAATGGGTTGGATCCATGCCTTTGAGCGGCCTGGGTAGGACTTTTCTAAGTGTTCGAAGCTTCCTACTCAGGTTTATAGCTTGGGCTATGACCGTAGGGAATGCTGTCACTGACAGCCTTGTGTGACCAGAGGGGGAGTGGTTCAGGCATTTCAATTGAATTTGCTTGTCCTGACAGTTGTCACTGCCAGTGGGCGTGCACTCCCCTCGGCATGGCGGCGTGGGTATATCGTTCCCCGTAGCGTCACCTGACGCAGCGCGATTTCCCTTTCAAAAGGGAACGTCTCCGGTTACATATGTAACCTAGGTTCCCTGAGAACAGGGAACGAGATGCTGCATCACTTTGCCATGCCTCAGGGCTTGCCTGCCAAACAGTCCCTTCAGACGAAGAAGCAGTGTCATGTTTGCAAGGCACCCTTATATACTTCCTGGTCGCACCTTGATGACATCATAGGCTGTCGCCGGTCAATAGGTTTGCCGTGATTCGATAGTAGTTCAGACACCTGTCACGCTGGAGGCGTTCCCCGTAGCGTCAGCTGACGTCAGCATCTCGCGTCTCGTTCCCTGTTCTCAGGGAACCTTGGTTACATACGTAACCGGAGACTATTTTATTGGTCATCTACACCAAACACTGATCCCTAAACCTACCCGTCACTGTAACCTTAACCAATGAAGTTAGCTGCAGGGCAGAATTTCTGGTCAAGTGGTTTGGGGGGGGGAATCATGCTTCCTTCGTTAACTTTGAAACAGGTAGAAGCATCGAGAAGACACACCTCACACCTAATTATTTTTCATTTTCTTCTTATATTTCTTTTTTTTTCTTATTGACAGACTGCACTGAAACACACTCAAAACCTACCCTTACGCCTAAAAAAACGTCACACGTCACATTTAGATGTGGATGGGGTTGGATGTCCATCGCAGGATGCAGCGAGCCCTACTTGGTCACTCACTGCTCTTGACTGAATAACTTTTTATTCTATATTAATTTTATAATTTATGCAGTAAAGACTGTGAAGTGTTTGATAACTTTCCAACCTGTTCAAATAACTGTCTTTGTTGTTTCTATATTAATTTGGAGATTATCTGTGAAATTATTACTATATAAAAATATATTAAAAGCTTGAATGTTAGGTGTGACTAATCGGGATCGTCAGCCAGATCCGTTTTTCCGAATTCATTAAAACAATTCGGCAGTCCTACTTCTCACTGTGACACTCTGCATCGGCTGCCTTCATCAGGAACAGATTTCGTTCATGGTGCTGTAAGGATCCACCGCTGACATCATCCTGGGATGCCCATGGATGTCACAACACACTCCTAATATCAACTGGAATTCAGCGGAAATTCCAGTAAGGACAGAGGCTTGCAGCCGTGAATTGATTACCGTGCCCTCAACGTACAAACAGTGAAGTATAGTTATCCACTTCCTCTTGTACCAGCCGCCTTAGGAAAATTGCATGGAGCTTGCATCTTCTCCAAACTGGACCTGCGGAGCTCCTATAACCTCATTCGGATATGTGAGGGTGATGAGTGGAAGACCGCCTTCGCAACACCATCAGGCTACTATGAATACCTTGTGATGCCGTATGGACTGTCCAACTCAACCTCCATATTCCAGGAGTATATGAATGAGGTGTTCCAGGAGTTCGTCATCGTCTACATCGACAATATTCTCATCTACTCCCAAAACCTGGCTGAACAGAGACCATCCGGGACTGGCCACAACCTTCTAGCATCAAGGAATTACAGTGTTTCCTGGGGTTTGCAAACTTTTACCGACGTTTCATCTATGTATTTATTTTTCAGTTCACCAATCACTTCACTAAAGTCTCTGGTCCATGTCTCTGTCCTGGAACCTGGCTGCCACGCAAGCTTCCCAACACCTGAAATAAGCCATCCTTACAGCTCCTATCCTGGTCCATCCTAACCCAGATCTTTCGTGTTGGAAGTGGACGCCTCCACTACTGGGGTAGGGGCTGTATTGTCACAGAGGCCGGGTGATCCTCCACGCCTTCTAGTTCAAGAAGCTGTCCCAAGCGGAGCACAATTATGACATTGGCAACCGTGAGCTTTTGGCGATCAAACTCGCCCCCTCGAAGAGTGGAGACAGTTTGAGCTCATCACTGATCACCGTAACCTTAAGTACATCTGCAATGCTTAGAGACTCAATCCCGTCAAGCCTGCCGGGCTCTCATCTTCACGTAATTCAATTTCATCGTCACCTATCGTCCCGGTCACAAGAACTGCAAGGCCAATGCCCTCTCCAGTTTGCACCATCTAGAATCATGTCTTCCTGAACCAGTTCTCCCTCCAGCCATGATAGTAAGCTCTATCCAATGGTCGCTCGGTGATCAGATCTCCCAAGCCACATACTTAGCCTGATCAGCCGGAAGGTTGATACGCTTGTATACAGGCACATGCGCAGGTTGTGAGCGCGTTGTTTGTGTTGGAGCTCCGTCGCATTTGATTCATAATCCTTGATTTTCTTCTTAACACTCGCTTACAAACGAATACTTTCTATTATTTACAGCATGTGAACATATCTCCGAAACGATTCTCTATAAAAAACAATCAGATTGCTTTGATATCGCTACTTATATCCGAACTTCCGCTACTAGCCGTAGCCCGCTAGCATTGCACGCGTGGTAACTTGTTTACACCCGTTAACCACTGAAACCTACAATTCGCCATCATAGCACATCTGCTACAATGGCGAATAACTCGGATGTGTGTCTAATGTTACCTTTGAGTGCAGGTGAGGACACGTTCGAGCTGCATTCGGTGCAGTTGGAGTTGGAGTCGTTGGAGAAGCAGATTCGCGGCCTACTAGACAGACAAGCCGTGCTGAGAGAGCGACGAACAGCGCTTGAAACATCACGCGCCGATGCTCTCAAGTCAGTGGATAGTAACCTTTTGACTCCGACCTCGTCTACTCCGTGTATTTCTCTGCACAGGACCCAAGCACCCAGGACGCGATCATCATCCCTGGTTTCGTTCACTCCGGCACCGACACAGCACCATGGACCCTGGGTGTTTCCACAGCGGAAGACGCGAGCCAGGACCAGAGCTAGGACCTCTCCGCCCCTCCCGGTCTTCGAGATCTCCACCCGGAACCGCTTCTCCCCTCTTCGTGAGACGGAACGCGACGCTGTGGTCATCGGTACTTCCATCGTCCGGCATGTCCACGCTACCTCAGGTAAAGGCAAGGTAATCACTCACTGCTTTCCTGGTGCTCGTGTTCTCGATGTCGCTGCGCAGGTTCTCGAGATCCTGAACGGTGACGAGCGCATCGGAGCTGTCTTGCTGCACGCGGGAACGAATGACACCAGGCTGCGGCAGATGGAGGTTCTGAAGAAGGACTACGAGATGGTACTACTGGTCGAGACGGTGCGCAGAACATTGCCTGAAGCAATGATCATCGTGTCTGGACCCCTTCCCACGTACCGACTAGGACATGAAAAGTTCAGTAGATTATTTGCTCTAAATGAATGGTTAATGTCATGGTATAATGAACAGAAGCTGCTCTTTGTAAATAATTAGAATCTGTTCTGGGAGTGACCTAGGCTCTTCCGTCCTGATGGCCTTCACCCCAACAGAATCGGAGAGGCTCTTCTGTCAAACAACATCTCCAGGGCGTTACACACCACCACCATATGACTAGTAAGTCAAAGTCCAAATCACAGTCTTTGCTGTCCTAACTTAATTGACATAAGTACCAATGTAGAACATTATATAGAAACTGTGTCTATTCCTCGTTTAGTGAGGTCAAACATTAAATCTACTGTAGGATCTAGGAAAAAACTAGGTCTTCTAAACATTAGATCGCTCACACCTAAGGTGGTTATTGTAAATGAAATGGTCACAGATAATAGTTTCGATGTACTTTGCCTTACTGAAACCTGGCTTAAGCCAAATTTTAGGACTTTGGCTTAAAAGTCAAAGAAAAGTTAGTTCATGCATTTATGACCTCGAGACTAGATTACTGTAATGCTTTATTAGCTGGTTGTCCTGCATCATCAATAAACAAGCTACAGTTAGTCCAAAACGCAGCTGCTAGAGTTCTTACTAGGTCAAGAAATGATCATATAACACCAATTTTATCATCTCTACACTGGTTACCTATTAAGTTCCGTATCAATTACAAAGTATTGCTACTGACCTATAAAGCCCTAAATGGTTTAGCTCCAGTATATTTAACGGATCTTCTATCGCCCTACAATCCATCGCGCTCTTTAAGATCACTAAACTCGAGGCTTCTGGTCATTCCTAGGATATCTAAGTCCACAAAAGGAGGGAGGGCATTTTCACATTTAGCTCCTAAACTCTGGAATAGTCTTCCTGATATTGTTCGAGGTTCAGACTCGCTGTCCCAGTATAAAACTAGATTAAAGACGCATCTCTTTAGCCAAGCATTCACATTATAATTACCTTTTATACTACAGTTAAATCGGATCAAAAGCATTAATATTCTGAACAGCAGCTATGCCAATTATTTCCCATCTGCTTTTCTGTTGTTATCTCGGGACACTAGTCCCGAGGTAACTAGTTCGTCAGCTCCAGTTTGTATCCAGCCTCTCATGGAGACTTCATGAGACGACACCTGTGAAGAGACGACTCAACGCCAGCGTTGTTATGGCCTAAATTAATACATGATTGATTAACTTTTTCTAACATTTATCTTTAACATTCACTTTCTAACATTTTTCAATGTACATTTATGAAATGCACTTTCTGTAAAGCTGCTTTGAAACAATGTGTATTGTGAAAAGCGCTATACAAATACATTTGAATTGAATTGAAGGTCTGGAGGTCCCATCTTCTGCATCTGTCCCTCATGGACTCAGCACACACTTTTCTGGGCTCTGGACATGCAGACAGCCAACCCTCTCACTCCTTTGCAATCACTACTGGTGGCCCATGATGACCCAGGATGTCTCCTGATATGTTAAGGGTTGCTCAGTCTGTTCCATCACCCAATCACCAGAATACTGATTCCCAGCACTCCCTCATCAACACTACCTATATCTGCAGTCACCAACCTCACCTCAGTGTCTGGTCTCGTCATATCTACCATACGCTAACCCGACTACCTACCTGTGCTACTCACCTGAGTTTCTCACCCTAGATTTGTCCTCTTCTGTCTTCAGTCATCCGTCTTCCGTCATCAGTCTTCTGCTACCTTCCTCCTTGGTCCAGTTCTCCAGTTTCCTTTGCTCTATCTTCATCTGCAGAAAGAACTCCATTACCCATAAGCTAAGTCTTCAACTAACTATCTGATTGCTGATATACTAACCATTGCTTCGCTCCTGCTTCTTCTCCGGTCTCTGCTTAAATAAAAAACTGTGCTCTTCCACTTACCTTGTTGGTCTCCTTCTGTTGCCTGACACACACACACACGAATGGAATATGATATCAAAGCTTCTCTTTTTTTATATATGAAAATGCTTACTAATCACTGGCTATGTAAAGGTCTATCGGCTGGCGTTTTTATGCAAAGAAAATATATACTATACTGTATCATGTTACTGAAAAATATAGCTTGTGTGTGCAGGCAAAAACAACCCACACATTTAAAATAGTCGTTCAAGGGCAAACCCTAATTTTCTTTCAGAATCTGTCCTTAGTCCTATAACAGTGTCTGTGCTGCGAGTTGACACGGCATCACTCTATACAAAACACACACAAGCCACACAGGACTCTCCATCAAACTCACATGGACGAAGTCACAAAAAAGCACACACACACAAAGTTCCCATCTGTGCCGTCTGTTCTTGCTGTAGTCATGTCAGCGCGTCACAGCAGGTAGCAGCAACAGCCGAATGAGGTGTCAATGTGAGCTATGAAGATATGGCAGGTTTTATAAGTTCAGTGCCAGACCGCAGACTCATAGGTACCATCTTGTTTTACTGCCTCGCCACTGAACTCACCAAACCTAACCACGGCATGGCTTTAAAGCTGCACATGGACATTTATTGTTGTAGTTAATGACATTGCAGCTGCCATATCGGAATATTTTCTTTTTTATTATCTTGATGAAATCCAGTAGTTGTCATGGTGATTCGGAGCGTCTCAGGGCAAGCTCACAGAGCATTTCTCACCATGTTATGCTGACCCACTCACTCTGTGACACTGACTAACCTGCCAAGCACAAGCACAAACACAAACACAGACTTTTTCTTTCTATATAGCTGACACCGCTATACCTCAGGCCAACAGACCTGAAACACAGGAAATCATTCTGTCCGAATTATGCTCAGTTCTTCAGTCAGGAGCAGAACCAGGGTCATAGATGTATCTTTCCTCAGTATGAACTATTAATGCATAAAGGAGGACAAAAGCTAATTTAAAGGGTCCTTCTTGAGTTCACTCTTAAAAATAAAGATTCCAAAAGGGGGTTGTCGCAGCAAGAACCATTTTTGGATTTGCAAAATAACCTTTTAGTGAACATTTATTAAAAGAAAAAACATTTTAAGAATCAGTATTAATGATGATAAAGGTTCTTCACGGCGTTCCAGAATGTCTAACATTGTTTGTGTAGTATTTGTATCTCATTTATATTTCGTTTTGCACAATACATATTGTTCTAAAGCAATTATCTGGCTCTATTTGAATGTTACTTTCAGTCTCGTAAGACAGCAGAGAAATTAATATTCATAGATTTTGAAAGAGTTGAAAGACATGTAGTTTATTAGAATAAATAAAGTGTTTTAGAATGGGCCATGTCACAATTACCAGCGTAAACAAGTTGCTGTGATTTTACATTTTTCATTTACATGCAGTGCATCACATCCATGGATTTGTTTTCCGGTTTATTCCCAGCCGCCATTGGTGTGATGACTTGTATGAGGATTCCCATTGTTTGGACTCCCACTCTAGTCAGTAACTGCAGCCTTATTATTTTGGCATCTTATTACTTTCCATCTGCCGTAATTGTCTGCACAGCCATTGAATTGAAATGTTGGTATATTGTGTTGACTGTAAACAATATGCACTTATATTATGGGATTAGTTATCATGCTCTGCCACAGTTTGTGTGTTTTTGGAATTTGTAATCATTTAATGGTTCCCAAAATGTTAACTTGGATGTTACAAAATGGTGTTCCTTTAGTCATTATAATATAAAGTGTTCACATCATTCTGTCTTCTCTTAAATAAGTCTTTAAGGATTAAGATTAGATTAATTTTGAAGCCATTCATGCAACAAAAAAAAAATTGACAATGGGAAAGGTTTAGATAACGGCTTACAAACATTTCTCACAATTGTGTTTGTAAATGTCAGGACATCAAGACGAACACTATTTCACAATATCTGAAAGCGACCTAAAGCTCGGTTCTTCAGTGAGGTTGTCTGTGAGGACAGAGGAAGACAGACAGATCATCAGCGTGGAGAAGGATTAGCATGTTGCAGAACGTGATAAGGCTTATCTTTACTGCCAACTGCACAAGACGTAGAAAACTCTCTGTCACAGCTGATAAACCAGTCATCTGTGTTCAACTAAATCACTTTAAGTTGACACAACGACACCTACGTGAAGGTGAACATCATTTATTTTAAATATCGGGGGGATTGGTATTTGTTATCTGGGTTTTGGTGAGCAGGTGATGAAATCAAGTAGATTGAGGGTTTTTTTTTAAGTTTAAATATCAAACACTATACTTTCCATCACTCCCTCTCTCGCTATCTTTCAGTGAGATTTTCTATTAGAGGAATATAGGGCACCTAGTGTAACCTGACTCATTTTGTGGACAGAAGGAATTTCACGAGTTCACACTTACAAATAACACTTACACATTTGGCGTGCTGTCCAAGAGGAGGGCTCAGAGCGAGAAATTTGTCCCGAATCCAGAGTACTCCCCACATATCCCTGGCTGGGATAGGAACCTACCGAGAGTGAGAAGTTGTGGTGGAGGGATGCAGAAAACTGTTGAGGAAGGTGAGGAAGGTGAGTTGGCTATGCATATACATATTGGACTCCTCTCGTGCTGATTGGATAGATCATTTGAACGTGTTCCTCCTGAACTAAGCTAAAGTCGACAATCTCTGGTACCATCTAGCAAGCCACAGTTGTTTGTTTTGCACATTCATGATGGACAACAATTATGCATTATCATTCGCTTTATTATAACCAGTGTTAATTTTGACAGCAAATTTTGATTTAGGTGTAGTCATAGTCTTTTGACTAAAATGAGATTTAGTTTAAGTCATATTTTAGTCACCTGAATTGTTTTTAGTTTTAGTCTACAGTAGATTTAGTCTCCTAAAATATAATGAGCTTAGTTAAATTATAATACATTAATTACATAACCGACTGTCACTTGAACTGACATTTTGACATCATTTTGATTTTGACATTAAAAATACACGAAAGAGAGCTCAATTCACTTTTTTGTTTGTTTTGTTTTTTTAAAAAACATCTATATAGTTTTTATAACTTTATTTATTTCTGTTTTAGTTAGTAGGCCATATCAGGTTACGCTAAAGCTTCAAATAAATGTGTTTATTTATTTTTTTAATTTCAGTTAACATTTATTTGGATTAACGTTTATTGTGTAACCAAAAACGAATATATAATGCATGACTTTTAATTATAAACAAGCTCGAAATACACATTGACTCTTATTTTGAAATATCTGCACCTTACTATTGCAGTTGCAGGATGCCCTTTCAAGTTCAGATGAGGGAGATAAAATATGCATTGTTACAACCGTCTAAAACATATTACTATATAAACATCGTAAAGTAAACATTGTCATTATTCATCAGCATTAGTTCATAAACAACTGCCTGGCATAAATGTGCGCTATTCATTGATTGTGAGCCGCTCTGAAGCGCTGTATTGGGGATGCGTGAGCCTGAAGAACGTGCAACAGCACCGTGTTTTCCAGCACTTTCAAATCAAATGTGCTCATCTGTTACACAGGATATCAGTTCTGAATGGATCTCTTCCCTAATCGTCCCTCCCTAACATTTTCGTCATAGTTTTTGTCATCCAACACTAGTTTTTATTTAGTTATCGTCTCGTTTTCGTCAGTGAAAAAAGGTTGTTGACGAAAATTTTTCGTCAACGTAGTTAACATTCCATGATTACATGATTATAACCCCATAAAGCGAAAATGGCTGTGGCGATGAATGCGACAACTCCCATGATTCCACGCTCCATAGCTGTGTAATCAAACTATACATCTTTGTAATTGTTTTGAATAAGCGACCTCTAGTGGTGAAACTTATATACTGTTCCTTTAACACATTTCATACGCAAGTAAGATAACAAGCAAGTTTCATTTAATTTCATCACCAGAAATTAAAATTCAGCACTATATTTTGTGCACAAATTTCTAAACCAAAAACTGATTTTGTTCCATGTAATGGAAAGCATACACATGATGTAAGGGTGAATGTACTATGCATTTTTTTACCTGTCCATTATATAATAAAAAATATATGTTTTGCACCAGTATTAGTGCATCTTTAATTGCACAAAAATTAATTTTGCCCACAAAAGACTCTGATTTTGATTAAGATATGCATTTGTCCACACAATGGGTCCATGTGTGGATCACAAAGTACATTTCGTCTGCAAAAATGTTTTTGTGCATTTAATTTTTGATTGAACATGTCAAGAGATACATTTTGTTAACAAAAAGCTCAATGTGTGGAGGATATTTTACAAAATGTACTTTGATATGAAGTACTTTTATCATAGTTTTTGTCAGTCATTATTGTTGTTTTATGGAAAAGAGTGATGATTATTCAGAATTAGTGTTTACAGCAATATAGGTTTTTGGAATGGCATGAGTAAATATTGTTTACTATTTTTGAATGGTGTGTTTTATAGCCTATTTTCTCCAGATGTTATTATTATTATTATTATTATTATTATTATTATTATTATTATTATTAATGTTATCTTTTTTTTATCTGTTTTGTAAGTTTTGCTCAGGCAATAAACAACAGATAATCTTGCTGAAGTTTTGAATGTTGCTTTTGAGCAACTGAACTATTCATGATCAATCAACATTTCACATTCTACCTGTCTCTATTTTATCTTGCTCTCACTTTTACTCAATTCTCCACTTCACTCGGTCCTACACCTTGGTGACAGAGGACTAGAGATGAGACTAGATGGTGTGTGCATGTGCATGTGTGTGTGTGTGTGTGTGTGTGTGTGTGTGTGTGTGTGTGTGTGTGTGTGTGTGTGTGTGTGTGTGTGTGTGTGTGTGTGTGTGTGTGTGTGTGTGTGTGTGTGTGTGTGTGTGTGTGTGTGTGTGTGTGTGTGTGTGTGTGTGTGTGTGTGTGTGTGTGTGTGTGTGTGTGTGTGTGTGTGTGTGTGTGTGTGTGTGTGTGTGTGTGTGTGTGTGTGTGTGTGTGTGCGTATGTGTGTTGAATGGAAAGAGGTCACATGCAATGTTCAGTCTCAAAGCTACTCATAGTCAGACATTTAAATGGAGCCTCTGCCTCTCAGATAACTCATAACTCATTGCATGCTGATATACTGATACATTTAAAATGTATTGCAGTATTTTCAAATAACATTTGCATATGTATGGTAATTTAAATACTCATTTGAATACAGGTTTTCAAGAAAGTGTGATCATGCATGAATCATGTCTACTGGCTATTTACAGACAGGCATTATGATCTAATATATTTTCACGAGTTTGTGTGTCCATATAATCTTAGTGAAAGTGGTAAACAGATTTGGCTTGCTGTCTGCTATAGAGGGGCTCGGAGAGGATATTCTACCCAAGCTCCGATTGCCCCCCTATAACAGGCAAAATTGTACAAAAGGAGGAGCAGGGGAGGAGGAGGGTTGCTGCAGGAACTTAAAATGGGAAGAAGTAAGCTGCTGGTTTTATACCTTGGTATTAATTGGAAGATTAGATGGCCGTACTCCTCCTGAAATTACGTTTAATAACTTCACTTATATGTGAGCAGGTGCATCAGTCACAATTTTGGTCAGGGTGGAAGAATATCTTACAGCTTTATTTGTATCCACATATATATGATTTGTTTGTGAGATGTCAACATTTGATTGGAAGTCCTAAACTGCACCTTGGAGAGTTGCTGGGTTACTTTTCTCAAAGAACTCTTCTTTCCTCTTTCATTCTCTCACTTCTGAGATACTTAAGCCAGGGCAAAACCCCTTAGCCTGTCGCTTATTGATTCTTTCAACAATCCTCTCATTCCTGTTGGGCTGAAATTGAGCAATTTTACATCTTCCCTGTTTTACTCTGTCAGCACCTGGTCAAGTAGAAAGTATCAAGCAGTGGTGATTAAGGAAGCGGACATGATGATGAAGATTATTGTAGCACCTGGAACATTTTCCCATCATTGTCGTAATGTTCATCAACGAGGTATACCTTCTGGGATGAGGGTTGTCTTGTTATAATGTTGATAATGGTGTGAATTTCAGTGCTCATGAGCTGTAGTTGAGAGTCCTTTCCTTTGTGTAGCCCTTTAAAAGATCACTGCATCAGGACTTTGAGAACCCTGGAGATTCAGCAGTAGTGAACTGGCTTCAGGTTCCACATAAACAATGGATGAGAGAGAGAGGAAGATGATAAAGATCAGAAAGCAGTTTTATGCTAAAGCGTTGAACTCTGGAATTATGCTAAATTTTCTACAATCAAACATGGAGGGTTTTTTGTTTTTGAAATTATCCACTTTTCTATATAATATGGGTCTTTTTGAACACATACTGTTGCTGTTACCTGTGTTTTCATATACTATCTTCTTCATTTTTTCCAAGTAAATAGGTTTGAATTATAAAATGGCACTGAATGAACAATGGGATCATTGTCTGTACGCTAAAGTGCACTTTTGCTGTTTTTTTTTTCTTTTTTTTGTGCAGTTTTTTAATCTCAGTCTGTGCATCTGTATGAGACTGAGACTTAGCTGGCATGATGCAATGAATAAAAGATGAACTGCTTCTCTCTTTCTCTGTCTCTTTGCTTGAGGTGTTGTGGCCTGTTCTCTGTTCAAAGAGGATAGTTTGCATAATTACAGCCATCAGACTGCCAATCAATCCATACAGTTGCAGTGATCTCTGTGACTTTGTGTAGTTTTACTCTAATAGTATAATTGGTGCAAATATTATAAGTAACATTTATCCTTGTCCTTGAATAGATTAGATTAAATATAAAGACACGTGTGTGTGTGTGTGTGTGTGTGCGTGCGTGCGTGCGCGCGTGCGTGCGTGCGTTCATGCGTGCGTGTGTGTGCGTGTGAGAGAGATATATAATAAATATAATTACATTTAATATAATATGCTAATATAATATAATATAATAATTAATGAAAACAAAATGAAAAAGAAAATAATGCTGGAATAGGTGTTAGTGAGCGATGCTCACTCTGTAGTCTGTGTGGGTCCTAACACCCCAGTATAGTGATGGGGACAGTGTACTGTAACAAGCACCGTCCTTCGGATGAGACGTTAAACCGAGGTCCTGATTCTCTGTGGTCATTAAAAATCCCAGGATGTCCTTCGATAAAGAGTATGGGTGTAACCCCGGCATCCTGGCCAAATTTGCCCATTGGTCCCTGTCCATCATGGCCTCCTAATCATCCCCATATATATATATATATATATATATATATATATATATATATATATATATATATATATATATATATATATATATATATATATATATATACGATTGGCCTTATCACTCTGTCTCCTCTCCACCAATAAGCTGGTGTGTGGTGGCCGTTCTGGCGCAATATGGCTGCCGTTGCATAATCCAGGTGGTGCTGCACATTTGTGGTGGTCGAGGAGATTTCCCCCTTCCATATGTAGTATGGAATGTGCCATATGTTGGCACTTTGAGTGCCTAGAAAAGCGCTATATAAAAGTAACAAATTATTATTATTATTATTATTATTATTATTATTATTATTATTATTATTATTATTATTATTATTATTATTAAAGAAAGTCTAACTATAATAAATAAAGTACAACCAATGAACACATTCACACACATTCAATTATATCAGTGAAATAACCATGGCACTTTTAAAGCATTTATTTATCTTTGTTAATGTTAATTTCAACATTTACTAATGCATTATTAAAATCTTGTTAACATTATTTCATGCACTGTTAACTAACATGAACAAACCATGAAGAGCTGTATTTTTATTAACTAACATTAACAAAGATTAACTAATGCTGAACAGGGGTGTTGTTAGTTCATGTTAACTAATGTTAACTAATACAACCTTATTGTAAAGTGTTACCAATTAAATGACTAATATGTTTGTGGGGAACTCGTATTTAAGTCTGTTATGCGCATAAAACAATCCTACTGTTAAAGATTGCATTCGTACCGTTCGGTAGCCTACACACGTGCACCGTACCGAAAGCCCTGTACCGGAGCGGTTCGATACTAATACATGTACCGTTACACCACTACTGGTTGCCAAATTTTCTTTAGTGAAAACTGAATAATAGCTTGAATAACTTTTATTTCAAGGCTATATGAGCTGCTGCAAGCCACTCAAAAGACGCTTTACCTTCACAAATGAGGTTTATTGTCAAGTAGCACTTTTGCACAAGAAATGATTAACCAGGACCATCGTCCCTTGCTAAAATTCTTTAAAATGTCTTTAGCACCAGCAAAAAACTTTGCTGATTCCGTTTGCTGAACAAGTGCTCATAGAGCACTAAAGTATTAATTTCTACAGGCTGCAACTCCAAGGTCCTTTTCTTCATTCCTGTGCCCAATTGGCTGTGACGGACCACCACCATGAACCAATCAATACTATCAATAGCCACAACCGCAATGTGCCTCTGCTTCTCCCTTATCTGAATAAACAAGGAAAACTTTATATAGTATAGACCATCAGGTGCACTTATCTATACAATGCAGGGCCTTAAATGCATGACGATTGATCGTTTTAAATGTTGATGTCAATGGAAATGCTTTTATAAATCACCTTGTTCCTAAACAGGGACATAATAGTTGAAGGTTAATACAATACTTCACATTGTACTGTGATTGTGCCTTTCAATTACTGCCATATTTCTCTCTCTAGGTCAGTCCATCTCCTTGGCAAAATCAAATTCATTGTCTGTGAATATTTATATAGTCGTCCAATTTCCATTGTGCTTTTACCCTCTTTCTTTCTCTCATTAATTTTTTTATTTAATTTTACATTTGCTCTTTTTCTTAAGTTTCCCTTCATATTCCCTTTCTTAAGTTTCCATTCATAATGGTTTCAGTTCCTTCTGTTACATTTCATGACAATTAGACAGAAAATTGACAAAATAAATATAATTTTTCTTATTACATGTACTTGTGCATTTCACACAAGTATCTGATAGTGCTGACAAAAAGTTGCAACATTTGTGTAACTTTTTAAAAGATGTATATTAATAAAAGTAACATTGCTTTGGTTAGGAGATAATATATATATCAAAGTAATGTTTTTCCTTTAATTAATAAATATTTGTGAATTATGATGTAATGTCATAAATGCAAATAACTATATATGAATGTAATATGTGTATGCACATACATGTATACAACGATCAGGCATAACATTGTGACCACTGACAGATGAAGTGAATAAAACTGATTATCTCTTCATCACGGCACCTGTTAGTGGGTGGGATATATTAGGCAGCAAGTGAACATATTGTCCTCAAAGTTGATGTGTTAGAAGCAGGAATAATGGGCAAGAGTAAGGAGTTTGACAAGGGCCAAATTGTGATGGCTAGACGACTGGATCAGAGCATCTCCTAAACTGCTGCTCTTGTGGAGTGTTCCCGGTCTATACAGTGGTCAGTATCTATCAAAAGTGGTCCAAAGAAGGAACAGTGGTGAACCGGCGACAGGGTCATGGGAGGCCAAGGCTCATTGATGCACGTGGGGAGCAAAGGCTGGCCTGTGTGGTCCAGTTAAACAGATGAGCTACTGTAGCTCAAATTGCTCAAGAGGTTAATGCTGGTTCTGATAGAAAGGTGTCAGAAAACACAGTGCATTGTAGTATGTTGTGTATGAGGCTGCATAGCCGCAGACCAGTCAGGGTGCCCATGCTTACCCCTGTCCAACGCCAAAAGTGCCAACAATGGGCACCTGAGCATCAGAACTGGACCACGGAGCAATGGAAGAAATGTGGCCTGGTCTGATGAATCACGTTTTCTTTTATATCATGTGTCGTGGATGGCCGGGTGCGTATGTGTTGCTTACCTGGGGAACACATGGCATCAGGATACACTATGGGAAGAAGGCAAGCCGGCGGAGGCAATGTTCTGCTGGAAAACCTTGGGTCCTGCCATCCATGTGAATGTTACTTTGACACGTACCACCTTCCTAAGCATTGTTGCAAACCATGTACACCCTTTCATGGAAATGGTATTCCCTGGTGGCTGTGGCCTGCCACAAATCAAAAATGGTTCAGGAATGGTTTGAGGAGCACAACGTTTAAGGTGTTGACATGGCCTCCAAATTCCCCAGATCTCAATCCAATCGAGCATCTGTGAGATGTGCTGAACAAACAAGTCTAATCCATGAAGGTCCTACCTCGCAACTTACAGGACTTAAAGGATCTGCTGCTAACATCTTGGTGTCAGATACCACAGCACACCTTCAGGGGTCTAGTGGAGTCCATGCTTCTAAATGGAATAAATGTATACAATAAATGGAATGGTTGAATGGTAGAATGGTAGATTTGTTTTAATAATATTCTAGTGTTTTTAAAATGGAAAAGTTGCTATTGACAGATGTGGGTCATGTTTTGTTCCATGAATCAGTGTGAATTGCTTCAAACAAGGTTACAAATGATTTTCGAACAGTAGGTATATTACTACAGATGGAGACAGAATGTTCTTCTTTGCCATACATTGCCACCGCAGGGCAGAAAAGAGCAATATAGGTTCATCTGTGCCTGAGGCCTGAAACATTGTTTAGTGGAAATTACCTGCTATCATTGAATCCAACAGCATATCATGGTGAGGACAAGAGTGCAGCATAAAGGTCACTAGAGAAGGAGACTGTCAAATGATTATTAAATAAAGGACAGACATTTAAACACCCTTTAGGCTACTGACAGCAGTTCACTTGCTCCTTTAATTAAAGAGATGTGTATTCATGTGTACAGTGCATCTGGAAAGTATTTACAGCGCTTCACTTTTGCCACATTTATGTTACAGCCTTATTCCAAATTTGATTAAATTAATATTTTTTTCCTCAATTCTACAAACAATACCCCATAATGACAACATGAAATAAGTTTGTTTGAAATTCAAATTTATTACAAATATAAAATGAAAGAAAAAAAAAAGAAATGAAAAGAATCACATATACATAAGTATTCACAGCCTTTTCTCAATACTTTAATTTACAATTACAATTTTTTTTTTACAATTACAGCCTCTACAGCCTCAGTCTTTTTGAGTATGATGCTACAAGCTTGGCACACCTATTTTTGGGCAGTTTCTCTCATTCTTTGCACAACCTCTCAAGCTCCATCTGGCTGGGCCACTCAAGGACATTCACAGAGTTGTCCTGTAGCCACTCCTTTGTTATCTTGGCTGTGTGCTTAGGGTCGTTGTCCTGTTGGAAGATGAACCTTTGCCCCAGTCTGAGGTCCAGAGCGCTCTGGAGCAGGTTTTCATCAAGGATGTCTCTGTACATTGCTGCATTCATCTTTCCCTCGATCCTGACTAGTCTCCCAGTTCCTGCCGCTGAAAAACACCCCCACAGCATGATGCTGCCACCACCATGCTTCACTGTAGGGATGGTATTGGCCAGGTGATGAGCAGTGCCTGGTTTCCTCCAGACATGACGCTTGCCATTCAGACCAAAGAGTTCAATCTTTGTTTCATCAGACCAGCTCATTTTGTTTCTCATGGTCTGAGAGTCCTTCAGGTGCCTTTTGATAAACTCCAGGTGGGATGTTGCAGAGATGGTTGTTCTTCTGGAAGGTTCTCCTCTCTCCACAGAGAAACACTGGAGCTCTGTCAGAGTGACCATTGGGTTTCTTGGTCACCTCCCTGACTAAGACCTTTCTCCCCCAATCGCTCAGTTTGGCCGGGCGGCCAGCTCTAGGAAGAGTCCTGGTGGTTCCAAACTTCTTCCATTTACGGATGATGGAGGCCACTGTGCTCATTGGGACCTTCAATGCTGCAGAAATTTTTCTGTACCCTTCCCCAGATCTGTGCCTTGATACAATCCTGTCTCGGAGGTCTACAGACAATTCCTTGGACTTCGTGACTTGATTTGTGCTCTGACATGCACTGTTAACTGTGGGACCTTATATAGACAGGTGTGTGCTTTCCAAATCATGTCCAATCAACTGAATTTACCACAGGTGGACTCCAATCAAGTTGTAGTAACATCTCAAGGATGATTAGTGGAAACAGGATGCACCTGAGTTCAATTTTGAGTGTCATGGCAAAGGCTGTGAATACTTATGTACATGTGATTTCTTTCGTTTTTTTTGTGGTTTTTTTATACATTTGCAAATATTTCAAACAAACTTCTTTCACATTGTCTTTATGGGGTATTGTTTGTAGAATTGAGGAAAAAAATAACTGGTTTAATCCATTTTGGAATAAGGCTGTAACAGTGTAACACTGAAATAGTTAAGCGCTGTGAATACTTTCCGGATGCACTGTAAATATGCAGTTTGCACTCCAGTATAATCTGTTAGTGGATTCAAGTACTGTAAATTGGGAAGATTCATACTAATTGAACTATTAAACTGTGCAGAACTTTATGAGCTGCAGTTTATTGAAGCATCTACTGTGAAAGATTTGGTAATAGTGACAGGAATGTGGTTATGTGTGTGTGTGCATCTGGCTGTCAAGGCCACACACCTATAAACAACACTAACACTCCTAGACAAGAGCGTGCTGAGTCTTCTAGGAGATGACTTATGTGCTTTGTCTATCACATTCTTCTCTTTCTCTCTCTCTCTCTCTTGACTCATGATTGAAAGAAAACTTCAGCACCATCTACAGGGGATGAATAATAGACCAAGTTAAAAGACTTTAAGAATAGTGACAGCTCTTCATTTTACTACAAACTAAGGACACAAATCTGTAGGGCTATGTAACATCTTTCCAAACACATGTGAGCAGGTTTATCATACAGCAGAAGGTATTTCTCAGGTGCCAGAAGGTTTCTACCAGTCCAGTTTAGACCAGCATATATGGTCACACTCTTTTTGAGCAATGTTCCTGGGAAATGTTGCCGAGCGATGTTGCTTGTGCACTTTCCCACTGAGAATGGGCAAAAAAATTCTATCTGGATACTTTAGATCGGTCGTGGGCCCTGTGCCTGTTGACGGCAACATTGCCAAGCAACATTGCTCAAAAAGTTGCGCTGTGTATCATCACCTTTAAGACCTGTTCACACCAAGGACAATAACCACAACCCCAAATCAGAAAAAGTTGGGACAGTATGGAAAACGCAAAAAAACAAAACAAAGAAGTGATTTCTAAATTTACTTTGACTTGTATTTCATTGCAGACAATATGAACACAAAATATTTAATGTTTTGTCTGGTCAACTTCATGTCATTTGTAAATATGCATCCTTTCCTGTCATTCAGACCTGCAACACATTTAAAAAAAAGTTGGGACAGTAAAGCATTTACCCCTTTGTAATGTTGCCATGCCTTTTCACAACACTTAAAAGATGTTTAGGGACTGAAGACACCAAGTGATGAAGTGTTTCAGGTGTAATTTTGTCCCATTCTTCCTGCAAACAAGTCTTAAGGTGGGCAACAGTATGGGGTCTTCGTTGTCGCATTTTGCGCTTCAAAATGTTTCTCCACACATTCTCTATTGGAGACAGGTCGGGACTGCAGGCAGGCCAGTCAAGTACCCGTACCCTCTTCCTCCGCAACCAGGACTTTGTAATGTGTGCAGAATGTGGTTTTGCATTGTCTTGTTGAAATATGCATGGACGTCCCTGGAAAAGATGTCTTCTTGAAGGCAGCATATTATGCTCCAAAATCTCTATGTACTTTTCAGCATTAATGGTGCCTTCACAGAAGTGCAAGTTACCTTTGCCAAGGGCACGGACACAACCCCATAACATGACAGACCCTGGCTTTTGGACTTGTTGCTGGTAACAGTCTGGATGAACCATTTCTTCTTTGGTCCGGAGCACACGGCGTCCATTCCTCCCAAAATATACCTGAAATACTGATTCATCTGACCACAGTACACGTTTCCACTGTGTGATGATCCATCCCAGATGCCTCCGAGCCTAACCTGACAGGAGTGCAGTAACAGTGCTTGCTGACTTAGCCCGGCTTCCAGAGATGAAATATGGATCGGTCTTTCATTTTTATATTATATTTTATTCCTTTCATATTTCCTTTTACTGAAACACTAAAGAATTGTATGAATATTGGCTGTACTATTGTCTGTACCTCTCACTGAGAGAAAGCACGTTATCAGTATGTTTTGGGGAGCATTCTGGTTAGAGCTGGAACTCACCAACTCCAAGCTTGGAGAGACTGTGTCTCTGTTGTATGTGCGTAATATTCTGTGTTACAGATCAGTATTGGAGGTGGATTACAGGCATCCAAAGAGATGGGTGGACTTGTTGTTCTGGACAAGCTGGCGCCTGCTCCAGATCTGTAAGGTCACTACGTGCCTAATTCCGGGGTGAAAGCATCAACAAGTGATCTATGGACACGTGAATCTGATTAACTGACAATGTGTGGAAATTTTACCATGACTGTTCATTTTCTCTGAGCCAATCAGAATCATCCAGTGACGTGGCTAAACCTTGAAAACGGTATAACTGTTGAGAAATTGTATGTACGATAGGCGGGTAGAGGAAGTGCGGCCTACGTACTCCTTGTGAGACTTGAAGCTGGCTTCTGCTGATGAAACTGCAAACTATTGTTCAGTACATTTTTCTTTAATTAATTGCACTCCTGACTCTTGGTCTTCATTCTTCACTACTGGTCTTGGGTCATAAACTGTTAACCCCTTACAGTGTGAACGGGCCTTTAGGGTAAATTTACATGACAACAGTGTACAAAAAACAATGTAATATAGTTCTTTGTTCAGGGAAGAAGGAGGTGGGCCGGGAACCAGCGAACGTTCAAAAGATTTTAAGAAACAAATAAACAAACTGAAAGTAAAAACGGCAGCCTCCTCACGGACGACTGCCGCACACACATAACAAAACGCAAACAAAACACGACACATAAAATCCAGGCCTGGTCCTCTCTCGTCCTTCACTGTCGTCGCTCCTCCTTTTATGTTTCTGTCGCTCGAAACTGGTGTGACGCACCGGCCTCGCGCCGCTCACTCACGACTCTCGCTCACCCTGCTTGTCACAAACAGAAATAAGTTTTTTTTTGCGTATAGATGACACATTTATCAAATGAGTCCTGTTCACACGAAAACAACTGAAAACGCTGTATTATGCATGCCAGGCCGGTAGTTGGTAATGCACAGGTATCATACACAGGTAATCAGTCCAATCAGGCAAAGACAGGAGAGACAGGCAAAAGGGTGATCCACAGAACAGGCAAGAAATCCAAAACCAGAGACATGAAACCAGGAAAAACGCTCAGAAACGCAGTGTTACACAAAACAAGACTTCGCAATGAATGACTGAGATAACCAGGCTATTATAGGGTGAAGTGAACAGGGAAATGAGACACAGGTGTAAACAGTGAGTGCTAATGAGTCCAGGCAAAGGGGTAATGTAAATGGGTAATGTAGTGTATGAAGGAGTGACAGTCCGGGGTTGAGTGCCCTCTGCTGGTAATCATGGGCACTCACACTGGTGAATTGTGACAACATGTAATATATGTGGGTTAGGGTTAGGACACTGTAAAATAAAGTGTTACCAAAGGTAGTTTTCAAGTGTTTTCCAAAAGTTTCTTGTCTTCACATTGAAATATCAGAAAATGCGAAAATCATCTTAATGTTGATGGCCCCCGTTGACTTCAGTCAGTGGGGTCCATCAACTGTTTGGTTACCAGCATTCTTCATAATGTCTTCTTTTGTGTTCAGCAGAAGAAAGAAATTCATACAGGTTGACAGAATTTTCATTTTTGGGTGAACTATCCCTTTAAGAATCTTTTGTGAAATGGAAAGGTTCCATGAATATTAAAGGTTTTCAAACAATGCCAATAAAGAACCATTATTTTTTTAAAGTGTAAGCTGGTTTGTGCTAGTTTGGTCTATAGCTGGTGGCACAGCATAACCATGGTCTTTCTGATAAAGCTGGTTACTGTAGTTAAGGTAGCCTGGTAAGGACACCAGCATCCAGAACACAATATAGTGGTCAATTTGTTCTCCAAAAGGACACATTCAAGTTCTTGTTTCTTATCTGCCTTATGGTTTAGATCCCGAGGGTTGCATCAAAAGATTTATGGCTTGATATTTAGAAACCCTGGGTGAATATTCTGCCTAAAAGATATGGAGAACCTGTTAAATAGCCATTAGTGTGTGTTGCTATGTGAATGAGAGAGCGGCTGATCCCCCATCACCTCTTACAGCTGTATAATGTCATAATGTTCTGAAAAGAAGTAGACGACTTGACCGAAGAATCCTCCCTGACCTGTATAAATGAAGACAAATGGAAGGAGGAGAACGTCCTTAAATGTGATGTTTGCTCGCTTAATGACTGTGTTTGTTCCCGTTGTCTGTGATTGAGTGTATTCATTAGGCTTGATGCGCCCACTGACGTCTCTGGCAGCAGAACACAAAGGCCTTTGACCATCTCTGCTGCACGTTAATGGAATCTGAACTACATTAAAGGTCGAGAAACCGAGAAAAGCATCAAACTTTATGTAATTGGAATCGCTTTAGGCTCCGGTTTCCTTGCTCGGTGCTCTTTGCTTGTATTCATTAATAACACTATACATGAAAAAATACAACATTAAGGAAGAAAAGTGTTCACTTTAGAACAACATGAAAGATAATGATACATTATTTAAGCAACCTCACCATTGCAAGTCATGGATTACTTTGATTTATTTTTACTTTTCATGCAACCAAATGAGCTTACATAATCAGCTATATTTCCCCAGTATTGCTGAGTGCAGACATCACGCAAAATACTCTGTTTATACAAATTAGCTTAATGGTAAAATGCCAAGTGCAGCACCACTGCAACCATCTGTGAGTGTATATCAATCAGTTCCATAGCTGAAAACATAATGGAATCATAAATACAGATATTTCAAGAAATGCTAAATGATATCTCTATGTATAATTCTTTTACGTTTTCAGTCATGGAACTCTGATGACGATGATATTTATTTTATAACATATTTATAAGAACTAAGACTTTTCATTTTGGATAAATTGTAAAGGGGTATAGCTAGATTTTTGATAATCTGCATAAGGATCTGGTCTAATTCATCCAGAGGACAAATAACTGAAGTTTGGGTGGGGAAAAAAAATTTTCAGACCTATTAATTAGTTCATAAATCTCATTTTACCACCCTGAAATTGGATGTATTATTAATTATTCAAGAATAGAACCAATTTCAAATGATCAAGAATAACTAAACGGATAGTCACAACAGCAATTTTTAGTCTTAGCATGAAATGTGGGGCAACAGACGAACGTAATGTGTTAGCAAATGAAGTGCTTTTACTGACGCAGCTCATTTACTTTTTATAGGGACATTTTGTACTACACTGCATTTAAAAGGTCTTTTGAGTAGAATCAAAGGTCAATGACTGAACGCATGACAGTGAGCAAATATGGTGCAACCTTGATCACTTAACTGCCTTTTTACTGTACCTTTATTACAGAATCTACTTCATATGTTTTCAGCAATTTCATAAGGAAATATCCTTAACATATCTTGAAGTAGGGTTCCGTTTTAATCACTTTGGCATTATTTGCATGAGTATGTGGTTTTCAAATGGTTATGTCTAAATTAAATATTATAAACAGGATCAGCGAATTTAACAAATTCTTTGTACTGCGTTTATATCATAAGCTCAATTGTTTGCTGTATCGTATGCAAGCATTTCCAATATAACATAGAACAGGATAGACTGTAAGAACAAGGAGGCAGTCAATTAATTTGTGTAAAAGAGGTCCCTGAAAAAGTGGTGATGATGGCACCATGAATACATATTACTGGCTTTATAGATTTTATGTCAACTTGGTTAGATAATGTAAGTGTATATCCTAATGTGATGGGAAAACTTGAATGTTTGACTATCGCTGTGATACAAGTTGGAAGTAACACTTTTGTACCAAACGTTTTGAATACCACCTACCACCAATAGCTACCAAAGTGAAAAAAATGTCCCAAGCTCTCTCTCAGACTTTTAAAGACAAATTTATAACATGACTGATGTTTAAAAAATGTGTCCAATTAGTTTATTGAAGTTATTGTCACATTAGATGGGTTAACCAAGCAATAAGGATTAAAGGGTTAGTTCACCCAAAAATGAAAATTCTGTCATTAATTACTCACCCTCATGTCGTTCGACACTCGTAAGACCTCCGTTCATATTCGGAACACAAATGAAGATATTTTTGTTGAAAGCTGATGGCTGAGAAAGGCTTCAGACAGGCCTCCATTGGCATTCAGTACATTCACACTCACAAGACCCATAAAAGGCACCAAAAACGTCGTTACAAAGTCCATCTCACCACAGTGGCTCTACAATAATTTTACGATGCAACAACAATAGTTTTTGTGCGCAAAAAAAAATCAAAATAACACCTTTATCCAACTTGTTATTGTCTACCGTGTATGCCTCCACGATTCATGCGCGAGAATATGACGTAGCGCCAGCGTTCGGGAATCCATGAAATGCACACTTAAGCCCCCTTTTGAGCATGTCGCCGAGACCTAAAGCACGATCAATGTAGAATCCAACAGCTTAGACACGCGCGTCTTCCTCTGCTTGTAAACAAATCGCTTCTGGGTCATGTGTCCGAACGCCGGATCTGCGTCATATTCTCGCGCATGCGTCGTGGAGGCACACACGGAAGACAATAACAAGTTGGATAAAGGTGTTATTTTGATTTTTTTTTTGCGCACAAAAATTATTGTTGTCGCATCGTAAAATTATTGTAGAGCCACTGTGGTGAGATGGACTTTGTAACAACGTTTTAAGTGCCTTTTATGGGTCTTGGGAGTATAAGTGTACTGAATGCCAATGGAGGCCTATCTGAAGCCTTTCTCAGCCATCAGCTTTCAACTAAAATATCTTCATTTGTGTTCCGAATATTAACGGGTGTCGAACGACATGAGGGTGAGTAATTAATGACAGAATTTTCATTTTTGGGTGAACTAACCCTTTAAGTAGGCTAGTGTTCTTTGTTCATTTTGAGTTGTATGTCCCCCTTGCAATAGCGTTGCTGGCACAATTTTAATACAGACTTTGTCCTACCATTAAGAGTCCTGATTCAGTCATTGTGTAGTAGCCTATGGGGAATCAATTGGTTTCATTCTGCTTGCTAATCAATCATTGTATCATCTCCAATATTAGAAAGCTGATAAGTAGGGTACTACTACTAGCATTCTAATTGGGAAAATTGGCAGAGACAAATTGCAGTATAGGTACCAGGCTTGAGGAAGACAGATTGCAAAACGGTGTTCACACCTCTAGTAACCCTGTTACAGCTGGCAATAATGGGTGAATTTCGCTTTCCATGTATTGGATTTTATTTTATTTGAAGTCCAGCATATGGGCTAACACTGTGTTTGTGATTTAAAATCTAATCTTGTGGGTGGTTTCAATAAGCAAGACATCATATGGCTGCTAGTTGGCTTCCCCTCATTCCCAGTGCGTGGTTTGATCTCATTTGCTCAAATCCCGTTGTTACTAGTTAACAAGTAAAGCAGCGCTGTCTGGGATTTGAAGTCTTTAAATGTCGAATCCCTCGTGCCAAAGAGGGAATGTCTAAGAAATGTAAAACTCCAATGCCCATGATGCACTGCGAAGCAGGAATTCAGGCATGTGAACGCCGTATGATTCTCGAAGCGCTTCCTGAATAGCGCTGCAGATGCACACACTTACGCATTGTTTACTAATTCGCTTCTCGTGTGTCAGAATGAAAATGCAGTTTTTAATTTTGATTTCTTTTTTTGTTATTGGAGCAATGGCGGGGAAGTACTCGAAAGAAATGAATGAACAAAAGGCATCTGATAAAAGCAATAATCAGGTGGAATTCAGGATTGCCAAACTTAATCAGATCTGGGAAAAGGCGATAAGGGTAAGTGATGTGACCGATTAAAAATATACAATCTATGAATATTGATTTTGACTAGAGTTATCAGATGTTCTGATTGTCATTCTTCTTGTGTCACTGTATTTACATCTCATTCTAGTATTTCATTGCTGCTCTTGAGAATTATAATGCTTCTGCCCATCACCTGTTCTGCTTTAGATGCAGCTTGCACCAGTAAGGCTGTCAGAACTGCACAGTGACTTGAAGATCCAGGAGAAAGATGAACTTCAGTGGAAAAAACTGAAAGCAGAAGGATTGGACGAGGATGGGGAGAGAGAAGCCAAGCTCAGACGCAATTTTAATAGTATGATTTGACTCTTTTTGTTTGGTTTATATAGTGTTACATATGAAAATGCTTGACAAACACAGTTCTTTGTTGACATATGTATTATTGCAACTGGAAGTTATAGTGTATAGATATAAAACTTTACTTTGTTGCACAGTTATTCTTGCAAAGTATGGAATGGATGGGAAAAAAGACACTCGGACATTGGACAGCAACAGACTGAAAGATCATGATGTTAAAGAGGGAGATACATTTGATGACCCAAGGCTGGACAAGCTGTGGAACAAGGTAACCGATGTGACAAAACAACCACTAGAGTGTGAATGTGTAACTCATTTGCAGGTTTAAAGACTTGCTCACTTATTACTAACTTTGCTTAAATGTTCTCTTCAACCTTTGATCGTCAGGCCAAGACTTCTGGAAAGTTCTCTGATGAGGAACTCCAGACCCTTCAGAGAGAGTTCAAGCACCACATAGACAGAGTCAATGAGTATAACATTGTCATGGACACTGTCAGCCGGACAGAAGGTAAGAGTTTTGTCGTGTTTAGTGCCAAGATATCTCATAGAATCATAACATAGGACCTCTAATTGGAATATCCAAAATCCTTAAAGTTGGCTTGAAAAATGGAAGTTGCGATAATCTTTTCTTCCCTATTGTGACTTGCATCTGAGTGAAACGGCTTCTCGAACAAGAAAAAATGTCTGATGGGACTTGATTTTGTCCATTGTACAACGATTTCCCATACAACGATGTAACCCGCTGCTTTAACCACTGTAGTACAATGTGTCGTTGGAGATATTAACTAGTTAGTCACACAACCATAGTAGCATGGGACCTACGTCTTTTAAACCATGTTGATTTAACAATAAAGAAATTAGGTTAATGACATCACGTAGGTGGTGGAGTAATAAATTCTGCTGAATATTCAAAAATATCGTAATTAATGTCCAATTATTGAAATTCACTTACACACATAACAAAAAGCGGTTCATTTTTAATTGAGACATGCACTTTATTTAGTCATCAGTTTTCTCCAAAGTATAATTTCTGCTGGAACGAACAAGGACTAATTCACTATTTTTGTTCCTCAATGTTTTGTTTTAATTTGATGTTTGATTCACGTTAAAAATATATAGAATGAAATGTATGTATATTTAATAGGGGTGTAACGGTACACGTATTCGTACCGAACCGTTCGATACAGGGCTTTCGGTAAATTTTACTTAACCTGTTAGTGATGTCTTGATTATTTAATGCTATGTTTAGATAAATCTGTCATGAAAAGGACAGTCACTAAGATTATATTTCAACAACGAATTGGAGAAAAAAACATAATTTTATAATTATATTTAGGAGTTCATGCAAAAACATGAAGTTCATGCCTTATGTGAAGTTTACATCTTTGTACACAATGTGTTATTTGAGTGTTGATTATCCTATATCTAAACATGAATATCAGCTGAATATAGGCTCATAGTTTGGCTATATATAGGCTGAATTATAGTAATAATGTGTAAGTAAAGGCTCCCTTTATAGTTTACAGCATTATCTTTAAGAAACTTTTAGTTATAATTTAATTCATTTAAGGACAGAGACCATTTTTTCAGTAAACCACTGTTTAATAAAAAATAAATAAAAAGGCATTTTTTAAAACTGCTGTACTGAACCGTGACTTCAAAACCGAGGTACGTACCGAACCGTCAGTTTTGTGTACCGTTACACCCCTAATATTTAAATAAAATGAAAGATACAAAATGTACTGCATGTTAGCTTGCCTATTGTGCCCCAAGAGCATGATCTGTTTAAAGGGATACTTCACCACTGGGAAGATGAATGTGTATTTAAATTGGGTAATTTATGTAGTAGAAATGTGAAATTATTTTAGAAGATGGTGCCTTCTAGACTGAGAAAAGCCAGAAAATGTATTTTTGGCTCATGTGGATGAAAGACAACAACTCCCAGAATGCACTTGCTTCGCTGCCCTACGAGGCCACTCCCAAGCCATGGCTACCGGTTATCACTTGTCCTCCACGGCACCACCCCACCGTTGTTTTGATTTTTATAGTAATAAAATAATTTAGTTCAGTTAGAGAATAGACACTACAATTAAAAAACTGAACGTGTCTGTTCAATACACTGTGAGCCAAACGAGAGTCGCAGCACAAACACAGCAGGAGTCAGAGCTGAGCTGAGTTAAGCACGGCATTCATTCACGGCCTCACAGTCATTCACGGTGCGTGTCCAGTCTGGCACGTTTTCAGTTCATGCCTGTGGAAGCTTAACTTTCATATGAATTCATTGAAATCACTCGATTTGCTCCGCACCGCTCCGTTATGATGAATACCTGAGCGACCGTGCGCATTTACATTCTGTGAGTGAGATCCCACCCCCTGTGGGCGGGTTGATGACATGCGGAACTAGCTCCTACTACTGGCTGTAGTCTCTAGCACCATCATTTGAATATACTACCGGGTTTTTACTGATACAAAGCTTAATGCTAATCGCTGAAGTAACCCTTTAAGTCCGCATGTCATACTAACAAGAAACTATGCTTCTAATCACAGGTCGAGAGCTGTAGTTCCAACCACACAAATTTGCAATGTTTGTTTGCGACTGTTTGTTGGAACTGTGGTTTTGAGAAACACTGAAACATTTAACTGTGTTAGTAATTTCAGAACTTGCAAACATAGTTGGCTAACACTGCTTTTGGGAAAAACACCCCATTTAGTTTAAAGGTGCACTGTGTAAATTTTAGCGCCATCTAGCGATGAGGTTGCGAATTGCAACCGCCCACCGTTCACCCCTCCCTTTGGAAGCACAGTGAAGCTACGGGGGCCGACAAAGGACAAAGATGTTGTCGTCTGAGACCGCAGAGAGAGCAGTTTGTCCATTTAGGGCTACTGTAGAAAACATTGCGGCGCAAAATGGTGACTCCACTATAAGGGGACCAGCGGTGTATGTAGATAGAAATGGCTCATTCTATGGTAAGAAAAGTATTACGGTTAAATATGTAAGGTGTTCATACACCACTGAAAACATAGTTATGTACAGGTGCATCTCCATAAATTAGAATGTTGTGGAAAAGTTAATTTATTTCAGTAATTCAACTTAAAAGGTGAAACTAATATATTATATAGACTCATTGTATGCAAAGAGATATTTCAAGCCTTTATTTGTTATAATTTTAATGATTATGGCTTATGAAAACCCCAAATTCAAAATCTCAGAAAATTAGAATATTACATGAAATCAATTTAAAAAAAAGGGATTTTAAATACAGAAATGTCAGCCCTCTGAAAAGTATAATCATGCATATGTACTCAGTACTTGGTTTGGGCCCCTTTTGCATGGCGTGACATGGATGCTATCAGCCTGTGGCAATGCTGAGGTGTTGTGTAAGACCAGGATGCTTCAATAGCGGCCTTCAGCTCTTCTGCATTGTTCGGTCTCATGTCTCTCATCTATCTCTTGGCAATGCCCCATAGATTCTCTATAGATTCCCATGGTCATAGATTCCCATGGTCACTGAAACAGGTTTTGGTACTTTTGGCAGTGTCCTGCTGGAAAATGAAGTCAGCATCTCCATAAAGCTTGTCTTCTGAAGGAAGCATGAAGTGCTCTAAAATGTCCTGGTAGACAGCTGCGTTGACTCTGGACTTAATAAAGCACAGTGGACCAACACCAGCCAGTGACATGGCTCCCCAAACCAACACAGACTGTGGAAACTTCACACTGGACTTCTTGGACTGTGTGCCTCTCCATTCTTCCTCCAGACTCTGGGACCTTGGTTTCCAAATGAGATGCAAAATGTGCTCTCGTCAGAAGAGAGGACTAGACCACTGAGCAACAGACCAGTTCTTTATTTCTTTAGCCCAGGAAAGACGCTTCTGATGACATTTGAAGCCCATGTCCAGAATCCGTCTCCAGTAACTCCAGCCTCAGTCCACTCCTTGTGAAGCTCCCCCACACATTTGAATGGCCTTTTCCTGACAATCGTCTCCAGGCTGTGGTCATCCCTGCATTTTGTGCACCTTTTTCTTCCACACTTTTCCCTTCCACTTGACTTTCTATTAATGTGCTTTGATACAGCACTTTGAGAACATCCAACTTCTTTTGCAATTACCTTTTGAGGCTTTCCCTCCTTGTGGAAGGTGTCAATGATTGTTTTCTGCACAGCTGTCAGGTCAGCAGTCTTCCCATTATTGTGAATTGTGCTGAACCAGACTGAGACCATTTAAAGGCTCAGGAACCCTTTGCAGATGTTTTGGATTCATTTGTGACACTTTGAGCCTACAATACTGAACCTTTTCACAATATTCAAATTTTCTGAGATTTTGAATTTGGGGTTTTCATAAGCTGTAAGCCATAATCATCAAAATTATAACAAATAAAGGCTTGAAATAACTCACTTTGCATGCAATGAGTCTATATAAGATATTAGTTTAACCTTTTAAGTTTAATTACTGAAATAAATGAACTTTTCCACGACAATTTATTGAGATGCACCATTATATTGCATTTTTGTCAATAGATCCTCATAAACATTACACACTGCACCTTTAATAATGGGTCTGTTTCAATTTCAACCTCTTGTGCAGATACTCAATCTTCTTCAAATGTCTGTTCTTTCCATCAGAGATCCATAAGAACGTAATCAGTCCTCTGGAGGGCGAAGTGAAGGAACATGTTCTCCATCAGAAACATGCAGATCTGAAGCAGAGAATGAGGGACCTTAACCAGGGCTTTGAACGACTCCGCAAGATCACCCATGAGGGTTACAGTGCTGACAGTGGTGGCTACCTTTGCTAAGATTAAATCTGTGTTTTACAAATGAATTGCTTCATGACTTTCCAATGCTCTCTCTCTCACACACACATCTTTCCTTATGGCAGAATTTAAGGAGCCAAGAGTCATAGAACTTTGGGAAATGGCAAAAAGATCTAATCTGAGTGAAGACGAACTTGATTCTCTTAAAGTAAGCTTTGCTTATGTCATAGCCTGAATATGTTCTGCCCATCTAATGTTACTGCTATATATTGCATTTCAATTTAGTTTTAATATGCATTGCCTTACAAACACAAGCTTTCGGCATAATATGCTTATCTGGAGTCTTGTTTTTTTTTTTTTTTTTCATTCAGGAGGAACTTAGACACTTTGAAACAAAGGTGGAGAAGCACCAGCACTATCAGGAGCAGCTGGAACTGTCTCATCAGAAACTGAGGCATGTGGAAGCCCTGGGAGACAAAGAACACATCATGAGAAACAAAGAGAAATACAACACGCTTGCTGAGAAAGCACGAGAAATGGGATACAAGGTAGAGCTTCAAACTGGGTTTTAGAATAATGTTTTTTTTGTTGGTGATTGTACTTTTTGGCTTTTTTCCTATACATTTCCATGCAGAAAATATGTTGTGCAGTGTGTTTCAAAATCTGTACTAACGCCATGATGCTTTTTATTTCTCCTTTAGATGAAGAAACACTTGCAGGATTTGACGAATAAGATTTCCCAAAATGGATTGCAACACAATGAACTTTGAAGATTACTGTTAGCTGAATTACCTATAATCGTTCAGTGGTCACATATGCAGTATTCTAAAATGTTATCCAACACAGATTTGTTGGGGTTACAAAGGTAGGGCATATTGTACATGAATTTAACATTTCCATTGGGAAGCTAGAATATTCAGTAAATTATGATTTGTTTATATATTTTTTTTGCAACGGTACTCTGAGTGGTGATCAGTTCTGCTTTTGTTGCTCATTTCCCGTTTAATGTTTGGACAGCAAATGACTACTGATGCTGATGTATGTTATCCACATTCTGTTGTGGAAAAATTAGTGTGACTCAATTTATGTTGTAATAATAGTTGCTTAACAACAGCAAACGCACACGGAAACGCGTGTAACATCCCACAAACGTGGGTGCAAAAGAATATAACATTCCTCTACAACATATGCACACGGCATAAAGCTTTCACACCTGAAAAAGATCTCAAAGTTTTTAATATAAACTTTGTAGGCTTTCATTTTAATAGTTCACTTTTTTTATACCTGAGCATCCTAGATTTAAAGGTTGCAGAATGAGAACCCTTCATAAACAACAGTGCCATCCCTGCACAGGCTTGCTTTAAATATAATTTCTGTTAACAGCTAAACTTTGTCAGGAAAAAGGTGTGGAGAAAGAGAAGTCGAGCTCATGCACAACATTAGATATATTTGGCAAAGCAGACCTTGAGTCAACCATAATATTGACTGAATCACTAAATAGCATTGGGTACATTTCTATGATTGACAGTGTTTGTCCCAAGGTAGATTTGAATCAACATCCTCACTGTTTAAACAGTTCCATCAGGTAGACACTAAGATTTGCCATAAAATTCTTTAATCTATAAGCACTCTTATTACTAATCTAACAGTTTGTGATTTAAAATCTTCATATTCATACAAATCCTATAATCCAGCATTGTAATGAACTATCAGGAATGTGATCTTTATAAATAATAGGCTCGGTTTTGTACACGTCCACGCTCTACTCATTTCATGTTGCACATTTTATAATAAAACAAACTGGCAAAGCCTTGTGTTTTCTGACGATTACAAATGGGTGACATGTTGAGCTGCCATTGAGTGATTGTGATAATGCATTTAAAGGATGAGCATCTTTAGTCACTGTTATATAATTTTTATCATAGTTAGTCAATATAGAAATTTCTGAAAATAATATTTGAAAGAAAAAAAAATACAGTACGTTTCTCATGAAATATGTAAATGTACAGAACAAAATTGGTCACCAAAGGAAGTATATATTTACAGTTGTCAACAAAGTTGTTGCATCCGGGATCCGTTTTCAGATTTATAACTTTTCTAATTCCATGCAAATCTTAACCACGGACAACAATACACTCATCCACAAACTTGTACATAAAATACAATGCAGAAATACATTTAGCAAATACAGCAGTGGTTCTCAACCGAAAGCCCACCAGAATCACAATTATGAGAACATTGCTTTTCAAGCCTTTTTTAAACAACGAGTCAATACATTGATCAAGAAATGTAATGAACTCTGTTCTTCATTAAAAGCAATAATTAGATTTAAGTTCAATATATTTAAGTCGTACTGAAATGCCCATAGCGGGCCCTGGACCTCAGGTTGAGAACCACCGATAATCATTAGAGTATAAACATCTGAGAGACCACAAGTAAAAATGATTAAATTCGACAATTCTCTAACTTAACACATTTTTCAGCAAAATCTGAGTGAAAAGTTGCCTAGAAATCTAGACACACCCTAGCGGCAGCAAATATAATTTTGCAGCCAGGGCGTCTAGCAACTCTCCGTTGGCTTGCGAGCTGGAAAAACCAAACTGGTCAGGCCAATCACATCGTGTATAGAGTCGGTGGGCGGGCTTAACATAATGATGGCAGAGCTGCTGCGATTCCATGTGCTTCTTGAAACCAAAGAAGCTGGCGAACAGCGGTCTTTTGAATCGGCTTTGGCCGCGACTCTGGAAGACTTGGAGTTAAGCTTTTCTTTGAGAAAAGAACGACACTAAAGTCATTCTTAAGAAAGGAAGTTTTGCCGACCTGATACGGCGAAAGTTTAATCTATCAACTAGCTCCGCTTCACCTTCTTGGTTGCTCTGGTTGGTTGTAGAGCTATCCTATTGTGTGCAGAGGGAATTTGAAAGACCACCGTTTATCCCGCCCCTCGGATTGAGCCCTGTCAATGGTGAGTTCCCAGACCCAACATCTTGATGTGGGTCTGGCTTGTCAGGCTAAGTGAAAAGTTGAATTATAAAAATGTGAATTTCAGAATTTCTTAATATGTTACTTTATTGCTTTAATAATGACCACAGCATTTGAGCTGCATGTACTCTTAAGCAGCCGTTTCACACCGCAAGCGTGAGCAGCACTTTTTTTTTTTGGTGTGCATGCTAACCAATGAGTGCATTCACACCGGGAGCAGGAGCGCCGCGTGAGCAGCAGTGAAGCGATGGTTTCAACGCTGAGTCTATTTTTGCTGCGCTACTCGTGCTAAGTTAAAGTGAAAGCACACTTTTTCTGATGGACAAAATAACACAATAAGCACTCAAAATGCAGATAATAAGCATGTCTAGTGTGTTTTAACAAGAACTGGAGTATGTCAGAAAAGAAAATTAAGCATAAAAAAGTATTTATAGAAGATTTACCCATTTACACTTGTTTTTAATTATTAGGTTTGGGTAAAAGTATGGTGTTTTATAAAAAAAACTAAAGTAAACTAGCCATAAAATATGATGTATAAACTTTCTTTTAGTTTATTTTGTAATGCGGACAGGTATATAGGCACTACCCAAATGAAACTTAAACATATCGAAGTATGACTGAAACGACATGATCGGAGTTGTTTTCTTGGTTGTTTGTTGTATATCGTTTACATGCGAATGTTGTACACCTCCCCATGTTAACAAACTTTCAAGACTATCAAGTTTATAAATTACCAACTTCAAAAAACAAATGTATAGTTGTTTTTGTAAAGAAATGCTCACCTATATGTAACTTTGGAGCCGCTGCTGTGAGTATACATACGCTTCCAGTGTGAATACTCTCACGAATCTGCAACTGCAGTGATGGCGTAGTTATGCTGATGCGAAGCTGAACGTTAAAGTTTATGTAAAACCACGTTTTATGCTTCAGTGGATGCAAGTAAATTGTTTTTTTGTGGTTTTTTTTTACAAATTTGCTCACAATTGTAACAAGTGAAAAACTATTTTGAACATTTTCAGTGATCTCAGGCATTTGAACTCCACTTTGTTCTATGTTCAGGTGAGCGTTCCTCTCCTTTTCTGTTCTAGTTCCTGTAGTCTCTCCTCTCGGCCCTGTGCATGCTGGGCTCCCACCCTCTGCGCTGTCTCAGTAGCAGTGATGTCAATGTGGGCATATTTAGTGCTGGAGCCGGCCGCTGATTACAAACACAATAAAACAAACAACAATGGATTTATTAACAACTTTTTAAATGTGCAAGCTTCTGTTACCTGCTTATAACATTTTATAATAATGTCAACACAGCTGAAAGTCATTTGTTTTCACACCTAAAATAGAGAGACCTCCAGATACCAGCAATTTACACAATCGTCCAAATGCACCTTGAACGCATCTTGTGTGTGTATGTTTCATTCTCTTCCCATGATATCATGTCAGAGAGTTTTGTAGAAGTGGTAATCGAATTCTAACAGAAAGTTTGCATTCAATTAAAGCGATGGTAAAGACATGACGTATGATGTTACAAAAGATTTCCATTTCAAATAAATGTTGTTGTTTTGAACCAAATTCATCTATGAATGGAAAATATGAAAAATATATTACTTGAGCACCAAATCAGCATATTAGAATGATTTCTGAAGGATCACGTGACACTGAAAACTGGAGTAATGATACTGAAAATTCAGCTTTACCACCACAGGAATAAATTGCATTTTTAAATATATTAAAATATAACAGTTATTTTAAAATGTAATAATATTTCACAATATTACTGTTTTTACTTTACTTTCAAATTAATATAACCTTGGTGATCTTACTGACCCCAAACTTTTGAATGGGTAAGTATATTGTAAAGGTAATGAGTAGTAAATATGTGAGTAACACAACGTACCTCTGACAGTGTGGCTTGACTCTGGACGGTCCTGCAGATCCAATTCCATATAGTGCAGCTGTCGTTTAGACGTAGGACTGATGGGGATATTCACATAGTTAATGGAATCACCTTGAAGTTTGTCAATAACTGTCAGTCCTGTATCTCCTGTAAGATAAGACGCAACACAGTTACCAATGAAATCGAGCGAATGAAATGCGGTGATTGGCTGGTGATATATAAGAAGGGGCATCTCAATTACCATACTCTCCAGCTCTGAACTGTGGCCACTTGGATGCATCAGTCATGAATGCCATCTGCTCGTAATTGCCTTTTGGATCTGCTGAGTAGGACAAAAACCCAAAGCCATTTATTTAGAATCAAAATACACTCAGATGTATGATCCAAATCATTAAATTGTTGGTGTAATCAGCTGAAAACAATCTGACTTTGCATATTACACACACAAACATCAGATATCCAGTGACAACAAAGCATTGCAATTTCTCCTCATGGCTACTATGTTTAGCTGCAACATGTCGATGCTGAGACTAGAATCACTTTATCAGTCGATACAGACAATGATCTGCTTGAAAGCTTTATGTACTTAGGGATGAGAGAGGCATTGCTGATGCACTTCCTGTTGAAATGACATCCAAGTACTTTTACCTGACTAAGAAAATATGTATTCAGGGCCCTTTGCCATCATTATCATTTCAAAAGCAGATATGATGCTCACCATCAGTCTTCTGCTGCTCAGAACTGCTTCTGATCTCACATCTGCTTTTCTCCTCCACCTACAAGAAACACACAAGTGATTCAGAAATCCCAAAGCAGCAGTAGACTTGTTTAACAGTGCATTTATTTTCTTTTAAATGACAGAGCCAGCCATTTCTGCTCCTCCTGCTGCTATTGCCAACATATTTCAAAATCGGTCCCATTTTATATTATATTTACCTTTAACTACTGTGTACTAACATCTAAATTAATAATTTAATACAATGTATATACATGTTTTTAGATTTGAAAATTCCTGCATATAATTACTGTTGACCATTTCCTTATCTCAAACCTGTCCCTAACCTTACCCTTGTAAGGTTAGGGACAGGGTACCCTCTATACAACATGAACACAAAGGGCCCTATTTTAACGATCTGAGCGTATGGTCAGAAGATCATGGCGCAGATGCACACTTAGGGTGTGTCCGAATCCTTGTGTGCTGTTGCGTGTCCCTGTGTGTGTAATAAGCAGAGTGTACAGGCGTTGTGCACCCACATATATATTCAATTCACACATTTATTTCTATATAGCGCTTTTCACCATCCAGATTGTTTCAAAGCAGCTTCACAGAAAATGCATGCGTCTACATTACATTAGTATTTGTTATCAGATGAGACTGTGTCCAAGACAGTTATGTATTTCAGAAATGTACATATATAAATATAAAGCACACAGTTAGCTAACAATGTTTTATTAATAAATGAAAAAAAAAATTATTAAGCATATTGGCACAGATATGCCTATATGCACATATTACTAACGCACCCTTTAAATGACAAAAAAATACTGCACTATTGACTTTACACCAGGTGTTTGTTGGTCAATGCAGTCGTTTTCAGTTACCTCAAAATAGCAATGCGCCAACAATGTGCCTGGACACACCTAGTTTTCAGACCAGCTTGCCCATGGGCGAACACATGGGCGTGAGTGCATTTGCTATTTAAACAACATGGCGCTGGATGTAAAAAAGATAACTGCATCAGGCCGAAACTAGCAAAAAACACATTACGCCTGATGTTTGATAGGGCCCAATAAGTACATTGTGCCAAACATTTTTTTAAGTAAATACATAGTAGTTAAACACACCTAATATAAAGTATGAGCAAAATCACTGTTGAACTAAACTGTGGTAATATATGAAAAGCAAATATCAGATATTTTTTTCTGACACTGAATTGCTTCTTTTCGGCTATTGCTGTTGTTATTTATATATTTAAATTAACATTTACAGAGAGCAAAGATGACTACACCTACACCTAGTAAAAATGGAAAAACATGCTTACGGTCAAAATAAGCAGCTGAAATTATGCCACTACTGCACAAAGGTATTGAATGCTGTGAGCCACAGTACTGAGAGTGAAATGTTTTTCAGTGTGAAATATTGATTGCCTTTGATTTTTTTTTTCTTTTCGCTGTTTGGTCAAAGCAGGCTGTTTTTGTGGCTTATTACTGCATTCTCAGATCAACCCGGAGCATGTGGCGGGATGACAAATGCATTTAAATTCACTCTGCAAACAAGCTTTGCCTCCCCACTGATGCATCAACATGATGGCTGAGCATGATCCAGAGACACAGACGGCTGGAACAGTCTTCAGATTTGTGTTGGATCGCTGGATTCCATGATTAGAGGAGTGCATAACGAAAGACTAATGCTCAATCAACACCACCCTGAGATGTTGCAGATGTCTGATTTTGTTGGTAAAGTTCTACTCCAAATCTAGAGAACAGTTTGTCTGCAATACTTTGACAAATGATCCATTTAGTTCGGAAATAGCTGAATAGTTATCTGCTTTAATCAAAGCAGATTTGTTTGTTAGCTGCACTGATTTGCATAATTTAATGTCATTTCTTTATATCCAAATTCACACCAAGTTGGAGCGGTTAGTCATGCCGCCACAGACAGCGCACGTCCTGAGCCTTCAAACCCTCATCAATGGCCCGTTCAGAGCAAAAGCAAGAAAAACTCACTGTTTCAGAGAGTCGGTCTAGTAGGCTTGTTGCCATAGTCGTGTGTTGACGGTTCAGCCGCAACACCGGTTACATCACTTGTCTACCGCGGCACCACCATCGTTTAGATTTTTAGAGTAGTAAAAATCATTTAGTTCAGTTAGAGAACAGACACTACAATTAAAAACGGACCGTGCAGTGTGAGCCGAATATGAGTCGCAGCACAGACCAGCAGCAGGAGTCAGATTTCATTTATCACGAGAGTGAGGAGCTGACTGACAAGACGTCTGCGGAAGATTTGGTTTCAACACGAAATGTAAAAGCGCCTATTTAAGTAAGTTTGTCATTAAGAATAACAATGAACAAACCATTCAAACAACTGCTACCCCCGAATTGGCGCTAAAGCGTAAGTAAAATGGGTCTGGTGCGTGTCCAGTGGCACCATTATAAATGCCTGTGTGGTCGTGCGCATTTTACTTTCGCTTTAATTAACGATTTAAAAGCGAGGTGCAAAAGAGGGCACCCCCCCCCCCCCCCCCAACTCGAGAGTCAAATGTCGCCCATGCTTGTAACCAACCACGTCAACGTGCAGGTGGGCTTTAGCATATCATTATTACTATGCTGTGAAGCAGGGGAGTCTCAAGAGAAGCCAGGTTATACCGGTATATTTTACTGTTGAAATTAAAAATCGGGTACATTTAGCAATATGGTGGGTGAATTATGTACTGTATAAGATGTATATTACGATGTTATGATGAACTATATGCCTTTCTACACTGACGTTGTTCATAGCATTTCTAAGGATGCTAATTTTTAGATGGCAGACTGAGAAGGCGAACGGGTTTGTGTAACATTAGCAACACATTATTAGCTGTTTGATAACATAGTCAAGCAAAATTATAATAATTACCATTATGTGTCTGATGTTGTAAAGAGCAATACATAAAACGCATTACCATTCTGATACATCGAATTGTAGACGAGCGTGTATAATTCACTCTTCCAGAATCAGTTTCTGGGTCAAACATATATGGCTGGATTAAACCAGTATTTCCATTTTCCATTATGCAGTGTTTACTGCAGTAAAATTGACAGAGTGAGTCAGGTATTCTGAGCTGGTGTGAGCGAGTGGATGAGGGGTTAATTTGCATATCCATGGATCCGCGTATACTAAATGAAGCAATGGTGTAGAATTACATTCAAGCTATTTTAAGGCATGAAGGGGTTTTTTTCACAGGATTTTTTTTTTAAATATGTCATTTTGGTCATCAAAGATGAGTTCTAAGGGATAAAATAATTGAACACAGGGGGACTTTAAATAAAGAATTTAACAATTCTGGTTCCAATTCTAAACGATTACGGTTCTGTAACGGTTTGTGATGGAGCTTCTCCATTCCTCAAAACTGTCTCCTTAATGTTCTTTAGATCATGCATATTGTAATTGTTCATGTGGGGTTTTACTGTTTTATTTCCTGTTGTTAGAGGCGTGGGCCTAACCTAGGAGGTGGGGAATGCTCATTTTAACTCATTTAGGAAATATCAGATGTGCAAATGACAATATTTGTTTTTCTCATGACTGCATGTTGTATTTATTGATTGTTTTTAAACCCTTCTCTTAACTATTATTTAGGGAACTTGCTGAAGTGTATAAAGAGTCAAGGGTTATTTTTACAGAAAATGGTATGTTCCAATTAACTAAAGGCAGGAAAATGTTGCATTTAAGGGTTTTCAGAAGTGAGGCAGTGGGAACAGAGAGTGGTTTTGAAGCTTGATATTAAGGTTGTTAATGCTGCTTGAGCATGAAACTTCGGTCTCCAACAGTTAGTAAGAAGTTGGTGCTAGTTTTAGTACTTCAACTGTTCTAGTTTTTAGACTCTTTTTGTAACCTTTGTTTTTATTTCTGCTCTTATCCATTGTTTTTATGGACCTTTTGCACTTCCTTGCCTTTAAAGTATTAAACCTCATTTGGAACAACCTTTAAACGGATGCCTAGTGTGATTCTCCCTGTGACCAGCCTCGGGTAGCCTACCTATATAATAATACCTATTATATATAATATAATGATATTTTTAGAACTGTTAAGGAAAAAAAGAGCAATTCCACTGCAACACTTGCAAAAGTTGTGCTTTTGTTTTATGAGCTGGCATAAATGCAATCCTATAATTGGCTTTAACTATACATATACATGCAAAACAAACACAGATGTTCAAAAGTTTGGGGTCTTTTTTTGTAAATAGATACTTTTATACAGCAATTATACATTAAATTAATTAAAAGTGACAAAGGCATTTGTAATGTTAAAAAAGTTTTATATTTCAAATAAATTTTGAAACTGAAACTGGTTTCAACATTGATCATAAGAAATGTTTCTTGAGCACTTGGGCATCAGCATATCAGAATGATAACGAAGGATCATGAGACGGAAGACTGGAGTAATGATTCTGAAAATTCAGCTTTGCCATCACAAGAATAAATTAAAATGTTACAATATATTCAAATAGAAAACAGTATTTTTGATCAAGTAAATGCAGCCTTGGTGAGCATAAGAGACTTATATAAAAAAATTTTTTTTAAATCATTCAAAAAAAAACCCTGACAAATGCATAATGTGTATCTTTAACTATGAACATATTCAGAACCAGACAGAAAGAACACTGATTTAAGTCTCACAGAAAGTTGTACGCTATGTTTGATTCACTAAAAATAACTAAATCAGTCATTTGTTCTGAAATCTGACTACACTGTTCGCACTTTATGTTGTTGATTCACAACAAACAATCGACAGACAACAGATTACACTGACTAAGCTGTATGTTTTTTGATTCCATTCACTACAAAGAATAAGCTCACAGGAGTCAGATACAGCAGGAAACTCTGTCAGATAATTTTAGTATGGTATTTCATGCGCATCAGTGAAAAGAATTTATGTGCGAGAACTGTTGATGAAACCTAATGTTATTCAGTTCTGGTATATTAAAAAAAAAAAAAAACAGTAAAGAACTGCTCACAGAAAGACACAAAAAAAATCAACAAGAAAACAAATCTTGTTACCTTTCCTCCCCCACAGTCAGGACAGATGGCGGGCTGTAATTGTGATGCGGTGAAGCCTTCGGGGGGTGCTACTCCTTCACCATACAAGTTGAATCTCCATTGGACAGTTTGTTTGGGGGTGGCATCTGCAGGGACGCCCTCTGGTTCCAGAGCTCCATATTCAGGCCCCCGTTCCTGGGCTACAGCAGTCAAAAACTGTTCCTGATTGGAGGATTGTTGTAGTAGGAGTCTGCGGGGGATGTCGTAATGCTGCAGAGGTGGACTGGGTACCTGGTACATGATGGCCTGCATTTGAGCAGCCTCTTTGAGTGGGCACACACAGGGTTTGTGCTCAGGAATCAGGGGAATTGTCCGTACTGGAGTGTTGAGAAGGGAGTTTGAGTTTGAGTTAGGGTTCTGAGGGAGGCTTGTTAAGGATCCAAACTCATCAGTCTCTCCATGCCCAATATCCATGCTACCAGTGTAGGAGGAGAAGCTTCCAGAATACGAGGAGTGGCTCCCGGTGGCGATACCGCTGTCTGTTGAGCTCTGCCGTCCCGCCTCTTGAAGGCCTCTAGGGTGAGGTGGCTTGGATGGGGGCCGAAGCCCTCCCAACATTACTCCACATAGACGCTCGTCACTGGACGTGCTGACAGAACAGGCTGTAGTTTTAGATCCTGCAACTCCTAACAGGGGCGATGATGATGGTTCAATGGGAGTGGGGTGTCTGACTGGCTCGGGCCATATCGCCATGCGGCTGCCCAGGCTGTTATCAGAATGACTGGTCTCAGAGGAGGAGCTGGAGATGCTCCGATCATCTCCTGCCAAGGAGGCGCCATAACTGAAGGTGGAGGCTGACAAATTATGACAAAGAGAGGGCGGATTAACAAATGTTTGCCTGGAAACATTTGTTAGCATTGTGCATGCATTTAAAAACGCAAGTGACACAAAAACTAATGATTTGATTTTTATTATGGTGTAACAGAAGAATTTTTGAAGAATCTTTACATGTTCCTTATAATTGTATTACTAAATGTGGCAACACTTTAGAATACCGTTCCGTCATTAATGAATAACTACATAGGAGCAAATGAGTTACACACTATTAACATTCTAGTAACTAGGCTACTATTAACTAACAAGAAACTCTGATTAATAAATCAGTAAGTAATTGTACATTGTTGGATGTGATAATTCACTATTAGCTAATCAGAAACTACTATTTTTTCATACCTCCCAGAAGACAACAAATAAATTTAATATACAGGTTCATAATTATAATTTGGATAATGTAAAATTAATTATAAAGTCTCAAAAGACTCAAGTATTACCAAATCCTAGTTACTAGTTATTTGGATCAGTATTCTAAAGTGAAAAGCATGACAACTCTCTGAAGTCATTGTAAGCTTTTGAGGGGGTTTCTAAAGTTTTGGATAGTAATGACTCAAGTGTTACTGCATCCTTCAAAAGGAATTACAAATTATTTGGATCAGTATTCTAAAGTGATGATCATAAAACCCACTAGTGATGACTCAAGTGTTACCAAATCCATCTGAAGGAATTACTATCCAAAACCTTACAAAAACCTCAGAAGATTACAACGACTTCAGTCATTACTAGAGAGTTATCATGTTTTTCGCATAGAATACTGATACAAATAATTAGTAATAACTTCTGAAGGATGTGGTACTTGATACTTGAGTTATTATTAGTGGGTTAACATGATCTTCACTTTATCATTAATTATACATTATGCATTATTCATATTAATTATGAAACTGTATATGTAGTTCTCAGTAGTCGTCTGGGAGGTATGAAAAATAGATTATAGTGAACTACCACATTTGACTATGCACTATTACTTACTAATTCATTAATCAGAGTTTATTGTTAGTTAGTAGTTACTAGAGTGTTAATATTGCATTACTCATTTGTTCCTGTGTTGTTATTCATTAATAAAGGAACGATATTCTAAAGTGTTACCCTAAAAGTTTTTCATTGGTATTTCACATATTTTTGTACAATAAATGGACCTGACAACCTACACTGCTAGTTATCACTTTGTGCTCTTTTTCTTCTTACATGATAAAATAATTTAAGCCCAAATCAATATATTTTGTCAGTTTATTTCTTTATCTATACTTATATATAAAGAAATCTAAGTATAAAGTCAGTCGGTCATTATCACAAAATAAATCCCTTCAGAATGAAGTTTCAGGATATAGGATATCCCTTACAAAACCTTGTCCTCTGCCATGTAATAACAATAATAACAAATAAGGACTTCAATTTCTGTCTTTTTCCCACACAAAGCAATAGAGTGACTATTATGTGAAGGCTTTTATGATAATTTATAGTGCTTTTATGGTCCTTTTGGAGCTTGACAGACACTATGAACTGACACAAAAATGATCCTTTTGCGATCCACTAAAACACAGAATACTTAAGAAAAAAACAACAACAACAACAACAACACGAAGATGAGTAAATTATGACAATTTTCATTTTTGGATGAACTATTATTTACACACAAAAAAAACTTTTATTTTATAACAAAATAGTCTCCTCTGTGTGTTTATGTTATGTATGCCTTTTTGATTACCTGCCAAGCTGTGGTGGCTACAAATCGACAGCATACTGAGTCGTTTCTCTAGCTCACTGGCCTCCTGGCTAATCCTGTCTTCTATAGATGATGGGTTAGCATTGGGGTCTATGGAAATATTACATTTTAATTAAACCAATACAGTGAACATTCATCATTCATACACACATGCACCAACATATATCCTTCACAAACATGCACCAGACAGCACTGATTTGTCTCTGAGCATTAAGTCATATATAATCCATCACTGTTCTATCACTGTCTCTGCTGGGAGAATTACTGGAGCCACTGGCCACATTTATCAGTTTTTCCTGGTACGTCACAGACACCACTTCACAGCAATAATCTCTCACACAAGCACTCACGCGGACACACACAAGTGTATCCACACTCGCACACGGGAAGCTTTGAGACCTTCTTTTGAATATGGCAGTAGGTTGGTCATTCTCTCTCACAATAGAATAAATCAGGACACTGAATGCAAAGTGCTCAAATAAGACAATAAATCAGTCAGAAGAGAACAAACGGGTACGAAAAAGACACAACTGGAACAGAACAAGAGGAAAAGAAAAGCAGAATATAGCATAGAAAAGTTGATGTAGAGGAATAAAGACTCCCAGGCTCTGCACAGTTTAGTGATAGATATTTTTGGCATCTTATTAGCATGAAAAGTCAATTTCATGCCGGTCTAAAGTAGTTCAACAGGCATTCAAGCAATGCTACGGGCAAAAAATAGACTGAAAAAATCAATATCACACAAGCAAGAACAAAATTGAAACACAGCAATTCTAGAAACAAGTAGTTGTGTAGTTTTTGTTGAAATACTTAAGATAATATTATACAGTCTGAGTAAGCTGCTGAGTGTGTGAATATGAAAATCTGAAAGAGAATTTGCTTTTTACATATTTAAAGAGGTTTGGCATTGTACCATTTATCTGCTCTGTGAAATTACTCTAAAGGATACAGAATAAAATGAAATGCTGAAGAAGAAGAGTGCCTTGGCTATCAATACCCTACACCTTATTTATTAATGGCAATCTGAACTGCACAACCTTTATTGAATGTCAAAGGTTAAAATACATCAAGTGCACTTAATTAATGACACTTAATGACAGCTAGAACAACTGTTCTGACATCTCAGTGTGAGGGATGACAGGCGAGAACTTGATGTGCTTGTAATGTGGCATTACATAAATCGGAGAATTCAGAGAACGTGCCATCACAAACATCAAAGCAAACAAACGTTAAGGCTTTTTATTATACCTTTATGCATTCATACAGTAATCACAGAAATTGGGAGAATTTATAGAGGAAATTGTTTTCGCTGTGATTATCATCATCAAAAAGGCACTATACAACAATCGGGCTGAAAATGATTGTATTGTCCCTGTGGTTGGTTCAGCAATTTTGAATGATCATATTTTTAAGGCTGTGGTAAACAACATCAATGTAATGAAGGGGTAAATAATAACACTTGTCAAAAAATGTGTCCACAGAACATAGATCACCTCTGTAAATGGGTCTATGTAAATATGTAGTCATTTAGCACATGCTTTTCCTCCCTAAAGCAACAAAGTACATTTATTACGAGAAATGGCCCTGGAGCAGCCCTGGTATTATATTAGTGCTTCGCAGATCAATCTTTGTGTGGTTTGAACCATCCTACAAGCTCTCTGACTATGTAGAGAGCCATTTTAACTATGGCTGTGCTAATTTTAGCCATGGACCACAGAAAAGCTTTAAGCCACTTCATGTCCATATCCTTCATTTATGTTACTGACTGTGTGTCAGCTCTCTACAGAATTCTGTTCACACAACTCATGACAGCATGCAACCTTTCAGCAAGATCTTTTCGTTTTATCTCAATATCATTGGCTCAGCGGCTTAATTCAGTGATTCTCTGTGCCTCAGTGTGGCAGTTTGATCTATAAAATGATATGTCAAACTCATTAAGGTTTAATATACTATTATGCTTACATGGTAAATCTATCTAGGACCGATCAATAAACTAAATGGGAATCTTACATTGATTTTAGGACAATAATTCAGTATTCGGGAAGTCATGTTATAGGTTCCATTAAAAGATGTGTACCACATAGATATTATTATCCTCCGTCAAGATGGTGCCATTGAGTGGTTCGATTTAAAAAGTGATAGCCATTACGAAGCAAGACTCATTAAAGTTCATTAAACTTAATGAATATGACTGACTACAGAACCCTGTTACTGCTAGATGTAAAAATCTGCTAGTGCCTTTTTAGTAATAGAAATATGACATTATAATCACTGATAACTGTGTCTGTGACACAAAGTAGCAGAATTTGCCTTATGATAATAATAATAGTACAAATTAGAAGTTCTTTCACTAGCTTAAGTGAACAAGTGTAATCCACTAACAAATACATTTATTATGAACAGTTTCGGAATTATTTACATAACTCTTATGGACTGTTTGGGGTCTCAGAGACTCCAGGGCTCAGTCAGCGTTTTTGATCTTTTCACAAAATGTCATGGTCCCTTGTATGAATCCCTGAACATGCAATTTATCAAAAGAAAGAACAGACCCTCTGGTTTTATACTTTTGTACAAGTTTCATAAAATCGCACTTTTGTCAAAGACTACATCTGGATCAGATTCAGAATGATGATCAAATATAGATTGAGTAGATCGACTCCAACACCCCTAATGTTGCACAGTCCTGTAGCTCATCCTGAGTCGACATTTCATTAATATGTATGTTGATGATTGCATTATTTTACATATGCATATGATTACACGATGCCTAATAGCGCCCCCTACCTTATAACAGTAAAAAACAGTACACGGAAAACCGTAAGCGTTTTCTCATAAAAGATGAGATAACTCATCAGTGGTAGGGAAAGAGTTAAAGACATGAAAAGTGCAATAAATTCTTAAAATTCTGAATTAAAACAGAATTTTAAGTTCTGATAATTATTTATTGTTTTTTTGTTTTTTTTGGTTTCTTTCTCAGGAAAAGCAATATAGAGAAATGATTCTACTGCTCATAAAACATTCACTACTAGGCTTAAGATAACCAGTTTAGATGGAAAGGATCTCAAACTGACTAGCTGAAGATATTACTGTAGCTATACCCATTAATAGACACTGTACTTCCTTGAAAATAAATTCCAGCATAGCGTTACAACAACCATCATTAAATGACCCTTCATGATATAATGTTTTCTAATCCCCCAGTTCTCCGAAAAACCAAGCCCATGCTGATTCTGGTTTTATTACGAGCTCAGTCGCATTCTCTTTCTACAGCAGACTCTCCTCTTTTCTGCGTTAAAAAAAAAATGTATGGGTGATTTTCTGGAGTTTCATGATTTAGCTGCTCCATGTCAACCTTTCTCGATCATTGTGACAGTAGCTCGTAGTAGCCAAAGCAACTTTTCTCTACGGATATGATGAGACACGCATGGGCAAGTGACGTTTGTAGACAATTTCCTGGAAAAAACATTCTTTCAAGTCTAAAATATAAACACTTATACTTGGCTTACCATAGTGAATCAGGGTAAGACAAAAACACGTTTTGAAAGAACGATTGACTTTAGTTTCACATTTCTGAGAAGCACATGCCTACTGTGTGGAAAAATGGAGGGATGCAGCCTTTAATTCGATTAGATTAGATTAATATAAAAGGCTAATTTAATAATTACTAGTATTTTACATTTACATAATTGGAGTCTCTGGGACTCCAAACATAAAATCAGCAGTCATTCTGAGCAGAACATGAGGGTGCCGGGAGAAATAAAGAGAGAGAGAAGGAAACTTGACACCACATATCAATCTTACATAGAGCTTGGACACAGATATGCCACATGCAGCTGACAGCTCACGCACATCAAGCCAATGAGGCCAACATTAGCAGCTTTGAAATCTCCGAACTGAGATCTTACATCACACACCTCCACAAATATGAACTCACCTGGCAGGACTGGTTGCAGTCCAAACGGCCCCCTGCTTGGTGATATGCCACGAACAATGCAATCGAACAAAAAACTGATCTGTTCTCCTTCTGCACACGCAAGAAAGAAAACACCAGCCCCTATGGAGACAGGGAGAAAAGAAATAGCTTCTTTTTATTCAATATAGCTGCCGTTTTATTCAAAAGACATAATGTACCATTTCAAATTCAGATTGATATTAATTGCCCATAGCATCGAATAGAAAATTAGTTTCAGTAATGACCACAATAGCGGTCACAAGATTACAACAAATGAGGGAACATCGAGTCATTTCTCTGAGCAGACGAGAACATTCACATTTCACTTATTCAGTATAAATTAATTATATAGACTAATTCAAGCCAATGGAACCAAGAAAATCTGAGTTCATACATCATTCAAATAAATTCATCAGGCATTCAAAGTCTATAAAGTAAAGTAACTAAGGTAATTGAATACAGTGATGTTTTATCACTAGATATTGACTGACATTTTTTTTATGAACAATGCTGATTATTTTTGTTTGTGCACTGTGGAAAAGATTAGGTTTATTAGATTATATTGGCCAAATGCATGGAAGTTATATATCTGATAGGTCCACAGCTTTTCAAATGAGAAAAAAAACTGTGTTAATAAAACTAAAGTGTATTTTTGCACTTTTAATTAAGCATAATTAAATAAGAGGAGGATTTGTGTACCAAGAAAATCCTTTTTGGTGCCCACACCTCCTCTGCGAAGGCTGAAACACCTTATAAACTAAAAAAAAGTGCTGGCAAAAGCATGAATGTTTCTGAAAAACAAGCAATTAAATAGCCTTGAGGCTTCAAGTATAACAGGAAAACTGGGGAAACAAAAGCCTTATTTGTGACAAGATGCATTAATGATTCATCTGCAGGCAGATTATGACTGCTTTTCTTTGTAGGACATGATGAGGAAAGAGACTTAGGCGGTCTTTCATGGAGGTAAATATAGTCCTGTCAAATCCCTGAGCATCACTGTGGAGACGGTAGGAGTGACAGCCCATTACAAAAATAACCATAACACCCTTAGCACTTGGTTTCATAATTCATAAACATACTGGTAGGCTATTAATACTGGAGACATGTGGATAAGTATGTGGCTATTTATTTACCTTGCCCAAATTTTTAGAGAATAAAACAGGCCTACACATGCTTTTGCTAAACCACTATTTTTCATTATGAAAATAGAATATCCAGATGACTCTGCTAAAATGTGCAGTATGCAAAAGAGTGCATTACCATGTCCCAAAATGCAATGCAGTTGAACTTACATTTCCAACATTACGCATGGTCTGTAAGTAATATCAGTGGTGATTTAAAAAAAAAACTGTTATTGATTTTTGTTTAAAGTGCCAAATGTTTTCACTTTCACTTTTTCTTTAAATAGTAAGCCGCATACAGTGTATACTATGGAAGCTTGTTTCTGCCACAAAAAAAAGACTTTTGATCTCACAATTCTGACTTTATATCTTGCAATTCTGACTTTATTTCACGCAATTGCTCGTTAATATCTTGCAATTCTGAGAGTAAAAAAGTCAGAATTGTGAGATGTAGCTAAACTCACAATTGTGAGATAAAAAGTCATAATTATCTTTTAAAATATTTTATTCTGTGGCGGAAACAACCTTCCATAGTATACTTCACAGCATTCAATAAGTCAGTATTCCATTCCAAACATAGGCATTCTCTGACATACTTTAATTTTACTTTCACAACTTTTTATACTGCATAAAAAAAGCTATACAAATTGTAATGTCTCACATGCAACATTTGTAATCAGGTTAAGATCAAACACTTGCAGATTTATGTAATTACAATTGCATTGTCAGATTCAACTTGTTTCAGATCTCATGACATGTTTTTGCATTACTGATGCCAGCCAAACTGTTCCATAAATGCCCTACCTGACAGCAGGGAAAACAGTGATCTACAACCTGTCTAAGTCTAACTAAGCCACTAAACAAACTCACACCCTTTCAGTCTCTGAAATCAAATGAGACGGTTGACACACTCACTAATTGCACTGCCAGTATGTGTTTTGTCACTGCGTGTAGCCTGTGACATTGAATCGCACTGGAGACAGCAACAAGGCTATATTTTCAATTTAATTCACTCCGTCCCCCGAGCAGCCAAGTGCTGAATTACACTAATGGCAGTGGGAGGGACATGACCTCTGTGTGGCAGAGACCAATTGGAGTTCATGGTTGTCAAACTATAATGAGGTAAAGCACTGGCTAACAGATACAAGCTTCAGACAAGGTAATTATTTCATTGTATGCATCTAAATGTAAACTTGGTGGTCTTAATATCTTAGTTTCCTTGTCTGTTTTTATGGATTTCCATTTTCAAAATGCATGCGGTGGTACTATTGGCTGTAAAGAAGATTCAAATTCTATCTAATTGAACCAGCTCGTTCCCATTCAGTCGGTCACGTTCGACGTACGTCAGACGTACCGACGAATTGGGATCACTTCTGGGAGCCCCTATCAGCTTCGAGCTATCTAGAACCGGCCAATGAACAATTGGCGTGCGAGATTTGCATCTCGCGCTCCGCCCCGCACTGCGGGTATAAACAGGAAGCGAGAGCGAATGCACGCTGTCATTCACTTTGGAGCCAAACGGCAGATGAAGAGGACTCTCATTCATATTAATGAGTTTATCGCTGCTATCAGCAAGAGTAAGAAGACCGGAGAATCCAGGAGACGCGTGTTGGAGAGACGGCACATTTCAGCGGGATCCGCGCTGACTCATCGGCTGCCTCTGCAAGCAGAGAAAAACTGCTGTTTTCACAGCAACAGCAAATCTGTTGGTCTGGTTGGGCGTTTTCCTGCTGAGTACAGGCACGGGCTGCACTACAATCCCGAGTGCTTCAGCACAGAGCGTTTCCTCACAAAAGAGTACACGGGTGACGCTGCGTCTTTTTCTGGATGCGGTCGTTCCGCAGTACTGGCTGTACTGACGGTCACAATCGCTCTCACGTGTTTGGGCAAACAGCACGCTAAGGCGGCGTTTGTGGATGACTCATGTTCCCGCAGTGGGAACATGAGTCATCCACAAACGCCGCCTCAGCGTGCTGTTTGCCCAAACACGTGAGAGCGATTGTGACCATCGCGGAACTAAGATCGAGACTCTCCTACCTCCGGGCTGGGGGAGTCCCCTTACCCATCCCACGAACCAGGTCTACCCCTAACCCGGGTGGACCTGCTTCTTTGGATGGCCAGGGTGATCTGAGGATCACGTTTAGGGCAAACCCGCCGAGTGAAACTCCGCAGGCCCCTATTCCCTCGGTTCCGCAGCCGGTAGAGCTCCCGAGAGAGACCGCTGGACCCTCCCACGGGAGACCAGTGGTGTCTTTCGGAGCTCCGGTAGACGAGCAGATGTCGATCGCTGCATCGTTTCAGTCCTCGGAGGATGAAGGGTCAGCTGTACTGCCTCCCTCTGGGAGAGTGGCAACGGCTGCCCCGGACCCCGAGATGACTGCTATGCTTGCCCGGGCCGCCGAAAGGGTTGGGCTCGTGTGGAACCCTCCACCGTGTCCCGAACCCTCTAGGTTGGATGATTGGTTCCTCGGGGCGGCTCGCGCTGGTTCTCAGCGTCCCGCCCCGACACCTTTCTTCCCGGAGGTGCATGAGGAGCTCACGAGGTCGTGGACGGCACCTTTTTCTGCCAGAAACCGACCGAGTGACTCCTCCCCCCTCACTACCCTCGACGGCGGGCCAGCCAAGGGTTACCTGGGGATCCCGCAAGTGGAGCGCGCCGTCGCGATGCAACTGTGTCCGGCGACCGCCTCTAACTGGCGCGGTGACCCACGTCTCCCGTCCCGGGCCTGTAAGTTCTCTTCCGGTCTGACCGGGAAGGCTTACAAGGCCTGCGGACAGGCTGCGCCCGCCTTGCATGGCATGGCGCTGCTTCAGGTCCACCAGGCCCAGGCGCTCCTTGACATGCACGAGGGTAGGCCTGACCCAGAGCTCCTCCGGGAGCTCCGGACGGCGACGGACCTCGCCCTCCGGGTGACGAAAGTCACCGCCCGTTCCATTGGTCAGGCGATGTCCACACTTGTGGTCCAGGAGCGGCATCTCTGGCTTAACCTGGCTGATATGAGGGAGACCGATAAATATCGGTTCCTGGACTCCCCATCTCGTCAGCTGGGTTATTCGGCGACGCGGTCGAGAGCTTTGCCCAGCAGTTCTCGGCCGCCCAGAAGCAGACGGAGGCGATCAAGCAAAAGCCCCGCAGCAGCCTAACACCGGCCGTCGGCGTGGGGCCGGCCGTGGGAAGGACGTCCAGCCCGCTCAGGCCGCTGCCAAGCCAGGTGGCAGGCGCCGTCGCAAGCGACCCTGAGACGGGCCGCCCAGAGATGGAGGAAACTGCTCTGAGGGAGATGGCTGCAGCACCACTCCCTCCCCCGGAGGAGGGCCGGGGGAGAATCTTTTGTTTTTCTGTTCCGCCGCTGGCCCCAGTGCCAGCGGCACCCAAAACTTCAATAAAAGAGCAGTTTCCAATATCTCTGGGTACCAAGAGAGCGCGCTTGGCGGTGGTCGACGCTCCCATGCCTCGCCACCCTCAAGTACCTCTCCCTTCGCCAGCAGGGGACGCCGGCTGTCGGGACGCACACAAGCGGCCTCCCCACACTCGCACGTCCCCTCCGCGGATGCAGGTAAGTGTTGCACAGCACACTCAGATCCCGCTTCGGGCCGCTCCCATGCCGTCCGAGCCGGATCCCTGCGCTCCGCCTCGCTGCCCCGCTGCGGGTACGTCTGTGGTGCCGTTGATCCCCCTTGCGCGGAGTCTGGGAGCCTGGCTAGCGCTTCCCAGCCCGTCTCGGTGGCTCCTCCGTACCATCAGACTCGGCTATGCGATTCAGTTCGCCCGGCGTCCCCCCAAGTTCAGGGGCGTTCACTTCACGACTGTAGTGGAGGCGAACGCCCCCGTGCTCAGGGCGGAGATCGCTGTCCTATTGGCGAAGGACGCGATAGAGCCGGTCCCTCAAGCCGATATGAGGTCCGGGTTCTACAGCCCGTACTTCATTGTACCCAAGAAAGGCGGCGGGTTACGACCGATCTTGGACCTGCGATTCCTGAACCGGTCCCTTCACAGGCTGCCATTCACGATGTTAACGCAGAAACGCATCTTCAGGTGCATCCGTCCCCGAGATTGGTTTGCAGCGATCGACCTGAAGGACGCGTACTTTCATGTCTCGATTCTCCCTCGACACCGGCCCTTTCTGCGCTTCGCGTTCGAGGGACGGGCATATCAGTAGCGCGTATTACCCTTCGGCCAGTCCCTGTCGCCCCGCGTCTTTACGAAGGTTGCGGAGGCGGCCATTGTTCCCATGAGAGAGCATGGCGTTCGCATCCTCAACTACCTCGATGACTGGCTGATTCTTGCCCAGTCGCGAGAGCAGTTGTGCGAACACAGGGACAAGGTGCTCAGTCACCTCAGCCAGTTGGGACTTCGGGTCAACTGGGAGAAGAGCAAACTCCGTCCCACACAGAGGATCTCTTTTCTCGGTATGGAGATAGACTCGGTCGCCATGACAGCGCGCCTCACCGAAACATTTTCAGAGGCTCCTGGGGCATATGGCATCCGCAGCCGCAGTAACGCCGCTCGGATTGCTTCAAATGAGACCGCTTCAACGCTGGCTACACGATCGAGTCCCGAGATGGGCGTGGCACAGCGGTTCCCTCCGTGTCCAAGTGACTCCGAGATGCCGCCAAACCTTCGGCCCGTGGTCGGACCCTTTGTTTCTCCGGGCGGGAGTTCCCCTAGAGCAAGTGTCCAGGCACTCCGTTGTCTCCACGGATGCCTCATCCACGGGTTGGGGTGCCACGTACAACGGGCTTGCAGTTTCGGGTCTGTGGACGGGGCCTCAACTGCAATGGCATATCAATTGCCTCAAGTTGTTAGCAGTTCGTCTTGCACTCAGCCGCTTCAAAGTGCCGCTCAGAGGCAAGCACGTTCTGGTCCGGACGGACAACACTGCGGCCGTAGCGTACATCAACAAACAAGGTGGTCTACGCTCCCGTCGCATGTCGCAACTCGCCCGCCATCTCCTCTTATGGAGTCAGAAGCATCTGAGGTCGCTTCGTGCTGTTCACATTCCGGGCCTGCTCAATCGTGCGGCCGACGAGCTGTCACGTCAGCAGGTACTTCCGGGAGAATGGCGACTCCATCCCCAGGCGGTCCAGCTAATATGGAGTCGTTTCGGGGCCGCACAGGTAGACCTGTTTGCCTCCCCAGAGACGACCCACTGTCAGTGGTTTTATTCCTTGACCCAGGGGAACCTCGGGTCGGATGCCCCCGAGTATGCAAGTATGCGTTTCCCCCAGTGAGCCTTCTTGCGCAGACACTGTGCAAAGTCAGGGAGGACAAGGAGCAGGTCTTGTTGGTTGCTCCGTATTGGCCCAACCGGACCTGGTTCCCGGAACTAGTGCTCCTTGCGACAGCACCTCCCTGGCCCATTCCTCTGAGACAGGACCTCCTGACTCAGAGACGGGGCACCCTATGGCACCCGCGTCCAGACCTCTGGACACTCCATGTCTGGTCCCTGGACGGGACGCGGAGGTTCTAGGTGACCTACCGCAAGCGGTAGTTGACACCATCACTTCCGCTAGAGCCCCCTCTACGAGGCGCCTCTATGCGTTGAAGTGGAACCTGTTCGTCGATTGGTGCTCTTCTCGCCGAGAAGACCCCCGAAGATGTGCGATCGCATCTGTGCTTACCTTTCTACAGGATGGGTTGGAGCGAAGGCTGTCTCCCTCCACCCTCAAAGTCTATGTTGCCGCTATCGCCGCTAACCATGAGCTAGTAGATGGAAAATCTCTAGGTAAGCACGATCTGATCGTCAGGTTCCTTAGGGGAGCGAGGAGATTAAATCCGCCTCGTCCTCCCTCTATACCCTCTTGGGACTTAGCTCTGGTGCTTACTGCACTACAGAGAGAACCCTTTGAGCCTCTGCAGTCAGCTGAGTTGAAAATCCTGTCGTTAAAGACTATACTCCTGATTGCGTTGGCCTCCATCAAGAGGGTAGGGGACCTGCAGGCATTTTCGGTCGACGAATCGTGCCTGGAATTCGGGCCCGGTAACTCTCATGTGATCATGAGACCCCGGCCTGGATACGTGCCCAAGGTTCCCACTACTCCCTTCCGGGACCAAGTGGTGAGCCTGCAAGCGCTGCCTTCGGAGGAGGCAGACCCAGCCCTAGCTTTTCTCTGTCCCGTCCGTGCTCTCCGGACTTACGTGGACAGAACGCAAAGCTTCAGGACCTCAGAGCAGCTCTTCGTCTGTTACGGAGGACAGCAGAAGGGAAAGGCTGTCTCCAAGCAGAGGATGGCCCACTGGATAGTGGATGCCATCGTCTTGGCTTATCAGTCTCAAGACGTGCCCTGCCCGCTCGGGTTAAGAGCCCACTCCACTAGGGGTGTTGCCTCTTCCTGGGCGCTGGCTCGTGGCGCCTCGCTGACAGATATTTGTAGAGCTGCGGGCTGGGCGACACCTAACACGTTCGCTAGATTCTATAGCCTCCGTGTAGAGCCGGTATCTTCCTGTGTGCTCACTTCCCATAGTCAGTAACACCGAAATGCCTGTTCTAGTGTCGGCTTGCTGCGCCATTCCCTCCCCTATGGTAGACGGATGCGTGCGCTTATTCTGCTCCAGTCGAGTTCCCCGGAACGGCGAACCCTGTTGAGTCCTCCGCAATCCGCGGCAGTCGGACGTGGCGGAGCATTCAACGCCAGGTCTAACACTCGTATGCATTGGTGGAACTTGTGTTAGGCTAGGTTCCATATGTAGTGACCCCCACGGCGGTCCCATATGTGGATTCTTCCACGTTACGGCTCCCTACGGCGAGCCCGTGTCTTTCCCTCGGCAGAGTCTCCTCTGCCGTTCCAGGTACATGTTGTTCCCCCTCCACTAATTGGCCGGGGCCACCCCTGGGACTTCCGTATGTTGTGCTGCCCACGGTCAGCCCATACGTGTATTCTCCACATGTTAACTCCCTCTGGGCATGATGTGGCTTCCGCAGCTGCCTTCACAGGCACGCTTTCCCAGCGTTATCCAATACAGTCAGCTGAATGGGTCTTGCGGAACAGCAGCTTGGACTCTCCCTGCGTGAATTCCCGCCCGCATCAGATCGGGGTCTGAAGGGCTCATCGCTGGGCGCTGGAAGTGGTAGTAACTCTGGCGTTTTCCATAGGGGATCCCAATTCGTCGGTACGTCCGACGTACGTCGAACGTGACCGACTGAATGGGAACGTCTCGGTTACGTATGGTAACCCTCTTCCCTGAAGGAGGGAAAGGAGACGTACGTCCCGTCGCCACAGTTGCTGTACCATCACTGCAGGTTGAGCCACTACGTTTGGCTCCTCAGTGAAAAACAGTGTGCATTCGCTCTCGCTTCCTGTTTATACCCGCAGTGCGGGGCGGAGCGCGAGATGCAAATCTCGCACGCCAATTGTTCATTGGCCGGTTCTAGATAGCTCGAAGCTGATAGGGGCTCCCAGAAGTGATCCCAATTCGTCGGTACGTCCGACGTACGTCTCCGTTCCCTCCTTCAGGGAACGAGGGTTACCATACGTAACCGAGACGCTTTATACAGATGTCTAAGCCCAGAGATCATCTGCAGATCTTTTATTTTCCATTTTCTGCACTGATTTTGAAGGAACATCTGCTAAATGGGTTTAAATATGGTCAAATGTGTAAAAACACATCTAAAAATATTGAACATTTATGATATAATTTGAATAAGAATGATAAAAAATACATTTGAAAAAATGTATGCTCTGATTATTTAACTGGTTTTCTCTTGTTTATGCATGTGTGGTAACACTTTACAATAAGACTTAATTTGTTAACATTAGTTAATGTATTAACTAACATCAACTAACAATGAGCAATATATTTATTACTGTATTTGTTTATCTTTGTTAACGTTAGTTAATAAAAATACAGCTCATTATTTGTTCATGGTAGTTCACAGTGCGTTAAATAATGTAAAAAAAATTACAACTTTTGATTTTAATAATGTATTAGTAAATGTTGAAATTAACATTAGCAAAGAATAATTAAATGCTATAGTTTATGTTAACTAATGTAGTTAACTAATGTTAACTAATGAAACCTTATTGTAAAGTGTTACCCCATGTGTTTACAATTTATTTGTGTGACAGCCTGGCCAAAAATGATGTCCGTAAAACGTAGTTTGCTTCATCGCATAATCACAAATAAATCGAACCAACTCTAAAAAAAAACTACGCAATATTAACAAATCTTTAACAATATTTAAATATTTGTCAATTTTAGGCTGGAAATCACTTTCGGCCACTACTGTATGGAACTTTCTAAATGAAGGAGTTCTTTTTGTGATAAAGAGCTTTTTGTAAAGTTCTGCATGTGCAGTGTCCATAGACATGACTAATGTCGTACTAATGTACTACAACAGCAATGAGAGTCTGGTGTCCAATGTGAGCACCCCTGCCCCCTCAAGTTCTTCCACTTGGCATGAGACCTTTCACATGCCGCCTCACCGCCTAAACACATAAAAATGCCCAGAGTTCCCAGCACAGCGCATTAAAACAGCATCTAACATATATCCTGAACACTTTTGGAGTGAAAAATAATTATTATGATTATGATAAAAAAACGTCAACTGTCATTGACCCGATGTAAGGAAGTTTCATATAAGATGGAGCATTAAAGCTGCTGAAGCTACAGAACAGCTGCAGACGGATTTGCCAGAGAGGCAGCTGGTGGGTTTCACTGGTGCTAACGCAACATCTTACACTGGAGCATATCACACATTACCACAATCTGTGTGGGTGCACAAAAGTACACCGATTTTCACATTTACTTTTGGCAAACACCTCTGTGCTACTTCCACCACACAGAATATCACTAAGACCAAGTAAAAAAGAGGCAGAGGAGGAGACGACTTTGTACAAGAACAAAGCACTCAACTCAACTCAATTATCATGGGATTCTTCTCATTGAATAAAATGCAGTATTCTGCCAAAACAACATAAAATGTCCAAGAATCCATTTGCATCTCAAAAAGATCACATGTCAAAGAAAATAAATTCAAGAATAGCACTGAATGAGGAAAAGAACAACAACATGAACTTACAGTACCCACATCTTGTCCCTCCCTCAAAGACAAATCCATTAGGAACGGCGCCATAACGCCTCAAGTCCGACAGTTTCCATTGGCCGATGACAGTCGGAGGGATGTCTCTGGCGATGACAAGCAAATTGTTGCACAAATGCAGCGAGGCGGGGCCACTTTCTAGTTTGGTGCCAGGCTGGACATTGACGTTAAACCTGTGAACTGAAAGAGAGACAGGTTTATTATCAGAGAGAGTGACTGCATCAAAGCAAAGCTGTGAGACATTCTGGAAAGGCCTAATTTCAACAAGCTTACCATTGTATATAAAGAAACTAAATTCTAGATTTCTATGTATTTTGAATTAACATATTAGTTGAACAATTGTTCAATTTTTTTAAAAGAGCATATACTGCATTTTGGTAATATGACTCATAATCCAATATTATGGGTTCCCACAACCTTTGACCATTCAATTTCCATATTTTTTTCTAGTTTTATGCGAACACTTGTGAATAATGTTTTTTAGAATAATATTGAATCAGATTTACTCCGCCAATCAATCATTCGATCATCAACGACTCAACAGATCAATTCACAAACAAATCACAAGAGTGATATCTTATTGATAATATATTTGAAAGATCAGGAGATAATTACTATAAATTTCCATCACATTTTCAAGCATGGAAAATTCCCTGATATTTCCACAATGTCCATGACTGTGGGAACCCCAAATGACTCATCATGAGTGGATTTTTATGTCTTTTTTAGGAACAGACAAATTTGGAGTACATTTATTTCAAGTTCAATATATCATTTATGGGCCTGATTAAGCAACACAGGTGTGAATATAGACTCCAAATCATTGGGGAAAATACCTCAATTTATCATAATAGAGGCAAGTAATCGATACATTCCAAGAGGGATTAATGCCCAATGATACAGTTTACTTGCAGAAGCATGTGTGTGTGTGTGTGTCTTGCAATAGGATTAATGCTTTTTACTTCATAATTCCTATTCCATTGTGCACCTTGTCACACATACATAACACTCACAAAATATTTATCCATCATATATATTTTATATTATAAGATTTATAAATACAACAACACACTCTCACATCTCAATCTATGGTCAACTGAAGCAAGGCAGTCTAAAGTCACTGACACATCAGTTAGGGGACTTGGTATAGCAGAGTGTGTTAAAGCAGTTTAGAAGAAAACTGATAAGAGCAACAGAGCAGAATGAGACATCGGCACCTCGCTTCACCCGACTCCATCTATCATCATTCTGATTTGCCTTAAAGACAAATAACCAAACAAACATGGGACCTGAAAACCAAGGAGGTATCAGAGCGGAGACGACACATACATTCAGAATAACAGCTGACAGACAAGAGTTAAATCATTCAACATTTTAGCTGCATAGATGGAAATGAAAACTTTGATTTGAAATAATCTGAATTCATCTGAACCAATTCTTGGATAATATGCTAGATGTTTTTTAGTATGTGTTACTTTGTCAAATGCATGTTCGAGAAAAATTTGAGATCGTATGGACTATCACACATCACAGGGTCCCAATTATAACTTTGCTGCTTTCTCAAAGGGCACGCCACACCATTCTGACTTGAGAGTGTATGTGTATGTGTGAAAGCAAAAGAGTCGACCGCCTGGGTGTAGGTGTGTGTCTGTACGTGTTTTTCGAGGGTGTCTGGGATTAACAGACCCAGTAGCGGTCTTGACTCATATAGTGCCCTGAGGAGGGAGATCAAACATTAGCTATGTTTGCTAGAAATACATTTAAAAAGTAAGAATTAAATAAAGAGAACACATTTTTTAATGAAATCCATTCTTAAAAAATAAGTAATTATTCACAGTATGTAATGTATATGCTGTATACTAAAAACAGACAACAACATTGTCAAAATGATCCCTGTTCACTCGAATCTGCGAAAATGACTAAAAAGGCTGTATTACGCATGCCAGGTCAGTAATTGGCGGTCACTTTGTCAAGAAATTCTCAGAGAACAAGTAATACGCATGCACAATTGCAAAATTCACAAGTTCATGTTTTTGTTATTTACATGGAGACGGTAAAGACATCGTTTTCAAAACCTTGCACTTTGAAACCTGCTTTCAAAAGCTTGCGTTTGCCCAAAAATGCCGCTTTTGTGTAAACGAACGGGCAAAACGGATAACGAGTTTTTCATTTTCAGTTGAAAATGGTGTCATGTAAACATGCCCTAAGGCTGTTTTGGTGGTTTTTGTTAAATACCGGGAGCTTGATAGCCATCAGTCATTTTGGACTGTCGTTGTAAAAAATTCTACTTTGTAATCCACATTAAATAACAAGCGACTGTCATTGCATGGCTGTTGGGATTATTTTTTACAAACAAACAAACAAAAATTACTTTGTGATCAACATAAAAAATAACAGCATATGGGTTTGGAACGAGATGAGGATGAGTAAATAAAGACAGAATTTTAATGAATGCCCATTTTCATCTGATCACTAGACATGCACACATGCTCTCATCTCACCCTCCCCAAGGCTGTAGCGTATACGAGCATCCCAGGCCAGAAGAGTAACTCTGTTGTCGAAACCCAGCATGACAGACTGGCTCAAGCAGAGCAGACTAAGCGCATAATTCACTCCATCAAACCCCTGAAGAGCCTCCAGTCCACAGATATCCCTCAGCATGGCCTGATTCCTCTCCCGCTGTCCTTTACTCTTCTCTCCACGCTCCTTATACACCAGCAAGGACAGGCAGTCTGAGACAGTCAAGATTACAAATTCATAAAACATCAGAAATACATCTTAAACTAACAAAAACTGCCTAAAATCACAATGATAATGTCATGTTTTTTGGATGTTTACTGTGAGAGTATCATCCAAATACTTTGGAGTTCCATATAAACACCACTGTGCCATTGTGCAAGCACCATTACCATAAATGCACCATGGTACCATTCAAGTAAAATAAAATCATTACAGTTACATGTACTATACCCTAAGGCAATAAAACGTCTACATTTCCTTTCATTTCACCACTGTGTTGCACAACAATTCCAGCAGTTGAAATTATAATTTGCATAATCATCATCAGGAATTACAACTGACAAAGTAACACAGTTACTGAGCCATGAAATATAAGCTGTCTCTTTCCATAAACTATTGTTGCGTGTGTGTGACAGCATCAAGCTATAGTCTCTAGGACGACTCCGCTTGTTGTTTTGAAAATGTGGTGATGTTTTGTTTTTATGCTTCTGTACAAAACAACAAACTACTACATCACCAGACTTCTAAAACAGTATGCGAGAGTCGAGCAGCTGTCATAACACACACATCAAAAGACACAGTGATCCATGAAAGCAATTGGAGACTAACCTATTAAACAATGACAGCTTCAGACAACAGAGATCCAAAAATGACCTATCCGCTAGTCAAGTTCACCTAAAGAAGTGTATGGCTTGCAATGTGAATGCAGATGCTTATCATAAGGGAGACCAAGGACACTTGTCACATTTTTAACGCCGAACAGGGAATATTTATCAGGGGAGGTTTATTTTTTAAAAGTCAATGTCTGCATAGATGCATACCTTCAAGTTATGAGAACTAAAAAGCTTTTGAACATTTCTACATTATTGGCAAAGAAAAAGGTTAATTGAACAACACTTTTGATCTTCACTACCACTATAGTAACAAAATTAATGAAACAACAAAATGTAAACAATTATAAAAAGTAAAAATTATATATCTAGTATAAAAGTATATATTTAGGGATATGCTCAAGCGCCCTATCTGATTAACACTATTGCTTTGGCCATCAAAATATGCCTTTAATATATTTATAACATTTAAACTGCATGCACCCACGATTTAGGCTACTTGTCAACTATGGCAAAATATGATGGTATTGGTTTTGTTGGATTCTAGTTTGTAGAACAGAAATCACTAAAGGTTCTAATTTAAAGGGGTTTTGAACAAGGAATTTCTTGGAATTTTCGCTTTTTTTGTGCGACATTACAATTTTAAAGTGTACATTGTAGCTGTTGTTGGTTAAGAACAACAACTCGAGCCACGAGCCAGAGTGAATTGCGACATCGTGACGCGTGCATCGAGTGTCATTCCGATATCACGCATAACGACCGTGCCACGGATTCAATACCTCACATAGCCTACCGTCACGAGAAAAAAACAACCGTGACAGCGCTATGTCAGGACTTTGCTAAGTAGAAAGTACGTTTAAGAAACAAACCAGCTTTTTAAATGTATTTCACCAGCTAATCTCAACTCTATTAAACAGCAGCGCAAAAAGTTTTACCTGCTACCGGCGAAGGTTTCCGAAGAATCACCCATCTGTTTTTCCACTGTAAACGCAGGGAAACAAAACAACAAACAAAGGTAGTGTTCGTACAGACTACTAAACAAATATTTAAGTTATCAAACAATAATGAACGATACAGCAAAAGTAGTTAGCGTTGTTTTTAACCACCTTTTTCCCTTCTCGGAGTCTGACTTGTCCCTCTACGACAACCGTATCCGTCATCTTGTGTCATGGTTCCCGACAGCTGTGTGCGGTCCGCGGCAGTGAGGGGGTCACTTTCAAAATAACCCCAGAACTGTCTGCACTGCTGTAACACGCACAAACTCTCTCACCCACATAACTCTGACATGCATTGGCCCTCCCTCTAAACAGAGACCTACACAACAAGGCAAAGGTTTTTACAGTTGTTCGGGGGGTCAAGGTGCCAATTTAATTTACAACACCTGGCCAAGAGATGCAGGCATTCTTGCAAGTCTTAGACAGTCAAGCATGTGGTTTAAGAGACATGTAAACAAACATGGCATCATGTGAGCTTCTCAAATACAGTTAATAATCTATGCAATGATTAAAGTAAAACTGTTTAACCACATAAATAAATTAAACCGGTATGGTGATAAGATGTCAGACTCGGAAGGGGCGTCATATGCCAACTGTAACTGGGGAATAGCTACAGTTAACACTGAAGTGTCAGCATCATGTAGAATTTTGAATCTTAAATAAGTGTCTAGCCTAATGGCACAATATAGACATCAATAGCTGCAAATGACATAACTGTAAAGAGGCCTTTCTTGTGTAGTTCAGAATGCATTTACTTGAAGTAACCTGATGATATTCATGAAATTACATTTATATTACATTACAGTACATTATTAACATGCTTTCTTTCCGAAGTGAGTACAGGTATCACGTAAATTGCAATTACCAAAAAAAAAGCAGCTAAAAGCTGCAGTATTTTAGGGCCCTGATCAATTAAGCAAATGCATGACAAAACCTTATTAAATATATTACAAACCATATTAAGAAAAACATATACAGTTGTATATGTCAGGTCATTTGTTCCTGCTACTTTAAATCAAAAGATGATCTTTTGAGGTATAGCAGGTATAGCACATTTGAACTTGATGGGAAACAAATTTGTTGAACTAGTTTCAGTGATGACCTCACATTATTTCAGTATTTTTTGATTTATGTAAGGTGAGTGTAGGAGTAATTTTTTTTTTAATATGTGCTCCTGTGTTCCAAAGATTCGGCTTTGTACTGACAAAATCATCTGTTTTGACAGCTTTTGGGAGTTTGTTCCTCCAATGGAGAGATCAACAAATGGAAAAATGTCTGGACCTGGACAAGAAGTAACCTTTTATATGGAGAGATGAGGGAGCTAGGCGAGCAGAACCGCCTGACAGTAATGGCTGGGCTGGGGTGAAGTTTAGATGAAGGATTGGAGGTAGTGGGCGTCAGGCCATTAAGAGAGGTGTAAAAGTCAGAAATGGCGTCGTATTGGCAGGCAGCAGAGGCGTAACATGAGAGAATTCCAGAGGTTAAAGACAAGTCGAGCTGAAGCCTTTTGAATGCACTCCAGAGGAGAAATAGCAGATGCAAGTAGATGGAGTTATGGTGTAAAATGAAAACAGTCCGGGAAAACTAGTGGTTGAGAAAGTCTTATTGTCCTTTGTGGAGCGTGAAGCAGCAGGGCCAGTTGAACATTGGGATGACAAGCATTTTACACCCCAAGGATAATATTGTGCTAAACAACACTTCTAAATGCATTTGTATATTGGTAGCTCTTTACAATAATGCTCCATTCATTCATGTTAGTTCATGCATTGGTAACAATGAACAAGAATTTTACACCATTTATAGGTAAAAGTCAATGTAAACTTGTTACTCCAGCGGGTGGTGACAATGTTTTTCTTTATGAGCAAGTCAGCGGATCATTCATGCAACTGATTAGTTCAAATAAAACACATTTGTTCACGCTTCGTCCAAAATTGCATACTCTCTGATCAGGTAGCCTACTTCTTTTGAAGTAATTGCAACCGTTATAAAGTATGTTCTATATATCAGGGGCGTGCAGTCCATATAAACTGTGAATGCTCTGCATACCCATTTGTGGACCATAACACTTACATGATAAGATTTTAGAAATACGTATGTAACTCTCCATCATGTATTTATTTTCCAAATTACGGTAATTTTATTCAAATCTGCCAGTTACAGAGGGTTTCGGGTAAGCGGATCTACAGCAGCTTTGGTGCCTACGCTCTGTTGTTATGTATCGTCATCACTGTCCTGCGTTCTCATTGGTTTGCTGGCATATGGGGGATTTCATGTGCAGGGTAGCTGTCCGAGAATCGCATGCCCAAGAGGAAAAATGTACTGTTGTTGCCAGATCTCGATCAACAAAAATCACATTGTATTTGATACAAAACTAAATAAATCACTTGAAAAAAAGGTCATAACTGAAACTATTTTCATTGTATTGGAAATGTATTTATAACAAAAACATTTAACTGTTAAAGACATATCTGTAAACCTTTTGTAACTTTCCAAGGCTGTTAATCAATAGTCTATGCGTTTGTTAAAGTCATCAATTTGCATTGGTTTTTTGTTACTTTTTACATATTATATATATACAGTATATATATATTTTTTATTATTACATTTATTTGAATAACGTTTTAATTATATTTTATTTATAATAGGCTACTAATGTTGATTATTTTATTAAAACACTTCTGGCATACATTTAAAATGACCCCTGCGATAGTGTTTCTTTGTCATCTGATTTAGATGCGTGTCCTCAGCTGATGCGCCATAACGTTTAAAGTTGAAGTATGTAGTTTCATTACATTAGTGCCACCTAGCGGAATTACAAAAATACAGCCTATTTTGTTCCTTTCGTGTTGTGCCTGACTAAACTCAAACACAACTTAAAGGGTTACTTCAGCAATTTAGCATTAAGCTTTGTATCAGTAGAAACCTGGTAGTATATTCAAATTATGGTACTTTCCCCCCTCATATCCCCATGAGACGAGAGAATTATGCATTTTATTTCTGGAAAAAATCCTCCGATGACGCAAATATCGTAATTTTGTGTCATCGGTGGATTTTTTGGCCAGAGGCTAAAGACTACAGCCATGTAGAAGGAGCTGTTTATGTTTTCAAACCGCCCACAGGGGAGGGATCTCACTCACAGAATGTAAATGCGCACGGCCGCTCGGATTGGGCATTAATAACGGAGCGGTGCGGAGTGAAGTGAGTGTTTCAACTTTTCAATGAATTCCTATGAAAGTTAAAGGGTTAGTTCACCCAAAAATGAAAATTCTGTCATTAATTACTCACCCTCATGTCGTTCGACACCCGTAAGACCTCCGTTCATCTTCGGAACACAAATGAAGATATTTTTGTTGAAAGCTGATGGCTGAGAAAGGCTTCAGATAGGCCTCCATTGGCACTCAGTACATTCACACTCACAAGACCCATAAAAGGCACCAAAAACGTTGTTACAAAGTCCATCTCACTACAGTGGCTCTACCATAATTTTACGAAGCGATGACAATAGTTTTTGTGCGCAAAAAAATATCAAAATAACGACTTTATTCCACAAGTTCTTGTCTTCCGTGTAGGCCTCGGACGCGAACTCACGAAGCAGCACGACGCATGCGCGAGAATATTACGCAGATCCGGCATTCGGACACATGACCCAGAAGCGAGGAGGAGATTTGTTTACAAGCAGAGGAAGACGCGCTGTATCTAAGCTGTTGAATTCTACATTGATTGTGCTTTGGGTCTCGGCGTAGTGCTCAAAATGGGACTAAAGTGTGCATTTCATGGATTCCCGAACGCCGGCGCCACGTCATATTCTCGCACAGCCAGCGTCATGGTGCTTCGTGAGTTCACGGCAGAGACCAAAACGGAAAACAAGGACATGTTGAATAAAGTCGTTATTTTGATTTTTTTTGCGCACAAAAACTATTGTCGTCGCTTCGTAAAATTAGAGTAGAGCCACTGTAGTGAGATGGACTTTGTAATGACGTTTTTAGTGCCTTTTATGGGTCTTGTGAGTGTGAATGTACTGAATGCCAATGGAGGCCTATCTGAAGCCTTTCTCAGCCATCAGATTTCAACAAAAATATTTTCATTTGTGTTCCGAAGATGAACGGATGTCTTACGGGTGTCGAACGACATGAGGGTGAGTAATTAATGACATCATTTTCATTTTTGGGTGAACTAACCCCTTAAGCTTCCATAGGCATGATCTGATAACGCGCCAGACTGGACACGCGCCGTGAATGACTGCCGCACTTACCTCAGCTCTGCTCAGCTCTTCTCGTGATGAATGAAATCTGACTCCTGCTGCGTCTGTGCCGTGACTTTCGTTCAGCTCACTCACACTTTATTGAAAAGACACGTTCAGTTTTTAATTGTAGTGTTTATTCTCTAACTGAACAAAATGATTGTATTACTATGAAAAACAAAACGACAGTGGGCGCGCTGTCGTGGTGGGCAAGTGATAACCAGTAGCCGTTGCTTGGGAGTGGCCTTGTTGGGCAGCGAAGGAGTGGATTCTGGGAGTTGTTGTCTTTCATCTACATTCTCAGTCTAGAAGGCACCAAATTCAAAAATAATTTCACATTTCTACTACATATAAATGACCTAGTTTAAATACACATTGATCTTCCCAGCGCTGAAGTAACCCTTTTACTGCTTTTACGGGTGCTTGTGAAGGCATCAGCAAGTAAATGTATGCAAATTTCAAGAAAAGATCAAACATTTTAGGAAAACTTGAGAGTAAGCAACTAGCACCAGGTGCACTTTTGACACAATGCGCCACCCAGCATACACGGTTAAAAAAGTCACAGCTCGCCGCTGCTTTATAGTATGAATGTGTGTAGAACAGGGGTAGGTAAGTTCGGTCCTAGAGAGCCGCTGTCCTGCAGAGTTTGACTCCAACCCTGAAAAACCCTCACCTGCCTGTAGCTTTAGTAATCCTGAAGACACTGATGAGCTGGTTCAGGTGTGTTTAATTAGGGTTGGAGCTAAACTCTGCAGGACAGCGGCTCTCTAGGACTGAACTTGCCTACCCCTGGTGTAGAATGAAATCCAGACATACTACTTTTGCCATGTTGTCAAATGCACACTACTGAATCTCGCTGGAAGTTTTAGGTCATATGGGTTGGCCTACTTTTCGCCTGTATTGTTTTATGAGTATATGAATTCGGACAATCTACAAAGTGTTTTAGTAGGGAAGTAGGCATATTCGGACACAGATAATGTCTTTATGAATGAGTCATTGAATCATTCACTTGACTGATTTGTTGAAACACAGGACATTCGGGAAGGGCAATAATGTATGTAGGCCTATATTTGATGGAGATTAGTTTCTACCGTGGCTTTGTTTGGAACTATTTTATTGGCAGAGCAAATAGACAAAGCACATCTATAATGTTAGTAGCTATCTGGGTGCTATTGCTTTTGTACAACAGTTCAACAAATAACAAGATAATATAGTAACTTAAAAATAAGTATAACCAACAACCAGACTTCATGAGAAAAGGGAGGAGGGGGGTGTTGCACCCCTGGGGCAACTTGGGTTTCATTAGATTTTGCTCAAGGACACAGTAGCCACAAACAAAGGAAAACCAATACCAGTTAGTTAGAAGTTGCCACTCCGCACCTTTTTTCTTATTTATAACGGTTTTAGGAATGATATTTAAATTTCTCAATGCACACTGATACTAATGAGAGCATCAAACATTAAGAGATTCAAATCACTGACCAGGGACCAAAAATGAATTCATATTTATTGAAGACAGTTGCTCTGTCAGAGTACAGAAATCCTCAATGCATTAGCTTGTGGTTTAGTTAATGAAAACACTGCATGTCCTTAAGATACCTGCGGCATTTTGTATTGATCTGTCTTTCCCTTTCAGTCTCTCTTTCCTCTTCGCAATTATCCCTGAAATACGTCTCGGCAGAAAGCAGTGTCTTCACATCCTCGGGTCAATGAGACATTTCCAACGCAGAACATTTGCCATTAAAATTCCATGTGTGAACTTTAGAGATGCAAGACAACGCAACCTCATCTGATGAGACGGTAGCACAAGGCTCCACTGGTAACAAGAAGGAAAAATCAAGCAACGCACACATATATGACGCCTGATTTTGGAGTGTTACTTCATTTATTATGAGTTCTGCCACATTAAACCCGACATACGGTAAGTAAAATAGATGAAGTCCTATTGCAATCCACACTGTCAGTCCAGCTCATGGCTCCCCTACAGCTCCTCACGGGTCACATATAGTAATATGCCTTATAATAGCAAAAACAAACCTGAAAATCCACTATAAGCTCCATATTAGAAGTTTATTTTTTTTTTTTAATTACAGAATCATCTCAAACTGAATGTAAACCAGCACAAGCTTGAGCATCATCCTTTTTGGGGGCAACAATTTACAATAAGGCTCCATTTGTTAACATTACTAACCATGAAAAATACTTTTAAAGCATTTCTTAATGTTCATTTCAACATACATTATTTAAATCAAAGGTTGTGTCTGTCATAGTATTTAATGGACCTGAGCTAAGATGAACTAACAGTAAACAGTTGTATTATTAACAACTAAAGTTCACAAAGGTTAATAAATACTGTAACAAATTGCTCATTGTTAATGTACTTATGTTAACGAATGACTTATTATAAAGTGTTACCCAACAGGGTTCCATTTGTTAACATAAGTTAGCTAAATTATAATAATCTAAGTTAAAAATACTTCTGAAGCATTTATTAATATTAGTTAATGTTAATTTCAACATTGTCTAATACATAATTAAAATCAAAGCATTTGTAGGCTATCTGTTAATATTATTGAATGGGACTGAGCTGACATGAACTAACTATTAACTGTTTTTTAAATAGGCCACTAAAAACAAATGTAGGCTATTGCTCATTGTTAGATAACATGAACTAATGGGATCTTATTGTAAAATTTTAGTTTTCTGCTGTTTTTGGAAATGTATTATTTATTGTTAGCAATAGAATATGCTTTTTATTGTCATATCAGACAAAAGTGGCATTGTTCTTGCTGTGATTATTCTTCTTTCTTGAAGTTTTCACTGAAGGTTTGATTGCTGTTTTTGTGGATGGATCAATACGCTTTTTCGCAGGCAGCAGTTCGCCTTGGTCTGAAGTCTGGTAAACTCCTGTTCTCATTCTTCCTTTGCAGGTTTTCAGATCGTTAACCATTCTCTCCAAGCCTCCGTTCTGACCACCAAGGTTATCGCAGCGGATCTCGTCCACGTCAAGAGCACCTCGCACATGGAGAGGAGACCGTTTACCTCCCCCTCTGACCCTGGGAGGGGGAGGTGGAGGAGCAGGGGGCGGGGCGGAGGGCGCCCTCCTGTGGGAATATTTGGAAACACTGGTCCTTTCTCTCTGACGTCTTTCGTTTTTCACTAAGGAATGATAGTCAAAAAGGGGAGAGGAGCAAATATTAAGATTGTTAATTGATTGTTCTTGTAGGAACGTTGATAAATAACAAACTGTAGCGCATACAAATTATAAGGAAAATCAATGCCATATTCTATAGGCGACTTAAACTGACCATATTTGTATGGCCTATTACAGTATTTATTAAAAAGGATTTATTCATGCATATTATTATTTTATTTTGTATTCATATGTCATTGTAGCCTAATCTTTAACTTAAAATAACTTCCCCTCCCTTATACAATGACATCTCCTATCTTCTCTGATGAAGTGTTTACTGGCGCGAGAGCGGGACAACCTTGTAAACTCACATGAAATCACAGGAATAGCAAACCACAACCATCCAATGAATTCCTCATGGACAAAATAAAGTCCCGCCCTACATTTTTTTTTCTTGTTCGAGAAGCCATTTCCCTCGGATGTGTCACAATAGTGAGGAAAAGACTAACGCAATGTCCGTTTCATGTCGAATTTAAAGGCACAATATGTAAGATTTTTGGATTCAAGTATGCAAAAACCACTAGAACAGTGTTATATATTTTGTTGACATGGGTACTTACATTATCCCAAATATTCACAAGAATGTTTAAATCCAGAGAAATAAGCTAAATTTAACCAGGACACGGACTATAGACTGTAAAAAAAATATGGACGTAGTGTCCATGACTTCACCCATAGAATTCTGATGAGCAGTTTTGAAGCGTAAAGTAGGGTCGAGCTGGCCATTGCCATCTTGGTAGCGCGTCATCGCTCGTCACTCCCGGATAATAGAAAATAGGCAAAAAGGCGGGACGTGGGTGGAGCTGAAATGACGCGATGACTAACAGACAGCAGATAAATGGCTATCCACCTGTCACTCGAAGTGGCCACGCCTTTAATTGTGCAGAACTTTAAGGGTTTATATAATGTAAACGAATGAGTTATAAAAAAAATTCACCCCCCTCACAGTTGTCATGCCCAGGCTGTAAACATGTTTTATTCTGCTGTAAAGTTGGGCATATTAACATGGGGCTCAATGAGATTCTGCTCCCTTCTGGAGCCTGTTGATGAATTGCAGTTTATGTCACTTCCGTATTGGCTTCAAGAGAAACTGCGGGAGGTTGCCACTTGGTCGCCTATAATGACATAATACCCGCGTTACCCTCAATTTCAGTTTTATTTTGTAGAAACCATGGAAACACTAAAGACGCTTTAATATATTATATGTTTTATTACACAAGGGAACAACTGTTTGGAGAAATTTGTAGACAGAAAACGAATTATTGTACTGTAGGTATAATACAGTATTTTCTCCATCATACATACGTTTTAAAATTAATTGCATGGTATTTAGCAACACAAGCCATCCAGCATTTATTAATATGATATTTTAATACCAATCATGGCAGCCGCGGAGCAAACGCACAGAGTAACGTTATAACATAATTTTCAACACACTCAAATCTATCTAATATGATAAAACAGTGCTGCGTTACCCCACATACATTTGACCGGAAGAAGCGGAAGCGGCAACTGTGGCATAATAAAAGTTCTGCTGCTGTCAAGCTGTGTGTCACGCTCATCTCTCATCGCTCCAGTGACCTCGTTCAGCTCCCACAGCACTTGGCCCTGCTCTGCTTCATACTACAGTAACGTTCATAATCTCATCCATGAACATGATTTCTGCCCGCGTCCCGTCCTGATTCTTTTCCACCGGCTGTGAGGTGAAGACAACAACTCCCAAGATTCTGCGCTCAATCTCTGCATCATCAAGCTACTCCTTTGTTTTGAATAGGCGACCTCTAGCAGCGAAAAACTACATAGGGTGCCTTTAAAATCTGATTTGACATTAGACTTGACATCACTGATGTCAAATGCCATTGGCTCTTGCATGTCTCGTGACCATAAATTGCAATTATTAATAGATCTTTTGCAATGACATTTGAAAGCCAAGGCAGATGTTCCACACTTGGAAAATAGGGTAAAGTCTGCAAAAGTGGGACATCAGCTAAAATGGGACAAATAAGCTTTTTGGTGTAGACCTCTTTCAAAAAAATAGTAATAACTGTAATAATAGTAATAACTGTTGTAATAATGGTCCTTAATTTGAATATCAACATTTGATTGGTCAAATATAAACCATGTGGGCGTGGTTCCTACTCAAGTATTGGAATGTCTGAGAAAGCACGTGTCCATTCATAGTTTATTTCGAATAAAATTGTTAAAGGCATCTAAAAACATTTGGAGCGGAACGAGGCCGCTGGAGCGATTGCTAAAGAGAGACAAGCACGACACACGGCCACAGACAAACGCTTCCGCTTCTTGTCATGCGTATGTGGGGTAAAAGTTATGTTATAATGCTACTCTGTGCGTTTGCTCTGTGGCTACAATAAGACACTGGTTGCACACTGCATAAGCTAGATCGATATTAAAACATGGTACTCCTGGTAAATCAAGAAAATGAGATTTAAACAATAAGACTAAACGTGTTGAGCTGTATAACAATTAGTTTTCTGTCGATGAATGTATCCAAACAGTTTCTCACCTGTCTAATAAAACGCATTATATATTCAAGTGTCTTTGGTGTTTCCATAGTTTCTACAAAATACAAAATAAAACAAATAAGACATGGTCTGTGTTCTGGTTAAAAGTGCTTATTTCTCTGGATTTAAACATTCTTGGAAATATTTGGGATAATGTAAGTACACAAGTCAACAAAATATATAACATTGTTCTAGTGGTTTTTTTTTTTAGATATTTTAATCCAAACATTTTGCATATTGTGCCTTTAAGGTTTGAATTATAATACAAACAGTATTTCAATCTACAATATAACATTTTATTACATCTGTTCATGTGATAATTACATTTTATGCAATGGTGTGGAGGTTTCTTCATTCTATTATAATATATATATATATATATATATATTTATTAAGTTTTGTTACTGTCAAATTACCTTAACATGTTAGATAAAATGGGACAGTATCATTAAGCTAAGGTGGGGCATTCTGTTAAATAAAAGATAATACATTGCAACATGAGAAATTGTTTTGTTTTACAGAAAATGTCACAAAGCTATAGGCCGAAAGGATGAAATAGGAAAACATGTCAGCCAAACAGAAGAAAGGTATAATCAGTGGAGTGAAGAAATAATGAAAAGGATAAATCAATGAGTACAGGGTAAGAGTGGAGGGAGGCCAGGAAACTAGACTTAATTTTTTGGCCTGGGCATGGTGTGCTCCAAAATACACCCTTGAAAAAAAAGAGTGATAGGTGTTGTGAGTGGATGTAGTCATGCCTCTGGCAGAAAACCATTTTTGTCATCTGAGAAGGAACTGGCAAGCATTAAAGCTGCAGGTATGAGCAAAAAATAGCTTTTAATGCAAAAGCTAATAGAATTAAATGTTTTATGAAACAAAAACCAAAGCAGGCTATTACTGGTTCCAAAACCAAAACTGTCCCAATTTACCTGAAAATGGCTGTAGAATAAAAATGGGTTATCATCATTTTCTGTATATTTAAAAAAACAAAACAAAAAAACACTCATATTCCATCAAAAAAACATAGTTGGAGATACAAGAGACATTGAACATTTGTTAACATATTAAAAACAAGTTTTGCTTCTTAATATTTTTGTGGAAAGAATGATAAATTTTTTTCAGGATTCTTTGATGAATAGAAAGTTCAAAAGAGCAGCATTTTTTTGTAACATTTTAAATATCTACTGTCACCTTTTGATCCAATTAAAGGAGTCTTTGCACATTAAATTAAAAGTATTCATTTCTTCAGATAAAATATTATTGAACGGTAGTGTACATATAATAGACAATTAAAGACATTTTACAGAAGTTAGCATTTTGGTCTCTTCCACACATGCACCTTGCCACAAAACAGACATAGGCTGAGATTACTGAATAGAGGGTCTTATTCCGGTGTCCTCCTATACTCCTCCATCACATCTGACACTGCATTTCTGCCATGGTTTCTAAAAGCTGTAGTCTTGATTTAGACATTCTTGTCTTACAAAATTAAGATTGAGCCATGTCTTCTGCTGACAAATCGAGCTATTGAGCTCAATCAAATTTACTAACACTATAGAATGTTTCTGGGGAGAAATAGTTCAAAATAAGTACAAAATAAGGATGACAAAGGTTTACTTCTCTAGGCCATTTGCATCTCAAATGTTTCTATAATGACCACCTGGTCTGCAGTGGTCAGTATCTATCAAAAGTGGTCCAAGGAAGGAATAGTGGTGATCCGGCAACAGGGTCATGGGAGGCCAGGGCTCATTGTTGCACGTGCTGAGCGAAGGCTGGCCTGTGTGGTTCAATCAAACAGACTAGCTACTGTAGCTCAAATTGCTCAAGAAGTTAAGGCTGGTTCTGGTAGAAAGGTGTCAGAACACACAGTGCATTGTAGTTTGTTTTGTATGGGTCTGCATAGAATCAAACCAGTCAGGGTGCCCATGCTGACCCCTGTCAACCACCGAAAGCGGGCATATGAGCATCAGAACTGGACCACGGAGCAATGGAAGAAGGTGGCCTGGTCTGATGAATCACATTTTCTTTTTCCTCACGTGGATGGCAGGGTGCGTCGCCTACATGGGGAACACATGGCACCAGGATGCACTATGGGAAGAAGGCAAGCCGGCGGAGGCAGTGTGATGCTTTGGGCAATGTTCTGCTGGGAAACCTTGGGTCCTGCCATCCATGTGGATGCTACTTTGACACTTACCACCTATACCTAAGCATTGTTGCAGGCCATGTACACCCTTTCATGGAAACAGTATTCCCTGGTGGCTGTGGTCTCTTTCAGTAGGATAATGCGCCCTGCCACAAAGCAAAAATGGCTCAGGAATGATTTGAGGAGCAGTTTGAGGTGTTGACTTTTGCCTCAAAATTCCCCAGATCTCAATCCAATCGAGCATCTGTGGGATGTGCTGAACAAACAAGTCTAATCCATGGAGGCCCCACCTCGCAACTTACAGGACTTAAAGGATCTGCTGCTAACATCTTGGTGCCAGATACCACAGCACACCTTCATGGGTCTAGTGGAGTCCATGCCTCGACGGGTCAGGGCTGTTTTGGCAGCCAAAGACAAACTAAGACCAAGACCATATTAGGAAGGTGGTCATAATGCTGTGTCTGATATAATAAGCAAATAATTATCGATCTATTTACATTGTGCCTGGTGAAGATACTGGTCGAAACGGTGCACTTGGTTGCAATAACAATTACAGAGCTTTATTTGACATCTACCGTTTTGATTTTTCATTAAAGTTATTTGCATGTGGACATTCATTGTATCCATCTAAATCAATGTTAAATACACTCATGCAGACAAACAGGCTTGGTTTGGATCCTTGAAAAACCTTGTTTTGGTCAGTGCTGGTAGCTCTTATGAGACACAAGGGCAAACTTAATTGTTCATCATGCTCTGTTGATTTAGCTACTTATCTTGTATGTTTTCTGGTTTCCCAGCCTTACCAGTTGAAAAGTGTCTAAAACCCTTCAAAAACCAGCAAGTTTATTTATTATTATTATTTATTTATTTTTACAGCTGAATAGATACGAAACTAACACATGCATAGCTCACCAGGTTGCTTAGCGACATGCAATTGAATGAGACTAGAAAAAAGTGTAGCGTATGATGAAATGAGTGCATGACTTGATTTTAAGCTGTTAATGTCCACTAAGAAGACTCTTCAGACCTAATGCAAACTCATTAAACATGCTCAAAACTATTCTCACAAGAAGTGTGTCCATCGGTTATCATTAGACTCTGTTCTTTCACCAGATTGTGAGTGACATTAAGGAAGTAAAGGAAGATAAGGTAAATTACAAAGGCTATCATTCTCAATACACACTGCTAATTTTTTTTTTAAATATGCGTTAGAGGAAAAAGTGGCTGATGAAGACAGAACTGAGTTTGGTTGTGTAGGCTATTGAATTTGAGCTGCTTTGTATTGTTGAGTGATAAGAGTTACACACTGACCCCTTGTGGCACTACGTAAAACTACTTGCTTTTTTGTAAACGCTGTATTGGTCATTTGTCTTCTTGCATTAAAATCATCTTCAAGGACGTGAAAAAGCTCGTTATTTTGCAGTTAGACATCAATCATTCTTTAACTCTTCTTTGAATTAAGTAATCCAAGTCTAAACTCTGTCTGAAAACTGTCGCATTATTAGCACATTACTGTCATGCTTTTTACAGACAGTAATTCAATAATAATTGATCTGCCTCCGCCACTAGATGGAGCACCATCTCTTTTCAGCATCTCACTCATATATTCTTTTATTAGTCCTCCCAGTATTGATGCGAGTGCCGATAACTTCTGTCTCGACCGTATTTGTGCAATTTACATACCTCCTAAGACTTGTTTTTACAAACATTGTAAAACATGTGCTCATCATTATGAATTTGAAAGAACGCTGTAATAGGTGTTTGCGTCAGCAGTTTCTGACTCTTCATGGGAAAAAACAGTCTTCCTGTTATTGAAGTTCAAGCAGATGTTTTACTTGTCGGATGCAAAGGTCTTACCACGAGCACTTGAACATGACCTGTGGATTTATTGGGTCCTTCACAGGCTGCAGGACTTTGCGTTTGGTGGAGTTTAGTAGCCTGACCAGATGGGGATCTTTTTCCAACAAAAATAGCAAATGTTTCTATACAGTTCAATTTGAAGTAAAATAAAATGGCAAAGGATGGTATAATCTGTTTAATTTCTTTAAATCGTCTCCGCAATGTAGCCTCCTAGACAATAGAATTAGATTTCTAGTGTAGTCAATATTACTATCCAAAACATAGGACTTTGCCAAGCATTTATCATTTTGAATTTGCATTTAGCGACATAATATTTTTCAGAAACATGACAGTTCAGTTAGTATTATAAATAGTGTAGCTTTTCCATTCACAAGATACTTAATGTGTTGAAGTGTAGCCAAATGCTCTCTGTTTTACGGTATGTTCTCACTTGGTTGGTTTGGTTCAATTAGGATCCTTTCACACTTGGTTCAATTGTCTGGTCTGAATCGATTCGATTGCTCCCCCTCCCCCCCTGCTGTGTTCACATTAGCCCTATATTATTTAGGTCCGGTTTCTTGAACATGACAATGAGTTCACTGTACTAAAATGGCCCCACAGTCACCAGACCTCAACGCAATAGAGCATCTTTGGGATGTGGTGGAACGGGAGCTTCGTGCCCTGGATGTGCATCCAACAAATATCCATTAACTGCAAGATGCTATCCTATCAATATGGGCCAACATTTCTAAAGAATGCTTTCAGCACCTTGTTGAATCAATGCCACGTAGAATTAAGGCAGTTCTGAAGGCGAAAGGGGGTCAAACATAGTATTAATATGGTGTTCCTAATAATCCTTTAGGTGAGTGTACCATCATATGCAGGCCACGCACATACAACGAGTGGATTTATCCCAGCACACAGCATTGTTTTGGATGTTCGGTAAGCTCCGTTTCAAAATACGTCATAAAAGTAGATAAATCAGGCTATGAACGTATCCCTATACCTTTAGGTTCAGTGATAAAAATCTGAACGCCAAGCGGACCAGGACTAAAAGGGGTTTTTTTTGGTCCAGAACAGACTAACCAAGCGAATCAAACTACAAGTGTGAACACACCCAAAATGTGGGTGTCCGACCGCTTGTTTGGTGCGCACAAGAGTTTAGATGGAAGCAATTACACTTATTCAAATGAACCGCACTAACAGAGTAAACTCTGTTTCAGCTCGACTCTTCTTAAAAGCTACGTTGCCCATTACAGTTCAGTACAGGCGTCAGCCGCAGATCTTTGTTTTATAAGCTCTATGTGAGTTCTCTGCTGGTAAAAATACAATCATGTACACACATACAATGAGCGTATTTAGCCCAGCACACAGCATTGTTTGGGAAGTTCCTTTGCAAAATAGACATCATACAAGATGTTTTATTGTTGTATATCTTAAGGTTTGGGCTGCATCCGAAACTGCATACTTCCCTACTAGGTATGTGACAAAAGAAGTATGTCCAAATTTACAGTACTCATTAAAGACATGTTTTTGTACATCGTATGCACAATATTCTAAAGTGCATACGATGAACCCTTCACTATTCCATGAGGCCAAGAAAATTTGTGAATGGCTGTGATGTCATGCATAGATTTACATAATAAAGGCTAGATGTCTTACGGCGGAGTCTCTAACGTCATCACCGGCGGCCATCTTGTCAGAGCCTCTTTGGTACCTGATGTAAGGTGAGTGATCTGCACGAACAGAAATACTCTTATGTCGCTGAAATCTTGACGGATTTACAAATGGTTTGGTTTCTTACAAACGTTATTAACGTGGCTATAATTCTGGATGCTTGAACAAATTATAAATAATTCTGTCATTAATTACTCACCCTCATATCGTTCACATCTTTGGAACACAAATTAAGATATTTTTGTTGAAATCGGAGACCTCTTTGAACCAGCCATAGGCAGCAACGCCATTGCAACTTTCAAGGTCCAGAAAAGGTAGTAAAGACATCCTGTTGGCGTAGTAAATACAGTACAGCGCTTCTGAGTTCTGCGGCAGAATCGTGGTGCTCATGTGAACAGCGTCGGCCAATAGTAAGCCGGCGGGTTACCATTTGAGGGTTTTTTGCGCACAAAAAGTATTCTTGTCGCTTCATAAAATGGGTTATGGAATGGGTTTGGAACGATATGAGGGTGAGTAATTATGTTTCATTTTTGGGTGAACTAACCCTTTAACTAGTCTATAAATAACCCAACTTATTACCTAATTTCAAAACGTTGGGACATTGAAAGCATGATGGAATATATTGTGGCTTTATACATTGGAGGACTTGTTCTTACAATGAATGTCTTACTCATAATTAGCTTTGAACGCCTTATTCTTTGTCGCATACATGATGAAACTCATGTTTTATTGGTCTATAAGTAGCTCCTTTTATTTTCAGGCTGTCTGGCCAAACATGAGTCATCAGGACCGGTGAATACATCTTCAATAAAAGTGGTCCATCACTCAGAACATGTCTATTTCTTCTCTTAATCACCTTTACTACACTTTCACAACACTTTATTCAGGTCCAGAGTTGAAAATTTGCCTAACAAAGCTGTCTTTTTTGGTACTTCTCATAGCAGAGCAATCAGTCACATTAATGCAATAAAACAAAAGGGAGAGTACAAAGCAGTTCTCACATGATAAAATGTGTAAAGATATCAAAATATATAAAACAAGATAGCACCAAGAGGAGGAATCGTGCAACAATTTGGCTTCATGGTCAAATTACGACAGCATTATGATTTCTCTCTATAGAGGGTTTCCCTTCTTTTGGAGCGTGAAAAAGTACCGAGGGAGACAATGCAGAATTAGGACACTTCCTCTGATGGAGGATGAGAGAGGGAGCACTGAAGGGAAACAGAGGCTGGTTTTGTCTGAGCCCAGTACCGGCATCCAAACAACACAAAGCCTGCCTAACCAGCCATTCACTTTAACTAGGCCTCTGTGCATAGCTAATGCACTGAGAACGGCCTCACTCATACAGCAACAAAACAGAGGTGGGGGAAGTGGGGCGAGGGGAATGCGAAGGAGTTATTAAAGAAGGCTTCTGAGAGCAGAGTCTTTCATCATGTGATCAGCTGTGTCGTTAATGCTTTATGCCTACATTGTGTGCAGAGCTCCTAATCGGTCAATTCTTTATTCAATAACAGGAAAAGGAAATGATAAACTACCTTATCTGAGAATTATTTGGGCTTCTGTCTTTCCTTGAACTCTGAAGGATGTAGTACTGTTTTCAAACCAAACTAAACACAAATTAACTATTTTTATGCTTTGGAAATAAGCTCACCATGCAAGGCTGAATTTCTTTGATCAAAATTAAAGTAAAAACAATAATATTGTGAAATATGTTTGCTATTTAAAATAAATTTTCTATTTTAAATTTGTATTTATTCCCAAGATGGCAAAGCTGAATTTTCAGAATCATTACTCCAGTCACATGATCCTTTTAGAAATCATTCTAATATGCTGATTTAGTGGTCAAGAAACATTTCTTATTATTATCAAACAGTAATATTATAGTATTATAATGTTTCATATTTTTGTGGAAACCGTGATACAAAAAAATAGCATTTACTCTAAATGATTTTGATCAATATGTAATTTTCGCTGCTGGAGGTCGCTTTTTCGAAACAAAGGCTTGATGACGGCTTTATTTCACAGAATCATGGGAGTTGTCTTCACCTCTACAGCCGGTGGAAAAGAATCCAATGGGACAGAAATCATATTCATGGATGAGCTAATGTATTAAAAATTTATTAACGTTACTGTAGTATGAAGCAGGGTGGGGCTGAAAGCCTTTGGAGCGGAACGAGGCCGCTGGAACGATTGCTAAAGAGAGACAAGCGCGACGCGCAGCTCGAGAGCAGTGGAGCTTTTATTATGCCGCAGACGAACACTTCCACTTCTTCCGGTCATGTGTATGTGTGGTAACCCAGCGCTGTTTTATCATATTAGATACATTTGAGAGTGTTGAAAGTTATGTTATAATGCTACTCGGCTGGCTACTGTGAGACGAAGCACGGACGAGGTCCGTGTTCTGGTTAAAATTGCTTATTTCTCTGGATTTAAACACTCTTGGAAACATTTGGGACAATGTAAGTACAAAAGTCAACAAAATATATAACATTGTTCTAGTGGATTTTGGATATTTTAATCCAAAAATCTTACATATTGTGCCTTTAATGTGCCATTGCAGAACAAAAATATGACAGAAACTATTATGCACTAATCCATACTTCAGCCTGTTACTCACCGAAGTGTGTATGTGACATCATGATGACCCTGAACATACTCTATGGTAGTACTTAAACATCAATGCTTAGCCATCAAATTGCAATTGCAAAGTTCCCTTTACTGTACATACATCAGTATAGTAATTTTTTGTGTTAATATACATGTTTATAGAGTACGATCAAACTTGGTCAGCAAGATTCCCTTCAAACCAATGCTCTGCCATGATAGTAGTTGACCTGAAGGAGAAAACTGACTAGAAGCATACAGCATAAAGCCCAATTTATACTTCTGCGTCGTGTGTACGCCGTAGCTACGTCATAGGCTGTGTTGCACGAGTAGCCTACGACGTACCCTGACATGCACCTCTCCAAAAATTTAACAACGCATCAATTCTACACAGACCGCAAGCGCTGTGATTGGTCTGCCAGAAGCCCTCCCTCAGGGGTACACATGCTGCCTCTGTATGTGTAACTGCACGTCGACACGGACAAGGACGCAAAAGTATAAATCAGGACGGCGTAGAGGCTACAGCGCAGGTCCGACGCAGAAGTATAAATCAGCCTTAAGTTAAGTTTATAGCACCCCTAGTGGTAAGACATTTTAGAATACAACAATACATAGGCCTACTATCAAACTTGTGTAGATGAAAGCATGCGTTTACGTACTTGGAGTATGTTTCAGGCCTAAAAGACTGTAAAAATGTAAAACAGGTATTGGAAAGAGATAAGACAAGAAATAAATAACGAGAGGAAGGGAGAGAGATCTCACCCCTAACATTTATTTAACTCTATTTACAAGTTTGCAGAAATATCAATCCGAGAAGAGATATTGGTCGTCTACAAAAAAGACTGCTACAGAAAACTGAAAATGATTTCAGTATCAGAATGGACAGAATGGAGGGCAATTCAACAATGTTGGCAACTCAACATAGCAAAAAATCACACAGCTGTAACAGTAACTATGTACACATTTAGTATTTTGTCATTCAGGAAGATATAATTAAGTTTCATCTGGGATAAATTAATCCTTTCTTAGGATTATATTACACGATTAAATACATAACATATGATAACGTAGCTTAAAAAAACATGGAAGTAATGGTGATAAAAGGAAGTGACCTGCGTAGCTACACATTGTTGAATTGCATTTTTGTAAGAATACGGTGTAATAAAGAAAACAAGAATAAGCTCTGAGGTCTCCATTTAAGATTGAAATGTGAGGTCGTGAGGAGTTACTGAAGACTCTTTGTCAATATTTAGGTTTCATGGACAGGTTCATGGAAGGCACGCTACTGGTCACCACAGAGAGGTAAGGCGAGACCTCTGTCGTACTAAAACTGATTGTGCTTGTTTATGTTTTATCCATTTGTGTATTCACATCTTTTTAACAACTTTTTGCACAACAGATAAATATATTCATGCGTAGACGGTGGTGCTTTACACCTCAATCACTCCACATCCGGTATGTAGTTTATATTTAGTGTTGTGGAAGAATTATCACATGTTTAGTACAGTCAGTTGTGGATCCTGTTAAGACCTTCATGTGATCAGCCACAGGGCAGAGTTATGCAGAAGACGAGCAAGATCGCTTCAGTTCACTACTGACCTCAAATAAGTCAGACTGGCTACAATAATTATATTGTTTCTCTCCGAGGAAAAAAAAGCCATGGAAGTTAATGATTGTCAAGATTGTGTGTGGCTAGTTGTTTTAAAATACTTTCAGGAAAGAAAATAAACCATCAAATGCATTGTAGGTAGAAGTCTCTTTTTTGATTCTTCGTTAAAGTGCTTAAAGGGTGTCAAATGTACATGGGAAGGAGGTGGTTTTGCCAGGGTTTGGCACAGGGCTTATGATGAAAAGCACAGCAAATCCACAGCACTCAGAAATCACACACATCTTCAGGAGGGACCAGAAAGAGGTGAGGATAACACATGCGAGCTTGTTCACACAGGAGAGGTACCTGATCGAGCCCAGCTTTCCTGGTAAGTGCCCTCCCTCAGGAGGTGCGATCTTTCTGGGGAAGCAGGGAGAGGAAAGTGGGACTGGTGAAGGAGAGAGCTGTTAGGGCTTGTGATGTCGCCTTCGGCGACATATGTCAGGTCCGTGCCGCTCTCCTCTTCCTCCAGTGCCTGGACCCCTCCGTCGCTCCTCCAGTTTGTGATCCCAGACGAGCCCCCTTTTTGCGAGTGCGGAATCGGGGATAGTGAGGAACTGAATGGTGGTGGATTTCGATCTGTGGTGTTTCTGAGAGTGCTATTGGGAGGCATTAGGGCTCGTCTAGGCGCTTTGCCCTCCAACGTTGAATCTAAGCTCTGCGATTGGTGGCTGGCGCTGAGGGCGGAGCCATTCTCCTTGGATCGGGGCCGGCTCTTGTGGGAGAGGGGGGTGGAGCTGAAGTTGTTGACATCTGCTTCCGTGTCGAGGCGCAAGAAGTCAGGCAGGACAAGGTCAGATTTGTTCAGCAAGCCCCGCTGGTCGTCAGCTCTGTTGCTCTGTGCTTTGGATATGAGCTCGAAGAATTCTGGTTGGACAACACACAATTTTAAACCATTTTATTTGTTGAAATGTGACAAGCGACACACATCTGACACATTACAGCAAGCGTGAGATAGAAAGCATTCTCGCAAGACTTCGGCAACAACTGCAGCTGCCAGTTCAAAGTGTGCTTGTGTTAGCATTAGCTACATCAGCCAGTGTTGCTACAGAGACATTGTTAGCATAAGATGTAGCCAGGATCAACATCAACGCTTATCTAGGTCAAAGAAAGAGAGATTATTCAAGAAAGTGAAAGGGGAATTGTTTTTTACCTTCAGCTTCATCTATATTAAGCTTTTTCTGTTTTCGCTTTTCCACTTGGGCCCTGGTTTTCACAGCCAAAGCTTTTCCTGCCGCTTTGTCCTCCCCCTGGGTAGCGACAATGAGAATGGGGCACATTAAGGGTGCGCGAATTGAGATCCGCCTCTTCTACAAGGCTTTCTCTCGGGAGCAGGGCTAAAACTACAGGGGCTTCGTAGGGGCACTGGGTGGGCCTCTAGTAACTAAATCTCTAATCTCTAAAGCGAGTGTACATACTCATTCTACGCAAGCATACTAAAGTCAATCTCCATACAGCACAGCATCTCACTGCAGAAAAACCACCACCACCAGCACAGCATGCCACCACAACACCCAGAATCGGTGAACATCCACGCTTCACTTTCTCTCGTCTTTCCACCATTTCTCTCAACATATCACACAGCTATCGGTAACTATAAAGACTAGAGATTTTGTTCAAAGGACGAACCCTTGAACCAAGAAACTCTTGGCGGAAAGAGGCAGCTATCTCCTCACAACGGTGTGGTGTGTTGAAGGAAAGGAAGTGGTAAGAAGTGGGTTGCTGTGATTCGAGAAGATGGGTTAGATCATCCAGGCCCAGAAATGCACAGATACACACAGCCTTCAGACCGGAGGAAAGAATAGGGGAGCCAGCCATGCACAGACTCCCCACACACAGGCCAAAACACACAAAGAAAGAAGGAGAGAGGGAGGAGGAGATGGAAGTGAATGTTCTTGGAGATTGAAGTCTTACTGTGGCAGACTGGCTTCGCGTAGACAGAGGTGGGCCATGACTTTTAGATGGGACCAGCTTTTGTTTGTCTGTTTAGAGAAGGAGAGCGTTAACTCATTCTGTTTAAATTAACTGCAAGCAAACTATGTTAAAGACTACATGGTGACGTATTCACAGCCCGTTTCACTTTCTTTTTTTCTTTGGGGTCCATGATATCATTTTACAGAGGGTGAAATCAAAGAATCAAATTGGATGGTGGGAATAATGTCTGTCCTATACGTGTGTGTGCGAATCTTGCCTTTTCCTGGAACGTGGTCTCCTACTTCCAGAACCACCCTTAGTCCATCTAGATTAGATATAGGAAGCCCAAGATCCAGTGGCTCTTTCTCTCCACTCTGTCCATACAAGAACACCAACATATTTAAAAAGTATCCTTTTCATAAAATCTCAAAACAAATATTTCACAGCAGTCCAGTTTCCTCCATCTTTCACTCTAGTCCACAAATTTCATCTGCCATATAGCGATGTATTAGGGATGAAACGATTACCGGTTTCACTATAAACCACGATAAAATTTAGTGACGGTTTGTAATATCGTTTAAAATTTAATTATCATTAAAACCGCGTGTGATTATCACGATTTTGAAAATTTGCGGTAAATCTTGTCCAGTCAGCGTCAGTCTGGTGCGCGCAACGCTATTTTTGAATGAGAAGAAATGGCAGAAGGCAGTGACAGAACTCAGAGGATTGTTCAGACTTCTAAAAGGACCAAATCTGAGGCGTTGTCATATTTTGGCTTTTACAAAAGTCCTGAGGGAAACTTAATCGAAGATGGTCACCCTGTCTGCAGAACATGCCAGAAGAAAGTCACTGTAATAGGGGGAAACACTTCAAATCTGCGAACGCAAGGCAAGTGGACTTTGACCTCACCACAAATACGTCTGGCAAATAATAACGTGAAGCGAACGAACAAATTCAGACAAGACTAGTGAGGTGACATTTAAGAGATAATCAGGGCTTGACATTAACAACCGCCATTTGCGGGTGTAACGTTATTTTGGCTGCACACTAAACACTTTGGCAATTGAACTACTTATAGTCTTCTCAAAAGCCATCTTTTATAATCGCGTTGCGCATTATAACCAATCACACATGTTTCTATTGCGTTTATGAATGAAATGTCTCAAAATCAGAGGCGTTCAGATTAGCCGGAATTTTGTTCAGAGCGCACGCTGCTCTCACTCGCTGAAATCTGCACTCAAAACGTGCGATGTACGCCAGAGATTCACTCATCATACAGTGGTTGACTGTTTCTGTTCTATTTCAGCAGCGAAAATAGTTTCAAACAAACACAGCAGAACCACAGCACATCTGATATGACTGGCATAAAGTTGGCGAATTTAGGGACTGTCTCTAAAGTTACATACAACATTGGTAACGTTATACGCGTTTCTGACTTCAATAGCATTTCAAGGAAATGACAGTCATAAAATTGACTGTAAAGTGTTCATCTAGGTGTCGGGTATGATGCACACCTTTTGATATTTAATAAAATAAACAGTCAAATCATGAAAATATGGAAATGTATTATTTCACTAGGATACTGTTTGGGCTCTTACACAAAATATGCTAGATTTAAATGCATCATAGCTGAACACTGATGAGAATATTGCTTGAGAATATATTTACAGAGATCATATTAGAGATTATATTTACACCAAATTATTATTATTTATGCATTGCTATTGACGACGGCCATTATAAGGAAGTAAATCCCACAGAATAGAATCTAGCTTTAAAAAGTTCCAAAGAGCTGCTTTTATTTATTTGTTGTTTGTTGATTTTCAAATATAAAACTTGTTGAAATGTTTTAAGTGCGTGCATCTGTTCTTTTTGAACACTTTCATCTCATTTGAACAAAACCGTGATAATATTGATAACCGTGATTATTTGGGTCACTATAATGGTGATGTGAAATTTCCATGCCGTTTAACCAGCTAAACAGGCAATATGATGGAAACAATTGGTGCACTAATGTGTAACCTGATAACCCAACATGCCTCTTAACTAACAAATATATACATCCTCATCAAGTTTTTGATGAGAATTATGTGCACAATGTTAAGATAAATCAATTCAGCTCTGAGTGTATTCTGTTAAAGTTGCATTAACTAATCAGTGAGCAGCTTGTGTAAATTATTTTTAAAAAGTTACTTCATAAGAAGGGCTTTCCCAGGAACATAAATATAAATTGTTTTATGCACAATATTGATACATTTTCACATAATAAAGAAGGATAAATACACATCAAAATATATTTTCCTCATGTTAACAATAAGCAAATGTTTAACTCACTATCCTGGCCACCAGGTCGCCTAAGTTCAGGCCATATTTGGCCACCACTGGTCTCAGCACTTCTGTAACCGGCTTAGTGGGTTTCGCTTTCAGCCCAACAGAACGATTTATAGGCACCAGATCCAGTCTGTGACGGAAAGATGGAGAGAGAGGAATTAAGCAAAATAAACTTTAATAAACTGAATCCTGGTGACTGTTTGATAATGAATGACCTTATTTAGGTTTGAAATGTAAAAAAAGGAAATGAATACATGAAGAAAGACAGAAATTAAAGATGAAGGGATGAATGAATGTACAGACAGAGATAAAAACAGATAAACAGGTGTGTACCGGAATAGCGTACGTTTCTCCAGCCGCAGATCTCTGGAGCATAGTGTCATGCAGTCCTGGTCCAACACTAAAGGCTTTACAAGGACAACACATGCTATTATAGTCTATTACAGCACTGCAGTGTCAAATGATGCAGATGCACACACATGTGCACACGCACACATAAATGCAGCACTCAGCACAAAAACATACTGAAAACACCTTGTAACCTTTAAAGGTAGACAGGACAAAATCGCAAAACTGAAGGTATCTTAATTATTGATTATTATTGAATAGTTTTACCACAAAACACAATTAGCACCCTGTAACGGTTATCTGAACTACAGTTTAATAGGCATGTTACCTTTTCTCCTCCTACTAGGAACAGATCCACAGCAGCCAGATTAATACTGAGCTTCTCGCACAAGCCTAAGAGCACCTCTCTGATGGAGATGCCAGGCCTGATGGGTACTGAGCAGCATGAGCCATCCGGAAGGTTAATGTTACAGTGACGCACCACGCGCTCGGACAACGACATGGAGTTACGCGACACCTCACCCTGTCAGACAGAGGAACACAAAGGACTGAACAATGCAAATTAATGAAACAAACACACACAAAAAATTGTATTCAGTTATATTAAATAGGATATATTCTTAAAACAATTAAATATACAAGAAAACTACATAATATAACAATTTTAATAATAACAACCATTATCATTATTATTAACTGATTGGGTTGTTTTAATACAAAAAAAGCTATATTTGGTAATTTTAACAAAATACTAATCATAGACAGACTAACATCAGCTTGAGTCAAATGCATGTGACCCACCTCGTTTTTTCCAGAACCAGAGGTGGCAAGTTCCAAACTCGCACCAGACGACAAAGAGCCCTGTGATTCTCTCCGTCCGTTACTACCTGTAAAGCCTGTGGTGAAAGACAAATAACATTCATAACTCACAAACTGAAAAATGCAGGGGAATAGGAGAAACTGGAGGAAATATTCAAGGAGATGAGAAGCACATAAACAAAAATGCGAAAGTTTATGAATATTGTAAGTGCACTGTAAATGTAATGGTAAATTCACTCACTGTATTCTCCAAGGTCCTTCTTCTTAGATCCTTTTCCGAAACTTCTATTTCTGGACCAGGAGAAGAAAATGCTTTTCTTTTTATCGCTATGTTCATCTCTGCTGTCCTCATTCAGTGACCTTCCCGATTTACTTTTCTTGTCGTCCTGCACCTTCAAAAAAAAAAAAAATATTATGTTCCATACTCAAAAACCAAGGTGTTATACAAAGATCCAAGATACAGATCATTAAAAAAACTCTCTGGTGGCCAATGAAAACCTCTAATGTGCCATGAACCATTGATATGCTATTGATATGATATAGATCAGGAATTTACTGTCTAAAATTAGATCTGACTGGATGGCATGGTGGGATGTTAAATGAGATGATTCTCTCTTCTTTGAAAGCTTTCATTATTTCTATACTAATACTTGACAATGTAAATAAGAGCAATATGCTAAAAATAGCTCCAATCTCAGACCAGAAAAACAAGATGATTATTGCATTTAAATACGTTTGAGTGTAAAGCCATTTCCACATAAATAATCCCCAAATAACATTTAAGAACAGTTTAAAAAGACATTTTAGCAAAATGATGGTAAATCTTCCTGATAAATTTCATTACTAACATCTACGAACGTTATTGCATTATTCATTGTTGAATCCATGATTCATAAATGTTCATACATAATCACATATGAACGTACATAAACTACTGAAGGTTTAACTAAACCTTCCACTGAGAGATAATTGGGGTATCGTTATTTGATGTGCTTCACAGATTGTTTGATTTTGTGATTATGTTCAAAGGAAGCAAAAGTGTCAACTGCAAATAGATCATCATCATTCTAATTAAGGGCAAGAGACAAAAAATAAACACCATTATGTGTGTGCGTGTACATGTTTTTCAATCCCGGTGGGGACTTGCAACCTGAATGCACACAGACTCATGGGGACTCGTAACCTAAATTGACGTCCCCATGAAGAAACATGCTTATAAATCATACAGAATGAGTTTTTTTGAAAATGTAAAAATGCAGAAAGCTTTGTGTGATGGGTAGGTTTAATGGTAGGGTTAGTGTAAGGGGATAGAATATACGGTTTGTTCAATATAAAAACCATTACGCCTATGAAGAGTCCTCATAAAAATAGTAAACCAGATGTGTGTGTTACCTTTTTAGGTGTAGAGAGGTTAGAGCGGTCAGAGCTTGTGCTATGTTTAGACGTGGGGCTACTGGGGACCTGGTAGGGGTCTGGAAGAGGACGCCCCTCCACCTCTGCAACCATACATTCTTGATACAGGTAGGACTTTAGGAAGCGTGTGTAACTGTCAAACTTCATCAAGTTGAAGATCTATTGAGTAAGAAAAAAAGAAAAATCAGCATACTGAAAATCCATACTGGTCCAGCATAGCAATATATTTTATGTTTGTCAACTCGCATAGTTTTTCTTGTCTTGCTGGTTAAGCAGCTTAAGCAAACTGGTAGGGGCACTTGCATCCTTAACAAAAACAAATGCTGATGACCAGCAATGTGGGTCTTCTCAGCTGGCATGACATACACTTCCATTCAAAAGTCTGAGGTCAGTAGTATTTTTTTTACTTTTTAAGAAATTTAAAATTTAGCAAAGATGCATTAAATTGATCAAAGGTGACAGTAAAACATACAAATACAGTGTTACAAAGATTTAGTTTTCAAATAAATGCGGTTCTTTTAAACTATTCATCAAAGAATCCTGAACAGCTGACATTGTAATTCACAGATTCACAGAAACGTTATATTGTCCACATTTTACAAAGATCCTGGATAAAGAGGTGCCAACCAGACAGCCTCTAAATGCTGTTACGTGATTCTTTGCCTTAAAAGACACTTCATAAGAACACATTCTGCACAAAGGTTGCCCGTAGGTTTCCTCACGGTTATCATGGGGTTGGAGCGTACAGGATGCAACATTCATGTTCTTATGACAACACAGTGCCGAAAATACTTCATTATTAGACATCTTGCCTAAAGCCAGGGTTGTGATGGTAAAGCCTTACAGACATGCAGTTTTTATGCGGTCATGAAAAATACAGTAACTGAAATCATTTAAAGGGTTAGTTCACCCAAAAATGAAAATTCTGTCATTAATTACTTACCCTCATGTCGTTCGACACCCGTAAGACCTCAGTTGATCTTCGGAACACAAATGAAGATATTTTAGTTGAAATCTGATGGCTCTGAAAGGCCTCCATTGGCACAATGCACGGTTCACTCTCAAGACCCTTAAAAGGTACTAAAGACGATGTTACAAAGTCCATCTCACTACAGTGGTTCTAAAATAACTTTATGAATCGGCGAGAATAATTTTTGTGCCAAAAAAAACCCCTAAATAACGACTTACATAGTGATGACGATTTCAAAACAAGGCATCATGAAGCTTTGAAGCGTTATGAATCATTGAGCCGAATCATGATTCGGATCGCGTGTCAAACCGCCAAACTGCTGAAATTTGGCGATTCAAACCGCTGATTCGACTCGCTGATTCATAACGCTTCGAAGCTTCATGATGCCTTGTTTTGAAATCGTCATCATTATGTAAGTCGTTATTTAGGGTTTTTTGCGCACAAAAACTATTCTCGCCGATCAGTTATTTTAGAACCACTGTAGTGAGATGGACTTTGTAACATCGTCTTTAGTACCTTTTAAGGGTCTGTGTAAGAGAGTGTAAAGTGCCATTGTGCCAATGGAGGCCTTTCAGAGCCATCAGATTTCAACTAAAATATCTTCATTTCTGTTCCGAAGATGAACGGAGGTCTTACGGGTGTCGAACGACATGAGGGTAAGTAATTAATGACAGAATTTTCATTTTTGGGTGAACTAACCCTTTAACTATTCTACACTGATTGGTCTGATGAAGATATCAAGTAGAAACACAGGTTGGGGCATGTAAAGAGATTTTCCACAATTTCAAAATCTTCAGGATGGGCCTGACACCCACACAGCCTGACATAAACTTTATGATGTGCACTGGGAAATGAATACTGTTAATACTTTTCTAATGCTTTTTATTCAGAAATAGAGTGTTAAACCCCCAGTAAACATCCCAACTTGAACACTTCCTGTCTCACCTGTAGCTGTTGCTCTTTAAACATGTCTGGCCTTGGTGCGTTGAGTATGTCATCAGCCAGCTGAGCCTGACTATCAATGTTGACGGGTGTGGTGGCCTTACTCGACAGGAAGCTGTTGTAGATCTCTCTAGCCCTCTGGGACAGCTGGAGGCCAAATGTTATGACAAGGTCACAATCAAAAACAGCAAATAGCAAACCTTTATTTCATCCTCTCCACACTACAGGTGTATTTAGTATCCTAAACGGACTGCTATGGACAAAAATATGATCTAATAAACAGCATTCAAATTTAACAGTTTTATGATCAAGTACCCAAGTCAAAAATATATATTTTAATTGAATTTAAACTATTTAAATTTAACAGTTAAATATGAGGACCTGTTTCTTGTCTGTTTCAGGTACATGGCTGAAATATTCACACGCTTGCCAAAATAAAATATTCTCCTCGCTGAATTCTTTCTTCAGAAACTCCTGCAGGATGAAGAGAAAATAAGATTAAGTAATTGATCTGCACAAATATACACAAAATCAGGGAAAGGTTGTCTTTCACTGAAAACCTTTCAACTGTCTTAGTATCTACTCACTGGCTAGTAAATTATCTAGGCATTATTTGTTTTAAAGATAAGCACAATTCTATCCAAACACTTCCTTGTGGTTTTGTTAGAAACCTTGAATTCACAAGGTGTCTATTGAAGCCGTTACAACTTATGCAAGTCTTGATTAGAAAGTATCTGAGGACTTCATATTTTCAATTAAAATGCATAAAGCATGACGTGCATTCTCAGCCAATATTGCTAGAGGATTCTTTAACACAGGCTGCTTTGCAAAAGGATGACAAGGACTGAACACACATACCGAGAAATATCGGACACCGACAGGATCCTGCAGCAGGCGCTCAAAGCAGACAGCCCATGATGCAACGCGCCGTTCAGTGTGGCGTCTATGGCATTGCACGCTCGGTAGGCTGGCATTGCTGTTCAGACTGTTATCACTGCCGCAGCCTTTCAGGTCCACACTGTTCAGCTCTAGGCAAAAACAATAAGATAACAATGTTACTATTATTCACACTAAACACAGAATCACAATTATTGTTGTTAAAGAAGTTTATATTAACATGAAGCTTTTTCTTCATTCTAATTCACATTTTGCATATGACAACTCCTTCAAATCTGAAAATGCCCAACGGGACTTGAATTATGCAATTATGCCTGCCTGAATAAGAGTCAGGATGTTCTAAATTAAGGCCATACTCTTAAAATAGACCTGCGTTTGAAAATGAACAACAGAAGCTTCAGAGCTAGATGTGAAATATTAAATTATACTCAAATTCATTGACAAATTTGAGAAGTGCCTTCCATCAGTCCTTAACCTGATTTCTTAAATCACCTGACACTTCTGCTGCTGCTCTTAGATGCTCTCCTTTTAGTTCCTGGGTGATTCTGATGTGGTCGGTGAGCTCTTGTAATCAAATACTATCGATTAAAGTTACAAAGCACTGCCTTCTTTAAAGGCACAGTTCACTAAAAATGAAAAAAGTCCTTATTTACTCGCCCGCATGTTCCAAATTCATATGCTGTAATTTTATCTGTGGAACTCCCCCGAAAAATCAAACAGACCATAGTAAACACGAGCTGTCAAGCTGCAAAAATAGCAAAAAGTAGCATAAAAGTCATACATATGACTTTACTCCATGTCACTATGAACTGTTGCATGCCTAAGGATAAAAAAATAATAACTTAAATCCCTAAATAATCCTCAAAAATACTGAAAGGAACAGCAATAAGCAACATAGTCAACAAAAAAAATTGTCATACCGTAAGGGCTAAGCAAGAGAAAAACAGCTTTAGCCCAGCTGAATATAAAACCTACACTAAGAAAAACAAGCACCAAAGGTTCATTTTCAGATGGACTCCCTCTGAAAGAACCTCAGCAGGATATAGCTGTCACTATCAGCACGACCTCTTACCTGGGTAAAGCTGGTACGAGCCTGTGTGGTGCCACTTCACCAGGTATTTCATGCCAATTGGACGCCAGGCTTTGACATCCATCACCCAACATTACACACACACACTGCCACGGAGCAGATGGTGAACAGCCATCAAACTGTCCATAGAGATAACGTATACGCCGGCAGCTAACATTATAAAGCAACTAGGAACTATCTAAACAACACAGACAGTGACAAGCCTACATGCATGTATAGAGGTAAACAGATAGTGGCCTGCGCACAAAGCTCTGAACGGGTAGATGATAAATTATTGAAGGCAGAGAGAGGAGGGAAACTTAGAAGGTAGAGGTAACAAGAACCTGCAATATTAATGCTGGACCAGCACAGCCAAACGGTAGTACCATAACCAAATCCAAACAAGCATTAAACGCCCATCGGTCCTGTTGTAAAAAGGGTCAATGACAATTGGAGTATATGCAACTTAATCATTCTCAAAAAAGTTTTAAAATATAAATTCTCAAAATATTTTATTTTCTATTTTTTTTTATTAATTTATAAATATACATTATCTATTAATATAAATTAATTCAAAATATAGTTTTTGAGGAGTCACGCCACATGACAATTTACAACCTGATCTACCCTTGTCTTGTCATTAAAAGGTCTAATTATTTGATATGAGGGTCTGCAGAGGTTTCTTCAATATAATTTCCTTTTTTATGTTTCTTTTCCCCCCTGAAATATCGTTAGCTGAACCATATGACTTTTATTTGGCAGACAAAAGCTTTTTGAATATTAATATGCAGTGATTTTCCTTAAAAAGATAATAATGAAAGACCATGCTAAACTATTTAGGAATAGTTCACCCGAAAATGAAAATGTCATTACTTACCCTCAAGTTGTCCCAAACCTGTATGAGTTTCTTTCTTCTGTTGAACACAAAAGAATATATTTTAAAGAATGTTGGTAACCAGACAGTTGACAGTACCCATTGAATTCATAGAATTTTTTCCCTATGGAAGTCAATGGGTTCTGTTGACTGTTTGATTAACAACATTCTTTCAAATATATTCTTTTGTGTTCAACAGAAGAAAGAAACTCATACAGGTTTGGGACAACTCGAGAGCAAGTAATGACAACATTTTAATTTTTGGTGAACTACAAAGGACAGCATGGGGGCGGCTACAGCAGCACTCCATCTTCCTCGTGGGCCTCTGCATAGTCCCGCTCTATCCCTTTGGGATTACCCCTTTTTTATCACTTTTTTTAAAAAGGATTAGTTAACTTCAAAATGAAAATTCCCTGATATTTTACTCACCCCCATCTCATCCAAGATGTTGATGTCATTCTTTCTTCTTTTTGTGGAAAACATTCCAGGATTATTTTTCGCATAATGGTTTTCAATTGCAACCAAAATGTTCAAGGTCCAATGTAGTTTCAAAGGTCCTTGAAGGGCTTCAGGTGCTCTGCGCGATTCCAGATGAGGAATAGGGTCTTATCTAGTGAAACGATCTGCCATTTTAAAAATAATAAATAAATAAATATACTTTTTAACCTAAATTGCTCATCTTGCGCTGCTCTGCGACGTGCTAGTGATTGCGCAAATCACGTCGAAAACGTCACACTAGACATAGACAAAAGTACCGCCCCAAGCAACTACCGTGCAAGGACCAATACAAACTTCCTTTTCCAAAAAACATCTTCAACTTCAAAATCGTCTGACATCGTTGTTTTACCTTTTTTTTTTTGCTAAAGGGCGTCTGTATTAGTGTTCGCATGTGCACTTTGTAAAGACAGGGGCGTTACTTCTGCCTACGTCTAGTGTGACGTTTTCAACGTGGTTGCGCAATCACTAGCACGTCGCAGAGCAGCGCAAAAATAGAAATTTAGGTTAAAAAGTATATATTTTTTTTTTAAATGGCAGATCGTTTTACTAGATAAGACCCTATTCCTCGTCTGGGATCGCACAGAGCACCTGAAGCCCTTCGAAGACCTTTGAAACTGCATTGATTTGGACCTTGAATATTTTGGTTGCAATTGAAAACCATTATGTGAAGAAAAATCCGGGAATGTTTTCCTCAAAAAAAACGTAATTTCTTTTCGACTGAAGAAAGAATGACATCGACATCTTGGATGAAATGGGGGTGAGTAAAATATTAGGGAATTTTAATTTTGAAGTGAACTAATCCTTTAAGAATTTTATTTTTTCATTCAAGGTTCATTAAAGTCATTGTATTTATGAATTGCTTTTTGAATAAATGAATTGATCCAGATTTTTTTTAAAAATCAGCATCATGTCATTGACCCCTAGATGCAGATTACCGTCTTGCACAAGGAGAGGTCTAGACTGTAAAACCCACACTGAGGCGTCTACAAGAACACAGCTCAAGAAGTCTAAAGACAGCCGAATAATGAACAAAATGAAAGGTTGCTGAGATTTGCACTTTGATCTCAAGATGGAGGGGTGTTACTGACATTACAAGTGGTCCTTAACTCACTCTCTCTTCGCTTTCACAGGCAAATTTACGACATCCTGCCATGCTGATAATTGATCTTGGAGCAGTTTCTAAGGGATAAAACTGGCCCTGGCATCTGAACACTGATCCAGCCTGCCTGTCCTGGTTAACTACGAGCTGATCTCAATTCAGATCCTCTCACAGTCGTGTTTGAAAGGCAACTTGAGAACACCACAAATTATTGTGTTCCCAATAAGCAACACAGACATTAAAAACAATACTACAGGATTGTAAAAGTAACAGCCTACTGAAGTAAATTCCTCACAGTTTTGCATTCATACATTTGTCCCTCCGTGCCTTTTGTTATGCATAAGGCTGAAAGATCTATGTCTCTGACTGGCAGCGTTAAGCAAACATTCACAGAAACCCTGGCACATTCACACATGCTAATTGGGACATTGAAGGGGGAGAAGGGAGGTAGCTTGTTCACTCCTAGTGCAGTTGGATTTGAAATGCAGAGATTTAGGCCAAAACAGTAACTCGCTCTGGTCTGATGAATCGCAGACTAGACGACACACTAGTCATGGTACAACAATTGGTGCTGTTCCTCATGAATTGTTTTGTATAAAAAGAGGAAGTTGGGCTGAAGGTTTAAAGAGGCACATAATGAAACATCAGAATTAGCTTTGCCACATTATACTGTTGTGATAAAGTATACAATACATTTGTGGTGATTTCCGAGGAAAGCTGATCCCAAATAATGTTGCAAATGATCTCAAAAAGAACTTCAGTTACATTGTTTACACTGATAAAATGTCTATATTCATCCAACAAGCTCTTATATAGCGTATATAATGTATGTTACTGGGGGGTGGATGGATGGATGAAGGAACAGAGAGACAATCTTATCAAGAGATCAAGCGACTAAAAGACAGCCAAAATGGTGTTTGCTTTCTCCTTAATTTGGGTAGAGCTCTCTCAGTTTCAGATCTACATATACAAACTACATTAACATTGAAAACACAGCATAGAAAACAACAGTGAGCCTGATACGAGAGATCAGAAAAGAGCTGCGAGTAATTGAGGAAATGTGAGTAGTTTAGGAAAAGAGCCTAGAAGGTGAAAGTAACGTATATATATATATATGAAGAATGTATAAGAGTAAATAAGAGTAAAAAGAAGTGAAACTAAAGGAAAAGAAACTGTGATAGAGAAGCGGAATACAACGGAATACCTAAAAACATACAATTGATCAAGAGGATCAGATGAGGTTGTAATATATTGAAACATTGATTGATTACTCACCACCATCGGAGACAGCTGCAGACTGCAAGAGAACACAGAAAGACATGTGTGAGTGACTCTCTTCACCAACACAAACACACTCTGAAGTCTGCAACATAGCAGGGTACTCTGGTGGCATGATACACACACCAGCTCTTCCTGTTTTACTGCTACAGTCTTTTCACACACACGCCTCCTCACTCATTCAGAGATAATGAGACGCATCAGGTACATTCCAGACGCCGCCCACTGTGACACATTAGTACCGCCCAGTTTGATTTGCCTGAACATGTCACTTTGGTTTAGTAAGAGATTAAGCAAGAGACTGAAACTTTCTTTATATTACAAATATTGAGTCATAGAATAATTACACAAATAGTTAAAGTAGATACTTGGTTAACTGCATCAAAACTGTATTTCAATAAAGCATTGCATGAATGATTTATTTACAGTCATAACCCATGTATTGCAAGGCCAAATGATGCATGTTACAGTCATAACACTGGCGTTGGTGAGCGGATGCGTGGGATGGGGGTCAAATTAGTGATTTCCTTTTAATGTGGGCTCAAAGGTCAGTAGTGATGAAATACCCAGAGTGTGAGCTTAAATAGTAGCAGTTTTTCTACAAATAGCACTTTTACGAAACAGGGAACAAATATTTGGGGGCAGTAATATTTTAGTAATGTTTTTTTCACAAAAATGTATACTTTTAATCAGCAAGGATGCTTCAAAATAGACCCTTTTCACATTTCCGGGTTTCTCAGAAGCGGAAGTCGTCATAGTTGGGTTAATTTTTATAGCGGTGAATGAGACATTAAATATATATATATTTTTTTGTGTCCTCGTTTGCTCAAATAGCAAAAGGAAAACTCCACAATAGTGATTTCACAATTTTCAAAAAGAGGGCAAAAATAGAGTGAGATTGATAACGGCAGTGAAAAGAGAGAAAGATGTTAATTTTACCGTGACTCCCATAGACTCTGTATTAGAAACACCCTCACAGCAGTGGTAACTTGTTTTCTGGATATAAGTATTAGTGCTATAAATGTACATAAATATATATTTTTTTTAAATGAAGATACAAAAAAAGTTGCAGGATTTACGATAATAATGACCGTTAAAACGCGTCATCACAGTCTGTGAAAAGGGTCTATATCGATTAAAAGGGACAGTTAAGACATTTAGAATGTTACAAAAGATTTCTATTAAAAAAATAACCAAAGAGTCCTGAATAATGTATCAGTTTCCACAAAAATATTAAGCAGCATAACTGCTTTCAACTGTGATGATAGTAAAAATGTTTCTTGAGCAGAATGATTTCTGAAGGATCATGTGACATTGAAGGGTAATTATGCTGAACATTTACAATATTACTGTGTTTACCGTATTTTTGTGGAAATAAATGTAGCCTTGGTGAGTATAGAGGCTTCTTTCAAAAACAATAAAACATCTTCGGTCCAGGACTTATTGTCAGATCTTCCGAGGACCCCGATCCAAAAGGGCCCATTGGTTTTTCTCTTGTTGGATGATTCTTCATTATCACTTTCTGTCAATCAAATTCTGTCCGCTGCTCTTACTGCTGCTAAAAAAGTTATCCTGAAACTGTGGTTGGAACCATCTACCCCAGCTATATCTACTTGAATGTCCTATTTGCTGGACATTGCCCTCTTGGAGTGTACCACAGCTAAAGTACACAGTGCCACCAGAAGGACAATAGAACTTTGGTTGGACCTTATTAAGATTCTATCAAAAATGTTAAAATCTTGAGATGTACTGGATATCCTTTATATTTATTGTTTTGGTCTTGTTTTTGTTTGTTTGTTTGATTTTTGTCACTCATTTACTTATTTTGCTAATTTTATTGATATATTTTAACTTTAATTATTTTTTCTTATGATTGTGGGCGGATTTTGGGCTTTGTTGTAAATAGTTGAACATTTAAAATGTCTTATAAACAAAGAATAATAAAAAAAATCTTAATGACCTTAAACTTTTGAATGGTAGTGTATATTTTTATATAAACTATATATTGATCAATTAAACTAAAAATCATACAGCAACATCTGCTACGTGTTGAACATCTGATTCAACACAACATGTAATGAACTAGAGGGAATTTATAAAAGAATAAAAGTAGCAAGGATCACAATGAATTTGTGAATGTTTTTCAAAATCGGTGAAAATGGCGAGGGAAAATCTGCAGAATTATGATGAATGGATGCAAATAAGGCTAAGAGTACTATACTGTTGAGAGCTGAACATTATAAAACAAGCCATAAATATACCAACTTCATATTTGATTCAAACAAGATTGATCCAAAACTAAACAAACAAAAACAGGGATGTGCAGGAAATTCAGAAGAATGTTGACTATTAAAATTACCATGTCAAATCTCAAATAAAATAGCAACTGATGTCCAAAGAGTCCTACATTGGTTGCTCACTCAAAACTGATCTAAGCCTTCTCAAACTAAAAGAAATTTGATTCCATATATGCAGGCCTAGAAATAGTTATTAAAAGTGATTACAGGACAGTAAAAGGGGAGTCTGATCATGTACAATCCAGAAACAGTCATGGGGAAGAGGAATAAAAAATAATCACATCAGGCAGCTGGTACCAGGACGGATAAACAGAAAGATGGATGGAGTTTCCATTGAACAGTCTATACAAACAAACATGCGGGAACTACAATTCCTTTCCCAACATGACCTTGTCAAGCCACAATTGACCCTGGTGTTATTTAATACTGCATTTTAAAAAAACAGTGGGATTTAAAAAATACAGATTGAAAAAAAAAAATTTCACAGAAAATGTGGAGAATGTGGAAGACTTTGTATAATGCCAGTTTGTCTCAAAAGCTGACTATGTTCTTGGTCAATATGTTTGACATCAGCACCGCCTATAATTTCATTATATTGGTCTAGTGACATCAGGGACACATTCTCTGTCTTACACCATCACAGATGACTGTGAGGTGTAAATCATTGACTGCTCTGCCTCGCTGAAAGCTAGATACCATTACTATATAAACAGTGTTAAATGTTTGTTTCCACACTATACTGCTTATCACATATCCTTCATTTACATTAGTGTAATGGAAATGGTCCCGCTTTCACAATGAAGTCCTATATGTCTCATTCGGTTATGTATTTAAATTAATTGTAAAACTAAAAAAACCTGTTAACGCTTTAGCTATATATATATATATATATTAAAATCAATGGTAGTATTTCTAAAAGATCTTGGCAGACAATGTTAAATTCTTTTTCTTAACTCTACAATTATTTAGTGTGACCTAGAATGAAATGAGAAAGAAGATAAAACTAATTAAACACAGTAGTTTTAATGAAGGATTGATAGCTGCTAACCTGGTACTAATACATTATCTGAAAACAGCATCTGAAACCAGAAAAGCAGGCTCTAAGTCTAGCAATGGGAAGACTGCTTTTGCAGATCAAGTCAGAGTGATCTGATCTTCTGTGGTATTGATAATTCTTCAGAACCTGTCTGTATTAAATGCCCCGAAGACATTGCAGGAAAGCAAAGCGCTAAGCATCTTGCCTATCCTTCTCTCTCATGTTCTCTCTTCGTTCTGCACCTTCTAACCCCTTCGGTTTCCCTCCCTCCTCTTCTCATTCCAGTGGGTTCCCTTCATTTTTTGGCAGTGGAGCTGCTTGTAACCACATATTGAAATATAAGTGGCCTTTTCCAAGCCCCCATATTCCAACCTCTCCACCCCTCACATTCCTGACTCTTTCTACCCCAAATCTCTTTCTGCCTTCTTAATGTAACGTAGAAGATTGTAGCGGACAGAATCTGCTGGCAGGGATGATGGTGCTTTTTGTTCACTGTTAATGAGGTTGATCTAAAACCATATTTGTATTTTTAGTAGGATAAATTCTATAAATCTATTTATTGCCACAAGCCTGGGGCTGATGTAGTTTTTTTCCATGACTTTCATGTAACGCAAGCATAGATTGTCACTGCGTTGAAAAAGTTGGAAGAACCTGAGGCTAAGTGGCTTGCTCAGGGACACAGTGTACAATTTGAATAAAACAAAACAAAATGTAATTCAATATAAATTTTAATTTGCATATTTAAAGATCTTTCTGAATCTTCTTGGAAATAGTTAGGTCACCACTTGATGTCCAATGTATAATCTGGGTCCTGAGGCAAAAAAAAGTGCCAGTCGCATTACGACCTAACAGCCCAATTAGAAATCATATATTTTAAGAAAAATAAATGAATCATTTCAGACGAGTTATCAAAGCATCAAGAACACATAAGTTCAGACCCATCTTGCTTTCATCTCAGCATCTCTCCTAGTCTGATGACCCTGGTGTGACTTACTTTGTTTTCCTTCTCTTCCCCTCCGCTGTGCATTCGCTAACAGACTATGGAGAGATCCATAAATACCTCAGGGTTTACATATACTTTCAACTCTATGCAGTTGGATGGTCTGTGATCTCACACACACATACACACAAACCGTGAAAAAATATGGACGATGCGACTTCATTGACTTCCGCTGACGAGAGTTGAAGCTTTCGGAGGCCTGCACACGGCATTGACATCTTTTGCAGATTTGGGACCGAGTCTGCGCAGTAGCGATCTCGGGACCGGAGTTGCGCAGTAGAGAGCAGGAGGTAGAGGCGCGATTATCAAAAGCCCGCCCACACTCTCACAGATACAGAACAATTAATTATGTTGGTGTAAAATAAATAGCTATGGAAATGTAGAAATTAAAGCTAAAGCTCCAATCTCCTCCCGAAAATCCCGAAAAAGTCCGTTAGTGCCTCAGTGACAACTTCACTCAGAGAAGCCGTCAATCTCAGCTGTCAATCATGACGTCACACCTCCCGTTTTTATAGCATCAAATAAATATAAATATCAAACTAAAACTAAACTTATTTAAAAAACGAACACTTGAAATGAAATCATCGTGATAAAAACTGCCTAAAATGACAGAAACCATCTTTATGAAACAGTTATTTGAAGTGGAATTTAATTGTTTAGTTTGTCTCACGTCCATGCTATACTGGGACCAACCAACGTGCGGCGATCAAGGCGCGTAGGCTTCAGTTTCTGAGAGGAGTGCTGCAGGCTTGAGATATATATACACAGTGAGGAAAATAAGTATTTGAACACCCTGCTATTTTGCAAGTTCTCCCACTTAGAAATCATGGAGGGGTCTGAAATTGTCATCGGGTGCATGTCCACTGTGAGAGACATAATCTAAAAAAAAAAAATCCAGAAATCACAATGTATGATTTTTTAACTATTTATTTGTATGATACAGCTGCAAATAAGTATTTGAACACCTGAGAAAATCAATGTTAATATTTGGTACAGTAGCCTTTGTTTGCAATTACAGAGGTCAATCGTTTCCTGTAGTTTTTCACCAGGTTCGCACACACTGCAGGAGGGATTTTGGCCCACTCCTCCACACAGATCTTCTCTAGATCAGTCAGGTTTCTGGCCTGTTGCTGAGAAACACTGAGTTTGAGCTCCCTCCAAAGATACTCTATTGGGTTTAGGTCTGGAGACTGGCTAGGCCACGCCAGAACCTTGATATGCTTCTTACAGAGCCACTCCTTGGTTATCCTGGCTGTGTGCTTCGGGTCATTGTCATGTTGGAAGACTCAGCCTCGACCCATCTTCAATGCTCTAACTGAGGGAAGGAGGTTGTTCCCCAAAATCTCGCAATACATGACCCCGGTCATCCTCTCCTTAATACAGTGCAGTCGCCCTGTCCCATGTGCAGAAAAACACCCCCAAAGCATGATGCTACCACCCCCATGCTTCACAGTAGGGATGGTGTACTTGGGATGGTACTCATCATTCTTCTTCCTCCAAACACGTTTAGTGGAATTATGACCAAAAAGTTCTATTTTGGTCTCATCTGACCATGACTTTCTCCCATGACTCCTCTGGATCATCCAAATGGTCATTGGCAAACTTAAGACGGGCCTGGACATGTGCTGGTTTAAGCAGGGGAACCTTCCGTGCCATGCATGATTTCAAACCATGACGTCTTAGTGTATTACCAACAGTAACCTTGGAAACGGTCCCAGCTCTTTTCAGGTCATTGACCAGCTCCTCTTGTGTAGTTCTGGGCTGATTTCTCACCTTTCTTAGGATCATTGAGACCCCACGAGGTGAGATCTTGCATGGAGCCCCAGTCCGAGGGAGATTGACAGTCATGTTTATCTTCTTCCATTTTCTAATGATTGCTCCAACAGTGGACCTTTTTTGGACCAAAGTGGACCAAAAAAAGTAGCCCTTTCCAGCCTTGTGGAGGTGTACAATTTTGTCTCTAGTGTCTTTGGACAGCTCTTTGGTCTTGGCCATGTTAGTAGTTGGATTCTTACTGATTGTATGGGGTGGACAGGTGTCTTTATGCAGCTAACAACCTCAAACAGGTGCATCTAATTTAGGATAATAAATGGAGTGGAGGTGGACATTTTAAAGGCAGACTAACAGGTCTTTGAGGGTCAGAATTCTAGCTGATAGACAGGTGTTCAAATACTTATTTGCAGCTGTATCATACAAATAAATAAACAAAAAAAAAAAAAAAATAAGTAAAAAAATCATACATTGTGATTTCTGGATTATTTTTTTCAGATTATGTCTCTCACAGTGGACATGCACCTACTGTGACAATTTCAGACCCCTCCATGATTTCTAAATTGGAGAACTTGCAAAATAGCAGGGTGTTCAAATACTTATTTTCCTCACTGTTTATATATATATATATATATATATATATATATATATACACACACACACACACACACACACACACATCAACATTGATGGGTTATTATCCCATTCCTATTACCATTCCCTTATGATAGCTTAGTTGACAGTGATGCCACAACAAAAAATGTGAGAAGAGGTTGTATATTTAGCATGACATATTATAAACATCATCACACACACTGTGAACCCTAATGCTCAAAATAATTAATTGGTTTGAGTAGGGTGGAGCATGAGCTTAATTTGAGAACAGGAATGTTGAATGTTTTGCAGTACAATGAATGCAGTACTCATTCAACAATTGTTATGCTCTGCTAATGCTATCAAAGCATTGTTACCAATTAGTAAGTTACCATTTATTGAATTAGCTAGTTAAATCCATCCATGTTTCCACTACTAAACATCAAGTTGAGCAATTAAAATGCACAAGTACTAAACTAAAATCTGCTAGTTGTGCTTACTTAAACTTTGAATTTATTAACTTAAAATGTTTTATGTAACTGATTGCCTCAATTTTTTTGAGTTTTGCCAACTTACTCGGATTTACAGTCAAAGTCCCTTTAAGACAAACCATTTCACTTGGCGGCCATCTTTGAAACACCTATCGGGCATGCAAGTGGAGCTCCTATCTCTTTGAATTGGGAAACATTTAATTCTCCAAAACGGTTCGCCAAGCTTATGATAACAATTCAGATTTGAAATCAATGTAATCTGACAACAGTCTCATAAATTGAAACGCTCGAATCATGACAAAAAACGAAATTTTTCAGCCTGGACAAACCTAATGTGCATGCGCAATCCTAAGAACACTGCCTGTTTCAATAGCAACCGGACCTTTTAAAGTGAGGAACTAAATATGCATATACAAAACATCCCTTGTTGTATGCAGAAGTGTATTTGTTTACACAAGGCTATGGGCAATACACGCACAATGCTATGTTTACAAGTGTGAAATATTCAAACATGCACTAGCTGACACATGACTCTATGGCAGAGTGTGAAAGAATAGCTAGTGCACACTCAAAAAGGCATGATGTTTGTATACATATAACCTCACAATGGTGGGTCTGTCATGAAACAACATCTGCAAGCTGTTTCACAGTATTTCTATAATATGACGCAGTGAATCAGTACATTCAACAAGGGGTGGAGGGAGTTGCAGCCACACACTTCACACAGCCCATGCAACCGTTCTGTTACCGGGAACATGATGATAATTTCAAATAAATTATGTTCTTTTGAACTGAATAGGAGAAAAGGCGATCAAATAAGTGTGTACTCATAGAGACAGAAGAAAAAACTGAAGGGAAATGAGGGATGTCAGTTCTCTGTAATTTTGGTCAAAAACATGTTTGATGACCAATCTCCCTCCCACAAACACACATTCCAATAAAGTGTTTGAAAAGTAACAGACAAGGTTTTTCCAAGCCTAACACACTGTGGTTTGAGAAGAGGCAGGAAACCGTGGGACTAACAGCTAACGGACAAACAGATTCCAGTGTTTACATTTGAATCTGAAATGAATAGCGCCTCGCATTGAGTGCTAAGTTCCCCGGGATAGAAAGAGTGAGTTGTGTGTGTAGTATCCAATACTTGCCAATTTGCTTTGGCTTTGCAAATGCTCAAGTTCACTTACCGCACAGACTCTTTAGGACAGACATACGAGCGGTAGTATCTGTAAAATACCCACGTCTAATCAATCCGCACACATTAGTCATAAGGATGTAGTTCTATGGGGAAAAAATCTTAGCTAGAGTAGCCCAGGTGTGTTCTGTCTCTTCCTCCTTTCAGACAGCAGGTCTGGAGGATGTTTACAGAGCCATTGAATGGAGACTAACAAAAAAATGTCCCGAACATCTTACAACAATTAATGGAGAGACAAGTCACAGTCTAGACACACAAAAGACAGATAAAGAGACACCAAGAAGCATGGAATATAGCAGAGAAAGAAAACAAACTGCAAAAAGTCAACAACTTTTGCCACTCACCGTATAAGAGTAGCAGACCCTTTTAAAAGACAGCCTCTTTTTCAGGCTCATGGTCTTTTCGCGACGTTTGTCCATTCATATAGCGCAGCTGCCAACGTGTAGAGACCCAACGCATTGACTAACGAATCCATTCCTCGTACGCCTTAGACTGCACTCATTTCATTCCTCTACAGCAAGAGCCGACATGCTTTCCTAGCGCAAGACAGGCACTCAGTCTTACTGACGAGGAAGTTCCATTCCGATTGTGCGCTGTTACTATGACAACCTCGCCTGGGTTGCGAGCGAGACATTCAGATGGTGAAGAATACGACGGGATTCTCTCGTTCCTCTTGCTTGACCTGTGTAGTAACTAAAAAAACAGATGTCAGACTTGGTGATCTTTTTCAACATTGACTAGCTCCTCTCTCTCTTCTCTCCCTTAGAGGAATCAAGAAATGCTTACTCAACTGTTTCACCATCCCTGGCTCTGACACAACTCAAATAAATCCTCCATTCAAGACAAAAGAAAGCACTCACTCCGGGCCTCCACCGGCACAGCACTGCGCTGCCACTTCAAATAATCATCCGTCTTAATTTCCCAACGTCTAAAAACACAGCCAGGGAACTCGGCAGCCAAACTCTGCTGAGTTTCTTAGTGCTGTAAAAAACGTGGAATCCAAGAGGATGGACAGGCCTCTGGAACGTCCTGCTGAAAGGCGTATTTTTGGAGGAAAGTGAGGCGCGGGGTAGTTGGAGAATGACGTAAGGTGAATGACCATGCCGTGAGAGTGGATGTTAATGAAAGGCAGGTTCTGGAGCGGGTCATATCAGAACAGAGAGAGAAAGTAATAAAAATATCCCAGAGCTGGAGATACAAAGGCAGTGATTGATACAAACCTTGTGAGCTCAATTCAAAAATATGAGCGGCAAAATTGGCAATTTCCTGAGTAGAAGGGTGAAAAAGAAAGATCTTAAAAATACTTGGCACATGTATTTTAGAGAACAAAAAAAATATTAGAGGACCATTAAAATTATGCCGTTTGGCTGCTGGTGAGAGATCTTTAAGGGAGGTTTGAGAGCCTTATTTTTAGCATTTTGGGTGGGCTGTTTTTTATCTCCCATCACGAAAGCTAAAACAGTTTGGCTCCATTCAAATAATCTTTATATGATCTATGAGTTTATTACTATATAAATATGGAACACTTGTATATGGCCCTTTGTAGATCTAAAAAAAGTTTTAAACCAAAGTTGCTTCTCAAACATGTTTTATCTAATGTGCGCCAATAACATTAAATAGGTCTCATAAATTAAATATTCAAAATATTCAATTTCAACTATATATATATGGAATGTCAATTAATTATAATAAATACAAATATATAAACTAATAAAAGTTAATACAAATATAATTTAAAAAACATTTTTAAGTTCTCGACTGGGTATGCTGGGGAAAACAGCAATGTGAGAGACAGAAATAATGTTGATTGCATTGAATGAGTTGGTAATGAGTTCTCTGAAGGCTGGAATACACTACATGACTTTTACCCATATTTTCTTCCACAATTTGCAGTCTGGATGCATTAACACTATAGTCAGATTTTGGCCAAGAGAGTTGAGCGTTTTTGCAGAAAATCACAGTGTATGATGCACACAGAATATTTTTTAAACTTCAGACTCTGATTCCAATCCAGTTGCAGGATAATGAACATGTTTGATATTTTGACCCCATTTTAGAACACATTGTTTACATTTGCTGTGTATATCCTAGCAATGAGGCGTGTGTGTCTGTGTTATTGTTTTTGTAACGACATGAAAATCTGCTAGTGTGTGACTCTCGGTTGTTAAGTCCATGACGTGCAGTTTTTCCCTGTAACCATTTACAAAGTTACCAAGCATATGATGTCTATATGATGTTAAAGGGGTCATGAACTGAGAAATAAAATTTTCCTTGAGCTTTTGACATATAAGAGGTCATCCTGTAACATCCTGTAAGTTTCAGAACTGAAAACGTCCTTGTTAGTCCAATAAAAGTTATTGCCCAGCAAACGACAGGTTTTTCAAAGTGGGGATCTATGACGTCAAAGGGAGGCAAGCACCGCCTCTGCAGAAGAATATCAACGCCTATTTCATCACTGCCTGTTTAACCCCGTCCACCGATTCGCGCATGTAACATAGGCCTAGTGTTAAACCAGATCGAGCTACCAAGCAATAAACATGCTGTTGATGATTACAAAATATTGTGCAGTGCCTGGGCTCGACAGTAATGCAACATGTAAGTAACTGAGCTCATTCTAATGCCTGATCTGAAATGTGGTGATTCATGTACAGTCTGATGTTCTTTGTCTGTGTGTCAGTAAATCATACCAGTGACTAAATGTCAACTTGCGTTGTTTCTCTTAGTAGGATGAAAATAATCTGTTATTTAATGGTGATTAAATTCTATAAAGAAAGTGTTCAAAGAAAGCTACCTTTGCAATCGTTTGAGCAGCATGCGCTGGAGCTGTCAATCAAACAGGAGAGTTTACTCCCGTCTTATTCATCTCTTAACAATATCACGTTTTCACTGTTAGTGAAGACGAAAGCATTCGTTTGTGTACAGAAACTCAGTAGCAATGACGAGATCGCTGCTTTCATGAGCTCAACATGTGTGTGATCGGCTACAATGATCATCACTGAAACCTTTCATGCCACGATCTTAATATAATTCCATAGATCTAAATATAATGCCATAGATCTTAATGTAATGCAACGCTTTTCACAATAAGTTAACCATGAGAGCTGTAATAGTAAAAGCGCACTAAAAGAGAGAGTAATACAGCTATTTCAAATGGAAAGACGTCAGCCAATCACAGCAGTGGGTGTTTACACTAAAGTCTCCCAGCGGACACGCCCCTTAAAACAGAGCGTTCAAACCAGAGGGCTAAAATCAGGGTAGGAAAAATGCCTTTTATTTATAAATTATGACAATTTTTGATGTAAAAAGCATTCTAACATTATAAGTGCACCCCAGAAAACATCATAAAACAACGCAGTTCATGACCCCTTTAAAATCTGTGAAGATTTTAAAAGATAAGTCTAGTATTCGAGATTCACATTAGTGAAATCCAAGGTTCTGAGAGATGTTGGTTATGAACAGAGGAATGCTAGTGCTTCAGATCACAGCTGACAGCACTGCAAGTTCATATTCAAACGCATTGCTTAGCCCAGATCTTCACACTAGTATTGTGTGGCACACATTTCAGATGGGGATTAGCTCTCTGAATCAGGGGAAGTCCTGGTGCTCTCAAGAGAAAACCAATACATAATACTGAGTCAAATCTCAAGTCATTTGAATGCAGATCCACATTCATTTTGGTCCTCTCTGGCTGTTCCCAGTGGGTATGAAGGCATTAACAGTGGTTCTCTCTTCCAATGGAGCTTATGTGAGCTAAGCGGGCTGGCAAACAGACAGAACTCTATATAGAAAGACATCTCATGTAATTGGCCATTATAAAAACCTTTTATATAATATCAACTTATATTAGAATATATGATAAGTTTTATTATTATTATTATTAAGGTTTCACGGGATTGCCCCATGCATGCTCTGGTGAGTTATGACTTTAAATATGTTTTAATACACAACCACGCCAACGGTGGTGATAATTTAATACATGGAGCTAAAAATAAACTTGAATACACCCTTTTGTCTTAATTAATCAATGTACTGTAGTACATGCTAGATTTGTCAATAATTATTTTTTTTCATTCATCCAAAATAATTCCTTTATACATAAACATGGATGACAAGCCTGAACAACACTGCAAAACACAAAACACAAAGAAAGATAATTAGCATAAACAATATCATCGATGGTGACGCCATTCAACAATGGTTTATTTATATATACTTGTTATGGTTGCACTTTATTTTACAGTGCGTGCACTTACCTAAGAAATTACTGGATAATATAAGGCAATTACATGGGTTAGGATTAGGTTTAGGGAAAGGTTCAAGGTTAGTACCTAGTTATTACCCAGTTATTGCAATTACTATAATACGTACATAGTATGTACATGGGGAACAGGTCTGTAAAATAAAGTGCAACCCTTGTTATTTACACAAAATAAAGTTTAGCTGATTTCTTCATTAAAAAGACAACCTTGTCTCAATACTGCCCTCTGCTGCACACTCACTCACTCGTTCACAAAATTATTAAATACTATGAATTAAAAAAAAAACATTGCATGCATATGCTTTACAAGGACTCAACGATTAATCTAAATGATATTTAGTGAAATTTAGAAGCTAACAAAAAAATAAAATAAACTTCTGTTCTAGTTTTGGGTGAATTATTTTTCCTCCAAAGAAAAAGAAAGTAATTTTCCCAAACTTAAACAGCACACAACTTCATTTTAATAATACCAAATGACAAAGTATACAAAAAAGTATTCATGTTTCACGCAACTTCCTTAATAAGATCTGATTAAATGATCTGATACTTTATCTGATTAGTGTTCTTTCTCAAAAGGGAGGGCAGCTTCATATGAAATGTTTGTTTTGCCTGTACAATTTCAACAATAAAACACTCTAACACATTCAGGCAATTGAGACTGAAGACAAAGTTCCTTTAAAATTCATAGATGACACCTGTATAACCACAAAAAAACTCAAATAATACTGAAAGAAAATTCCAAAAAATGATGAAAATACAGAAATCTTTCATCGGGAGCTCATTAGATTTCAATGGCACCTGATTGGACATATCAGGTCACATGATTATCATATAAGATGATTCGTGATCAAACCATAAAAGGTAAATTATATAATTACATGTGCAAATATATTTCGTCTTGCTAATTGCTTTAGCATACAATTACATAAATAAAAAATATACAGTATATAAAAGCACAAATGTCCATGGATGGCATCAAATGAGCATTTGATATGCAAATTCACTTGATAACCTGTCCCTCAGCACAGTTTTTAAACTAATTTGAGGTTTCAACAGACAAGGACCTGCATTCCAAAGCAAGATCGCACACGTACTTGTGCAAGTGGTGTTAAAATCCAAAGAGCGCCTCCTGATCACAACCTTACTCTTAATTAAATATTAACAACAAACACAGACTCCTGCGATAGAAAACTGACAGAGCATCCACAACCCCCACCTCAACTAAAACACTCGGCTTCTAAACACAACATGACTTGACAGATCAAACAAGCACACTAGTCCGTACAAATGTGCATGTTCAGGTACTCACTCCATCAGGATTGACGCTCAAAGTTGGCTCCATGTATGGCAGTGTTAGACTCCACAGTTGGGCGTTAAATGGCTCCACGCTCTGTAAACACATCCATCCACTGGCTGCGTCCAATACGGCATGTGTGAGCACACACAAGTGTGCAAAGAGTCCGTGTTCTCAGTCTGTCCCTGTCACTGTCCCTGCGTCTTGTGTCGTTTGATACTCTCTCTCTCCCCATTTCTCGCTCTCCCTCGCTCTCTCTGTCTTTCCACCCACTCCGCTGTAATTCCTATTCCGCCCACAGAGCCCAGGGCTCACAGAGATGCAGAGACACGCTCGCAAGTGGGAGTGAGTGTGTGTGCGTTCACACTCATATACTTCACAGAGGCGTGAGAAACAGCCACACACACACACACGCACTGAAATGTAAGTGCTTCACAGTGGGATTCTTCATGTTATTTACACTGTGTGTTGTGTCACCTACTTAGTATGCCTTGAGCACAGCATCTGCTTAAAGAAGGGAGCGTGAAAGAATCAGTGTGTGTGTGTGTGTGTGTGTGTTTGCAAGTAAGGGGGTTCAGCTTCCTGGCATGTGTTTATTTCAGTGTGTGTATAATGACAGTCAATGTGCACAACAAAACATATCCGGAACATTGAATTGTTAGTCTTAGTATGTTTGTGTGTGGATTTGTCTTGTTTGACAGGCACTACCAAACCATCAATCTGGTATGAAGAGCTACATTCTTCAACAAGTCCCAACCCTGTTATCTCCGTAAGCTGTGTTTGAGAATCTGAGGGGTCTGTTTTTTGTTTGTCTTTGGACCCTGGAGCAAAGTAGTATCATCACCGTGATAAATCAGTCAGAATTTGTGACTGATGTGATGGTATATGCAGCTGAGCGTATTTGATTCGGCCTCAGAGAGTTAAAAATCCACCATATTGCTTATGCTATTGATTATACACCCATCTAGACTCACAAACATTATAGGTGAGAAAATACACGCACATATAAAAACACAACCAGAAACAATCACGTACAAACAGAGTGATTCTGAAAAACTCTTCTAAATCAGGCAGTCACAAGACCGAGAGTCGAGACAAGTTGCTTTCTGGGTTGCATAATTATTGGGATTCTACCTTGTTTTTTAATCAAGCTTTCCAACTACAGGAAATACTTTTCCAGTGATGTGTCATTGATGTGTAATTAAGCCTTGAGGTGCACAACAAAACAGTATTTAGGTTACACTTTTCAGAATTAATATTATTTAAAAAAAATGTATCCACAATTCTAATGTTCTATAAATAGCGTGTAATCTGATGATTACCATCAAGAGTCTTGTTGTTCACGGGTGTTTGCACAGATGCATGACTTCACGCATGCTGCAATCTTCTCAAGACTCTCAAAGTGATTCAAATGTTGCAATCATTCAGGCCCATTGCCTCAAACATACAGCGAGGATCCAACTACTACAAATGTGAACAAATGTGAACTTCCCTGTCACCAGCATATCCGATTATGCAATTACATTTCTATCATGCAACATAAAAACAGTATTATTTATATAGTCGAGATTAGACTTAATGCAACAACCAACAACGATAAATATAAAGATAACTATTAGTGTCCACACCAGCGGACGACATTTCTCTTTTGTTCTAAGCACGTGCTAGTCTGTCACTTTAAATGCTGAAGCTCGTTATAGCAGGGTGGATTCTGATTGGCTGTCAATGTTTTTATCGTTCATCAGCTGGATAAAATCGTTCTGAACGTGATTCCAACGATATTGTTTCCTTGTGCCGTTATCATTATAGTTATGGTGTGGACTTCTGCTATTCGATTTCTTTATCGTTATCTTCTTTGGTGTGAATGGGCTTCTAGACTCACATGTTTAATTCAGTAAAGTGGTCAATTTCTTCAAAAACCTTATCTGAGACTACATGGCATTCACAACCCTTTTTACTTCAGTGTAATGAGTTGAACCAAATATTCAACAAGAAATGTACTGAAGCACATCGGAAACATTGAAGCGTTAAAAAAAAGTTGTCTCTATATTAGAGGTTCTCAACCTGGGGGTCTCAGTAAACGTCTAAGGGCGCCTCAAAATAGCATAATGTTTTAAAATATAACCTAACTAAAAAAAAAAGCAAGATTTCTCTTATTTAAATTAACCCCATCAGAAACTTTGTTAAAGAACCAGGGTTTTCAATCTCTTGGAAAAGCTGGAGTAGCCTAATATAAAAAAGTGTGATTTCTAGACCTGGAAGTTATGAAAATGAATACAATCTTAAAACTACAGGCACTTTTACAATAAAATCAAAAACAAAGCCTTTTAAAATCTGTACATTTGTTAAAAAGAGAGGGAAACTTGGAAAAAAAAACATTCAGTGCTTTAAACTTCTGTAATCTTGAAATTTAATTCAGGCCTTCGAAAATCGTTGCGGACAAAGAGGGACAATGGAGTCAAAAAAGATGAGAATGTCCTTGTTTTATATGGTGGATGGAGGGGAATGTTTATGACGGCAGCCAAATAGTCATACTTGAAGCAAAGTTATTCATCTTTGATAAAAGATTAAGAAACACATTTTCTTTCAAATCATTCAACACAAGACCAGAAATGTGTATTTCAAGTTCCTTTCCACGGTCTGTTTATGAAGAAGTCAGTCTCAGGAGTGCCATTCAGTTTAAATTACCCTTGTAAAATGAGTTTGTATTTAAAAATAAATGTATGCGTGACTCTCAACGATAGTCATGAACAGTTTTGAATCAGGGGGAGGGTGAAATTTGTTGGCTCAGTGAGCAAACTAAAGGCTCAAAAGGCTGGCATGTCGTCACACAGTGTTTGTGGGCATGAAGAGAAATGCCATCTCACCGGGTAAACACTCGCTGACAAGATAACTGCATTGCTCGCTTTCTCTTACATGATAGGCCAGCCTGAGGAAATGTGTGTGTGTACTGGAGAAGCCGATAATTAGTGCCTTTCCTGATGTTGTTTGTGTATGTTCATCTCAGAGCTTGAGAGTGTGTGTCACAGCATTTAAGGACAGTATTCAATTAGCATGTGATTTAAGAGTGTGTATGCATGTTCAAGCCTCACTGCAGAAAGTGTGTGAGTTCGTAGCAGAGTCTCTGCTAACGAGAAGAATGCTGCTCAATGCTCATTAGCACACACACACACACACACTAATTACGGTGCTGCTTCACAAAGCGAGCTCTGTTCACACACAAGTGCCGCTACCCTGCATATGTACCGCTCTGAGAAAAAGAGACGAAGCCACCGGAAGACAAGACAAAGAGATGAGAGGAAATAAAAAAGAATATACAACATTCAACCTTCATTTCCATCCACAGCATTATTACAGGTTCTGTCTTAAACAGCAATGCATTTGAACAGCATGGATGAAAATCTCTCTGCTCTTAAGACTTGTTTTCTCTCTTCTTCACCCAATACAGCCCGCTTTAAACTCGTTTTATGCAATCAGGCCAGTGTTTGTTCCAGCCACTAACTAGAGGAAGCGTTTCATTATTTTATCTTATCATACCGATCAACAGTGTGACTGTCCCGTCAGAGTGGCATGGAGACTCACTTTCACGCTATGTGACTCAGCTGGTAAAGAGGAATTTCTGCTCTTTAAAAGAGAAAGGATTGGATCATGAGACTTAACAAGTTCAAAAGAGTAACTGTTTTCTGGGATGAGTTACTCATTATTGACAGATCACTTATAATAGTGGACAAAGGTATGATTATAATATATATAATTATTACCAACTGATAACCTTTGGAAAACAGAGTAGATTTTGTAGATATTTCTTTAACAATAATTATTTAATTAAAATTTTATATACAGAATATTCAATAAATTCAGTAAAATTTAATACATTAGGTTTAGGGTTGGTAAGATAAAATTAAAAAAACTTTTATTTAGCAACAACTAATTCAATTGATTAAAACAACAATGACAATAAAAGACATGTAATATTTCTATTTCAAATAAATATAATTTACTTCAGAATGTTCTTTTCATCAAAAAAAAATCATGAAAAAATGTATCATGATTTCTACAACAAAAAAAAAAAAAATATATATATATACAGTGGCAAGAAAAAGTATGTCAACCACTTGCAGAATCTGTGAAAACGTGAATAATTTTAACTAAATAAAAGAGAAAATGCATGTTATTTTTTTATTTTGTGCTGTCCTGAATAAGATATTTTACATACATTTTTACATATAAGACAAAAAAATAGCTGAGGTTATTAAAATAACACCGTTCAAAAGTTTATGAACCATTAATTCTCAATACTGTGTGTCGTTCCCTGGATGATCCACAGCTGTTTGTTGTTTTGTGATGGTTGTTCATGAGTCCCTTGTTTGTCCCAAGCAGTTAAACTATGGGAGGATTTTAGACTCAAAATGATTAATAAATGCACACACAATTATCCATGAACTTCATAAATGTTGCAGAAATGTTTTACTATCCACAAACAAATGCCTTTTAACTTGTGTGTGCAAAATACAGAATTACATGAATGTGTAGCGATTTGTACAAATAGAGACATAGAAATACAAATAGAGAGATAATTGTGAATACAAAACTTCCAATTTTCAAAACAATTTGAAACTGCACATTTTGGGTTCATATTTTTATACTTGTAATAATCACTGTCTTAATGCATTAATGCATCCTGGGCTCAACGTGTACATAGTAAGTGTTTTCTCCCATAAAGCCTATTATAAAAGAAAACGCTTAATGTGGCTTCCTGCAGTAAAACGGTGATATTAAAAGTAGGCTATACACTTTATTGAACATGGGCTATATTGCATATTAAGCATTTTATAATGGTTTTCTATGGGAGAAAAATTTTGTGTTCATAACCTGATTTAATCTGCTTGCCTATACAAAGTAGCCTATGCGTTATTAATACCTTTTTAATGCTAGCCTACTGTTAAGCGTTTTCCTCGTCTTTATAACGAGGACACATAAAGCATCTAATAGGCAGAATAACGCTCACAGTGCCGTTGTCTGTTTTGGCAGAACACTGCCATCTAGTGGTAGCAGGTTTTCTTAGACAGCTGTGTGTGAGGATCGTGCAAGGCCAAACTGGCGAAATGAAAGTCTCAAAATCCAAATTAATCAAATAGGATCGACTCACAAACGAGTCAATGAATGAATGCGCGTCACCGGATCCACAAATGCACATCTTACTCGTTGCATGCACAAATTCTGACTTACATTAGTACAAAATCGAAGTTTTGTATTTACAACTATGTCTCTATTTGTACAAATCGCTGCACATTCATGTAATTCTGTATTTTGCACACACAAGTTAAAAAGCATTTGTTTGTAGATAGTAAAACATGTCTGCAACATTTATCCAATTCTTGGATAATTGTGTGTGCATTTATTAATCATTTTGAGTCTAACATCATCCCATATCAAACTGCCCAATGTTCTTCAGAAAAATCCTCCAGGTCCTGCACATTCTTAAGATTTCCAGCATCTTTTGCATATTTGAACCCTCTCCAGCAGGGACTGTATGATTTTGAGATCCATCTTTTCACACTGAGGACAATTGAGGGACTCAAACACAACTACTATAAAAGGTTGAAACATTCACTGCTGCTCCAGAAGGAAACGCGATGCATTAAGAGCCGGGGGGTGAAAACTTTTGAGCAGGATGAAGTGTCCAAATGTTTCTTATTTTGTTTAAATATCTTCTCTTTTTTTTCATTTAGTACTGCCCTTCAGAAGCAACAGAAGATACTTTCCCAGATAGACAAATTGAGTACAATTTACCTTGATCTTCAAATTCAATAGGTTTTCACCCCCCGGCTCTAAATGCATTGTGTTTCCTTCTGGAGCATCAGTGAATGTTTCAACCTTTTTTAGTAGTTGTGTTTGAGTCCCTCAATTGTCCTCAATGTGAAAAGATGGATCTCAAAATCATATTGTCCCTGCTGGAGAGGGTTCAAATATGCAAAAGATGCTAGAAAACGGAAGAATGTGCAGGACCTGCAGGATTTTTCTGAAGAACATTGGGCAGTTTAACTGCACATTAAATAAATGTATTATTCCCAGGAAACTGAACCCATGACTTTGGCCTTGATATAGCTCTGGTCCCTCCTTTAGTGTCTGTTTTATTGTCGGCCACTTCAACTCAACAAGCTCCATGATTTAGGCTACCATTGACATCTATAACACAATTGTGCGGCATGAGTTATGTACCAAAGTTAAATACTAAGGGGTTAAATTCATGGGCCCAGAACAAAGACTGTATGGGTAGGAACTCCTTAATTTTACTCAATCATCATGCTATACCAAGGAAGACTTTAGTGAGCCCCTCATCAGAGGGTCTAGGACAATGCTCATGGCTGACCCACTTGACAATAGAGAAATGCTAATAGTGATATTTGCCTTGGCAAGCATCACTAATCATTGCTATGCTTCTGATAATATTAGTGAACGTTAACCACAGATTGATGTTCATTTAAAACAAGTTAAAGCTGAAGTGTGCAATTTCTCCGCCACTAGCATTACTGTAATTGCAAAAATAATGATTTTTCGAGCATTTACCTCATCACTGCGGTTGGTCAAGCAAAAACAACAGTTCCCCCCTAATCAAGCAGGGCAGCATGCTCCAACAAAACACCACAGATCAACAGTGTTTACCCTTTTCAGGCAAATCAGTGTACAAATGGCTTACTTATAGTTGTCTCTGCAAATCAAGCTGAAATAGAAGAAAATATGTCAAAAAAATAACACACTTCAGCTTTAGTGTTACAAATTAAGCCTCTAATTACACACACACACACACACACACACACACACACACACAAAACATCATAACCACTGGCATGCTGGCTATCAGGCCAGACTGAGATGTGACGTGCTGTCAGTTTTTTCTTGCCCTGAGCGTTTCCATCTGAAAATTACACCATCCACATTTCACTGTCTCCTCTGTTGCCATGACAATCTGCCGTCACTACATTTGTGTGCACGTCACATGACACGCAGATGCTCTCTTTCTCTTTGACTGCTGGGTCTAAAATTAAACTCACGTGTGCGAGTGTGACCAGAGCCATTAACACACTGGAATTCCCTCGCTGCGGTGTCAAATCTGTTTTACAGGCGTACAGCCGTTGTTTCATAAATAAGGCCTCAACAGTTCTAACCTCCAGCTGGTTGATTGTGTGTGTTTGTTTCAGTTTGCATGCATGTCTCTTGTCTCTGAAGCACTGCGTAGGTTACTCATTCCTTATGTAATCATTCCCAACCCTGCGACTGATAGGATCGGAATGCTGGGAAGTTTTATAAGTGAGAATGAGAGAGATACAGAGAAAAGTGGAGGCCTACGTTTGAAGAAAAAAACGAAGCATTTGGGGAACCTCACCTCAAGGTCATCGAGTGAGCGAGCCATACTGAGACGTTTGGAACGTCCAAAAGATCGTCTGCCGGAGGAACGCTGAGGAAAGCCCATAGTGATGCCTTTGAACCTTCCACCCTGTGAGAAACAGAGGGAAAGACATTAGTAATATAGACACAAGAATTTCCCATTTTTGTACTGTGTTTGACCAAAATATTTACAAAGCAATTGTCCTCATTATACAATACATATTGCAAGGTTCGTACAGATACCGTAAAATGAAATTCCAGGACTTTCAAGCACTACTTTTTTGATCAGAGACCTCACTTATCAAACAATTTCTTCATCTAAAACCCCCAAAAAGGTCAATTGAAGGTAAATTGAAAGGTAAAGGTAAACTGGCATGGTCTGATGAATCAAGTTTTCTTTGACATCACGTGTGCGTCGCTTACCTGGAAAATATACTAATAAAACAAAATGATACAAATATAGTACAGCACATGCAAAGTTATGCAATGTCTGTGGCAACTTTGAAAAAATGACCAAAGCCCTAGAACTTTCAGTGCATAGAAGAGCAAATAGAAAGAGTGCTTAAACTTAAATAATTCTTATGAAAATAAAAGAAAACAAAGGATTCCATTAGTTAAATGTACAGCATTTCAATGTAACTAATTACAAGTAATTATGCTGTAATCTAATGGCTTGTTTGCCCTACAAATTTTTTTAGTTTATTTTGTTTTGTTTTTTTACTCAAATTACAAATATACGGTATGCAAAAATACTACTTATTCAACATATATATTAAATACAAAGTTTGTAATGGCTTTTATTATTCAACAAATAATATTTTATATAATAATGTTGGCATACTAATCCCCTTAACCATTGAAAGGATACTATGACAAATAAATCGCTTTCCTCATTCAAACTGATTGAAATATTTTCAAACACTTTTCAAGTACCTCTTCATAAATATGGCTGTTTTCAAGGGTTTTCCAGGACTTAAATTTCAAAAAGTTAAATTCAAGTATTCGTATGAACTCTGATATTGTGATGCATGCGTCAAGATTTACTATGTTACAATGTATCATGAAATTATAATTGGAACGCAACTGAATTTCCACCAGATATAAGAGAGAGAATATATAGTTTAGGGTCAGCAAGATTAAATTAATACTTTTATCTAGCAAGGATGCATTAAATTGATCAAAAGGGACAGTAAGTCTGTTGCGTTATTACAAAAATCTAGTTTTAATAAATGCTGTTCTTTTAAACTTTCTATTCAAAGAAATGTTTTAGAGTTTCCACAAAATGATTAAGCAGCACAACAGTTGTCAACAATAATAAATGTCTCTTGAGCACCAAATCGGCATATTAGAATGATTTCTGAAGGATTATATATAATGATATACTTTACTCATGATCATTCATCAGACCTCTACACAATCCTTCATCCATAATTCTACACAGACACACACACACACACACACACACACACACACACACACACACACGAGAGTCTGGTGGTCAGGCTGAATAATCACATCACAATGTCCATTTACCAAAACTGTCTCTTGAGAGATGTAAGTGATACATGTTTTGTCTCCCCCTCCCTATTTTTGAACTTTCCTCATCCACTCCATGTGTGAAATACACAGAGGAGCCAGTAAACAACTCTCCTCGCACTGTTTGATTTCATTATGGTGATAGCACAAGATCACATGAACAGACACAGAGTTTGCTTACTCCCTTAGGGAAATGAGAACGGCTTTGGTGTACGTGCAAAAACTTAACTGTGTGAAGGTTACCATCATAATGTTTCTTTTGTCACCAAAGTTTTTATGAGGATTTCCCATTGAGGCTTTTAATTAAAATGTGATGTTTGTGCCACTAGCATCACCACACAGTATTGCTAAAATATTAAGATTTATGTAAAACACACCAAACAACGGAATATCCGATTGCACCTTAAAGGCATCCTCCACCATAAAATTACAGTTCTCTACCTCATGTCATCCCAAATCTGTATGACTTTCTTTCTTCTGTGAAACACAAAAGATGATATTTTGAAAAATCTTGGTGTTCAAACAGTTTTGGTGACTACTAACTCCCAATGTAGAGTAAATAATGAGAGAACTATCCCTCTAAGTCTGAGTTTTTTTGGCCTAATTTTTCGTGTACCAGATGCAAAGCCTCACAGGAACAGTATTTACACATTCTCAACACATTTAACTCGTATAAAAGAAAGTATCAGGATTAACCCTAACCAATTCTGTAAATACTTAATGACGCGACACCATGTCATGTTTTGTGTTCAGGGAAAGCCCAACAGCAACACCAGACAGAGAAACCGAAGGACGAATGTACAAAGATGGGCAAACTATTTGTCAGGCGGTCAGACAGAGTTGCAGACTGAGAGGGATAATTTTCATAGGCTAAAGTTTAGAGACTGATTGTGCAGATGACAAGAGCAGCATAATCAAATGGTCTCCTGTGTTGCCTAGAAACACTGAGCACTCTGTGTGTTCAGGCTCATCATTATGACACATCAAGTGCTAACAAACATATGCGCACACACAAATATGCCAACACAAGTGACTACATGCACATGAGGGTCAGGGCATTACATACTTTAGCTATGCACATGTATGTTTCCACATTTAAAGGGAAAGTTCACCTTTCTGTCATCATTTACTCACCCAAGTTGTTCCAAACTGTTTGACTTTGTTTCTTCTGCAGAACACAAAAGAAGATATTTGGAAGAATGTTGGTAATCAAACAGTTTTCCTCAAAATATTTTCCTTTATGTTCCCCAGAAAAAAGTGAGTCATACAGGTATGGAATGACGGTGAGTACACAATGACAGAATTTACATTTTTGGTGAGCTATCCCTTCAAGGCTAACAAGAAGAGACATTTACATAATATCTCTCTCAATCACAAGCATGCAAAGACGCCGTGATCACACACATACACACATACCATAAAAGGAAACCTTAGAGAATCAGTAGAGGACAAATGATCAGTGCTTTGGAAACACAGGGCACTTAAATGAATTATATGACAGTTAAGAACTACACCGATCAGGCATAACATTATGACTGGTGAGGATCTCATCATCACTGCACATGTTAGTGGGTGGGATATATTAGGCAGCAACTGAACATTTTGTCCTCAAAGTTGATGTGTTAGAAGCAGGAAAAATGGGCAAGCGTAAGGATTTGAGCGAATTTGACAAGGGCCAAATTGTGATGGCTAGACGACTGGGTCAGAAAAACTGCAGCTCTTTCGGGGAGTTCCCAGTCTGGAGTGCTCAGTATCTATCAAAAGTGGGGAAGGAACAGTGGAGAACCGGTGACAGGGTCATCATGGGCGGCCGAGGCTCACCGATGCACGTGGGGAGTGAAGGCTGACCCATGTGGTCTGAGTAAACAGACGAGCTACTGTAGCTCAAATTGCTCACAAAGTTAATGCTGGTTCTGATAGAAAAGTGTCAGAATACAGAGTGCATTACAGTTTGTTGCATTTGGGGCTGCATAGCCGCAGACCAGTCAGGGTGCCCATGCTGACCCCTGTTCACCGCCGAAAGCACCAACAGTGGGGGCATGTGAGCATCAGAACTGGACCACGGAGCATTGGAAGAAGGTGGCCTGGTCTGATGAATCGCGTCTTCTTTTACATCATGTGGATGGCCGGGTGCATGTGCATTGCTTCCCTGGGGAAGACATGGCACCAGGATGCACTATGCCTATGGGAAGAAGGCAAGCCGGTAGAGGCAGTGTGATGCTTTGGGCAAAATTCCGCTGGGAAACCTTCGGTCCTGCCATCCATGTGGATGTTACTTTGACACGTACCACCTACCTAAGCATTGTTGCAGACCATGTACACCCTTTCATGGAAACGGTATTAGTGGTACCCTGGTGGCTGTGGCCTCTTTCAGCAGGATAATGTGCCCTGCCACAAAAGCAAAAATGGTTCAGGAATTTTGTGAGGAGCTCAACAACGAGTTTGAGGTGTTGACTTGGCCTCCAATTTCCACAGAACCCCAAGTCCGATCCATGGAGGCCGCACCTCGCAACTAACAGGACTTAAAGGATCTGCTGCTTACATCTTGGTGCCAAATACCACAGCACACCTTCATGGGTCTAGTGGAGTCTCGATGGGTCCGGGCTGTTTTGGCAGCAAAAGGGTGACCAACACAATATTAGGTCATAATGTTATGCCTGATTGTGTATAATGCAAAGCATATCATTGTATGAACTTAGTGACTATGAAAAAATTGTCAATTCTTGTTTTTTTTTATTTAAAATTAAACATTGCAGTATGTATTATAAACTATTTATCTGTGCACATCATTTTTTTAAATTAATGTGCCCTCATAATCTTTAATGAAAATAACTTCCCTTTCCTCTTTCAGCAACATCCTTTATCTGATGACATGTTTACTGGTGAGAGGGCGGGACAACCTGTCACTCACATGACATCACAGCAATAGCAAATTACAGCATCCAATGAAATCAAAAATCCAGCCATACATTTTTCTTGTTTGAGAAACACTCTTGTTTCACTCAGATACACGTCACAATGTGGAAGGAAAGACTATTGCAACTTTCGTTTCAAGGTGACTTTAAAGAAGAGGAAAAACTAAAGAATTAACCAAAAATTAAAAGAAAACAAAAAGACTGCTCTTGTAGTACAACAAATGTTCTTACATTCTGCATCCTTTCTGGATGCCTGGATACTAGGATAGCCATATTGGTTATCATTAAAAAACCCATTAGTCATAGAGGAAAAGGGGAGACAAACATGAGTGACCTATCTCCACAGCGGTTTCCATGGTAATTAAGCAACACAGCGTTGTGAACTAATATATAGGAAATATCGTGGACTAAACTACGTTCCTTGTTTGAATCTCTCAGGTGGTTGCTGAAAAGAAGCATAAAGCTGTCAACATGGGTTTTGGAACACAACACTAAATGTCCCAGATGTTAGTGAGAGCTGCTCTTTTTTTGTGTTTAGTACTTAGGAGTTGAATCCTAGGAGGGATTTTTTTTTATATTTATATACTTCAAAAGACTAAATAAAGAGAAAAAAACACAGAAACATGAGGCTCATATGACTATGCTTACATCAGCAGAGCCTAAAGCTCTTTTTTAGGTTGCCAAAGAGTGAATGGTATACAAGCTGAAAAGTCTCAAAGTACCACATTCTGTCCTCTTTTTTTAATTTAATTTCATATCACAACTTGACCTATTGATTTATATATTATATAACTATACTATTTGTACTATTGTTTCTCTATCTCTCTCCCCTCTTAAAGGATAGTTCACCCTAAAATGAAAATGATCCCATAATTTACTCACCCTCAAGCAATCCTTGGTGTACATGATATTCTTCTTACAGACGAATACAATCTGAGTTATATTAAAGAATGTCCTGGCTCTTGCAATCATTATAATGGCAGCCCAAAATTTGAAGACCAAAAAAAGTGTATCCATCCATTATAAAAGTAATCCGAACGGCTCCGGGGGATTAATAAAGGCCTTCTGAAGCAAATCGATGGGTTTTTGTAAGAGAAATATCCATATTTAACACGTTAGAAAGTAAAATATCTAGCTTCCGGCAGACTGCCTTCCGTATTACTTTTTGGGGCTTCAAATTTTGGGCTGCCATTCACTGCCATTATAATGCTTGGAAGAGCCAGGACATAGTTTACTCCGATTGTATTTGTCTGAAAGAAGAATGTCATATACAACTAGGAATGCTTGAGGGTGAGTAAATCACAGGGTAATTTTCAAAAGGGATAGTTCACCCAAAAATCCAAATTCTGTCATAATTTACACACCCTCAAGTTGTTCCAAACCTGGAAGATATTTGGAAGAATGTTTGTAACGAAGCAAATCTCGACTCCCATTGACTGCCATAGTAGGGGAACAAATACTATGGTAGTCAATGGTTGGGGACGAGATCTGCTTGTTTACAAACATTCTTCCAAATATCTTCCTTTGTGTTCAGCAGAACAAAGAAATGTATACAGGTTTGGAACAACTTTAGGGTGAGTACATGATGACAGAATTATCATTTTTGGGTGAACTATCCCTTTAAGGTTGTGTTAGGATTGAGATAACATCGTGGATTCCTGTGGGGAGCAGGGACGTACTGTGCGCTGCATAGACCTTTTAGACTTATCAGGGAGGAGCTATCTTTGAAGAGCTCTGAGGAGCTGTCTTTCCTGTTTACTTCATCCATGAGGAGGGGATTGCAAACCATACCAAGAAATGTTACTATAAAAACATCATTTATCTGTTTATCGGGTTCATAACCATCTCAAAACTATCTTGCTCTCTGTAGGACCGTGAAGCAAAGCTTTCACAGTAAGATTACAATCCAGACACTGCAAAAAGTACTCATAAAATCAAAACCATAACCATCTCAATCTTTTATGATAAAACAACACTCCACGAGGATGTTTAAACACTAAGGCCCGTTCACACCAAGAAAGATAACTATAACGATAACTATATTAGCGGACGATACATATGTTCTGATTATTATAAGCGTGCGCTGTTGTCGTCTGCCGCTTTAAATGCTCTATAGTTCTTAAAGCAGAATGGATTCCAATTGGAAATCATGAAAGTGATTCTAAAAATATTGTTTCTTTGTGCCGTTATTGTTATGGTTGAGATGTGGACTCGCTATTCTTTTACATATAGAATTTTTTTTAGAACTATATCTTTATCGTTATGGTTATTGCTTAAATGTAACTGGCCTTTAGAGTCAATTTTTGGTTATGATTCAGAAGAACGAGTGATCTTTGACAACATTTATGTACCTCTCTCCTCAAGTCTTGACATGACTTAAGTGGAATTCACAATACATAAGACTCACAGTTGTACTCATTGTAGGTGGGTAGTTTACATAATATGAACATGAAATAGTGAACAATTGGTAACACTTTATTTTGATGGTCCCTTTTAAACATTCTGTTGACTATTAGTAACTTTGCAACTACATGAATTAACTGTCATTAGAGTATTAGTAGACTGTCAGCTTAATATCTGCTAACTATTTATTGTGATGGTCCTCCAACAGACATTATAAGTAACTTTGCAACTACATGTCAACTTATTCTAATCCTAACCCTACCAGTCTTCTAATACTCTACTAACACACTAATGAGAGTTGGTAGACATGTAGGTGCAGCGTTACTTATAGTCAACAGAATGTGTTAAAGGGACCAACAAAATAAGTTGAAACCCAATTCTTATTTACAGAACATACAGTTGGCCCATTTTTGTAATGACTTTTAGCCAAATTGTGTCAAGGGGATTTTTAATGGATGTATGAAGTCAGTTGTATTCATTACATTAACCATAGACAACAAGGGGTCTCAACATTTTTTTTAATTAGTTTGAAAAAAATCTATTTTATAATAATATGAAACCAAACGATGTTTGTGCAATAAAAGTAAATAATGAATAACAAAAAACCATTAAAATAAAACAAAATAATAGCAACTTAGATACTTTGTTATTTTGTTTTATAATCTATAGATCAGTATACCACCTTTAAACCACCGAATAATCATTTGAAAATGAATATGCATTTAGGAGTCAAATAGACGGAGAAGAATCATCACATTTTATACTGCAACAAGGTATTTGACCTGTGTTTGAAACAGACAGTGGAACAGTGCCGCCTGTTGGTGAGTAGGAGTTCTACTCATGACCCCATGTGGATGCCAAGCAAGTGTTATGTTTTGTCTCTTTCATGATGTCACAAAACAGACAATAAAGTTTCAACTAAAATAAAGAAAGGAACCACTGTGAATAGATGCCTACACTGTAAAACAAGACCCAATGTACTGTTGTTAATATGAAGGAATTCTCAGTATTGATTTTTCCAGTGTTTTACCTATATTTTGAATTACACATTTCATTGTGTCATTGTTTCATTGTTGCGTTTTAAGGTTAAATTAAATTATGTCAAATTAACAGCAACTACACGTTTTAATAATTAAAGGGTTAGTTCACCCAAAAATGAAAATTCTGTAATTAATTACTTGAAATTAGTTGAAATCTGATGGCTCAGAAAGGCCTCCATTGGCACAATGGCACTTTACACTCTCAAGACCCTTAAAAGGTACTAAAGACGTCGTTACAAAGTCCATCTCACTACAGTGGTTCTAAAATAACTTTATGAATCTGCGAGAATAGTTTTTGTGCGCAAAAAACCCCTAAATAACGACTTGCATAGTGATGACGATTTCAAAACAAGGCATCATGAAGCTTCGAAGCGTTATGAATCAGCGAGTCGAATCAGCGGTTTGAATCACCAAATTTCAGCAGTTTGGCGGTTTGACACGCGATCCGAATCATGATTCGGCTCACTGATTCATGACGCTTCATGATGCCGTGTTTTGAAATCGTCATCACTACTATGTAAGTCGTTATTTAGGGTTTTTATGCGCACAAAAAATATTCTCGCCGATTCATAAAGTTATTTTAGAACCACTGTAGTGAGATGGACTTTGTAACGACGTCTTTAGTACCTTTTAAGGGTCTTGAGAGTGAACCGTGCATTGTGTCAATGGAGGCCTTTCAGAGCCATCAGATTTCAACTAAAATATCTTCATTTGTGTTCCGAAGATGAACGGAGGTCTGACGGGTGTCGAACGACATGAGGGTAAGTAATTAGTGACAGAATTTTCATTTTTGGGTGAACTAACCCTTTAAGCAATTTTAGTATGATTACGCATGTTTTTATTACCTCATTAATTGAGAGAGAACATGGAATATTTAAATGTTTTACATCACACTATTTAAATTAATTAGTGTAGGCAAAAAGGAAATGAAAATGTGTGAAATGCCACATAATCAAATACCACTTTCCCTTATACAATATATACAATATACAATATACTTGTTCTCTCACGCGTCATCACGTCTAGGTGTGCTAGTTTCTTTCTTTTTATGTGCCGCTTTCATAAGTAACACGTCTCCTTTATGATGTTCTTTAAAATGAAATTAAACAGGATTACCGGCTGCTCTGCTACAAATGTTAATATCCACATTATGTTGATAAAACTAAACACATTAAGTGGTGCTTGAATGAACAAGAATGAACTGAAAAACAATTCCTTGAAGCAAAGAACACAGGCCATTGATGCCTGGCATGTCTTACTGTATTTAGTAGACCCTGAAGCTATTGTCAACGCATAGATGATGATGCATATAACAGCTACACTATTCTGGGAAATCCAATCAATGCTGTCTGTTTTGTTGCTTTGGGCCTGTGGACATTATTGTTGTGGATATCGATTCTGGGCTTTACTCAATTACTACAAATGCAAAGGTGTTTTTAAATGACAACAGTACATGAAGCCTGGTTTAAATGGTGTGGAACACAGATATTATTCGTTATTCATTTGATTTAGGACTTTTGTTACAAAATATCTGAGAATATTTGTTTATTTAGAGAGCTTAATAATTCAGCCAATAGTCGGCTACCTAAAGAATACTAATATTTCATCCTTGTGTTGAGTTTCTTGTAATACATTGTAGGAGTCATAAGAAATACTTTTATGGCAATTCCCAATCTACCAAACTTAACCATTCCATACAGGTTTTGGAACAACATGAATTGATGATGAGAGTTTTTCTATTTGGGTAAACTATTTCTTAAAGGATCTCATTCTGATTAGTTTCAGTGGTTTGGCACCTACCACCCAGATTCAAGACTTCAATATGAGTGATCTGCTGTCAGCTGCTAAAGGCCCATCAGTGGCAGAGCAGGAGCTCACAGCCATTTGAACTCAAAATTTTCCATTGGGAGAATGATACGAACCGAGCTTTGTATCTCAATCTTCTCATCTCAGGGTCAGTTTTAACATGTTCCCTCCAAGCGAGGAGCCACAGCTGAAGCAGCAAATGGGAATGAGGTATTTTCAGCCTGGCTATGCATGTCACCTATTTGACAGAATTCTTTGTGACAGTAAAGTGTTTGTGCAGTTTTACTAAAGTAAGGGAAACAACACATTTTAAACAAAATAATTGAGACTATCGGTTTAGTGAAATGTTGCGATTCATTTTTTCGTGTTGGAAAGGATCAAATTCCTAATGCAATTGAAAACAGAAAAGTAAAGGATCATGCCGTGCCTGATAAAAGGAACAAGGGAAAAAGTGCTATGCATTTCAGGCACATTAGTTTATGTTTGCAAGTCTGTTTTTCACAAACAGTGGTTTGAGTAACACATTCCCTGGCTCATTAACCAGTGTACTGGTTCAAATTTAAAACAATTACTTACCAATTCCTCCTAAACCTTAGCATCAATTACTATTGTAATTTTGAATGCACTGTAATTTGGGGTCAGCTCCTCTGGAATTAAGTATAGCCTTACTGATTGTGATCAGTACAGAAGTTACATTGAAGACTTTTAATATATATTAAAAAAAAAAAATATCTTACCTTCTTCTCTGAATCTTTTGTTCTTTTGCCATCGTTCAGTTGCTCTCGTAGGTTCTTCTCCCCAAACAGCTTCTTAGCCCACTCGTCCTTCTGTGCATGGAGCCGGTGAGGCTGTGAGGCGATCTCGCCTGCAGCGCGGTACCGGTCGGCTGGAATCTTACTCATGGGTGGTGGCAGGGTGCTACAGTTAGCACTGGACCATCCGTCTGTAGACTCCGCATAAGACTCCTGATCACTGCTGTGTCCTTGACGCCAATCTCTCAGGACGTGAACTGGCAGCCAACGTTGGCCTGATGCCCCCGTCACCTTCTTGCCATGGGCGGAATAGTGAGCGCGCGAAGGAAGGCCTGACACATCCAGCCGTGAAGAGGAGCTCAGATGCCTGCCAGAAAGCAGAGGTGGGTCTGCGTGAGAATGTGGATGGGGCTGAGGGTGATCTACGAACTGGTCAGGGCGGTAGCCATTACGATGGGAGATTGGTGGTGGCGGTGGTGGTGGAAGACCTCCTAGGACACTTTGGCTGCGAGATCCTGGAGGGTTTTCCCATAGTCCTGTGGGAACATGTCGACCAGGGTTTGCACCCAAGTCGACCAAGAGGACTCGGTTGCTTTTCTCCTCAGGCAAGAAGTTGCCAATGCCACTGTCGCTGTTGCTGCTTGTGCTGTTGTTCTGCTGAGCATCTAGGTCTCCATCGAGGAAAGCTCGAGCTCGCATACCCTCTATAGATTCTCCCATATCGCGGTACAGCACAGACACAAACTGTAGAAGGGGCTGGGAAGTCGGTGGGAACTCCAAGCAACCACTAGTATCTGGGTCTGGAGTGCATTCGAAGCCAAAGCGTCGAGCAACACCTTGGTGGATCTTATGATGACAGAGTTCCGGGTCTACAATAAAGACGTGACAAGACGTACGCAACCCTTGCTCCTCCTCACCATGTCTATGTATGCCATGGTCGTTTGTGGCCTGCATGGTGACAAGGCCAAAGAAGCGGCGGTCGTCTGGACACACAGCACTGAACGCTAACTTCTCTGCAGGGTAAGTGGCTAGAACAGCGCCTCGGTCGTTGCATAGCTGTACACAATCATGCATGACTTTGAGCAGGACCAATGAGTGCACTTTTTGTTCGGCGCGCAGACGGCGCATACAGCCACGAATTGCCTGAAGGCTGTCGCTTTCCAGATTAGCACTTGTAGAAGCTAATTCAATGGATCCCAGGTAACCGACAATCATCCCAACGTTGAGTATTCCCGCAGAGTCAGCAGTTTGCAACAGGGAAAATTCATCTTGCTGTTCAAACATATCAATGAACACAGAGTCATCATTGAGCACTTTGGCCATCTCCTCTTCAGTGAGCAAGTTGGGATCACTCCGTCGGGTGCCAGTGTTACAGTAAGGAAAGTCTGGCTCTGAGAAAGCCCTTGTTTTAGAAGTAGAGGCACAAGCTACTGCTTTCTCAGAGCTGCTGGATGAGTGGCTAGAACTTTCAAAGATCATGTTAAAGATTCCACCAGACTGCATTTCCGCTACAACACGCTCTGCACGGTTTATACCTAGTGTCTTTGAGTCTATCTTTGGCCTCAACCAGTGGCTCTTGTGGTCATGGAACCCCAATTCTTCATCGCTTGAACATGAATCTATCTGTGCGTGGTTCTGACCGCCTTCGGCAATGACTAAGTGTAGGACACCTGTGCAGCGACCAATCAGCTTAACAACATCCTCGTGAGACGCTTTGGACACATTGATGTCGTTCACGCTCAGGATCTGATCTCCAGTGCGAAGGCCCACATAGTCAGCCGGACTACCCTTTAGAATGCAGTTCAGCACACATGGAGACTGACCAGATAGTGTGAAGCCATAGCCTGTTCTTCCCCTTGCAACCTCCACCCCTCTTATGCGCGCAGACGGCTGGGCATTCCCACGCCTCCTGCCTTGCTCTGATTGTCTGAACATTCTTCTTTTAGTCCCTGTTTCACTCTCTTCTGACGAGGGCTTCACAAATGCAGAGAGTTTCATGATATCATCCTTCAACTCCAGAGCCCCAGTCTAAGGCGCTAATGTGGTGCATGCTTAAATATTCACAGAATGCCTTGACAAAGGAGAGAGGGAAAAGTTCATTAATTCATTGACAAATTAATCAACATATTAATAGAAATTTCTGTGTAAAATGTGAACAGGTGATTTCAGTTCAGTGTAAGATTAAAATACTAGTGATTCATTAAAACATTGAGAACTGCATTACACATTTTTGTCATTCTTAGTCATGATTATAGTGTCAGTCTACAATAGGCTTTCATACAGATATACAGTTTTTACCCATCCCCTTACTCACCTGCCAACCACAAGGAACATTGTAGCAGAGAGCTCACCTTGTTGCAGGTGAGAGGCAAGGTAGCTGTTGTTGCTAGGCAACAGGAGTAGGGCACACTAATAAGAGCACAACAGACAGCGATCATGCAATATTTTACATTTATAAATAAAAATGACAAAAACAAACATTTCAGAAAAATCTGTGTAATGTGTCTGCGGGTCAATGACAAGATTATGTCCAGATCTATTCAAAAATACATCAAAAAGTAATTTATTCCAAAAGTAGGGGTGAATTTAGGTTGACTGAGACACTTTTTGCCATTGAGATGGCTGGGGAAAAGTGTCCCAATCAACCTGAATTCACCCCTATGTGATTTCACATCTTCCATGATCAACATGTTTTCAGTTAAAATTATTTTTCATATTTTTCAAGCTTCAAGTCAGTCATTAAATGTCTATGTAGTGTAGCCTAACTATACACATACATATATGAAACCAACATATAACTACAAAGACTTCCAAGAACCATGGAACATGTTCTCAAAGTATCTTTTTCATCCTCGGCATTGACCCACATAACTGAATGTTAAATAGGTATGTCAAATATAACAATATAGAACTAACAATATTCAAGACTAAAAAGTGGCATGGAGTTAGCATTTTATAATAATATACATCATATGCGTTAGGAAAAACAAGCTTAGAAACTTGCAGGATACATAGACTCACACATTTAATAGCGTTTTTCACCGATATCTTTCCTTATTGTTCGCAAGACTTTCTAAGATGCGAAGTAGACTCATCCGCTCATGCTAACGGTCCCGCCTTCTTTTCCTTATTGTTGGAATCTGGTTGGAATGCCCACGCGTCAACGTACGTAACCATGACAATGGAACTGTCTCTAGATATTTCTCATCGCTCATTGGTTTCCATGGCTGTCAATCATCTCCGCAACGACCCAAACCCTGTTCGATAGTCAGAGATATGCCAACTGACCACAAAAGTTATGCTACAGGTGTCCAAAACAACACGAGCGAAAAACGACAAAAAGTTAAAGAACGTACACATCTTTATACTTATTAAGTTACAGATTAATGTAATATTTAATAGAGAGCCGAGCTGCCTCGGTATTGGTTTTCGCGAGGAACAGCTGGGCAGTGAGTAACATCTAACGTTAACGGTATTGAATTATCGGCATCAGTAGCCAGATACTGACAAGAGTAACATCAATTGAGACACAGCAACATGTTAAAAAAAACTATAAAACGATAACCTCATATAGATACGCATACAGTTAAATAATAGTATTATTTACCTAAAAAGTCTGGAAGTTTTAATATCCGCAGAAAGCACAAGAAGTTCCAAAGGCTACATTGCTAACATTAGCCGCCACTTCCCAAAAACTTTCCTGTGAGGAATACATAACACATTCCTACCATTACAATACAGAGAATAATGAGTTATAATTCATAATTATATATTCAGCAATTTAGTGTTCTTACTTGTGACGGATGTGTCCCAACCTGATGTGAAGTTTAATGACATGGTAACCTTAGTGCTGTATAAGGAGTAAACAAAAGGAGAGGGCAGCTGGTGTGTGGACAGCAGAAGCAGGAGGAGGAGGAATCTACATCTCAGTTTTTTTTCTTTTCTTCTTTAAGGACAGTACCGGTATATGGGGTTTCCCTCACATGATAATGAATTTAGATGTATAATTAAGTTCATTCTTATAGTGTTATTTAAATGTAGTGTTAAAGAGATATTTTAATGCCATAAGGTAAAAATATCCTGCCAAGTTCACCCTAGAAGAACCATTAGGTAATTACATTTTTTTTTTGTCTATATAAAGTGAATGTTGAGATTTTTGTAAGCCTTTTCCATAACACAAAACATGGAATTATCAAGAGAGATTGTTCATTTCAAGTTCATTACTTAGTAAAAGGTTCATAAGCTGATTGAGCCGTGAATACTGGTGCCACTTCCTGTTTAGACACTGCTGTTGACCCAACATATACGTAAATGTTACATTTAAAATTTTTCCGTTGATTACATTTAGAACTCTTAAAATGACTAGTTCAGTTACATTACTGGCATTCGCGCACGGCGTCTTGTTCACCATCTTTGTGGGGACTCTCCATTGAAGTAATTGTTACTGTACAAACTGTATATTCTATCCCCCTAAACCTACCCGTCTCACAAAACTTTATGCATTTTTACCAAAAAAAAAAAAAAAAAAAACTAATTCTGTATGATTTATAAGCTTGTTTCCTCATGGGGACCTCAATTTAGGTTACCACGGTGACAGCCCCCATGAGTCTGTGTGTATTCAGGTTGAAGTCCCCACTGGGATAGAAAAACATGAACGCACACACACAGCCCTGGGCTTGAAATTCCCCCATTCGTTCTGCTCAAAGTTAATAACCTGCACTTTTCAGAGGATTAACAGCGTAAACACCTCAAATCCATTATCGAGCAAACATCTCACCTTGGAGTAAAAAAATGTGCCAAGCCTTGCTCGGAGTAAACCTAGACAAAATATTTACAAAAATAAAATGTTTAATAATAATGAAATAAGTAGCCTATTTCACAATATTTCAAGGCTCTTCACCTGCTTTCACAAGGACCATATGAAGTAATTATATAATCTTAGCACTTTAATTTGAAAACTAATATAAGCGTGAAAAACAGTCACTTTATAAAAATTATAAATTAAAACAAAAAATAATGTTTCTCCACTTCTACCTTAAAGCTAGGGTAGGCAATGTTTTTCATAAACACTTGTTATACTGGTTGAAACTTTTCACATCCTGATAGCAATCAATAATATAAGTGGTCTAATTATTAAAAAAAATTATATACACTATATTGCCAAAAGTTTTGGGACGCCTGTCTTTACATGTACATGAACTTTAATGAATTCCCATTCTTAATCCGCAGGGTTTAATATGGAATTGGCCCACCCTTTGCAGATATAACAGCTTCAACTCTTCTGGGAAGGTTTTCCACAAGGTTTAGGAGTGTGTTTATGGGAATTTGGATTTTCTTTTGGTGCCCCCCTCAGCACTTGGTGCCCTATGCGCTGCGCGTGATGGAAGCGGCGGCACTGCTTGCTTTGTTCACTGGTGCATTGTCATGTTGGAACAGGAAGGGGCCATCCCCAAACTGTTCCCACAAAGTTGGGAACATGAAATTGTCCAAAATGTTTTGGTATGCAGAAGCTTTAAGAGTTCCTTTCACTGGAACTAAGGGGCCAAGCCTAACCCCTGAAAAACAACCCCACACCATAATCCCTCCTCCACCAAACTTTACACTTCAGGCAAACCCAGACTCGTCCATCGGATTGCCAGACAGAAGCGTGATTCGTCACTCCAGAGAACACGACTCCACTGCTCTAGGGTCCAGTGGCGCTGTGCTTTACATCACTGCATCCAAAACTTTACATTGCACTTGGTGATGTAAGGCTTGGATGCAGCTGCTCGGCCATGGAAACCCATTTCATGAAGCTCTTAATGCACTGTTCTTGAACTAATCTGAAGACCACACAAAGTTTGGAGGTCTGTAGCTCAAGTTTGTGACTTCTGCGCACTGTGCGCCTCAGCATGCGCTGACCCCGCTCTGTGATTTTACGTGGCCTACCACTTTGAGTTGCTATTGCTTCCACTTTGTTATACCACTAACAGTTGACCGTGGTATATTTAGTAGTGAGGAAATTTCACGAATGGATTTATTGCACAGATGGCAACCTATCACGGTACCACGCTTGAATTCAGAGCTCCTGAGAGCGACCCATTCTTTCACAAATGCCTAGGTGCTTGATTTTATACACTTGTGGCCATGGAAGTGATTAGAACACCTGAATTCAATTATTTGGAGGGGTGTTCCAATACTTTTGGCAATATTCTTTATATTTTCTGTGGAATGTCCATCTAATCATTGCATTCGGCTCTACCTGCCTGTCAATGTATTTCCATACCTCTGCGCACTCTGCTCACGCAGACATCACACATCATCAGCACATTCCGTTAGGCTATGCAGAGTTAAGGACAACATTCACAGAGCGCTGCAAACGAACAGCAGCTGCCTTTTACAGGACCTCCTGAACCAAAATGCCATACCGTAACCGTGAGTACAAGATGGCAACCTGTGACGTTGGCAATACTATCAATGCCGAAATGAATCCGCAGCAGTCAGGTAGTACAAGTCTGAGCTCTGCAAGTTTTTTACGTTCATTATAATTGTAATTTTATGTGCGTTGAGACTCTCGTGGTGCTTTGAGACTCTCGTGATGCTTTGCAGACTCTGCTCTGGCTGTGCATGTTCATGTGTTTTGAAGGAGGCGTGGCTTTGGGGAGCATACTGATGGGTGGGTGGGATCTAATGCTTTCAAAGCTAACTTGTTATTAACACTCCCATTCAGTGTGAAATACAAAAGTCAAAAACAGGCTGAATTTTGCGAGTCACTAGTTGACGAGCCCTGCAATATGTGTCAAACAAAAACAAACAAACAAAAAATACAATAAACCAAAAGTTACCATTTTACATCTTTTATTAATTTCTATATTATAGTATTTTCATGATTTATGACGTTAAAACAATAATAATAAATACATAAATTTGTGTCATTGTTTACCAGACATAGTTTGCAGAAGTGAGCTAAATAAATAACAAAAAGGGAATTATTATTTTTCTTTTTTTAAAGAAGGCTCTGGTGCAAGATCATCACGGCATTACTGTGATACTTATGGGACGTACTGCATACGTTTTAACTTCATGTACATCTTAGATAAAAGATAAAAAAGCTGAAGTAAACGCTGATCTGAGATCTGACAGGATCACTACTTTTGTAAATAGGGGAAATTGAAATAAATGGGGGAAGGTGTAACAACTACAAATTTGAATTTGCTAGAAATTAACAATATAATCCAAGGGGAGAAAATGACTTAAAAATAATTTCCACCTTAGATGCATTAAACCAATCAGGATTATCATCCTCTTTCTCAAGTGAAGCTTTACTATCTGATATTTAAGAAATTGTCAGTGCAGGCGCACTATTAACAATAAAATTCTGCAGTATTGTATAATTTGGTCCAACCACATTGGTGGTCTTTGTGAAAGGCATTCAAGTTATTTAAGCTGTCCGTGACCATAACACTCTTTTATTTAGTCACTAAAGCAGCCCAACAAGATTGAGATCTTCACAGCTGCTATCAAAAAAACTATTTTATTATTTAAATCCTTTATTTTGAATGGATCTACAATCCGTAAAACTGCAAGAAATCATGTAGGCATGGGGCGATGTTGACGTAAAATGAAAGAGCCAGGACATTTCACTGAGGAAAAAATATAAAGTATCAATTGCTATTTACATATTCCGCTTCACTAAGACAAAGCAAACATCTTATCGAAATCAGAATAAACATATCTACTGGACATGACCAACTAATTGTCTCCATGGTAGCAAATATGCCATAAGTTGTGTGAATTTGCCAAATTCTTCTGTGGTTGGTAGATACGCGATATAGACTGAGTCGACTAAAAATCACAAGTCACTACGTTTGAAATGTTGTTGTGAACTTGTGACGACATAAAATATTGAGTCAATATTGAAAGCAGACTAAAGCATGCATTCAGTTAATATGCAAGACATGTTCAGCTTGTCAACTAGGCTTATATCAACAATGAAGGCTCCTATGCCACCCGAGTCTCTCAAAAGTGAAAAAATAACGTGTTATTGCGCATTATTTCTCTTTACACCATCTCATGTCCACCGATGGGTGTTGTCATGCACCACAGTTTATTCGTTTAATCACAAATATTATTTCTATTACACAAATTGTACATTGATGTAAACACTCTATAGATTAAAATACATACTTCCAGTCATTACACTAGATCAATAATCATATCTTACGTCCTGAGCTTTTAAAAGAAATTGAACAAATAACTGCAGATGTGTTGCAAGGGACACAGTATGTAGATTTGAGCTGTAATTTTCATATGCAGAAACCCTCATCTAAACACCTCTCTACAGTAACTGCTATGGCTATATCAAGCCCTGTCCATACAAAAGGACTTCAGTGATTCACATTTGTGATCTGTTTTTTTTTTCTCCATCTTAAAAAAGTGTGTCAACTTAAAAACAACAAATATAGACAACTAAATTTTTTAGAAGAAAAATAAACTTTGTTTCAGGCAATTCACCCCCCTTACTCAGTAAGTCAAACACATTTTACATTTAAATGCACAAAAATCTTATATCAATAGTCTTATGCAACGTCTTCCACATTAGAGGGGATATACAAATTCGATTTACAATCCATTATCGCTTCAAGTGCCAGCAAACACAGAGCAAAGCAATGCATTGCCCATGCAAAAGGAATGATTTTTGGGTGTTGAAAGGGAGAGTCTTTCATTTCTATAGGAGCAGGAGAGTATGGGCAGCTAGAAAGGAAGTAAGAGACGGGCATCGTAGAAAATACCCAGTTGTACTGATTTTAGTCAGGTTGGACGATACGTATCTTGGAGTAGCTGAACTCCACGTCTGCGGACTAAAAGATCTAATCTTGGATCGGCTGAATTCCGGAAGTGAGGGAGATATTTTGACAGGGTTTTCATGGTGTTTGTAAGAACATTCAATACAATATGCTCTTCAGTCAGTTTGTTTATAGCTGAGAATTCTCTTAGAATAGTACGTTTCTAATGATGGAGACGCATCTTCAGTTTTGACTGCATTACCAAAAAACTTTGTGACCAGCCTCACAGTTTTGCCACAGTAATGTTCTCTGATACCAGATGAAGAGCATTTATGCATACAAAATATGGAGAAGACAAGTCTGCATCCATAAAGACTTTTGAGATGTTAAGGTGACATACCGTGGCATGACACCAGTCAAATATTCTGATGGTAGTACAACTATTCTTTTTTATTATTATTACAGATTACTGATGTTCTGGTGCATACTTCAGTGGAGGTGCAGTCTTGCTTGGATTGGTTCCCCGGTCTCTAATAACAATTAACTTTTTGGATCAATGTCCTCTGGTACATCACGGACAGCATCATAGCAGCCAATCCCATTCCATAAATTGTTGCCATGCATCCTCGTGTGTAACGTTCTAAGTGTCATGTCTTCTGCTCTTGTATTATATTACCATTTTGTATGCCTAATTTGCATTGCAGATCCTAATGATACATTATTGTTATTCATATATATGTATTGTTATACATTATTGTTCTGTGTCGTACGGTCTGTATTATAGTGTCGTGTCTTGGTGAATGCTCTGCAAACAGCACAGTAGTTGGTAATACGGACTACCAGGTGAAGCGACCATCTCAAAGACAGACTGGAAGGCCCTGCGGTCCAACTCCTCATCGATCTGGTGTCGGTAGAAATCCATAGCAACCAGACAAAAGAGGCTAATGTCCACTGTGTCAGACTTCCCCATGCGACTGATGACATGAGGCAGGCTAAAGATGAAGGGAGAGGTTAAGGAAAACAAAGATGAAAAGAAAAAGAAAGCAGGGAACAGGAAGTGTGCCGTTACCAATACATGGGGTGCCATAATTGCACCAATATGCATTTAAGGATACAGGGCAGAGATCCACTGGCTGGTCGAGGCACTGACAAAGAAACAGGACAAGCTCCACATAGCCATGGCGACAGGTGTTCTCTGTGTGAAGTTCGACAGCGAGAGTAGCACCCAATCACGGACCATGGAGGATTGCCCAGTTGCATGAAGTGTTTGAAATACCTGTTGCAAGAAATACATGCATTAAATTACTATATTAAAGTAAGGACAGTTCACAAAGAATGTTTTAACTGTTTTTTGTCCATACAATGAAAGTCAATGGGGTCCAAATCAATACTGGACCCCGTTGATTTTATTCCATGTATAAAAATGTTAAAAAATACATTTTTTAAATATCTTTTATGTTACACAAAAGAAAATAAGTCATACAGGTTTGGAATGACAGCATTTTGACAGAATTCTAAGACTAAAGATGCTGACACATTTACCATTGTTCAGTAAATTTTCGCCGACAAAATCCAGTCATTTATTTTGCAATGGGTTTGCAGTGTTAACCAACAGAAAGCATCATATATCGCTGTGACAAGCAGGGCAGGCGAGAGCCGGGAGAGTGCGCCGAATCCTCTCACGGAGGAGCGGAGAAGCATAAAAGGAGGAGAGAGGACCAGGCCTGGACTGATAATAAATATTTTATTATGTGTATGCACGGCAGTGGTCCGTGAGGAGGCTACCGTTTTTACTTTCAGTTTTTTTTATTTTTTATTAAAGGTTCCCGCCTCCTTCTTCCCATAACTACGAACTTTGTTACAATTTCTATATCATTGACAATAGACAACTGACCTGTTTTAACCACAAAATTTCACTGAAATGCGAATGAACCTTATGAGTTAAACATTTAAGATAACAGAGTACAAAAAAAAGTCAGTGCCCAAAAAGTAGCACTTGCCTTGTAGACCACTGTAGCCATGAATTGTGGGTAAGGCTGCTGATTGGACAGGAACTCCCCGATGACTTTGTTCATGACGTCTTGCAGCGGGAAAAAGTCATCCAGGAACTGAGGAAGGATCCGGGCTACCACTCGTGCCTCACTCGGAAAGCCTTTACGGATTCTGCGGCAAGAAAAAAATATTTTATTTAATTAAATTATTTCTACAGGAAAAAGTGCATTTTTGCATTAAGTTTCTTCCAAAACAGGAATATGTACCTGTCAAACAGAACGGATACACGCTCCATTGCGACAATGACTGACTCGCTGTCAGGAGCTGTGGGGTCAGCATCAGCAGGACGCCCAGGACTTCCCTTCTCCTTCCCTACAGGGTAAATTTATGGCCACCAGTATGAAGAACAGTTCCATAACGGATCCATTCAGATAAAACTAGGGTTCTATACATCCTGACTAAGGAAAATTCTACAAAAATTAAGGAGTTCTACAAAATAAACATTATAAATGTTCACTTCATTTAACAAGAACCAAACCTTGTATAAGACACTCTCTAAACAAATTCATACTGAGGACTGCTATGTGCTCTGTTAGTAGGGTAAGCATCTAAGGTGAGTCTGTTCTTATGGGTTGGTGTTAGTAGGTGGGTCAGTATTAAAGATGAAGCTGAAATGTGTCCTGCCTTCCTCTCCAGCCACACCTGTGTACATGCAGGTGAGCATGAGACCCAGGGCAGCCATGGCACGGTGTGGGCTGGGCATGTTCACACGGTCGACGCTCAGCTTGACCAGTGTCTCCGCGTCCATGCGCGACAGCTGCTCGGACAGAAGCAACCGCTCCATACCTCGCAGGACGCAGTGGTAAATGATGGATGGTGTGGCCTCCTCGCTAGCGGACAGCATCATACAGCACAGCTGGAAATGTAAAGGAGGAACAAGAGAAGAGAGAAGGCTCAATGACATATAATTGTGTCCTTGATAAAGAACCCTGGCGTCGCCCACAGAACACCACTATGTACATAATGACTTCACCCAAGGCTGGAAGATTGTTTATTGTGCATTTTTCAGCAAAACAGAAGTCTAGAATCAATACTGATCAAAGAATATTATATAACAGATTATCTTTTTTCCAAATTGTGGCCTCTTCCCACCTGAATGATCCCGGCATTGAATTCAGGCCCTACATCCAGGGGGTAGTTCTCCATCATGTAGAATGCCACGGCGCACATCACCAACACATGCTGCTGGTTGTGTAGATTCACACAGCTAAGAGAGACACACAAAGAGTGTTAAGGCCTAAACACACTCATCTATTTTCAGTGAGGCTATCTGATGCTAATTCTAGCCCTGGTCTTTAATGGGGTATCTCAGATCTCAGTAAGACACCATACATTACAGCTAATGAGGAGCTGATGACCATGGAGTGTGCGGTGTGTGTTGTGATTGCCAGTGTGAACCTATTATTGAGTCTCCCAGCATGCCACAGAGACTTTGGCATTAGCTTTGACTGCATGGGGCATAACCTCTTAAGAGAGACGCTAACAGTGTGAAGTCTTTCATCCAATGCAGGACGCAAACCGTTAACCTCTCATCCCATATTCTCTTAAATGAAACGGCAAACACTAAGAGTTAGTGTAACACTAATGATCGGACTGCCTTTGCCTACCGCTGGGAGAGGTGTGGTGGTGGGGTTAAAGCTCAAAGCTGGTAATAGGAAGGTTGCTGATTCAGTCCAAGCAAAAAATGAGCTATGAATCTTCACCACTGGGATTGAGCAGGGATGAAAATATCTGCTAAAATGACTACTCATTATTGGCCTAGTAGAATTCTTTAGGCTTTATCAATAATTCCATAAATTGTGGAAAATACTGAACGTTTATTTAAACATGTTAAAATGTGTTAAACAGTAAGTTAACCCAAAAATATCTTCGAAACCCAAATGTCTCTCCATTGAAAGTCCATTCTACCACAAATTTAACTTGGAGTTCATAAAAACGGAAAAAAGAAATCCATACGAATCAACATTTGAATCCAAGTCTCCAAACAGAAGCTCGAATATCCTTGCTTGACACACAAGAAACAACAAGGTTTGTTCTCGGATGAGACTTGGATTAAACCGCTCGATTCAAATGGATTTCTTCTGACCACTTTATGAACTTTGTGAAGATGCAAAGTTTTGTTGTAATGGACTTTTAAAGGAGGAACAGAAATCTCAAGTTTCATTAAAAATATCTTCATTTGTGTTTTAAAGATAAACGAAAGTCTTATTGAATAATTGCTGACAGAACTTTCATTTTTGGGTCAACTAACCCTTTAAAATATGTAAATGTGTAGTAATAAAATAATATAGTTATTTGTATTAGGACATTAAAGATAATTTAATCATAATAGTGTAAATTATACTTTACATTGCACTGTTATAAGAATTCACATTTTGAATAAAGAAAACGAGCCTGGAATCGACTAGTCGGCTCTTTCAACTTGGACCAGTAAGAAACCATGTAGCAACCACTTGGAACACCTTAAACAACCACATAGCAACTCCCTGGCAAATATCTACAACACCCTAGCATTGTGGTAGCAACTTTTGCACAGTAATTTTTCCTTCAGAAAATGTAAACTTTGGATAAAGGTTTAAAGTTAGACAGACTGTAAAGTGTCAGGTTTTAGTTTTACTCACTGTGCTATAGCTCTAAGGTTAGAGAGCAGGTATTCACTGACGGTAGGGATAAGCTGCCGTGCTGTATCGTCCAGCAGATCACACTCCAGCACGTACAGAACTCCATGAAGAGCACCGATCCGACTGGGCAGATGAGTGCTGCGCAAGGTGTTCTCCAGCAGACGGCACACAGGCTCTGCAATGGCTTTATCCTGACATAAATACATAAGTCCACAACGTTAAATAGCTGTAACTGTTTACCTTTTTACTGTCTATACAGCCAGTGCATCAGAAGTGCATACAGACGCTCACCATGCCAAGCACTGCGGCTGCTTTGCAGATAGCTGGCACAAGGTACTGGCTGAGGATCTCATCTTCTGGTGGATGGACTTTCTGCAGCTCAGTCAGAGTGGAGAACATCATATCAAACTGATTCCTCTCGGTGAACAGATCAGACACTGCCAGCAGCTTAAAGAGACACAGAGACAAAGAAAGAATATATGTGAACTTCTACACTTGTCCTAAGACATTCAGAAAATAAATTCTTAAAACACGCTTTTCAAACTCTCAAATAATTTTTTATGGAAGCTTGTTTCTGCCACGGAATAAAAAATTAAAAATGGTAATTGCGTCTTTTTATCTCACAATTCTGACTTTTTTCTCGCAATTGCGAATTCTGAGAAATTGCATGATATAAATTCACAATTGTGAGTTATAAAGAGTATATGTCACAATAGAGTAAAAAAGACTATCGCAACTTCTGTTTAATGCCAACTTTAAGAACACTATTTGATCACATGAAACCATTACTACAAAGCGCTGGGAGATCCAGTGAGAAAGTGTTGGAATTCGCTGCAGAATTAATAACATCGCTGCAAGATCTAATGAAACGCATTCAAAATCAGCACAGAACTCTCTGTTATAAACCGTATCAGATAAAACAGCACTGACGTGAAAACCAGGAGAAACACTGTGCCATGAACGAACAAGTAATAGAAGGCTTTCTGGTCCACAAATCATCAACATTCACCGTGGATTTAATGTAGTAATGCTAACTGTAACCATGGTATTGTGGCAGAAATAGTCAAATGTTTTTACATTCATTTCAGGGTTAATTCGAGAGCAAGTTAACTGTGCATCTGCAACCATAGTTAGACGCATATGAATATCTATATCTGCAATAGACTACAGCAGAAGATTTTGCTAACACAATACAAGAGGAAGGTATCAGCTACCACAACATTAAAAAGTTACCATAGTAAAAGTAAAAACATTACCATAGTAAAAACCTGTAGTATTGAGTTAATACAAATAAAAAACACAAACTAACACATGCACACCTGTGAATAGTTTTCCAATTTCTTCATTGAGTTTTTAATTTCTTAAAAACTTAAATCTCTGCAGTTTCACAACCAGAAGATGTGCATCATTGAATGTTGTGGCCAATGTTCCCTCTAAGCGAAGCGTGTGCGCGGCCGCGCAGAAAGAATAAAATGCCGCTCAGACGATAGACACAGACGCGAAATGTGGGGAGAAATCCATTTGATTGTAGTTTAATTGAGAAATAATTGCAGTGCTCTGTTTTACCGCAATAGTTAGTACCGCTATCGTGTTAGAACCGGTGGATGCGGTTTACAGGCTTCATAGAAAGACAATGATGTCACGTGTGAGCGCAGCAGTGAGTTGTGTTTGCGGTCCAAATAGCTCAAAATGAGAGGCAACGAGAACCGCAAAGACGTGGAATAAAACCTCATCATGTTTTAAAGAAGAGTGGCTTGATTAAGTGGTGGAAATAACAGATGATGGACACAGCACAGTAACAAAACAGACATTTACAGTCACACCCACCACAAGTGTAGCATGAAAACTCTAAACACCAAGGTAACACACATCAGTTTAAATAGATGCGTGTGTGGTTTGGGTTTCAGTGATGTTTAGATAACTATAAAAGAGTTCAAATGTTCCCTTGAACATATTTAGCTATTAGATCTTTTTGATTACTTCAGTTAGTTTTTTTTTTTTTTTTTTTTACAAATTGAAGCAATTAAACTGATGTAATATACTATCATTTTAAATACTTGGATTCGTTTTTATATTATATTATAGGCTATTATAATTGTATTATAGTGTAAACCTAATAAAGAATTGATCTCACAAGGGGATTGTTTAGGGATCCTTGCCATTAAAACGTTTGAAAACCCGATATAGAAAATCTTGGAAATTCATACGCAATAAACAAACATTTCATATAGACGGTTTAATGCTGCCTGTCGGCAATAAATGACTGCACAAAAACACATTAAGAACCATCTCAGTGTAATCGCTTAATTATTTTCATATATTATATTATATTATATTATATTATATTATATATTATATATTATATATTATATATTATATATTATATATTATATTATATTATATTATATTATATTATATTATATTATATTATATGATATTATATTATATTATATTATATTAATTATATTATATTATATATTTATATATTATATTATATTATATATTATATTATATTATATTATATTATATTATATTATATTATATTATATTATATTATATTATATTATATTATATTATATTATATTATATTATTATATTATATTATAAAGAATTGAACTGTCCTGGGGGAGATTTGAATAGTATTTCTTGGTAAAGAAGACTAAAGTTAACAGCACTGTAAAATGTGCTTAATTTAGTGACTTCTGAATTAACTGTTTTTAATTTTTTATTTAATATATCACAGTTACATCAATGGTTAAATAAAATAGAAATGGCACATTAAAGTTAAAAGTTATAACTGCATGATGAAACCACTTTTTTGTGTGCGTTTACATACGCTGTACAGGTAAAGGATGTTTTTGCTCAGGAGACCAAAATGTCCGCCCAATAGAGAAAAGTTTTGCTCATCGAGAAAAGAAATTAGAGGGAACATTGGTTGTGGCATCATTGAATCTTACTGTGAATAACGACACGCTGACCGCTTCCAATATGGCGGGCAAGCCAACGTTTATGAAGCAGCCGAATGTGGGATCCCTGTATACATATCTATGATATCCACTGACAATTTTTTTTCATATGTTTTGCTTTTGAATCTATATTTAGACATTATGAAATTGCTATTATAAAATATCATCAAGAAATCAATTTTTGTCAAAGTTTTTGACAAAGCACTTTTTGTTCTGAAGTATGAAGTAGGAAAAGTCACAAAATCTCATGATAAACAAAAAAATTCATTCTCAAATTGTGAGTGAATTACACACAAAGCAAGTAAAGAGCCCTCCTTTTATATTCACTGAAGCTGTCGGTCAGTATAGTATAATACTATAGAAGCGCTACCAAATCAGGTGCTGGCACCACCATCTGTAGAACTTATTGGCATCGGTGCTACTGCTCTCAAATGTTAGTCTGGAGCCCTGAAAGGAACCCACAGGATGACTTGAAATGATTTAATTATATATAAAAATATATTTTACATTTAAAAAAATTATATATATATCAAGATTTAACAGTAATATTAGTATTACTGAAAAACATACAGAATTTTTAATCTTACAGAATCACAATTTATTTATTATTAATTTATTATATCAAGAATTATATATATATATAAACAGTTTCTGTTTGAAAAGTAAGTTTGAATGCAAGCAGCGTTGTTACAATTAGATGATACCAGAGGAAATATCTTAACCTATATAGGGGGAAATCAATATTCTAACATAGTTTTGGACAATGGGGGGCCTTCGAGTCAAAAGGATTGAGAACACCTGCACTATATAGCATAAAAAGTCTGATTAATCGCTATGAAAGATTGTCTAAGCATGCACTCACCGATCTGACAACCTCACTGATTAGCACGACAGGAGTCTTCCTGCTGCTGGGGCTGCCAGGGAGGATCCACTGGCTGTAGAGCTCCAGGAGGAACTGAGAGCAGGAGTGGATGTCAACCCCCGCACGGTGCTTCCTGGACAGGGCAAGCAGAAAGACAATGCAGGGTGTGAAGTCTGGAGAATGCTGGTTTTAAGGAGCTTTTTTTTGCCAGTAACTCTGTAATTCTGACCTGGAGTTGATTGGTGATAATGGTGGTGAGGCAGGTGCTGGAGCATCAGCTTCATCTTCTTCATCCTCACCCCATTCCTCCTCCCTCAGAGGGGTGATGTTATTTCCCAACCACACTGAGTGAATCGACACCTGGAGAGTGTACATTGTAAGTAACATGCAGCTATAACTCTTAAAGGGTTAGTTCACCCAAAAATTGAAATTCTGTGATCATTTAGTCACCCTCATGTTCTTCTGAACCCACGAGACTTTCATCTTTGAAACCCAAAATTTTCATTTTTCAATATTCTCATTTTTGTCCCTTCATTGAAAGTCCACCCAACCAACACTTTGACACTTGTAAAAGTAATTGAGTGATTTAATCGAAGTCTTCTGAAAAGACACCATCACTTTATATGATGAACAGATTTAATTAGGCTATTATCTGCATATACAATACAGGTCAAAGTTTGGAATAATTAAAGAGGTTATATTATACCCTTTTACTAAGTCTTGATTTTGTTTTTGGGGTCTACTAGAATAGGTTATGTTATGTTCACATAATTTACATTGTTGCAGCACCTCTCTTCCACGTTTTATAAGCTCTGCTTAGTTCCTGTCTCTACAGCTATGTTCACACTGTCAGTCCAAATCCGATTACTTGTGTTTCCGATAGATTGGAATCTGATCTAAAATTATTGACTGTCCACATTTTGTATTGCAACTGTTCAGATCGGATTGGTGTGTCCTCTTTCATTTTCCGGAATATCTGCATTGGTTTCTATGGCTATTTCTATGCGTATCCACCACGCTGGACTACTCCGTCCTCTGGGGCAGAGGCAGAAACATAGGAAACTGGTATGCGTGGCTTTATTCCGTGCTGTCGTCTCAAGTTCAAAACATGTCTCCATTATATATTGTCATTTTGTGCTCGTCCGTCACTTTGCAACATCACAACCTTGACAACGTCTGACCTTTATGTTTTACGTGGCATGAGAAAGTAATTTGGGGTGTATTTGAATAGGATTTCAAACCACATATAAATGTACTTCGAAACGGATTTGTAAAAAACGCATTTCATTAAATTTTTTTGCCATTTACACTTGCTAAATCTGATTGGATTGGACTAAGAGTCTGAACGTAGACTATGAATCCCCTATGAATCTGATTGGTCAGAGCACATTGTGTACTGGTCAACTACTTGAAATGTCCCACCCCTTTCCATAACCATGTGTTTCAAAACACTACTAATGCAACTCAATCACCCCCCCCCCCCCCCCCCCCTCAATAAATGTTAGTAAAATTATGTTTTAAAAGTGTTTTAATTAAAAGTTTTTTAAAGAAGTCAGTTTACTAACTTGACCCAGTTTGTAGTCCATGTTGCCCATCTCCCTCTCTGTGTTAATCTGCAGCAGGAGTTTCTCATGGCTGATGAGTGTGCCTGAATATGCAGATATACACGCACATGCAAATGTCATGAATACAACAAAAAACTGCATCTTTTGCACCTCAACAGGATGACCACTTACCTGCCGTTGAAGAAGATAAAGAGGGCACAGGGTCCCAGGCTTGATAGGGGAAGTGTGTGGCAATGTTGTCTCTCTTTGACACCATGGCCTGAATCTCACGCTCAACCATACCTCTAATCACACTAAGCTTACGACCAAACCTGCAAAACACACAAACTTCTTAAACACGTTTAAACCTAGAGGAACAACCAGGATAAAATGTATGTGTACATACCTGGTGTCCAGAGCTTTAAGGATTTTGTTGCGGGGTTGCTGTTCAAGGCAGCTAATGGCTGGATTTCCTGCTGTTGGCAGAGTCATGGCACTCAGCACCAGAGAGGTGATGGCCTGAACCGCCAGTACATTTATCTGAGTCCTCTCTAGATCCTCCTGCGGCACAAACAGACATGACTCATCTGTCACACACAGTATCCGAGACCTGGACGAGTGCTTGTCTTTTTGGCAAAAGTTAAACGATTTACCTCTTGCTGGGTTTCCTCCTCTTGGTCCATCGTGATTGGCTGAGTGACCAGCACCCCCAAAAGAGTGGCCCACGTCTCCTCAAACTGTGTCCGACTACTCCAGCCTACAAGGAGACCACATGAACAAATCAAGCTGTGCGATACAAAATGGACTATACATGAGGTTTGCCTGATGTCAACACACAGTGACACTGTGTCACTGATCAATTATATGATCGATAGATTTCTTTTCAAAACCCTCACAAAATCTTAACGGCCCCAAACTTTTGAACTGTAGTGTATATATATATATATATATATATATATAGCAGATGCAAAATTATTGATAGTATAGAATTTAGCTTCCCAAATTCTGTAAGTTAACTCAAAATCCCATTTCATCACTACTTTTCAATAGACAAAAAACTCTGAAATGAGTCTCTCATGTCATACCCAGAGTATTAATGCGGTAGAGGAACTCTCTGAAGACATCTTTCTCCTGCAGGAACTCCACAGGGATCTCTGGCAATGCTGTGCCAAAATCTCCATTCGGCCTGGGGGACCAGCCCAGCTTCCAGACCTGTTCAATCAAACACATGAACTGTTTAATTTTCATACATTTTTAAGCACACTTGCACACAATGTATGAACAAACACTCAATCACTCTCACCAGTGGTGGGATTCGGGTGTAGCTGTTCACAAGGGGAAGCCTGGCCAGGCTGATGATGACGTTCTGTAGTGTGGGCGTAAGAAATGCTGGGATGTTCTTGTTTCTATGGTGACCCAGAGCCAGCACACTCTGTAGACCTTCAACCAGCTCAGCCATGATCTCACAACACCGCCATTCACATTGGTCTGAAAATTACAGAAACATTAACGCGTGTTGTTGTGGTCATCATTGATCAATGTGTAACGTGCGCATTAACTCACTGTCTGCAGAGTCCACCTGGTCTTCTGACTGCTCTGTTGATGATGTTTTCCGCTCCGGCCTCAGAAGTTGGTCGCCAGGACCAACAGCGACTAGGTAAACACACACACAATCATAATCATAAAATGAATATCAATTTCAATTGCATTTTTATAAGGTTTAAATTAGAGCTGCACAACTCTGGATAAATTGAGAATCACAATTTTGTTGTTTTTGTTTCAAATAGAGATCATGATTCTCCCACAATTGTGAACATACAACATGTAATTTACCAGAGGTTCTGGCAAAATGTTATTTTCTACAGTCTATTTAAGATAGTAGTCCAAGATTAAAATTACATTATTCATTCCCCCAAACCCTCGCCCCGCAGCCAATTCTAAAGACTTCTTTGGTAATGTCAACAGTGCTTACAGTGCTGATTGCCTATACAATGCTAAAACAAATACTAACAGCGGCACTATCCCTACCCTACACCCTACCTTTAACCAACGAAACTTTGCTCTGAACTGGTTTAGAAAAAGAAAAGAAAAAAATCACTTAACCAACAAAATCTGACATGAACTTATATTTCAGGCTGGACCAGTCAATGTGCATGTGCAGTCCTAAGACTGGCTATTTCTATAGCAGCCGGCGCTTCTAACGACAGCTGCAGTGACACAATGACTTTGCCCATAGGCAATTGGCTTTTACTGTATATTTAGAAAGCAGGACTTATTGCGCCATTATGCGCATTGCACTTTCTCCCGTTCATAAGTAATATGAGTGCACCGTCCTCTTTGTATATCAAAACTCTTTGGCTGCATTCCCCAGAGCTTTGTAACACAAACCTGCGTGGATGAGGAGCTGTATACAGTGGATGATGGAGCAAGTGTGTGTGTGGTAGGAGTGAGAAGCGAAGTGTGTCCACACCGCCGGCTGCTGGAGAGCCAGACACAGACACGACAGACTCATCTGCATGTCCACACTCAGAGGTAGCTGATCCTGCAGCAAACGCCAAACCACCACCTACAGAGACAGAAAGAGAAACATGAGCCGAGTGGTATTTATAGATATGCTGCTACATCCTTCTAAAATATTACCATTCTATCATCTTTCTATTAGGGGTGTAACGGTACATGTATTCGTACCAAACCGCTTCGGTACAGGACTTCCGGTATAGTGTACGCGAGTACCGAAAATTACCGAATGCAATCTTTAACAGTTAACAGTAGACTTGTTTTACGAGCAGAACATACTTCAATCCGAGTTCCCAGTTCTCACACGAACATATTAAGTATTCTGTCCATTTTATCATGAAATTCAAACGAAAATTGCCGTTTTGAAAGATCACTGTATATGCACGTCAGTTCAAGCGGCAGCGCGAGTGAACGCGATCATCTCTTCCTAGAATATCTTCCATAAAGAATAAACATGAATCAACATATGAAGTGATGTTGAGAGGATACATTACAACTTATCAGATGAAACGTATCAGATCCCGTGTAATCGCTCAATCAGTGTTTCGATGGCAGAAAGACATCAATAAAACAGCTTGTAAACAATGTCACGTGGCATTACAATTACCTCAGGCAAGTCATTCAGTGTCCACAGCTGGTTAGTTCACTAGAGAAATGAACTTTTTCACTAAATATATGCACTATATTAGCCTATATATTAATTATATTCTACTTAACCTGTTAGTGATGTCTTGATTATTTAATGTATGTTTAAATAAATCTGTCATGAAAATGACAGCCACTGTGTTTAAACGATTATATTTTAACAGCGAATTGGAGTAAAAATAGAATTTTATAATTAGATTTAGAAGTTAAAGGGATAGTTCACCCAAAAATGAAAATTAGCCCATAATTTACTCACCCTCAAGTCATCCTAGGTGTATATGACATTCTTCTTTCAGACGAATAAAATCTGAGTTATATTACAAAAGTCCAGGCTAATCCAAGCATTAGAATTGGATTAATAGTTGCTCTGTTTTTGAAGTCCATAAAAAATGCATCTGCCCATCAAATAACGTGCTCCTCGCGGCTCTGGGGTGTTAATAAAGGCCTTCTGAAGCGAATCGATGCGTTTGTTTAAGAAAAATATCCATATTTAAAACTTTATCAAGTAAACTTTCGACCGACCTCCTTCCCTGTTCAATTTATGGAAAAATTGTTGAAAGTTCCCCTGCTGATCGAAAGACTAACGCAACCAGGTACGCTTGTCATGACGTCACGTACACATCTTGAGTTTCACTTCTCCAAGGAAATCAATCGGCTGGAACTCTACTCGATAAAGTTTTAAATATGAATATTTTTCTTACACAAACGCTTCAGAAGGCCTTTATTAACACTCCAGAGCCGCGTGGAGCACGTTATTTAACGGATAGATGCACTTTTTATGGACTTCAAAAACAGAGCAACTGTGAATCAAATTCTAATGCTTGGATTAGCCTGGACTTTTGTAATATAACTCCGATTTTATTTGTCTGAAAGAAGAATGTCATATACACCTAGGATGACTTGAGGGTGAGTAAATGATGGGCTAATTTTCATTTTTGGGTGAACTATCCCTTTAATGCAAAAATTGCCTCATGTGAAGTTTACATACAATGTGTTATTTGAGTGTAAATAAATAGCAACTGAATTTTGGCTAATAGTTTGAGATCTGTTGTTAAAGGGGCTATATGCGTTTTTCTGAAATTTAAACTCGCGACTGACACCTGTGGCCAAAAAACAGAACTGCTCTCATTTTCTGCTCGCTCTCGCAGCGGTGGTGACGTCACATCCGCAGACAGCGCGGGAAAAGACGACCCGCCAGAAAATAGGAAAAATAGGATACAGGCTTATAGGTGCACCCACTGTGAGCGGACAAGGTGTCAGTATGCTCATCAGGAGATGTTTGAGTCATAAATGGTAAAATAAAAAGGCTATTGTTACGTTTATTTTGGGGAAAAAGTTGCATATAGCCCCTTTAACCTTTAACATTATTAAAAAAATGTGCAAGAAAGGGCTCACTATATAGTTTACAGCATTATCTTTAATAAACTTTTAGTTATAATTTAATTCATTTAAGGACAGACACAATTTGTTGTCTCCCCTGCTGTACCGAACCCATAACAAACCGTGACTTCAAAACTGAGGTACATACCGAACCGTCAGTTTTGTGTACCGTTACATCCCTACTTTCTATCAATATAAATATATCAAAAAGTCAATATATCAACTCATATTTGGCATTTTTTACTTATAAGCATCGGCCAATAATTTTTTTTGAGGGGGTCAATAAATGTCAAATTTATTTTGACAGTGCAGGGACTTTTATTTGCAGGTGCACGGAGAACAGCATTGCCTGAGAACAGTCGCACAGGATCTCCCACAGGCCCTTTACACATTTCTGGGGTTCTCAGAAGCGGAAGTTGTCATAGTTGGGAAAACTTCTATAGTGTTGAACAGGAGACCACAGCAAATATAATATTTGCATTCCCATTAGCCCCAATAGCAAAAGAAAAACAATCTATGATAGACTTTCTTTACAAAAGAGGAAAAAATGATTGATAGATTGAGGATTTTTCTCTATATAATGGACTTCAATGGCAACCAACAGTTTCAAAAGGTCTTCGAAGGGCTTTTTAACCACAAATGCGCAACTTTGGGGTTGTGCTTCTTCACGACTTATGACGTCATCACGTCGGAAAGTTCACGGCTGTGACGTAGGTGGAAGTACATACCCAGTGCCGAAAAACTCCATCTCATGTTCTCCTCCAACTTTAAAATTGTCTGACATCGTCGTTTTACCTCTATTTTTGTAAAGGGCGTTCGATTTAGTCTTTGCACGTTCGTTTTAACACTGGGTCGGTACTTCCACGTACGTCACAGGCGTGACTTTTCCGACGTGATGATGCCATATGTTGTGAAGAAGCACAACACAGAAGTAAAAAGTATATTATATATATATATATATATATATATATATAATGTATTTTAAAAAAAAAAATGTATGACCGATCGTTTCGCTAGATAAGGCCCTATTCCTCAGCTGGGATCGCAATGATTTGGACATTCAACCCTCAAAATTTCTGGAATGTTTTCCTCAAAAAAACGTATTTTCGACTGAAGAAAGAAAGACATGAACACATTGGATGAGATGGGGGTGAGTAAATTATCAGGAAATATTTATTTTGAAGTGAACTAATCCTTTAACTAGTTTTCTGTATTTTAATGCCAAGGTAATATAACACAAATGAGTCTCTCATATCATGTACATTACATTTATTAAAAAAAAAATGATATATATAAAAAAATGTCTTTAAAAAAACTATTTCTTTATTTGTTCAAAAAATATATATTTATATTTTTATATTTTTTATATATATATATATATATATATATATATATATATATATATATATATATATATATATATATATATATATATATATATATATATATTACATAATCCATGTATCAATATGTTTATTGTGAAGGTTTATTTTTATTTATGAAGTTCCATTCATTTTCAAATTATTTATTTCTAGTTTAGTAAATATAAATCACATAGCAGCATATCTTTAAATTAACTAGTGTGATTTCATACAGGCCTGTATCAGTTTTATATTTGCCATGGGCCATGGTCACCCCTCTCTCCAAGATATTGGCATCAGCCATCAAACGATCCATATCGGTCAACTACTAGAATGTTCCCTATAAAATCATCTTGTTTAGGAAGGATGCATCAGTCTTACCTCTATAGCGAGGGTGCTGAAGGTGGTAATGAGTGTCTCTCTGTCTTTGGGAATGTGTAGTGAGGACGGCAATTTGGACAGAGACAGCAGGTACTGACTCAACACGCCACACAGACTCAACACAGTCTGATAAAACCCAGGCTCACCTGCAACACACACAAACACATGCAATGACAGTGTGCTCATTACAACTTCACTATATTTATAGCATTTGCCACAAAGGATAATTCCCATGTACTTACACCTACGAAAGTTTAGACACACCTACTCATTATTTATTATTACTATTTTCACCATGTTGGAATAATAATAATGTCATCAAAACCATGAAATAACACAAATGAAAGAATGGGAATTTTGCAATAACCACAGCAATGTTAAACAAAAGGGATTTTGTTTTGATTACAGAATTGAATACAGTATTGTACAAGTATATGCTGATCAGCACCACCTAATGTACAGGAGGGTTGTCATTTAGCTGAGAGTTTCCCAAACAGGGTTTGTTAGTAGATGAACAGTGAATATTTAATTCAAGTACATTTTAAATTAAAACAAATAAATGGGGGGCTCAAGTAAAATCTGAAATTGTGATATAGCTTAGTGCAATGTGTTTCAGAGTGAAGCGCGGCGCAGTGCTCATTTACACGTGAGCACCTCGTGATTCAGTGTTTTTTGTGAGTGGAAATGGTAATGCAACGTACACTAGCTTAACTTTATTTATACATTTGTGCACAGAAGTTTACAACATTTCCACAGAAATGCCTGGCTTTTCACCTCAAATATTTAATAGTAGTAATGTTTGTTGTTGTCATTGTTGCTGTAATATTCAATTTGATTACGTTCCTAAAATATCTGTGTAACAATTAACTGATCAGAAAACCATCAACACGCATATGCAGACCTGCCAACCTTGAAGAAACTTTATGAGTACACCCTACCCCCCCCCCCCCCCCCACCGCGGGCCCCCAGCGCACCCGACAGCCCACCGCCAATGTACGCTCTACCGTTGTCCACACACCAGTAAGTAATCTATGAGATACCTAACACTAAAATACATAATATACACAATATACTTTCACCAATTACGATTTATTACTTACTCCATAACCAAATACAAGTAGACCATAAATGTTATACAGTTACTACACACCCATCATTGTGTTCAGGATATTATATACAAAAAAGGCTGATGATGGTTAAACGTCATACAAAAATAGAACCAAAGACAGATTAAACACAAATAGTAAGATTAATAACAAACTACCGTATTCAATAGCAAAAGTGTTTGTTTTCCAGTAGATGGCAGCAATCTTCCACTAAACTATGGCCCATTTCATATTTTCACTATGAATGAAACTGAGTAGTAGATATTTTATTTGAATTTGACATAAAATGTTGCTATTATATAAATAGACTATTATTACTAATTTATGTACATTTAATTTAATATTTAATCAAATTAAATATGAATTTTAATTAATAAATGAAAATGTATATAATTTAACACAACTACACAACTGTAGAGTAAAAACATTAATAAAAAACTGATATTCCATGCGTTTAAAAAAATCTGACAAGATTAAGGTAAAGTCACACTGTCTGGTGCCACTCTGGACAACCCAGCACAATTGTTAGCATAAAGTTTAAGGTAAAAATAATTGCCATTCATTTACTAGTATCTTAATACTATGCAATTAGATAAACTGTTCCTTCATTACATCACTTTACCTCTGTCTTTATCCACATTTTTCATCTTCCCTGCATCAGAGGGCTTTGGTCTTTTTGATACTGTAGGGTAGGCTATGGCAGACTATAATGCTAATTTATAATGTGTCATGTGAATTCGACCATCTGTCACAATCAGGTAACTTTTTGTCTACTGACGCAAGTTAAGCACCCTCAAACTAAAGCAATGCTTTCTACATTGAATGTGGCAAGACGCGACGCAACACAACACAACAGTTTATAAACATTTTATACCAGCAGGTCAAACAAAATCATACAAGAAACGAATTAAGGAGCTTGATATTACACAAACTCTATTCATTCATTAAAATTCGCTGAAAGTCAACCGAACAACTGTGCAACGTGCATGTTCACATTTTAATTATCCGACCATAACAACCCCAAAACTTGCCCGCTTGCCTTGCACATCTGGTAATAAACGATGGGCAAAGTTTTTCGACTATTTTTTTACCTTATTTTTTGCTCTGGATGTTATTGAGCTTGTAGAAGTTTAGCTCTTGCGTTCTTCTGAACATCTCGCGCTGCCATTGCCCGATGCCATTTTTATATCACTCCATAATCTGTCTATGTTTTAAATGCCTATTCCCCGAGTGGTAGGCTACAACGACTGGCTGTTTTAAAATATCTACGAGAAGTAACTTAGCCTAGGCCTCCATACTGACAGCTGGGCTCATAGCTTGCAGGTTTGCTTAGTACACTGTAACAATATTTAAGAATGCATATATTTTTTCCCATTTGATTGGTTCAACCGCCACTCGCCCAAATTTATTTAAAATATAATTTTTCGTCAAGTCATCCGCGGCTGTAGCCGCCAACAGCGTATCTCTGTGAGGCGGTTCAGCCATGGCATGCAAGCCTGCAGTTATCCGGCCTGCCTAGCTTGCTTGAGGCACTGAAATGAAACGAACGCGCGCGGCACGGACTCGAAGCATTTGTCTAGGAGGGGCGGGCATGTAAGCGAGGTAATGAAGCGCTCTGATTGGCCGAAAGCTTTTCACTCCACTTTCACGCTGTGGCTCAGCAGCAGAATCAACGTCATAGATTGCACTGAAACCGGCGAAATGCGAGATGCAACAAAGTGCGTACATAGAGAGCAGCGAATCGTACAAGCGTACCAAAGGGTCAAAATGCGTGCCGAGTACGAAAAATGCGTACATGTTGGCATGTCTGCATATGTATCATTAAATTATTAAAATATTTATTTAAATGAAATATTTTACGTTTAAGGGTTTCAGCTGACAAAAAAAAAAAAAGTTTAGGAACCCCTGATTTAGCCAAACTAATTTGCAGAAAATATGCTTAATTCTGATTTTGACTCACCATATACTTGATTAAGCTTCTGCTGGTAGTCCGCGCACGTCTTAGCGGAGGGGAGGAGGGGTTGATGAGGCAAGGGGAGGAGCTCTATGACACCAGCCAATCTTTCGAAGGCCACCTGTTGAGCAGTATCAAATAAAACCGCCCCATGATCCTTACATACCCTCTGTACCCCAACACTCAGACATGATGCCAGCAGACACAGGTTGAAGTCCTGCGAACACAAAAATACAACATTAGTGTCTGTTTGTGTTAGAAAATAAGAGATATGCATGTTTTGGGTCTTTACCTTGCAGGTCATGATTGTGTTTAGGTCAGATTGGGGAAGTTTTGTCAGCAGCTCAGTAGTTTCATACAGAGCTCCTTCACCTCTCAGACAACACTGAGATTTTACCAAAGCAACATACCACTCCTGCAATACACACACACACAATAGTAAAAATGTTATGTTTTAGCTAAGATGTTTTCAGCTAACAACTACCGTTGTAAGTCCTACCTTATTGGGTTCCACATTTTCAGGGGAAGGGGGTGGGTCCCCATCCAGTGGGTGTGTGGAAATGGGGGCGACAGGGCTTGTCGTATCTTCAGCAACAGTAGCTCTGAACCTGTCCAGCAGGGAGTAGAACCTCTGATGCCTGACATAAGAAAGAGACGATCACTTTAAAAAGCAGGTTTAGGAGATTTTCATATGTTTGAAAAAACAAACAGATTAGATAGTTTCTGAAGTAGATTGATGAGACGGGAAACGGCAAGCCGCCTTACCTTTGCGCAAGGCCACTGGTCTGCAGGTACTGCTGAATCCTGTCCAGCTCCTCCAGTGGTAGCTGAGCGATACTATTCTACAGTAGGAGGAGAAAACATTATTCTCAATAATCATTTAGTACAATGGTTCTCAACCAGGGGTCCATTAGGGGGCTTTAGCACACTCCCAAGATGGCTTAAATGGATAGTTCACTCAAAAATAAAAATTCTGTCATCATTTACTCACCCTCAAGTTGTTCCAAACCTGTATGAAATTCTTTCTTCTGCTGAACACAAAAGAAGAATTTTTTGAAGATGTTGGTAACCAAACATTAACTTCCAAAGTATGGAAAAAAATACAATGGAAGTCAATGGGGCCCATTAACTGTTTGGTTGCCCATATTCTACGAAATACCTTCATTTGTGTTCAGCAAAAGAAATAAATGTATACAGGTTTGAAACAACTTGAGGGTGAGTAAATGACAGAACTATCCATTTAAGCCATCTTGATTACAGAATTTCCACTTTTGGGTGAAGTATCCCTTTAATATGATTTAAAATAAGACGGAACAAGCATTAAAGATGTTAGATGTCATTGTATTTCTTATTTTACTTTGTTCCTTCAACAACTGTCATGCTATTTAAGAACCAGGATTTTCATGGTCTTGGATATAACCTGGATATATGTGATTTCTAGAGCTGGAAAAGTAAAACAATTATAAATTAATTAAAAAAAGAAGCCGCCATGGATTTTTTTTTAATCAATATTTATTTTCTAATTATGTCAATCTATTTTATCCGTTAAAAATAAAATATTTAATCAGTTGGATGTTTTTTTTTATTTTTATTATTATTATTACAAAAATTATTTTACACCATTGTAAATCACAAATGACTATAAATTTCATGCAAATTCATTGGTAATAATGTGTTATTTAAACTTCAGGAATTACGGAATAACATTTTTGCATTACGTTATTTTAAAATTACACAATTATACATGTGATATATTATTATAAAAATAATTCATAATATTTATATAAATATTTAAATAATTAAGCTAAATTAAATTGGTTCTCCTAGTTTCTGTAAATAGAAGTTTAAAAATAAGCAGCTTTTTCACACAGCATAAGTACCTTTGCGGGCTTTCAAATATTGTCTTTGACAATAAGGGGCCTCAGAGTCAGAAAGGTTGAGAACCGCTAATTTAGTGGTATTTGACAAAGTTAGACATAAGAAAAGATCTTGATTCTAACTACAAATTACTGGGAAGAAACTGGATCCTAAAAACAATAATTTAGGAGCCAAATGACTCTAGTTACCATAGTACAAAATCACTTAAATAGATGGTTGTTCAGTCACCCATCCTTACAATCTGTTATAATAGTAGACAATCCATTGGGAGATGCATCAAAGTCTTTAATTTTAATTCGATTTTATTTTTGTGTTTTTAGGTTTATTTATTAACAGTCTATTACAATGAATGGCACAGACAGTGAAATAAGCTGGTAGTGAGTCCTTATAGTTTGTGTGGAAGTGTTTTACCTGCAGGGTCTCTGCAAGCAGCATCTCCACACGTCTGCAGGCGAGTGTGTCCACCATGCGAGCCAGCACACGGAACGGCGTGTTGAGTAGTTTGTCTACGTATAGCATAAGCAGAGCCCCAGACTGACTTAGATGAATGCCCTCCAGACACTGCAGGGTCTTCTTCAGCACCACCGGCTGCACATGTACACATTTAATACATAAGTTACTGAAAAGATGAGCACAGCATGAAATAAAAAAAGATGCCGTGCATGTGCATATGCATACAGTAGAGAGGTTGTCGCAGCGTGATTGTATGGCCTGTATGAAGAGTCCGCTGGCTGCCGAATTTCGGTGCACGGCACTGATGAGATCCTGCACTGGAGGCTCATGGGAAAGACTGATCAGGTCGCTCACATGATTCACCGTCAGCCACGTCAGATGCTCAGAGTCATGCAGGTTCTGACACTGAGAGGAGGACAAAAACACAAGATGACCATTTTTGTGCAATGAATATAATTATTTATTTGAAATATGATACTGAATGGTATGCTTGGCAAACAGAGATGTATGATATATGGTATTATTTATTTTAATTATCAGTATCAGTCGATATTGGATCTATTTTGGCCGGTACAATACCACAGTTTTAAAGTTAATCTTTAATATAAATAATATTTTTTTTAAAATGTAATACTAAATATATAAAAAAAATCTCAAAATAAATTCTTCTAAATTCACTTTTTTTTTTTAAAGTTTGAGGTCAGTCAATGACTTTAAATGTTTTTTGAAAGTCTCTTATGCTCACCAAAATAAAAAATATAGTAATACTGTGAAATATTATTACAATTTAAAATAAATGTTTTCTTTTTTTATATAAATGGTAAATGGACTGCATTTATATAGCGCTTTTAACAGACCAATGGCCATCCAAAGCGCTTTACACATTGCCTCACATTTCACCCATTCACACACTGACGGCGGTGTCAGCCATGCAAGGCGCCATCCAGCTCGTCGGGAGCAGCTGGGGTTAGGTGTCTTGCTCATGGACACCTCGACACTTGGTCAGGTGGAACCGGGGATCGAACCACCAACCTTCCGGTTTGTAGACAACCTACATGAACCACTGAACCACTGCCGCCATATATATATATATATATATATATATTTTTTTTTTAAATGTAATTTATTCCTGTGATAGCATTGTTACATTTTCTTCAGCCATTACTCCAGTCTTCAGCGTCACATGATCATTTAGAAATAGAAATCATTCTAATATGCTGATATAGTGCAAATAAAAAAACATTTTTATTTTACTTAATCTTTTGTGAAAACCATGATGTTTTTTTTCCCCCAGGATTCTTTAATGAACAGTTTAAAAGTTTAAAGTAAAAAAAACAGCATTTATTTGAAATCTTTACAGTCACTTTTGATCAATTTAATGTTTCCTTGCTGAGAAAAGTATGATAAAAAAACTGTAATGTGGGTGCTTGGCTTGGGGGTGCTCCCAAGGTGGCTTCTGATACTGTCAATACTTATGAGCTCTGACACGTCACTGTCCTTCACTGACAACCTTTCACAACTGTCTTGATAATTTTGGGTATGTAAAATCTTTGAAGGGATTCCCATGAGCGCAGAATTGTGACAAATGTAGCTCTAGAGTGACGTAAAAATCACATGAATTCCTGTATGATTGTTCAGACTGCGGTCGCATTGAAAAACACCTGACCTGTATCGGATTTAGTACCACATATGGAAGTGGCACAAATAGGAATTGAAAATATCAGATTCCATGTGGTATGTGCTATTCACAATGTCATGAGAAAAACAGATCTGAGTCACATGTGAGCAAAAAAAATGGATTTGGGCCACATTTGCCTGCAGTATGAACATAGCGTGAAACTCTTCAGAAGCTTGGACACAGCTATAAAAAAGCTTAAGAAATCTCACCACATAGTCACAGAAGAGGATAAGGGCTCCTCGTCTGACAATCTCTCTGTTACATACAGCAAGCTTCCCCTCGGGCCTCTCCTCCTCTCCAGATGAGTGCGGGCTCAGGAGCTTAGTGCTGGACAGACTGTGCCTCCTAATGGAGTGATGAAAACATGATGTGTGATGAAAAAACATTTACTGCAGGCTTTGCCTCTTACACCGTGTCCTAACCAGATGCCACAAAAAGCGTGATAAAATGTATCTTTTACATGTTATTCAACCAGATACACTACGAGGGATTCCATTTTAAAAATTGTATCTATTTCGGGAACTTTATGGCTGGAAGAACAACACACAAAGTATGACAATGATAATCTCAGGTCACTGATTGTGTGATTTCTCAAATTTAATGTGACCTTTATAGCCATATGAAAAGCGACAATTAATAATTTACCTCAGATATTAAAAATAAAGGAAACAAACTAAACAAGTGTATTTATGACAAAGACGGTTTCAGTAACACAATATGTATTTTTAACGTTTTAATGTTAAAATGATGTAATATTTATAAATCTGATTATGCATATATCTATTTTGTTCAAAGTGCAGTGCGTTTGCAGAGAGAGCCCACCCATATGCTATTTTGATTGGCTGTTTGTTTATTTTTTGACTGATTTTGTCAAGTCTTAGTGGTGTTGCATCCGGTGTGGACAGACAAATTCTTTGTTGCAGGAATTTTATTGCAGTTACAAATAACCAGCATATAAATGTAATCACTTACAACCAAATGCCAATTTTTTTTTTTTTTATTTGTCATTAAAAACAGCATTTGACTTCCTAAAACTACCAAGAATTTTGCTTAGCCTAACCTGGGGGTCTGATGCACCTCGGACCACCAGGTGTAGTTGGTGTAGTTGATGATGAGAAGGACCTGACACCAGAGCAGGACCAGAGATGGGTGCGTGGTGATGAGCTGGAGCACGAGGCTGTTCAGACCCTCCAGGGTATAAAAACTACCCCCTTCCCCTCCCTCCGCCTTCAGCAGCCTGCTGCCCGCTGCTGTGATCCGCCGGAACATTCCTGGTAGATTTATGGGAAATAATGTGACAATTTAAACCAAGAGGAATAATGTTGCCCTTTACTGAGATCATGCAGTATGCTAAGCTGGTAAATGGTCCTGTGCATGAGTTGAGACACGTGAAATGTGGGCTCTATGGGTGTGCATACCTGATTTGAAAATGTGTATCAAACACATGAGCAGTGTGCCCAGCTGCTGACAGTAGAACGTGTGCTGCTGCTCGCTCATGTCAACTTTTACCTGCTTTGTGGCGATATCATCCAGCAACACCCCCACCAACTGCAATAAGAACCTGACAAAGAAAACGAGGTTCATAATTGTGTTCATTAATTATTAATATAGTTGCTGTGTTTGTCTTATTGTTATGCTGGTTGTTTTCTGTGTGATATTGTAATACATAGAAAAGGTTCTAGCTATATTCAGCTAAAATGTAATAGGAATGTGATCAACTAAAGACAAAAAAGGAAAATATGACTATACAACAATTATTATTATTATTACTTCTATTATTCATTATATTATTGTATCATCATTTAGATTATAAAATTAAAAATGAATGAAGAAATCATATTTGCTAAATGAAATCCAAAATGTTGGGGTGGTGATTCCAAAAATAGTGCCTGTTTTGCTCTAGCACGTCATACTTTCTCACAAAATATTATGTACATTTCATAGTATTTTTGTATTCAACAAACATTTGAAGAAGTCTTGTATTATCCCATAATCACCAGAAAAAACATGATTCCTATCTTCCTCTCAGCCTGGCAATTTTCATATGTACGACATTATTTTATATGCAAACAATAAACCATGATTTCTTACTACATCCAAATATCATCAAAATAGCATTTTAAACTTGTGTTTATTTAACGTTCTTTGACATTAAATGGAGTATTTGAACATATTTTTCCACTCCATTGCAGATCTTAAGTTAAATGAAACATTTTGAATATATTGACAATGATATTTCTGAACTCAGCATCATCAAATTAGGTAATATTAGGCCGTATTTACAAAACAGCTGAATTTTATTATTTATTATTGTCATTTGTTATATTTTTTAATTGCAGCTTTTACGATTTGATAACTGCACTAAGCCATGTAACGTCACAACCATGCACTGTTCAAATTCATAAAAACGTTACCGACCAATAAAATTGCATTTTGCACTTAGTTGTTGTTAATTTTACACCCTAGCTGAGATGCTAAGGGCGTCTCACACACAACTGCCATTGGAAACTATCCATGCATGAAAAATTCTCTGATTTACTTCTTCAAGGAAGTAAGCATTTATTTTGCCACAATCACAGACTGACTTTAATGGACAGCGGCCAGCAATTACCTAGCAAATGTTTCCTCGGGAGGGAAACGCTGCGGCTCCCCATTGGCGTCTTCCATGGTAGAAGGCGGAGCTTCAGGAGGGGAGGAGTCATCGTCACACAATCGACGGATGGTGGGACAAGAGAGGAGGTATGGGGACAGTGAAAGCTCCTGAATACGAGACAGAATGATGTCCTCTGTGGACTGCGAGATTAGGACACGCAGGATGGCGAGAATCCCAGACACCCACAATTGCCCCGTACCCACTGATGCCTACAGAAAAGAACAGAGACACAGTGAGCCACTTCACAGGGTTAAGATGCAGTCTGAATTACCACTGTTTGGCAAATATTTGCGGCCAAAATCCAGTAATTTCAATAAGAATCCGCAAAATTGAGAATTTTGCTTAATGGTAAAAATGTTCTTTGCAAATTTCGCAACGAGTTCAACTTTACCAATAAAAAGCTACTTGGTTTGAAAGTGACTTCTATGTGAGATGCGCTTCATGCATCACTATACTATTGACAAAACACAATGGACCTTTTTGCCCACAAAATATAACTAATTTGAAAAGTAAAACAGTAAATTAAAAAATAATAAATACTTGCTTTTTGACAGCCACTCTTCATCCTATTCAACTAATAATATCTATAGCATTAAGAAGTAATATGTGACTGGTTCTCACTAGGGTAGGTGGTGTGATGAACATGCTCTTCAGTAGCATGTCTACAGGCCGCAGAGAGGAGGGAGCCACTGTCTCAAACAGTGTGTTTAACACGCCCAATGCCTCATGGGAGTCCAGGTGCATCTGTCAAGCACACAGAAGCAAATATGTAAAGTGTATTTACTTACAAACTGTTCGTTAGCTTGAATTCAGAATCTGCGATGAATCTGGTTCTTGAAAACGTAATGATATCAAGACACAAAGTCAAAACAGAGCCGCACTTGCTGTTTGCCGATCATTGGCAGGATGATGTCAGCAATCTGTCGTGAAAGCCTCTTCCACTTATCTTCATTCTCTTTATGGCACTGCTGTAGGATCAGAATAAACATCTCCAGCACCTACAGACAAAAACATACATGATTTTACAACATAAATCCATGAATGTAAAGAGTACTTTTTTCACACCAGAATGGAGTGTTACCTGATGGTGTTGTACGAGGCGTAACAGCATGGACACCACCACTTCCTTTTGAGTGTCCAGCTCTTTTCCTGCATCTGCTTTATTGGAGCCTCTCAGCACAAAAAGGTCGTGCACTATGGGCTGCAGTGCAGGGATTGCTGAGAAATGAAGAGGAGGATAAGAATGAACAGTTTTACAATTGATTAGATTACAGCTTATGCTGCATTCCCACCAAACGCGAATAGAGCGTCAAAATTGCGTCTACCGCGTTTAGTTGGACGCTTGAACATTTTGAATCCATTCGCACGTCCATGCACGTTCAAGGCGCTCCAGGAGAAATATGTCATAGAACACCACTCTGCCTCTTTTCATTTTCATTAAAAATATATATTAAACATTAATAGCCACACAAATGTGGTCCAGGCAACGCACTACCTACATTATCTTCACTGCGTGTATATTTAAATATCCTAAAAAAAATAAAGTTATGGAACTTCTCTTTGCCCTCAGTCAAAACGATTTGGCAGACAACAAATTATAGATTCATGACACCAAAGATCGCCCGTTAGATCTACACAAGACGAATTCTATCTCATGTTTAACCCCTACAGAGACATCCGAGCCAGCGGCAAGCATCAGAAGGACTGGCCGAGGAAAGGCTGCTCTCGCCGGGGTTAATGAGCGCTGAGCGCCCGGTGATCGCCTGGATCTCACAACTCCAAAAACGCAAGATAATTTTTTTTAAATAGGCGCTCTCTTTAAAAATAAACCACAGATTTGAGCTTTAAACAACTACATTCTCACCTGAAAAAGTCTTAAAACTACATTTTGTGACACAATAGTAAATTATGCGGGGTTTCTCATCACGTCACTTTACCACGTGACAGCAGTAAGCAGGATCCTGATTGGTTAACGCAGCACGAATTGACGCCAAAGTTAAAATTTAAACTCGGGCGTCAGACGCGAATTCGCTTCAAACGCGTGAATGCACCACTCGCACGTAACGAGCAAGACGCTCAATTCGCGTCAAATTCGTGTCCATCGTGCCGCGCGAAACGCATCTATCGCGCCGCAGGACCTCCAGACACATGTCAACGCGCCTTTCCATTGACTTAACATTGAAATCATTCGCTCCTGAAGCACTATTCGCGTTTGGTGTGAACGCAGCATTACTCTACATGATATGCAACCATTTCTGAATAAAAATATGTAGTTTGTTCAACGAAGACCTATTATGCCCTTTTATGAAGTCTTGATTTTGTTAAAAAAAAAATTACTTATTTTACATTGTTGCAGCACCTCTCTTTCCAGTCTGTCAGTAACGCTCTGTTTAGTTCCTGTAACTTTAAAGCCCCTCCTTTTGAAAAGGGCAATGTGCTCTGATTGGTCAGATGGATAAGCGTGTTGATATTGGTCAACCGCTTTGAGCGCGTTTCGAAAATTCCCTTCCCATAACAGAGTTAGATGCAGAGTAGAAACAGCATCTCTGGATATGACTACAACACACTACTAACGCAAATCAACCAGGCACCACCCCCTATATTTTGCATATGCTTTGGGGCGGAAATTATTTAAATGAGGAATAATGTGACATGTACATTCCCAGAAGAAAACTTAAGACTACAATCGAGGCATTTCAGGGAGTTCAGAAACAGTGCTTAGTAGGGGTGGCACGGTTCACAAAACCCACGGTTCGGTTCGTATCACGGTTTTAGGGTCGCGGTTTTCGGTTCTGTACGGTTCTTTTTGTTGTTGTTTTTTATCGTTAACACTCCAGAAATTTACTTCAGCATATGATATATATGGCTTAATCATCCACAATTAGGATACAGTATTAAAAATTGTTATATCAAGTTGTTTCCTAACTGGCTGTCAACCGAGTCCGACACATTGCCGTACATTTTTCATGTTAATCATATCAATTTTGATCAGAACAATGCACTGTGGCTTTAATTCAGCTGACCTGATTAACACATTTCACCAAGTGTCCCGTGTGTTTCACAATCATGACATCCAGCGCTGGGAAAAAATAACATAAAATACACGAAAACACAACACTGCCAGAAGTTTTTGCCCAAACTTCAAAGGCATGTTTAAATTATTAGAACTAGAAGCATATCTTAACTTTTAAATGTTACATTTATCATGTGAACTACTTATATACAGCATGTTATATGAATGTGTGTATGAGACAGAGGGGAACACGGTCGCATTTGCAGCAGATATGTTGCCCTTCATAAATCAAAGCACGAGACAGACAGGGCTCGGAGGAGAACACTGGAAAATGTGACAGACTATATTTGCCTGTCCCACAGATTCACACTCTCACAGACAGACACACACACACACACAATCTCCCACAGACTCACACACACACTCAATCTCCCACAGACTCACACACACACACACACACACACACACACACCAGACACACTCTCTCTCACACCAGCCGCGGTTCAGTGCGAGAGCGGGTGCCGCGCCGCGCGTGCCCGCTGCGCATACACACACTGGCAGTGTTTGTCTCGCGAGTCGCGCAGCACCCGCTCTCGCACTGCATCTTCCCTGCTATACGATGCTAGCGCATCCTCCAACTCCGGCAGCCTTCCTTATCTCTCCCACTTTCATTTCTACATGTGACGTGACCTGCAGCACTCCACTTTTACTTTACTGTATGTCCACACAAACCTCTTATTTCGCGCGAAAAGGACACCAGCTGTCTGAGGTAACATGCGGGCACGAGGATACATTGCGCAGGCGCGAACCGTGCGACACACACACACCGAACCGACACAAGCGAACCGAACGGTTCAGTTTTTTTCCATGTACCGTGCCACCCCTAGTGCTTAGTGATATAGATAATTACTCCCTTTGGAATGGACTTTGTGCTTTGTAACTTTGTAGACCTTTTTCATATTTACACAGCAACATTACACACTAAAGAAAGTTGGAAATGTAAAAAAGCATATTGAAATGTCTGTTCAATATATATTTAAAAAAAAAAAGAAATATGGATTGAAAAAATTATCTGGGTTTCAGTTTAGTAAAATGTTCTGCTTGAGGGTGTGAATACTGTATATGCGTGTTGTGATTCTACACACCATGTGTTACTGCCTTCCTGCCACTGGCCATGATACCGTCACACAGCTGAATGATCTTTGGGATGCTGATAATCTGTTTAGAGTGGTAGCGCTCATAGGACAGCAGAACCAGGAAGAAGAAAATGTTGGGCACAATCTCTTCAGAATCCCTACATAGAAAAAATACATCAGTTTAGTGCATACTAATAAATATTAGTAAATCTGAGCATGTGCAATTGAATGTACACTACCGTTCAAAAGTTTGGGGTAAGGGTTTTTTTTCTTTTTTTTTAAAGAAATTAATACTTTTTTTTAGTGTGCAAGGACACATTACATTTATTGATGAATGATGAACATTTTAGTAAAAGAAAAGTACAAATTTCTATTTCAAATAAATGCTGTTCTTTCGAAGTTTCTATTCATCAGAGAATCATGGGGGAAAAAGTATAACGTTTCCACAAACACATTAAGCAGCACATGTGTTTTCAAAATTAATAATAATAAATGTTACTTGAGCAAATCAGCATATTAGAATGATTTTTGAAGGATCATGTGACTGAAGACTGGAGTAATGATGGTGAAAATTCATCACAGCAATAAATTACATTTTAAAATATATTCATATAGAAAACGGTTCTTTTAAATCGTAATAATATTTCACTATAATAATGTTTTTACTGTATTTTTGATGCATCTTTTGCGCGCATAACAAATTTCTTTCAAAAACATAAAAAATCTTATTGAACCCAAACTTGTCACGAGGTCTTACCTGAACTGCCCCACTTCAATATACTCAAACTGCTTCAGCACAAATCCAATGAACACCTGAAACAAATACAGGGTAGTAAAATATCAGCTTAATCGAAGTCTAATATAAAAATAAAATAGTACCTAAATTTGTTTTGATTCTCAATTAGTGGAGCAAAATGGATCATTGCATGTTGACTCAGTAGGAGTTTGATTCACAGGTCAAAATGACTCACCTGGTCTGAATCAAGCAGACAGTAGTTGACCCGGAGCTGCACAAGTTGGGAGAGTAGGTCCAGCACCTGTCTTTGCAGGGCCACTGACGTGCTGGTGGTGTACTGCTTTAGAGCTTTAATCACCAGTGGCTCAAACAAACGGATGTGATTATGAATGGCATTCTAAAACACAAACAATGAGTCAACAATTAGCCACTTTTACTGTAGTGATGGTCATGATATCAGTGCTGTTGTTGTTAAAAAAAACATTTTTTTCTTTAAATTAAAATAAATCTGAAATTAAATAAAACAATTTTTTTCTCAAACTCAAACTCAATTTATGAAAATTAGAAATTATAAATGTATTGGCAGCTAACTGAAGTAAACAATTTTAAGATAAAGTTTTACATTTTAAAATGAAAGCAATATAATAAAAATTACAAAAGTACTTAACGAAATTACTATAATTTTAACTAAAATTGAAAATATTAAAAAAAAAATCTAAATATGAATAATTACCATAATAGTACACAAGTAATAATAAAATAACACTGCAAGATATTTATTTAAAACATATTTTACTGTACCATTATGGGGACATTTGACTCATGGTATACAGTCAAAATCATGAAATAAATAAGACCATAATACCATATAAAACAACGACTAATAATTAAAAAATTATAATAAAAACAAGGAACTACTGTATATAAACTAAAACAATGCCTTATAAAAACAAACAGACCCATCAAATAACTAAATAAAAACCCTTTAACAAATGCACGTCTCCCAAAATATATCCATTTTAATATATTCTTCATCTACATTTAAAATTTTAGGAGTTAAAAATAATAATAATTATAGTCACATATCATATGGCAATTCACCTTGTCTCCTCGATGGCGAGTGACATTGGTGATACTTGACCTCAGTTGATTGGAGACTTTTTGCATGACATCAAACCACCTATAGGATCACAGAAATGACATATGTAGATATAATGGGCCTCTTGATTTTGTTTATTATATTTATAGATAAATCTCTATGTGGAAATGTTATACACAAACTAGGCTGTAACGATTTGACCAAAAATAAAAAACAAAATAATTGAACATTTTACCTCGATTACGATTAATGAACGATTATTTTGCTTTTGCTCCATTTTTTGCCCTCATAAGGTTTCTGAGTAAGTTCCTGATAAGGTTTTTACTGTAAATATTTTCTACTATTATAGGTGGATTTTTTTATTTCTAATGAAAAAGTGCATTTCTTTGTGATTTTAAAATACTTGAAGGAAACGGTTCACTTTAAGCAGTTATTGTCTATGGGGCAGATTTATGCTTGTTGTACATCAGATACAGATAAATTAACACAGTAGGCTTACATTACATTTATTTACCGGTTGAGTTTCGAAGCTACTTTAGTGACTTTACTTTAGTTACAGGACAGCGTTGACACTGCGTTTCTGCGCTGCTCTCTGCGCGCGATCTTCACGTGATGTGCGAACTTCTGTCTGAGTGTTCGTTTGTCACAATATATCAGGCATTAGTTCAACATTATACACATCTGATGGTCTAAAAATCGCTCCAATGTTCAAACTGGCCGGCCTTAAAACACATATAAAAAGACAAAGCTTTGTGAGGACGCAGGTGACAGGTCTGCCTTCAGGGCGCGCGCGTTGTCAGAGACGCGACACGGCTCGGCTCTCTGTGTCACAGAAAAAAGCTGAGCACTGAACAGATAAGTTTTCCGTATTGTTGTTTTTGAATAGTGCACAATCGCTTTAAATGTTCAAGCCTTTAAACGCATTTACTTGACAAACTTTATGAGGACGAAAGTGAAAGTGATCTAGCTTCGGGGCTTGCGCGCTCCGTCTGTGTGTGTGTGTGGAACCTGGGTGTGAGGAACATGGGTGCTCTTTGATACCAATCTTTCATTTGAAAGCCACGTTTCTAGCATCTGTAAAACTGCATTCTACAATCTTAAAAATATATCAAAATTACGGCACATGCTCTCAATGCAAAATGCTGAACAGTTAGTTCATGCGTTCATGACCTCAAGGCTAGATTATTGTAATGCTCTACTGGGTGGTTGCCCTGCTCGCCTAATAAATAAACTCCAGCTGGTCCAAAACGCAGCAGCTCGAGTTCATACTAGAACCAGGAAGTATGACCATATTAGCCCAGTTCTGTCAACTGCACTGGCTGCCTATTAAACATCGCATACATTTTAAAATCTTGCTTATTACTTACAAAGCACTAAATGGTTTAGCTCCCCAATACTTGAGCGAGCTCTTAACATATTATACTCCATCACGTCTACTGCGGTCTCTAAACTCTGGCCAGTTGATAATACAGAGAATATCCAAATCAACTGCAGGCGGTCGATCCTTTTCCTATTTAGCTCCGAAACTCTGGAACAGTCTTCCTAACATTGTTCGGGATGCAGACACACTCTGTCAGTTTAAATCTAGACTAAAAACACATCTCTTTACTGTGGCATACACATAAAACACTTTTTCAATGAAATGATTGTTAGGCTGCATTAACTAGGTCAGCCGGAACCGGGAACACTTCCCATAACACCTGATGTACTCGTTACATCATCAGAAGAATGGCATCTAAGCTACTGATATTCCCTCTGTTTTATCCCGAGGTTTACTGCAGTCAGCCGGATCCGGGCCGGATCCAGTTCAGATGGTGGACCTGCGCCCAGAGAAGACCAACACAGGACCCCGAAGTGTCTGCAGAGACCGTGATTAGACTCCCCCTGCAACTGCCTCATCGACACGGCATCTCAATAAACCCGTCTCCGGCGTGTTGACTCAGATTGTTCGAATATTACAATTAAATAATACTTAAATCGATATGTCATCCTCAATAAACCCGTCTCCGGCGTGTTGACTCCGATTGTTCGAATATTACAATTAAAGAATACTTAAATCGATATGTCATCCTCAATAAACCCGTCTCCAGCGTGTTGCCTCCGATCATTCGAATATTGCACTTTAATAATTATTTAATCAACATCATCCTCAATAAACCCGTCTCCAGCATGTTGCTTCCAGTCCCTCGAATATTCCGATCTATTATGACCTCTGACCTGTAAAGCTGCCAGAATAATAATAATAATAATTAAAGCTGCGAGCAGCGATGACGGGCCCAAGCCGGTGGCACCGCCACGCCGGTGGCATCAGCTTAACTGTGCACGGCAGGCAATAGGCATTTAAAATGGGAAAACATAAAAGGACTATGTCAAAGTCATCTGAATTCACCACATTAACTGCAGCAGTTGGTGCTGCTATGACCACAAACCACAACAGCCACATCTATGAGATCAATTAAATTTATATGAATTTCATGTCAGATTATGTCAAAGGTCAAATTGGAATGAGTTCAGAATACCATTCGAATGCTGATGTTGTTTTATTCTAACACTTCTCTTCATGTGTTTTTGAGCTACCTTAGCTACCGTTTGTGCACCAATCTTATGCACCATAAAACATGCTTTCATTTCAATATGGGTGGTCCAATAAATTCTTTTTAATAAAAAATGTATAAATGGAGCCAAATCACAGAAACTGCAAAGATGATTTTAATATCAGTGTCAGGTAAGAGTAAGATGCGTGTCTACATTTTATGGAAGTTTATTATAAATAGCCACTTTTATAAAATCATGTGAAATTTATGTTTTAATACATTTATATTATATCAGTAAATAATTAATTTAAAGACATGTGCATCATACGTGATCTTGGCAAACACATCACATGACGTTTTTATTTTAAGTGATAGTTATTTGTGATAGCCTATATGAAAGGGTTAAATTATGATCAAAAGAGAAAGGCACACACACACACACACACAATGATAGAGTGAGAGTGAGGGGGAGGGGAAGGACTGAGAGAAAGGCACACACACAAACTCACAGGGTGAGAGAGAGACCCCCCACACACACACACACACAGATAGAGAGGGGGAAGGGGAAAGACAGGCAGATGGCATTCCATAGACTTAATGGTTTGTATACTGTAAAAACTGTACATTCTATCCCCCTACACTACCCCTAAGCCTACATATCACACACACACACACACACACAGATAGAGAGGGGGAAGGGGAAAGACAGGCAGATGGCATTCCATAGACTTAATGGTTTGTATACTGTAAAAACTGTACATTCTATCCCCCTACACTACCCCTAAGCCTACATATCACACACACACACACACACACACACACACACACACACACACACACACACACACACACACACACACACACACACACACACACACACAATGATAGAGTGAGAGTGAGGGGGAGGGGAAGGACTGAGAGAAAGGCACACACACAAACTCACAGGGTGAGAGAGAGACCCCCCCCACACACACACACACAGATAGAGAGGGGGAAGGGGAAAGACAGGCAGATGGCATTCCATAGACTTAATGGTTTGTATACTGTAAAAACTGTACATTCTATCCCCCTACACTACCCCTAAGCCTACATATCACACACACACACACACACACACACACACACACACACACACACACACACACACACACACACACACACACACAATGATAGAGTGAGAGTGAGGGGGAGGGGAAGGACTGAGAGAAAGGCACACACACAAACTCACAGGGTGAGAGAGAGACCCCCCACACACACACACACACAGATAGAGAGGGGGAAGGGGAAAGACAGGCAGATGGCATTCCATAGACTTAATGGTTTGTATACTGTAAAAACTGTACATTCTATCCCCCTACACTACCCCTAAGCCTACATATCACACACACACACACACACACACACACACACACACACACACACACACACACACACACACACACACACACACACACACTACCCCTAAACCTACCATCACAGAAAACATTCTGCATTTTTACATTTTTATTAAAAAATTGTTTAGTATGCTGTTAAAGCTATTTTTATTTACGGGGACACATGAAATGTCTTCATAAACCATGATTATGTTGTAATAAACACCCCTCCAACACACGCATTTCTGAGGCTTTGCCCATTTCCACTGACTGACATCTCTGATGTGTGTGTTGAGTTTCAAGCAATTTCAAGCATGCTAAGAGAAATTATACAAATATTCACGTTCAAACCAAAATATCTGACTTCCTGTTGGTCAGAGCTAATGACTGTAAAGTAAAAAATTAACTAATTAATCACATTTTTTTCTGTAATTAATCACGATTAATCGCAAGTTTTTAATATTTTAAGTTTGTAATATTTTGATATTGTAATAATTTCAGTTACTCTCCAAATTAATTTAGAAACAATTTAAAGACAGCATATTGTAAATATGTGTTGTATTGTCATTTTTTATGAATGAAGGCCAGTATCACTGATACTAAATTCTCTATGAAACATTAATGACGTTACATTACAGTATAACTGAAAGCTCCCAATTTCAACATTTATTAGTCTTTAAAAAACAACTTTTAATTTAAGTGAACTTAAAAAAATCTTTACATAAACCCAAAATAATAAATGTTATATTTACCCATGGCCTTCCCTGTTATACAGAAATGTAATAGTTATCAAACCTTCCTTAACTGCATAAATAATAAATGAAATATAGATGAATCATCATTAAAGCTACAATTTTCTCTGTTCCCGTTGTTCTTTGATGAACATTAATGACAGGCATCATCAGTGCTCCTGTCACTTTAAGAACAACCGCGGATCTCACGCGCGGTCCCGCGCATCTCATTTCCTCACAACTCTTTAAAGTTCATTTAAGACGTTATTTAACTAATTTAAGACTCTAATATGAGAATACTCAAAATCCTCTGTGTTATTGTTTGTTCAACAGCAAAAGAGAACTCGATGTGAGCAGGAAACTGACGCGAGTCTATCTATGCGTCGAGTGTGTGTGTGTTTGTGTGTGTGTGTGTGTGTCAGTGTCCCTTGATTAGCTGACATGAGACGCATCCACACAGACAGGACACTGACACACACACACACACACACACACACACACACACACACACACAGGACACACACACACACACACACACACACACACACACACACACAGACAGGACACTGACACACACACACACACACACACACACACACACACACACACACACACAGACAGGACACTGGCATACAGCGCGCGCTCTTGTGTCTTGTCGCGCTTGGAAGCATTTACATGAATAGGAGCATGATCATGTAACGCTAAGCAAAAATGGATATAAAAACGGACGCTGTGTTATTTGCGTTAAATATTTTTAATGCGTTAAGCTTCCGTTTCACGTTGAACGAGTTTGGTGGAGATTGAATAAATCACCTACGAGGAGAACGTAAAAACTCAGACCCTGAATTATACAAATATTCACGTTTAAACAAAAACTTTCTGTGAAAAAAGACACTTATAAACAGACACTTGTAGAAAATAATGTGAATTTTTTTTTAAAATAAATTTGAACTATGTCAGTATGAATTTAAAGACAAATGTGTCAAAAGTGATCTTTGCAAACACAGCACATGACCTTCTGTAAAGCACATGTATAGAAAACACACTCACACTCCTGTTTTAAAAAAAGAGTTCTGTCTGAATGAGTACATGAAATCACGGCTGTCAGGTGAAAAGAATTGTAACTCAAATGTCATTTAGAAAATGAGTCCTGTAGTGATATAGTGTCATAGTTCATGTCCACATTAACCACTACGTTGTAATACAATACCCATGTCATCATACACATTTGTGTCCTCATAAATCACATAAGCAAGCACAGAGAGAGAGAGAGAGAGAGAGAGAGAGAAAGGGAGTTTCAAAAATAATACAACACTGCCCCCTTTTGGTGATAGAGGGGAGGGCACACAAACAGCCAAAAACATTATTAAACTTTGACATGTTGCCATGGCAGCATTATTTGAAATATCAGGAATTCATTCATATGTCTCTATCTGTCATGTTTTCACATTATACTGATGAAGTTTGAAGTCAATCTGGTGAAAATAAGATGGTGATTCAAAGCATTTTTGAAAGTGACACACTTCCTGCTGCCAGTTGGTGGCGCTATAACTTTGACTCACAAAAGTCATATCCATGTGATCGGCCTCTTACAACGAACACACAGCTGAAGTTTCATCCAAATCAGTCAATGTTTGCACAAGTTATTACACACTTCCTGTTTACCTTTTCTCGCCATAAATTCGTTGCTTCGCCACGGCCAAACCGTATAAGATATCAAAAATCCGTTCGCAATTTAGCATCCTCTGTGTCTTGACTTCATGCTGACCGAGTTTGGCACTGATTGAAACAATGGCCTCGGAGGAGTATATTAAATTCCAGAGCATGTGTTTTCAGAACAACCCATATTAGCTCACTTCCTGTTGGGCTGACACGTAACTTAGAGCACGAAAGTTGTTTGGCCCGATGAGGTCTATATGTGTACCGAGTTTCATACATGTACGTGCAAGTGTGTTTGATATATAGACCAAGTTTTCAGACACCACTTTAGGGGGCGCTGTCGAGCCCCCCTGCCACGCCCGGGTACCAGCTTCAGCCCGGCCCTGATGGCCGCGCATTCCGATGTGTGTGCAAAGTTTCAAGAGTTTTTGAGCATGGTAAGGGCCCCAAAAGTGCCCGAGAAGTCGATAAAATAATAATAATAACGAGCAGCGATGACGGGCCCAAGCCGGTGGCACCGCCACCCCGGTGGCATCAGTTTAACTGTGCACGGCAGGCAATAGGCATTTAAAATGGGAAAACATAAAAGGACTATGTCAAAGTCATCTGAATTCACCACATTAACTGCAGCAGTTGGTGCTGCTATGACCACAAACCACAACAGCCACATCTATGAGATCAATTAAATTTATATGAATTTCATGTCAGATTATGTCAAAGGTCAAATTGGAATGAGTTCAGAATACCATTCGAATGCTGATGTTGTTTTATTCTAACACTTCTCTTCATGTGTTTTTGAGCTACCTTAGCTACCATTTGTGCACCAATCTTATGCACCATAAAACATGCTTTAATTTCAATATGGGTGGTCCAATAAATTTTTTTTAATAAAAAATGTATAAATGGAGCCAAATCACAGAAACTGCAAAGATGATTTTAATATCAGTGTCAGGTAAGAGTAAGATGCGTGTCTACATTTTATGGAAGTTTATTATAAATAGCCACTTTTATAAAATCATGTGAAATTTATGTTTTAATACATTTATATTTTATCAGTAAATAATTAATTTAAAGACATGTGCATCATACGTGATCTTGGCAAACACATCACATGACGTTTTTATTTCAAGTGATAGTTATTTGTGATAGCCTATATGAAAGGGTTAAATTATGATCAAGAGAGAAAGTCACACACACTCACACACACACACACACACACACACACACACACACACACACACACACACACACACACAATGATAGAGTGAGAGTGAGGGGGAGGGGAAGGACTGAGAGAAAGGCACACACACAAACTCACAGGGTGAGAGAGACCCCCCCCCCACACACACACACACACACACACACACACACAGATAGAGAGGGGGAAGGGGAAAGACAGGCAGATGGCATTCCATAGACTTAATGGTTTGTATACTGTACAAACTGTACATTCTATCCCCCTACACTACCCCTAAGCCTACATATCGCACACACACACACACACACACACACACACACACACCATAGCTGTCAACCCTCCCGTTTTTTCCGGGTTTCTCACGTATTTTAGCTCTTTTCCCGCTGTCTTCCCGTTTTAGTATTTTCCCGTAAAATATCCCGTATTTTTACGTTCTGATTGTGTTAACTCAGAACACACAACTATCTGGTTTAGTGCCAGAAGACGCGAATGAGAAGTCGCGCGCACTGTGAGAAAATTTTCCGTGCACTCATCCGAGAGCGCGCACACGTCTCTCAGCGCGCAAATATTGAGTTCTCTTTCAAGTCTTGCTCTTGAATGGACAAACTCACGCAAAAAGTATGTCAACACATTGATGAGTATTCTAGCAGACATAGTCTGTATATGGCTTAAGTAAGCTTTATACAGTCCAGAAAAGACGACGCATATCCGAGGTCTTAAAGGGGCAGTAGCCTTTACTGCTGTCTGTTTAATGTCAAACAAAAGACAAGGGCATCACTCACTGCTCTTGATTGAATAACTTTTGTAAGTTTAATAGGATTAATCTTTAATTTATACAGTCATATATGCAATGTTATTTTACATTTGATCAATTTCTGTACCTGAAAACTAATGTTAGACGTACCTGAAAAGCATAGTTTATTTTATTAGTATCTTTGCTCAATAGTATTTATTTGTGCTGCTGCTTGTATTTAAATGATTTGTTCTTATTATTTTCTTTTGTTTTATTTGACAGTAGTCCTTTTTTCCCTGAACATAGCAAATACTGAACCGTACCAAAACGGTGAACCTTAAACCGTGATACAAACCGAACCGTGAGCAATCTGTACCGTTACACCCCTAGCGTAACGTATGATAAAATGACTGAAAAAAGGTTGGGAAACACTGGCTTAGGCTACTATCGAAGAAGAAGAAGACAGTTGCAGCCGCGCGGTTGGGAGGAAGAGGGAAAAAGTAGCGGGAAGTAAACTTCAAGGAGAGTATAGTAATAATAAATGATAATAAATGGAATAAATAAATAATAAATGAAAATAATAAATGTTATATTTACCCATGGCCTTCCCTGTTATACAGAAATGTAATAGTTATCAAACCTTCCTTAACTGTATAAATAATAAATGAAATATAGATGAATCATCATTAAAGCTACAATTTTCTCTGTTCCCGTTGTTCTTTGATGAACATTAATGACAGGCTGACTCCACAAAATGACTCTAATTTGCCTCTTTGAAAAATAATTCTCTAATTTAACCTTATTACTATACTAATTGTAATATAAATAATACAAATATTAGAAGAAAAATATTTTAAGTGGTCATTATTGACAATAAATATTGCACAACTAGTATTTAGTACCAAAAGATCTCCTCAAAATATTCAATAAATATTATTGAACTAAAATATAGAACATTTATTTAATTGAAAAATAGTTAAGGTGTATGGTCACATTTGACCATCAATTAGTATGAGTATGACCAATTAGTATGGAATACCTGAAGGCTAAGTACAATAAAAAACATTAACATTAATGTTAACATTGTTGCATTACTCTCCATTATAAAACGATCCTGTATGGTTGATGTAATAATCAATGCACACTATGCTGTACTGTTTACCAAAACTTGCTGCAAACCCCTGTAAAGTGGAGCTGTTGTGTATCAAGCCATTCAAATGTATTGACACAGCGCTAGAAGTATTGAGATTTCTGTGAAGCACGACTGCGCGCGCCGCCGGGAGATGATAGAGCATGTCGCAACTCCGTATGGTTTTTCAACACTCTGGCTTTAACTGTTATGCCATATTAGCGCCAAAACGCTATTTATTGTTTGAATTTCGCATTAAAACTTTAAAAAATGTAAAAGCTTAGACATTGTTTAATATCAAAAGCAGGTTTGGCAATTTGGCGTGAGATTAAGTTGGGCAGCGTGAGAGCGTGAGACAGAGCCTGAAAGCGTGAGTGTCACGCCAAATGCGTGAGAGTTGGCAACCCTAGGCAAAAGAGAACTCGATGTGAGCAGGAAACTGACGCGAGTCTATCTATGCATCGAGTGTGTGTGTGTGTGTGTGTGTGTGTGTGTCAGTGTCCCTTGAATAGCTGACATGAGACGCATCCACACAGACAGGACACTGACACACACACATACACATACACACACACACAGACAGGACACACACACACACACACACACACACACACACACACACACACACACACACACACACACACACACACACACACACACACACAGACAGGACACTAACACACACACAGACAGGACACTGGCATACAGCGCGCTCTCTTGTGTCTTGTCGCGCTTGGAAGCATGTACATGAATAGGAGCATGATCATGTAACGCTAAGCAAAAATGGATATAAAAACGGACGCTGTGTTATTTGCGTTAAATATTTTTAATGCGTTAAGCTTCCGTTTCACGTTGACCGAGTTTGGTGGAGATTGAATAAATCACCTACGAGGAGAACGTAAAAACTCAGACCCTGAATTATACAAATATTCACGTTCAAACAAAAACTTTCTGTGAAAAAAAGACACTTATAAACAGACACTTGTAGAAAATAATGTGAATTTTTTTAAAAAATAAATTTGAACTATGTCAGTAAATAATGAATTTAAAGACAAATGTGTCAAAAGTGAACTTTGCAAACACAGCACATGACCTTCTGTAAAGCACATGTATAGAAAACACACTCACACTCCTCTGTTTTAAAAAAAGAGTTCTGTCTGAATGAGTACATGAAATCACGGCTGTCAGATGATAAGAATTGTAACTCAAATGTGATTTAGAAAATGAGTTCTGTAGTGATATAGTGTCATAGTTCATGTCCACATTAACCACTACGTTGTAATACCAATAGCCATGTCATCATACACATTTGTGTCCTCATAAATCACATAAGCAAGCACAGAGAGAGAGAGAGAGAAAGGGAGTTTCAAAAATAATACAACACTGCCCCCTTTTGGTGATAGAGGGGAGGGCACACAAACAGTCAAAAACATTATTAAACTTTGACATGTTGCCATGGCAGCATTATTTGAAATATCAGGAATTCATTCATATGTCTCTATCTGTCATATTTTCACATTATACTGATGAAGTTTGAAGTCAATCGTGTGAAAATAAGATGGTGATTCAAAGCATTTTTGAAAGTGACACACTTCCTGCTGCCAGTTGGTGGCGCTATAACTTTGACTCACAAAAGTCATATCCATGTGATCGGCCTCTTACAACGAACACACAGCTGAAGTTTCATCCAAATCAGTCAATGTTTGCACAAGTTATTACACACTTCCTGTTTACCTTTTCTCGCCATAAATTCGTTGCTTCGCCACGGCCAAACCGTTTAAGATATCAAAAATCCGTTCGCAATTTAGCATCCTCTGTGTCTTGACTTCATGCTGACCGAGTTTGGCACTGATTGAAACAATGGCCTCGGAGGAGTATATTAAATTCCAGAGCATGTGTTTTCAGAACAACCCATATTAGCTCACTTCCTGTTGGGCTGACACGTAACTTAGAGCACGAAAGTTGTTTGGCCCGATGAGGTCTATATGTGTACCGAGTTTCATACATGTACGTGCAAGTGTGTTTGATATATAGACCAAGTTTTCAGACCCCACTTTAGGGGGCGCTGTTGAGCCCCCCTGCCACGCCCGGGTACCAGCTTCAGCCCGGCTCTGATGGCCGCGCATTCCGATGTGTGTGCAAAGTTTCAAGAGTTTTTGAGCATGGTAAGGGCCCCAAAAGTGCCCGAGAAGTCGATAAAATAATAATAATAATAATAATTAAAGCTGCGAGCAGCGATGACGGGCTCAAGCCGGTGGCACCGCCACGCCGGTGGCATCAGCTTAACTGTGCACTGCAGGCAATAGGCATTTAAAATGGGAAAACATAAAAGGACTATGTCAAATTCATCTGAATTCACCACATTAACTGCAGCAGTTGGTGCTGCTATGACCACAACAGCCACATCTATGAGATCAAATAAATTTAAATTAATTTCATGTCAGATGATGTCAAAGGTCAAATTGGAATGAGTTCACAATACCATTCAAATGCTGATGTTGTATTATTGTAACACTTCTCTTCATATGCATATCAGGGTGTCCGCGGGGTCTTGAAAAGTATTAAAAGTTGATAAATTCATTTTTGGAAAATTAAGGCCCTTAAAAGGTATTAAAAAGTCTTAATCACGATTTTATGAGGTATTACATTTTGTTCAAGCTTTGTCAAAAGAGTTTGACTCCAAAAAGTATTCATGAATATATTTATTTTCATCCCCATAACTATATATAAAAAAAAAAACGGTTTGCTCGGTCAGTGAGATCAGCTCGGGGCGCGCACACCGTCTACAGGTGACGTCACATATTTTGCGAAATGCGCGGTTAGGTGATGTGTCGCCCTCCACACATTGCGAAACAGACTCCGAAATGGGGAAATGTAAATTTGCGGACTCCTGGTTGGAGAAGGATGAGTTTAAACAATGGCCGCAGGGTTTTTCTATGGTTTTTCCTGCATAGCGGCCGCATCCGTCAAATTTCGTGCCACCTCTGTCTGTCGACAAAACTCAAGACAGGCAGTCCCTTGCTCAGATTAGGCATGTCGTGGTAATTAAATAATCATCAGAAATATATATTGTCACATGATCTTTCAGCAATCATTATTATTATTTTATGATTTGCTAGTACAAAGTCATCTAAAGCCATTCCATAGCTGAATGTCTTTCCTCCGCTGTAGCTGTCCATCATTCTCCGTTCAGAATTCAAACTGCGCGTCGTGTTTGGTTACAGTCAGTCAGCGTCTCGGTAAAGCTCACTCCAAGATGATATATTCCCGTTATAATACTTGATATGTAGATAAAATAATTTATCTTCCTGGAGTTTATCTAGCGGTTTCTGAACGATGTTGTGCTCCCTACCCGGGTGACAACACAAGGCATCACACGCACAATAACCGGAATTTAAAACTGTGAAGAAACGAATAATCAGTGACCTTTTGGACCGACATACATAGTAGACTAGGATTTGTGCGCTCAACGCTCATCGTCTCTTTATGCCGTGAACTTTTTAATGTGCACTCGCGCTGCACTGCGCCCTCTGACTCCATGTTGCTTTAAGCGCATCATTCTGCACCCGGGATGCGCATAAGCACATTGTGCCGCGCTTTCATATATTTTCATAGTTTTGTGCACTTAAAGATGATTAAAAAAAATCTTGTTCTCACGTATCTATCATATATTTGTTGTCCCTTTACAGAGCTGCACATTACGTTTACAATAAACTATAAATCTTGAAATGTTATATTATTTGTGTAGGCCCATATAATTATTTACATTCATATATAAATTAAATATAAATTGTTTTTTTATAAATGTATTTAATAAGAACACAAAGTAATTTGTACCTTTTCATTAACATTTTTAGATTTTATAAAATTAGTCCAGAGATGTTTTTTCAAGAATTACTTTTTGTAATTGCAATTTTTTTTAACTATCCACTCACCTAATTTAATATATATTTTTGTTTTAGCTTATGATTATATATTTTTATTTTATTGCTCAACAGTAGTTCTCATCGCCGATGAGGTCTTTAAATATTTTGAGAAGGTCTTAAAAAAGTCTTAACAAGGTATTAAAATTTACTTCAGGATTCCTGCATATACCCTGCATATGCATCATACGTGATCTTGGCAAACACAGCACATGACGTTTTTATTTAAAATTAGAACGTTTTAAATTAGTTAAATTAGATTAGTTAAATTAGAAAGTTGTCCAGCTCGAAGAGAACAATATATGTACGGGGACACATGAAATGTCTACAAATGTATGTCCTCAGAAATCACAGAAGCACACACACACACACACGCACACACACACAGAGAGAGAGAGAGAGAGAGAGAGAGAAACAAGGTTTTTTTTTTATCCTGCTTCAAAACTAAGACAATGCTGCCATCGTGTGTTCATTGAGGGAAGGGCAGCACACATTCCCCTTTTTTGTCCTTATTTAATCCCTCGGCAAGGCAACACCGTTTGAGATATCCAAAATCCGTTCGCATTTTAGCATCTTCCGTATCTTTGTTTCATGTTGACCGAGTTTGGTGGAGATTGAATAAATCGCCTACGAGGAGAACGTAAAAACTCAGAGCCTGAATTATACCAATATTCACGTTCAAACCAAAATATCTGACTTCCTGTTGGTCGGAGCTAATGACTGTAAATTAGAAAGTTGTCCGGCTCGATGAGGTCAATATATATACTGAGTTTGGTGATTGTAGATGAAACGAAGCCCTTCACTTTTGTCAAAAGGTGGCGCTATAGAGCCCCTCATCCCCACCCGTTTCTGAGGCTTTGCCCATGTGTACTGACTAACATCTCTGATGTGTGTGTTAAGTTTCATGCAATTTCAAGCATGCTAAGAGTCTCAAAAACAGCCAAAGACATTATTAAACTTTGACACGTTGCCATGGCAACAGTATTGGAAATTTCAGAAATCCATTCATATGTCTATATCTGCCATGTTTTCACATTATACTGATGAAGTTTGAAGTCAATCGGGTCAAAATAAGACAGTGATTTAAAGCATTTTTTAAAAAAGTGACACACTTCCTGCTGCCAGTTGGTGGCGCTATAACTTTGACTCACAAACATCATATCCTTGCGATCGGCTTCCTACAACAAACACACAGCTGAAGTTTCATCCAAATCAGTCAATGTTTGCACAAGTTATAACACTCTTCCTGTTTCCCTTTTCTCGCCATAAATTCGTTGCTTCGCCACGGCCAAACCGATTGAGATATCAAAAATCCGCTCGCAATTTAGCATTCTGAATATCTTGTCTTAATGCTGACCGAGTTTGGTGCCGATCGAAACAATGGCCTCGGAGGAGTATATTAAATTCCAGAGCATGCGTTTTCCGAACAACCCATAATAGCTCACTTCCTGTTGGGCTGACGCATAACTTAGAGCACGAAAGTTGTTCAGCCTGATGATTTCTATATGTGTACCGAGTTTCATACATGTACGTGCAAGTGTGTTTGATATATGGACCAATTATTTTGTAGGGGGCGCTGTTGAGCTCCCCTACCACGCCCGGGTACCAGCTTCAGCCCGGCTCTGATGGCCGCAGATTCCGATGTATCTGCAAAGTTTCAAGAGTTTTCGAGCATGGTAAGGGCCCCAAAAGTGCCCGAATAGTCGATAAGAAAAATAATAATAATAATTAAAGCTGCGAGCAGCGATGACGGGCCCAAGCCGGTGGCACCGCCACGCCGGTGGCATCAGCTTAACTGTGCACGGCAGGCAATATGCATTTAAACAGGAGAATATTTTAGAATCGCTCGAATGTGCCACATTTACCGCAGCAACTGGTGCCACTATCACCACAAGCCACACCCATGATGTAATTTAAATTTAGATTAATTTTAATATCATAGGATAAAATAGATAAAAGTTATATTTTCCTGCTCAAAATTTTGTAAGTCCAGAAGGCCAGTATTTAATTCAAGGTGTTTGTAGTTCTTTTTTACTTATTCACACTAAAGTAGGGATGAAACGGTAGGGGTGTGCATTGGCACTGCCCTCACAATTCGATTCGATTACGATTCACCAGGTAACGATTCGATTCAATTCGATTCTACGATGCATTGCGATGCATCAAAATTCTACTGCACACAACAAGGCAAATTTTTAATCAGTCATCATGAGGGAATACAAGCAGTCAGATATTGAACAACAGATTGTATTGGCTGCTATGTGTGTATTATCACTCTCCTGTATCTTTGACATAAATGTCATTAAATAAAATAAAATAGAATGGTACAGGGTATTGGATATGGCATTTTCAAACCTGAAAAAGAAAACATAAATCACTGCTTTCAGTGCTTTGAATGAGAAATGTTTTTCGTCTCTCTGCTTTAGAACCATTTGAAATTATATAGAGCAATAATAACCAACTAAGTTAACTTTTTCCAGCAGTGAACATAAGTGTTTTTTTTTTTACACACAGTAAAAAGCTCTAAGACAGGGCACTTCATGAACTCCTGTGCAAATATTAATCCGTAATTACAGTCACACTATTGTAACAACAACCACCACCCAGGCACCAATAAAAATATTCAGTCCAACACACACAGTAACGTTGACACTAGCGACTCGCCAATTCTCGTGCTTGATTTTAGTGTGGCAGGCGCGTTAGCAGGGCGTAAGCAGCGCATATTTTTTTCGGCGCCCATGTTAACAGATTAGAGCATTCACATCGCACGCAGAGGCGGCGCGGCAGCGCATCGCAGGAGCAGAAGCAGTAGTGCCGCGATCGTTTCGGTGCCGAGTCTATTTTTGCCACGCTGCTCACGCTGATTTAAAGCCACAGTGGATTGTTCTTGATCAAAACTGACCAGATTAACATGGAATATAACAAATTTCACCATGAAATCATGTAGTGAAGTGTCCCGTGTGTTTCACAATCACCATATGACATCCAGAGCTGTTAAAAAAATTAAAAACACAACACTGCCAGCAGTTTTTGCCCAAACTTCAAAAGCCTGTTTAAATGATTAAAGCATATATTCACTTTAATGTTAACTTACATTTATCATGTGAACTACTTATATACAACAAGTTATATGCATGTTTGATTGGGACAGAGGGGAACGCGGTCGCATTTGCAGCATATGCTGCCCATCATAAATCAAAGCACGAGACAGACGGGGCTCGGAGGAGAAGACCGGAAAATGTTACATAATGTACAATATTTGTCTGTATTTGCAATATCTGCGCGAGACAAAAGCTGCCCGTGTGAATCCACAATGGGGGCGCGTGCTCCGGCTCTCCATACCCACTGCTCCGCGTGCGGTGTGAAGCCGGCGTCAGAATCCGAAATGTGCCCAGATGTCCGCTTTCCAATCTTTGGGTGCGTTTTTAATTACCCGTCTATCACGGTCATCTCCCTCCGCCTCAGCCATCTTGATTGTTGTTGTTATGACCTTGGAAGTAATTGAAACTTCACAACTTTATTGTCCAACTCAAGTCCAGAAAATAAACGGTGACATAATCGATTATGGCACTTTGCCGCATCGATGCTGAATCGTGCATGCCCCGCATTGCGATGCATCGCTGAATCGATTATTGTTGACACCACTATGAAACGGTATGGAAATTTAACATCACGATTATAGTGACCCAAATTATCACGGTTATCAATATTATCACGGTTTTGTTCAAACAAGATGAAAGTGTTCAAAAAGAACAGATGCACACACTTAAAACATTTCAACAAGTTTTATATTTGAAATTAAACAAACAACAAATAACTAAAGCAGCTCTAAGCACTTTTTTAAGCTAGATTCTGTGGGATTTCTTTACTTAATGGCCGTCGTCAATAGCAACGCATAACGCATAAATAATAATAATTTGTCGTAAATATAATCTCTAATATTATCTCTGTAAATATATTCTCAAGAAATATTCTCATCAGTGTTCAGCTATGATGCATTTAAATCTAGCATATTTTGTGTTAGAGCCCAAACAGTATCCAAGTGAAATAATGCATATCCATATTTCCATATGATTTGACAGTTTATTTTATTAAATATCAAAATGTGTGCATCATACCTGACACCTAGATGAACACTTTACAGTCAGTTTTATGACTGTCATTCTCTTTAAATGCTAGTGAAGTTTGGTAACGTTATACACGTTTCAATGTTGTATGTAACTTTGCAGACGGTCCCTAACTTCGCCAGCGTTATGCCAGTCATATCAGATGCGCTGTGGTTCTGCTGTGTTTTTTTAAACCATTTTACCTAAATCACCAAAATAATAAATGTTATATTTACCCATGGCCTTCCCTGTTATACAGAAATGTAATAGTTATCAAACCTTCCTTAACTGCATAAATAATAAATGAAATATAGATGAATCATCATTAAAGCTACAATTTTCTCTGTTCCCGTTGTTCTTTGATGAACATTAATGACAGGCATCATCAGTGCTCCTGTCACTTTAAGAACAGCCGCGGATCTCACGCGCGGTCCCGCGCATCTCATTTCCTCACAACTCTTTAAGTTCATTTAAGACGTTATTTAACTAATTTAAGACTCGAATATGAGAATACTCACAATCCTCTGTGTTATGGTTTGTTCAAGAGCAAAAGAGAACTCGATGTGAGCAGGAAACTGACGCAAGTCTATCTATGCGTCGAGTGTGTGTGTGTGTGTGTGTGTGTGTGTGTGTCAGTGTCCCTTGATTAGCTGACATGAGACGCATCCACACAGATAGGACACTGACACACACACACACACACACACACACACACACACACACACACACACACACACAGCATACCGCAGCATAGCCATACAGTTTAAGTTCACCCACACTTTATATTAATAAAAAGGTTTACAGTGCAAATACTGTTGTTGCATATACTGTGCATAAAATTTGAAAACATTTGCAAAAAACACCACTGTATCATTAATTTTTTTTTTTAAACCTTTAAGTAACCATTTTTTAAACATCTATAAACATTACTTTTACATAGATAGACGGACCAGATATTCCTAACACTTTGGGAATACTTAAGGGTTACTAGTTGTTTTGTAAACTGTCTATAAACATTATCTGGATGGTTATTATAAAGTTGCAACCGATGACTATAATACCTTGTTAAATAGTTAATAAACAGTACCAGTAAAACGTGGGCAGTACCAGTAAAACATGTAAACAGTACCAGTCAAACATGTGGGTTGTCCTGATACTGTACTTCAAAATGTAATAGTGTAAAAATTGCCACAGAATAAAGTAATTGTTCAAGATCTATTGGTAACTCATAAAAATAATGTCATATTTGCATAAACTGTCACTACCATATATATCCCGACACTAGCACATTAAGATAAGCTATGAAAAAAATCATGTTCCTCTGCCTCTTTCTGGTTAAATAATGTTTATAATAATTGTTAATATAGCAAGCTATATTAACTATTCCAGGTTATTTATGCATAGCATAAATAATAGTTAGTAGAGCATGCTATGCCACTTTCATCAAAACCTATTACAAAGCTATAGCAATCTCATGTCATTCCGTCTGTTCGAAAAAAAAGTTGCACTAACTGTTCGTTACAAGCAGCATTTGCCATCAGGCAGGTAACGATAGCTAACATAAACATATTTTTGCTAGCCTACCTGCTGCAAACTTACACTTTTTTTGTACAAGACAAGTAGAGCTATTTTATCCAGTGTAATTTATCACATACCACTATCTTGTTTTTTCTTATCCTCCTCTTCCTTTCTCTTTTTTCTTTTCTGGCTTCCTGAAGCATAAAATTCCGCTTAAAATCCGAAGATTTTGTATTTTGCCGCAGCAGAGATCGCGTGGTTGTCTGGCTGCTGTCAGCGACTACTGAGAGGGGCCCCTTAAGGGGGATCCCGATAACAGTGTCATTGCACTTTACTGCATTGACTATCAATGGGGCGCTCACACAGTTTGTCGTTTCATTTTATTCTTAACCTGTCGCTGTCTTGGGGCCCCAGGCCAGCTCGGGGCCCCAAGCAATTGCTTGGTTTGCCTGCCTTGTCGCGACGGGCCTGCACACACACACACACACACACACACACACACACACACACACACACACACACACACACACACACACACACACACACACACACACACACAGAAAGAGAGTTTAAAAAATAACACAACACTGCCACCCTTTAGTGAGGGGAGGGCAGACAGAGAATAAATATTCAGAAGAAATATATTAAATAAAATAAATATATTGATCTGAAAAATAGTATGATTATTTTAAAGCTATTTGGTTACATTTTAATAAAACATTGTTTTAGTATGTTTTTAAACACACACACATACACGTTGTAATACCAGTGTAATACCCATGTCATTATACAAATTTGTGTCCTCATAAATCACATAAACAAGAGAGAGAGAGAGAGAGAGAGAGAGAGAGAGAGAGAGAGAAACAAGTTTTTTTTAATCCTGCTTCAAAACTAATACAATGCTGCCATCTTGTGTTCATTGAGGGGAGAGCAGCACAGACAGATACAGAATTGATTATTTAAAAAAATATTTAAAATAAATATATATATTCATCTGAAAAATAGTATAGTCATTTTAAATTAATCTAAGTTCAATTACCAAACATACAATCTTAATTTAATTTAAATCAAAATATTATTTTACAAGATATGAGACAATTTCTGTTCCCCTTTTTTTGTCCTTATTTAATCCCTCGCCATGGCAACACCGTTTGAGATATCCAATATTCGTTCGCATTTTAGCATCTTCCGTATCTTTGTTTCATGTTGACCGAGTTTGGTGGAGATTGAATAAATCGCCTACGAGGAGAACGTAAAAACTCAGACCCTGAATTACATAAATATTCACCTTCAAACCAAAATATCTGACTTCCTGTTGGTCGGAGCTAATGACTGTAAATTAGAAAGTTGTCCGGCTCGAAGAGAACAATATATGTACCGAGTTTGGTGACTGAAGATAAAACTAACCCCCCCACTTTTGTCAAAAGGTGGCGCTAGAGAGGCCCTCATCCCCGTCCATTTCTGATGCTTTGCCAATGTGTACTGACTGACATCTCTGATGTGTGTGTTTCAAGCAGTTTCAAGCAATTTCAAGCATGCTAAGAGCCTCAAAACAGCCAAAAGATTATTAAACTTTGACACGTTGCCATGGCAACAGTATTTGAAATTTCAGGAATCCATTTCATACGTCTCTATCTGTCATGTTTTCACATTATACTGATGAAGTTTGAAGAAAATGGGGTGAAAATAAGATGGTGATTCAAAGCATTTTTGAAAGTGACACACTTCCTGCTGCCAGTTGGTGGCGCTATAACTTTGACTCACAAAAGTCATATCCATGTGATCGGCCTCTTACAACGAACACACAGCTGAAGTTTCATCCAAATCAGTCAATGTTTGCTGACGTTATAACACACTTCCTGTTTCCCTTTTCTCGCCATAAATTCGTTGCTTCGCCACGGCCAAACCATTTGAGATATCAAAAATCCGCTCGCAATTTAGCATCCTGGATATGTTCTCTTCATGCTGACCGAGTTTGGCAATGATCGAAACAATGGCCTCGGAGGAGTATATTAAATTCCAGAGCATGCGTTTTCCGAACAACCCATAATAGCTCACTTCCTGTAGGGCTGACGCATAACTTAGAGCATGAAAGTTGTTCGGCCTGATGAGGTCTATATGTGTACCGAGTTTCATACATGTACGTGCAAGTGTGTTTGATATATGGACCAAGTTTTCAGACCCCACTTTAGGGGGCGCTGTCGAGCCCCCCTGCCACGCCCGGGTACCAGCTTCAGCCCGGCTCTGATGGCCGCGCATTCCGACGCCTGTGCGAAGTTTCAAGAGTTTTCGAGCATGTTAAGTGCCCCAAAAGTACCCGAGAAGTCGAAAAAAAAAATAAAAAAAAAAAAAAAAAAAAAAACAAAGAATAATCCTTAGGGGAACAATAGGGCTCTGCGCCCTTTCAGGGCTTGGGCCCTAATAATCCTAAGGAAAACAATAGGGCTCTGCGCCCTTTCAGGCTTGAGCCCTAATTAAAGCTGCGAGCAGCGATGACGGGCCCAAGCCGGTGGCACCGCCACGCCGGTGGCATCAGCTTAACTGTGCACGGCAGGCAATATGCATTTAAACAGGAGAATATTTTAGAATCGCTCGAATATGCCACATTTTCCGCAGCAACTGGTGCCACTATCACCACAAGCCACACCCATGATGTAATTTAAATCTAGATTAATTTTAATGTCATAGGATAAAATAAATAAAAGTTATATTTTCCTGCTCAAAATGTTGTAAGTCCAGAAGGCCAGTATTTAATTCAAGGTGTTTGTAGTTCTTTTTTACTTATTCACACTAAAGTGATAGTTTTTTGTGATAGTCTATGATACGAAAGGGGTAAATTATCATTCCGAGAGAGAAAGGCACACACACAAACTCACAGGGTGAGAGAGACACCCCCCCCCACACACACACACACACACACCACACACACACGTGCGCGCACACACTCAAACACACACACACCCAGGGTGAGCCTGAGAGTGAGGGGGGAGGGGAAGGACTGAGAGAGAGGCACTCTGCACATTAAACAAGGTTCACAAGATTTTAACAACAAAAAGAAATAAAATCTAAATGGTGGGAGAAAGTTTTTTTATATCACTCTCTGAAAAAAATATGTTGAATATATTTGAAATCAATATGTGTGGTCCAATATAAAAAATAAATAGAGAAAGTCACACACACACACACACACACACACACACACACACACACACACACACACACACACACACACACACACAATGATAGAGGGAGAGTGAGGGGGGAGGGGAAGGACTGAGAGAAAGGCACACACACATACTCACAGGGTGAGAGAGAGACCCCCCCCCCTCCACACACACACACACACACACACACACACACACACACACACACACACAGAGAGAGAGAGTGATAAAGAGGGGGAAGGGGAAAGACAGGCAGAGGGCATTCCATAGATTTAATGGTTTTTATACTGTACAAACTTTAAATTCTATCCCCCTACACTACCCCTAAGCCTACATATCACACACACACACACACACACACACACACACACACACACACACACACACACACACACACACACACACACACACACACACACACACACACTACCCCTAAACCTACCATCACAGAAAACATTCTGAATTTTTACATTTTTATTAAAACATTGTTTAGTATGCTGTTAAAGCTATTTTGATTTACGGGGACACATGAAATGTCTTCATAAACCATGATTATGTTGTAATAAACACCCCTCCAACACACCCATTTCTGAGGCTTTGCCCATTTCCACTGACTGACATCTCTGATGTGTGTGTTGAGTTTCAAGCAATTTCAAGCATGCTAAGAGCCTCAAAAACAGCCAAAAGATGATTAAACTTTGACACACTGCCATGGCAACAGTATGTAAAATATCAGGAATCCATTCGTAAGTCTACATCTGCCATGTTTTGTCATTATACTGAAGAAGTTTGAAGTAAATTGGGTGAAAACAAGACAGTGATTTAGCATTTTTGAAAGTGACACACTTCCTGCTGCCAGTTGGTGGACACACAAACACACACACACACACACACACACACACACACACACACACACACACACACACACACACACACACACACACACACACACACACACACACACACACACACACACACACACACACACACACACACACACACACACACACACACTGCCCCTGCCCCTAAACCTACAAAAAAAACTTGTTCTGTGTGATTTATAAGCATTTTGAAAAGTGAGGACATGGGGAACGTCCTCATATTTCACCCTCTTTTTGTAATACCTGTCATACCCATGTCATTATACACATTTGTGTCCTGATATTTCACAAAAACATGCCCACACACACACACACACACACACACAGACACACAGACACACAAACCCCTTAAAGCTATTTCATTTATGGGACACAGGAAATATTCTCATAAACCATGTTTTCATTGTAATTTGTAGTATATTTTTAAAGCTACTTAATAATACATTTTAATAATACATTATTTAGTATGTTTTTAAAGATATTTTTATTATGTGGACACATGAAATGTCCTCATCAACCACTACGTTGTAATAACAGTGTAATACCCATGTCATTATACAAATTTGTGTCCCTAATAAATCACATAAACAAGCGCACACACACACACACACACACACACACACACACACACACACACACACACACACACACACACACACACACACACACACACACACACACACACACACACACACACACACACACACACACACACACACACACACACACACACACACACACACACGGAGAGAGAGAGAGTTTAAAAAAATACAACACTGCTACCTTTTAGTGAGGGGAGGGCAGACAGAGAATAAATATTCAGAAGAAATATATTAAATAAAATAAATATATTGATCTGAAAAATAGTATGATTATTTTAAAGCTATTTGGTTACATTTGAATAAAACATTGTTTTAGTATGTTTTTAAACACACACACATACACGTTGTAATACCAGTGTAATACCCATGTCATTATACAAATTTGTGTCCTCATAAATCACAAACAAGAGAGAGAGAGAGAGAGAGAGAGAGAGAGAGAGAGAAACAAGTTTTTTTTTTATCCTGCTTCAAAACTAATACAATGCTGCCATCTTGTGTTCATTGAGGGGAGAGCAGCAGACACAAAGAATTTCTGTTCCCCTTTTTTGTCCTTATTTAATCCCTTGCCATGGAAACACCGTTTGAGATATCCAATATCCGTTCACATTTTAGCATCTTCAGTATCTTTGTTTCATGTTGACCGAGTTTGGTGGAGATTGAATAAATCGCCTACGAGGAGAACGTAAAAACTCAGACCCCGATTTAACCAAAAATTCACCTTCAAACCAAAATATCTGACTTCCTGTTGGTCGGAGCTAATGACTGTAAATTAGAAAGTTGTCCGGCTCGAAGAGAACAATATATGTACCGAGTTTGGTGACTGAAGATAAAACTAACCCCCCCACTTTTGTCAAAAGGTGGCGCTATAGAGCCCCTCATCCCCACCCGTTTCTGAGGCTTTGCCCATGTGTACTGACTAACATCTCTGATGTGTGTGTTAAGTTTCATGCAATTTCAAGCATGCTAAGAGTCTCAAAAACAGCCAAAGACATTATTAAACTTTGACACGTTGCCATGGCAACAGTATTGGAAATTTCAGAAATCCATTCATATGTCTATATCTGCCATGTTTTCACATTATACTGATGAAGTTTGAAGTCAATCGGGTCAAAATAAGACAGTGATTTAAAGCATTTTTAAAAAAAAGTGACACACTTCCTGCTGCCAGTTGGTGGCGCTATAACTTTGACTCACAAACGTCATATCCTTGCGATCGGCTTCCTACAACAAACACACAGCTGAAGTTTCATCCAAATCAGTCAATGTTTGCACAAGTTATAACACACTTCCTGTTTCCCTTTTCTCGCCATAAATTCGTTGCTTCGCCACGGCCAAACCGATTGAGATATCAAAAATCCGCTCGCAATTTAGCATCCTGAATATCTTGTCTTAATGCTGACCGAGTTTGGTGCCGATCGAAACAATGGCCTCGGAGGAGTATATTAAATTCCAGAGCATGCGTTTTCCGAACAACCCATAATAGCTCACTTCCTGTTGGGCTGACGCATAACTTAGAGCACGAAAGTTGTTCAGCCTGATGAGATCTATATGTGTACCGAGTTTCATACATGTACGTGCAAGTGTGTTTGATATATGGACCAATTTTTTTGTAGGGGGCGCTGTTGAGCTCCCCTACCACGCCCGGGTATCAGCTTCAGCCCGGCTCTGATGGCCGCAGATTCCGATGTATCTGCAAAGTTTCAAGAGTTTTCGAGCATGGTAAGGGCCCCAAAAGTGCCCGAATAGTCGATAAGAAAAATAATAATAATTAAAGCTGCGAGCAGCGATGACGGGCCCAAGCCGGTGGCACCGCCACGCCGGTGGCATCAGCTTAACTGTGCACGGCAGGCAATATGCATTTAAACAGGAGAATATTTTAGAATCGCTCGAATATGCCACATTTACCGCAGCAACTGGTGCCACTATCACCACAAGCCACACCCATGATGTAATTTAAATCTAGATTAATTTTAATGTCATAGGATAAAATAAATAAAAGTTATATTTTCCTGCTCAAAATTTTGTAAGTCCAGAAGGCCAGTATTTAATTAAAGGTGTTTGTAGTTCTTTTTTACTTATTCACACTAAAGTGATAGTTTTTTGTGATAGTCTATGATACGAAAGGGGTAAATTATCATTCCGAGAGAGAAAGGCACACACACAAACTCACAGGGTGAGAGAGAGACCCCCCCCCCCACACACACACACACACACACACACACACCACACACGTGCGCGCACACACTCAAACACACACACACCCAGGGTGAGCCTGAGAGTAAGGGGGGAGGGGAAGGACTGAGAGAGAGGCACTCTGCACATTGAACAAGGTTCACAAGATTTTAACAACAAAAAGAAATAAAATCTAAATGGTGGGAGAAAGTTTTTTTTATTTCACTCTCTGAAAAAAATATGTTGAATATATTTGAAATCAATATGTGTGGTCCAATATAAAAAATAAATAGAGAAAGTCACACACACACACACACACACACACACACACACACACACACACACACACACACACACACACACACACACACACACACACACACACACACACACACACAATGATAGAGGGAGAGTGAGGGGGGAGGGGAAGGACTGAGAGAAAGACACACACACACATACTCACAGGGTGAGAGAGAGACCCCCCCCCCCTCCACACACACACACACACACACACACACACACACACACACACACACACACACACACACACACACACACACACACACAGAGAGTGATAGAGAGGGGGAAGGGGAAAGACAGGCAGAGGGCATTCCATAGACTGAATGGTTTTTATACTGTACAAACTGTAAATTCTATCCCCCTACACTACCCCTAAGCCTACATATCGCACACACACACACACACACACACACACACACACACACACACACACACACACACACACACACACACACACACACACATACACACACACAACCCCTAAACCTACCATCACAGAAAACATTCTGCATTTTTACATTTTTATTAAAACATTGTTTAGTATGCTTTTAAAGCTATTTTGATTTACGGGGACACATGAAATGTCTTCATAAACCATGATTATGTTGTAATAAACACCCCTCCAACACACCCATTTCTGAGGCTTTGCCCATTTCCACTGACTGACATCTCTGATGTGTGTGTTGAGTTTCAAGCAATTTCAAGCATGCTATGAGCCTCAAAAACAGCCAAAAGATGATTAAACTTTGACACACTGCCATGGCAACAGTATGTAAAATATCAGGAATCCATTCGTATGTCTACATCTGCCATGTTTTGTCATTATACTGATGAAGTTTGAAGTAAATCGGGTGAAAACAAGACAGTGATTTAGCATTTTTGAAAGTGACACACTTCCTGCTGCCAGTTGGTGGACACACAAACATACACACACACACACACACACACACACACACACGCGTTTGTTTTTGTGAAATGTGAGGACATTCCATAGGCGTAATGGTTTTTATACCGTACAAACCGTATTTTCTATCCCCTTACACTGCCCCTGCCCCTAAACCTACCCATCACACACACACACACACACACACACAAACACACACACACACACACACACACACACACACAGAGAGAAAGAGAGTTTCAAAAATAACCCGTTCAACCCTCCCGTTTTTTCCAGGTTTCTCACATATTTTAGCTCTTTTCCCGCTGTCTTCCCGTTTTAGTATTTTCCCGTAAAATATCCCGTATTTTTACGTTCTGATTGTGTTAACTCAGAACACGCAACTATCTGGTTTAGTGCCAGAAGACGCGAATGAGAAGTCGCGCGCACTGTGAGAAAATTTTCTGTGCACTCATCCGAGAGCGCGCACACGTCTCTCAGCGCGCAAATATTGAGTTCTCTTTCAAGTCTTGCTCTTGAACGGACAAACTCACGCAAAAAGTATGTCAACATATTGATGAGTATTCTAGCAGACATCTGTATATGGCTTAAGTAAGCTTTATACAGTCCAGAAAAGATGACGCATATCCGAGGTCTTAAAGGGGCAGTAGCCTTTACTGCTGTCTGTTTAATGTCAAACAAAAGACAAGGGCATCACTCACTGCTCTTGATTGAATAACTTTTGTAAGTTTAATGGGATTAATCTTTAATTTATACAGTCATATATGCAATGTTATTTTACATTTGATCAATTTCTGTACCTGAAAACTAATGTTAGACGTACCTGAAAAACCTGAAAAGCATAGTTTATTTTATTAGTATCTTTGCTCGATAGTATTTATTTTTACTCTATGAAATTTACTCTTTATTTACTTTAGTATTTACTCTATGAAACATTAATGACGTTACATTACAGTATAACTGAAAGCTCCCAATTTCAACATTTATTAGGCTTTAAAAAACAACTTTTAATTTAAGTGAACTTAAAAAAATCTTTACATAAACCCAAAATAATAAATGTTATATTTACCCATGGCCTTCCCTGTTATACAGAAATGTAATAGTTATCAAACCTTCCTTAACTGCATAAATAATAAATGAAATATAGATGAATCATCATTAAAGCTACAATTTTCTCTGTTCCCGTTGTTCTTTGATGAACATTAATGACAGGCATCTTCAGTGCTCCTGTCACTTTAAGAACAACCGCGGATCTCACGCGCGGTCCCGCGCATCTCATTTCCTCACAACTCTTTAAAGTTCATTTAAGACGTTATTTAACTAATTTAAGACTCTAATATGAGAATAATATAAATCCTCTGTGTTATTGTTTATTCAAGAGCAAAAGAGAACTCGATGTGAGCAGGAAACTGACGCGAGTCTATCTATGCGTCGAGTGTGTGTGTGTGTGTGTGTGTGTGTGTGTGTGTGTGTGTGTGTCAGTGTCCCTTGATTAGCTGACATGAGACGCATCCACACAGATAGGACACTGACAGACACACACACACACACACACACACACACACACACACACACACACACACACACACACACACACACACACACACACACACAGCATACCGCAGCATAGCCATACAGTTTAAGTTCACCCACACTTTATATTAATAAAAAGGTTTACAGTGCAAATACTGTTGTTGCATATACTGTGCATAAAATTTGAAAACATTTGCAAAAAACACCACTGTATCATTAAATTTTTTTTTTAAACCTTTAAGTAACCATTTTTTAAACATCTATAAACATTACATTTACATAGATAGACGGACCAGATATTCCTAACACTTTGGGAATACTTAAGGGTTACTAGTTGTTTTGTAAACTGTCTATAAACATTATCTGGATGGTTATTGTAAAGTTGCAACCGATGACTATAATACCTTGTTAAATAGTTAATAAACAGTACCAGTAAAACATGTAAACAGTAACTTACCAGTCAAACATGTGGGTTGTCCTGATACTGTACTTCAAAATGTAATAGTGTAAAAATTGCATAGCATAAATAATAGTTAGTATAGCATGCTATGCCACTTTCATCAAAACATATTACAAAGCTATAGCAATCTCATGTCATTCCGTCTGTTCGAAAAAAAAGTTGCACTAACTGTTCGTTACAAGCAGCATTTGCCGTCAGGCAGGTAACGATAGCTAACATAAACATATTTTTGCTAGCCTACCTGCTGCAAACTTACACTTTTTTTGTACAAGACAAGTAGAGCTATTTTATCCAGTGTAATTTATCACATACCACTATCTTGTTTTTTCTTATCCTCCTCTTCCTTTCTCTTTTTTCTTTTCTGGCTTCCTGAAGCATAAAATTCCGCTTCAAATCCGAAGATTTTGTATTTTGCCGCAGCAGAGATCGCGTTGTTGGCTGGCTGCTGTCAGCGACTTCTGAGAGGGGCCCCTTAAGGGGGATCCCGATAACAGTGTCATTGCACTTTACTGCATTGACTATCAATGGGGCGCTCACACAGTTTGTCGTTTCATTTTATTCTTAACCTGTCGCTGTCTTGGTGCCCCAGGCCAGCTCGAGGCCCCAAGCAATTGCTTGGTTTGCCTGCCTTGTCGCGACGGGCCTGCGCACACACACACACACACACACACACACACACACACACACACACACACACACACACACACACACACACACACACACACACACACACACACACACACACAGACAGGACACTGACACACACACACACACACACACACACACACACACACACACACACACAGGACATTGGCATACAGCGTGTTCTCTTGTGTCTTGTCGCGCTTGGAAGCATTTACATGAATAGGAGCGTGATCATGTAACGCTAAGCAAAAATGGATATAAAAACGGACGCTGCGTTATTTGCGTTAAATATTTTTAATGCGTTAAGCTTCCGTTTCACGTTGACCGAGTTTGGTGGAGATTGAATAAATCGCCTACGAGGAGAACGTAAAAACTCAGAAACTGAATTATACAAATATTCACGTTCAAACAAACTTTCTGTGAAAAAAGACACTTATAAACAGACACTTGTAGAAAATAATGTGAATTTTTTTTTTTTATATAAATTTGAACTATGTCATTAAATAATGAATTTAAAGACAAATGTGTCAAAAGTGATCTTTGCAAACACAGCACATGACCTTCTGTAAAGCACATGTATAGAAAACACACTCACACTCTGTTTTAAAAAAGAGTTCTGTCTGAATGAGTACATGAAATCACGGCTGTCAGGTGAAAAGAATTGTAACTCAAATGTCCTGTTGGTCGGAGCTAATGACTGTAAATTAGAAAGTTGTCCGGCTCGATGAGGTCAATATATCTACTGAGTTTGGTGATTGTAGATGAAACGAAGCCCTTCACTTTTGTCAAAAGGTGGCGCTAGAGAGCCCCTCATCCCCGCCCGTTTCTGAGGCTTTGCCCATGTGTACTGACTAACATCTCTGATGTGTGTGTTGAGTTTCAAGCAGTTTCAAGCAATTTCAAGCATGCTAAGAGCCTCAGAACAGCCAAAAGATTATTAAACTTTGACACGTTGCCATGGCAACAGTATTTGAAATTTCAGGAATCCATTTCATACGTCTCTATCTGTCATGTTTTCACATTATACTGATGAAGTTTGAAATAAATCGAATGAAAATAAGATGGTGATTCAAAGCATTTTTGAAAGTGACACACTTCCTGCTGCCAGTTGGTGGCGCTATAACTTTGACTCACAAAAGTCATATCCATGTGATCGGCCTCTTACAACGAACACACAGCTGAAGTTTCATCCAAACCAGTCAATGTTTGCACAAGTTAAAACACACTTCCTGTTTCCCTTTTCTCGCCATAAATTCGTTGCATCGCCACGGCCAGACTTTTCGAGATATCAAAAATCTGCTCGCAATTTAGCATCCTGGATATGTTCACTTAATGCTGACCGAGTTTGGCAATGATCGAAACAATGGCCTCGGAGGAGTATATTAAATTCCAGAGCATGCGTTTTCCGAACAACCCATAATAGCTCACTTCCTGTAGGGCTGACGCATAACTTAGAGCACGAAAGTTGTTCGGCCCGATGAGGTCTATATGTGTACCAAGTTTCAAACATGTACGTGCAAGTGTGTTTGATATATGGACCAAGTTTTCAGACCCCACTTTAGGGGGCGCTGTCGAGCCCCCCTGCCACGCCCGGGTACCAGCTTCAGCCCGGCTCTGATGGCCGCGCATTCCGACGCCTGTGCGAAGTTTCAAGAGTTTTCGAGCATGTTAAGTGCCCCAAAAGTACCCGAGAAGTCGAAAAAAAAAAAAAAAAAAAAAAAAAAAACAAAGAACGAGCAGCGATGACGGGCCCAAGCCGGTGGCACCGCCACCCCGGTGGCATCAGCTTAACTGTGCACGGCAGGCAATAGGCATTTAAAATGGGAAAACATAAAAGGACTATGTCAAAGTCATCTGAATTCACCACATTAACTGCAGCAGTTGGTGCTGCTATGACCACAAACCACAACAGCCACATCTATGAGATCAATTAAATTTATATGAATTTCATGTCAGATTATGTCAAAGGTCAAATTGGAATGAGTTCAGAATACCATTCGAATGCTGATGTTGTTTTATTCTAACACTTCTCTTCATGTGTTTTTGAGCTACCTTAGCTACCGTTTGTGCACCAATCTTATGCACCATAAAACATGCTTTCATTTCAATATGGGTGGTCCAATAAATTTCTTTTAATAAAAAATGTATAAATGGAGCCAAATCACAGAAACTGCAAAGATGATTTTAATATCAGTGTCAGGTAAGAGTAAGATGCGTGTCTACATTTTATGGAAGTTTATTATAAATAGCCACTTTTATAAAATCATGTGAAATTTATGTTTTAATACATTTATATTATATCAGTAAATAATTAATTTAAAGACATGTGCATCATACGTGATCTTGGCAAACACATCACATGACGTTTTTATTTCAAGTGATAGTTATTTGTGATAGCCTATATGAAAGGGTTAAATTATGATCAAGAGAGAAAGTCACACACACACACACACACACACACACACACACACACACACACACACACACACACACACACACACACACACACACACACACACACACACACACACACACACACACACACACACACACACAAACACAATGATAGAGTGAGAGTGAGGGGGAGGGTAAGGACTGAGAGAAAGGCACACACACAAACTCACAGGGTGAGAGAGAGACCCCCCCCCCCCACACACACACACACAGATAGAGAGGGGGAAGGGGAAAGACAGGCAGATGGCATTCCATAGACTTAATGGTTTGTATACTGTACATTCTATCCCCCTACACTACCCCTAAGCCTACATATCGCACACACACACACACACATACACACACACACACACACACACACACACACACACACACTACCCCTAAACCTACCATCACAGAAAACATTCTGCATTTTTACATTTTTATTAAAAAATTGTTTAATATGCTGTTAAAGCTATTTTGATTTACGGGGACACATGAAATGTCTTCATAAACCATGATTATGTTGTAATAAACACCCCTCCACCTATATATGTTATATATATATTATGTTATATATACCATGATTATATCCCAAAATAATAAATGTTATATTTACCCATGGCCTTCCCTGTTATACAGAAATGTAATAGTTATCAAACCTTCCTTAACTGCATAAATAATAAATGAAATATAGATGAATCATCATTAAAGCTACAATTTTCTCTATTCCCGTTGTTCTTTGATGAACATTAATGACAGGCATCATCAGTGCTCCTGTCACTTTAAGAACAACCGCGGATCTCACGCGCGGTCCCGCGCATCTCATTTCCTCACAACTCTTTAAAGTTCATTTAAGACGTTATTTAACTAATTTAAGACTCTAATATGAGAATACTCAAAATCCTCTGTGTTATTGTTTGTTCAAGAGCAAAAGAGAACTCGATGTGAGCAGGAAACTGACGCGAGTCTATCTATGCGTCGAGTGTGTGTGTGTGTGTGTGTGTGTGTCAGTGTCCCTTGATTAGCTGACATGAGACGCATCCACACAGATAGGACACTGACAGACACACACACACACACACACACACACACACACACACACACACACACACACACCGCAGCATAGCCATACAGTTTAAGTTCACCCACACTATATATTAATAAAAAGGTTTACAGTGCAAATACTGTTGTTGCAAATACTGTGCATACAATTTGAAAACATTTGCAAAAAACACCACTGTATCATTACATTTTTTTTTAAAACCTTTAAGTAACCATTTTTTAAACATCTATAAACATTACATTTACATAGATAGACGGACCAGATATTCCTAACACTTTGGGAATACTTTAGGGTTACTAGTTGTTTTGTAAACTGTCTATAAACATTATCTGGATGGTTATTGTAAAGTTGCAACCGATGACTATAATACCTTGTTAAATAGTTTAATAAACAGTACCAGTAAAACGTGGGCAGTACCAGTAAAACATGTAAACAGTACCAGTCAAACATGTGGGTTGTCCTGATACTGTACTTCAAAATGTAATAGTGTAAAAATTGCCACAGAATAAAGTAATTGTTCAAGATCTATTGGTAACTCATAAAAATAATGTCATATTTGCATAAACTGTCACTACCGTATATCCCGACACTAGCACATTAAGATAAGCTATGAAAAAAATCATGTTCCTCTGCCTCTTTCTGGTTAAATAATGTTTATAATAATTGTTAATATAGCATGCTATATTAACTATTCCAGGTTATTTATGCATAGCATAAATAATAGTTAGTATAGCATGCTATGCCACTTTCATCAAAACATATTACAAAGCTATAGCAATCTCATGTCATTCCGTCTGTTCGAAAAAAAAGTTGCACTAACTGTTCGTTACAAGCAGCATTTGCCGTCAGGCAGGTAACGATAGCTAACATAAACATATTTTTGCTAGCCTACCTGCTGCAAACTTACACTTTTTTGTACAAGACAAGTAGAGCTATTTTATCCAGTGTAATTTATCACATACCACTATCTTGTTTTTTCTTATCCTCCTCTTCCTTTCTCTTTTTTCTTTTCTGGCTTCCTGAAGCATAAAATTCCGCTTCAAATCCGAAGATTTTGTATTTTGCCGCAGCAGAGATCGCGTTGTTGGCTGGCTGCTGTCAGCGACTTCTGAGAGGGGCCCCTTAAGGGGGATCCCGATAACAGTGTCATTGCACTTTACTGCATTGACTATCAATGGGGCGCTCACACAGTTTGTCGTTTCATTTTATTCTTAACCTGTCGCTGTCTTGGTGCCCCAGGCCAGCTCGAGGCCCCAAGCAATTGCTTGGTTTGCCTGCCTTGTCGCGACGGGCCTACACACACACACACACACACACACACACACACACACACACACACACACACACACACACACACACACACACACACACACACACACACACACACACACACACACACACACACACACACACACACACACACACACACACACACACACACACACACACACACACACACACACACACACACACACACACACACACACACACACACACACACACACACAGACAGGACACTGACACACACACACACACACACACACACACACAGGACATTGGCATACAGCGTGTTCTCTTGTGTCTTGTCGCGCTTGGAAGCATTTACATGAATAGGAGCGTGATCATGTAACGCTAAGCAAAAATGGATATAAAAACGGACGCTGAGTTATTTGCGTTAAATATTTTTAATGCGTTAAGCTTCCGTTTCACGTTGACCGAGTTTGGTGGAGATTGAATAAATCGCCTACGAGGAGAACGTAAAAACTCAGAAACTGAATTATACAAATATTCACGTTCAAACAAACTTTCTGTGAAAAAAGACACTTATAAACAGACACTTGTAGAAAATAATGTGAATTTTTTTTTTTATATAAATTTGAACTATGTCAGTAAATAATGAATTTAAAGACAAATGTGTCAAAAGTGATCTTTGCAAACACAGCACATGACCTTCTGTAAAGCACATGTATAGAAAACACACTCACACTCTGTTTTAAAAAAGAGTTCTGTCTGAATGAGTACATGAAATCACGGCTGTCAGGTGAAAAGAATTGTAACTCAAATGTCATTTAGAAAATTAGTCCTGTAGTGATATAGTGTCATAGTTCATGTCCACATTAACCACTACGTTGTAATATCAGTGTAATACCCATGTCATCATACACATTTGTGTCCTCATGAATCACATTAACAAGCACACATACAGAGAAAGGGAGTTTCAAAAATAATACAACACTGCCACCTTGTGGTGATAGAGGGGAGGGCACACAAACATCCAAAAACATTATTAAACTTTGACATGTTGCCATGGCAACATTTTTTGAAATATTAGGAATCCATTCATATGTCTCTATCTGTCATGTTTTCACATTATACTGATGAAGTTTGAAGTCAATCAGGTGAAAATAAGATGGGGATTCAAAGCATTTTTGAAAGTGACACACTTCCTGCTGCCAGTTGGTGGCGCTTTAACTTTGACTCACAAAAGTCATATCCATGTGATCGGCCTCTTACAACGAACACACAGCTGAAGTTTCATCCAAATCATTCAATGTTTGCACAAGTTATTACACACTTCCTGTTTCCCTTTTCTCGCCATAAATTCGTTGCTTCGCCACGGCCAAACCGTTTGAGTTATCAAAAATCCGCTCGCAATTTAGCATCCTCTGTGTCTTGACTTCATGCTGACCGAGTTTGGCACTGATTGAAACAATGGCCTCGGAGGAGTATATTAAATTCCAGAGCATGTGTTTTCAGAACAACCCATATTAGCTCACTTCCTGTTGGGCTGACACGTAACTTAGAGCACGAAAGTTGTTTGGCCCAATGAGGTCTATATGTGTACCGAGTTTCTTACATGTACGTGCAAGTGTGTTTGATATATAGACCAAGTTTTCAGACCCCACTTTAGGGGGCGCTGTCGAGTCCCCCTGCCACGCCCGGGTACCAGCTTCAGCCCGGCTCTGATGGCCGCGCATTCCGATGTGTGTGCTAAGTTTCAAGAGTTTTTGAGCATGGTAAGAGCCCCAAAAGTGCCCGAGAAGTCGATAAAATAATAATAATAATAATAATTAAAGCTGCGAGCAGCGATGACGGGCCCAAGCCGGTGGCACCGCCACGCCGGTGGCATCAGCTTAACTGTGCACGGCAGGCAATATGCATTTAAACAGGAGAATATTTTAGAATCGCTCGAATGTGCCAAATTTACCGCAGCAACTGGTGCCACTATCACCACAAGCCACACCCATGATGTAATTTAAATTTAGATTAATTTTAATATCATAGGATAAAATAGATAAAAGTTATATTTTCCTGCTCAAAATTTTGTAAGTCCAGAAGGCCAGTATTTAATTCAAGGTGTTTGTAGTTCTTTTTTACTTATTCACACTAAAGTAGGGATGAAACGGTATGGAAATTTAACATCACGATTATAGTGACCCAAATTATCACGGTTATCAATATTATCACGGTTTTGTTCAAACAAGATGAAAGTGTTCAAAAAGAACAGATGCACACACTTAAAACATTTCAACAAGTTTTATATTTGAAATTAAACAAACAACAAATAACTAAAGCAGCTCTAAGCACTTTTTTAAGCTAGATTCTGTGGAATTTCTTTACTTAATGGCCGTCGTCAATAGCAACGCATAACGCATAAATAATAATAATTTGTCGTAAATATAATCTCTAATATTATCTCTGTAAATATATTCTCAAGAAATATTCTCATCAGTGTTCAGCTATGATGCATTTAAATCTAGCATATTTTGTGTTAGAGCCCAAACAGTATCCTAGAGAAATAATGCATATCCATATTTCCATATGATTTGACAGTTTATTTTATTAAATATCAAAATGTGTGCATCATACCTGACACCTAGATGATCACTTTACAGTCAGTTTTATGACTGTCATTCTCTTTAAATGCTAGTGAAGTTTGGTAACGTTATACACGTTTCAATGTTGTATGTAACTTTGCAGACGGTCCCTAACTTCGCCAGCGTTATGCCAGTCATATCAGATGCGCTGTGGTTCTGCTGTGTTTTTTTAAACCATTTTACCTAAATCACCAAAATAATAAATGTTATATTTACCCATGGCCTTCCCTGTTATACAGAAATGTAATAGTTATCAAACCTTCCTTAACTGCATAAATAATAAATGAAATATAGATGAATCATCATTAAAGCTACAATTTTCTCTGTTGCCGTTGTTCTTTGATGAACATTAATGACAGGCATCATCAGTGCTCCTGTCACTTTAAGAACAACCGCGGATCTCACGCGCGGTCCCGCGCATCTCATTTCCTCACAACTCTTTAAGTTCATTTAAGACGTTATTTAACTAATTTAAGACTCGAATATGAGAATACTCACAATCCTCTGTGTTATGGTTTGTTCAAGAGCAAAAGAGAACTCGATGTGAGCAGGAAACTGACGCGAGTCTATCTATGCGTCGAGTGTGTGTGTGTGTGTGTGTGTGTGTCAGTGTCCCTTGATTAGCTGACATGAGACGCATCCACACAGATAGGACACTGACACACACACACACACACACACACACACACACACACACACACACACACACACACACACACACACACACACACACACACACACACACACACACACACACAGCATACCGCAGCATAGCCATACAGTTTAAGTTCACCCACACTTTATATTAATAAAAAGGTTTACAGTGCAAATACTGTTGTTGCATATACTGTGCATAAAATTTGAAAACATTTGCAAAAAACACCACTGTATCATTAATTTTTTTTTTAAACCTTTAAGTAACCATTTTTTAAACATCTATAAACATTACTTTTACATAGATAGACGGACCAGATATTCCTAACACTTTGGGAATACTTAAGGGTTACTAGTTGTTTTGTAAACTGTCTATAAACATTATCTGGATGGTTATTATAAAGTTGCAACCGATGACTATAATACCTTGTTAAATAGTTAATAAACAGTACCAGTAAAACGTGGGCAGTACCAGTAAAACATGTAAACAGTACCAGTCAAACATGTGGGTTGTCCTGATACTGTACTTCAAAATGTAATAGTGTAAAAATTGCCACAGAATAAAGTAATTGTTCAAGATCTATTGGTAACTCATAAAAATAATGTCATATTTGCATAAACTGTCACTACCGTATATATCCCGACACTAGCACGTTAAGATAAGCTATGAAAAAAATCATGTTCCTCTGCCTCTTTCTGGTTAAATAATGTTTATAATAATTGTTAATATAGCAAGCTATATTAACTATTCCAGGTTATTTATGCATAGCATAAATAATAGTTAGTAGAGCATGCTATGCCACTTTCATCAAAACCTATTACAAAGCTATAGCAATCTCATGTCATTCCGTCTGTTCGAAAAAAAAGTTGCACTAACTGTTCGTTACAAGCAGCATTTGCCGTCAGGCAGGTAACGATAGCTAACATAAACATATTTTTGCTAGCCTACCTGCTGCAAACTTACACTTTTTTTGTACAAGACAAGTAGAGCTATTTTATCCAGTGTAATTTATCACATACCACTATCTTGTTTTTTCTTATCCTCCTCTTCCTTTCTGTTTTTTCTTTTCTGGCTTCCTGAAGCATAAAATTCCGCTTAAAATCCGAAGATTTTGTATTTTGCCGCAGCAGAGATCGCGTGGTTGGCTGGCTGCTGTCAGCGACTTCTGAGAGGGGCCCCTTAAGGGGGATCCCGATAACAGTGTCATTGCACTTTACTGCATTGACTATCAATGGGGCGCTCACACAGTTTGTCGTTTCATTTTATTCTTAACCTGTCGCTGTCTTGGGGCCCCAGGCCAGCTCGGGGCCCCAAGCAATTGCTTGGTTTGCCTGCCTTGTCGCGACGGGCCTGCACACACACACACACACACACACACACACACACACACACACACACACACACACACACACACACACACACACACACACACACACACACACACACACACACACACACACACACACACACACACACACACACACACACACACACACACAGAAAGAGAGTTTAAAAAATAACACAACACTGCCACCCTTTAGTGAGGGGAGGGCAGACAGAGAATAAATATTCAGAAGAAATATATTAAATAAAATAAATATATTGATCTGAAAAATAGTATGACACACACACACACACACACACACACACACACACACACACACACACACACACACACACACACACACACACACACACACACACACACACAGAAAGAGAGTTTAAAAAATAACACAACACTGCCACCCTTTAGTGAGGGGAGGGCAGACAGAGAATAAATATTCAGAAGAAATATATTAAATAAAATAAATATATTGATCTGAAAAATAGTATGATTATTTTAAAGCTATTTGGTTACATTTTAATAAAACATTGTTTTAGTATGTTTTTAAACACACACACATACACGTTGTAATACCAGTGTAATACCCATGTCATTATACAAATTTGTGTCCTCATAAATCACATAAACGAGAGAGAGAAACAAGTTTTTTTTTTATCCTGCTTCAAAACTAATACAATGCTGCCATCTTGTGTTCATTGAGGGGAGAGCAGCACAGACAGATACAGAATTGATTATTTAAAAAAATATTTAAAATAAATATATATATTCATCTGAAAAATAGTATAGTCATTTTAAATTAATCTAAGTTCAATTACCAAACATACAATCTTAATTTAATTTAAATCAAAATATTATTTTACAAGATATGAGACAATTTCTGTTCCCCTTTTTTTGTCCTTATTTAATCCCTCGCCATGGCAACACCGTTTGAGATATCCAATATTCGTTCGCATTTTAGCATCTTCCGTATCTTTGTTTCATGTTGACCGAGTTTGGTGGAGATTGAATAAATCGCCTACGAGGAGAACGTAAAAACTCAGACCCTGAATTACATAAATATTCACCTTAAAACCAAAATATCTGACTTCCTGTTGGTCGGAGCTAATGACTGTAAATTAGAAAGTTGTCCGGCTCGAAGAGAACAATATATGTACCGAGTTTGGTGACTGAAGATAAAACTAACCCCCCCACTTTTGTCAAAAGGTGGCGCTAGAGAGGCCCTCATCCCCGCCCATTTCTGATGCTTTGCCAATGTGTACTGACTGACATCTCTGATGTGTGTGTTGAGTTTCAAGCAGTTTCAAGCAATTTCAAGCATGCTAAGAGCCTCAAAACAGCCAAAAGATTATTAAACTTTGACACGTTGCCATGGCAACAGTATTTGAAATTTCAGGAATCCATTTCATACGTCTCTATCTGTCATGTTTTCACATTATACTGATGAAGTTTGAAGTAAATGGGGTGAAAATAAGATGGTGATTCAAAGCATTTTTGAAAGTGACACACTTCCTGCTGCCAGTTGGTGGCGCTATAACTTTGACTCACAAAAGTCATATCCATGTGATCGGCCTCTTACAACGAACACACAGCTGAAGTTTCATCCAAATCAGTCAATGTTTGCTGACGTTATAACACACTTCCTGTTTCCCTTTTCTCGCCATAAATTCGTTGCTTCGCCACGGCCAAACCATTTGAGATATCAAAAATCCGCTCGCAATTTAGCATCCTGGATATGTTCACTTCATGCTGACCGAGTTTGGCAATGATCGAAACAATGGCCTCGGAGGAGTATATTAAATTCCAGAGCATGGGTTTTCCGAACAACCCATAATAGCTCACTTCCTGTTGGGCTGACGCATAACTATGAGCACGAAAGTTGTTTGGCCCGATGAGGTCTATATGTGTACCGAGTTTCATACATGTACGTGCAAGTGTGTTTGATACATGGACCAAGTTTCTAAGTGTGTTCTAGGGGGCGCTGTCGAGTCCCCCTGCCACGCCCGGGTACCAGCTTCAGCCCGGCTCTGATGGCCGCGCATTCCGACGCCTGTGCGAAGTTTCAAGAGTTTTCGAGCATGTTAAGTGCCCCAAAAGTACCCGAGAAGTCGAAAAAAAAAATAAAAAAAAAAAAAAAAAAAAAAACAAAGAATAATCTGAGGAAGAACAATAGGGCTCTGCGCCCTTTCAGGGCTTGGGCCCTAATAAGAAACAGAGGAAGAACAATAGGGCTCTGCGCCCTTTGGGCTTGGGCCCTAATAATTAAAGCTGCGAGCAGCGATGACGGGCCCAAGCCGGTGGCACCGCCACGCCGGTGGCATCAGCTTAACTGTGCACGGCAGGCAATATGCATTTAAACAGGAGAATATTTTAGAATCGCTCGAATATGCCACATTTACCGCAGCAACTGGTGCCACTATCACCACAAGCCACACCCATGATGTAATTTAAATCTAGATTAATTTTAATATCATAGGATAAAATAAATAAAAGTTATATTTTCCTGCTCAAAATTTTGTAAGTCCAGAAGGCCAGTATTTAATTCAAGGTGTTTGTAGTTCTTTTTTACTTATTCACACTAAAGTAGGGATGAAACGGTATGGAAATTTAACATCACGATTATAGTGACCCAAATTATCACGGTTATCAATATTATCACGGTTTTGTTCAAACAAGATGAAAGTGTTCAAAAAGAACAGATGCACACACTTAAAACATTTCAACAAGTTTTATATTTGAAATTAAACAAACAACAAATAACTAAAGCAGCTCTATGCACTTTTTAAAGCTAGATTCTGTGGGATTTATTTACTTAATGGCCGTCGTCAATAGCAACGCATAATGCACAAATAATAATAATTTGTCGTAAATATAATCTCTAATATTATCTCTGTAAATATATTCTCAATAAATATTCTCATCAGTGTTCAGCTATGATGCATTTAAATCAAGCATATTTTGTGTTAGAGCCCAAACAGTATCCAAGTGAAATAATGCATATCCATATTTCCATATGATTTGACAGTTTATTTTATTAAATATCAAAATGTGTGCATCATACCTGACACCTAGATGAACACTTTACAGTCAGTTTTATGACTGTCATTCTCTTTAAATGCTAGTGAAGTTTGGTAACGTTATACACGTTTCAATGTTGTATGTAACTTTGCAGACGGTCCCTAACTTCGCCAGCGTTATGCCAGTCATATCAGATGCGCTGTGGTTCTGCTGTTTTTTTAAACCATTTTACCTAAATCACCAAAATAATAAATGTTATATTTACCCATGGCCTTCCCTGTTATACAGAAATGTAATAGTTATCAAACCTTCCTTAACTGCATAAATAATAAATGAAATATAGATGAATCATCATTAAAGCTACAATTTTCTCTGTTCCCGTTGTTCTTTGATGAACATTAATGACAGGCATCATCAGTGCTCCTGTCACTTTAAGAACAGCCGTGGATCTCACGCGCTGTCCCGCGCATCTCATTTCCTCACAACTCTTTAAGTTCATTTAAGACGTTATTTAACTAATTTAAGACTCGAATATGAAAATACTCACAATCCTCTGTGTTATTGTTTGTTCAAGAGCAAAAGAGAACTCGATGTGAGCAGGAAACTGACGCGAGTCTATCTATGCGTCGAGTGTGTGTGTGTGTGTGTGTGTGTGTGTGTGTGTGTGTGTCAGTGTCCCTTGATTAGCTGACATGAGACGCATCCACACAGATAGGACACTGACACACACACACACACACACACACACACACACACACACACACACACACACACACACACACACACACACCGCAGCATAGCCATACAGTTTAAGTTCACCTACACTTTATATTAATAAAAAGGTTTACAGTGCAAATACTGTTGTTGCATATACTGTGCATAAAATTTGAAAACATTTGCAAAAAACACCACTGTATCATTAAATTTTTTTTAAACCTTTAAGTAACCATTTTTTAAACATCTATAAACATTACTTTTACATAGATAGACGGACCAGATATTCCTAACACTTTGGGAATACTTAAGGGTTACTAGTTGTTTTGTAAACTGTCTATAAACATTATCTGGATGGTTATTGTAAAGTTGCAACCGATGACTATAATACCTTGTTAAATAGTTTAATAAACAGTACCAGTAAAACGTGGGCAGTACCAGTAAAACATGTGAACAGTACCAGTCAAACATGTGGGTTGTCCTGATACTGTACTTCAAAATGTAACATTTGTAAAAATTGCCACAGAATAAAGTAATTGTTCAAGATCTATTGGTAACTCATAAAAATAATGTCATATTTGCATAAACTGTCACTACCGTATATATCCCGACACTAGCACATTAAGATAAGCTATGAAAAAAATCATGTTCCTCTGCCTCTTTCTGGTTAAATAATGTTTATAATAATTGTTAATATAGCATGCTATATTAACTATTCCAGGTTATTTATGCATAGCATAAATAATAGTTAGTAGAGCATGCTATGCCACTTTCATCAAAACCTATTACAAAGCTATAGCAATCTCATGTAATTTCGTCTTTTCGAAAAAAAAGTTGCTCTAACTGTTCGTTACAAGCAGCATTTGCCGTCAGGCAGGTAACGATAGCTAACATAAACATATTTTTGCTAGCCTACCTGCTGCAAACTTACACTTTTTTTGTACAAGACAAGTAGAGCTATTTTATCCAGTGTAATTTATCACATACCACTATCTTGTTTTTTCTTATCCTCCTCTTCCTTTCTCTATTTTCTTTTCTGGCTTCCTGAAGCATAAAATTCCGCTTCAAATCCGAAGATTTTGTATTTTGCCGCAGCAGAGATCGCGTGGTTGGCTGACTGCTGTCAGCGACTTCTGAAAGGGGCCCCTTAAGGGGGATCCCGATAACAGTGTCATTGCACTTTACTGCATTGACTATCAATGGGGCGCTCACACAGTTTGTCGTTTCATTTTATTCTTAACCTGTCGCTGTCTTGGGGCCCCAGGCCAGCTCGAGGCCCCAAGCAATTGCTTGGTTTGCCTGCCTTGTCGCGACGGGCCTGCACACACACACACACACACACACACACACACACACACACACACACACACACACACACACACACACACACACACACACACACACACACACACACACACACACACACACACACACACACACACACACACACACACACACACACACACACAGAAAGAGAGTTTAAAAAATAACACAACACTGCCACCCTTTAGTGAGGGGAGGGCAGACAGAGAATAAATATTCAGAAGAAATATATTAAATAAAATAAATATATTGATCTGAAAAATAGTATGATTATTTTAAAGCTATTTGGTTACATTTTAATAAAACATTGTTTTAGTATGTTTTTAAACACACACACATACACGTTGTAATACCAGTGTAATACCCATGTCATTATACAAATTTGTGTCCTCATAAATCACAAACAAGAGAGAGAGAGAGAGAGAGAGAGAGAGAGAAACAAGTTTTTTTTTATCCTGCTTCAAAACTAATACAATGCTGCCATCTTGTGTTCATTGAGGGGAGAGCAGCAGACACAGAGAATTTCTGTTCCCCTTTTTTGTCCTTATTTAATCCCTTGCCATGGAAACACCGTTTGAGATATCCAATATCCGTTCACATTTTAGCATCTTCAGTATCTTTGTTTCATGTTGACCGAGTTTGGTGGAGATTGAATAAATCGCCTACAAGGAGAACGTAAAAACTCAGACCCCGATTTAACCAAAAATTTACCTTCAAACCAAAATATCTGACTTCCTGTTGGTCGGAGCTAATGACTGTAAATTAGAAAGTTGTCCGGCTCGATGAGGTCAATATATATACTGAGTTTGGTGATTGTAGATGAAACGAAGCCCTTCACTTTTGTCAAAAGGTGGCGCTAGAGAGCCCCTCATCCCCGCCCGTTTCTGAGGCTTTGCCCATGTGTACTGACTAACATCTCTGATGTGTGTGTTGAGTTTCAAGCAGTTTCAAGCAATTTCAAGCATGCTAAGAGCCTCAGAACAGCCAAAAGATTATTAAACTTTGACACGTTGCCATGGCAACAGTATTTGAAATTTCAGGAATCCATTTCATACGTCTCTATCTGTCATGTTTTCACATTATACTGATGAAGTTTGAAGTAAATGGGGTGAAAATAAGATGGTGATTCAAAGCATTTTTGAAAGTGACACACTTCCTGCTGCCAGTTGGTGGCGCTATAACTTTGACTCACAAAAGTCATATCCATGTGATCGGCCTCTTACAACGAACACACAGCTGAAGTTTCATCCAAATCAGTCAATGTTTGCTGACGTTATAACACACTTCCTGTTTCCCTTTTCTCGCCATAAATTCGTTGCTTCGCCACGGCCAAACCGTTTGAGATATCAAAAATCCGCTCGCAATTTAGCATCCTGGATATGTTCTCCTCATGCTGACCGAGTTTGGCGATGATCGAAACAATGGCCTCGGAGGAGTATATTAAATTCCAGAGCATGGGTTTTCCGAACAACCGATTATAGCTCACTTCCTGTTGGGCTGACGCATAACTATGAGCACGAAAGTTGTTTGGCCCGATGAGGTCTATATGTGTACCGAGTTTCATACATGTACGTGCAAGTGTGTTTGATATATGGACCAAGTTTTCAGACCCCACTTAAGGGGGCGCTGTCGAGCCCCCCTGCCACGCCCGGGTACCAGCTTCAGCCCGGCTCTGATGGCCGCGCATTCCGATGCCTGTGCGAAGTTTCAAGAGTTTTCGAGCATGTTAAGTGCCCCAAAAGTACCCGAGAAGTCGAAAAACAAAAAAAAAAACAAAAAAAAAAAAAAAACAAAGAATAATCTGAGGAAGAACAATAGGGCTCTGCGCCCTTTCAGGGCTTGGGCCCTAATAATCCTAAGGAAAACAATAGGGCTCTGCGCCCTTTCAGGCTTGAGCCCTAATTAAAGCTGCGAGCAGCGATGACGGGCCCAAGCCGGTGGCACCGCCACCCCGGTGGCATCAGTTTAACTGTGCACGGCAGGCAATATGCATTTAAAATGGGAAAACATAAAAGGACTATGTCAAAGTCATCTGAATTCACCACATTAACTGCAGCAGTTGGTGCTGCTATGACCACAAACCACAACAGCCACATCTATGAGATCAATTAAATTTATATGAATTTCATGTCAGATTATGTCAAAGGTCAAATTGGAATGAGTTCAGAATACCATTCGAATGCTGATGTTGTTTTATTCTAACACTTCTCTTCATGTGTTTTTGAGCTACCTTAGCTACCGTTTGTGCACCAATCTTATGCACCATAAAACATGCTTTCATTTCAATATGGGTGGTCCAATAAATTTCTTTTAATAAAAAATGTATAAATGGAGCCAAATCACAGAAACTGCAAAGATGATTTTAATATCAGTGTCAGGTAAGAGTAAGATGCGTGTCTACATTTTATGGAAGTTTATTATAAATAGCCACTTTTATAAAATCATGTGAAATTTATGTTTTAATACATTTATATTATATCAGTAAATAATTAATTAAAAGACATGTGCATCATACGTGATCTTGGCAAACACATCACATGACGTTTTTATTTCAAGTGATAGTTATTTGTGATAGCCTATATGAAAGGGTTAAATTATGATCAAGAGAGAAAGTCACACACACACACACACACACACACACACACACACACACACACACACACAAACACAATGATAGAGTGAGAGTGAGGGGGAGGGTAAGGACTGAGAGAAAGGCACACACACAAACTCACAGGGTGAGAGAGAGACCCCCACACACACACACACACACACACACACACACACACACAGATAGAGAGGGGGAAGGGGAAAGACAGGCAGATGGCATTCCATAGACTTAATGGTTTGTATACTGTACAAACTGTACATTCTATCCCCCTACACTACCCCTAAGCCTACATATCGCACACACACACACACACACACACACACACACACACACACACACACACACACACACACACACACACACACACACACACACACACACACACACACACACACACACACACACACACACACACACACACACACACACACACACACACACTACCCCTAAACCTACCATCACAGAAAACATTCTGCATTTTTACATTTTTATTAAAAAATTGTTTAATATGCTGTTAAAGCTATTTTGATTTACGGGGACACATGAAATGTCTTCATAAACCATGATTATGTTGTAATAAACACCCCTCCACCTATATATGTTATATATATATTATGTTATATATACCATGATTATATCCCAAAATAATAAATGTTATATTTACCCATGGCCTTCCCTGTTATACAGAAATGTAATAGTTATCAAACCTTCCTTAACTGCATAAATAATAAATGAAATATAGATGAATCATCATTAAAGCTACAATTTTCTCTGTTGCCGTTGTTCTTTGATGAACATTAATGACAGGCATCATCAGTGCTCCTGTCACTTTAAGAACAACCGCGGATCTCACGCGCGGTCCCGCGCATCTCATTTCCTCACAACTCTTTAAAGTTCATTTAAGACGTTATTTAACTAATTTAAGACTCTAATATGAGAATACTCAAAATCCTCTGTGTTATTGTTTGTTCAAGAGCAAAAGAGAACTCGATGTGAGCAGGAAACTGACGCGAGTCTATCTATGCGTCGAGTGTGTGTGTGTGTGTGTGTGTGTGTGTGTGTGTGTCAGTGTCCCTTGATTAGCTGACATGAGACGCATCCACACAGATAGGACACTGACAGACACACACACACACACACACACACACACACACACACACACACACACACACACACACACACACACACACACACACACACACACACACACACAGCATACCGCAGCATAGCCATACAGTTTAAGTTCACCCACACTTTATATTAATAAAAAGGTTTACAGTGCAAATACTGTTGTTGCAAATACTGTGCATAAAATTTGAAAACATTTGCAAAAAACACCACTGTATCATTAAATTTTTTTTAAACCTTTAAGTAACCATTTTTTAAACATCTATAAACATTACATTTACATAGATAGACGGACCAGATATTCCTAACACTTTGGGAATACTTAAGGGTTACTAGTTGTTTTGTAAACTGTCTATAAACATTATCTGGATGGTTATTGTAAAGTTGCAACCGATGACTATAATACCTTGTTAAATAGTTAATAAACAGTACCAGTAAAACATGTGAACAGTACCAGTAAAACATGTGGGTTGTCCTGATACTGTACTTCAAAATGTAATAGTGTAAAAATTGCCACAGAATAAAGTAATTGTTCAAGATCTATTGGTAACTCATAAAAATAATGTCATATTTGCATAAACTGTCACTACCGTATATATCCCGACACTAGCACATTAAGATAAGCTATGAAAAAAATCATGTTCCTCTGCCTCTTTCTGGTTAAATAATGTTTATAATAATTGTTAATATAGCAAGCTATATTAACTATTCCAGGTTATTTATGCATAGCATAAATAATAGTTAGTAGAGCATGCTATGCCACTTTCATCAAAACATATTACAAAGCTATAGCAATCTCATGTCATTCCGTCTGTTCGAAAAAAAAGTTGCACTAACTGTTCGTTACAAGCAGCATTTGCCGTCAGGCAGGTAACGATAGCTAACATAAACATATTTTTGCTAGCCTACCTGCTGCAAACTTACACTTTTTTTGTACAAGACAAGTAGAGCTATTTTATCCAGTGTAATTTATCACATACCACTATCTTGTTTTTTCTTATCCTCCTCTTCCTTTCTCTTTTTTCTTTTCTGGCTTCCTGAAGCATAAAATTCCGCTTAAAATCCGAAGATTTTGTATTTTGCCGCAGCAGAGATCGCGTGGTTGGCTGGCTGCTGTCAGCGACTACTGAGAGGGGGCTTTTTAAGGGGGATCCCGATAACAGTGTCATTGCACTTTACTGCATTGACTATCAATGGGGCGCTCACACGGTTTGTCGTTTCATTTTATTCTTAACCTGTCGCTGTCTTGGGGCCCCAGGCCAGCTCGGGGCCCCAAGCAATTGCTTGGTTTGCCTGCCTTGTCGCGACGGGCCTGCACACACACACACACACACACACACACACACACACACACACACACACACACACACACACACACACACACACACACACACACACACACACACACACACACACACACACACACACACACACACACACACACACACACACACACACACACACACACACACACACACACACACACACACACAGAAAGAGAGTTTAAAAAATAACACAACACTGCCACCCTTTAGTGAGGGGAGGGCAGACAGAGAATAAATATTCAGAAGAAATATATTAAATAAAATAAATATATTGATCTGAAAAATAGTATGATTATTTTAAAGCTATTTGGTTACATTTTAATAAAACATTGTTTTAGTATGTTTTTAAACACACACACATACACGTTGTAATACCAGTGTAATACCCATGTCATTATACAAATTTGTGTCCTCATAAATCACATAAACAAGAGAGAGAGAGAGAGAGAGAGAGAGAGAGAAACAAGTTTTTTTTTTATCCTGCTTCAAAACTAATACAATGCTGCCATCTTGTGTTCATTGAGGGGAGAGCAGCACAGACAGATACAGAATTGATTATTTAAAAAAATATTTAAAATAAATATATATATTCATCTGAAAAATAGTATAGTCATTTTAAATTAATCTAAGTTCAATTACCAAACATACAATCTTAATTTAATTTAAATCAAAATATTATTTTACAAGATATGAGACAATTTCTGTTCCCCTTTTTTTGTCCTTATTTAATCCCTCGCCATGGCAACACCGTTTGAGATATCCAATATTCGTTCGCATTTTAGCATCTTCCGTATCTTTGTTTCATGTTGACCGAGTTTGGTGGAGATTGAATAAATCGCCTACGAGGAGAACGTAAAAACTCAGACCCTGAATTACATAAATATTCACCTTCAAACCAAAATATCTGACTTCCTGTTGGTCGGAGCTAATGACTGTAAATTAGAAAGTTGTCCGGCTCGAAGAGAACAATATATGTACCGAGTTTGGTGACTGAAGATAAAACTAACCCCCCCACTTTTGTCAAAAGGTGGCGCTAGAGAGGCCCTCATCCCCGCCCATTTCTGATGCTTTGCCAATGTGTACTGACTGACATCTCTGATGTGTGTGTTGAGTTTCAAGCAGTTTCAAGCAATTTCAAGCATGCTAAGAGTCTCAAAACAGCCAAAAGATTATTAAACTTTGACACGTTGCCATGGCAACAGTATTTGAAATTTCAGGAATCCATTTCATACGTCTCTATCTGTCATGTTTTCACAGTATACTGATGAAGTTTGAAGTAAATGGGGTGAAAATAAGATGGTGATTCAAAGCATTTTTGAAAGTGACACACTTCCTGCTGCCAGTTGGTGGCGCTATAACTTTGACTCACAAAAGTCATATCCATGTGATCGGCCTCTTACAACGAACACACAGCTGAAGTTTCATCCAAATCAGTCAATGTTTGCTGACGTTATAACACACTTCCTGTTTCCCTTTTCTCGCCATAAATTCGTTGCTTCGCCACGGCCAAACCATTTGAGATATCAAAAATCCGCTCGCAATTTAGCATCCTGGATATGTTCTCTTCATGCTGACCGAGTTTGGCAATGATCGAAACAATGGCCTCGGAGGAGTATATTAAATTCCAGAGCATGCGTTTTCCGAACAACCCATAATAGCTCACTTCCTGTAGGGCTGACGCATAACTTAGAGCACGAAAGTTGTTCGGCCTGATGAGGTCTATATGTGTACCGAGTTTCATACATGTACGTGCAAGTGTGTTTGATATATGGACCAAGTTTTCAGACCCCACTTTAGGGGGCGCTGTCGAGCCCCCCTGCCACGCCCGGGTACCAGCTTCAGCCCGGCTCTGATGGCCGCGCATTCCGACGCCTGTGCGAAGTTTCAAGAGTTTTCGAGCATGTTAAGTGCCCCAAAAGTACCCGAGAAGTCGAAAAAAAAAATAAAAAAAAAAAAAATAAAAAAAACAAAGAATAATCCTTAGGGGAACAATAGGGCTCTGCGCCCTTTGGGCTTGGGCCCTAATAATAATAATAAGAAACAAAGGAAGAACAATAGGGCTCTGCGCCCTTTGGGCTTGGGCCCTAATAATAATAATAATTAAAGCTGCGAGCAGCGATGACGGGCCCAAGCCGGTGGCACCGCCACGCCGGTGGCATCAGCTTAACTGTGCACGGCAGGCAATATGCATTTAAACAGGATAATTTTTTTAAATCGCTCGAATATGTCACATTTACCGCAGCAGCTGGTGCCACTATCACCACAAGCCACACCCATGATGTCATTTAAATGTAGATGATTTTTAATGTCATGGGATGAAATAGATCTCTTTCAAATATGTGAAAAGTTATCTTTTCCTGCTCAAAATGTTATAAGTCCAGAAGGCCAGTATTTAATTCAAGGTATTTGTATAGTTCTTTTTTTACTTATTCACAAGTGATAGTTATTTGTGATAGTCTATGATATGAAAGGGGTAAATTATCATCATCAAGAGAGAAAGGCACACACACAAACTCACAGGGTGAGAGAGAGACCCCACACACACACACACCCAGGGTGAGCCTGAGAGTGAGGGGGGAGGGGAAGGACTGAGAGAGAGGCACTCTGCACATTGAACAAGATTCACAAGATTTTAACAACAAAAATAAATAAAATCTAAATGGTGGGAGAAAGTTTTTTTTACTTCACTCTCCGAAAACATTATTTTGAATATATTTGAAATCACAGATGTTGGGTGATGAGAATTGTAACTCAAATATAATTTACAAAAACTAGTCCTGTCTGAATAGTGATATGTCAGTGAGATCAGCTCGGGGCGCGCACACCGTCTATGGGTGATGTCACGTATTTTGCGAAATGCGCAGTTAGGTGATGTGTCGCCCTCCACACGTTGCGAAACAGACTCCGAAATGGGGAAATGTAAATTTGCGGACTCCTGGTTGGAGTAGGATGAGTTTAAACAATGACCGCAGGGTTTTTCTATGGTTTTTCCTGCATAGCAGCCGCCTCCGTCACATTTCGTGCCACCTCCGTCTGTCGACAAAACTCAAGACAGGCAGTCACTTGCTCAGATTAGGCATGTCGTGGTAATTAAATAATCATCAGAAATATATATTGTCACATGATCTTTCAGCAATCATTATTAGTATTTTATGATTTGCTAGTACAAAGTCATCTAAAGCCATTCCATAGCTGAATGTCTTTCCTCCGCTGTAGCTGTCCATCATTCTCCGTTCAGCATTCAAACTGCGCGTCGTGTTTGGTTACAGTCAGTCAGCTGCTCGGTAAAGCTCACTCCAAGATGATATATTCCCGTTATAATACTTGATATGCAGATAAAATAATTTATCTTCCTGGAGTTTATCTAGCGGTTTCTGAACGATGTTGTGCTCCCTACCCGGGTGACAACACAAGGCATCACACGCACAATAACCGGAATTTAAAACTGTGAAGAAACCGACCGATATACATAGTAGACTAGGATTTGCGCGCTCAACGCTCATCGTCTCTTTATGCCGTGAACTTTTTAATGTGCACTCGCGCTGCACTGCGCCCTCTGACTCCATGTTGCTTTAAGCGCATCATTCTGCACCCGGGATGCGCATAAGCACATTGTGCCGCGCTCATATATATTTTCATAGTTTTGTGCACTTAAAGATGATTAAAAAAAATCTTGTTCTCACGTATCTATCATATATTTGTTGCCCCTTTACAGAGCTGCACATTACGTTTACAATAAACTATAAATCTTGAAATGTTATATTATTTGTGTAGGCCCATATAATTATTTACATTCATATATAAATTAAATATAAATTGTTTTTTTTATAAATGTATTTAATAAGAACACAAAGTAATTTGTACCTTTTCATTAACATTTTTAGATTTTATAAAATTAGTCCAGAGATGTTTTTTCAAGAATTACTTTTTGTAATTGCAAATTTTTTTAACTATCCACTCCCCTAATTTAATATATATTTTTGTTATAGCTTATGATTATATATTTTTATTTTATTGCTCAACAGTAGTTCTCATCGCCGATGAGGTCTTTAAATATTTTGAGAAGGTCTTAAAAAAGTCTTAAAAAGGTATTAAAATTTACTTCAGGATTCCTGCATATACCCTGCATATGCATCATACGTGATCTTGGCAAACACAGCACATGACGTTTTTATTTAAAATTAGAAAGTTTTAAATTAGTTAAATTAGATTAGTTAAATTAGAAAGTTGTCCGGCTCGAAGAGAACAATATATGTACGGGGACACATGAAATGTCTACAAATGTATGTCCTCAAAATTAACAGAAGCACGCACACACACACACACACACACACACACACACACACACACACACACACACACACACACACACACACACACACACACACACACACACACACACACACACACACACACACACACACACACACACACACACACACACACACACACACACACACACACACACACACACACACACACACACACACACACACACACACACACACACACACACACACACACACACACACACAGAGAGAGAGAGAGAGAGAGAGAGAGAGAGAGAGAGAGAGAGAGAGAGAGAGAGAAACAAGGTTTTTTTTATCCTGCTTCAAAACTAAGACACTGCTGCCATCGTGTGTTCATTGAGGGAAGGGCAGCACACATTCCCCTTTTTTGTCCTTATTTAATCCCTCGGCATGGCAACACCGTTTGAGATATCCAAAATCCGTTCGCATTTTAGCATCTTCCGTATCTTTGTTTCATGTTGACCGAGTTTGGTGGAGATTTAATAAATCGCCTACGAGGAGAACGTAAAAACTCAGAGCCTGAATTATACCAATATTCACGTTCAAACCAAAATATCTGACTTCCTGTTGGTCGGAGCTAATGACTGTAAATTAGAAAGTTGTCCGGCTCGATGAGGTCAATATATATACTGAGTTTGGTGATTGTAGATGAAACGAAGCCCTTCACTTTTGTCAAAAGGTGGAGCTATAGAGCCCCTCATCCCCACCCGTTTCTGAGGCTTTGTCCATGTGTACTGACTGACATCTCTGATGTGTGTGTTGAGTTTCAAGCAGTTTCAAGCAATTTCAAGCATGCTAAGAGCCTCAGAACAACACTGCTACCTTTTAGTGAGGGGAGGGCAGACAGAGAATAAATATTCAGAAGAAATATATTAAATAAAATAAATATATTGATCTGAAAAATAGTATGATTATTTTAAAGCTATTTGGTTACATTTTAATAAAACATTGTTTTAGTATGTTTTTAAACACACACACATACACGTTGTAATACCAGTGTAATACCCATGTCATTATACAAATTTGTGTCCTCATAAATCACAAACAAGAGAGAGAGAGAGAGAGAGAGAGAGAGAGAGAGAGAAACAAGTTTTTTTTTATCCTGCTTCAAAACTAATACAATGCTGCCATCTTGTGTTCATTGAGGGGAGAGCAGCAGACATAGAATTTCTGTTCCCCTTTTTTGTCCTTATTTAATTCCTTGCCATGGAAACACCGTTTGAGATATCCAATATCCGTTCACATTTTAGCATCTTCAGTATCTTTGTTTCATGTTGACCGAGTTTGGTGGAGATTGAATAAATCGCCTACGAGGAGAACGTAAAAACTCAGACCCCGATTTAACCAAAAGTTCACCTTCAAACCAAAATATCTGACTTCCTGTTGGTCGGAGCTAATGACTGTAAATTAGAAAGTTGTCCGGCTCGATGAGGTCAATATATATACTGAGTTTGGTGATTGTAGATGAAACGAAGCCCTTCACTTTTGTCAAAAGGTGGCGCTAGAGAGCCCCTCATCCCCGCCCGTTTCTGAGGCTTTGCCCATGTGTACTGACTAACATCTCTGATGTGTGTGTTGAGTTTCAAGCAGTTTCAAGCAATTTCAAGCATGCTAAGAGCCTCAGAACAGCCAAAAGATTATTAAACTTTGACACGTTGCCATGGCAACAGTATTTGAAATTTCAGGAATCCATTTCATACGTCTCTATCTGTCATGTTTTCACATTATACTGATGAAGTTTGAAATAAATCTGGTGAAAATAAGATGGTGATTCAAAGCATTTTTGAAAGTGACACACTTCCTGCTGCCAGTTGGTGGCGCTATAACTTTGACTCACAAAAGTCATATCCATGTGATCGGCCTCTTACAACGAACACACAGCTGAAGTTTCATCCAAACCAGTCAATGTTTGCACAAGTTAAAACACACTTCCTGTTTCCCTTTTCTCGCCATAAATTCGTTGCATCGCCACGGCCAGACTTTTCGAGATATCAAAAATCCGCTCGCAATTTAGCATCCTGGATATGTTCACTTAATGCTGACCGAGTTTGGCAATGATCGAAACAATGGCCTCGGAGGAGTATATTAAATTCCAGAGCATGCGTTTTCCGAACAACCCATAATAGCTCACTTCCTGTAGGGCTGACGCATAACTTAGAGCACGAAAGTTGTTTGGCCCGATGAGGTCTATATGTGTACCAAGTTTCATACATGTACGTGCAAGTGTGTTTGATATATAGACCAAGTTTTCAGACCCCACTTTAGGGGGCGCTGTCGAGCCCCCCTGCCACGCCCGGGTACCAGCTTCAGCCCGGCTCTGATGGCCGCGCATTCCGACGCCCGTGCGAAGTTTCAAGAGTTTTCGAGCATGTTAAGTGCCCCAAAAGTACCCGAGAAGTCGAAAAAAAAAAAAAAAAAAAAAAAAAAAACAAAGAATAATCTGAGGAAGAACAATAGGGCTCTGCGCCCTTTCAGGGCTTGGGCCCTAATAATAATAATAATAATCATCATACGCTGTTTGTTAATTGGTCAGAGGAGAACTGGCACCGCAACTGAGCCTGGTTTCTCCCAAGGTTTCTCCATTTTCTCCATTAGGTCACCTAATGGGGTTTTGGTTTCCTTGCCACTGTTGCCTCTGGCTTGGCGTGCTCAGTTGGGGACACTCAGTTTTTCAACTAAACATTGAAATAAATGAATAAACTAAATTAACCATATAAACTAAATTACTGATCTAATTATTGATCTAAAGCCCACACTGTCACTGTATGATAATTGAAATGAACTGATGACATCAGCGTTTTCTCCAGAATGGCTATACAGCTGGATAAAATTATGCTGCATTATTTTCCAGTTTAACACTGTAAAGCTGCTTTGAAACAATCTACATTATTAAAAGCGCTATATAAATAAAGTTGACTTGACTTGACTTGTGTGTGTGTGTGTGTGTCGCAGCGCGTAGGCTATAAGAAGAACGGCAATTAACTTACTGTATAAACTGTGTAAAACATGCAGTTACTATAGTGATTCTGGGCATCTATAAACAAAGATAACTGCTCCTGTATCTCTCTGTGTGCCTGCAAACTGCACTTGATGTGACTGACGGGGAGGAGTCACGTGACTAAAAACCGAAATAACCAACATGGGAAAAATACGTCGGTTAGAGGTTCTGAATTTCGGTTTCGATTATTTTTCGATTAATCGCACAGCCCTAACACAAACACTCTCTCACTCACCCAGAGGCGTCCTGTTCTTGTTCAGCTTGCACCATGTTTCTGAGGCTGGCGTCTGCGAGGGCCTGGGTAAAGTGAGTGTAAGGGGCCATGAAGCAGTAATGGTAGAGGCCGGGTCTGACGCTGGTCGAGCCGAGCCGGAGGGCCTTGCCCTGGGACCGACACGGGTGAGATGAGGCCCCCTCATACTGAGATGCAAGATTGGTCCCAAACAATGCCTTCAAAAGCTGTAAGCAAAGAGCAAGCGGTGAAGCCCAGGAAAGTAATGTCATGGTTTAAAACAGAGGAGTTAGAAATGCACACGTCTAACCTGCTGAACACACACAGTGGCCATAGTAGGTTCCCGTGAGAAACAGGATTTGAGGTAACCCAGGATCTCTTCAACACACTAGACAGATAAATACAGGGGGAAGGTTCTTAATATGGATTATGCTCAGTTATCATACTTTGTTCATTGACTAGATGGAATTAGGCTTTGACATCATACTTTGCCAATATCATGCAGGGTGGCCAATTCAAGCAGCTGGGAAAGGACATCAAGCGCTGACCTCAGGAAACCCCCAAACTTCTCATTGGCATTGTGAAGGTCTAATGTGACCTTGGAAAATAAAATAAAAAATATAAGCAGGATGAATCCAGTAGGGATGGACATTTTGAATTAAGTACTCGGAATGGGATAAAAAGCAGGGCATGTTATTGTGATATCTTTTCATTTTGGCGCTTACAGCAGTGGACAGGGGTCAGCATGGGCACCCTGATTGGTCTGCGGCTATGTAGCCCCAAACGCAACAAGCTGCGATGCACTGCGTATTCTGACACCTTTCTATCAGAACCAGCATTAACTTCTTGAGCAATTTGAGCTACAGTAGCTCATCTGTTTGATTGGACCACACAGGGCAGCTTTCGCTCCCCATGTGCATCAATGAGCCTTGGCTGCCGATTCACCGCTGTTCCTTCCTTGGAACACTTTTGATAGATACTGACCACTGCAGACCGGGAACACCCCACAAGAGTTGCACTTTTGGAGACGCTCTCAACCAGCCGTCTAGCCATCATAATTCGGCCCCTGTCAAACTCGATCAAATCCTTACGCTTGCCCATTTTTCCTGCTTCTAACACATCAACTCTGAGGACAAAATGTTCACTTTGCTGCCTAACATATCCCACCCGTTAACAGGTGCCGTGATGAAGAGATAATCAGCATTATTCACTTCACCTGTCAGGGAAGTCATAATGTTATGCCTGATCGGTAAATATAAAAGACAAATCAAAATGCTAATGACTGCAGACTTACTTTGTAGTTAGCGTGTGTAGCTCTCAGTGCATCATAAAGCTTCAGATAAGGAGGGAGGTGATAAAAGCTGCCCAGAGTGGTGGACTTGTTAACTGCTGCTGTTGCTGCGCTGTCTGCTGCTCTGCCTTTATAAAAAAAAACACAGTGCAAGTCATCCATAAATATTCAATTAAAAAAGTAATGAACCAGACAATGAGACCTATTTTCCTTGTTTACTCAAAGCAATATTATTCATCTGTATGGTCAACAGGTGGCTCTGTAGGTGTGCCTGTACCTGTGCTGGTCTCTCCTCCTTTCTTTGGGCTCATGGGGATATTGCTTGGCTCTGTTAAGTCCTTCTCTTTACCCTTCCGTCTGATTGGACTGAGAGAGGGAGTGTTGGCCAATGAGGGTAAAGTAGCCTGGCAAGAAGGATTAACAGAAATAATGAAGCTTTTAATATAGTGAGAAAATATTAAATATTACTGATGAGTTGTACATTTATAGCATTATTTTAATCAGAATCTACTGAATGCATTTTCACCTTGACTGCAGGGCCTGGGGGCGTGTCATCTAGAACATGGGCGCAGATGTTGAGAATCTTCAGCAGGTGCGAAAACAGTTGCTCCACCATAACAACCAGAGAACGGTCGTTAAGAGCAGGCCACGCCTCCTCCACCTTAGAGGGGGCGGGGTTAGCCTCCTCCTCACCTGCCCATGGACTCTTCATGCACTTGGGTGCAATAGCTTCAAAAACAGACCAAAAAAAACTATATTTTAAATTCAAACGGGTAAAAAAATAATAATAATATATATATTTTTTTTAAATAGCTCTGTTTAAAAATGTAAATAGCTCCATAGGTTTATTAACGGAATAAAATCCCACTTCCTAGGCTCTTCGCTCATTTTTGATTAAATTTTTGTTTATTTAATAAAAATTAAGTTTCTTTAATCAGTGTGGTTCAAAACCTGATGACTTTATTTTAGCAGTTTGAACTAACAAAATAAATGGACTTAAATAAATGGAATGCATCTTGGCTGGTCACGGTCAAAATTGACAGACCATAGAAAATTAATGGGAAGCAGAGAACTTTTTTTAAATGTGTGTTGAATAAAATGTTCATATCAGCCATAATGCTGAACAAACGCACACAGAAATAGAGTGAAACTATAAAACATCCAGAGTTCAAAAGATTCACTTAGAGAAGAGTCGATTTTTAATGAATAAAGTTCCAATGTCAAATGTTTGCTTATTTGCTTATACAAATGAAAGTGAGAAATTGACATGAAAATAAGACCAAATTAATTATATATGCATAATTGTATTGTTACTACTTAAGGGAAATTAGTTTTATATAATTTCATTAAAAATAATTACACTTTTACTGTTCCAGGTCAAAAAAGGCCCCCAACAGACAAGGGAGGGCACAATTATTTTGCAGCTTAGGATCTAAATGATCTAAAATCTCCTTAAAACCCTTCAATCCTAAAAGTTGCCTATAATCCAGAATTATTTTAACATAAACATAATCGCATTGTTACTACTTCAGGTAAGATTGCTTCATTTCATTTAACAAAAAAAAAAGGTAACTTTCTTCTCAAAAATGACAGAACAGCCAAAGTGTGCCTGTTTTTGAACAGCCCAGGTGTGTTAAACTGTGGCTAATCCAATCAAAATAAGTTTGTACCAGCAAGAAGGTTTCCAGCCAGTAGAAGAGCAGCCTGATGGGCGGAGAGATCAAGAGGGAACCAAGCAGAGGAGAGGAGAGACAAAACCATACCGGTCACGCCAACCGTCAGAGACCTGCGCACCTCCTCACTACTGCCAGACTGAGAGAGACTAAATAAAAAGAGCACATTTATACCTTTGCAGAGTGAAAAGACACATAAAACATTGCACTTACATTACCAATTAAGCTTGACATTATACTCTTTGTACTAACGTTATGATCAAGACATCAAATCTAAGCATGTTTTATTCTTGGTCCTGAAGGAAGACATCACTGCTCTAAGGTTCAGATTATTTTGTGAGCGTTTACCTAAAGGAGCGCCCTCGGCTGCGGTACTGGCTGGAGCGGTTGAGATGAAAGACAGAAGAGCTCACAAAGCCACAGTGCCAGCCTGTGCTCCAGGTGCACACTGGGAAGGTGCTGGACAAAAGGAACAGAGCCTCACAACAGCCAAACTGGAGAAAGAACATCAAGTAAAGAGATCAGAGACTGGGTTCCAATAAGACCACTCATAAAACAAAGTTATTTCTGCAACACCAAACATATATTTTATAGTATTTTAAGAAAGTGTGATTACTCAAGACAAAATGACACAAGAAAAATAAGTTATGATCCTCAAAAAAAAACAAATTTTTTGACCTCTGTAGAGTCCTGGTATTTAGAGAACGTGGCCTTTAAATTATTTTACTTAAAAGGTCCGAGTTGAGGCACTCACAGTCATGGCTCTGGAAGTGGAGGACGAGAGGGCATGGGAGATGACAGTGATGACCCGAGATAGGTTGTTCTCTATGGTAACATCTGGTGCATTCTGACACAGATTGTAGCCACGGTATGTTCTGCAGTGAAACAGATCATATAAAGAATAAGATTAAAGCCAAGTACACTACCATTCAAAGGTTTGAGGTTGGTAAGTTAAAGGGGTAGTTCACCCATCATTCAACATTTACGAACCAAGCAGATTTATGGAAGTCAATGGCAGGCGAGATCTGCTTAGTTACAAACATTCTTCCAAATATCTTCCTTTCTGTACAGCAGAACAAAGACATTTATACAGGTTTGGAACAACTTTATACTGGTTTGGAGGGTGAGTAAATAACAATTTTTATTTCAGGGTGAACTATCCCTTTAAGTCAGCGATGCTTTTAAAAGAAGTCTTGTATACTCAAGAAAGCTGCACTTATTTGATCAATATGCAGTAAAAACAGTAATATTGTGAAATATTACACCAATTTAAAACAACTGTTTTCTATTTTAATATATCTGCTCAAAAAAACATTTCTTATTATTATTATTGTTGAAAAGGTTTTGTTGCTTAAATCTATTTTGCATATGCATTTGATTACAAAAATTCAATGGGGGGCATTGACAGAATTTTCCGGCTTTCCATGTTTTCACTGTTATGCGCTATTACATATCTTCTGAAAGAGTACTAAATGTCCTGATCAAAACACATGCGAAGATGCAGAAACAAGCGACATCATATGTAATCAAATGCACATGCAAAATAACACGATCACCAACATTAAACAGAATATAAATCAAAACTGCCAAATGTTACTGAATGAAATGTTGACCCAGCACAAGCTATAGGACTTTGCAATCTTTGGGGGTGTTGATGGACTCTATCTTCTCCATCTATGTTTTGATTATCGTTCTGAATCCGACCTGGATGTAGTCTTTGAACATTTTGTAACATTATACATTTCTTTATTGTCACTTTTGATCAATAGTGTGCCCTTGCTGAATAACAGTGTAAATTTCTTTTCTTTTTTTAAACAAATGAAAGCTGCCAGTTAAACACTAATTAAACACAACACTGGTGTCATGTAAATGGAGTATGGCTATAGTGTACCGTGTGATAGTGCTGACAGTGAACTGTGATGGAGGCTGGGTCTCGTGCATTAGAAGCTGCAGGTACACACTGCTCTGATCTCGTGCTATTGCCACAACCGGGTCTGTCTGAGCCTGGTCACAGTCATAGAACAACCTGGACACCAACCTGAGGAGAGAGATCGAGCAAAATCAGAGTGTGAGATTTGTGATGTGTAGTTCGGAGATTATTATTAGTCAAAGAATAAACATGTGAATACCTGCCAATGGTGACTGCTGCCACATGTCTCACACGTGGGTCATCATCGCCCAGTAGATAAAGCACAACATCATTCAGAATTCTGTCCTGCAGCCTCAACAACTGAAAATTTAAACATTTTTATTGTATATTAGTTAAATATATATTATAATGAAATATATTATAAATATATGCTATATCATATATACAAAAGTATATTTAGGAAGTGTAGCTGATTTTGCAGTTCAAAATGTATGCTGAACTGTCAATGTATAAAATAATCCAATCCAAAAGATGATCCAAGAATTATCAAATTAAGCATTTTTATTTGGGGTAAAGTGTGTTAGATTTTTTTTTTTTGGTGATGTTGTCTAAAAAATGACCAGTATATTCTTCAAAAATGAATCCTTGTGTGTTTCACAAAAGAAAGTCATATGAAAACAACATAAAGGTGAGTAAATGATGACAGATTTATTATTAGTATTATTTAGTACTAATTAATAAAACATGACAAATTAATCCTTGATCTTAAATTGAGCAAAGAGAGAAAGAGCGATGACAAACCCCAGTGTAGTGATGCTCTCCTTTGTGCAACTTCTCAGTTTTTCTCTCCAAAAAACTTACTAACCTGACAAACACAGCAGGTGATTTTAACATATATATGTTTGTCATTGTTACAATGTTTAGAAGTTATACAGTCATTACGCAAAACGTAAGTGCAAGTGAAGTTTGTGTCCTCTCACCGGAAATCTATCTCAGCAAGCGTCTCTAAGAGCTCAGTGCGAACCAGCCAATAAGAGCAGTCCTTCAGGGTCAACAGATCAATAAGCAGCTGCAGGCCAAGTTCACTGAGACTGCCATTGCTCAACGCCATGATACAATGCTGGGGTTGAGTAAACACACTCAATATAATTATAATCTTTTAAAAACTGACAGACAAGCATAAACTAGCATTTATTATTTGATAGCATAAACTGTATATTCTCACCCTGACAGCAGCACAGGCCATTTTACACGTGACTGAAGATTCGTCTTTTAGACTTCGCTGCAGCAAAGGAACAACATTTTCGATTGTCACAGAGCTTCCTGAGAACACAGAAAGGCAGAGAATGTGAAGACAGGCCTTAGATTGTGTGAGTCATTTGATCGAGCTGTAGCTATAGTTCTCACCTGTGACAGAGTGGATTTGGGACAGCCATGTCTCCGTATTGTAGCGTGTCTTGAGCTGAATGGCTTGGATTAAAGCCCCACACAGGATGGCGGTGGCTCCTCTGATCTGAGGATCCCCATGTTCAATGTACTGCAGTATATCACTGATGTACTGTTGCTCTGTTAACACAAACACAACAATATATTTACACACCAGCAGTTTATTTAACTTTTAATATATTTACAAAAAAGACAAGAAAACAAACAAAGCAGACACTAAACAAAGGCAACAAAAAGACAAAACACAAAAAATAGATACAGGAAAAATAGATGGATAAAAACAAAACCATATAGATGTCAAAACATAAAAAAACAGTTGTCAAATAGAAAACAAAACAGATCTCAAGACAAAACAAAAGATGTTGAATTAAACTAAACAGATGTCAAAGCAAAAAAATACATTTCAAAAGAAAAGAAAAGAAAAAACACAGATTTCGACAAAACAAGAGATAGATGTCAAAACAAAACACAGATGTCAAGACAAAAAATAGATGTCAAAAAAGACAAAACAAAAGATTTTGAATGAAACAAAACAAAAGATAGATGCCAAAACAAAAATGGTGTCAAAAAACTATAGATATCAAGACAAAACAAAAGACAGATGTCAAAACAAAAATTACGCCAAAAAAAACTACAGATGTCAAAACAAAACAATTTTTTTGAATGCAACAAAACAAGATAGATGCCAAAACAAAAAACAAAAATGGAACAAAAAAAAGAAAATGTCAAGACAAAACAAAACAAAAAAAGGTGTCAAACAAAAAAAAGAGCGAGAGACCGATGGATGAACAGGATCATTGTCAGTGTATTTCTCACCATCTGGTTGTTGTCCATCTAGTGGCTGCAGGTAGAGTTTGTTGAAGAAGGCTTCAGGGAGAAGAGCTGCTGCTGCCCCCACACAGCTAACGGCTAATGCCTTAACGCTCACACGCACCTCATTATCAGGAACCAGCCCTACGACATAAATACATATTTCATATTTAATGAAAAAACAGACTTTAATGTTCAAGTAACAAACACCAACACCCAAGAGCCTTGTATGCTATTGTGACAATACGGAGTCAAGCAACACATGAGAGATCACGTGAAGCTGTAGTCTTGTTTCTCACCATTTCTTTGGCCGGTGAGCAGGAAGGAGGCAGCCAACAACCGGACACAGTGCACCAGAGGCTCTTCCTTTGGATCAGTATAGTGACCAATATCTCCTTTAATCCTAGATGGCTAAACACACAGAAAATATACAAAAGATTCACAGATTGTACAGTTTAACTATTAAGGCCAGGACACACCAACCCGACGACAAAGAACTAGCAACACCGACGGTGTTGTCGCCTCTCGTCGGCCACGTCTGGCCAAAAAGCTGCGCTTGAACACACGAGAGAACTACAGCCGACTGTCAGCTAGCATGTGTGTTCTGCGCCTGCGTGTAAATGAGACAACTGTCTATTTCTGCAAATATATATTTGTCATTCAAAAGGGAAACCAATGCTCCAACGTTACACAAACCGTAAACAAATCAGCATGCGCTAACCTTTTTGAAAATCAATCTTGCTGATCACGTTCTTTATTCCACTCCACTTATGATAATATTAAAATATTCGCCCAGGAACACTCTGTAAGATGCCGTAAAATTAGAACAGCCTACTCTCTGTACCGTTATGATTCTTTGCTCGCTGTTTTGCTGTTATTCTCGTGCACTGGCTCATTTGTTAAGCTGAACAGCCAATCAGAGTTCTCTCTCTCACCGACAGCCCGACGCCGATTCTACATGTTGAATCGGCCCAAAAAACCCTGACGTGTCCGACTAGAGCCAACAGTGCGGAACACACCCCAAAAACTAAGTCGGCCATCCTTAAAAACAGCCAGACGTTGCCCGACAGCCGATTGGTCGGCCTGGTGTGTCCCGGGCTTTAGATCTCCTTAAAGGATTAGTTCACTTTTAAATAAACTTTTGCTGATATTTTACTCACCCCCATGTCATCCAAGATGTCCATGTCTTTCTTTCCGCAGTCGAAAAGAAATTAAGGTTTTGGATGAAAACATTCCAGGGGTTTCCTCCATATAATGGACTTCAATGGGCTCCAAACGGTTCAAGGTCCAAATGACAGTTTCACTGCAGCTTCAAAAGGGCTTTAAACGATACCAAACGATGAATAAGGGTCTTATCTAGCGAAACGATCAGTTTCTGTGAGAAACTGCCAAGTGAGGTCAAATACGATAGTGGTCATAGATATATCGATCGTAGATCCTTCATTCTACTGATCTGTGCAGGTGCTAATGAGGCATCTACGTATACATCTATGACCACGATCGTATTTGACCTCACTTAGCGTAAGTTATGGCTGAGCTCAGAGATGATCACGTTCGTCTGAAAAGAGGTAAAATAATGGCATAAATACTGCTCGGTTTCTCTCAGAAACTGATCGTTTCGCTAGATAAGACCCTCATTCATCATCTGGCATCGTTTAAAGCCCTTTGAAGCTGCAGTGAAACTGTCATTTGGACCTTGAACCGTTTGGAGCCCATTGAAGTCCATTATATGGAGAAAAATCCTGGAATGCTTTCATCCAAAACCTTAATTTCTTTTCGACTGCAGAAAGAAAGACATGGACATCTTGGATGACATGGGGGTGAGTAAATTATCAGCAAAAGTTTATTTAAAAGTGAACTAATCCTTTAAAGGATCTGTGAGGACTTGAGATGTACAACATTATTTTTTTTGTCCTTTATAAAGACTAAGTGCATGTTCACCTTGTTGTCAAGTTCTGCGGGTTCCAGAACCTCTTCCTTTGGTATGAATCGATCCACACTGCTGTCAGATGATTGCCTGTTGTGACCTTTTCCTTCCAGAAGATGGGGCTTACTTAAAGCTGGCGACAAGAGAACAGAACTGTGAGCCAAAAGGCACTGTGCACTTTACACCCAAGGTAAGACTATCAGAGAAGGGTGTATTGCTGAGCAAGTGTACAAATGAGTATATGTACCCAATGCTGACTGAGAGAAAGGCTCTGGAGGTTTGTCAGGTTGTTGAGCTGCTCCCTCCTCTTCTTCATCCTGAAGTGTGCCGATCTGCATCCCTGAGTACTGACTCTCACTGCCGTCCAGCACCTATATATCATACACAAATATATATATATTTATACATATAAATATATACATATAAATGAACTAACAATAAAATGAACTAAACTCACAAACAAGCATAAACATTCACAGCAACCCATTCATGCAAAGGTACACAAATAACAAACAACAGTTGAACATGCAGTATCACTTTGGGGAACTCGTACAAATACAGCTTGATCAAAGCATAATCATATGCATGTCAAGACAATTTTGGGCCGCACCAAAACCAAAAGTACTGTGGCCTGTGGTTCAACAATGAATAAGAACAGGGAAACGGAACAAATTCAATCCAGTATTATTTATATAGAATTTTAGTAATTAATAATATTTTGAATAACCTTTTGTTTGATTATTTTCTGTTGTTATTTTCATTTTAGTTGAAGCTTTAGTAAGTTTGTTGTGTGCTTTTTATTTTTATCAGTTTTTGTTTTCTTTAAAAATGTCTATTTAATTTCTATTTCAGTTTTAGTTAATTGTAATGCTTCAACTTAAATTAATTTATATCATTTAATAGCCAAAGCAACATATCTAATTTTCATTTAAGTTTTTTATTAATCTAATATTCATATTTTACTCTATGTCAGCTTTATTTGAATTATCATTTCAATTAACAATAACAACACTGATTAATCTTCGAATGACGCCCTTAAAACGGATCTGAATGTGAATCATTGTAGTTGGCACTTGGCTTTTAACCATTGGTCCAGGATGAGGTAAATAAAAGGCGCTTGAACACCTCAGGAAAGAGGCCGTGCATCTGGGGGCGGGGCAAATAAGGGGCGGGGTTCTATCAGGGGCAGGGAAGAGCAACAATAACCTCACCCCCTGTCCTCTGCTGACCTGATCACTACTGCTAGAGGAAGAGATGGCAGAAAAGGTGGAGGAAGAAGACGAGGTAGAGGAGGAGGAAGAGGATGGCCTGTAGATAGATGACTCGCTTTCGGAGTGTGTGTCCGGCCCTTCTGTGGGAGTTGGGGAAGGTGGTGAATAGTTCCGATAGCGCCTGCTGGTGTTGGTGACACTTACGAGCTCGGCGCAGTCTGAAGGCGTCACGGCGGAGTCCGGCCCCTCCGTAGTCGTCTGGGAACTGTCACTAGGGGGCGACGATGACACGGCTCCCACTGACATCTGGTTGCCATCGGTTATTAAGTCGCCGGACGTGCTGACGACCCCAGCGCCACCGCTTGAGCTGCGGCTTAGCATGTCCTCCTCATCTTCCTCATCTGGAGTATCAGGCCCTACACCCTGCTCTGATGCACTCAGGTCCACTGAGTCCCCTGGCTGCAAGGCATGCTGGGAGGACCGGGGCTGCTCTGTGATGATGTCAGATGTGCCAAGAGACGAAACGCCGGATGAGGAGGGAGCTTCACTGGAGCTATCGCCACCAACCGAGGCTTAGGGAAATGTGAAAGGGGTAAACAATGCATTATTCCTGCCATACAATACATGCAATGTTTTTGTTTGAATCCAGTGAGTATGTACAATTGACCTATCGGTAAGCCCCTCCCATCGAACACCGATGAGCCAATGGCAGTTGAGTATCAGTTGCGCTGGGACCGGAACTCGGACATCTCTAGGTGTCAGCGCCATAGAGAAACATTGGAAAATCCGAAGCTGTCATCGGTTTGATGGTGTTTATGCTACAAAAATGGTAAACGTCGTGCCTGAGGTACTGCAACACTGATTCCTGGTGTCCTGAGAGGATTTTCTGTTTTTCATACTCTCATTAAGTTATTATTAAAGTTAGTAATTCCCTGCTAACGTAAACCGACTAAGTTAACTATAACTAACTGTTCTCATGCAACGGTGTAGGTCAGAAACACGAAGGTCTACATTTCAGTGCATCTCTCCATATCAAACTGCTGATTAAATGTGAATTTATGTAATCTTACCCTGCGGTACACGAACAGTGTGTATCCTGGATGTTATCATCTGCGATCATAACAAGAGGCTTATCCCGTTTGCATTGAGATCTGTAAACCATCGCTTCCAAATTAATCTCTCACCATATTTTATTTTATTTCTGTGAGTTTAGATATGTTTTAAGGTCTGCATTATCTGTCTTATAAGGAGGACTCCTATTTTGACGGGTATTATAGTCTACGGGACGGGTAGTGAAAGGGAGAGCTCGCACATAGTTTATCAGAGTTGTTTTGCAGATACAAAGTTCACCAGTTATTAACTGCACCCCCGAAAAGGCATAAGGTCTGTGTATATATCTGTTTACTGTGAGTGTTTTTGTGTAATTTCCTGTGTATGTTAATGGTAATGCCACGGAGAGAGGGCTAGAGAGAGAGAGTTCGTGAATGAGATGTTAAGGCGCACTTATGCTTTGTTTGTTCAGCTCTTACGATGATTTTTTGAGTGAAAAACGATGTAATAAACTTCATAAACCATCAGTAAAGTGTGGCCATCATTCGGACGGGGTATACGTTACATTCTGTGTCCAAAAACATCTTGGGATAATGTTTTCACACTGACAGCTGTACATTGTAAGATATAGCAACTCCGTTTGTTTGTCCGAGTTAGCAACAGTAACTAAGGGGGACGGGGCTTACCGATAGGTCAATTGGATTTGCTGCTCAGGAAACATTTATTATTATTATTATTATTATAAATGCTGAAAACATTGTGCTGCTTAATTTATGTATTCTTTGATGAATTGAATGTTCAAAACAAAATTTTTCTGAAACTGAAATAAATGCCTTTCCTGTCACTTTTGATCCATTTAATGCATCCTTGCTGAAAAAGAAGTATTCATTTAGTTAAAAAAGGTACTTACTGATGCCAAGCTTATGAACAGCAGTGTATATGATAATCAGGATCCTAAATATGGCTGTGGTCCCTCCTTTAGTTTCGTTTATTTGATTTTTACCACAATTTTTTCATCCATTAGGAGAAAGTCAACTTTAACAGCAGACCTCTCCTCAACTTACCTGTGAAGGATCCAGTGGTGACCTCTGCCCTCTCAGGGTCATCCTCCAAAGCCTCTTCTTCACCTGACAACAGCTTACCTAAGACAAGCACAACAGACAAGGCATATCATTAAAATACAATAAACAGCTAAACATCTTCCTAATCCAAACAACATTTGAACTTTCTTTAATAGCCTAAAACCACACATACATTATTAAAACTACTGAAATTCAACTAACGTGCCACAGACAGCCCAGAAATGTGTCAGTAGGTTAGATGCAAAAGAAGGGCAGACAAGAAGTCACCTTTCTGCTTCCTGAGGAGGAGAGGACTGCATGTTGACCCACCGGCTGTATGCAGGAAACAGGAAGTGAAGAGAGCAGGAAAAAGCCCAAAAATTCATTTTGAGGGTTAGAGGAAGGAATAAGCAGAGAATGAAAAGCACATGCGTGGTGAAAAAGTGGATTGTAGTGGTGCAGTGAATATTGAAGATACAGATTAATGATTAGTTATCAAACAGGATAGAAAATATTAATAAGCAGTGTGGGAAATATTAAGAGCTGAATTTTAAGAGTTATTAGTGAGTAACAAATAACTTGACCAGCTAAAAGATCAATTCGACTGAAAAAAGAAAACTTTAACAATTAACTTCAGGACACGAATCGTTTATATAATTTTTTTACCAATTAATCTGCACTGAACTATCGGTTATCGGTAAAAATTGATGCAATATTTTGCAATGCTCCATGTTCCTCTGTGCCGTTCTTGCAAAATAAAGTTTATAAAGTGGTTATGCACAAAAGAAATGTGTGAGCAAGGTAAAATATATAAATCTAAAATGTGAGCATGGCATAACATTCACGTGAGGGCACATGGATATACAACAAGTACAATGTCATATTTATTCATAAAAATAATATATTTATTTCATTATTTATATAAATCATATGACAACAGAATAGAAAAATTGCTTAACTATTTTAATTTAGCATTTTATTTAATAATACAATTCAGTAATATTTTACATGAAGTGGAAAGATTTCTTTCGTATTATTGACTACTGGTCGATTAATCGGTTGTCATCCATGTTTTCAAATTTTAGTTATCGGTATAAACAAAATCCAATATTGGTTGACTTCTACTTATTAAATTCCCTTATATAGTCAACGCAAACCTTATTTTCTCACAAAATGACAGTGGAAGATGACTGAGCAAACTTTTGTGGCCTGACCACTAATAGGATAAACGCAACGGGCTACATGATAGCAATATTTACCAATAAGCTCAAGGATGCTGCCACTGCGTGCACGGCACTCTGTCTCTTCTCTGACGACACTGGTGTGTGTGATTTTGCCACATGTGATGAGTGCGTTCAGGAGCTCAGGGGGAGGAGTGCGAAACATCTGCTGCAGAAGCTCCAGAGATGCCGTCACCACATTATGATCCCAGTGTTGCGTGTAGTGCAGTGTCAGTTCATAGACCTAAGAACACAAGAACAGGCTTTACATGTGCACAAATACACAGCCTCACACAATGAATCAGTCCAACACACATAGACCAACATAATAAAACAACAAAATCTAAACTCCAAACATTTTAATAACATTTTTCCATTTATAACGTTAGGTTTTGTGCATCAAAAACAGTTGTAATTAACTTAGTTTCATTTTCACCCTCTCTATGAACCCTTAGAATTCAAAAGTGTGCTTTTGCTATAGTACCTTTAAAAATGTTTATATGCAAATGACTTCTACATGTAAACGTTATTATTGATAAAAATAAACAAAAGTAACGGCACCCCTTATTTCACGTTTTTACATTGTTACAAAAGATTTATATTTCAAATAAATGCTGTTCTTTTGAACTTTAGAACTAAAAGCCCTAAAAAAACTAATGTTTCATGGTTTCCATAAAAATATAAGCAGCGCAACTGTTTTATATAATAACTATATAATAATTATACATTAAAGAGTCCCTATTATGGATTTTTGAAAATTACCTTTCATGTAGTAGTGTGTAACATAGTTCTAAGTGCATGAAAACATCCTGCAAAGTTTTAAATCTGAAAGTGCACCGTACATAAAGTTATTGTCTCTCAAAATTAAGAGTCAACTAAACGAATCGCTTTTCAAACGAATCGCAAGCCGTTTCGTTGTGACGTCACAACGAAACATTAGCATATTGCCTGTCCACTTATTGCCTGTCCTGTCATACTGGACAGCATGTTGTGAAGACGCTTTGCTCTACAATGCGTTTATTGTGTTTCAATATTGTGTAGGTATCTGGCTAACTCACGCTATTACTGAAATACTACTGTAAATCAGCTATGGGCTGCAGTATTACCTAAAACTGTGTCTAATAATCCAGATTGTCTGTCATTATTACAACTTTAAGTACAGATAAAGGCTGGAGCAAGATTTGTTTTACAACAATAATGTTTACATTAGTCATTCACGTTAGTGCTCGGCTAACATATGCGCTGTTACTGATACAGTTCCCGCATGTGCACCGCAATAAATTAGAAACACACACACAGGTTTGTAGATGGACGCACACTTGTTAATGCTGATGGTGAGGAATTACAGTTTGAGGTACATCTAATAATGTACCTCAAACTGAGTAGCATCACTGAGAAACGTCCTGCTCAAGGTTCTAGTTCTTCCAATGTTTCATCATCGATTCGGACTCACACTGGGATTGATTTAAAATCAACGTCATCGTTTTTACAGTGTGTACATTAATCGCTGAACTTTAAGAAGCCTTAAGAAGCTTTAAGAAATTCAGTTATGGTAATGGCCGTTTGTTTCCGAAATACGCGCTGTATGCGGTAGACCAATCACAACAGACTGGGCCATCTGACCACCTGTTAATCAAACAGTTGATGGACCCCATTGACTTCCATAGCAGCGAAAAAATACTGGGTCAATACGTAAGTCAATGGGTACGGTCAACTGTCTGGTTACCAATATTCTTCAAAATATCTAATTTTGTGTTCAACAGAAGAAAGAAACTCATACAGGTTTTGAACAACATGAGGGCAATTAAATGGTGACAAATGTATGGGTGAACTCTCTCTTTAAGGGGGAGTCCTGCTTTCCATTATATCAATATATTAAATCACAAAGACACAATTAACTTAATTAGCTCTGGTACCTGGACGAGTTGCTCAGGTGCAGGGGTGACATCAGCCTCTTTACGTACGAGCCCAAAGCTGCCCTTCAGACTGGTGTTAGGAGCCTGCTGCTGAAGAAGAGGCATCAGGTAGCGCAACGTCAGTAATACACCCAGAATTAGGTGACTGGAATGCTCCTCATCCACCGGCACTACCAAACCTGACAGAGAGAGAAAAAAAACAGGCAGCTGAATGAAGACATTTGAAGCACACAGTTTTGCCGGAGTCTGTTTGTCCAGTGTGTGGGCGTCCTACCGAGCAGCACGTTGAGGAGCCAGGTGTAGAAGTAGTGTGTTCTGCGTGAGTGCTGACACACGCTGACAGCCGAGCTGGCCGCTGTTCGGCGAATAGTGGGAGAACTGGACTTCAGGTTGGCAACAAAGGCCTTCAGCAGCATCTAAATACACATTCACAGGGTGAAATCATAAGCGCCACATTAAAAATGAGTTTTTTAAACAGAAAGTGGGATTATACATTTCTGAAATCATAAGTTGCTTTATTAATTATAATACTGCTTTATGTATTAATAATCCTTTACTATCTATAGTTTAGTTTTTTTTATGCATTTTGTAAAAAAATTAATTACGAGAAAAGTCTAAAAACACGATGGTGTTGAATTAAAGTGATCAACAGTGACAGTAAAGATATTTATGGACTTACAAAAGATTTCTATTTCAAATAAATGCTGTTCTTTTGAAGATTCTACTCAAAGAATCCTCAAAAAAATTATTATGGTTTCCCCAAAATATTAAGCAGCACAACAGTTTTCAACATTGATAATAATAGGAAATGATACTTGAGCAGCAAATCAGCACATTAGAATAATTTTTAAAGACTGGGGTAATGCAGCTGAAAATTCAGCTTTGCATACCAGGAATAAATTACATTATAAAATAGAAACATTATTGATTTTTTTTTTATTATGAATAATAATAATACATTTAAATTTTACTTCACAATATTACTGTTTTACAGTATTCTTTATCGACATTTAAAAATCTTACCGACCCCCTTGAATGGTTGTGTATTCTGTAGCATTTTTAAACTGTAGTTATCGTTTAAGCACTCTTGAAGTATTTGCATAGCTACACAAATGGATTTGTCTTTGTTCCCGTCTTCCCAAGGACCTTCACTTGTCCTTTCGTGTGAAATGAGTGTTTTTATGACTGCAAGTGGATTTTAACATCAGAAAACAGCAGTAAAATGAGAATTCTCCGGTCTTTAAACGTGAATGTGATCTTGGCGAGGGAACAGACTTTTTCCGTCTACAACTGATGTGAGGGAGAGGAGGCTCATGGATAATTAAATCCAGACTGACTGAGTCACATTCCATATTGAGAAGATGATGTCACCACTGCGCATTCACGGCTTCAGACAGTGAGAGAAGATAACGGTGAGGGAAATCCCAAACTGTGCCAAATCCCACAGGTGCCAAATCACAGATATCAGGCTAGGAGAATCTAACTGACAAATCAAGTCAAATTCATGAGGCCATCCTAAATGGTTAATATTGCTGTGGCATGACTTTTGAGTCTAGGTACATTTCCACCTGAAAATCAGGTGATGTTTTTTACTTTGACAACTTTAGTTTCCTTTGGTTCCCTTTTTTTTTTTAACTAGCACGATATTTGATTAGTACTGAACTCACAGACTGCATTAAATACCTTGATCTCTCCGTCATTGGCGAAGTGTCCGAGGGCAGACATGATTTTAGGAATTGAAGAAGAAAGAGTTTCCTGCACAGTCTCCTCCTGACGTTTTGTGATCCGTGTCAGACATGGCAGTAGGTTCACAAGGTACGGCCTGAGAAAGAATTAAAAAAAAGAGAAAAATAAGAGCAGCTGAGGATATATTCATGTTTGTTGATCGATATACAATTAGAAGCATGTCACAGCTTATTCTAAATCTGAATTTCACTTTGAAATCACTAACCCAGGATCAGTTTTACTTATTTCTGAACAGACCAATGGAAGTAACTGACTTTAAGTCAATAAGCATACCTGCATTTCTGTGGACGCACCAGATGAGCAAGCTCAGCAAACCTCCACAGGGCTGCCCGCAGACTCCGAGAGGCAGCGTTCTGTGACAATAGACAAAGTTATGCTCGTTTAGTCATCAGTACATGTCCTTAGAGAGTACAAGACCATGGTGCCTATGAAGTTAACTCTGGCAGTCAAAAGTTTGGAATAGTACATGCTTTAATGTTTTCGAATGAAGTCTCTTCTGCTCACCAAGGCTAAATTTATTTGATCAAAAAGAATGGCTATTATTATCAATGTTGAAAACAGTTTTTGCGATTTACTATTTTTGTAGAAACTGTGATAAAAAAGGATTATTTGATGAATAGAAAGTTCTTTGTAACATTATATATGTCTTTACTGTCACATCAATCAATATAATGTCCTTGCTGAATAAAAGCATTTATTTATTTTTCTTTTCTTTTTTTACTTACCCCAAACTTTTAACTTTTAAACCGTGTTTTAAACCAAAATTATGTGGAAGCAGCACAACTGTTTTCAACATTTATCAAAATAGGAAATGAATATGCAAATCAGCATATTAGAATGATTTCTGAAGGATCATGTGACACTGAAGACTGGAGTATTGCTGAAAATTCAGATTTGCCATCACAGGAATATATTACATTTTCAAAATATATTCCAATAGAAACCAGTTAGTTTAAATTGTAATAATTTCACAATATTGCTGTTTTCATTTTCATTTAAATAAATGCAGCCTTGGTGAGAATAATAGACTTCTTTTAAAAATATTCCAAACTTTTGACCGCCAGTATATAACATTTCCAAAAACACTCCACAAAAAGAGCAATATAAGACTGTTTGTGCCAGTTGCCAGTTTTACACAAACAGCCTAAAAGGTCTTATTTTATTGGTCCAAAACTTTTTTTGGCTGATATATAAATAAATAAATAAAACTCTATATAAATATATACTTTTTTTTTTTTTGCACCAAAATAAAAATTCTAGGACGAAACCAAAAATTCTGGATGCACTTGGCTGAGAACCAAAACTATTTAGTTTTTTTTTTTTTATTTAGGTTTTTTTGTATAATTTTATTAATATTAAGACAATGAAATTCAATAATTTTAATGATAATGAATATTTAATACAAATACAAGCCAATAAAATAAAATAACCACACTTTTATTAAAATTGGATACAAAAATATTAATATTAAATATCAATATATTATTCTTTAGTTAGTTCTTTGCAACAGATTCAGATTTAACAGATACATTTTTTGATCAATTATCCAAACAATATATAGTCCTAGAAAGCTATTTTTTCAGAGCATGTGAGCCGAGCGTAGCGGGGAGCAGATCAGTGAGTGAGAGGGTAGCGTGATTTTATCAGCGTTGCCCAGTACAGCTATACACCATGTTAAGCACAGTAGGGCTAACGCAAACAGAAACAAGTATACTACTAAATAGAAAGTTCATGTCGACACGTGTTATTTGAGCAGACTTTGCTTTTCCAATGATTATGAACTGTATATGAGTGGAGTGTTCGCATGGGCCGTGAGCAACTTTGAGGCATGTGCATAGAGTGAAATATTGCTAACGGCTACAGTGAGAGTGAAACCTGGGGCAGGGTGGCATATATTTTCAGCCGCTAATCCTATTTCACTGCATCCCTAAAAAAAGCCAGACAAAATTTTGTTCCAGGTGAAAATGCATCCAAATCCCCTAAAGAGCCTGCAATCTGATTCACCTTTTTAATCTCTTTGTACAGTTCAAGCTGCAGTCTTGGCAAGTTGGAATCCATCAAGGCCTGTAAAGAAAAACAAAAAGAAATGACATCATAATTAAATACAAAGCATCACTGTAATCATCATCCAGATGAATATATATTACACATAAACTATACATGACTTACTTTAATGATTTTGTTCAGGCACTCATCTGCCACCATCCTGACGTCAGACTCCTTGTCATCGCTGCACAGCAAGAACATTTCCATAGCAATTCCGAGCAGTTTCTGGAACTCTGGAGATGTCCTGATAAACAAAGTCAGTGCAATAACATACATTAGACATACAGCTAACAATACTAGTGTGCTAAACTCTGAAATTAGCAGTGGCCTGGATCAAATATGGTCATTATGCAGTACATTAGATCCCGACAAAGGTCATTTGATTAAGTTTAAAATAGGAGAGAGGAGGGATAGAATACACAACTGAGTGTGGTCTGTTCATCTGTATAATCTACAACAGCTGTTACTATCATCACAATTACCCAAGAGAAAAGCTGTTGTGCAGTCCAGCAATAATACTGCCAGGCAAAAAAAGGGAAATGATGGATGAAAAACAAGGATAGGAAGTGGCTGGAGAAGTTAAAGCTGCAGTCCGTAACTTTTTGCGCTCTAGCGGTTAATGAACAGAACTGCATGCGTCTTGCGGAAGAACATTGCAGCCGGATCTACTTCTCTCTGTTTATGTCTATGGCGAGTCACGCAGGGACTGTGCTCATCCGCAGCGGTTCCTACCAGTCCGGTCTGAAATAGTCCCAATATAAACACTTATTATAAGTGTACCATAATGATTCAGGGTAAGACAAAAACACCTTGAGTTTGATGCAGCAAAATTATCAATGGACTTCATAGTGCTCCCTGCATTCTGCGCATATGACATGTACTGTTGATGCTCCAGCTCATGTTTACAGCAAGGTCAAAAAAGTTAATTAAGTCTAATTTTCAAAGAATAAACACAATTGTGATCAAGCCTTCCAATAAGATCTAAAGCATACACATTTCAAATTTAAAGTGCCAGGTGAAACAGATGTATTTGATGTTTAAATGCGATTTTAGATTTAGTTGTGGTACAGAAAATCTGAATGTTCCAATCTTAAAAAAAAAAAAAGGGATACTAATCAAGATTTATTTGATTTGGTTTTGTGCTACACAAGAGTTAAAACGTTGTTTGGGGTGAGTAAGATGTTTTATTTCAAAGAAATGAATACTTCTATTCGGCAAAGATGCATTAAATTGATTAAAAGTTACAGTAAAGACTTTTAATTTGTTAATTAAATTGTGATTTCAAATAAATGGTGTTCTTCTGAACTTTCTATTCATCAAAGAAAGTATCAAGAAATCCACAAAAATATTAAGAAGCACAACTGTTTTCAACTTTGTTAATAATAAGAAACGTTTCCAAATCAGCATATTAGAAGGATCATGTGACTGAAGACTGGAATAATGGCTGCTGAAAATGTAGAATTGCCATCACAGGAATAAATTAAAATGTATAATATATTCAAGTAGAAAAAAGTTATTATAAATTGTAATAATATTTCACTATATTACTGTTTTTTATGTATTTTTAATTAGATAAATGCAGCCTTGGTGAGCATAAGAGACTTCCAAAAACAGTAAAAAATTTTTTTAAAAGAAATATATTATATATATATATATATATATATATATATATATATATATATATATATATATATATATATATATATATATATATATATATATATATATATATATATATATATATATATATATATATATATATATATATATATATATATAATTTTATTTATTTTTTATTTTATTTTATTTTTTTCTAAACATTAGCACACTTGCTGAACTACAGGTGAAGGACAGCACATTTCTGATGCAACTCAAAAAAGATCTAATCAAACACATTTGTTGTGGCTGTTTAAAACCATCTAATAATTGAATTATTCAAGCTGAAAGAACCGGACTTTGAAAACTACTGGCATTCACATGCTAGGCGATCTGTAATAAATGAGGATTTTTCACCTTGAATACCTTCATTGAATTGGCATTCTAACGGTGAAAAAAGCCAACCTAGCCTCAGCATCAATAGGCTTTTGCAAATGACTCATAAGACGTGACCAAATCTGATTATCCTTAATCTGAAGTGCCCGTCCATTGACTGTTGCATACCTCAGCGACTGTGCCACAATGTTTTCACATATCGTCAGGCAATGAGTCACTCTGTCCTTTTTGGTTGTAGCAAGGTCTTTTTTTCTGTAAGAAAACACAATGTTACTGAAATGAATAACAACATTTCATAAATAATGGGATCACATTATTTGAATTACTAGTTATCTACAAGGTAAAACGGATAATTTTAGATAGATGAACAGTATTTGATTTAGTATTCCTAATTAAATGCCTGTGAAAGTTCAATGTAAACACAATGTCTTCAGCACAGACATAATATGCAACTCAACCTAAACAGAAGCAATTGATCTGAAAGCCACTCAGCCAAATAGTGTTTATTTTGTCAATGATACCAACTACCTATATCCATTAGGTTAATGTAATTTTGCTTTACTTCTCAACCTTGAACAATCAATACCTGTAATAGATGACCTATTACAGTGGTTGACTTGTGATCACTTGGCTGCTCTTAACATCCAAAATAGTACCAAACAGTTAATCTTGGGATGTTTTATCCAAAAAAATGTAAATCTGTCTTTTGAATTGAACAATATTTTATTAATTCTCATTCATTAACAAATGCTCAGTGCTAATCAAATGCAAAGTGAACCATCCAAATGCTTCTGATGGCCTAAATGAGGAAATCACTTCATTAACTTAATTCCCAACCAATGACTTAACCAATGACTTTTCAAAGTTAGTTATTTACAGTTATTTTCTGTGAGAGCCTATAATTCAACACTTCACAAGAATTCAAATATATATTCAACCTATTAAAAATAAAATGGCTCTTGCGTTTAATTAGGGCTGGGCAAAAAAAATTGATTTTTCGATTAATTGTTTTTTAAAATGTGGTCGATTCAAAATCGATTCTCAAGGCCAAGAATCGATTTTTTTTTTCCCGGGGGTTTCCATACGATCCTGCCCGGTATCGCATATATGCTTGTCGTTAAGACAAAAGCGAATGGCAATCGCATCTAAGGAAAGCACGCAAATAACAGAGATAGTGAAGAAATATAATGCATCATCCGGGGCACGAATCAAAGCTCAGACGCCCCTCGAGTCTGAATGACGGTCGGCTAAATCGCAAGAAATGCTTGTCCTTTACTGAAAATTGCTGAAAATCATCCAATATCCTTTTTATGTTTTAGAATAAGTGTATCACAAATATCCATAAAAATAAAATTGTATTGTATTTAACATAATTGCATGCATTTGAAATATAAAGAAAATATAGAAATATAGAGATGGGTTCTGTTTTAATGTAGGTAATAAAAAGAGTTTAATAAACAGGTTTGTGGCTCTTAATTTCTTTTTAATTACCCACTTGTAAACTCATGTTCACTGTTCTTTTTTATAAATATAGTAGGCTATTTGAATTAAATCTATATTCATTGAGTTGAATCGAAATTGAATCGGAAATCGAAAATCGAATCGAGAATCGAAATCGAATCGATTTGAGAGCTTGCGAATCGAATCGGAACATCTGAATCGATACCCAGCCCTACGTTTAATACATGCATGATGCACGACATATTTTGATTTTGCAAGATATTCGTTGCGACAGCTGTGGTGACAATTCAATAGACGGGGCTAAAAATTGGCCTGAGCCATCCATTCATTCAGATGTAAATGTTAGATTAGTCAATGGGTATAATAAATATCTGGCATATTTTGGGGAAGCTGACACATAATGAGTGACAGACAAGAAGATGGAACAATCAAGAGGCTGCATTCAAAGACAGATTTACAGCTTCATACTAAATAAATAATATATACACATTTTCCAGTATCTTGCAGTACTAAAGAAATAAGAACTATTTCTTGGTTTCTTTATATACAAAAGCATTTTTCCTACGTTTTCTAGAGAGGTGCGCACTGTTTCTCTCGAAATTGGTGCAGAATCTATTAAAAGGCTGTGTGTCACTTCTAACGTGTTGAGCATCATGTGATTTATAAACACAAGACAACAACAACAATCAGCCTTACGGAGAAAACACACAGCCCTCATGCATGTGATAATAACATTAGCATGGAAACTGTGTCAGGTGATGTCAGCTGAGGGCTACAACAGCATCAAAGCGTTAAACTGCATTAACATCAGTTCAGCACTCACTGTTTCTGGACGAGCTCCTCGGCCGACAGCGGGCCTTGCTGCTGCTGGAATGATTTAAGAGACTCAAACGCTTTCATCAGCTTCTCCATAGTGGCCATTTTACCAGAAGCACTGATCTAGATGGAGTCTAATTGGAGAGCTGATAATATTTACAAACTCAACACTACAGCCAGTGTTGCAGCGCTGGTCGCGAGCGAGCGCCGTGCAGAATGCTGAAGGGAAACTGAAGGTGTCGTCGAGATCGGACACCGCTTCCAGTGGCCAAACCACCCTTCAATTCGAGTTAATTTCCACACACCATCCGATTATGACCAGTATTCAAACAAAATGTTCAGAAGGTAGTTGATAACATGTCCAGTTCTGAAAGCCATCTTAAAGCAGGGATAGGGGAGCAACGGCTGTGCTGTATTTCCGGGTAATAAAACTCCTGTCAAAATTAAAGTCCTCTATTTCATAATAAAATCTATATCTATAAAGGAGTTTGAGTGGCATGCATTTTTTACTTAAGCCAGATCAATTATTAATGACTAGGCTACATGTAATTTCCTTCAATTACTGCTTCATTCTTGTGCCTGTATGTTGATTCAGGAAAGGAAGTTCCAGGAAAATTAACTCACTTTATACATTGAGTCGTGTCTTTATTTTTTCATAAGAAAGGTTCAAAAGCAAAATTTAAGATTTACAATAGGTCCATAGGATGAGCTAGACGAACACAGACTAATGAGTCTAATAAGTGTTTTTCTTTAATGCAATTACATTGTACATTGTGGTGTGATGTTATGATTTCATGTGAATATTTTTTATTCATAAATAAAACAAAATCACACAAAAGTCACATACAATTCATATATTTTATATGAATGATTCATTATTTTTAATGTTAATTGTCTCAGTTAATTATGTCAGATTAAAAAGGAATAATTATGCATTTCAAAAGACTTCAAAATTGCTCTCTTGACTTGCAGCAAAGAGGAATAAAGATAAACTGAATTTTTCATTTAAAATATTTACATAGATGTACAATAATCAGAAACAATCATGATTTAAAGCTTGTCTGTAGTCTTGGCCGTTCCACCTTGATTTCATATTAAAACAGAGTTATTCAGTACTGTAAAACTAAATAGTAATTGCTTGAAGCCTTGTAGACAAATCAGTTATACTCAGTTATAATCAGTTCCTCAATGTTATCTGGTGGAAACACAACCTATCTTTATAAGATACCCAAATCTACTGGAAATTTCTCTTCACTTCTTTCCCATTGGAATAAATCAGTAACTGTGGTAACTGGGTTTGTTTTCTTTCACTAGGCCTATACAATTTTTTATTAATACCGATACCAAATTAGAAACTGATGATGAGCAGGCTATAGGTTAAACATTTATCCCTAAAAAGTATCTAGTTTTATGTTAGTGGTACTAATTTTAGTTACAAGTATTACAAAAGCACTTATACATAACAGACATGTTCACAAGTCAAGTCATGAGTCTGAGTCAAGTCTCAAGTTTCAAATTCAAACTCCCAAATGTCTATAATTAATAGTTTTCAATATGCTGCAGCCTGCAGGTCAAGGGAGTTGTCAAGGGATGTACAGGTTACCAAAAAAATAATTCATAAAGCAATATAGGGCAGGACAAGCCTCACTAGACCAGCAATGTAAGCAAAGGCAAAATCACAATCATGTTCCTCCAATGAAGCAGATGCTGCTTTTGAATATGGAATGTAGCTTGCTTTTTTCCCCCTAATAAAATAAAATAAAAAACATGAATCATGACCTTGGATTGATCAAAAACCTTTTTATTTATCATTATTTTCAGGATATAACATTTCAAATCTAACAATGCTCAGAAGTAGATTGTGTGTTTGGTTTGTACACACAAAACATTTTTGCCAAATATTATGCTGACAACATTATGTTGCAAAAAATGCTATGCATTGAATAGAAATCTAGAATTGAAGAAACATTAAAACTTCTATTTTTTATTTTCCTTTTAGTTGTGCCTAAGCTTTGAAAAGCACAGTATTTGTTTTATCTGGCCTTCATTATACATCTTGACCAGTGACGAAATTAATACAGCAGTCATAGTAAACGACAGAATCAGAGGAAAAGCATTGCAAATATAAGCATGTTTACTGATTTTAGCTCTTTGCATAAAATAAGCTACTACTTGAGGAAAATAACAAATTATGATAAATGCTAAACTATGAGAGATAATTTTGAAGGCCTTCTTTTTCTGCTGGTTCTCAACAGCTCTGCCTCTGTCCGTTTTATTGTGTCTGCCTTTCCCTGTCTTCTTTACATTAGTTCGTTCACCTGGTCCTGGACGCTTCAGGGCATAAAGGAAAGAAGCATGCAAAATGAGATTATCATAACTGCAATGTAAAAAACCCAAAAAGAATACATGATCTAGGAAATATTCGAATCCGATGAAAGTGAGCCTCAAGCCGCTGCCTGCTGCAATCAGCCAAGCTGCTGCTCCCAATGCAATCCTGTACTGGATGCCCTTATATATCAAGAATATTACTGGATGAATCACTGCAATGTAATGGTCAATGCACATGCAGATCTGGAGAAGAGGTCTGACAGTCCAGCTGAGACCATTGAAAAAGACAAGCAAACGGTCACCTGCCACAGTGGGATAGCTGGTAACAATTAAGTCTATAATACAATGAATGCAAAAAAATAGCTCCCCTATATTCAATGGAATGACCAAGTTAGGTTTGATGTTCCCATGAAGAAACACCCAGAGGGACCAGCAATGAGTCGGCGTTCCCACAACGAAGAACAGTGCTAAGGTAACAAAAATGACAATGCTGCCAAAATGTCCCTTACAAAGACAGGCCCATATTACAGACTGGTCAAATGCAGAGATTGAATCATTGATTTGGAAGGATGAATTGCACATGGTTGTACAGATCTAGGGAAAGAAAAGGAACAAATGAATCTAGAGAAAGCATGTTATATATAAAAGTAAAACTGAAATACTTATTGAATTGAGAGATTATTGAAAGAAATGCCATACTATATTGATGGATGCAAAATAAATGTTTCCAGCAGTGAAAATGTACCAAAAGTGCCTCATCCCTTCATGTTTTATCCAGCCCGTATGGGTTGGAGGACTTGTTGGTTTTATTCATTTAGACAACAAAAATGTTCATGCCCACTCAAATTGTATTTGCATATTGTCATTTTTTTAACTTATGGCATTGCCATGCTTGCCTTGCCATGTTCCAAACAAATCTTGAATTGCTTTTCATATCTTCAAGGTTTTGCACAATTTCACCACCAACATGGAAAATAACAATTTTTACACTCTGTAATCATCATCTTAAATTATATATATTTTTGTTAAGACTCTATAGTGGAGGCCTGTGCTTTATGATCACAAATAATGATGTCTCTACAAGGGAAATGTACTTGAAATGGTAAAATCATAAGCATTTTTTGAGATCTTATCAAAATGGCACAAAGCATTTTGTCAACATTATTAGATTTTTCATTTGAAGTGAAAGTATATTTTTAAATCTGCATTAACATTTGCCTAAAATTTAAGACAATTGTTTATGCTTTCCCCAACTATGAACAACAAACCCTATCTAAACCCATCAAACTCTAAACAAAATCAAACTTATGTCCCCTTTAAGACTTGAATTCCAATTTAACAAATTAATTAAATGCTGTTTCATTTAATGTTATTTTCAATTAGTAACATAAATTCTTATGTGAAATTAGAAGTCAATCACACTCTCTATGTGACAAATGCTATGAATTTACTAGTTTACAAAGCAACAGAAAGCACCTCATCCATCATGTGTTCATATGTTTGTTGGAAACTATAAATTCTCCCACTCTTACTGTGTTTGCATAGGCCGGACTCAGTTGTTTTAGCTTGGTGTTTATGAGTGTTGGTATATTCTTCATACAGTATATGAAATGGTCAAAATCACCAATCTAAATATATCCTTGGCCTTTTTAGCAGAACAGTGTAGATGTGCCATTAATTTCAGCTTGACTTTTAGAAAATATTTTATTCCTTTCTTTAAAGGATAGTTCACTCCAAAAATTGTATTATGTCATAATTTACTCACCCTTACTCACAAAGGAAGATATTTGTACAAATGTCTGGACCAACTCATGTTCAAGGTCACACTCTGGATCTGATTTTATCTCGTGGTTTAACAGTGTTGGACATTAATATCAATAATGCAGGCTTGTCTGATCATATGCCTATATTGTTCTATGCCTTTGAATGGGAATACTCAAAGACATTCTCCACTTCCTCGCTGGACTCGTATCATCACTGACCGCTCAAGTGACGAATTTTCCTCCATGTATGTGCATCAAAGTGGCAATCAGTATATGAATTTCTCCACGTCACTTGGATGCTGATGAACATCTAAGTCTGTTTAATGCTAACTGTTCTAACATCTTGAATTCTATTGCACCATTGAAGAAGAAAAAAACACAAGCACAATTCAATCCCTTGGCAAAATTACTTTACCCGTTCTCTCAGACAGACCTGTCGAAGGGCCCCAGGATGTAATTCCGGTACGTTTTCTTGGACAAATTATTGAGACTATTGGCCCTGACTTATTGTCTATTATCAACAAATGTCTTCATACCGGCACTGTACCTGGCGACTTTAAACTTGCTACGGTGCGGCCTCATCTTAAAAAACCTATAGCTTGGATCCTGCACTAATGGCTAACTTTCGTCCCATCTCTAATTTGCCTTTTTTTCCCCAAAAATTTTAGAGAAAGTGGTTTTAAATCAACTTCAATTTTACTTGACTATTAATTCAATCTCTGCAAAATTTCAATCTGTTTTTAAATCCTGTCACAGTACTGAGTGTTGGGATAACAGTTTAGGACCCAGGACCAGTAGTGAAAAATGAAGACCAAGAGTCAGGGGTTAGATTAATTAAAGAAATATTTACTGAAGAATAGTTTGCAGTTTCATCAGCAGAAGCCAGCTTCAAGAGGAGTTCGTAGGCCGCGCTCCCTCTAACAGTCTCCCCGCCTCCGTCTAACGAACATACAATTTCTGAACAGTTATACTGTTTTCAAGGTCTAGCCACGTCATTACTGCCATGTGGTATGATTCTGATTGGCAGAGAAAATGCCCAGTCATGGTAAATTTCCACACAAGGATAGATAGCAGAGCATATCACTAAAATGGGTAGACTAGTTGTCGCCCCATGACTAGATTTTTAGATCACAATGACCTCGGAGGTCATAGAAAGGCGTCTATAGGCCTGGCATCACCTGCAGGAAGGCCCATCTCCAATACTGGATCTGCACAAATCATACAACGCACATACATACAAGCACTAGGGCATCACACTCTAGTTAATGTCAGGGGATTATGACCGTTTATCAAGAGAACACTCAATGCCCAAACAGCGATACCGCCACAGCTATCCTTCACGAGAGTGAGCCATGCATCCTGGCTGGAGGTCAACCCAGAGCAGCTAGGGAGACTAGATTTAACTCTACAAAATCATCCTCAAACTAAATATATAAAAGTATAAAATCACACAGAATTACAATCATCTCTAGATTACATATGAAAGCAGAGAAAGAGATATGTATTTTGATTATCCTGGATTATTCAGGTTATGGATATAATAAAAAGAATCATTGAAAAGGATATGTGTATAAAAGAAGAGACAGGTATCTGACCTGCCGCTTCATGAGTCTGCTCTCTTTTGAATGATATCATGCTGATTACTGATTCTGGGCAGTCTATGGCTCTGGTTCTGTCAGACCTCAGTTCTGCCTTTGATTTAGTTGATCATAATACACTTATATCACGTCTTGAGACATGTGTTGGTCTTCGGGGCACGGTGTTGCAGTGGTTTCATTCATTTCTCACTAATAGGAGGTATGTTGTTAACTGAAAACCAATCCTCATCTGAAATACATCTAAAGTCTGGTGTTCCCCAGGGTTCGATTCTTGGTCCAGTACTGTTTTCCCTTTGCTTCCTCTGGGATCTATTTTTAATAAGTATGGGGTCTCCTTTCAACTGTATGCTAACGACACACAAATCTATATCCCCCTGAAGCGTGATAATAAACAGGCTTTAAAACCTATATTTGATTGTTTAGACGAACTAAAACTTTGACTTGCAAGTAATTTTTTGAGCCTCAATGAGAGTAAAACTGAATGCATTTTATTTGGCTCAAATGACCACTATCTACACGATTTTGATTCAGAACTCCTTACTCCATACAGTACTACACATGCAAGAAATTTGGGTGTTTGGTTTGATAGCAAACTTAAGTTTGATAAACAGATAAGTGCTGTCGTTAAGTCCTGTTTTTATCATCTTCGTCTTCTGACAAAAGTGAAGCCATTTTTGTCTCGAAAGAACCTTGAAAAGGTTATGCATGCTTTTGTAACATCTCGATTGGATTACTGTAACTCATTGTATTTCGGTGCTCCTCATTCATGTGTTTCACGTCTACAGTTCAGAATGCAGCGGCTTGGCTTCTTTGTGGGAAACGTAAATATGAGTCTATTACACCAGTTTTGCTCTCATTGCATTGGCTGCCAGTCAAATATAGAATTAATTAAAACATTTTGTTGTTCGTCTAAATCACTTCATAATCAGGCTCCGCAGTACCTATCAGATTTGCTTCATCCATATACTCAATCAAGAGCACTCAGATCAGCTGATTCTAGGCTATTGCGTGTTCTCAGGGCACGTCTCAAAAACAGAGGCGATCGTGCTTTTTCTGTTATTGGCCCCAAGTTGTGGAATAGTCTCCCAATTCATATTCAAACTGCTTCAACTCTGTCTATTTTTAAGTCTACTCTTAAAACGTACTTCTTCTCTCTGGCATTTAATATTTAATATTTCCTGATTTACTGTGCAATGATCTTTTATTTTAATGCACCTCATCTATTTTACAGTTTGTGCTTGATAGATTGTGTCTTATTGTTTGTAATATTGCTGACTGTTTTGCTTTCATATTCTGTGCAGCACTTTGGTCGACTTTGGTCGTTTTTAAATGTGCTATATAGATAAACATAGTATTGTATTGTATTGTAACAGCGTAGTCAAATTCAAATTCAATTTTGTTTGTTTGTTTTCATGTCTCATATTGCTCATATCACATATGCCATACACAGTATACTGGATAAACACATTTAATAGATATCCACATAATGATTTGAATATGGTTCGGTATGTCCGGTTGTAATTTTAAGTTAGAGAGTTAGTTGCTTTCTTCAAATATATATTTGTGTTGTTTCATTTCACTGGATGTATGGTAGACATCAAAAAGGCTTCCAGATTGTTGGCAATCTGCTAAAAAAAATTACAGTTGTTTTACTATTTTACAGTTGTCTTTGTTAATCACTTTAAATTAATCTACTGCATAGTGATTAAACATTTTCCAATGTACAAGAACATCGAATTAAAATAAAAATTCCCTAAAGACACATCATACCAATTATGTCAAAAGATTTTATTTACAAGTTTAGAGCGCATACATTGATAATACATTAACATCACATAAGAGATCTAAAGTATAATAAATAGATTTTCAGTTTCCTTTTATTTGTCAAGCTTTGAAAAGCACAGTATGTGCTTCAGCTGGCCTTCATCATACATCCTGACTAGTGGTGAAATTAATATAGTAATCATAGTGATAAACAGAACTATTGGAACTGCATCACATAGAAATATAAGTGTACTGACTTCTGCTATGCATATGAAATAAGCTACTACGTGAGGTAAATAACAAACCAGGATAGACCCTAAAATATGAGAGATGATTCTGAAGGCCTTCCTTTTCTGCTGGTTCGCAACAGCTCTACCTCTGTCAATTTTATTGTGTCTGTTTTTGTCTGTCATCCCTACATTCTTTTGATCTCCTGGTCCTGGATGCTTCAGAGCGTGAAGGACGGAAGCACAGCAAAATGAGATTATCATCACTGCAATGCTAAACATTATAAAGTATACATGATCTCGAAAATAGTTAATCCTGATGGAAACAAGCCTCAAACTGTTGCACATTGCCATTAGCCAAGCTACTGCTACCAATGCAATCCTGTACTGGATGCCCTTATATCTCAGAAATGTTACTGGATGAATCACTGCCAAATATTGTTCAATACACATGCAGATGTGGATAAGAGGTCTGAAAGTCCAACCGAGACCAATTAGAAAGGTAGCCAAGTAGTAGCTCGCCATAGTTGAAAACTTGAAATCAATGAGGTCTGCAAAGCACTGGATGCAAAAAAGCAGCTCCAGTATAGTGATGTTCAATGGAAACACCATGTTTGGTTTAATGTTCCCACGAAGAAACACCCAGAGGGACCAGCAATGGATCGGCGTTCCCACAATAAAGCAAAATATTGAAGTGAAAATAAGGACCAAAGGGCCAAAATGTTCCTGACACATGCAGAACCAACTTACACCCTCACCGATGAATACAGTTGTATCGTTGATAATGAAGGATGAATTGCACATGGTTGTACAGAGCTGGGGAAACAGAAAAGAATGAGTGTACACAAGACTTGCCCTAATATTTTCTTTAATTTTATGAGCAGCAAAAATAGATGTCATTTAAATTAGCAGCCTTTTATATAGTATATTACAATGGACATACTTCTGAAACAAATTTTATAATAAATATTGCACTATGTGTGTCATTTTAAATTTCTCTTCTCTTCCTTCCCATAGGATGAATTGCACATGGTTGTACAGATCTAGGGATAGAAAAGGAACAAATGAGTTTACAGATAGCATTTTACATATAAAAGTAAAACTGAAGTACTTATTGAATTGAGAAATTATTGAAAGAAATGTCATACCTATATTGATGGATGCAAAATAAATGTTTCCAGCAGTGAAAATGTACCAAAAGTGCCTCATCCCTTCATGTTTTATCAATTTAGACAACAAAAATGTACCTGCCCACTCAAATTGTATTTGCATATTGTCATTTTTTTTTTACTTATGGCATTGTCATGCTTATGAATATATAAAAGATATATGTTCCAAACAAATCTTGACTTGATTTACATATAGCTTCAAGGTTTTGCACATTTTCACCACCAAAATGGAAAATAAAAATTTTTACACTCTGTAATCATCATCTTAAATTATATATATGTTTGTTAAGACTCTATAGTGGAGGCCTGTGCTTTATGATCCCAAATAATGATGTCTCTACAAGGGAAATGTACTTAAAATGGTAAAATCATAAGCATTTTTTGAGATCTTATCAAAATGGCACAAAGCATTTTATCTACATTATCAGATTTTTCATTTGAAGTGAAAGTATATTTTTAAATCTGCCCTAATATTTGCCTAAAATTTAAGACAGTTGTTTATGCTTTCCCCAACTATGAACAACAAACCCTATCTAAACCCATCAAACTCTAAACAAAATCAAACTTATGTCCCCTTTAAGACTTGAATTCCAATTTAACAAATGAATTAATGCTGTTTCATTTAATGTTATTTTCAATTAGTAACATAAATTCTTATGTGAAATTAGAAGTTAATCACACTCTCTATGGACAAATGCTATGAATTTACTAGTTTACAAAGCAACAGAAAGCACCTCATCCATCATGTGTTCATATGTTTGTTGGAAACTGCTCGGGTTATGTATATAACCCTTGTTCCCTGAGAAGGGGAACGAGCACTGCATCGGGACGACGCTTTGGGGATGCTCCCTTAGCATCAGCGAATCTGAAACCAGAATGCCAACTAGGCCAATCCGATTGGCGTGCGTGATGACGTCATTGTGACGGCATACCCGGAAGTATAAAAGGGGAGCTGGAACGTAATGGCGGTAGTAATTGCTCTGAAGCATGCGCTCCAGGCGCGCCGAGGTGTGGCGTCGGGATGCAGTGCTCGTTCCCCTTCTCAGGGAACAAGGGTTATATACATAACCCGAGCAGTTCCCTTTCGAGGGAACTCGCACTGCATCGGGACGACGCTTTGGGGAACGAGTACCCACTAGGCCACACCGAAGGGTAGCGCCTGCCCTAGTGTGAAGCCGGAAACCGGGCACAGCTAGGACTGGAGCACCCTAGCACCAGGCGTCGTAGGGAGATCCAGGCTATAAAACCTGATAAAAGTGTGTGGGGTAGCCCACCCGGCCGCCTCGCAGATATCCTGCAAGGGGACCCCAGAAAGAAGGGCCACCGAAGAGGCCATGCCTCTGGTGGAATGAGCCCTCACAGCCACAGGTGAAGGCAAACTGCGCACCTGATAGGCCATGGTAATCGCCTGGACAATCCAATTACTGATTGTCTGAGTAGACGCAGGCAATCCCTTCTTAGGTGAGCCAAAACACACCAACAGTTGTTGTGATCTCCTCCACTGTGCAGACTTCGCCAAATAAACTCTGAGCGCCCTAACCGGGCAGAGTAGGTGAAGTCTCCCCTCTTCCGCCGTCACATGAGGCGGAGGATGAAATGCCTGCAGGACCAATGACCTGACCACCCTTGATGGCACCTTAGGCACGTAGCCCGGCCTAGGGTGTAAGATGGCCTTTACTCCTCCCGGGGCAAACTCCAGGCAGGTCGGCGTTACCGCCAAGGCCTGGAGATCTCCCACTCTCCTGAGAGAGGTAATGGTAAGGAGAAAAGCCACCTTAAGAGTCCGATCCTTTGGTCCAGCCGACTCCAATGGTTCGAAGGGGGCCTCAGCCAATCCTTCGAGAACCACTGCCAGGTCCCAGGTTGGAACTCTGGACCGAGCCGCAGGCCTCATCCTCCGAGCCCCACGGAGGAATTGTACAACCAGCTGGTGCCTACCCAGAGGCCCATCACCCAAAGGAGTGTGGAAAGCCGCAATGGCAGCCACGTACACCTTGAGTGTGGACGGGGTAAGCCCTGCAGAGAAACGATCTTGGAGGAACTCCAGCACTGAAGCCACTGGGCAGTTAACTGGGTCCACCTCACGTTCTCTGCACCAAGTGGAAAATACATTCCACTTGAGGCTGTACAGTCTCCTCGTAGACGGAGCCCTGGAGCTGAGTAAGGTCTCTATCACGTCTGCCGATAGGCCAGCCTCTATGAACCTGGTCCCCTCAGGGGCCAGACCCACAGGTTCCAAATCTCCGGGCGGGGGTAAAATATCGTACCCGCCGCCTGAGATAGGAGATCCCTCCTCAGAGGAATCTCCCACGGCTGACCTGCTAGCCGAGCTATGATATCCGAGAACCAAACTCGAGTCGGCCAACGGGGTGCTACCAGAAGTAGACTGACCCCCTGTCGACGGACCCTTTCCAGGACTCCCGGGAGCAGAGCAATCGGGGGAAATGCGTACAGACGCAGCCTCGGCCACGTCTGCACCATGGCATCCAGCCCCAGCGGAGCTGGATGCGTGAGGGAAAACCACAGTGGACAGTGGGACGTCTCTCGAGACGCAAACAGATCCACTTCCACTGGGCCGAACCTCTTGCATATGGCCTCCACCACCTCTGGGTGGAGTCGCCACTCCCCGGGCCTCAGCCCCTGCCTCGACAGGATGTCTGCTCCCTGATTTTGGACCCCCGGGACATACATTGCCCTGATGGACAACAGTTTCCCTTGGGTCCACAGGAGGACTCGGCGTGCTATCCTGTACAGAAAGCGCGACCTCAGTCCCCCCTGGCGGTTGATGTACGCTACGACAGACGTATTGTCTGTCCGTACCAGGACATGCTGGCCGCGGAGGTGCGGGAGAAAGCTCCTGAGAGCTTTGTAGACCGCCATCATCTCCAGGCAATTTATGTGCCAGGAGGAATGACGGCCCTCCCATGGGCCCCTCGCAAAGCGGCCGTCCATGACCGCGCCCCAGCCAGTGAGGGAGGCGTCTGTTGAAACGGATTTCCGGCAACAGGATGCTCCCAACACTGGCCCTTGGGACAGAAACCAAGGTTTCTTCCATATGACTAGGGAACGAAGGCCACTGCGCGTTACCCTGATCATACAGAATGGATTTCCCCTCAAGGAAAGCCACCTGGTTTACTTCCATATCAGGACATGGTGGCTGCGGAGGTCCGGGAAAAAGCTCCTCAGAGCTTTGTAGACCGCCAGCATTTCCAGGCAGTAGATGTGCCAGGAGAAATGCCTGGTCTCCCACAGACCTCTCGCAAAGCGGCCGCCATGACCACGTCCCAGCCAGTGAGGGAGGCGTCTGTTGAAACGGATTCCCGGCAACAGAACGCTCCCAACACTGGCCCTTGGGACAGAAACCAAGGTTTCTTCCATATGACTAGGGAACGAAGGCCACTGCGCGTTACCCTGATCATACAGAATGGATTTCCCCTCAAGGAAAGCCACCTGGTTTACTTCCCATAACCACGTCCCAGCCAGTGAGGGAGGCGTCTGTTGAAACGGATTCCCGGCAACAGAACGCTCCCAACACTGGCCCCTGGGACAGAAACCAAGGTTTCTTCCATATGACTAGGGAACGAAGGCATCTGCGCGTTACCCTGATCATACAGAATGGTTTTCCCCCAGAGGAAAACCCCTTGATTCCCAGCTACCACTGTAAGGGTCTCATGCAGCAGGCCAAGAGATATTCTGTTGGACGCAGCCGCAATGAGCCCCAGCAGACCTTAAACTGCTTCACAGTGATGCTGTGGCCTAGCTTCATTTTAGAGACCAGGCCGCCTGGAAGAACCCGATATTGGTACGCTTTGCCCCAAAAAGCGAACCTCAGGAACTTCCTGTGACACAGAAGGATGGATACAGGGAAGTATGCGTCCTCTTCAGACCCATCGTGACAGACCAGTCCTCAGACTGGATCTGAATCACAATGGAGGAAATGCTAAGCATCTTGAATCTGAATCTCCTCAGAGAACGATTCAAGTACCTCCGGTCTAAAGTTGGATGCAACTCGCCATCCCTCTTAGGAACTATGAAGTACTGGCTGTAGAACCCGGACTCCCTGTCTGGCGGAGGAGCACATTCTGTGGCCTCCTTACCAACAGGGAGTGAACTTCCTGTTCCATTACCCGAACCTGCCCAGGGACCACTGCCGTCCAGACCACCCCACTGAACTTCAGGGGAAGGTAACCGGACTGCAGTCTGTATGCCCCTTCCTACAGTCGCAGGCCCCAAGCTGATATATTCGGAGGCATAACCATGCGCCGAGATAATCTGCTAAGGGAACCAGCCTCTCGAGGCCGGTCTTGGGTGTAAACCGAGCCTCCTCCCCGACCCCCTGAAGCGGCTTACCGGCAGGGCGAAATCGAGGAAGATTTTCGGTGTGCGTACGCGTTTGCTGGACCACCGCAAGTCTTGCTAGAGGCGGCTGGTGCAGCACGCGTGCACGGGGAAACGATGTGGCCCGAAGCGTACTAGACGGCGGGAACACAGCGTCGATTCCCGAAAACTCCACAGGGGAGGCGACCTCGATCGCTCCTACCCGGGAGAGGGGGCTGGCCAGCAGGGGGCCTCATCTAAGGGAGCAGCTCAACAGGGCCACAACCCTAGAGCGGACACTGCGATTAGCAATTGCCTGAAACTGATGTGTCCCGCAGGCCACAAGGCGGCGAGAACGACATCAACTTCAGGAGGGCTCCATCTTAGATGAATATCCAGTTCACAAGTTAAACACGCTTGGGTGACAGAATTTAAAGTATCCAACTTATCAAAGTCGGATAACATGACACTCAATTCCTCGGAATTAAATGCCATCATAATCACCAAACCCGTGCAACCTGATCTGAATAACAGGCTGAATAAAAAATATATCTAACTCCTCAAAGTCAGATAATATTTTAATTTAATTCCTCAGAATTAAATGCAGCCACAATAAGGTGAAACATAGTCTGAATGATAGGCTGAATATCTAACTCCTCAAAGTTAGATTATATTTAATTTTAATTCCTTAAAATTAAATGTAGCCGTAATTAATCAGACGACACTGTTTTATTTGTATTTATACGGACTCATAGACCCCGCGTTGCCTCAGCAACGTGGTTCAAGCCGTCATAATACAATTGGCTTTCATCCCTCGAGAAAAAAAGCCAAACAGTGTCACACAATACAGTGAAACATGGTCTGAAATGACTGAATATCTAACTCCTCAGAGTCAGATAATATCTCATTTAAATCCTCAGACTTAAATGCAGCCATATCAGACAAATACTGATTTATTTTACTATACGGACTCGTCCGTTAAGCCAACCAGTATCTCATGCACACCGATCGCGTGTGTTCACATTAATTGCAGACTCATAACCTGCGCGCTGCCTTTTTTTTCTTTTTTTCCAGCAATCGCGTTTTGGATGGAATCTTGTATATTTAAGAAGTGCTTATGACTTTGACTGCCTCGATGCTGAGTACGTCTAATTCCTCAGAATCAGACCTCTCACACATCGCGTCCTCCGCCCCGGGGGAAGAAGCCGCAGCGCGGGCTTCCACACGGGGAAGGAGAACATCTGAACTGTCAGATAAAGACTGGGAAGATGCCTCAGCAGTCCCAGTCCCGCTGACAGTCCGTCCGTGAGCCCCATGACCAGCCTCGCCGCACCGCCTCGGCGGATGCGGGACCGATCCACGGGGCTCACGCCGAGAGCGGAGCACTCTGAGCGTCAGCTTTCATAATGCTCACAAGCGGCTCCCTCGAGAGCCGCTCGAGCATGCTGAACGCCCAGGCAGTGCACACACAGCAGGTGTGTATCCGAGCCCGACATGTAGCGAGGGCAAGGATGCACACACTGCTTGAACTCTCTCACTTTTTCACACTTCATTTCAATCACACACTTTCACTGACATACAACAGTAAATAGACAGACAGTTTGACAGATAGCGCTTGCTGAAGAGCAATAACTACCGCCATTACGTTCCAGCTCCCCTTTTATACTTCCGGGTATGCCGTCACAATGACGTCATCACGCACGCCAATCGGATTGGCCTAGTTGGCATTCTGGTTTCAGATTCGCTGATGCTAAGGGAGCATCCCCAAAGCGTCGTCCCGATGCAGTGCGAGTTCCCTCGAAAGGGAACTATAAATTCTCCCACTACTGTGTTTGCATAGGCCGGACTCAGTTGTTTTAGCTTGGTGTTTATGGGTGTTGGTATATTCTTCATACAGTATATATATCTAAATATATCCTTGGCCTTTTTAGCAGAACAGTGTAGATGTGCCATTAATTTCAGCTTGACTTTTAGAAAATATTTTATTCCTTTCTTTAAAGGGATAGTTCACTCCAAAAAATGTATTATGTCATAATTTACTCACCCTCAATTTACTCACCCATAATTTACTCACCCTCAACTCACCATTCATTACTCACAAAGGAAGATATTTGGACAAATGTTTGTAACCAAGCAGATCATGTACTAAAGACACATCATACCAATAATGTCGAAAGATTTTATTTACAAGTTGAGCGCACATACATTGATAATACATTAACGTAAGAGATCTAAAGTATAATAAATAGATTTTCAGTTTCCTTTTATTTGTCAAGCTTTGAAAAGCACAATATGTGCTTCAGCTGACCTTCATCATACATCCTGACTAGTGGTGAAATTAATATAGTAATCATAGTGATAAACAGAACTGATGGAACAGCATCACATAGAAATATAAGTGTACTGTGCTGGTGATAAAAGTCGAATGAAATCCAAGATAGTTGGGCCAGAAAAAACAAAACCGAAGGGCATGAAATGGCCGCTTCGTGAAGGCAGAGAAATCGGAGGAGCAGATAGCGTGCGCGCCAGTATAATGTGGCGACGTCAGAGCGTCGGGGCGGCGCCTGCGCCATCAGCCAATAAATTGCCGTGATTCTATAAGGGCTTCAGACAATCGGCACACCCAGAGGGCGTTCCCATTACGTCATAAAGTGACGCAGCGTCGAGTGAATCTATGAAAGAGAACAGAAAATAATGAGTGTACACAAGAATTGCCCTAATATTGTCTTTCATTTTATGAGCAGCAAAAATAGATTTAATTTAAATGATCAGCCTTTAAAATAAACCCTCACTTGGGAACCTCCCAGCGCAGACCATATGCAGCTTTGCTCATCACCTGAATCTTCTCCACCATCTTCTGTGGGACAACAGGATTTGCAGGATTTGCAGGATTTGCCTCGTGAACTTCCCACACCTGGCAGAGGGATACAACACCTTACCCAACAGGTAAAAGGAGATTTGGACTTCTTAAAGGGGTCTAGCCAAAAACAGGGGAGTGCAATTATTCAACTTACCCAGGAGGTAAAGGACAAGGCTGCTCAACATACAACAGATCTTTCCAATGTGGTAACTAAGATGGCGGACAACCAGCAACAGTTACTCGAGTGCATCTCTAAAAACAAACAACATGTGGAAAGCGAGATGGATCAGTGGACCAAAGCTACCAAACTTATGATTGCTGATGAACTGACAAATGTGAAGACTGCCCTTGTATCTGAGGTACGTTTCTTGGTTGAACAGCTTCAGGTAGAAATTCAAAAGGATCTGAAAGTCATGCGCAAGAACCTGCAGACTAGTCAAGATGAACTCTACCAAGAACTCTACCATGAACTACCAAGAAAAGGAAGTGGCAGAGCTTAGCACTAACACTCAAAAATTCCAATCAGACCTGACAAAACAATTTGAAACTGAAAGAAAAGAGATGACGGATCAACCAAAAGAGGTATCCTTATCCACACCACTTTCCCTTTCCTCACCACCCAGCCCAGAAGTGCACACCACCACATCTTCCACTGCTACGGCAGCAAAAAGTGATCATCTTCGACTAACATTCCCCACATTTGGAAGACCATCCGATGATGCAAATCCTTTAAGTTATTTAACTAGATGTCAGGATTTTTTGGCATTACACCCTTTGTCGGATGTGGATCTTCTGGCTACTTTTCGCACCGTCTTACACGGGACTGCACGTGACTGGTGGGAAGTTGCTCGAGAGTTCCAGAGTTTCGTTTTGCACTCAATACTGCAGTTCAGGAAACAATTGGAATGACGCCTACTGAGCTCCATCTGGGCAGAAAACTTCAGAGTCCGGTGGACAAGTTGTTGCATGGACACAACCTTTCACCCTCTGGTCCTTCATATGATGTTGTTCATCAGTTGTCCCAGCTACAGAGAAAGGCAGCAGAAAACTGCAAAAGAGCTCAAACGAGACAGTTGAGAAGTTATAACAAAAACAGAAGAGATGTCTCCTTCCAGGAGAAAGATCGCATATGGGTAAGAAACTTCCCTCAATCTAGTTCACAACGTAATTTTAGTGCTAAGCTGGCACCAAAATGGAAGGGACCATATCGGATAATTCAACAGTTGGGGCCTCTCAACTATCAAGTTGCGCTGGAAACCACAGGAGAAGACGTGCGCACGGTGCATGTATGCAATATGAAACCTTGTTTCTCTACTGCAAAAGAAATTGAAGAACGTACTCTGGAGAACCTCCGGGAACTCTTCCATGAGACCTCGGATGAAGATGAAGATTTCCTGGGATTTTAGACTTCACAACTATGCGTTGTCTTCTCAAGGAGCTGAGAGTGTGGCAGAACGGAAAAATCCGGAAGCCACTTCTTTACTTTCACTTTCATTGCACGAACGGTAAAAGGGAGGTGTGCATATCAATTAATGAGGGAAGTGAATATAAGGGTGGAGCGCACACACCGGAGGGGGAAGAGACGTCACAAGTGAACACAGTTGAGTTGAGAGTGGTGGGAGAGAAGTTGAGTGGTGTACCGTGGGAAGTGTGGCTCGTGTTCCTGTCGGCCTGATGTTTCCAGATCGGCTACACGAGCTTGTGAACTGGCGCAAAGTTATCTTCACGTCTAAGCATCGCTAAGCCGTCCAAATGGGAACGCTGGTCGTAACCAGGATCATCGTTGAGTCCACTACGGTCCCTTGACACTCTTCAATAGCCCTGTGATCAGCTGCACTTGGGTCAGTGACGAAAATCCTTTCATTTCCCCAAACAATCGAGCACTGACGCGCTCTCTCTCCGACACACCCACACGCACACACATACACGCACACATACACAAACATATACAGATTGAGTCTATTGTTGGTTTATTTTTATTTTTTTGTTGTGGTGATTCTATTACCCTTCTACGAAACTACTTATTCATTAGTGTTTTTTTTTTTATGGACAAATTTGGGTTTAAAACGGACATGTGAATACTATTGCATGTGAATGAACTGTGACGTCTAAATGCAAACCACTAACCAAGATAATAAATAGTGGGGTCTGAAATTGTTCATCTGGTCTTTGTTTTGTTTGTTCCTTATGAGTTATATATATTTTGTTGTTGTTGTTTTTTTTATGACTATTGTTCATATTTATCAAACTAAGTTTAATGGTTTTTCTTATTTGTGGTGGGTGTTTTATGTAAACCCATTTGAGTAAAAACTTGGAAAAACAAAAGACTGAATATTTTGAGTTTATTGAATGTAACGGGTGGTTATTTAAAACTATCCTGTGTTTTTTGGTGGCAGGCCTATACCTGCCTGGCGCCCGAACAAGTTTGATTAAAAAAACAAAAACAATTTATTGAACACTGAGTTGTGAATTGTTGTTTTGGGGGTCACCACTGTTACACCCCTTCCCACCTACACATGTTTCCTTTTATTAACAGAGCAGAAACCAACTGAGTGTAATGTGTTTGTTTTATGTAAAATTAATGTATTTCCCTGAACATTTACAGGTGGGTAAACTTTGAAAGGAAAGTTCACCTGCTGCCTTAAAAACGCGAGTAAATTCAACTAAACATGAATAAACTCGACATGAAGTTAAACGGCATACATGGCAAGAATCCAGTGAACCTAAGCCAGTGAAGCATAAGGGATATAAAATTAAACACAAAAGCAGATACTGACATATTTTATATTATGACATATCTTCACATATTTTGTTTACCTCAATTTATAATATCACATCTTTTGTTTATATTTAAACTGCAATAATCCTTTTATTTGAAAACATTTATATGTTTCAGATGTCCTTCACTGTACATTCTGACTAGCGGTGAAATTAACAGAGTAATTGTGGTGATGACAGAATCAGTGGAACAGCTTCACATATATAACAAAGGTTATTGACTTCAGCTATGCACATGAAATAAGTTACTACCAGAGGTAAATAACAAACCAGTATAGACACTAAAATATGAGAGATGATTCTGAAGGCCTTCCTTTTCTGCTGGTTCTCAACAGCTCTGCCTCTGTCAATTTTATTGTGTCTGTCTTTGTCTGTCATCCCTACATTCTTTTGATCTCCTGGTCCTGGACGCTTCAGAGCGTGAAGGACGAAAGCACAGCAAAATGAGGTTATCATCACTGCAATGCAAAAGCCCACAAAGAATATGTGATCTTCAAAGTAGTATATCCCAATGGAAACAAGCCTCAAACTGTTCCCCTTTGCCATTAGCCAAGCTGCTGCTACCAATGCAATCCTGTACTGGATGTCCTTAAATCTCAGGAATGTTACTGGATGAATCACTGCCAAATATTGTTCAATACACATGAAGATCTGGATGAGAGGTCTAAAATTCCAACTGAGACCAATAAGAAAGTGAAGTATGGCCTGGCCCAACATGGAAGGATAATTGACAACAATGATGTCTACAATGCATTGAATACAATAAAAAAGCTCCAGTATTGTGATGTTCAGTGGAAACACCAAGTTGGGTTTGATGTCCCCATGGAGATGCACCCAGAAGAACCAGCAATGGACCGGCATTCCCACAATGAAGCACAGCATTGAAGTAAAAAGAGTAAAATAAGTGCCAAAATGTCCCTCACAAATGCAGAACCACTCAAATATAGTTGCATTCCAGATTGTTAAGGATAAATTGCACATGCTGAGCAGAGCTGGGGTGCACAAGAGTTTTAAAACAGGAGACAGGACAGGACTGATTTACAAGTCTTGTAAGGGACTTAACTCTTAAATATAGACTATATTAATACAAATTTAAAGAAATGTCATACCTGAATTGATGGTATACAGAAAGAAAAAATATATTGAAGAATTGTTTTATTTGAACAGAATATACAAGCTACCAACCATGCATTATCCACCTTGTTTGGTCTGTTCATATAGGAAACCATGAACATATCTGTGCCCACTCCCATTTTTTTATTTGCATATATTTGTTCCTCTTATTTAGCTCATGATATTTGTAACACTTTTGTCTAGATGATGATGATAAAGATTCAAACGGTTCCAAAACAAAACAAAGGTATTAATTATATAAAACAAACTCAAGTAATACAAAGATGATGAACAGATGACATTGTGTAAAACACTACACACAACAATACCGGACAATGAATTGAAAACACAAACGGAACTTAATTATACAAGGATAACAAACTAAATGATGAACAGGTGTACTGATTGAATGAGTGTCCATAGAAAATTGGCAGAAAAATGGAGCAAAGGAACACAGGAAACAGGTAACAGGAAAGAAAAGGAGCCAAGGTGGACGGTTTGAGCCCAACCGACAGCAATGACGCCAGGAGATGTCTACACCAGGTGTAGTCTGTGGGGCACAGAGACCCGGTGATGCCGAAGGACTGGGAGATCAAGGTGGCGTCCTGCCAATGAGTGGCGGAGATGGATCCAGGGTGCCGGAGGACTGTAGCGACGATGAAGTGAGTGAGAACCACGGTGGAGCATGAGGGATAGAGGAGCCCGACAGAACTGGAGGGATGGAGCGCAGCAGACAGCCTGAAAGTCTGTGGTGATGGTAGCGAGATGACTGACCAAGGTGGAGCCGGTGGATATGGGAGCCCTGGTGGAGCTGGAAGGACGACAGTCCCGGGGGCAGCCGACGGGACGAGGGGCCAGGGCGGAGACAATTTGGCCAAGGTGAATCTGAGGCCTCTGAGGGACAAGATGGAGCTCAGGACTCTTCATGCCAGGACAGATTTGGGGACCGAAAGCCCCAAGGCATATGAGGGATGCATGGCAGGGCTGATGGTGTAGCTTGGGGTGGGAGGTGGGTGGCTGGCTTTGGTGGAGCATGCAGGGGAGGAAGACTGGGTGTGGAAGCAAGCTTTTGATGGACAGGGATGGTGGTGATGAAGACAACTCTGTGATGACTGAGACTGGTAATGACGAAGAACTTGGGCTAGACAGGACCAGCGGTGTTAGTGACATTAGTGCAGGTGGGGTTCACTGACAGAGAAGGTTCGTGGGTGGGCAGGGTGTAGATCACTACCTCTATCTCCCAGTCGATCAGCCCTTTCTCCTCATCCAGCACCGCCCACTGGATACCCACTGGCACGAATGTTGTGGCAGGCTCACACACCTGGTCAGCCAGGACATCCGGCTTTGCATGCGGGACGGACTTGGCAGCTGGCCCTGGCTCCGTTGACGGCATGGGCAGTTGTGTGCAGTCCTACATCACCGGACTAAACTTCACTGTACTTTAGACCGTGATGGAAACACAGACAGCAACAGGTCTGGTTCCCACGTTCATGGGACAAATTGTTCTGGGTAATTTCAGTGGAAACGGGGCTTAAATGTCAAGTGACAGTTTTAGCACAGCAGAAACTTGATTCTTGAAATAAAAAAATCAGTCAAGAAAATATTCTATGAAGTATGAAGTGCATACTGTATAACTATGAAAATCAAACTACAGAAGCACCTCATCCAACATGTTTCATCCATTCATAGGGAACTAAAAATGTACCAGCGCTCATATTGTGTTTGCATAGTGTTGTATCTGTTGTTTTAGTTCACTTCATGAATGTGTGCACATAATATTTACCAGCTGGTTCAAACAAATCTTAGTGCCATGTATGAATAGAACATCATGGTGCTGTAATAAACAACACATGTAACCTTGTTTATTGTTATTGTAGACAGACATTGGACCTCATCCATTATGATAAAGCACATATTTGTGTAAAACCACCTGTGCGTGAACACTTTCACTCAGAAAGTTATTACCTAAAATTACATTTAAATTACTATGAAAAAAATAGAACCAACTGAAACTACACATACTCCCATTGGCCTGAAAACATCCAATTTGTTCAAACAAATGTTTTTTTTTTGTAGTAAAAACGTCTCGGGTTATGACTATAACCCTTGTTCCCCGAGAAAGGAACGAGACACTGCGTCATCGTGACGACACTTTGGGGAACGCCCCTAGCGTAAAGCGTCTGAAGAATGAATGGAATCAGCCCAATCCTGATTGGTGTGACGGCATACCCGGAAGATACAAAAGGACGTCTGAACACAACAGAGATAGCGTTCTGTGATGAAGCGAGCACTCTGTCTGATTGGAGTGGACACGAGAAGCGGTCTCGTTCCCTTCTCGGGGAACAAGAGTTATAGTCATAACCCGAGACGTTCCCCTTCGAGGGAACTCGAACTGCGTCATCGTGACGACACTTTGGGGAACGAGTACCCACTATGCCGCACCAATCATGCCCAACCTAGTGTGAAGCTGGAACCCAGGCACAACTAGGGGGCGAGCACTCTAGTGCCAGGCGTCCCAGGGAGATGCAGACTATAATATATTATGAAGGCGTGCGGGGTAGCCCACCCAGCCGCCTCGCAGAACTCTTGCATAGAGGCTCCAGAAAGGAGGACCACCGAGGAGGCCATGCTCCTGGTGGAATGAGCCCTCACGGCTAACGGTGAAGGCAAATTGCCCACCTGATAAGCCGTGGTTATAGCCTGGACAATCCAGTTACTGATTGTCTGTTTTGAAGCAGGCAGCCCCTTCTTGGGTGAACCAAAACACACCAACAACTGGTCTGATCTTCTCCACTGGGCAGACTTCTCCAAATAAATCCTCAATGCCCGCACGGGGCAGAGGAGGTGAAGGCTGCCCTCTTCCGCCGTCACGTGAGGTGGAGGATGGAAGGCCTGAAGAACCACTGACCGTGCCACATTAGATGGCACCTTGGGCACATAGCCCGGACTGGGATGCAAGATGGCCTTAAAGCTACACTGTGTAACTTTTTTAGTTTATTCTTAGCTAAAAACACTTAGTTCTTTCAAAAATATATGTGCTCATTAATGTATATTTACTTCTTTCAAGTAATAAAGTATTCTCGTAAGTTTATAATATGCCATTGAAAATACATACGGGTGAGGGGTTCGAATGCGGGTCGCCATGTTGCCCCTCCATCTTGAAAGTACATTAGCCAAAGAGGGACATACCCGTAAATTCAAGCTTCGCCTTTCACGTTTTAACACTCGATGGCACCGTGTCAAATGTGGACGAGGTCGAACTGGAAGCCATGTTAATCTTGGACTAAATCGGCCACCGTAGGAGTTAAAACGAAATCGGAATTGAGAAGAACAGAAACTAATATTCACTGGATGGTCATATACCTTTTCACCGCTAGATGGGGGAAAATATCACACAGTGTAGCTTTAACTCCGCCAGGGGCAAACTCCAGGAAAGTTGGCGTGATAGCCAAAGCCTGGAGGTCCCCCACTCTCCTCAGAGTAGTGATGGCAAGGAGAAAGGCCACCTTGAAGGTCAGGATTCTCGCCTCAGCCGACTCCAGCGGCTCAAAGGGGGCCTCGGCCAACCCTTCGAGCACCACCGCCAGGTCCCAGGTTGGGACTCTGGAACGAGCCGCAGGCCTCATCCTCCGAGCCCCACGGAGGAATTGTACAACCAGATGGTGCCTTCCCAACGGCCCATCACCTATAGGTGCATGGAAAGCCCCAATGGCAGCCACATACACCTTAAAGGGTAACTAAACCCCAGCTCAGAGCTTAACTCCACCCACTGGCAATTTTTGAAAAATGCTGGAAAAGTGGGCAGAGCCCAGCGGAGACAGAGGGGACGAACCGAGGGCGGGGCTGAGCGGAGGGCACCTGAGACCCGCAGTGACGGATTGATTGACAGCTGTCTGACTCGCGAGTCGCAAAGATGGAGAATGACTGGAGTGACGCCAGCTTTGCAACTGAGCGCTCATTCTCCTACCTTCACCTGAAGTGGAGGAGGGTGAATTGTCTGTAGACACAGACCCAGAGCCTTATCCATGCGAGCCGCTGGCTCAAACTGCGTTAACTCCCGATGCCGACGATGCTAGCGAAGCAGTAGCGCAAGAGAACTGACCTAATCTATGAACAGTCAAATCCTTATACTGAATGCCACTAAAAATAGATCAGATATCTGATTTACATACGATGCATTTTCATTCAAATTAACTGAATCAATAAGCAGCGCAGGACCAATAAGTTCAGACCTAATAGCCTATAAACGGATTTCCTCAAATAAGTTAGACTATATACGCCAGCACGTTATGTTATTGTTGTCCGTTACCGCGGCAACCACTTGCGTGTCAGGGTTTGAAAGCGCGTCTCATGTATGAAAATTATCTGTACACATGACGGGCGGCAATAATATCGCAAGAAAAGCCTGACGTGTACTGACAACTGCATTATTTAACCGTATTTTCTTCATTACAATGTTAAAGCAAGTGTCAAGTCAGTTTCATTCATAATTTTTCTACTTCATGTCACATGACAGTTCATAATGGAGTGAAGCCGTTCTCATCATGTGATTGGGGAAAACATTTCTGTGGGCGTGGTGAGCTCGTGCCAGGGGCGCGGATAGTGAGCCGTTGGAAGTGCCATCCTACGTCACGATGTACCACAACGTCCAATAGGAAAATTCAACTGCAGTAGCCACCGTTCAACCTTAAGAGGGCAGCACTTTGGCGGTTTTACACCATATTTTATTGAATTAAAACACTTTATACTCAAATGTTAAAACATTTACTTGATTCAATGAACAGCATTAATAAAGCCCCAGTATTACAGATCATTAACTAAAAAAAGTTGGTTTAGGGTTTAGTTACCCTTTAAGTGTGGACGGGGAAAGACCGGCGGAGAAGCGGTCTTGGAGGAACTCCAGCACTGAAGCCACCGGGCAGTTAATTGGGTTCACCTCCCGCTCACTACACCAAGTGGAAAATACATTCCACTTCAGGCTATACAACCTCCTGGTGGAGGGAGCTCTGGAGCTGAGTAAGGTCTCCACGACACCTGCCGACAGGCCCTCCTCTAGGTACTAGGGCTGCAACGACGTGCGTGAAATGCGTCGACGCGTCGGCGGCACATTATTTACGTTCTAGAATGGAACAGAAGATCTAGAATAATGGCGGCTTCTGCTCCTGGGCATAGTGAAAATGATAATTTATCATATAAAGCCAGACCGCGACATTCAAAAGTGTTGGAGTACTTTGAACAGAAGCCGAATAAAACTGTGCTTTGTTCGCTCTGTAATGCCGGTTTCACACTGCGCGCGGTGGCAGAGCAGGAGCTGTGCGCGTGGAGAGCGGGAGCTTTCACACTGCCAATCAGTGTTGCCAAGTCCCGTTTTTTTCTTCTACACTGTTGCCGCGGGCTGTGTCTCATGTCCGCGGGTTGAAGCGATCCCAACTATGTGATATTTAGCCCCGGGAATGAGAATTTTAGCAGGCAGCCCTGCAAAAAAACCACACATATTTAACCCCCCGAACGCGATGTTTACCAGAGAACCTCCCCGAAACGCGATTGAGCTTGTTTTTGGCTAGTTTTGAGTAACGAATGGGTGGGTTTTGTTGTGAAAACCTGGCAACCCTGCTGCCAGTGTTCTCTCCATGGTTCTCTCGCGCAGCTGAACCGTGGCGCGTATTGCAACAGACGGTCACATTTTCCGGGGTTCTTCTCCGACCCCAGTACGTCTCGTGCTTTTATTTATTGTGGGCTGCATATATCTCCTGTTAATGCGACCTGGTTCCCCTCTGTCCCAAACACATATGCATAATAACATGCTGTATATAGGTAGTTTGCATGATTAAAGTAACATTAAAGTTAAGATATGCCTCTAGCTTTAATCATTTAAATGTGTCTCTGAAGTTTGGGCAAAAACTTCTGGCAGCTTTAGTCGTTGTTTATGCACATGTATCTTCAAAATAGACGACTAGTTATACTATATTAAAACTATGCTGAAAGCTCCTGTATGTGAACCTTTTGCAGATAAATACAAGTGTACTTTCGTTTACTATTGACACAAATCAATAAGTAAATCATACTCAACTACTATAGTAAACAACTTTTCCTAATTAGGCCTACTCTGTATACATTTTATGATGAATAGTATCATTATATATTATGTTTAAAAAGCTTCTTGTGTTCATATATTTCATTATAAAATGGCATACTATGTACACTACCCTTCCTGAAATACAATTAATATTGTCATCATTCATTGATTTCATGTTAAAATAATATACAAATTCACTACATCAGTAAAAAAGAATCATAAGATTAATCCGAAAAAATAATCGTTAGATTAGTCGACTAATCGAAAAAATAATCGTTAGATTAGTCGACAGAAAAAATAATCGTTAGTTGCAGCTCAGACCCAGAGATTCCACACCTCTAGAATATTGTGCCCCTGGCCTGAGATAGCAAGCCCCTCCTCAGAGGGACCTGCCACGGGGGACCGTCCAGCAGGTCGATAATGTCGGAGAACCATACTCGAGTCGGCCACCGGGGTGCTACTAAGACAAGGCTGACGCCCTCCCGGTGGACACGCTCCAGAACTCCCGGGAGCAGAGTGATCGGGTGAAAAGCGTACAGACGCAGCCTCGGCCACGTCTGAGCCATGGCATCCAGCCCCAGCGGGGCCGGATGACTGAGGGAGAACCACAGTGGGCAGTGGGACGTCTCTCGAGACGAGAAAAGATCCACTTCCACCGGGCCAAACCTCAAGCACATGGCCTCCACCACCTCGGGGTAGAGTCGCCACTCCCCGGGCCTCAGCCCCTGCCTCGACAGGATATCTGCCCCCTGGTTTTGGTCCCCGGGGATGTACATCGCCCTGAGGGATGACAACCTCCCCTGGGACAACAGGAGAACCTGATGCGCCAGTCTGTAAAGAGGGCGCGACCTCAGGCCCCCTGGTGGTTTAGATACGATACTGCCGACATGTTGTCGGATCGTATCAGGACATGGTGGCCGCGGAGGTCCGGGAGAAAGCTCCTCAGAGCTTTGTAGACCGCCAGCATTTCTAGGCAGTTGATGTAAAAGTATCTAACTTATCAAAGTCAGATAACATGACACTCAATTCCTCAGAATTAAATGCCATCATAATCACCCAACCCGGTCTGAATGATAGGCTGAGTAAAAAATACATCTAAATCCTGTAGCGTCTTAGGGTTACATATATATTTAAATAAAAAATTAGCTCAATAGGGAATTGTGGGTATTAATATTTAGGGATTTATGATTAATCATAACGGGTTATAATCTAATCACAAATCTCCAAAATCACCCAAAAGGGGAATACCTAACCTCGGTATTTATGCAATATATAATATATATATATATATATGGTTAACAACAATTTATTGCAATTAACTACAGATATATCTATATTAAATAATCACAGAATAACCTAGGGAGCTGATTCAAAATTCCTCTCCGTTCCGTTTAAAGAACGAGCGGTAATTCTTTATCCACTCACCAGGTCTATTCTTCCTACCCAATTTTCGGGAAGTTTATCCCTCTGGCCACAAAGGACAAACTTTCAGAGTTATGGTATTAATTAAAGCATTCAACGATGCTTATAAGAGCTCGTAGCTTAGATCTGACATTAAAGGGACTCGTGTTCTGTGAGCAAACAATGACAATCAAAACATGGATATCATGATTTTAATAAAGATTAATACTACGATTACATGTGACTAAATAAAGAATACATGTATTTACAGAATAGTGGAAAGTAAAGAGGAGGATGGGAAGGATAGAAATAGAGGGAGGACAGAGGAGAAGGGAAAGGAAGAAGGGTATGATCGTGTCCAATCCGACACCTTCCCAGACACAACCACTAGAGCCAGCAAGAACCATATCACCTTAAACAGGGGTACAATCTTAAAACGCATCTAAATTTCGATAGAATTGATACTTGCATGGTTTCTTTGTGTTGTGTAAAGCGAGATGCGTGCGTTGCCGTTTCTCAGAGTGTTCGTGCGCTGAAGCGCTCTCTCCGTTTGGTTCTTCCGGAGCTTCGTTGGTCCGCGGGAGTTTTAAAGGTGTTTGGGAAGGGAGCGTCTTGGAAGGGAAAGTTCATCTCATCCAAGCTAAGTTCCTCGGTCTGGTGGAGCGCGCCGCTGGCTGTGTCGCGGAGCGCGTCAATCTTCAAAGGAAACAACAGCTTGGCTGGACCGCGCCGGCTCGCAGGTCGAAGCCCGCGAGCCGCGCTGATGAGATGGGAGGAAAAGGAAATTTGTCTCGTCGGGGTCCTTGCAAGTCGACTGAGCCACCAATGTGTGGGTGTTTCTGTCCTTTAAAGTCCATTAACTACGCCCATTTTCCCTGAGACGACCAATCGTTGGTGTGAGTTTCAGGCGGGAGAGACTTTCTTTGTTCGGACTTTATTACTCAATGGAATGTTCTTGCTGGAAGCCAGAACTAGTAAAGTTTCAGTTTGACTCAGACTTTTTGGAGCCATTGGAGCAGAGATTTAATTTATATGCAGAGCTGTTTGGAGGAACGCATCTCTGATGTTTCTCCAAACGGCTTCTCCCCTTTGATCCCATTGAGAGAGACACTCCAGACGCTACACTCCTCAAAGTCAGATAATAATTTAATTGAATTCCTCAGAATTAAATGCAGCCATAATCATCAGATGATACTGTTTTATTGTATTTATATGACTCGTAAACTGCACGTTGCCTCAGCAACGTGGTTCAAGCCGTTATAATACAATTGGCTTTCATCCCTCGAGAACAAAGCCAAACAGGCGCAAGGCTGAAACACCCGAAAGGCGCATGGCAGGACGCTTCGAGATATTTCTCAATGAAAACAGCCAGCACCCAACAGTCTCAATTGCATTCTCACCATGTCACGTTGTATCACTTTAATAGCAGACCCAAAACCTACGTGCCGCCTCGGCAACGCGAGATTGAATCTTGCATTTAGGAATGGCGAGCCACGATACGGATTCCTCAGAATCAGACAGCTCACACATCGGCTCCTCCACCCCGGGGGAAGAAGCCGCAGCGTGGGCTTCCACATGGGGAAGGAGAACAATGGAACTGTCAACACTCTCCTTGACAGACCCATCTGCGAGCCCCATGATTGATCAACCGTGCTGCCTCAACAGGCACAGGATCAACCACGGAGTTCGCGAGCCATAAGAAAATGCTTGTGAAAACAATGTTGGTAGACAAACAACACCAAATAAGACGGACAAACACAGAGCGCTAACGCTGAAGAGCAGAAAGCTATCTCTGTTGTGTTCAGACGTCCTTTTGTATCTTCCGGGTATGCCGTCACATACTACGTCATGACGCAACACCAATCAGGATTGGGCTGATTCCATTCATTCTTCAGACGCTATACGCTAGGGGCGTTCCCCAAAGTGTCGTCACGATGACGCAGTTCGAGTTCCCTCGAAGGGGAACCATGTTCCCTTTCAAAGTGGAACTTCAACACTGTGTCTTGGATTGACACTATGGGGAATGCCATCAGCATGACCGGCCAATTTATTGGCTGACGACAAGCCTGCAGATGGCACCACAAGCTTGGGCAGCGCTGTTAGAAGCAATCCGTGCATGAAATAAATGTATAAGAAAACGTAACATTTTGAAGTTTATTTAGTAATTGGTTAAGGCCATTTTGCTATTTTAATCATCATACAGTAATTTTATGAAATTTTACGGAAAAAACTAAAGTTACTGCACTTCGAATTGTAACCTCTCAGGTTATAACGGTAACACTGCCTCCCTGAAAAGGGAATGAGACCATGCCTCGGGCCTGCCTGCACATCTCCTTCAGACAAAAGAGTTCATGACATGTATTACAGGTGCCTTTTTATACTTACGGGCACTCCACTTGTGATTTAATGGACTGTCGACAGCCAATAAATTGCTGTGTTTGTCACACGTGCTTCAGACACCGGTCATGCTAATGGTGTTCCCCATAGAGTCTAACCTGCTTAAGTAGACAGTTATAGGGGGCCTTCTTATGGCCCAAGAGGGAAGGGAGAACATTTTGATTCAGATTTTGTACATTTTGATTCAGATTTTCACAAATCAACCACACACAAATTATCAATTTTATTTTGACTAACTCTAACAACTTTTTAAAAAATTACATTTTACAGTGTCAAATACAATTCTGATCCTAATGTCACATAATTTACAATAAATCTAAAATCGAATAACATTTGAAGCTCGATTTTTTTCAGTTTGTCTTAGTTTCATTTTATTTGTTCTCTAAGCTTTGAAAAGCACATTATGTGCTTCAGATGGCCTTCATTATACATCCTGACTAGTGGTGAAAAAAACACAGCAGTTGTAGTTAAGGACAGAGTCAGCGGAACAACTTCACATAAATATAAATACTTACTGATTTTAGTTAGATTCGTAAAATAAATGACTACCATAGGCAAATAACAAACCAGGATAGACACTAAAATAAGAGATATGATTCTGAAGGCCTTCATTTTCTGCTGGTTCTCAACAGCTCTGCCTCTCCCTGCTCTGTCAGTTTTATTGTGTCTGTCTTTCTCTGCATTATTTCGATCACATGGTCCTGGACGCTTCAGAGCGTGAAGGACAGAAGCACAGCAAAAAGAAGTTATCATCACTGCAATGTAAAAAACTACAAAGAATGCATGATCTTTAAAATAGTTTACCCCACTGAAAATGAGCCTCAAGCTGTTGCCCAAAGAAATAAGCCAAACTGCTGCTACCAATGCAATCCTGTACTGGATGCCCTTATATCTCAGGAATGTTACTGGATGAATCACTGCCAAATATTGTTCAATACACATGCAGATCTGGAGAAGAGGTCTGACAGTCCAACTAACACCAATAAGAAAGTTGGCTAAACGGTCACCATCCAGAGAAGGATATCTGATAACAATGACGTCTATAATGCATTGAATGCAAAAAAACAGCTCCAGTATAGTGACGTTCAGTGGAAACACCAAGTTGGATTTAATGTTCCCATGGAGAAACACCCAGAGGGACCAGCAATGGATCGGCGTTCCCACAGTGAAACACAGTATTGAAGTCAAAAAAGTGGCATAGGGGCCAAAATATCCCTCACACATGCAGAACCAATCCACTGACTCATCAAATATGAAAGCTGTATTGTTGATGTGGATGGATGAATTGCACATGATTGTACCGAGCTGGAGAAAACAGAAATGGGTGAGTACATTTTAAAACATAATTTTTATTACAACATGTAATTTCTTGTGTTTTATGCCACCGAAACCTTAAAAAGCATGCAGTTCAAATGATAAAAAGCATTTTATTTAATAGTCAGACTGGATACAAACATTGCCACTGTTTGTTTAAGCCTTAAATCTGAAGTATGTGAATTAAAATGATGGTAAAGAATGTCCTACCTGGATTGATGGGCAAGAATGCAAAATATACCAAAGAATAGTTTTTTCTAACAGCGACAAGATACTAAACATGCCTCTGTTTCAATCTGTGTGTAAAAAACAAGCTACAAAAGCACCTCGTCCACCATCTAAGAAATTATAAATATATGTGTGTCAGCCTACTTTTCATGTAAAGCACTTTGAATTACCATTGTGTATGAAATGTGCTATATAAATAAACTTGCCTTGCCTTACTCCTATTTTGTTTTGCATATTTGTCCCTGTATATAGTTTTTTTTTAGGATGCTCCAAGCAAATTTGGGGGTTTTCATATTTATGGGGACTTTCCATAGATATAATTATTTTTATATACTGTAACAAATTTAGGACTATATTCTATCCCCTAACCCTAAACCTACCCATCACAGAAAACGTTCTGCATTTTACATACTTTATTAAATTAAAGAAAAATGTATTAAATTTATTTAAAATATTATTTTCATAAAGAAATTATGTATATGTTTTTTCCTCATAGGGACCCAAAAAATAAAAAAAAAATTAAGGTTTTACTATTTCTTCAGGTTTTAGTTAATGACCACACACACATACAAAGGTTGTTTTTTTTTGTTTGTTTGTTTGTTTTAAAGGAAAGGACTAATGGACTAGTGTTATCTTGTGTTATGCATGACCTGATTATCTTCTTCTATCTTCTGATTATGCATCTTCAAGAAAAAAAAATCCACTCGTGCTATTTTTGCATAGAATTGTCCCTGTTGTTTTAGCTCATGTCATTCATGATCTTTAAGATAATGTTGTTTTTTCAATAGCTTAGTTTTGGGAACAAACAAATGTTGGTGCAACATTTGAATAGAAAATCATGATGTGCATTTACAAAAACACCTGTTGACGTATTCTCGCCTTGTTATTGTAGACATACTTTTTTATTAATACATGGCTAGACCATTTTAGAAGAAAGCTGTAGTAATAAAATAAGCCATAATTTTGAACATTAACTTTTTTTTCCTTACATTAAAACAGGCTTGATTATTTTCCATGTAAGTGGTGCGTGTGGGTTGTGTGTGTGTATGTGTCACAGGGTGTTTTGGTGTTGGTTCATGTTCATTGTTCATGTTTTAGTTTATCATGTTCTTGCTTATGTTTTCGTGTCATGTTCACAGTCTTGTCATGCACTTCCTGGTCTTGTCATGTGATTCCCATGCCCTCATGTGTTGTCATGTCATTGGTTCATTGTCTCATCACTGTTCACAGGTGTCACTTGTCTTGTCATTAGTCTGTGTGTATTTAAGCCCTCATGTTTGCCACGTGTCTTTGTCAAGTATTGAATGTTGTAACCTGCTGTCAGTGAGTTATATTAGTTAAAGCTCTTTATAGTTTATTTTGGCCAAGTCCTTGTTTTATGTTTTGTTTGGAATAAAGCTGCATTTGGGTCCAACAACTTGCCTTCAGTGGAATTGTTACAGTATGGGGTATTTGTTTTTGGTGTTTTTTTTTAAGCTGTTGTATTTTCCCCCTAACCACCTGTTTACACATTTCCTTTTGTTAACAGAGCAGAAACTGTGTGAAATGCGTGTTTTATATAAAATGAAAGTTTTTCCCTGAACATTTCCAGTTGGGTAAACGTAGAAAGGAAAATGCACCTGAAAGTTCACGTGAGAACTCAACTAAACATTAATAAACTCAACATGAAGTTAAACAGATTTTTAAATGGCACACATGGTAAGAATCCAGTGAAACTAAGCCAGTGAAGCATAAGGGATGTAAAATTAAACCCAGAAGTAGATATTGATTGAACATCAAACAAATCTGAAAAAAAGTAGAAACACAGACAATAACGATAATAACTCACCTGAAAAACATGATTAAATGTGCCCTAGAATGAGTTGACACTATATTTTAAATTAGAGTTCTGCTCTGATTGGCTGTACTGAGCTGTTGTTTATGTTTTGTTTGAGTTGTTTATTTTTATAATAAATACCACAAATCTCAGTCAAGCCGACCCAGTCTTCTTCCTTCCTTTCCTATACCGAACTTTGCTACAGTAATTAATATGATTAGCCTTTTGTTTGATGTTATCAAACAACTAATATTTTTACACAAACCATGTTTCCGTTCGCCATCTCAGTCTACCTTCTAAAAATCAGTATCCTTAGAAACGCTTTGAACAACTTACAATCGTCAGTGGAGAAAGGCATAGTTCATCATAATACATCACATACATAATTCACCCGCTAAATGTACACAATTTTTTTATATTAACAGTAAAATATATCGGGATAGCCTGGCTTCTCTTGAGACTCCCCTGCTTCAGAGTGGTCATAGAAAATGATATGCAAAAGTCTGCACGCAAGTTGATGTGATTGATTACAAGGTAGTTTGTGACGTCAAACACGTCAAAAACAAACCGTGTTTAACGCTGTCTTTGGTTCACTCAGCAATGGTTTTGACTTATGAATTTGCACATGGTTTTGTCTAATTAAAAACACCACATAGACATATAAAGTTATAAACAACATTAAAAACTAGATTTTTCACCACATGGGGACTTTAACTCCAATTGTTGTGAATCAAGTTTTGGATATTAGATTAAATACTAGTTTTGGATATCTAGATTAAAACGTTTGTAGACAAACTTTGATGTTGGCTTGGGAAAGCCTAGCCAGAAAGTTTGAAGTAGTTTTAAAAGCTTGAAGTTCGAAGGTTTTGCTTTTAAAGTAGTTTTAAATGTTTTGATGGGTTTGAGGCCATGCTGTTTAGGTGTTCTGAGTGGATGCTAGGGTATTGCTATGTGGTTGCTAGGGTGTTCTGGACAGTTGCTAGGTGGTTGCTAGGGTGCTGCTATGTTAGGAATATAATTTTAATGTAATACTACCAATATATTTGTTCAATATAATAATAACAGTGGAATGTAGTGGTGATATTCTGAAATGAGGAGGCATTATTTATTGTTTTAATAAATAATATGAAATTAATGCCCCATTTATATGTTGTCATTTTCCTCGTTAAATAAACAGTCACAGTTGCCATGTTTAAAGGCCATTTCAAGTTTTAATTTTGATGTGACATAAAGCAGTGATATCTAAGTGGCTGAGTTGTTTACTTGCTTTTTAATTAGTCTTCCCATCAGTGCCACCATTTTGTTCATTCAGACTGATTTGCAAACACGCACAAAAACTAGCTGGGATTTATCACACAAACCAATCGTATTCATTCATAACCAATCATAGCGTGATGGAGGCATTGCCTCCTCTCACGTGACTTTCCCCCATTCATTTTCAATTACCCCCCACCAAACCCGCCACATGCAGTTTTGGGGGTCTGTTAAAACTCATTGGGCTCTGTCGCTCTGAGGCAAAAGAGAGACGTGGACTTTCGCTGTAACTTTACCTGCCTGTGTCGGTGTTGGACAGTGTTAGAAAATTAGCTATTTATACACTTTTTAATGTCACATTTTGTAATATTTGTGCTTTTTTATTTTTGTAATATGGATTATTTTTTCATCAAATTGTTTTTGAGGAGGCACTGCCTCCCTGCCCCTGAATCATAACACACATAATACAAATAATAGTACTGTATTACTGTGAAAATATAATGCTATACTATATGTTATACATTTATATTTGCACAAAACAGTCACATTTTATTTACCTCAAGCACTAATTTCACATTTCTTTTTCATATTTAAAATGCAATAATCCTTTTATTTGAAAACATTTGAAAAGCACAGTAAATGTTTCAGATGTCCTTCACTGTACATTCTGACTAGCGGTGAAATTAACAGAGTAATTGTGGTGATTGACAGAATCAGTGGAACAGATTCACATATATAAGAAAGGTCATTGACTTCAGCTATGCGTATAAAATAAGTTACTACCAGAGCCAGAGGTAAATAACAAACCAGTATAGACACTAAAATATGAGGGATGATTCTGAAGGCCTTCCTTTTCTGCTGGTTCGCAACAGCTTTGCCTCTGTCAATTTTATTGTGTCTGTCTTTGTCTGTCATCTCTACATTCCTTCGATCTCCTGGTCCTGGACGCTTCAGAGCGTGAAGGACGGAAGCACAGCAAAATGAAGTTATCATCACTGCAATGCAAAAGCCCACAATTAATATGTGATCTTCAAAGTAGTATATCCCAATGAAAACAAGCCTCAAACTGTTGCCCATTGCCATTAGCCAAGCTGCTGCTACCAATGCAATCCTGTACTGGATGTCCTTATATCTCAGGAATGTTACTGGATGAATCACTGCCAAATATTGTTCAATACACATGAAGATCTGGATGAGAGGTCTGAAAGTCCAACCGAGACCAATAAGAAAGTGAAGTATGGCCTGGCCCAACATGGAAGGATAATTGACAACAAGGATGTCTACAATGCATTGAATACAATAAAAAAGCTCCAGTATTGTGATGTTCAGTGGAAACAACAATTTGGGTTTGATGTCCCCATGGAGATGCACCCAGAAGAACCAGCAATGGACCGGCATTCCCACAATGAAGCACAGCATTGAAGTAGACACAATAGAAATCAATCAAAATAATAATACAAATCAAGACAAAGAAAATAAAAACAATCCTGAAGAGGAAAAGATGAACGGCACCAACTCAGACACTCCTTTCTCTATTTCCTTCCTTCACTTTTATCCCCAACTTCATCACAGGTAACACTCCAAACCGCTCGCTCTGGAAGAAACCAAATCAAGGCACAATGCCACCTGGGGCCTGTTTCACTAAGGAGGTTCAACCAACTCTGAGTTTAAACCTGAACTCTGAGTTGACTTACTCTGAGATGGGAAACTCTGAGTTTTGGGTTTCAGATCAGCTGAATTGAGGTAGTTCAATCAACTCTGAGTAGACTGACTCTGAGTTAAGCTCATGCACTCCAACTATGAAAAGCCACGATCAATGGAGCTCCGAAATTACGATTCACCATGGCAACAGCACCCAACAAAAAGATGTTTGCATACTTCTGGGTCAATATGTAAGTTTAATTCTTAATTATTTTAATTAAGTTTAATTTTCATGGTATCCAAAAGACAAAAAAAGAATGTGGCAGCAGCTAAAAATGAAAAATAAAAACATAATTCAATCAGGTAAAGCTTTAAAAATAAAATGTTAATGGGTGTAGGTTTAATGACTTCACAAACATTTGACATATTAATTAAATATCATTCAGTGTCCAATGTGCAGCAGCTTTTCCCACATAGACCCTTTTCACAGTGATGACGTGTTTTAATGGTCATCAATATCATAAATCCTGCAACGTTTTTTGTATATTTTTTTTTTAAATGTATGTACGTTTATAACACTAATACTTTGTATTATATTACTTTTGCATCATATTACAAAAAACAAGTTACCGCTGCTGTGAGAGTGTTTCTAATACAGTGTCTATGGGAGTGATGGTGAAAATTAACATCTTTCTCTCTTTCCACTTCTGTTATCAAACTCACTCTATTTTTCCCTCTTTTTGAAAGTTGTTAAATCACTATTGTGGAGTTTTTCTTTTGCTATTTGAGCAAATGGGGACACAAAAAATATATATTTAATTGATTATTTCATTCATCGCTATAAAAGTTAACCCTATGACGACTTCGGCTCTGAGAAACCCAGAAATGTGAAAAGGGTCTATGCTCTTTTCACATAATGAAATGTTCTCTGATCCCACTTGTTACATTTATTAATTATGGTAATGACATTAAACATTTTACTTCTACTCAGGCCAGCCAAACACCAGCACCACTGACAGATGAAGAGGAGATGGAGGAAGAATATTAACATCCAACAGGAAAAAGAATAAAGTATTTGAAGGAAATAAAGATGACCATAAAAATTGTAAATAAATTTATTTAACAGCTGTGGTGGTGGTTATGGCATATATCTTGTACTACCATCTGGCAGCATCCTTCCATTCCATACAGTAATCCGTTTTCAGAAAGTGTGATGATGGGAATAGCAGTGTCATCAATGCATCCAACCACTTGAAATCCTAAAGGAAATTCTAATTATCAGGGCCCGTATTCATAAATAATCTTAATGCAAAGAGTAGCTCCTAGTGACAAAATTCTAAGAAAATTCTTAGAAATGTGGGCGTTTACTCTTAAAATTAACTAAAAAATCCTAGTAAAGAAAAAAGTAATTCGAAAGCATCTTAACCCTTAAAAGAGGTCTTAAGGTCAAATTTGTTAGGAGCACGGACGAGGATTTTTAAGAGGCTTAAGAGTTTCTTTAGCAGCGGAGAAAATGGCAGAAAGACGAAGAGGGAGAAGAAATGTGATGCAGACAATGGATGACAGTGACTTAATAAGACGCTATAGATTAGATCGTGCAGGGATCATGTTTGTTGCATTAAACCCAACTTTCAAACCACCAATTAAATAGACATGCCAGCAATTGGAAAGAGTGGAACAATGTTTATAATTCTAAGCCAATCAAATACCTTATAGGAAATTAACAGCATGGTAAATAATAAAAGGATTTATATACAAATATATAATGTGTGTGTGAGTGAAAGAGAACAGTAAAATAGGACAATTTGCGCTTGTAATTTCAAAGTGAAGGCTTAGAATAGACCCTATACTTAAAAGCGCTCCTTTTCCCCCCTTTTTGGACAACCAACCAATCACAGTCTTCAAAAGACTGTGTCATACGTAGCAACGGGGTCAGCCCCGCCTCTTCACTAAGATAAAAGCTTTTGTATTTTCCTTGCTCAGAGTTGCTCTCAGATCGGTCCCGAATAGCTCTTAAGCTAAGACTCCTACGTAAAAGTTTTTAAGCTAAATTAGGAGTTTTCTGAGAGGAGTCTTAGAATCTTTATGAATACGGGCCCAGGTTACTTCTAGAGGTTTATCAAGTGAACGTCAGGATCCTTCCTGTATAAAAGGACATGCCATTTTTGTCAGTTTGACAGTGTCCTCATGATGAAAATATAAGCAATGAATGAATGTACCTCCACTGCAAAGAATGCTTTTCTCATTATGTATTTTGTCAAGTGGCAGATAATTTAATTTGTTTTAAGTAAACTTCGCTTACTTTGGGATTAGATTAAATTTATAATTTGTTGATATTTGTACTTGAAATACGACCAAAATACTCAGTAAAAAAAGCATTTGTGCAGTTTGAATGAATGAATAAACTATTTAAACACAGCTGGCGCTTTAAAAAAGGGGAGGAGACTGAATTAAACTCTGTGTTTACCAAAGAAAACCTGCTCCTGACCAAGTTAGGTTCACAGAGTAAGTTACCCTGGTAACTGACTCTGAGTATAAGTTACCTCTCTTTTAGAAACGGGCTTGACTTACCCTGCTTTCTCGGGTTTGACATACCTCCCATTCTGAAACAGAAAACCCAGAGTTTCCCTTATTTCAGGGTTAACATACTCAGAGTTTTCACTTAACCTCCTTTCTGAAACGGGCCCCAAGGCTAGACCTCAATAGGCTAGGATATAAGTATAGCAAATAGACATATCATTGTTGGTAATCTGTTACATTTCTTAAGTTTATATTTAAATGTATATTATCTGTTATAGGATTTCGTTTATATATATATATATATATATATATATATATATATATATATATATATATATATATATATATATATATATATATATATATATATATATATATATATATATATATATATATATATATATATATATATATATATATATATATATATATATATATATATATATATATATAAAAAGCTCCACAAGTAGTAACCTAGAATACTGTCTAACACTTGATGGCTGTTCTGTCAAGTCCTCGTCGTCAGTGAGGAACCTGGGTGTGCTCTTTGATACCAATCTTTCGTTTGAAAGCCACGTTTCTAGCATCTGTAAAACTGCTTTCTACCATCTTAAAAATATATCTAAATTACGGCACATGCTCTCAATGCAAAATGCTGAACAGTTAGTTCATGCGTTCATGACCTCAAGGTTAGATTATTGTAATGCTCTACTGGGTGGTTGCCCTGCTCGCTTAATAAATAAACTCCAGCTGGTCCAAAACACAGCAGCTCGAGTTCTTACTAGAACCAGGAAGTATGACCATATTAGCCCAGTTCTGTCAACACTGCACTGGCTGCCTATTAAACATCGCATAAATTTTAAAATCTTACTTATTACTTACAAAGCACTAAATGGTTTAGCTCCCCAATACTTGAGCGAGCTCTTAACATATTATACTCCATCACGTCTACTGCGGTCTCAAAATTCTGGCCAGTTGATAATACAGAGAATATCCAAATCAACTGCAGGCGGTCGATCCTTTTCCTATTTAGCTCCGAAACTCTGGAACAGTCTTCCTTACATTGTTCGGGAAGCAGACACACTCTGTCAGTTTAAATCTAGACTAAAAACACATCTCTTTACTGTGGCATACACATAAAACACTTTTTCAATGAAATGATTGTTAGGCTGCATTAACTAGGTCAGCCGGAACCGGGAACACTTCCCATAACACCTGATGTACTCGTTACATCATCAGAAGAATGGCATCTACGCTAATGATAGTCTCTCTGTTTTATCCCGAGGTTTACTGCAGTCAGCCGGATCCGGGCCGGATCCAGTTCAGATGGTGGACCTGCGCCCAGAGAAGACCAACACAGGACCCCGAAGTGTCTGCAGAGACCGTGATTAGACGCCCCCTGCAACTGCCTCATCGACACGGCATCTCAATAAACCCGTCTCCGGCGTGTTGACTCAGATTGTTTGAATATTACAATTAAATAATACTTAAATCGATATGTCATCCTCAATAAACCCGTCTCCAGCGTGTTGCCTCCGATCATTCGAATATTGCACTTTAATAATTATTTAATCAACATCATCCTCAATAAACCCGTCTCCAGCATGTTGCCCCCGGTCCCTCGAATATTCTGATCTATTATGACCTCTGAGCTGTAAAGCTGCCAGAATAATAATAATAATACGCTGTTTGTTAATTGGCCAGAGGAGAACTGGCACCCCGACTGAGCCTGGTTTCTCCCAAGGTTTATTTTTCTCCATTAGGTCACCTAATGGGGTTTTGGTTTCCTTGCCACTGTTGCCTCTGGCTTGGCGTGCTCAGTTGGGGACACTCAATTTTTCAACTAAACATCGAAATAAATCTAATTAATAAACTAAATTAACCATTTAAACTAAATTACTGATCTAATTATTGATCTAAAGCCCACACTGTCACTGTATGATAATTGAAATGAACTGATGACATCAGCGTTTTTTCCAGAATGGCTATACAGCTGAATAACATTATGCTGCATTATTTTCCTGTTTAACACTGTAAAGCTGCTTTGAAAAAAATCTACATTGTTAAAAGTGCTATATAAATAAAGTTGACTTGACTTGACTTGACTTGACGAACCTTGGTTACTACAATCACATGACTTGGTCGCTTTCCAAAGCACTGATTCGAAGCAAAATATTCGTAAAGATTTTAAAGCTTCATGAAGCAGTGCTTCGAATGTGCCCAGTTGACACCTTCTATATCGATCTTTAATAAACTTGTTTATGAAGACTATAATTTAGAATTTATTTGTTAAGAGGAAAAACCCCTTGAGATGTGACATCTCGCTTTCAAGGGGACCTAAAAAAAAAAACATACATCTCAATCTTCATACATACATACATACATGCATACATACTAACAAAACAGACATAAGCTCTCCATCACACCAAAACCACCATTAACTTCCACAATCCAACCAATTCGATATTAAACAATAAACAGTTAAAGTCATTCAAATGAACAATGTATATATGATTTTTTTTTTAAATGTCAATGTCAATTGGCCTACACATATACAGACAGCATAGGCTAGGCTACATCAGAATTTAAAAAATATGAGAGAAAACAAAAAGTTGAAGTAAAATCTTTTTATTTAAATATCTCTTATTTTCCTTTTATGAGTTCTTTAAGCGATGAAAAGCACATTATGTGTTTCAAATGGCCATCATTATACATTCTGACTAGAGGTGAAATGAAAACAGTAATTATAGTGATAGACAGAACCAATGGTAAAACGGTACATGCATATAATTGCTCATTGATTTTAGCTATGCACATAAGAGGTAAATAACAAACCAGGATAGATACTAAAATATGAGAGATGATTCTGAAGGCCTTCTTTCTCTGCTGGTTCGCAACAGCTCTGCCAGTTTTATTGTGTCTATTCTTTTCTGTCATCTCTACATTCTTGCCATTGCCTGGTCCTGGACGCTTCAGGGCACGAAGGACGGATGCACAGCAAAATGAGGTTATCATCACTGCAATGCAAAAAAAAAAAAAGTACATGTGATCTGGGAAAAAAGGAGCTTCGATGAAAATGAGCCTCAAGCCATTGCCCAGTCTAATCAGCCAAGCTGCTGTTGCCAATGCAATCCTGCACTGGATGCCCTTATATCTCAAGAATATTACTGGATGAATCACAGCCAGGTAATGCTCTATAGACATGCAGATCTGGAGAAGAGGTCTGACAGTCCAGCAGAGACCGATGAGAAACAAAGCCAAATTATAGGCTGGCAGTGAGAAATAGTTGGTAATAATCAAGTCAATAGAGAAAAGAAAACAATAAACCAGTTCTAGTACAGTGATGTTCAGTGGAAACACCAAGTTAGGTTTGATGTTCCCATGAAGAAACACCCAGAGGGACCAGCAATGGATCGGCGTTCCCACACTGAAGAAGAATGCTGTAATGATCGAAATTAAGACAGTGCCAAAATTTCCCTGGCAAAGGCATTTCCGATTTAAAGCCTCATCGTACATGGAGGTTGAATTGTCAATTTGCAAGGATGAATTACACATGATTGCACAGAGCTGGGGAAAAGGAAATGAATGAGTCAGTCAATTTCATTCATTTTATGATTAGCAAAATTAGGTATAAGCAAAGAAAGTTAAAATGAACACAAAGCGTTTCTGTATAATAGTAAGACTGGACAAAAGGACTGATTTCTAGATCAAATTTTGCTAGATTTTAGTTTGTGTGTAATTTAGCCCTTTAATGTGCAGTGCACTAAAATAATGAAAAGAAATGTCATACCTGTTTTGATGAAACAGTGTGCAAAATGTGCTAATAAACTGCTTAATTTAATCCCAACAGCAATGAGCCACAAAAGTGCCTTTCATCTGTTCATAAGGAAATATACTTACATGTGTTCATACATGTTTTTTGCATACCTGCTTTTTTTTTTTTTTTTTTGCTCGTGTCATGTCAACAATATCAAGCTGACATTTAAATCAGCATCATTTAATGTAAACAAATCTTGATGCAATTTTTGTTATTGTGCACAGTCCTTTTTACAGATTGCCTTAGGGATTTGCAAAAGGGCCATTATCATGTCTGCTAATGATAATCATCATTTTTGTCTGGTTTGTAGAGTCAATTTATTCAGGAGGTCACCTTCTTTCAAAATAAATTGTCTGCATGGCAGGTAACATTTGGGTGGCACTTTGCACAATATTGTTCCAAATCAGCTTTAGACAGAATGGAACCTTATAGACAAGGAGGAATCCTGTATTGCAAAATTTAAATCTGTTCTGATTCCTGTTTATTACTTTAGGGCTTTTGGATGGATTATCATTGCCAGCTGTGTTATGTTGTGAATCTTCAACATCTTCCTCCAGCAGTGGCCATGGTGGTAAGTTTGCCACTGTTAATTTGCGTGTGTTTAAACCCTGAACTATTCGAATTAAAATGACGGAAAGGTATGTCATATCTGGATTGATGAAACAGCATGCAAACTAGGTTAACTAATGCCTTCCATCTGTTCCTAGTGAACAATACATGTGCCTGAACATACAAATTGTGTTTGCATAGAATTGTTGTGGTCTTTAGCTCATGACAGTTTGTTAATGAATGTCGATATTTACAACAGCACATTATGAAATGTTGCAAATAAATCTTATTTGCGATATTTGAATAGAAAATCATACACTATAATACACATGGTTATTTTACAGACATTTTTACAGATTACCTTTCGTTAGCTTTAGGGTTTTGCATTATTCCTTATAATCATCATTATTCTTTCTGGTTTGTAGAGTCAACTTATGATTTATGTATTTATATAGTGCATCATGTAGACTGGTTATTCCAGCAATTAACTTACTGATTCAATGACCCGTTTTTGTGCCGAATTCCAACCCCCGCCAGATTATCTGCTCTATAGATGTGGATATGGATCCTCTATAGAGCAGGTGGATCAAGCAAAGGTCGATCATGGACCATTCATTCATTCAAGAATAATGAACTGAGAGTGATTTGTTCAATTTGTTTTCATTAATATTATTCCTCCACAGTATAGTAGTTCAGAAAATAAATTTGTCAACACAGGGACACCGTTCTAGCATTTGATATTAATTTTAATAGGTCTCATTAGGTTTACATGCATTCAAGATCAAAAAGGATTTGGATCTGAATTTTTGCTCTGGAGGCAAAAAGTTCAAGTGCAGTACACTTAGTTTATTAACAAAAATAACAAATGTAAATCCAGAAAACAGAGGAAAACAAACAAAATCCAAACATGGTGCGAAAACAGAACCGAAAGCAACACACGTGATACATTTATCCAGGGGTCTCCAAACTCGGTCCTGGAGGGCCTGCACAGTTTACACACCTGAAACAGCTAATCAGTGTCTAACTAAGGCCTTGTAAGACACTTGTTAGCTGGTTCAGGTGTGTTTATTTGGGGTTGGAGCTAAACTTTGCTGGACAGCGGCCCTCCAGGACCAAGTTTGGAGACCGCAGCATTTATCTAGTTCAACACCAGACACTGACTGCCAGGAAGAAGTCCGCTGCGTAACCCGCACCAGTGCGGGCTCAGCAGAAGTCACATATCAACATCAAAGGGGGGGCGTTCGCGAGCACACTTCTGAGACCTAAAATGACAAATGGGACACCCTGCGGTCTCGTGGACTTAACGGACACACGCACACAGCGGCCATTGTAAGACCACAAGACCGAAAGTGCACATGAAGTGTGCCATTTGGGACAGGGCCATCATTGATGCCTACACAAGGGGTTATTGGCAAACAAGACACACCTGGGAACAATCAGGGAACTAATCAACAAGAAATCTACAAACTGACTACAACAGGGACAGAAAACAGGAAATACAACATAAAAGTCCAAACAAACAGGGAACATAATTAAAATGAATTAATGTCCCAGTCACATTCCCACCAGTGTGAGTGCCCATGAGAACCACCTGAGGGCACTCCACTCCAGACTGTCACTCTATCAAGCTACATTACCCATAATCCTTTGCCCAGACTCATCATCACTCATTGTTTGCACCTGTGTCTCGTCCCCTCATTACCCCATTACCCCAGCCTATATAAACCATGTTCACTCTGTCATTCACTGCGAAGTCTCGTTTGTTGTAAACTGCATTCCTGAGCGTTTCCCTGGTTTCATGTCTCTGGTTTCATGTCTCTGGTTTTGGATTTCTTGCCTGTTCCGTGGATTACCTGTTTGCCTGTCTCTCTTGCCTTTGTTTGCCTTATTGGACTGATTACATGTTATGACCTCTTGCCTGTTTGATGACTACGAGTGTGGATTACCCTTTAATAAAGCTGCATTTGGATCTTCTACCTTCTGTCTCAGAGCAGTTCGATACAGTCCCATACCAAAGTCTATGTTTAGTCTATATATATATAAATAAATACCATTTGCATAGCCAAATAATTCTTAATCTATTAGAAAAATGAAATATTGTTTACAATATATTTTCAAACAGAATATTACAATTCACTAATTGTGGCTGGATTACAAACATTTGTTAGATACAGGGGCTGCTCATTTCACCTCACTCTCTCTTATTCAAATAATACACCAACACTTCCTTACATCATTTCATAATATGCTGTAGCAAATTGCATTCAGAAACACACTAATGAGTGGGACAATCTCATGTAAACAAAATATGTATGAGCACAGATATATTTATAGTTCCCTTTTGTCAAGTCTTACTAATATACATGAAGTACTTTCTTAATTTGCTTGACTGACTCATTCATTTGTTTTTCCCAGCTCTGTACAACCATGTGCAATTTCTCTGTACAAATCGACAATTCAACCTCCACTTTCAATGAGTCTCCAATGAGAGTCTCCAATGAGTCTCATGTACTGTCTTTGTCTGGGACATTTTGGCACTCGTGTCATTATTATCATTACAGCATTTTCCTTTGTTGTGGAAACACAGATCTATTGCTGGTCCCTCTGGTTGTTTCTCAATGGGAATGTCAAACCCAACTTGGTGTTTCCACTGAATTTCACTATAGTGGAGCTTTGTAGAATTAATTGATACCAGTTATCACTCGGTGGCAATCTATAAATTGACTGTTTCTCATTGATCTCTTCTGGGGCCCGTTTCAGAAAGGAGGTTAAGTGAAAACTCTGAGTATGTTAACCCTGAAATAAGGGAAACTCTGGGTTTTCTGTTTCAGAATGGGAGGTATGTCAAACCCGAGAAAGCAGGGTAAGCCAAGCCCGTTTCTGAAAGAGAGGTAACTTATACTCAGAGTCAGTTACCAGGGTAACTTACTCTGTGAACCTAACCTGGTCAGAAGCAGGTTTTCTTTTGGTAAACCCAGAGTTTCTTTCGTTCTCCTCCCCCTTTTTAAAGCACCAACAGTGTTTAAATACTTTATTCATTCATTCAAACGCCACAAATGCTTTTCTTACGGAGTATTTTGGTCGTATTTCAAGTATAAATATAAAAAAATATATAAATTTAATCTAAATCTAAAGTAAGCAAAGTTTACTTAAAACAAATTAAATTATCTGCCACTTGACAAAAATAAAAAGTAAGAAAAGCATTCTTTGCAGAAACATTCATTGCTCATATTTTCATCATGAGGACACTGTCAAAGTGACAAAAATGGCATGTCCTTTTATACAGGATCCTGACGTTCACTTGATAATCCTCTAGAAGTAACCTAATAATTCGAATTTCCTTTAGGATTTCCAGTGGTTGGACGCATTGATGACACTCATATACCCATCATCACACTTTCTGAAAACGGATTACTGTATGGAATGGAAGGATACTGCCAGATGGTAGTACGAGATATATGGCATAACCACCACCACAGCTGTTAAATACATTTATTTACATTTTTTATAGTCATCTTTTTTTCCTACAAATACTTTATTCTTTTTCCTGTTGGGTGTTAATATTCTTCCTCCATCTCCTCTTCATCTGTCAGTGGTGCTGGTGTTTGGCTGGCCTGAGTAGAAGTCAATAATGTCATTACCCTGATTAATAAATGTAACAGGTGGGATCAGAGAACATTTCATTATGTGAAAAAAGCATAGACCCTTTTCACATTTCTGGGTTTCCGAAGCTGAAGTCGTCATAGTTGGGTTAACTCTTATAGCGGTGAATGAGAGAATACATTAAATATATATTTTTGTGTCTCCATTTGCTCAAATAGCAAAAGAAAAACTCCACAATAGTGATTTCAAAAAGATGGAAAAATTAAAGTGAGATTGATAACTGCAGTGAAAAGAGAGAAAGATGTTAATTTTAACTATCACTCCCATAGACGCTGTATTAGAAACACTCTCACAGCAGCGGTAACTTGATTTTTGTAATTTGATGCAAAAGTAATATAATACAAAGTATTAGTGTTATAAATGTACATACATAAAAAATAAATAAAAAAAACGTTGCAGGATTTACGATATTGATGACCATTAAAACACGTCATCACTGTGAAAAGGGTCTATGTGGGAAAAGCTGCTGCACATTGGACACTGAATGATATTTATTTAATATGTCAAATGTTTGTAAAGTCATTAAACCTACACCCATGAACATTTTATGCTTAAAGCTTTACCTGATTGAATTATGTTTTTATTTTTCATTTTTAGCTGCTGCCACATTCTTTGTTTGCCTTTTGGATACCATGAAAATTAAACTTAATTAAAATAATTTAGAATTAAACTTACATATTGACCCAGAAGTATGCAAACATCTTTTTGTTGGGTGCTGTTGCCATGGTGAATCGTAATTTCGGAGCTCCATTGATCGTGGCTTTTCATAGTTGGAGTGCATGAGCTTAACTCAGAGTCAGTCTACTCAGAGTTGATTGAACTACCTCAATTCAGCTGTTCTGAAACCCAAAACTCAGAGTTTCCCATCTCAGAGTAAGTCAACTCAGAGTTCAGGTTTAAACTCAGAGTTGGTTGAACCTCCTTAGTGAAACGGGCCCCTGGACTGTCAGAGATCTTCTCCAGATCTTCATATTTATAGAGCATTACCTGGCAGTGATTCATCCAGTAATATTCTTGAGATATAAGGGCATCCAGGATTGCATTGGCAGCAGCAGCTTGGCTGATTGGCGTCGGCAACGGCTTGAGGCTCATTTTCACTGGAATAAACTTTTTTCCAGATCATATATTCTTTTTGGTTTTCTGGATTGCAGTGATGATAACCTCATTTTGCTGTGCTTCCGTCCTTCACACTCTGAAGCGTCCAGGACCAGGCAATCACAAGAACGTAGAGATGACAGACAAAGACAGACACAATAAAACTGACAGAGCTGTTGCGAACCAGCAGAAAAGGAAGGCCTTCAGAATCATCTCTCACATTTTAGCGTCGATCCTGGTTTGTTGTTTGCCTCAAGTAATAGCTTATTTTACACTCATAGCTGATATCAGTAAGAAGTAACATATTTGAGTAACGTTTTGCCGTTAAATCTTTTAAATCGATTACTGTAATTATGTCACCATTATTCAGGATGTATAGTGAAGGCAATCTGAAGCCCATAATGTGTTTATCAGAGCTTAGAGGACAAATTAAAGGCAAATAAGGCAAACTGGGGAAAAACGAAATATCTGTGAGCTTCAATGATTATAATTACATTTTAGATTTCAAAACAGCAATATGATGTGATATTATGAGTATAACTTTAACAGTATTTGAGAGAGTATATTAAATACCTGCTAGATAGATTTGATCATTTATATATGTGACTATAATGTGACATATAGAGGGGTTGGACACTGAAACTGAAATAATTTATTAGTATGGTACAGGGCAGGGTTCCTTATATCTTTCCCTGGAGGGCCAATGCGCTGCAGAGTTTAGCTCCAACCCATATCAAATGAATCTGGGGCCCGTTTCAGAAAGGAGGTTAAGTGAAAACTCTGAGTATGTTAACCCTGAAATAAGGGAAACTCTGGGTTTTCTGTTTCAGAATGGGAGGTATGTCAAACCCGAGAAAGCAGGGTAAGCCAAGCCCATTTCTGAAAGAGAGGTAACTTATACTCAGAGTCAGTTACCAGGGTAACTTACTCTGTGAACCTAACCTGGTCAGAAGCAGGTTTTCTTTTGGTAAACCCAGAGTTTCTTTCGTTCTCCTCCCCCTTTTTAAAGCACCAACAGTGTTTAAATAGTTTATTCATTCATTCAAACGCCACAAATGCTTTTCTTACGGAGTATTTTGGTTGTATTTCAAGTATAAATATAAAAAAATATATAAATTTAATCTAAATCTAAAGTAAGCAAAGTTTACTTAAAACAAATTAAATTATCTGCCACTTGACAAAAATAAAAAGTAAGAAAAGCATTCTTTGCAGGAACATTCATTGCTCATATTTTCATCATGAGGACACTGTCAAAGTGACAAAAATGGCATGTCCTTTTATACAGGATCCTGACGTTCACTTGATAATCCTCTAGAAGTAACCTAATAATTCGAATTTCCTTTAGGATTTCCAGTGGTTGGACGCATTGATGACACTCATATACCCATCATCACACTTTCTGAAAACGGATTACTGTATGGAATGGAAGGATACTGCCAGATGGTAGTACGAGATATATGGCATAACCACCACCACAGCTGTTAAATACATTTATTTACATTTTTTATAGTCATCTTTATTTCCTACAAATACTTTATTCTTTTTCCTGTTGGGTGTTAATATTCTTCCTCCATCTCCTCTTCATCTGTCAGTGGTGCTGGTGTTTGGCTGGCCTGAGTAGAAGTAAAATGTTTAATGTCATTACCCTAATTAATAAATGTAACAGGTGGGATCAGAGAACATTTCATTATGTGAAAAAAGCATAGACCCTTTTCACATTTCTGGGTTTCCGAAGCTGAAGTCGTCATAGTTGGGTTAACTCTTATAGCGGTGAATGAGAGAATACATTAAATATATATTTTTGTGTCTCCATTTGCTCAAATAGCAAAAGAAAAACTCCACAATAGTGATTTCAAAAAGATGGAAAAATTAAAGTGAGATTGATAACTGCAGTGAAAAGAGAGAAAGATGTTAATTTTCACCATCACTCCCATACACTGTAACCCTATACTGTAAATTTACAGGGAATTTCTCACAGTATTGTACTGTATTTCCATAAAGCAGTAATATACTGTATCTTTTACAGCACATCTGTGAATATACAGCACTTTTCTGTATTCAGCCCGCTAAATTCATAATACAGTATCACACTGTAAAGACATTGAATTGTGGGATTGATTTCTTTCGCGCTCATTTAAGATCAGATGCGAACAGAACAGACAGCAAACTCAACTTGTCAGCGGCACTCAACTGAACAGAATCATTAATCCTGTAATCATGTTTAAACCCGTGTATATCTGTGAATATGTGAGCAGTTTTTACGTTTTTTTGTGTGCTTTGGTTGAATCAGTTCGCGTTTCAAAACATTACGTTAGTTGCCTGTGACGCAGCAGAAAATGGAGGACGTTTAACATTACATGAAGACGGGAGGAAAAATGTGTCATCTGTAGAAGACGATGAGGAGTTTAGAGCTTAAGAAGATGGAAAATTGTTCGACTCAGCATTGAAACGGTAAGCCAACTACGTTTTGCGTTCGCATTTTGACATTGTTTACACGAATGGTTTGATTTTGAGAACGCGATTTGTTACCGCGCAAATAATCTGTTCTCACCTCTTTACCAAGATAAGTTAATGCAATATTTCACATAATATTCAACATTTACCATGTCATTTGTGTGACCTGCTTTTGATCCCTATTTTCTTCCCTCCGTTTCAGGCTTGCATTATAAACCGAAGACGGTCCAGTGCATGTAAACAAGCAACGTAAGTGCTTAGTAAGCAAGTTCACATCAGTGCTAGTTATAGTTTGTAAACAAAAATGCTATGGTTTAAGTTCTGTGATCGTGCTTTTGAATCATTGTCAGCATTTTGCCAGCACATGAAAATCCATAGTCATGTTCCTAATACTTCTTTCAAATGTGATATTCCATAATTTAGTTTTTCAAAAGCAAACCAACCAACGATGACGTTCGGAGCATACTCTCCAGAGGAGAAGTTAGATGGTGTTATCCTTCAAGCAGATGTAAGTAAGGATTATTCAACAAATCTCGTTCATCTGTAATGTTTTATGTTTACTCATATTTGTGCTGTCCTTTTTAAAAATTGTTTCAGGAATTTGCAAATCCATCTGATGTCCAACAAACTGTACATTTGCCAGAGAGTCCACGCCTTATATTTCTTGGTATGTAAAAATTAAAGTGGTAGTTTCACCCTAAATTGAAAAGCAAGTTATCATTTACTCACCCCACTGCAATTTATTATTTTTTTATTCATTAATATTTTTTTTTTGTTTCCAGTCCAGATGTCTATTAAATGCTTCTTCATGTAAGAATTTTTAGATAAGTTAAGTATTGTCTTGTTTTCTTAAAAAAAAAAAAGCATTAAGTGAGTTTATGCTTAAAAGCATCAGAGTTCTTTTAATAGTTATGCAGAACTGTGAATAGACAACTACATAGAACATTCTTTTAATTATTCATTTATTTTATTTTTCATTTACAGGTCAATCTCTGAGCAACCAGCGCTGGATGTCAAGTTGTGTGTGAAGGAGCACAGCCCAACTTCATCACTGGCCTGGCAGCGCTGTTTGTCTCCTTCTATAACTTCAACTTGCAGTACAAGGAAGAGGCCAGCATGCACCCTTGAGTTTGTTCAGAGGTTTGTCATTAGCATATTTGCCATTAATATATTTTAGATTGAATTGTCACTAACCTCATCTTGACAGCATATGTTAAGGACTTCATTTTTTGTTCACAAACGTTTTGTACAGCTGACTACAGGGATGAACAACATGGCCCTGGTTTCACAGACAGGGCTTATTTTAAAGGGATTGTTCACCCAAAAATTTAAATCCACCCATGTTTTACTCACCCTTAAAGGGATAGTTCACCCAAAAAAATGAAAATTCTGTCATCATTTACTTGCCCTCAAGTTGTTCCAAACCTGTATGAGTTTCTTTGTTCTTCTGAACACAAAAGAAGATATTTTGAAGAATGTTTAATCAAGCAGAGCAACCATTGACTTCCATTTTAGGGGAAAAAATACTATGGTTGTCAATGGTTGCTCTATCTGCTTGGTTACAAACATTCTTTAAAATATATTATTTTGTGTTCAGCAGAACAAAGAAACTCATACAGGTTTGGAACAACTTGAGGGCGAGTAAATAATGAAAGAGTTTTCATTTTTGGGTGAACTAACCCTTTAAGTCATCCGGTGTGTAAATGACTTTCTACTTTCAGAGAAACACAATCGGAGTTAAATTAAATAATGTCCTGCAAATCCAAGCTTTATAATGGCAGTGAATGGCTGGTTCAGAGTTGAAGTCCCAAAACAGTGCATTAATTAATTATAAAAGTGCTCCGGGGGTTAATAAATCGACATGCCTTGTGGGTCAAAGTTCACTCTTTTGGCGCAAATCAATGTTTAGGGTAGTCTGCATGATGCAAGTTATTACAGTTAATAATGTTTTAAATATGTATATTTTTCTTACACAAATGCATCAATTCATTTAGAAACCCTTTATTAACCCCCGAAGCTGTCTGGATTACTTAAATATTGGATGGATGCACTGTTTTAGGTCATCAACTTTAAACCAGCCATTCACTGCCATTATAAAGCTGGTAAGAGCCAGAACATTATTTAATATAACTTCTATTGTACTCGTCTAAAAGAAAAAAGTCATATACACATAGGATGGCTTGAGGGTGAGTAAATCATGGGCTAATTTTCATTTTTGACTGACCTATCCTTTTATGCCAGGTGTAGACCTTAGTAAAATTAGGGTATTTAAGCACCTTTTATAAAAATGTCATTTTTTTTTAATTACTGGTGTGCATCTTGAGACAAAACAATGGCACGGACATTTTAAGATATGTCAGTGCAAGTTGTGTTCAGTTAAGACCGCTCAAACACACATTTTAAATGATGTTTAACATTATCACGTAGTCTTGCAATTGAGTTAAGTTAAGTATTGAAGTCATAAGGGATTCTGGCAATGTGCTGCATTTATGGCTGCATTTCCAATGATACTTAGATGGGACCTGATTAACGACCTGATGAGGGGATGATATTGTTAAGCTGTGAAGTGTAACCAGTGAAGAATTTTTTTTTTAATTGATCACAACATTCAACATTGCATCTTTTCATGTTGTTTAATTTTATCCAAACAGACTAGTCGTTAAAACAGATAGCTGGTGACTTTCTGTCTGTCTTTCTGTCTGTAACATTTAATCTATACATTTAATAATTTTTTCTTCTTCTGTTTTTTTTAGACGTTTTCTTGACATCAATCCAGAACGTGGATCAAAAACAAAGAAAGGAAAAGTAACTTCAAAGAAAACTGGCCATGTTGTGCCAAAAAAGAACATTTCAGGCAATTTTATCTTAATCTTTTTTTTTTTAATAAATGTTTTAAACCCCAAAGAATGTTGTTTTCTATTTCCTATTGTGACTACTGTTATGAAACTCTAAAGTATAATATTTCTAATTATGTATTGATGTAGAGAACAGTTTAATACTGTAAAATTATGTGATATTACAGTAGGATACAGTATTTGATAATTACAGCACAGTACTGTAAATGCTGTTTACAGTAGCTGTCCTGTAAAAATACAGTAAGTGGCTGGCAACCCAGCTGCCAGTATTTTACTGTAAATTTACAGCATAAAATTTTACAGTACAGTACTGTAAATACTGTTTACAGAAGTTGTTCTGTAAAAATACAGTAAGTGGCTGGCAACCCAGCTGCCAGTATTTTACTGTAAATTTACAGCGAAAAGTTTTACAGTGTAGACACTGTATTAGAAACACTCTCACAGCAGCGGTAACTTGATTTTTGTAATTTGATGCAAAAGTAATATAATACAAAGTATTAGTGTTATAAATGTACATAAAAAATAAATAAAAAAACCGTTGCAGGATTTACGATATTGATGACCATTAAAACACGTCATCACTGTGAAAAGGGTCTAAAAGCTGCTGCACATTGGACACTGAATGATATTTAATTAATATGTCAAATGTTTGTAAAGTCATTAAACCAACACCCATGAACATTTTATTTTTAAAGCTTTACCTGATTGAATTATGTTTTTATTTTTCATTTTTAGCTGCTGCCACCACATTCTTTGTTTGCCTTTTGGATACCATGAAAATTAAACTTAATTAAAATAATTAAGAATTAAACTTACATATTGACCCAGAAGTATGCAAACATCTTTTTGTTGGGTGCTGTTGCCATGGTGAATCGTAATTTCGGAGCTCCATTGATCGTGGTTTTTCATAGTTGGAGTGCATGAGCTTAACTCAGAGTCAGTCTACTCAGAGTTGATTGAACTACCTCAATTCAGCTGTTCTGAAACCCAAAACTCAGAGTTTCCCATCTCAGAGTAAGTCAACTCAGAGTTCAGGTTTAAACTCAGAGTTGGTTGAACCTCCTTAGTGAAACGGGCCCCAGGAAGCAAGGTAATGGGAAAACATAAACGTGAAAACGAAACATGAACCAACTGTGACACACTGTAATTCAAGCAAATCATCACATTCTGGGCGTGTCCAGTCATTCACATATTTTGGAAAGATGTACACAGACAGGACATTAGAGGCTAAAGATCAAAATTCCATTCTAATTTTATGTCTTATATTTGGGAAATCTGGATTTGCATGAAACCAATATACTTATGGAAAATATTTCTGGTTTGTAGCTAAAAAGGCTCTTACCCGTAAATGGCTTCAACCTTCACCCAGAAGACTGGAAAGCAATTGTAATTGAAATATATAAGATGGAAATCCTTACCTTTTGTTTAAAATACAAAAAAGCAAAAAGGAGCTCTGTTGTGTAAAAGATGGATGGAAATTTGTGGAAAATTTAGTAATTATATAATAGTCAAGTCAAGTCAACTTTATTTATATAGCGCTTTTAACAATGTAGATTGTTTCAAAGCAGCTTTACAGTGTTAAACAGGAAAATAATGCAGCATAATGTTATTCAGCTGTATAGCCATTCTGGAAAAAACGCTGATGTCATCAGTTCATTTCAATTATCATACAGTGACAGTGTGGGCTTTAGATCAATAATTCGATCAGTAATTTAGTTTAAATGGTTAATTTAGTTTATTATTTAGATTTATTTCGATGTTTAGTTGAAAAATGTAGTGTCCCCAACTGAGCACGCCAAGCCAGAGGCAACAGTGGCAAGGAAACCAAAACCCCATTAGGTGACCTAATGGAGAAAAATAAACCTTGGGAGAAACCAGGCTCAGTCGGGGTGCCAGTTCTCCTCTGGCATGATAATAGATCATGTAATCATAGATTACTGGTGTAAATTAATTATGCAAAGTTGCTACTAGACTGTACTGTACTACTTTTTTGGGGTGGGGGGTTGTGTGTGTGTTTTTTTTTTTTTCATTATACATGTATGCATATTTATACATATTTTATTTTGTTTGTTCTCACCTTTATTTTAATTTTTTTATTGTGTTGTGAATAATTCAGGTTCTGTAAATATTACAAATGAATTGAGAAATTAGTGGGATGTCAGCTGGACTGAATGTATTATTTTTTTTTCTTTTAATTCTGTAAGGTATTTTTGACTCCTACACAGAAAAATAAATTAATAAATAAAATAAATTAATTAATTAATAAAATCTGAGAGATTTCAGTCCCTCCATTTACAACCACACAACTAAAAAGTTCATAAAGATATCAATCCATATGAATCGAGTGGCTTTATATGCTGAACAGATTGAATTTCTCATCAAGCTGCTTGACGTGCGAGAACAAACCTCATTGGTTCTTGTGGAAGCTCAAATGTGCTGCGTAACACACGAGAATGAACCCCATTGGGTCTTGCACGTCAAGCAATCCTGCTTGAGCTTCTGTTCACCACAACTGATGTGTGAGTTGATGAATGTTTATATGTGAATAAAAAATAAAACGGGATTGTGTCTTTTCAGAAAATTTGGACTGAACAACTCGATTCAAATGGATTCGTTTTATGATCTCTTTATGAATGTTTTGAAGCATCAAAGTATTTGTGTAGACTGTCAATGTAGCAAATTTGTAGCGATATTCAATCACTCAGATTTCATTAAAAAAAATCTTAATTTGTGTTCCCAAGATAAACAAAACTCTTACGGGTTTGGAACGACATGAGGGTGAGTAAATAATGACAGAATTTTCATTTTGGGGTGAACTATTGCTTTAACAAATCCCTATAACACACAAATATCATTGTCAAAAACATTTTTTATTTACTCTTTTAAGTTGTTGTTTCAGTTATATGTAAAACACTTCATGAATGAGTTCCAAAGTAAAACAATACAATTTTAAATATGTTAAGGACAAAAATAAGTTATTTTGTCAAACCCAAGCTTTTAAAGGGCTTCATTATAAAACAAAAAACAGGCATTTACTATTTCTCCATGTATATAAACATACAAATTAATTTGATTTAAAAAAATATATAATCAGCTGAACGATGTACCAGTGAAACCAACAAAAATGAAATTGCATAACACTTATCTCTAGCGGGTATTCAATACACATTGTATACTCAAAATACAAATAGTTTTTACCAATTCGTTTTATTTTTCTTCAGTTGTCACATTATGTATTTCAGATACATTTATGTGCTTCGTTATACTGATTATCCTGACTAAGATAATAAGTAATAAATGTTTACTCTTTAATACTCCTCATAGACTAAGCATAAAACTCTTTATTATAGAATATTTGAAGCAATCGAAATGTAGCAGGTATACAATACCTAGAGTAGATTTGTCACATCCCTTTGCTTTTTAAAAAATGTATTAATTAAAAAATAATCATAATTTTCAGTCTTATTTGCTTTTTATTTGTTCTCTAAACTTTAAAAGTGTAGGCCTTCACTACACATCCTGACTAGTGGTGAAAGTAGTACAGTAATCATTGTGATAGACAGAATAATCGGAAAAGCTAAACATAAGTATAATTGACTACTGACTTTAGCTATGAGCATAAAATAAGCAACTACCTGAGGGATGTAACAAATCAAGATAGATACTAAAATATGAGAGATGATTCTGAAGGCCTTCTTTTTCTGCTGGTTCGCAACAGCTCTGTCCGTTTTGATGCGTCTGTCCTCTGTCATCTCTACATTATTGCCATTGCCTGGTCCTGGACGCTTCAGGGCACGAAGGACAGAGACACAGCAAAATGAGATTAATATCACAGCCATGCAAAAAAGAATAAAGAATATATGATCTGGAAAAAGGTCTGTTATAAATAAAATGAGCCTCAAGCCGTTGCCGACTCCAATCAGCCAAGCTGCTGCAGCCAATGCAATCCTGCACTGGATGCCCTTATATCGCAAGAATTTTACTGGATGAATCACTGCAATGTAATGCTCAATACACATGCAGATCTGGAGAAGAGGTCTGACAGTCCAGAAGAGACCAGCAATAAATATAACCAATAGATAGTTTGGCATTAAAACGCTGTTGAGGATTAAGTCTATAAAGCAAAGAAAGCAATAAAACAGCTCCAGTACATTGAGGTTTAGTGAAAACACAAAGTTGAGCTTCATGTTCTTATGAAGAAACACCCAGATGGACCAGCAATTGATCGGTATTCCCAAAATTAAGAACAATGCTTTAATGATAGTAATGGCAAAACTGCTAAAATGTCCTTGACAAATGCAGTTCCATTGTAGATCTCTATTAAACATGGAGATTGAATTGTTGGTTTGAAAGGATGAATTACACATGGTTCTACAAATCTGGGGAAACAGAAATGAAGTAGGAAGTCATTTGTTTATGATTTTCAAAAATGGGTAAACAAAGTTAATTCAAATTAAGAGAAAGGTTACACTTTATTTCAATAGTCCATAATTAACTTTGCAACTTGTCTACTAATTCTCATTAATTTGTGATTACATATCAACTAACTCTCATTAAAGTATTAATAGACTGTTAGGTTATATGTATACCCTGAATAGGGTTACTAGAATAAGTTGACATGTACTTACAAAGTTACTTATAGTCAGTAAAATGTCTGTTGGAGGAGCATCGAAATAAAGTGTTAGCAGATATTAAGCTGACAGTCTACTGTAATGACTGGTAGTTGACACAGTTGCAAAGATATAGTTAGTAGAATGTCTAAAGTGGACTATTAAAACAAAGTGTTACCATCATTTCTAAAAAGGTTGACTTCTGGATCAGACTTTGTAAATATTTTGCAATTATTAGATTGTGTGAAATTCCGTACCTGGATTGATGAAACAGCAAGCAAAATACACTAGAATTGTTTTATTTGATCCCAAAAACGACGAGCCACTAAAAGTGACTGACTTTATTTTATCCATTCATAAAGTAATATCTGTGCTCATGCATATTGTGTTTGCATAGGGTTGTCCCTGTTTTACTTACCCAAGTCATTAATGTTTGCTCGTGAAAATCGATATTTGCAACAGCAAGTTATGAAAATGTACAATATTTGTATAAAGAATTTATGGTGCTGTATCAAACATCTATATTTTGAACTTTAGTCTGAATTTACAGAAGTAGAAATGAAAATCATTCCCGCAGGTTTCGCAGTCACACCCAGAGCGCGCACATAAAGCTGATGTATATGACTGATTAAGTGCAATATCTGCATATAAAATGTGCAGTTTATTTATCCAAACATGAACAACAAAATAAACAAAGACTTGACATGGCTTGACTTGACCATGAACCAAAACATAAAAAAATCACCAAACAGTGATTACACGAACAAAGCTAGACAAAGAAACAATGTAACATGAGGGCTATTTGTACATAAAGAGCAATAAGAAACACCTGTGATGACACATAAGACGAGGGAAACACAAGACATGATCACATGAGGGCAAGGAAATCACATGACAAGGAACCAGTAACCATGACTGTGGCTGTATATAGTAGGTGAAAAACAATATGTGACAAAAGAAGTATGTCCGAATTCACAGTATAAAAGTGTAGGCAAAAAGTCTGCATACGATGGACACTTTACAATCCATGAGGCCAAGGAAGAGGATTTGTGAATGGCGGTGATGCAACGAAACTGACGCTGGTAGGTCACGTGATAAGGGCAACATGGCGAATGTAGTATATGTCCAGATTACATTCAAACTATACACATTCATACTATATAGAATACTTTTTAGCGGTCGTGAAGTAGAGGAGAGTAAATGTACTGAATGCCAATGGAGGCCTATCTGAAGCCTTTCTCAGCCATCAGCTTTCAACTAAAATATCTTAATTTATGTTCCGAATATGAACGGAGGTCTTGTGGGTGTCGAACAACATGAGGGTGAGTAATTAATGACAGAATTTTCATTTTTGGGTGAACTAACCCTTTAAGTACAAGTAAAATTACAAAAGTACAAGTACCCAAAAAACAACTTCTTAATTACAGTAACATGAGTAGTTGTTCATTTGTTAATTACGTGTATTCCAAACTAAACTCTGGTTTTGTTCGTGTTTTTTTTATAGATATAACTGCTCGGGTTATGGATCTCAGCCCCTGCCTCGACAGGATGTCTGCTCCCTGATTTTGGACCCCCGGGACATACATTGCCCTGATGGACAACAGTTTCCCTTGGGACCACAGGAGGATTTGACGCGCCAGTCTGTAAAGAGGGCGCGACCTCAAACCCCCCTGGCGGTTGATGTACGCTACGACAGACATATTGTCTGTCCGTACCAGGACATGTTGGCCGCGGAGGTCCGGGAAAAAGCTCCTGAGAGCCTTGTAGACCGCCATCATCTCCAGGCAATTTATGTGCCAGGAGGAATGACGGCCCTCCCACGGGCCCCTCGCAAAGCGGCCTTCCATGACCGCGCCCCAACCAGTGAGGGAGGCGTCTGTTGAAACGGATTTCCGGCAACAAGACGCTCCCAACACTGGCCCCTGGGACAGGAACCAAGGTTTCTTCCATATGGCTAGGGAACGAAGGCATTTGCACGTTACCCTGATCATACGGAAGGGATTCTCTCTGAGGGAAAACCCCTTGGTTTTCAGCCACCACTGGAGGGGTCTCATGTTCAGCAGGCCAGAAGGTATTACGCTGGACGCTTCTGCCATATGCCCCAGCACCCTCTGAAAGTGCCTCACAGTGATGTTGTGGCCTAGCCTTATTCCTGAGACCGACGCCAGTATGGTCTCAACTCGCGCGGGAGACAATTGTGCCCGCATCGTCGTCGAATCCCATACGACCCCGAGGAACATTGTCCTCTGGGACGGCGTCAACACGCTCTTTTTCGTGTTGAGTCTCAGCCCCAAGCACCTTATGTGGGCCAGAACGACATCTCGATGCCGGACCGCCATATCGTACGACTGGGCCAGTATGAGCCAGTCGTCGATATAATTCAGCACACGGATGCCCTGAAGTCTCATTGGAGCCAGAGCTGCATCCATGCACTTCGTGAAGGTGCGTGGGGAGAGGGCTAGGCCGAAGGGAAGCACTCGATATTGGTACGCTTCGCCCCCGAAAGCGAACCTCAGATACTTCCTCTGACATGGGAGGATGGAGATAAGGAAGTATGCGTCCTTCAGATCTATCGTGACGAACCAGTCCTCGGACTGGATCTGACTCACGATCATGGGAATGGTGAGCATCTTGAATCTGAAGCTCCTCAGAGACAGATTCAAAAACCTCAGATCTATTATCGGACGCAACCCTCCATCCTTTTTGGGAACTATAAAGTACCGGCTGTAGAACCCGGACTCCCTTTCCAGCGGAGGAACACGCTCTATGGCTTCCTTCGCTAACAAGGTTTTTACTTCTAGTTCCATTACCCGAACCCGCTCTGGCACCACTGTAGTCCAGTACAAACCCCTGAATCTTGGAGGAGGATGACCGAACTGCAGTCTGTAACCCTTTTCTACAGTACGCAGGACCCATGTAGAAATATTCGGAAGGCATTTCCATGCGCCGAGATAATCTACTAAGGGAACCAGCCTCTCGAGGCTGGCGTCGGGTGTTACACGGTTCCCGTCCCCAACCCCCTGAAGCGGCTGACCGGCAGGAAGTAGTTGGGAACGGTTCTCCGTGTGCGGACGCGCAAGCTGCCCAGCATGCGTTTGCGGGAAATCGATGTGGCCCGAAGCGTCATAGACGGCGGGATTACCACATCCATTTCCCCAGAGCACCACAGAGGAAACAACCTCGGTTGCTCCTCTGCGGGAGGGACCGCTCTTAGAAGCCCTGCCGCAGCTAGGACTTCTTCCCAGCAGCCTTCCGCGCCTGAAGGACGTTCCGTAGATCGCCCTTAGGAGCGGAAGACTGCTGCTGAGAGCGTCGCCTCTGTTGCCAGGCTCCCGGGGGAGGGGCTCTAGATGCGACGCTCTCCTTTTGCACCTTTCGGTGCGAGGAGCTGGATGACGGCTGAGGCTGTCCGCTAGGGCCAGCCTTCCCAGGTTTTGAGCGACGAGGGAGGTACTGGTGGAAGGCTGCTGACTGCTTCTTCGCCTCCTGGTGTCTGGAAACAACGGCGTTAACCGCGTCTCCAAACAACCCAGAAGGCGAAATCGGGGAGTCCAGGAGGAAGGTTTTATCCTTCTCCTTTATCCCCGACAGATTCAGCCAGAGATGCCTCTCCACAGTCACCATTGAAGCCATGGAGCGGCCGATAGCACGGGCCGTCTCCTTGGTGACGCGGAGAGACAAATCTGCAGCCTTCCTTAGCTCCAGAATATCCTCCGGAGAGGGACCATCTCCCTCGTCTAACTCCTTAAGGAGATCGGCCTGGTAGGCCTGCAGAATGGAGAGTGTGTGCAGGGAATTACCAGCCCGACCAGCCGCCATATAAGCCTTGCCCACCAATGATGAGGTGTCCCGACAGGGTTTGGTGGGCAAAACCGGAGCCTTAAGGGACGATGCAGAGTCGGGTGAAAGATAGCTCGCGAGAGCCTCCTCCACCCGAGGCATCGCCCCATAGCCTGCCTCGCGTGCCCCCAGAACATTGGAATAATCCAACACCGGAGGATTTGACACACGCGAGGAATAGGGCTTCTTCCAGGATCTGCACACCTCAGTGTGTAGATCCGGGAAAAAAGGCAGGCCCCGGCGAGGTGTTTGTGTTCACAACCCTCTGACAAGTCCCGCTGTGAACCCCATGATCTGCGACGCCGAGCCACCTCAGCGACCGCGGGTCCAGAACCATGGGGCTCACGAGGCTGGCCGGCCTCATCAAACACGGCCAGCCGAGAGCGGAGCACTCTGAGCGTCAGCTTTTCGCAATGCTCACAAGCGGCTCCCTCGAGAGCCGCTCGAGCATGCTGAACGCCCAGACAGTGCACACACAGCAGGTGTGTATCCGAGCCCGACATATAACAAGGGCAAGGATGCACACACTGCTTGAACTCTCTCATTTTCTCTTCCATCATTCACACACTTTCTCACTGACGTACAACAATAAATAGACAGACAGTTTTTGACACAGAGCGCTATTGCTGAAGAGCGATAACTGGGGACATTACGTTCCAGCTCCCCTTTTATACTTCCGGGTATGCCGTCACGGTTACGTCATCACGCACGCCAATCGGATAGGCCTAGTTGGCATTCTGGTTTCAGATTCGCTGATGCTAAGGGAGCATCCCCAAAGTGTCGTCTCGATGCAGTGCGAGTTCCCTTGAAAGGGAACTTAGCTTAGAGAAATATGTCAATCAGTTCAGAGGAACTGGGGTGGGGAAATAGTGAGATTCAGACAGAAATTATGGGCTCCATCCGAAATTGCTTTAGGGGGCCCTGCATCGAACGGACCGAGGGGGAAACCTCCCTCCACCGCAAAGCGATCCTGAATGAACCGACGGGGGGGCCGTTTCCTCAAGTCATTCATGCTAAACCACTCTTTGGTGCTTGACCCCTAAAAATACCATGATGATCATGAGTCTTAATACTGTTAATATGATCAAGTGTGTAAGAGAGAGCGTGTGACTGCAAAGGTGTTTAGAAGGAAATGCTAGGGGGTGGTGTTGGGAGGGCGAGCAGGGTCAGGGGTGTGAAAGTATACTGAGAAGAAAGAATGTGTTACAGTGTGTGTCTGACCAGAGTGAAGAGTGGGATAAGATTTAAAGAGGGCGACAAAAGACATTTTGCTCTAAAAGTCAATAATCTGGATGCACTTTGTTCAAATTCTAGTTTTGGGTGTTCATGTGCTGTGAAATGATACATAATCAAGAGGAACAGTTACAAATATTTGAAGCCTGAAGACTGACCCAATAATGAAGAATTCAGTCCAAAGGAAAAGGATCTCCAGTTCAACTTTAACTAAAGCCAACATGTGAGTAAGGATTATGTTGTGTTTTAATGAAGTGTGAAACTTTCAGCATGGGTCATGTTGCCGGTGTTGTCACTCTTCAAGCTTCATGGCCAAACTATATTCTATCATTGTATTTGATACATAAAAATGTATAATTTTATATCTCCCTTTTTATCTCATAGTTGTGACCTTTTCTTGTGATTTTAACATTTCCACCTAAAAATATATTTTTTTTAATGTTAAACTGTCCCAGCAGGCACAGGATGTAGATTCCAACGTCAGTCAGACGTTGGATTTTGGTTGAAAATGAAAATTGGTTTGACGTCTAAATCCAACGTTTGTTTGACGTCAAGCTCAAACATTGGGCAGACGTTGAATTTTGGTTGGAATAATTGCCAGCTTCACTTATTACTAACCAGATTGACTTTATTTCTGTCAGACGTCTACAGAAGTTCTTATTGAGAATTGACAGAGGTTTAGATGTTAATGTTTTGTTGAAAATGTTTCTTTTGTATCTTCAGTATTTGCTTTAATTGGACATTTTAATTGACCTTTTAACATTAGTTTTTTTTCTTGCTGTTGTAACGGTGTTTGTTATGGCAAGAACTCCAAGAGAAAATGTGTTCAGATGATGTCATCTATTTGATGATGATAAAGATATGATCATGAAATAGTGTTTGATTCACTGATCATATTCAGAGTCTATTATTTGTTTAGATATCATGTAATTAATTTCTCATTGTTGATTGTAATAGTCTTGTGATTGTCCAGCAGTGTTCTGATCTGAGGGATTGTGCACCAAAAAGTTTTAAAGATACACACAGACATTAAAGAATCAGCGTATGAATCTCAATAACGGTGACATGCTTCATGCTGCAATGCATTCTCGGTGTATCATACAAAACTAGTCTATGGCTTCCAGTATGCATTGTGGCATTAGGAACGTCAACATTGTTGATATTCATATGCTGATTATTGATGTCTGAGTGAGTCTACTAGATGCTGGAGATCAAAATGTTTAGTGGACAATGTAGAATTACAGGCTTGCTATAATTAATGCATCAAAAGATTAGATTCTGGATGACATCAGTGAAATAGACCATTATATGATGATCATATCTTTATCATCAAGTAAGACAATATCATCTGATCACATTTTCTCTTGCTTGTCTTATAACAGAGTTACAGCAGCCAGAGAAAAACTAAAAAGTCAAGTCTAAAACTACCCAACTAAAGTAAACACTGATCACCATAAACAAACTAAACTATTATTTGCAATAAAACATCAACAACAAAACCTCTGTCAATTCCCAATAAGAGCTTCTGTAGACGTCTGACAGAAATAAAGTCAATCTGGTTAGTAATGTGTGAAGCTGGTAATGCTGTTTGTGGAGTTGTTTAATCTTTTTACGATAATTTATTTATTTATTTTTACAGTGCGGTGCTTATTCCAACCAAAATTCGACGTCTGTCTGACGATGGAGATTGACATCAAACAAAGTTGGGTTTAGACGTCAACTTCACTTTCATTTTCAACCAAAATATGACGTCTGACTGACGTCACATTGACGTACTGTGCCTGCTGGGATCTCACAATTATAATTGTTCTTTTCTTTTTTCTTTTGAGGTTCATCGATCCATTGATGCATAACCTTTTCTTCTCTAACCCTAATTATGCAAATGTAGGTTAGAAATCAAGCGTATAGCGTCAGTTCTGGCAGGTCACGTCAGTCAAGCTTGCATCAGATGACTGTCAGCTGATCACGTCTACCTATAGGAATACGATGTCTATCACAGCATACATATATAAGCTCCTTCATTTCTATCAGCAGCTATCGCGTTTCTCCAGAGCTCATTTACCCTCCTCCATCCCCAGCTCCTCCTCTCGTCCAGTCAGGATTTGGTATTTTTTTGGTATTCTTACTCCCCTTGAATCACTAAATTGAATGACTAAATTCCGGAATTATTTTGTACATTAAATATTGACATTTATGATATCTGCTATACATTATGTTGTTTCTGTTCTGTTTACCCTAAGGGGTTTATTGCTGCTCTCCCTGCTCTTATCCACGCTAGGCTGCATGGATGCGCAGGGAGTTCTTGCCCAGAACAGAACCATACCGGCAATCCAATCAATCATCTTTGACGATAGTGGTCCTGACAGAACAGTGGCAATCACATAGTCAGACATATTTACCTGAAGGAAATTGGCATTATGAAGCATTATAATAGAGTTTGGTTTTGTATGTTTGTTTAATGTTTATTTTTTACTTTCAACTGAAAAGCAGTACTAATAAGTTTTTCACATACAAAACTTAATAGTGTAAGAAGCCATCGGTCATCAAAAGCACAGACATTTATGACGTGTCGTGAACTGTTTTGGTGCCCAGAGAACAGTCTTGTCACCTGTTGCATTCCATTTTTAACATCCATTGTGAACTTAAACAGCACAAGTGTGTCAAGGTCTTGAATTTGTTCTCAAGTCAAAGTCACATGTTTCTGTCTCTTGTTGCCCACAGGCAAACAACAGGCTGTTAGTCTTTAGTTTTAGTCCCACATTGCAAAAAAACTACTTTTTAGTTTAGAGAGCAAATATGATATTCTCCAGTATAATTTATTCATATTTATATAACATATGATATTTTAGGTGATTTGAGTGCATATAGATGTTGTATAATTAAATGTTTTACTAAATTTTAATAATATAGAACAATACATTTTAGACCATTAGCATAGTGTTTAAATGTGAAGCAGGATTCCTCTTTCTAACCTTGTCCAATACCATTCCTCATGGGGTACATAGCTCAAATATACAAGCACAGACCACAGAGGTTATACTGATCTGGGTAATCTCTTTGAGGACGTCATGTACCAGAGCGACAGGATTCCCCCCACCTCCATAGTTGTTGCATATTTAGCTGTAACAGAGACCTGAATTTTCAGGCGAGGCTTGTGTAATTCAGTACGTTTGGCCTTTTCGAGGTGCTGGGTCATTAACATATCTATGAGTTAACAACATTGATACTTCTGGTCTAGTTCCAGATTGTGGTAAAACCTCATATCCTAGTTATACAGACAGAGGTATTGTGCTAAGTTGTTCTACCTTCACGCTTATGTTTAGTTTTGGGTTGCCCTTGACTGACCAGCATGGACTGTTCCCACCCTCCAGGAATGAAGACAGTGTGATGCATATCTATCCAGGAGTTGTAAATCAGATTAGTTTATTAACTTAGCACCACCTGCTGAGCAAAATGTCTTCAGGTCATCGTATACATTACTGCAGAAAATGAATTGTAAAAGTGCAATTATGATCATATCAAGTACATTTTCAATACATCTCTTGCTGTTAGTCCCAGTGAGAGTTGATGAATGATTGAATCTGCTGAATGTGTGAATCTGAACATACTTCTGGGAGTGATCCTGCATCAGATGAGCATCTAAAAATAAGATTTACCCAAATAGATGTGTGACCGATGAGTGAGAGAGACAGAACGAGAAGGCTCAAATGATTTCATTAGGAAAGCAAGCGAGTGGTTGTTGATTCTCGTTACACTTGGTATTTTTCAGTTATAGGCCAGCTGGATCAGAGCACTTAGGATCAGGCCGGTCTTAAATGATATGATGCTTCACGGCCTATCTATGAACTTCTTCAATGTCAACAGAAAATGTCTCAATGCTACCGTATCTTTGTCATATCCTCACACACACTATTCATATGAGAGTCATCTTACGGTTTCAATAACAGTCCCAAGGACAAACAGATCATCTAAAGTAACCAATATTTCAACACAAATTCTAAGTCTAATCACTATCAGGATGAGAATAGACTGACTTTCAACAAATATAATAAAAAAGTCTTTATGAAAAACATTAATCCTACCTTTAAGATTTGAAGTGCACATTCAATGCAATTTAGCACACTTATTTTTCACAAGGGTAAACATGACTGGAAAAGCATTGAGATCTAACAATGGAATTTCTCAGTGAATCGCCCCTTTTATATAAAGACATATTTGATATCTTTATATTATTGATAAAGGTACTTATATTTGAATGTAACTTCAGCTGACAGCCTTGTTCTGTATATTATCTGTTCATTGTTGTCTTTTAAATCAATTTTGTAAACTGTGAACAGGTGTGCACTCTCCTGAACAGATTTTTTAATAATGTGTCATCCAGGTTTTGTCAACCCCTCTTTAAAAAATATAATTATATATTGGATGACACATTATTCAAAAATCTGTCCTGGAGAGTGCACACACATGCAGGGAACCATGTGGTTGTGGCTGTGGAACTATGGCAGCTGTGTGGTACTTTACACTAGACAAATGTCTTTCACCTCTTACTCATGTTTCGAGGACATGCTGTCACAGTGTTTGAAAAACACCCCGTTGGCGTGTTATTAATTATACGTAATGAAGTGAACACATGTCTGAGTGAAAGCCTCCACGAAGTTGTCCTTTCATGCTCTGTGGACACTATAGTCGTCCATTCATTAAACTTTAAAGTATTTGTTTATGCATGTTCAACACCAGGAACTATTTCACAGTTTATATTTTAAGCTTGCTTGGGCGCTAAATGTTGAGACTCGGTCAGGATTGATGGTCTAGGTGAAAGGAAAAGCTTATCAACAAATGTAAATTGAATAATGAGCATGTGGAGTCAAGAGAGTGTCAACAACAATTAGTGTCCATGACAAAAAAAAAAGTCATTTTAAAAATTAGTTTAAAATTTTTTTAAAGTTCTTAGTGTTCATGCTGGTATGTTATGGTTTTGAAAAACTGTTATATAATTTTCAGAAAAATATTCAATTTAGCGACTACATTTAGTAAATATGTGGTGTGAAAATAGCAAATAATAATAACATATTTTCCTTTACACATCTTAATAATTATTTTCAAAGATGTTTGTAAATATATTTGTCAAGGTGTGTGTATATATCTATATATAATAATTTATAAATATCATTACATCATCTTTTCCTGCACATTTGTCACACCATACAACTTTGATTTGGCAGTTAAAAAAAAAAAAATTTGAATGGAGTTTTAATAAAAGATTATGACAAATAATTTAATGAGGCTTTCTTTTCTCAGTCTTTGTTTCAATTAAAAAAAAAACATCCTTGAATCAAGATACATAGAAATCAATATTCATCCATATATATTGTCACATTTATGTTTTGTTATTCACAGACTTTTAGTATGTTTTCATTAGTTTCCTGTTTATTTTGTTCAGTTATCACGAGTGAGTTTTCTGAAAAATATATACAAATTAAGTAACTTGACACTGGAAGCAAGAAAAACATCTGCCAATGGGGTAACAAGAAAAAATATCTGTCAGTGGGGCAAGACAAATAAACCTAATTTAAAGGCAAAACAAGTTCTTTTTTAATTAAGTTAATTTTCTACTTTTTAGCATGAAGTCGCTTAATTTTGATACATTTTTCAGAGAACAAGTCTTAATATCTATAGTAATTTATAGTAACTATAAACTTAGAGTAATTTTTTGCTTCTCAGTAAATGTATCTTGATTTAAGAATGTTTAGATATTTGTAAAGAAAGAGGCAAAATTCTGAGGAAGAAGATAATTTTTTGAAGTTTCCATTGTGATAGCACAGTTTTTTCACACTGGCATTATATATAAATTGCATTTTTAGTGTATTTTTAAATTAATTTCTAGATCCTGACAAAAAAATTGACACGGCTGCTGAATTTAAGGGTTGTATGTTTCAGAAATATTAGATTAAATTAATATTTTTACATCTTTTTCCCCCCACAGACATTCACATGCTCCCCAAATCAATACCAGGCCAGTGTGTTTGTCTCAGATGGGCAGTGTTTTCACCAGTGTGCCACCACTATTTGGAACAGCACAAGCTTTCCTGTTGAGACTAGCCCAGCTTGAAACTCAGTTGGTCTTGAATCTAATTAGTAACATTGCAGCTGGAAATAACAGCAGTTATGGGAACCCCCTGGTTCCTCTAAGTCTCTTACAGCCTGTTGGCATTCAAAGATCCTCATTTTTGAGCATGTACCAGCCACCAGGGGTTTTTACTCACTCCCATCTATTGCACAGAAAAAACATGGATTCCATACCTCACAAGATTAGTTATTCCTCATCATTAGTCACCGAAATTAATTCAGTTGCTGCGAATAAGAAGAGTACTGACCTTCTGCCAACAAAAGTGCCAACATCTGAGAAACCTCTTGTCAGATCCAGCACCAACCATCTTGGCAAACATTTTGCCTTCAAACCAGATGTGGACTGTTCTCAGTACCAGTCAATGACAGCCAAAGCAATGATGTCTCCTGATAGACCACAAATTGAAGAAGTAGAGCCAAAGCAACAAGCAATGCCACGTTTTCCAACAGAAAATCTGATCAAAACTTTAGACAGCCTAGGCCTCTCTCTTGAGGACCTAGAATTACTTAGTCACTTCCCAGACAGCCAGTTAACAACAGAGAAACTCCCCTTCATTATACAAGACCTCCAACAGCGCAAAGAAACAAAGGACATTCATCATGGCCATGCTAGATGGAACTCATCTGATCAGGTGGAATCACATGCTCATGGGAAACATCATGATCAAAGGAGTATTAGGCACAGTGAATGGCAGGGATCTGCTTTACCAAGTCCCTATGGGCAATCCTGTCCATCCTCCCATTCCCATAGATCCCTCAGCACTAAAAGAGATGGCACATCTGAGGTCATTCATGAGCACTTCTCAACTCAGTCTAGAGCACTGACAAGATTAAGAGATTCATCAGGTGAGTTTTTATTACATCTACAACAGCATCAATGATCCAGGTTAAACTGTGGATATTGTAACTTACAATATCTAAAAATGTTGGTTGTAAAAATGGAACATCAAAATATTATAACTACCCATATTACTGGTATACGTACTTACTTTACTGTAAATGTATCTCTTCAAGTCGTTGTATTTAGTTTAAATTAAGCTATTCACATTTTAAAAGTATGTGCCAAGTTCTTAGAAATGTAGCGTTCATGCTAGTTTAATGTCGTTTTGAAAAACCATATTAAACCACTGTGTAAAAAAAAACCTTTCCTTACACCTTGAGTAGGCCTACACATGAATGTACACAACCTAATTATTAATTTCAAAAGGTATGTTTTGTGGCAGAAATATACAGCTTGAAATAGTATATAGCATTGGTTTCATGGTAAAGAGTTTGACTACACCTCTGTTTCTCTACCTTTCAGGAAGAGGATCGAATTCCTTCCTTAAGAGAATGCAGCGTGGGCCGGCTGAGGTCACCAGGTGGAAGCCTGGTTCAGTCTGTTTTCCGTCCCGCTCGAAATGCAGCATACGGCACAGCTTTGTCTCTCCAGGCTGTAATAAAACAAGACATTATTCAGCAAAAAGATCCTTATCCTCTTCACACAGATCCATCACTTCCAATTCCATGATATATGGTCATCAACCGTTTTTTACAGTCAAGTCTGCAAAATCAGAAGGAACCACTAAATCCATGAGCATTCAGATGCCAGTAACTAAGATGACTGCAAAAACATCAGTACACACTGTAAGTTCTGGGAGGTGTAACACTCTTGAATTACAAGTGATTGTTATTGCTGTAATAGCGTTCCTCATAATATATCAGATAACAAAACCCTTTAAAAGCCAGTCTTATTAAAGACGTTTCAGAAAGGTCTTTATTCTATGATCTTTAATAACTACCAACATTATTGAAATGCCATCATTGAAGCAGCCTATCAGTTTGTTCTCAACATTGCGGGCTGAAAACAACTAGGATCTAGTTCCCATCAACACAGTCCCATGATAACAAAAATGGAGAAATGGAGTGACCTCTAGTGGTGTGAGAATTATCAGGACACTTAAATGTTTAGGAGAGGAAACCGCGATATGTGCATGCTGTTATTTTAATAAAGCAGTTAACTTTTCTCTCTCTCTCGTCGCTCTCGTGTTTTCCAACAGAAGGGTGTAATTCGAGTGTCTGGAATCTCTCTTGACTACTCTGAAAGTGAACTAATCAAAATGGCATCTCCGTTTAGTCCCCCTGTTGATGTTTTAATGGCAACTGAGGTTGATATGGAAACCTGTCTAGAATGGAAGAAGGTATGTACTATTTTAGAATATAGGCCTATTTCTTACACTTCATTCTAAAACAAAACAGTACAGTTTTATAAAATGTAAATAACATTTTGGTCACACTTGTTTGGGCTCAGATTCTCACTATTAACTAACCATTAACTACGACTTTTGCCTCAGTAAACTCCAAAAATTACTGCTTATTATAGTTATTACGGTAGGCCTAGGTTAGTTTTTAAGTTTAGGTACTGTGTAGGATTAAAGGATTTATATGGTCATGTAGAATAAGGCATATGTACTTTATAAGTAGCCTCTGGGGCGCCGCTAGCGATTTTGGGCCCTATGAAAAAATAGGTTGGTTCATTACGCTTCATAATGAAGTGTTTTGAAATCGGTCATCACTATATAACTCGTTATTATAGGGTTTTTTTGTGCACAAAAACTATTCTCGTCGCTTCATAAAGTTATTGTAGAACCACTGTAGTGAGATGGACTTTGTAACGACGTCTTTAGTACCTTTTATGGGTCTTGAGAGTGTAAAGTGCATTGTGCCAATGGAGGCCTTTCTGAGCCATCGGACTTAAACTAAAATATCTTCATTTGTGTTCCGAAGATGAACGGAGGTCTTACGGGTGTCGAACGACATGAGAATTAATGACAGAATTTTCATTTTTGGGTGAACTAACCCTTTAATGTTCGCATAACCAAGAAAAGGTGTTTTTAAAACGTTCTGAGAACATTCAAAAAAGTAAAGTGTTATAACATAATGGGAGCATTAGCAAAACATTCTCAAAGCACAATTTTGTTAGCTGGGATAATGCTTTCTAAAAACAATTTTCAATAGACATTTAGCACTATACTATATCAGCTTGTGTGTGTTTTCCAGGCTTTATTGATGCTTCCAACTGAATTCTCAGCCCAGGAGATGGTAAAGGTTTACTCTGCTATCCCGGTTCACATGAGACAGCAAAGTTTGGAGATGGTGTCCCAAACCGTTGACCTTAGTTCACCTGTGAGCTAATACACTAATTTTATAATGAATATTTTCTTGCTTAAACACACTTCATCTTTTTGGGTTTGATTAACTTTTGCCTTATAGGTGTCAGTGTTTCATGCTTTTGTGGGACCATCAGTGTCAAATGCAAGTATCTCTGGTTCTTGAGACATTTCAAATATTTAAACTTTAAAAAATAATTTCAAACTTCCATCCATCCTCAATGACTCTTAACAACAAGTCCCCGCTGTCCTTTAGGGGCTGCTGTCGCCTTTGGACAATTTGCTGGTTGTATGTAATGTACCTAACCAGCCCTGTGCTGCAACAGGAGTGCTACGGCTGCTAAAACCTTTTGGAAAAGTTTTCAGAACTCTGGTGTTTAATGGAAACAAGGTAAGCTATGCTGTAGCAGATGTTTTCAACAGCATATATAAAAAATATGTGAAAACATAAAGAGTTTGACACAATTTCCATGGTCATAGTGTTACTTGTATTTGACCCACTGAGTCTAAAAGATCAGTGAATTGATGATGTTTTTTTGTTCTCATAACTAGGTGGATGTTGATCAGTGCCTTTGGAACAAGAGCAGTATCCAGATGGTTTTAGAAATGGAATCTGCTTCTGTTGCTCTGTCTGTGTATGAGTGGTCTCAAAAAATTCCTTGTCTTTATCACGACCATAATCTCTCTTTCCTCAGAGGATGCAATATACAGAAAAATACATCTGAGGTCAATTCAGCCAAAAACCCTCAAAGTTTTCCACCTTAAATATGGTATATTTTCATTACCTTTGTAATAAAATACAATGAAACAAGGTCATATGAAGTATTATTGTTTGTCTTTCACCTTTTATAAAGTTGTATATTTATGAAGAAGACAATTAAAAATGTAAATCAAACAATATATAACTATAGTCATGGAAAACCTATCAGGACATTTTAAAAGTCTGAATTACAGTCCAGGGAAAGTAAAATTAAAATAGTATTTATTTTTTTCCAAATCATGATGGGGTTTTTTTCAATGGAACACACACACACTGAAAACAGAAAAATACATTAAATTTATACAATGAAACCATTAGTGACTAGGGGTCGCTCTAGATTAGAAGAAAAAAAGAGCACCATATTCGCACTTAACTTGACATTAATCCCTTCACATGTATTTGTTTAGCAGATATTCTTCCATCACTTACATACAACGAACAACGAACACAAGCATTGAAATACATCGTTAAAAAGCTCGTTCCCTGACCGGGAATCGAACCCGGGCCGCGGCGGTGAGAGCGCCGAATCCTAACCACTAGACCACCAGGGAGTGATGAACAGAGGACAAAAAATACAGCAGGAGTCAAATCATATGTTTTAATGGACAACCAATATTTGACAATTTGTGTTTTCAGACCTGTATATAATTTGCTTTGTTCCGAGACAGGGACATATTTTGTTACAATGTTGAATTTTGATCTTGGTTCGGTTCACTTTCACAAGTGTGTCTGTACTAAATTACATTTAAGTAGCTTTTATAAACATGTCTGGTATGCATCTTGAGACAAAACAATGGCACTGCCATAGTTTAAGATATGTCAGTGCAAGTTGTTTTCAGTTAAAACAGTTCAAACGTGCATTTTCATCTGTGAAACCAGGGGTTAATTTTATAAGAGGTCACATCCTGTCTCATTGTGGTTTATCCACACTATCTGTCCATTCACTGAGAATCGAACGGATGACCATGTTATAACGTTACCCGTTACACTACATTTGAATTTTCTCAGACTTGTGATTTTTACCCTGCTAATGTTCCCTTACATTGAGGTCTCCTTACTACTCGGTCCTATCCAAACCACCTTCAAGTATAGGCAAGACTTTGGCGTGAAATCAAGTATTTTTCCCACAGCATTTCCATGTTGATAAATCCCTCCCAAATTTGGTGTTGAAAAATTAAAGAGGCCAAAACATGTTTTTTTTTAAAGACCAATTGATGAAGATCTATGTAGATGTTTTCTATTTGCTCTTTAAAGATTAAGCCTGACCGTTTCTTTCTTGCTAACGCCTGAATCCGTGTAGCTGTAGCAGCAGTACCTGCAGCAATCCAATAATCAGATGTTCCAGCCTGTGGCCGCTGAGCTTTTCAAGTACCGGTGATCACCAACAGGAGGCACCAGCGACATGTTTGTTTGAAAGGCCCACATGAGCACTCTGACGTAGGCTTGAAATCTAGCCAGGTAACGGTGTCGCTGCAAACAGGAAAATTACCTCTTTTAGTCGACTTACTTGGTGATAGTTAGAGGGACAGAAGTGTTACAATGCCGGGTAAGTTCTCTTAACAACTCAAATCTGTGGAAGGATCAATGTGTAATATTTTGACTTTATAAATGCGGTATGCTACTCTCTCTCTCTTTGTTTTGTGAAATGGTAGCCATCGCTGAATACGTGGAGTAGCCAAATATAAGTAAACTAGCACATTTAACATACAGTATTAAGCAAATTAAGTCCACATATACTAACTTGGCAGAGTGTGTGTAAAGCGCAGGGAACATGGAGGCCTAGTAATGTGTATGTGATGCAGTCGTGTAGCTAACTCACGCATCCGCCGTGTTTCTTAATTTACTACACGAAAGCCTTTAAAACTAACTGTTTAACACAACTAGCACCCGTTTTTGTTTCGATTGAAGCCAATAGCCATTAAACCGTACTCTGTGAGGCCAGTCAACATATTTTTTCACGCGGAAAGACCGCTGTTGTTATGGCTCACTCGTGGCTCGAGCTAACACGCATAGCTTCGCAATACGCTCGCCAAACGTGAAGTTAGCACAGTTGTGTAACTTTATTATGCGATGGCAGGAAATGTCTTTAGCAAAAGGGAGCTGTTTTAATGTGAGACTTTCATTGTGGTTTGTACTATAGATAGTTATCCCTGGAGCCTTAGCCAGGCCTCACGTTACAATGAATCAAATCCATGTGGAGAAAGATGGTGTCGACTGACCTCCTCTTTGTCTCATTTATGCAACACAATGATAGATAGTAACAGATCGTTACATAATATTTAAACCATGTGCGGTATGCACCGTGTCGTGTCGCAGGTATTAGAAGAGCTTAATAAACGTTTTTGTGCCTTCAGTTTGTAATATAAAACGTCTTAAGTTGGTAGCAAGTTTCGCGTTTGTGCGCGAGAGAATATTATCCAAACACATAGGGACGAATCAATCTATCTGTGATAACAATCACATTTTCTTATGCATTATGGTTTATGTACTTAGTAAATAATTCATTTATCACGTGCACCATTAATGATTGAGGTTTTACTTATGCATGTAACCTGTACTAGTTGTATTCAGTGTCCCAAAAGTATCTTATGTTCATTTGCATCACTTTTGTGATGTGTGTGTGTGTGTGTGTGGGTTACTATGTTCTTGCTTAAGTATTAATATTGCATTTTTACACCCACAGAACCTGCTGATATTAACAGTCCAGAGGTAGCAAAGACACCAGGAGGAGGCAGCGGGCAAGGGAAGGATGAGAATGTTGTGAACGGACACAAGGAGGGGGATGCCAACCCCTTTGCAGAGTACATGTGGATGGAGAACGAGGAAGAGTATAATAGACAGGTCAGTGTGAACCTGTTATTCTTCTGACCTCAGATGAGAGAACTTTGTGTTTTGTCTGTATGTATAGAGCATTCACATGCTATAGGAATTACCATAAATATGAATTTCCTAGTTAAAAATTGGACATGAATGGCCCATCAAGTCATATTTTCAACTGGGAAGCTCTGGGATAATGTTGAAAGCGTATTGTATGGTTTACAGCGAAAATACCATGTGTTTGACTGAAATTCCAGAATTGTCAGAAAGCTATCTAGATAGCACAGTGAATGTTTATATGATTGTCAGTGAATGGGACACCTAATAATTTTGGCTCTAAAGGGATATTTCACCCAACAATTATTTTTCATCACTTACTCACCTGTATAAGTTTCTTCTGTTGAACTCAAGAATATATTTTAAATAATAATTGGTAATCAAACAGTTGACGGTAGCCATTTATTTCCATAGTAGGAAAAAATATACTATGGAAGTCAATGGGTGCTGTCGACTGTCTGGCTGCCAACATTCTTTAAAATATAAAGTGAAGTGAAGCAGAATAAAGAAACTACTACAGGTTTGGCACAACTTGAGAGTGAGTAAATAATAAGTTTAATTTGATTTTCGCAATAATAAACCTGGTGTTCTCCGTGATTCCTGTTCTTTCTGAGAACAAAGCACGAATCCGACAAGCTCGTAATCACCACTTTAGAAGTGGGAAATTTCTGATAACACGCGAAGGCAGCATTAATAGTACTCAAATGAGAGAAATATATAAATTACAAGATCCAAAAATTCCTTCAGTGAGATCATTAGCATATATGATTTGTTTCCCTTCCTAGCATTTTGTTATGCAAACCATTATAAAATGCATAAAACCAAAAAAAAGCACTGAGAGAAAAATGTTTGTTTTCTGCAATTAGGGTACCACATTAGGAGCTTTTGCACTGGAAGAAACCTTTCATAGTTCCTAGAACTATTGGTGGAAGTATCTGGATTTTGGCATGTTTCCACCACAGGATCTAGGAACTATTAGCTCTAGGAACATTTTAAGGGAACTAATTTAGATCCTACTTCAGAGTAGGGTCTAATCCAGCACAATAGGAACTACCAGTAATGTAAGTGTACGCTGATTGGCACCGCACACACAAAACACTAGCACCTGCCATTTTAAAAAAAAGCTATCTATACACACAGATTATAGGCCAGGGGTCACCAACCTTTTTGCATCTGAGGGCTACTTCTTGGGTACCGATAAATGCGAAGGGCTACCAGTTTTATATACACATTTCTGAAATGGCAAATTTGCTCAATTTACCTTTAATTAAATGTCATTATTAATAATTAATTTGATTTAACAAGAAACAGAAAAATATCAATATGCAACACTTTATTTCTATAAATCTCTGCAAGTATTTACATTTTCAAATGATCACTTCTACAACCTTTTCACTAGCCACTAACAATTTTATAACAAATCATGTGCTGCGTCCCAATTCGCATACTATCCGTACTAAATAGTATTCGAAAAAAGAATTAGTATGTCCCAAATCGTAGTATGTTGAAAAAAGTATTCCAAAGATTCCCGGATGGTTTACTATTTCCGGTCAGAATCCGAAGTGCAGATCGATGCGCACTCTAACGGCTGATATTGCCCACAACCCATTGCGAGATGGACGAGGATTCGATTAGAACTACAAACGCGGATAAAAAGTGTTTAAAAAACTACAAACATGACGGTTACGCGAGTCTGACGGTTAAGTGGAGAGGATTAGATAAAGTGGTTTGAGTGAGCAATTATCAGTATTTAACCGGACGAAAAGATATTTATTCAATATTATCCACATTATATTTCTCCTTCAGCAGCATTGAGAACTTTTGTAATGATACGTTTGGCCATTAACTTTGCAAACACATGAGAGGAGTCTCTGCATTAAAGACCCACGAAAGGCAGATCAACGAGCGACTACATTTCTCTCCGATACGGTAGGAAATTAAATTGAAAGTGGGGGATTTGAACTGTGACGATGATTGACAGTTTAAACGGTGACGGGACTCACGGAAGAGTGACGAAGTAGTATGTCCCAAAGCTTGCATACTCTTCTGCTACACACTCAAAAGTATGTACTTTTTCTTCACAAAAAGAGTACATACTTTTAGGACGTAGTATAAGTAGGCGAATTGGGACGCAGCCATGCACTACGTTGCACCATGTTTGTACAGATTATCAATTACATGTTACATACATTCAAATAACATACAAAAATCAACTTTCAGATTTCCCTGAACTTATCACCAAATCTTCAGCATTTTTAACGATTTTTCAATAACTGAATTCAACTGCCATGTTGCCACTGAGAACATCTGTGATCAGTTTCTTTGTCTGTTAGTGGGAAGCCTGGCATTGCATGCTGTTCACCAGTGTATTGTAATCTGGGGTGTAACTTACTGCAACTCTGAGTGAGTCTTGCAGATGTGCATCAGTAAGGCGTGTTCTGAAAATGCCGTCTGAAAATGCCTTCTTTTTCTTAATCAAGAAATGTGTAGCTCTAAATGAGGCTTCGGTTACTTTGTGGGAGTTTTTCACCGGTCTCGTGAAAAAAGACTGCTGTTTGCACAAACCTGCCTTTAACTCGCGGGCTTTTTCCACTCGTAGTGCGCTGCCCGGCGGGTAGTTAGCATGGTAGTTTGCGTGACACGTTCGGAAATGTCTCTCCACATTGTGCCACTTTGCCGTCGCCACAGTCGCCCCGCAAATGAGACACACGCAGGAATCTTTCACCGTGGTAAAAAATAACTCTTCCTCCCATTCACTGTAAAAACTATATGTTTTCTTTCTTTTTTCTGCCATTTCTTCGGGGGTAAATCATCTCCTCACCTGCACTGCGCCCGCTAGCTAGTCTACACGCCCTGGCAACGGTTGCCGTGGAGACCAGCTAGCTCTAATCTAATATGAAACTATTTTTTAAAGGTTTTTATTTTATTTTATATTGTCATTTTCAAATTTAGACCAATGCAAGTGTGATTTAAAAAAGATTAGCATAAAAAAAAAAAAATATTGATGCAGCTCACTGGTAAGTGGGGCCATGGTGAGCTATTTTTAGAACAGGCCCGCGGGCGACTCATGTGGGCCTCGCGGGCGACCTGGTGCCCGCGGGCACCATGTTGGTGACCCCTGTTATAGGCTATATATTAACTCCAGAAACTTAACTCTATGAACATGGAAAACAGTGATGGATGGACCTCTCAACCTTTATACTAAACAGAAAATTCAACGCAACTTTGAGGGGACCAAGTGAAACATCTGCTCAGCTAGCGACATTAGACATCAACCACTCGGCAAACGCTAGTACTTTCATATACTGTATTTTCTTTTTATAACAGTTCCATTTAATAATGTATTAGACAGGACTGTTTAACAGATCGTAAACTAATGAAGGCAGAGAATGTGAGCGGTGTGCTCTGGCGTTCTTGCCGCCGTCTAAATAAAGGTCTCTCACGTTGTCAAAAGTCACAACAAGTAACATGGCTTGCGGCACTTCCGAGTACCTACTGGCAGTATGAATGCAACCAGGAAAATGCTCCTTAGGGAACTTTTAGTTCTTGGGAACCACCCTGGTGATTTAGTTCCTTGAACTACCTGGTGCGAAAGCCCGTATTTATCATATTCCCCTAGTTTCGCAGACAAGGCTTAAGCCTAGTCCTAGGCTACAATGCATGTTTGAGCTGTTTTAACTAATACAGAGTGCACACTGCATGATTTTAGCCCCGCTTTTGTTCAGACAGGTTTTCCGGAATCGCAGACAAATGCCCGAAATCATGGGCAAACCGGTGCTCGTTCACGTGAGTGACAATCACGCGTTGTGAATGATCTGTGGGAATTGATGAACTACAGCCAATGAGAGCGCAAGATACAGGGCAGCGGGAAGTTTGGGGAGAAGTTCTAGACCAGAATATGAGTATTTTAATAGATGTTTTTACAATTATATCAAATAAACCTCGAACTCTCTTTGCAGAACACAATCCTTGCTCACCCCGTCTCCCCAACCATTTCCTCCATAATCTTTTTTCTTTTTCTCCTTTTCACTCCAAATCAACGGACAGACAATTTGGATCGGAAGTTTCTTGCAGGCTATCATTTTTAATAACAATTCCAGTCTCGCACGAGAACTCCGGACTGGCATCATCTCGCTTTGTTTCCTTGTCACATCGCGCGCGGGTTTGGTTGTGTAACATAGTTTGCGGACCAGACAGTTGTCATGCAGTGTGAAACCCCCTCTCGCCGATCCACCATGCAGTGTGAACACGGCAGCAACTGAATGCTGGCCCAGATAGTCATGCAGTGTGAAAAGAACTGTGATCTGACTACTTTGAAAATCGTGCAGTGTGAACAATGACATAAATGGAACTTGCACTTGTCAGTGCCATTGTTTTGTCTCATCATGTATACACACAAGGAATGTTTTTTCTAAGGCATGTTTGTAAAAGCTACTTCTATTTCCTAATTAAACTAAGGCCTAATTCAAAGCCCTGTCTGTGAAACCAGGCCATTGTTAGATCCCCGATAATCAAACATGACACTAGGGTTGGGCGTTATGACGGTATATATCGTTACCACAGTATAAAATGGCAACCGTAACAGATTTAAAAAATTCCAGATGAAATTTGGTCCGACGAAAAAAGGTAGTCTCTGTCCGGATCAAACTGAACAAAGGTTCGGTTCGTTTCTAGCATGAAAGCATTTTCTGTATGGTTCGTACTTTCAGACCATTTACAGGAAGTTCCTGTTTATGTTTAAATATTATAATGTTATTTTTAAATTTCATCTAGGCTATACTGAAGTTTGTAGAAAGCCTTTCTTTAAAGTTAATTTTGTTTTGTTTAAATTGTATCTTAATTTTAATCAACATTTCATCAGATAATTGCCTGGATTTAATAAATAAGAAGCAAATAGTCTATAGCAGAAAATCTTTTTCTTTGCACATGAACTGGAGCGTCTCAAATAAACCGAAACTCAGCAGGCTACTTGCCTCACAGACATGAGATATATGTGTATAGAAGGCTTGAAATGTCCACTTTTAAAAGAAACAATTTGAAACGAAAAGAAATAGTCAAGCAATGCGCACTGTTCAATAGTGGCAACAATATGCATCCGTTCATTCATTCTTATTAGGGATGGGCATTTTTGTCAATTTCTCATTTCGATTATCGATAGGTCTCAAAAACGAGTACTCGGGGTGGGGCATGTGCAGGGGGCGGGGCATGTCCGTCATTGAGATAATGAAAACTGTCATGAAAATGGTTTTTGACAAATACAAACGTGACATGAAAACAGGTATATGAAAACATGAACATATAAAACAAAAAATAACTGCTAAATTATGATGCATAAATGTCTTTGAAAAAGAAACATCTTTATAAAATGACCGTCTCAAATAACCAAGTCAGTAATATCAAGCATTGCCTTTGAGCTGAAACTGTGAAATAACTCCACCCTGCAGAGCTTGCTAGCTGGTTAATAAACTCAACCAAACGCGCCCTATATCAATATTAATATGAAGATTTTTATGAACCTATTACGACATAAATCAACACAAAAGGACGTGAATGCGCACGTGATCTTCAGCGTGCTAGATTTGACAGGGCGAAGGGTTTGAAACGGAACATTTTGAATGCGCTCTTCCCTTAACAACGCTGATACACGGACAACGAAAGCACAGAAACAACATTTTATTTAAATCGTGTTCTCATTATAATGCTTTGACTGTTTGACTCTGCACATCATGCACTTAATTTTATTATTCATGATCGAAGTGTTTACAGACATCACTGCGCGTTTTCGAACTCATAACGAAAAACAACTTTAAATAAACTAGGTCTAGCCTACTGTTAAAAAATACGAGAACAGTATAGCAGTGCTGTATTACTAATATCAATGAATCTCTAAACCACTTTAAACCATATAGCCTAATGTCGAGCATGAAATATGCGTTTGAGCTGAAAATGAAGAGAATGAACAACAGCCGGTATAACGGCAGCGCTTTGCTAGTTTATTAAGCTCAACCAACTCGTTTTATATTAGATTAATCAGAAAGACAACATAAAAGTAATCTTACAACATGCATCTGCAGAAAAGGACGCGAATGCGCACGTGAACTTCACGCGCTAGTCTGAGTGTTCTCGCTAGTTTCTCTGTGGATCAGCTGATACACGGGGAACTAAACACAGAGAATTTACAGCATTCGAGTTCCATCGTGTTTTCATTATAATGCTATGTAGGCTGTGACAGATTGGCGCTGCACATCTTGCACTAACCGTTTAATGATCACAGTGATTCCAGACATCACGGCAGTGCGCGCCTCAGTTTCACTTTATTTCGCCGCGGTCTGGACTCTGGAGGTGCTGTATAACGCTAACCAATCAGACCTCCGGTACCGTGCAAAACAACGCAATAACCAATAAAAAAAGAGACAAATATTTTTTTTTCAGGGCGATCATCGTTCTCATGATCGATGATCGCTGTCACGTTCGAGTACTCGATTACTCGACCACTGTTGCCCATCCCTAATTCTTATCAAAGACGCCGACGTCAGACGCACGTCCGTTTACAAACCAATCAATGTCAAGATGCAGTCCACATAGATGATGACGATAGGATGCAAGTATGTCATGTAAAGTTCTTTAGTCCACTCGCATAATTGCAATGTGAAACCAAACCAAAACTAACCAAATGTATCAACATGAACTTCAGTTCGTACCTTGGGGTGGACTTTCAGGTGTGAAAACCCTAACTCCAATTGGATCGACCACTAATCGGAAACAGCTGATAGTCTTCCTTTGATTCGGTACATCTCTCAACTTGACGCTCAAATTAAACAATCGCATTTTAATGATGCAAAAGAGACACACACACGCAGTGAAGTGAATATGAAAGGCTGAGCTCCGATGTGTCAGTCATCACCGGGCTACGGTAAAATAATGACGCTGTTACAAGGTGTGTGTATAATTTAAACTTTTTAGTCAACACTAACAGTAGCTGCTGTTCAGTTTGCACACTGCTGCTCTCCTTCTAGTCACTTCTGAACTCTTCCTTGATTTAAAGCTCCAGTTGAAGGGTTAAGGATGGCAAAATTGTACCAGGGAACACATTTAAATAATATAACTAGTGTTACTAATATATCCTATAAAATGATTTGGTCTACTTGCAGACCACAGCAAGTGAGAAAGGTACGCTTGTATAACACTGACATAATATAACACTGACATAACGTGCACAACAAATTGGGTATTATTCAATTCGATTTTAGTGAGACCTTTTCATTTTTTCCAATTTATTTTTGCGGTGAAATGCAACGTTTTGTTTGTGTTGTATTCACTAATGGCAGAATCATTTAAAAACTGGAGGGACTGACTGAAAGCGCACCTATTTGAATGTGATTGTCTAGCACTCCACACCGTCTGACTGACTTTACATCAAGTATAGTCTGATTTGTATTCACATTTGCAATTCAATTTGTTTTTACATCCGTTTGCTGTGGGTTTGTCTTCTCTAACTGTACAGCGAGTTGGAAGAATTACCGTAATGACTCTTGAAAAGGGGCACCTTACAATTTCATACAGAAGTTTTGATGGATCTGATGTCTTGCTGCAGGTGGAAGAGGAACTCTTGGAGCAGGAGTTTCTTGAACGCTGCTTCCAGGAGATGTTGGAGGAGGAGGATCAGGATTGGTTCATTCCTGCCAGAGACCTTCCCCCTGGAGTAGGGCAGATCCAACAGCAGCTTAGCGGGTTGTCGGTCAGTGACGGAAACGCAGAAGACATCGCAGTAAGTGTAAAAGCAATCTCGCATCCGTCCTGAAAGGAGACCACTTTGTAGACCTCAAATAAACTTTTGTGATCTTGTACTCATGTGTACTTCATCTCTTTTCTTTCACAGCGCAAGAGCAGCTTGAACCCAGAGGCCAAGGAGTTCGTTCCAGGAGTGAAATACTAGAGACCCTCCAGTTAGGGGCTCCTTTATAGAGACTTTATGTGACCGCTGGTGGCCAGGGGTCACCCTCACACATACTTCAATCTTCCTGGGGTTGTGTGGGGCTTGATGGGGTGGGGCTTGTGGGTGGGGGGGCGGGGGTGCTGGATGCTCTTCTATAAGCTTTTTATTTCCGTCTGTCTCCATGTATAACGTGGGCGGGTTGCTCCGTGTAATGTTCCTATTGGACCGCTGCAGATTGTGACTAGTTCTCCTGGAAGATCTTTGTATTAATCTCAGAGGAACAGTTATGTGAGTTCCACTATTGTGATAGTGACTAGCAATTTGTCCCCGTGTCATTGCCATTTTTCTTTTTTTTTTTTTCCTGTCTTCTCTTTTTATTTTCTTTAAAAGGAAGTTTTGGCGGGGAGGTGTGTCATAAGAGTGGGAGGGGAAAGGGCTGGGACAAAGGAAACCTGACAGTACAAGGACCGTGGACAGGTGGACCATTCTTTGATGGACAGAACTGGTGGCAGCTGACAACTTTTGAGGGATTTTCACAGAAACATTTTTCTTGTTTCTTTTCTCCTTCCTCCGTTGAAGTTCTGTCACAGTGTGCAACATGCATTAACAAAAATGGAAAAAAATCAAATAAAACAAGCAGGTTCCCTCTTGGACATCTTGTTCTGTCCCATGAAGTTTGATTGTGTTTGTGCTTTCAATGTAATGTAAACTAAACCTCAGTCTTGACAGTTCTCAACCCCAAAGTTTTACTTCATTAAATGCTGTAGCATCATAGCACCATTGTTTTGTTTTGACTATAAAATGCTGTCAAGAATACCAGATTTATATATGCATGGTTCCTTTCAGAATAATGTAATGTTTATTTTCTGGCATTTGAGTGTTGCATTGTTTTTTTTTAAAGGATACATGCACTATGTTGTAAATTGTACTAGTTGTTGTTTCTGGGAGGATTCTTGTTGACTGCATTGAAATAAGGGATTTTCCCAGTGTCTGTAGTCTCATTTTACTCCATTGACTGGCTATCCTAAACATTAGTCTAAAGCCACTCAGAAGGCAAATTTTCAGTTTATGACCCTGTACATTTTGATATGTATTGGCTTGGAGCACTATTTGGATTTCAGGTATAAATGTGCAGACAGAAAGGCCATGTGTTGCTTAATCAAACATTGTCATATCAAAACTGCTCCACCTTTTGGAACAAGGGTTGTTTTTTGTTTTTTTTACTTGTATGGGCAAAGAATGATACATATTAACATTACAGATTTTTTGATTCATGGGTTTTAAAGAAATACACATCGATTTACTCATTTTTTTTTTTAGGTTTGCACTGGTTTCATGCCAGGTGTCTTTACCCTTTTTTGAACCTTTAAGATGTTCATATTCTGTTGATGGTTATATAACTATTTTCAATTTCCTATTCAGGTAATTTACCATGACTTCATTAATCAAGATGTATTGTCCCATAGGTTATGTTCTGATACTTTCCACACTGTTTATATATGCAAGCAGATCTTTTACCTTAAAATGGTCTTGCATTTCCTGTATTAGAGTTTTGTCCAGGTTTCCCTTACATAAGTTTGACTGGAGGTCTGTAGTAGTGTGGTGTGGAACAGAAGATTTGAGGAGCAACCTGTATGAAGTGCAAGAGCCTGGGCATGCTGCTGCGGTTCTCTAGCTATCAGAATCCTCTGGCATTCAATTTGCTGATGCAACATTTCAATGATGTCAGAGAGGGTGATGGCCGGTTTATGTGCTTGATCCTTCATTTAGTAATAGTGGGAAATATGTGTTTGTGAATGAATGACCAACTGTTTTCAGACTATTGCTCACTTAACACACATTAGATAATACTGTGTGTGTCTGTGAGCCTGCATGAGTTGATGTCTGTGTGCCTGTCTAAGCATGCACATAGTACTTATGTGCTTTGGACACTGTACAGGAAGGTTGTAGCCAGCTATGTGTTTTCTTTTGTGTTCAAATGGGTCATCAAAGAAAAGTACTACATTTGAAATGCTTTAGAATGTCATTGTGTCAATATAATTGTTCATATCTAAATAGTTTTCTGTGAAACCTTGCGCTTACATAGATTCAGTTATAAATAAGTTGGGGTAATGGGGATAAATACCCCACTAAGAATTAGTTATATATTAATTATATATATATATATATATATATATATATATATATACTGATCAGGCATAACATTATGTTGGTGGGATATATTAGGCACATTTTGTCCTCAAAGTTGATATGTTAGAAGCAGGGAAAAGGGGCAAGCGTAAGGATTTGAGCGAGTTTAACAAGGACCAAATTGTGATGGCTATATGGGTCAGAGCATCTCCAAAACTGCAGCTTTTGTGGGGTGTTCCCAGTCTGCAATGGTCCAAGGAAGGAACAGTGGTGAACTGGCGACAGGGCCATGGGGGTTCCTGCCAAGGCTCATTTATGCACGTGGGGAGCAAAGGCTGGCCCATGTGGTCCGATCAAACAGACGAGCTACTGTAGCTCAAATTGCTCAAGAAATTCTGATAGAAAGGTGCCCGAATACACAGTGCATTGTAGTTTGTTGCGTATTGGGCTGCAGAGCTGCAGACAGTCAGGGTGCCCATGCTGACCCCTGTGCACTTCCGAAAGCACTAAGAGTGGGCACGTGAGCATCAGAACTGGACCACGGAGCAATGGAAGAAGGTGGCCTGGTCTGATGAATCACGTTTTATTTTACGCCGGCGGAGACAGTGTGATGCTTTGTGCAATGTTCTGCTGGGAAACTTTGGGTCATGCCATCCATGTGGAGGTTGCTTTGACACGCACCACCTACCTAAGCATTGTTGCAGACCATGTACACCCTTTCATGGAAACGGTATTCCCTGGTGGATGTGGTCTCTTTCAGCAGGATAATGCACTCTGACACAAAGCAAAACTGGCCCAGGAATGGTTTGAGGAGCACAACAATGAGTTTGAGGTGTTGACTTGGCCTCCAAATTTTCCAGATCTCAATCCAATTGAGCATCTATGGGATGTGCTGAACAAACATGTGTGATCCATGGAGGTCCTAACTCGCAACTTGCAGGACTTAAAGGATCTGCTGCCAACACCTTGGTGCCAGATACCACTTGTCTGGCTATCACCAGACCAAGCTCAATTTAAGATTGAACATTGGTCTGGGGAGTCTGCTATGTATTTTCTACTGCACAAGAGGCGTGATATACGGAATAAATTAAATTACTCTGTACACAATTGGATAGTCCTTCAACCAATCAGACCACAAGAGGCGTGATCAACGGGCAACGACCAATTATTTCTCTATCCGTCATTGTGTTAAACCCGCCAATAGCGCACCAGGTGGATAAGCCAGTCTGTGATTGGTTCCCGCAAAAGTGTAACAGAAGCATGTAGAAATTAATGTACAGGTTTCCAGACTGAGCTGCAGGGTGAAATCAAATCGCCAGCAGACCAGGCTGGGTTTACCCATACCACAGCATTATTTTTTCTGGTTGAAACAAAATTAATGGTAAAATAAATTTGGATTAAACATGGAGAAAATATGAAAGCAGATATATAGGATTTCAATAAGGCGTCCAGAGTGACATGGCCAATTTTGTCACCAAATGAATATGCTGTCAGATATTATTAATAATACATTCAAAAAGACCACTTTAGCAAATAGTTCACAATTTTTTGTTTATTTAATAACTTTGGGATTGCAAGGCCTCTTAAATATTAAAAGCTACACTTTATATTTTGAAGCTACAATGTAAGGCATATTTCCCAAATTAATCTCTTTGGATCAGTCAATGCAGGCTCACAATAAAGCCATTCCCACCTGAATAGAAAGCAGTGCCAGCCTCGTTGTATTCAATTAATGTTAAATACAGATATTTTATATTTGTGGTATTTAAAGAAGGGTATATTGTTGTGATTGAATGTGTATTGTAAAGCAGTGTGGTTTGACTCATTGTTTTTAAATATGCTCTAAAAATTAAGGTTGAGTTGAGATAGTACCCTATTAAAATTGTTTATGTGCACAGATGTTCTGATATATGTACTTTAGATTATCTTTGTATTCCATAACAAATGTATGATTCCAAATAGTGGTTTAAAACGTATAGGCCTACTTGATGTCCTGTAGAGAACGCTTCTGGTGAAGTTAAAGTAAAGGTGCGCTATAGAGTTCAACAGGCTGAATGATGTAAATGTTGGGAAAATAAGAAAACAATTCAAGTGTATAATTCAGATAAATCAAGCAAATATTGCTGTAAATCAAATAGGTTGTCTCTTTTTTCTTTAAGAGGAGGAGTCTAAGTTTGCACTTACTCTACCTCATGTAATAGGCTTGGTAATAGCCTATGTCTTGACAGTTTAAAGAGGACAGATTGTGCTGTGAAAGAATAGACTTTTTAAAGTAATTTTTGAGCTCTCGGAAAATAAGGAAACAGACATGGACACTCGCGGGAAACAAGGTGAAGTTTACCTACAACGTCAGAAACATGGTGAGGTAAGACATCACTGGAACGTTTACATGTATTTTGTGCTATTGAAAAAAAGGCAGACGTTTGTTTTTGTTTGTCAACCTCTAGTCTAAAACTACAACATTTTCTGAGCTGATCTAAATGAAATAGTCTTCATAAAAAATATGAAACTGTTTACCATGATGTTACAGTCTTAATATTGATATAGCTAGTCTGGTTTGTTAACATTTAGATAGACAATGCAGGGCTGACAAGCCTGGTGGTATTATTACTTGAACCTTGAACCTTTTTTTAATATAGTGTTTGCCATGAATGCTGGTTAATGTATGTTCTGGTATGAGATTGCTGGAACGGGACTCTCTCTACAAGTTGAAACTTGGTGCGCACATCTTGGTCTTGCATTTCATATTTGGGCACATTCCATTGACAAAAAAACACGCCCTCATGAAAGTGCACGTCACGTTGTAGCATACTACATTCAGGCCCTGCCTTACACACAATGCATGTGAGGTAAATGAGGGATTGGCTGGGTGAGTAATCTACATCCGTGCCTCCAATATGGAGTGCTTTTTAAGCACTTTTTCCTTTTAACGAGTAATGAGTCCAGAGGTGTGTTTATTACCTGAATTACAAGTTTCACCTGATGAACATCCATCAGGTCTGACAGGATCGTGTGAAATGTGATAAATGTATCTGTCAATTGGTGTATTGCATAAAAATGCATTATGAAAATAATAAATATACGTATTAATATTTGATTTGTTATTAACAGAAGTGGAAGCGATATTGGTTGGCCCTTCATCCGGCTAGTCGGCATGGCATTGCACGGTTAGAATTGTCAGAAGCTGTTCACGAACGGTCAACTGTGGTGGTCAGACGACATCCAGAGAGGAAAGTTGTACGTCTGGCTGACTGTCTGAGTGTCGTCAAGCTGCCTCCTCATGCAGAGGCTTGTCCAGGAGAAAACATGGCTGCTTTCTGTGTAGAGACAGAGGACAAGAGACTAGTGTTTGCAGCCGAGAAAGAAAGCTGTGGAGAATGGGTGGACATAATATGTAACATTGCCTTTCAGGTGAGCGTTTGGATTTTTTAAAAGTATATTTATATTATACACTACCATTCAGTTTGGAGTCAGAATTGTATTCAGCAAGGATGATCAAAACTACTGAGTGAAAAAAGAGTGATAGTAAAGACATTCATAATGTTACAAAATATTTATATTTCAAATAAATATAAGTATTTATTTGAAATATAAAGGAGGGGGGGGGGGGCAACGGTTTAAGTTTAATAAAGTTATCTTAATACAATGAAAAGGGCAGACCACTACGGCCACATATAACTGGTTATTTGAAGGGTACTCTGCTTGTGTTTATAATGGTATTCATATTTTTTTTACAGAAGCACACTAAAAGTGCTCCACAGCCGGAACCACTTATGGAGGACAATCAGCTGTACATATCCAGAGATCAACGTGAGTACACACAAATGTATCAGAACAATATGTTCCTGATAGGCCAGACTCACCACTTCCTATAAGAGTGCTTTGAGGTTTTTTTTTTTTTTTTTTTCGAACGAGCCAGCAAACAACACTAAAACCCTTTTAGATTCGCACAAATCTTAGATTAAGTTTAAGATTAATTCTGATCATCTAATCTCCATATCTCTTTCATTTTAGTGTCTGAGTTCAAAGTAGTTGCGCTGCAGGGTGAGTCTTCAGTTCGTTGTGGCCTGAAAGGACAGTACTGGCTGCAAGCTGGTCAAGACATGCTAGTTCTGCAGGATCTGGAGACCAGGAAAACTGTAATGGAGTGGCCATACAAGCTGCTGCGCCGCTATGGACGAGAAAAGGTCAGCCGTAACCATGGTCTTGATAAAGTGCGGGACCGTGATGATGTGTAAAAAAAATATCCTGTTAAATTCATTGCAAAATGCTGGCAGCAGTGGGACAGCTTAAAAAGTACTACAGGATGACGTTTTTGTTTCCTGAATATTGTACAATTTATAACCATACATATATTTTATTAATACATAGCCCCTAACGGGGAAACACAGTGATGGGGAAAAATGAGACGGGAAGAAAATTATTTATGTTTACTAGCAAAACAAAAAATGTGTTGAATAATATAAACTAAAATAAATAATATATAAATACTTTTGTGTTATAATTAAATGTTAAATATTCCAAAATCCATACATTTTAGAGAATTTTATAAAATGATATATATGTGTTAAACTTTCACTGTGGTAAGGTAATTGAAGGTGACTTCCATTGTAATTAAATTTTTTTGTAAATAGTGCTTACAAATATTGTCTATTCCTCTCTAGATGCTGTTTTCTATAGAAGCAGGCAGGCGCTGTGAATCAGGCCCTGGAACCTTTAACTTTGAGACCAGGCAGAGTGAAGAGATCCTCCGCCTTATTGAGTCAGCTATTCAGCAACAGAAGAGCCTCGCCGTCACCGAAGAGAGGCACTCGCCATGTACTCCACGGTCTCGCTCTCCTCGCTCACCCCTGCCCAAGCGCCCTGAAAGTTTTCCTTTGCTTGGTACAGAGGGCGACAACAGCCCTCAGCCTTCAGACGCAAACGTGCCCTTGTACCCTGATCCAGCAGGTGGTGCTAGCCCAAACATTTATGCTATCTCAAATCCTGTACATACAAAAACTGCGAGTCCTATTGGCTCAACCGAAGCTATATATGCAAACCTCACAGATTCCATAAGCTCCTCAAAAAGCACACCCTCAAATCCTAGTGGTGATATTAGCTTGATTGAGCCTGTGTATTCAAATCCTGCAATTTTGCTAAGCAGACATGAATCACAGCCAGCAGATCTCATCAAATCTGCAAATAAAGATCCTCTCCCATCTCATCATTGGGATGATTCAGAACCAGTGTATTCTGATCCGGTTGATGTCATCCGCCCAAAACCTAACAACTGTGTCAATGCCAACCCTACTGACACGATGGATGGTCAGCCCGCCAAGACAACGTTGAACAACGACAAGCAGCCAGAACCTGTGTACTCTGAGGTGTATGACCATGTCGCACTACGCTTAAGTAAAAAGCTTGACCAGAGGATCGAGGAGCCCATTTATAGTGTACCCGACTTTATACAAGCAACCCAAAAAAATAACTCTCAACAAAACAAAATGCCCGATGAGGACCAACCCATCTACAGCAAAGTCAACAAAGCATCCAAAACGCCTCGGGCTCTCGAAGAAAAGAAGCTTAGCCAAACACGAGAGGTTGTCTCTGAGGACCTTGGAATGATTTAACTACATCTGTAATAGAATTTGTCTTCACAAACATGTAGCTTTTAAAATGTAATATTTAAAATTGTATTCTCCCCCACCCCACTTATTTCATAATTTATTAATCCACACTACCAGACGTTGTGGAATAATGACTGAAAATTAATTTTCTAATTGTGTAACACTTATGCTCATCATGAAAAAAGTTTCTGTGTAATATATGTATACAGTATATATTTAATTATTTTGTTTTACAAGCCCGAATATGTTAAATGTATTATTTATGTATTTCATTGGTTAATTAAATACTCATTTAATAATGTTGGGTTAAAAACAACCCAACAAGTAACCCATCTACGGTTGGTATTGCACCTTCCCAACTGTGGGTAATTTTAACCCAATGCATTGGGTTAAAAGTAACCCAACAGTTGAGTTAACTTTTTTTATTATTATTATTAGTATTATTCATGACATTATTTTATCAAATAAAATATACTTTGTTTTCAAATAGCCTACAGATTGTTTATTTGTATGAAACAATACATATTATTTAACAAAAAAAAGATTATTAAAATTGGGGGGAATCTAAATAGGCTATTGGGGAGTCTTGCTTTTAATGTAAATATACATAATTGTGTACATATAAAATTGAAAATACACAACACAGTAAAAAACGTTGGGTTGCTTTTTTGAACTCAAAATTATTCTTTAATTATTTTATGATACATCCGGCATCTTTTACCCAATGGCTTCATATGAGCAAACACATGGCTAAAATCTTAGCAGACCAGACCAGTGAAAAAACAAAGAATTCAAGGATCCAGTCAAAAAACAGGTTTTGAACAATATGAGGGTTTAGATTTTTAAAGAATTTTAAAGATTACTGAAACACTTTTTTTATTTCGCTGTAAACTGTCCCTTTAAAAGCCACAAGCTGTTTATCCCAAAAGAACCAAACCATAACTGACAGAGCAGCCAAAAATTATCGGTTTTATTCATTCGGCAAATGTATGAGCAGTGTCGACTGTCGATACTAGATTGGTGTGCGCTGTAAAACGGTCTTTATGGCTTTTACGTCATTACTACTGACCGGAAGTGCTGAACGATATCAACCCCGAGCAACTGATTGTTATTCTCACGATGTTTTGAAGATATTTCTTTAAATTTCGAATTTTTAAATATTTTTTATTCAGCTCCCAAAACATTGAACGTTTATTGAAGCGTACAGTAGGACGGTTAATCGTTCACCATGTCGAATCGCATCGCTTTCCAGACGCAGTTGGCTTCCATTATGGAGGTGCTGGCCAATGCAGCGGTGGCTGAGATATGTAAACTCGTGGACGACGACTACGCGGTTATAAACTTACAGATGACCCAATGTCAGCGTGAAAACAAATCGTTGAAGAGAAAACTGCACATACTGGAGCTTAAGATGGCACGAGGGTTTGCCGAGAGGAGGATTAGTTCTCTGAATCGCACTAACCGGGTTCAAGTGAGCGCCGCTTTGTCTGAAAAATACAGGAACCAATCTAACGGTGTGTTGCTATAAAACTTCGCATGCTGTTCTAATGTCAAGTGTATCTATCTCACCAAATAAACTATCAAGCCTTATGTGTTTAAAGTACTCTGTGTTGTGTTGTTTCTCCGGTTTTCATACATTCAGACGCCCTGTTCGGAGCTCAGTTTAACACGGGGCTGTGGAGAGGTGGCGGGACAGACACAACTGCTCAGCAGGCTGTAAATGAAAGTAACAGTATGGTAGGTAAGCTATCTCTTTATGATAACCACAATCACTAGTCTAGTACGTTTTTATTGTGACATTTAATACTGTTTACAGACAAATAGATAGACTATCATAGAAAATTAAACTACATATACAACTGGTATGTGTACTATCATGGACAATTTAACAATAGATAGATAAACTATTATATAAACAAATGATAGACAGACGCATAGGCCAATAAACTATATATATAAGATGTATAAACTGTTATATAGACAAATGATAGATATACTATCATAGACAAATAAACTATACATAGATAAACTGTTATATAGATAATAGATAAACGATTGATAGATAACTTATATAGACAATCGATAGATGGATAGATAACCTGTTATAAAGACAAATTATAGATGTATAGACAGATAGCTAGATCTGCAATTAATTGTTATACACTACACATATAATACACATACAGATTCTTTAAACATTTCCTTTCATTTCAAAAGACAGGAGATGCAGTAATATCAGAAGTAGACACCGTGCTGATAAAGGATGAGATGTTTGAGGAGGACCAAACACAGCAGAGACTGTTCATCGGAGATGGTGGTGAGTGGATGGAAGAACATAAGCGGCCTATTATAAACGTAACAGATACCCAACAATGCTCATCTTAAAGGGATAGTTCACCCAAAAATGAAAATTAGCCCATGATTTACACACCCTTAAGTCATCCTAGGTGTATATGATATTCTTCTTTCAGACTTATACAATCTGAGTTATGTTTAAAAAAGTCCTGGCTCTTCCCAGCTTTATAATTGCATTGACTTGATGGTTCATTATTGAAGTCTGTAAAGTGCATCTATCCATCATAAAACTGCTTCACACGGCTCCGGGGGGTTAATAAAGGCCTTTTTAAGCGAAGTGGTGCGTTTGTGTAAGAAAAATATCCATATTTAAAACTTTATTGACTAAAATAACTAGCGGTCAGCGGTATACAAGTCGACTTGCGCTAAAAAAATAACCCCTGTTGCGATGTACAGAAGCATCGCAAGCTTTGACACCTCTTGCGGATACCAAACTCAAGCCCCTCTTTTCTTTTATTGAAATTCTCCACCATTCCTCTTTCAAAATTCTCGTTTTAGACTCCAATTTCATGACCGGGGTTTGTTTTGTTCTATCCTCTGCGCGTCTGCGTTCATCAATACGCATGCGTCAAGGGTTACTCTTTCGCCATAAGTCGACTTGCGTACCGCTGGCCGCCAGAAGGTAGTTATTTTAGTCTAAAAAGTTTTAAACGTGCCACTTCACTTCAGAAGGCCTTTATTAACCCCCCGGAGCCGTGTGGAGCAGTTTTATGATAGATAGATGCACTTTTATGGACTTCAAAAACGAACAATAAACTCAATGCCATTATAATGCTTTGAAGAGCCAGGACATTTTTAATATAACTCTAATTTTATTTGTCTAAAAGAAGAATGTCATATACACCTATGACTTGAAGGTGAGTAAATCATGGGCTAATTTTAATTTTTGGTGAACTATCCCTTTAAAACTTGACTTGACACTGTTTCATTTCTTTAAGGAGAAACAAATACTCTACCACAGACTGAAGAGGCTGGTTTTGGAGATGTTCAGATGATGAAAGATGATCAAGTCTCTAGGATGCAGCCAACGACTTTGGAGGTCAGTGGATCTGACACTGCGCTAAAATCTGAGCCAGAGTTTGAGAGTGTTAAGGGAATATCACAACAGCCCATAGAATTACATGCCGAAGCAAAGTTTGATTTGAATGGAAAATCCAGTCCAATGAGGGATTATTTAATGCAAGGGAGTGACAATGCAGACTTGCGGCAGCGATCTTGCGTGTACGTGAACAATGCAAGATTGACCGAGAGCCAATCCACGGCCTCTGTGCGGCGGTCAGAGGTCATAGAGCTTGACTCTGCGGAGGAGGGGGACGAGATTTCTGTGTGGGCTAGGAAAGTAACACAAGGGAAAAGCCAGGCTTCACGTGTTTATCCACAATACAGGAGGGAGGAACATCAGGATAGCATGGTCCTCTTGCCTTCCTCCAATCTGCCGCTGGTGTCAAGTGGCTTTGCAGCAGTGGCATCGACATCTTCAAAAATACTGGGCATGGACAGCTACCACAATGTCAGAGATGTCAGTTTTAACCAACAAAGAGTTGGTCGGACTAGAAATGACAGAGTTCCTCGTGAAAAACTTTTTGCGTGCACATACTGTGGCAAAGTTTTCAACCGCCCCAAAAAGGTGGTGATCCACCAGCGGATTCACACAGGTGAGAAGCCATTCAAATGTAACACCTGTGGGAAGTTCTTCTCAGAGGCGGGGAACTTGAGAAAGCACCAGAAAGTCCACACCGGAGAACGGCCATATAGTTGTACCCAGTGTGGGCAGACATTTGCCTGGATACGGAACCTCAAAAACCACCAGCAGAAGAACCATCCAGATATGTTAACTGCAGAAGAACTGCTTTCTCTAGGAGTCAATAAATGATCACCAGATTACTGATAAGTGTATTATACCACCATCATATCTTTTCTGCATAAAAGCTTTTTAATTTAAGTTAAATACATGATTTACATTGTTTTACATCAATAGGGATGAGTGTTTTTATATAATCAACGATTTCAGAGTAACGATCTGTGCTGTGGTGTTCTGTAGAAAAAGTGAAGCGACTTGGTTTCTCGAAATGGTTTCAAGCAGTTTTTGGTATATTAAAAGTGTTTGACATGTTTAAATAAACATTTCTGCACTCATTTTGTGTTTGTTTTTTGAAGAACAGCAAAACACGTTGTATGTTTTGGAGACCAATGCCTGTCTTTCCTCTTATTGGTGTTATAAAATGTATCAGCTCTGCAGGCAGGTGGTTTCAGGACAGAGAAAACGTATAAATAAATAAATATATACCACATAACAGACTGAAGGACACAACCATTGTTAAATACTCTGGTTGTTCAACAGTGGCATAAATACTTTCCCACTTTAGTTTTTTAAATAATGAAAAGCTGTTTGTAGTTTATAACTTTAGATATTATGAACATTACGACACTGCACACCCTCACAATTCCTTATATACAGTAAATTCCTAGATGATTTAGACAGGGAAATCTTTATACATGTATACACAACCTTTACGTTTCATGTGCCAGCCAGGGTCATGTTGTAACATAAACCTTGTTTCATGTGTTCAGCAGCAAGGACAGGTGGAAGATGGAGAACCTGAAACAATAGTGATAAAGGAGGATCTAAATGACCAGTGGGAAAGAAGCCAGACACAAGTCATAATTGTGCAGGATGGTGAGTAGAGGGCCAAAAAGCAGTCATCTTAATTGCTGCTTAAGTGAATGGTAGAATATCCATATACTGCTCAAAAAAATGAAGGGAACCCTTTGGATTCACACATTGAATCTCAATGAATGGAATATTCCATTTGAAAATCTTTTTATACATTCTATTATTTGTTACAAACAAAGAGTCAATGGAAACCAAAATCATCAACACACTTGAGGGCTGGATTCAAAATCATACCAAAAACCAATGTAAAAAACTGAAATATACAGGCTGATCATAATTAAGTCAGTAGGGTGTATGGGCCCCACATGCCTGTATGCACTCAAGACAACGTCTGGGCATGTTCCTGATGAGATGGGGGATATCCTGCCAGACCTGGCTCAGGGCATCTGTGAGCTCCTGGACAGTCGATACTTGGCAGCTTCAAATGCTCTGATACATATTGTCCCAGAGGTTCTCAATTGGGTTCAGGTTTGGGGAACGTGAGGGCTAGTCAATGGCATCAATGCCTTCATCATCTAAAAACTGCCTACACACCCTAGCCACATGAGGCTGGGCATTATCATGCACCAGGAGGAACCCAGGGCCCACTGCACCTGCATAAGGTCTGACAATGGCTCTGAGGATTTTTTTCCCGGTACCTAACAGCAGTAAGGGAACCATTGGCTAGCATGTTGAGGTCTGTACGACCCTCCAAGGTTATTCCTCCCCAGACCATTACTGACCCACCACCAAACAGTCATGCTGGATGATGTTGCATGCATCATAACGTTCCCCACAGCATCTCCAGACTCTTTCACGTCTGTCACGTGCTCAGTGTGAACCTGCGCTCATCTGTGAAGAGAATGGGGCGCCAGTGCCAATTCTGGTGATCTCTGGTAAATGCCAGTCGAGCTGCAAGGTGCTGAGCTGTGAGCACAGGTCACACTAGAGGATGTTGGGCCCTCATGAAGTCTGTTTCTGACAGTTTGGTCAGAACATGCACACCAGTAGCCTGCTGCTGGAGGTCATTTTGTAGGGCTCTGGCAGTGCTCCTCCTGTTCCTCCTCGCCCCTTATACGTCCCTATCCACCTCTCCTCATGTTAACGGCCTGTCTCCCGGTTTCTCCTCCATGCTCTTGAAACTGTCCTGGCATGTATAGATGTGCCATCCTGGAGGAGCAGGACTGCCTGTGCAACCTGATTGGGTTGCAGTTACTGCCTCATGCTACAGACAGTGACAAGGACCCTAACAGAACACAAAACTAAAGACAAATCAGTCAGAATAAGAAGAGAACAATTGTCTATGGCCACCACCTGCAAAATCATTCCCTTTTTTTGGGGTTATCTTACTGTTGCCTCTCCCTGTTCTCACTTTCATTTGCACCAAAGCAAGTGAAACTGAATCACAAACACTTATGCTTCTTGGTCAGGCTGTTATACAAATAAATGATGAACACATGCAAAAACGAGAGAGAACCAATTATATATTTAGAACTGATTTTGTAGTCAGTGTATGCTTTTTCCTGTGAGCTTTTTGAAAATAATACTATTGTATATATAAATGATACATTTCTCAAGATATCATCTTTTATGTTATGCAGAGAAAATGTTCTTTTTTTGGGTGAACTATCCCTTTAACATTTAAATACTTTTGGTCTAGAATCTTGTATCAAAAAAATGAACATTCATTCTTTTTTCCTCTGGGTCAGCAGAGTCAAATACAGACATTTGTAGTGGGAGACTTTCTACCTCACCAGCTAAAAGCACAGTTGCACCTGGAACAGAGAAGGTTTGTTTATTTACCGTTCTTTTAAAATGCAAAAAAAGAGCTAAAGAGTACCAACAGGAGAGTATCATGTCACTGCTGCAGAGATATAGTAAGTCACTTTAGGATGAAAGCGAAAAATATATTTTTTTTGTAATTTTTCCAGCCTATAGAGGTGGAATTTTCCCATTTGAATGATGATAGGAGCCAGAAAATCGACATCTCTCCATCCACTGGACTGCAGATAAACATACAGGGTGAGTAAATAATAATTATATGTTTTCCAAGTGCAAGGTCGCTGTACAGGCAGATAATAAAGTAAACATGGCAACAACAAGTTTACTAAATAGATTGAAAAAAGTTTGAATTTAGCAAATTAAAAATGCTCTGACAATATCTGACCGTATTTACACTCAGGTACTGTGGAGTCCAGCCCAAGTAGTTCTCAACAGCACAGGTACCACAAGTTTGTTGTTCAACCTAGCAAGGGTCTAACAACAGGAGAAACGGCAACTCTCACAGATTCAGGGCACGTACGCAAGGGAATGGTGAAAAGCAGAACTTCACCCAAGAACCATGAAAAGGCAGCCACTGAAATGTCAGTAAAAGGCTGCTTGTATGAGAGACCTGCAGAGCATAAAAGCAGCTTTACACACTGGCCCACACAGCCATCCTGCTCATATACAGAGTCAGACCAGGATCAAGACTGTGTGCTGGTTCAGTCAGACACTGTATCATCTGTTAGAAGCTCCAAAGGTGAATGGGATGGAGCGCTATCCACCCAAACACATGCTGTTAGAAACGCAGAGGGACCTATGAGAGAAGAGGAAAGGTGGAATCAAGCTGCCATTTTGAGGCAAAGCCATACTGAAGCATCAGGCCACGGCAGTAGGCCCGAAACGATTCGGACAGAGTGTGCAAGTAGAACAAACCCCTCAAATCTCACTGTGATTCCCCAAATGATGTCAGACTTAACTCAGCCTGGGCCTTCTTTTGCTGGCCTGCAACTACCAAAGCACATGGACAAAGGTAGGCGGAAAGGTTACGTTTGTAAGTTCTGTGGGAAGGCATTCCCTGGGCTGTCCAATGTCGTGGCACACCAGCGAGTGCATACAGGGGAGAGGCCCTTTAAGTGTGATACATGTGGGAAGCTGTTCACGGAGGCAGGCAACCTGAAGAAACACCAAAGAGTTCACACAGGAGAGAAACCCTTCATCTGTTCCCGCTGTGGGAAACGGTTCGCCTGGATCTGCAACCTCAAGACACATCAGCAGTCGGCCTCCTGTGGAGGAGTCGGATATATATAAACATATCTGATGACAATGCAGGGCTTCCAACTTATGCCTTCTAATGAATCCAGTGGTCTTCTGAATGTCGACGGAATCATACTGTTCCTGGAATAAAGAAGATCTAAATTTATTAGAAATACAAATTGAAACATTAACAGTAAGATTAAGATGTGTAGGTGCTTACAAGTGACTAGCGTTGTAGTACTCGAGACCGGTCTTAAGACCATTTTTTGAAGGTCTTGTCCACATTTGTACTCATTCTTGTCTCGGTCTCAGACTTAGAGGACTAGGGATTTTGTTTCAAGACCGGTCAAGACCACAACTGCTGGGATATTACTAAAATCATTGATTTATTTATTAACATCATTAATGGGATTGGATGTCAATCTTACTGCTTCAGATGCAATCAATAACTTATTTCTAATTTGATTTATTTATTGTGCCGGTTCAGAAATGAATGAGGAATTATGTCAAAAATATCACCAAAATTAACATACATGCTCACAAAATTACATGTATGAGATCTGGATATTTTTATATTATAACGTGATATAATTAAGCAGTATCGCAAGAGAGCTGTTTTCACAAATTTGAGCCTGACTGCAAACATGATATTGGTTTTATACAAAGATTCAATAAAAAAAATTAAAACATTATTCTCAACATTATTTATGCGTTTGTAATGTACCAATTCAGATACATATTATGTTCCACCTCTGCAGTGCAAAGATTCATTTTGCTGGTAATGATTTAATTTGATTGGTAACAGCTGTATATTATTGTGTCTTGTTCTTCTTATAATTTTAATAATAAGTCCTTTCTGAGGCGGTAATGTTGATCTTTATGACTGTAAGGAGTGGTGGTCTCGCCCTGCCTTGGTCTTGTGTTGGTCTCAATCCCTCGAAATCTAGGTCTCGATTTGGTGACTTCGATGTTCTAATATTGAATGTCCGTGAATTGTAAAACTAACAGCGAACAGCAGGTGGTGCGCGAGCACTAATAATAAAAGAGCGTCCATCTGGGTTTTTCTTTTTGTTTGTCATTATCCGCACTGTGTTATGGGACTTGGCAGGCCAAATAAGTCTTCTGTATTTTAAGTACTTGAAATATTGTTATAGAATATAATTAAACGTTCAATTGTTAGTGTTGTTTAGTGTTTACAATATGTTGTTTTGAATATTTTGACCAATAATTATTTTTTCGCCGCCCGGCTAGCTCAGTCGGTAGAGCATGAGACTCTTAATCTCAGGGTCGTGGGTTCGAGCCCCACGTTGGGCGCAAATATTTATTGCAAATTTCTCTTTTTGTTTCAGAGAATAATTCCATAACAACCTAAAGTCCAAAAGCGGATCTGAACGAAAAAGTGGGGATCATAATTTCCAACATCTGGATTATCAAATCTTCAACTTTGTTTTTTTTTATTTTAAAGCTGTGTAGCTTACCTGTACATAAAATCAAGATTATATTTAATGTAGACGAAAGTTAATCTGTTTAAAACTTTCCACATCATTTAAAAACATTAGAGACATTAATATAATAAGAAATGTGAGTTTCACTCTGGAGACGTAACGTTACGAAGTTTACGGTGGAAAAACGCTTAGCAGAGGATGGTTTCGATCCATCGACCTCTGGGTTATGGGCCCAGCACGCTTCCGCTGCGCCACTCTGCTACTACGGTGTATAGTTCCTCATTGGTAATTATAACTCTTATGATAGTTATGAGAACATTACGTGTTCTGTGTATTCACATTTCAATATTACGGGTCTACATGATTTGTGTTAGATTGGTGACTTCTCGGTCCATTTGTGAGAGAATGCATTTAAAAGTTTTTTGACACAACAGCTGAGACTTTAACACCGCACGGGAGGTACTCTGATATATGTTCTCCGCGTCTGTTAAAAACTTGTTCAGAGCGCAGACTATTTAACACGCATACTGTTTGCCTATGAGCTGATTGCGTCGAATACATCGACGGCAAAACATTCTGTTCCCTGACCGGGAATCGAACCCGGGCCGCGGCGGTGAGAGCGCCGAATCCTAACCACTAGACCACCAGGGAGCGGTGCTGCAAGGAGGTCATCTAATTCTATTATTCGTATAGGTGTAATATGAGATCAGTGTTATTTTGACTGAATGACTGTAAAACCATGCACACAATTATTTTAGGCTGAAGATTAGATATGTAGTCATTCGGTTTGATATACACAGTTGATTGATTCATCTGGAAACTGTTTCTGCATTGTCATTAATGCCAAATACACCATAAAGTATTAGGACACCCCTCCAAAATCATTTAACTCAGGTGTTCCAATCACTTCTATGGCCACAGGTGTAAAAAAATCAAGCACCTAGGCATGCAGATGCTTCTACAAATATTTGTGAAAGAATGGGTCGCTCTCAGGAGCTCATTGAATTCAAGTGTGGTACCGTGAAAGGTTGCCACCTGTGCTGTGCAATAAGTCCATTTGTGAAATTTCCTCACTACTAAAAATTCCACGGCCAGCTGTTAGTGGTATTATAACAAAGTGGAAGCAATTGGGAACATCAGGTGCTGAGGTGCACAGTGCGCAGAAGTTACCAACTTTCTGCAGAGTCAATAGCTACAGACCTCCAAACTTCGTGTGGCCTTCAGATTAGCTCAAGAACAGTGCGTAGAGAGCTTCATGGAATGGGTTTCCATGGCTGAGCAGCTGCATCCAAGCCTTACCTCACCAAGTGCAATGCAAAGTGTCGGATGCAGTGGTGTAAAGCATGCCGTCGCTGGACTCTAGAGCAGTGGAGATGTGTTCTCTGGAGTGACGAATCAACATGACTGCGCACCAGTGCACAAAACAAGGTCCATAAAGAAATGGATGAGCCAATTTTGGTGTGGAGGAAATTAACTGGCCTGCACAGAGTCCTGACCTCAACCCGATAGAACTCCTTTGGGATGAATTAGAGTGAAGACCTTCTCGTCCATCATCAGTGCCTGACCTCACAAATGCGCTTCTAGAAGAATGGTCAAAAACACACTCCTAAAGCCTTCCCAGAAGAGTTGAAGCTGTTATAGCTGCAAAGGGTGGGCCAACTCCACATTAAACCCTACAGATTAAGAATGGGAAGTCATTAAAGTTCATGTGTATGTAAAGGCAGATGTCCCAAAACTTTCGGCAATATAGTGTATGAAGGTTCCCGTTGTACAAATACATTTATAGTAGTTGTAAAGGCCATCAGAGTAGTTAAGTATTATTTTGATTATAGCTACGCTATATGGTTTTATTATTACGGTATCAGGCCTTTATTTTGATAACCAAAGAAACCGGAAGTATGGTGACGGAAATGTACCTGGCGATCGGCGAAAAGACGAAAGGAAAGTAGGAAAAGGTTCACGGTTAAAAACAGTTAAAACTACAAGGTTTAGCTTCAGTCAATTGGAGAACAAGGTTTGTAAAGAAATATATTTGAGCTATTGGAAATGTTTATCATAAAATGTATAACTTTGTAATGCTATCGGATTGAAACTAATGTAATGAGCTGTGTAACGTTCGAAATGTGATGGTAATGCATGGTTTATTTGTTTTTACTCAGCTCTTACGTTGGTTAATGACAAGGACGGCAATAAAATTCACTTAACCATCAGTTCTGGCCTTCTCAATATTGATTGGATGCTACAGTAAGTGTAAAGGCCATCAGAGTAGTTAAGTATTATTTTGATTATAGCTACGCTATATGGTTTTATTATTACGGTATCAGGCCTTTATTTTGATAACCAAAGAAACCGGAAGTATGGTGACGGAAATGTACCTGGCGATCGGCGAAAAGACGAAAGGAAAGTAGGAAAAGGTTCACGGTTAAAAACAGTTAAAACTACAAGGTTTAGCTTCAGTCAATTGGAGAACAAGGTTTGTAAAGAAATATATTTGAGCTATTGGAAATGTTTATCATAAAATGTATAACTTTGTAATGCTATCGGATTGAAACTAATGTAATGAGCTGTGTAACGTTCGAAATGTGATGGTAATGCATGGTTTATTTGTTTTTACTCAGCTCTTACGTTGGTTAATGACAAGGACGGCAATAAAATTCACTTAACCATCAGTTCTGGCCTTCTCAATATTGATTGGATGCTACAGTAAGAGCTTGACCACCGCCACACGCTGCACAACGGGGCTGCAAGATCCATCGGCAATTCCCGTGAAATCCAGCAGAGGGCAGAAGTTGGTCAGAAAATAAAACAGTTCAACGAAAGGTGCTCAAAATGGAAGAATCACAGGCTGCTTCAGTAAGTCAAATGGACATAAATGAACAGATCACAAATTTACAACAAAAAATTCAAGATTTGAAAGACTCACTTAAAGACGAAAGTGAGGATAGACAAAACATTATGGATTCAATCAGGTGCAAAGAACGAATCTTAACAGAGCTTCAAGACAAAGCTCAAAGCATGTCAAGGTTGCCAAGGCGTTCTGAAAGAGTTAAAGTACCAACAGAAAGGATGATAACATTCCAAAAGGAAGAAATGAGTAAAAGGGAAAAAAGACTAACAACTCTTTATGAACAATGGAAAATACAGGTACGCGAAACAAGAGAAAGGTTAAAGTTAGATATCACAGACAAGGAGATGTCAGAACTCGCGGACATAATAGAGAAAGGGAGAGATGATGTATTGAAGTTATATTCAGAAATAAGAAACCAAATGGCACCATCATCTGACATAAGGAGAAAGATTGATGCATGCGATGCAATAACTCGTGACATCGTAAGGATAATTCTGGAAAGATTAAGTGGTGTTGATGAGGATTTTGACGCAGAGCGCGAAAGAATTCGTTTACGTGGACTTTTAGAGCATGAGTATGCCCAGTCCATATACGGCTCAACCGCAGGTTCAAATCGCAGCCAACGGTCCTCAGCTTCACAGCTCACAGCAAAACGAGCCGATGCAGCAGCAGAGCTAGCTGCAAAAGAAGCTGAATATGAAATCGTACTAGAGGAACAAAGACAACAGGAAAGGATAAAAGCTCTAGAGGAGGAGCACAAGAAACAAATGGCAGCTCAAACATCAGAGTTGGAACGCTTGAAAGCACAGAGGGAAGTGAAAGCAGCTCGAGCCAGGTTTGAAGCATATGACAGAGAGTTATCACAGGTGGATGATGTACAGTCAATTAAAAGTGAACAGGTGAGCCCATATTCCACACCCACACCAGCGCTCTCTTTCATTCCTGTGCAAACAGCTCCCCCTAGTGTCACTCAACTAGCTCAAGCAGTGCAGGATAGCATTCAACTGAACAGACTTCCCACGCCAGAACCAACAGTGTTTAGTGGCGACCCTATAAGCTTCATTGAATGGAAATCCACTTTCATATCACTGATTGAACAAAAGGGCATCTCAGCAGCAGACAAATTGTACTATTTGAAAAGATACGTAACAGGCCCAGCTCGAAAATGCCTTGAAGGCACTTTCTTTAGAAATGATGAGGAAGCATATAAGGACGCTTGGCACAAACTAAACCAAAGGTACGGCCAGCCTTTCGTGATTCAGAAGGCATTTAGAGAAAGGCTATCAAATTGGCCTAAAGTGCAGTCTAGAGATGCTGATGGACTAAGGGCATTTGCAGATTTCATAAATGCATGCATGCTTGCAATGCCACATGTAAAGGGTCTACAAATACTCAATGACAGTGAAGAAAACCAAAAATTGTTGCACAAACTACCAGACTGGATAAACGCAAGATGGAACAGACAGGTAACAAAGACTTTAATGGAGGGCGGTGAGTTTCCAAGTTTTAGTGCTTTTGCCTCCTTCCTCTCAGTAGAAGCTGAAGTCGCCTGCAACCCAGTCACCTCCATTCATGCACTTCGCTGCACTGAAACAAACAGTGACAGAAGGAACACAAAGGAAATCAAAAGAAACAAGGCAAGTGTATATAACACAAACACCACTGAACAAAGTGATAAAAGGACAATAACAAAAACACTCAATGGCTCTCCATGCACAATGTGCCAAGGCAACCATCAACTTCACAAGTGCCCTGACCTCTTGAAAATGTCTCTAGAAAACAGAAAGAAGCATGTGAAAGACAATAGACTTTGTTATGGCTGTCTAAAACCAGGACACAGTGCTAAGGACTGCAGACGCCGCCTTACTTGTGAGACTTGCACAAAGCGACATCCGACATGTCTTCACGATGAAAACTACAGGAATGGTCTGCAAAGAGAAACATGTGTTAGCACAAACAATGCAGCTCAAGGCAGCTCACCTGAAACAGCAACAGCCATGTCACTCAATGTTGCTAGATCTGAACAGTCAGTCAGCACCTCAATGATAGTTCCAGTGTGGCTGTCCACTACCACTAATCCACTCAAGGAAAAACTGGTCTATGCGTTATTAGACACACAGAGCGACACTGTATTCATTGATCAGGATGTCACACATGAGCTGCAGGCAGATGTTTGTCCAGTTAAGTTGAAACTAACTACCATGATGGGTAGAAATGCAGTTGTAAGCAGTGGAAAGGTGTCTGATCTCTTAGTGAGAGGTTATAACTCAGCCACAGTCATAAAGCTCCCCACTGCATACACAAAGGATTACATACCTGCTAACAGAGAACACATACCTACATGTGAAACAGCCAAACAATGGAGTCACTTGCTACCGATTGTAGACGAGGTCCCTCCACTCCTCAGTTGTGAAGTAAGCCTCCTCATAGGTTATACTTGTCCTAGAGCTCTCGCACCCAAACAAGTAATCTTAGGCAAAGAAAATGAGCCCTATGCCATTCACACTGATTTGGGATGGAGCATAGTTGGCAACTCGACACCATACAACGAAATCTATTCAGCGAGCAGTCTCTGTCACCGAATCATTGTTAAAGAAATCCCTCCCTCAACTCCAGCGGATGCAATACGTGTTTTGGAGAGAGATTTCAAAGAGACTGACGGGAATGAAAAGACGGTGTCACAAGAGGACTTAGTATTCCTTCAGAAACTCGAGCATGGCATAACACAGACTGAAAATGGACATTTTGAAATGCCATTACCATTTAAAGAAAGACCACAAATGCCGGATAACAGACAACTCGCCGAAACCAGGCTACATCAGCTCAAGCGCAAGTTCCTGAAAGATGAAAAATACAAAAGGGAATACATGAAATATATGAGTGACATCATCAAAAGGGGTGACGCTGAAAAGACTGATGATGATGGACCGCCCGGAGAGACATGGTACATACCGCACCACGGCATCTATCATCCAAAGAAACCTGATAGGTTGCGCGTGGTCTTCGACTGCTCTGCAAAACACAAAGGCACCTGTCTTAATGAGCATTTGCTGAACGGTCCGGATATGATCAACAACTTAACTGGTGTGCTTGTGCGCTTCAGACAGCACCAAGTAGCGCTCATGTGCGACATCGAAAAAATGTTTCACCAATTCCAAGTCAAAGAAAATGATCGCAACTACTTACGCTTCGTATGGTGGAAAGACGAAGATATGAACAGCCAACCACAAGCATACAGGATGACAGTACACCTCTTTGGTGCTGTTTCATCACCCGGTTGTGCGAACTATGGACTCAAACATTTAGCCAAAGAGAACAGTTCTGCATATCCAGTTGGCTCACAGTTCATAGCAAGAGACTTCTATGTAGACGACGGAGTCACCAGCGCAGAGACAGTAAAGGATGCTATACGACTGGCAAAGGAAGCACGTGAACTATGTGCAAAGGGTGGACTAAGGTTACACAAATTCGTGTCCAACAACTCTGAAGTTTTAAAAAACATTCCAGCTTCAGAGCATGCAACAGATACAAGAACAAAGGACTTGACGTTTAATGAGACACAGACTGAAAGAGCACTTGGCATTTATTGGAATGTGGAGAAGGATTGCTTTACATTTAACATCACGCTAAAGGACCAACCACCAACCAGGCGCGGCATCTTGTCCACAGTCTCAGCAATATACGACCCCCTTGGCTTCATTGCTCCCTATGTACTCAAGGGAAAGGGGATTCTCCAAGAAATGTGTCGTCAAGGAACAGACTGGGACGACCCGCTACCTGAGCAGCTTAAGCCACGGTGGGAGTGCTGGAAAGGAGATCTACACAATCTAAAAAATGTGCAAATCAGCAGATGTTATGTTCCTGCAGATTTTGGAGAAGTGGTAAAAAGAGAAATACACCACTTTTCTGATGCAAGTGCCGCAGGATATGGACAGTGTTCTTATTTCAGACTCATAAACAAAAGGGAAGAGGTCCACTGTACCTTCATCATGGGCAAAGCACGCGTCTCTCCAACAAAGATCACCACGATCCCAAGGTTAGAGCTTACCGCAGCCGCAGTATCAGTCGCCGTAAGTAACACGCTAAGAGAGGAACTGCTCTATGACAATGTTGAAGAGTTCTTCTGGACAGACTCAAAGGTCACTCTAGGATACATAAACAACGACGCGAGGCGGTTTCACACGTTTGTTGCTAATAGAGTGCAAAAAATCCGCAACAGTACCTCACCGCAACAATGGTTTTATGTGCCTACCAGTGAAAACCCAGCAGATATAGCATCCAGGGGCACATCTGTAAATGAACTGCTTTCATCTAATTGGTTCACAGGCCCTCACTTTCTGTGGGAAAAGAAAATACAGCTTCAAACAAAAGAGACCATTGTACTTACAGTAGGAGACCCAGAGGTGAGAAAGGTACAGACACTAAGCACAGAAACCGTTGAACATACAAGCCTTAGTGACCGACTCACAAGGTTCTCATCCTGGTCCCGTGCAGTCAGCGCAGTCGCACGTCTCAGACGATACCTGCTCAAAGACAAATCAAAGACACTCACAACTGTAACTGAAAGACAAAATACAGAAACTGTGATTATCAAAGACTTACAAAGACAAGCATATCAAAACGAAATAGAGACATTAAACAAAAGCAAACAACTTCCAAAGAACAACAAAATGTACAACTTGGATGTTTTCTTAGACAAGGACAATGTGCTTAAGGTGGGAGGAAGGCTCCATCACTCATCTCTTCCCAGCTCATTTAAACATCCAACAATCATTCCCAGAGAACATCACGTCACAAAACTGATAATTGCTCATTGCCACGAGAGGGTCAATCATCAGGGAAAGGGCTACACAATGAATGAGATACGATCCACTGGCTATTGGATTCCAAAGTTAAGTCAAACGGTTGCATCCTACATTCGCCAGTGTGTGTTTTGCAGGAAACAAAGGAGACCTGTGGAAGGACAAAAAATGAGAGACTTACCCACAGAAAGAATTGAACACTCTCCGCCTTTCACATACTGTGGTATGGACGTTTTTGGACCGTTCCTGACCAAACAAGCAAGGAAAGAATATAAAAGGTATGGCCTCCTCTTCACATGCTTTTATTCACGTGCAATTCATGTTGAAATGTTAGAAGACCTATCAACGGACACCTTTATAAATGGACTCAGATGCTTCATCGCTCTAAGAGGCTCTGTCAGACAAATAAAATGTGATCAGGGCACTAACTTTGTTGGTGCCAAAAACGAACTGAGTGCAGCACAAGGTGAAATTGACATTGACAAACTGACAACCTTCCTTGCAGATAATCAATGTGATTTTGTCCTAAACACACCTCATGCTAGCCACGCAGGTGGAGTATGGGAACGACAGATACGGACTGTGAGAAACGTTCTTAATGCAACACTGGCTCTCACACCAGGTCGACTCACCGACTCCTCACTCAGAACCTTCTTGTATGAAGCGGCTGCTATAGTAAACAGCCGCCCCCTTACAACAGACAGTCTCAACGATCCAAACAGTTTGGAGCCACTAACTCCAAATCATCTTGTCACAATGAAAACATCAACTCCTCTGCCACCCCCAGGACAATTCGTTAAGGAGGACTTATATGCACAAAAACGATGGCGTCATGTACAGTACTTGCTCGAACAATTTTGGAGCAGATGGAAAGGGGAGTACTTGCAGAACATAATGGTCAGACAAAAATGGCACAAGCCTAAAAGAAACATGCAAATAGGCGACATAGTAATGGACAAGGATGAAATGCAACCACGATCACAGTGGAAACTTGGACGAATCTTGGACACTGTAAAAGATACAGATGGACTTGTCAGAAAGGTCAAAATAGGCTTTGCAGACAGAAATCTTAACAAAAGAGGTCAACGGGTGAACAAAATGTCTGTAGTAGAACGCCCTGTACATAAGTTAGTTCTGCTACTAGAAGATGGTAAAAGGTAAATTTTGCAATGCTTAAGTGTATTGAAATGATGAAGTTACAGTTGTAACCTGTTTATCAGGTTATTTCTGCATTCTGGATATGTAACGTGAAGAAATTATTTGTGTTTTTTTTTTATATGTGTAACGTCAAATAATTTGGTGGGAGTGTAAAGGCCATCAGAGTAGTTAAGTATTATTTTGATTATAGCTACGCTATATGGTTTTATTATTACGGTATCAGGCCTTTATTTTGATAACCAAAGAAACCGGAAGTATGGTGACGGAAATGTACCTGGCGATCGGCGAAAAGACGAAAGGAAAGTAGGAAAAGGTTCACGGTTAAAAACAGTTAAAACTACAAGGTTTAGCTTCAGTCAATTGGAGAACAAGGTTTGTAAAGAAATATATTTGAGCTATTGGAAATGTTTATCATAAAATGTATAACTTTGTAATGCTATCGGATTGAAACTAATGTAATGAGCTGTGTAACGTTCGAAATGTGATGGTAATGCATGGTTTATTTGTTTTTACTCAGCTCTTACGTTGGTTAATGACAAGGACGGCAATAAAATTCACTTAACCATCAGTTCTGGCCTTCTCAATATTGATTGGATGCTACAGTAGTAAATGATCTCTACCACCTACCATGATAATCTGTGTATAAGAATCACATCCGTCTTATGGTAATAATACATTCCTAGAAATTGTATCTGTATAACTCAACACCTTGTTTTAGCAAAAGAACATGAATTAATATTTTGTATATTTTTCACCTTTATTTAATATTTGAGCAGTGTAAAAAAGTCACACACAAAAACAAGTAGCCATATGTTTTACTTGAAGTTATTCAGATCATAAAAAAGTTTAGGTGTATTCATGTTTTCTCTAATGAATTATTATGCCAATATTAACACAATAGGCTACTGTATCTTCTTGTATTAATGTCTTTGAAAGAAATAACAGAAACAAAAATAATAGCAAACAATTGAAGTAATAACATATAATTTACATTAACATACATATTCTTACATCTCAGCTAAAATGTCATGCTGATGGGCAATACTACAAATATGTGACCATAAATACTAATTCAGGATACGCACAAAGTATATAGGCAATGTGAGCTATTTTGAAAGTCAAAAGGTCATTTCCTTTCCCTTCTGTCATCACCCGTTACCACTTCACTACCCTGTTTTACCTCTACCCTTATCTCCTCTTGTTCTGCAGTGTCCTCGTCGTCCTCCACAGTGTCTTTTACATTTCCTTCTTGTCTTCCTCTGTTCCTCTGTTCTCTCAGTGCACATGGCAGGCAATTGATCAGGAAAAGGAGGGAGGAAAGACAAAGGAGAGAAAGGACAGCTCCAACGCCAATCTCTACTTGTCTATCAGCAGTTTTAACCTCTTTCCTCTCTTTTTCCACCCCAGGAGACAAATACACGACACTCTCTTCATGGTTGGGGATCAAAACCGCCTGCTCCAAGTCATTTCTTTTAAATATGTCATTACCAACATCATAGTCGCTTGTAGAATTTACCATCATTTGCTGATCTTCAAAGTTATCATACAGATCCTTGTTGGAGTCGACAAGCAAATCAGTCACATCATGCATCTCAAAGTTGGTTTCCTCGCTCCCCATTGGCCAAAAGTCCATGTTCAAGTTCACCCTTATCCAGCCAGAGCCTTTAGCCAATCTTTCTGCTTCACTTCCTTTTTGGATTGCTTCCATATCAACATGGTTAGACGCTAGTTCACAGGGGGAGACCAGGAGCTCGGCTTTCACAAGAGGCCCTCCGCCATCACCTTGTGCCAAGATGTGCTGTGATGGAGCCGGTGTCACAGCAACCACAGACTCAGCCAAAGAGGAGAGCCGGAGAGTAAAGGGAATTCCACTAAAGGCAGATACCGATATGGTGGTGTCATCATTAAACTGAATCCAAACATTTACAGATGCTTCCTAATAAATAAATAAAAAAGAGCAGAAAGAATGAGAAATAGAACAACGCTGGTAAAAATCAATAGGATTAAAATGTTAGTGCTCACTATACTTACTTGCCCATGGTTGTACAGTGTGTTGTGAGCATTCACAGTTGCTGTGACAATAGACGGATGAGATGGGCTGGAATTAATTGACAGGCCAAGCCCTCCCACCAACTGAACAGAGAGGTCACCAGCGGTGACAGGTTCAGAGGTTACAATGACATTAGCTCTTCCAAGCACTCCATCCCACTGACTTGATATCACCTTGAAAAACAGAGATATGAGAAACAATTAGGGGAGGAAATTAAGAACCAAGACAGGTCCATACTTAAAGTGATAGTTCACCAACAAATTCAAATTCTGTCATCATTTACGCATCTTTATGTTGTTTCCAATCTGTAAGACATTATTTCTTCTGCAGAACACAAAACAAGATAGACTAAGTTTTGTCAATATAACAACACTGTACCCCATTTACTTTCATTGTATGGCCATTTTCATTGTTTTTTCTTCTTTTGAGTGTCACATAAGACAGTCATACAGGTTTGGAACGACATAAATATGATGACAGAATTTTCATTTTTGGGTGAACTATCCCTTTACGTTGTTAATGTGCTATGCCACATAAAAAATTCTGACTGTAAATTCAGATACCAACATATAATGATGTAATTCCAGGCTTCAAGCCAATTAGATTTTTTTGTTTATCGAGGGCTGCAATATATGGGTTTTCTATCCTCAGCCAGTCTCGGACAAGTTCGGTCACATCCACAAACCAATCCGGTGATCCGAGCATGTAGGTTGGTTGGCCTCCTTGGGCTGCCGATTGGGCACTAAATTGTGCCAAAATCTGTATAGCAGACCTCTGATAAACTGGTTCACACCTAAAAAAAAAAAGAGACATTTCAATTTCCTTATGATCAATGCCATTCCCTTGCACTACTTGAAATGTCTGCAGAAGAATATTGAGTACAGATACTATAATATTAATTAAATAAAAAGCCACTTAAAGTGAAAAAAATAAAATTTTGTCATCATTTACTCACCCTCAAGTTGTTCCAAACCTGTATGAAGTTGATGGACCCCATTGGCTTCCATAGTAGGGGAAGAAATACTATGGAAGTTAATGGGGTCCATCAACTGTTTGGTTACCAAAATTCTTTAAAATATAAGAAATTTGTGTTTGGCAGAAAAAATTATTTCATACAGGTTTGGAACAACTTGAGAGTGAGTAAATTAAGACAACATTTTTGGGTGAACTATTCCTTTAGGTGTACTTAATGAGAGTACATTTTCATGCCTGTTTCTTAACACACTTCAATGATTAGTTCAGAGAAAAAGGAAAATATGAATCAATCGAATGTTTTAATCCAGTCTCGAAAGTCTTGGGAAGAGATACACACATACACATCACATATGTTAAACACAGAAGCTCAAACGTGCATGCGTGATGAACGAGAGGAACCAATGTGGTTTGTTCTATAGCACCTGATGACGCATGAGCATCTGTTTACCATATGATGTGTATGTATGTGTGTTGTTCACTGTTTTAATGTAAATAAAATCATATAAAGTGATTGTTTCTCTTCACAAGACTTGGATTAAACAGCTCAATTCATGAGGATTCATTTGATGACAACTTTATGTTTTCGGATCTTCAAAGTTTCAGTTGCATGGACATTTGGTGGGACAGAAACCTTTCAGGTTTCATTAGAAATCAATTAATTTGTGTTTTGAAGATTAACCAAAGTCTTTGGAACAACATGAGGGTAAGTAAATGATGAGAGACCTTTCATTTTTGGATGAACTATCCCTTTAAAGGGATAGTTCACCCAAAAACGAAAATTTGATGTTTATCTGCTTACCCCTATGGCATCCAAGGTGTAGGTGTCTTCGTTTCTTCAGTAGAACACAAATGAAGATTTTTAACTCCAAGCGTTGCTGTGTGTCACTCATATAATGCTTGTCAATGAAGTCAAATTCTATTCTAAAAAAAAACGTGGACAGACAACTTCAAATTAAACCCCGCGGCTCGTGACGACACATTGATGTCTTAAGACACGAAACGATTGGTTTCTGAGAGAAACCGAACGGTATTTATGCAATTATATCACCTCATATCAGACTAATGTTTTCAGCTCTCCAGACTGCCATCACTTCCCGTGAGTGAGGTCAAAATTCCGGCCGGGTCATAGATATGTATTCGTAGACTCCTCATTCGAGCATTCCACGCAGGCACTAATGAGGTATCTATGTATATATCTATGACCCGGCCGGAATTTTGACCTCACTCACGTTTAATTTGAAGTTGTCTGTCCATGTTTTTGTTTACTCTAATAGAATTAGACCCCATTGACAAGCATTATACAACTGGCACATAGCAACGGTTGGAGTTAAAAATCTTCGTTTGTGTTCTACTGAAGAAACAAAGACACCTACATCTTGAATGCCTTGGGGGTAAGCAGATAAAACATCAAATTTTCGTTTTTGGGTGAACTATCCCTTTAAGTACAATAAAAAATAATACAAATAAATAAAATATAGCCTAGTTAAAAGTTTTAATTACACCATCATATTTCACAATTTTCTGTCATGCTTTAAAGAAGTACACTTATTTTGATGTGTTGACTAACAAACTAAATCACATGTAAAGTAGGTATAACGTGTATTTTCAAATATATTTAAATACATGATACGTTTCAATATGTTTTCCATACAAGCTGGTCATAGTCGTCAGTGCACAGTAAACATATTTCAATGATAATAGAAGTAATTATGAAAAAAAATGTAAATATGTCCTACTTACGTGGGTCAAAACACTCTTAGTTTAAGTAATTACATTTAATATAAATTTAAACTAAAATACATTTTATTTAACAGCAACTAACATGCAATTAAGTGTCCAAAATATTAATGATGTATTATTTCCGTAATAAGTGTTTGAAAATATTACATTTATTTTGCACTTAAAAGTGCACTATGTAACTTTTCCGTCCACTAGAGGTCGCCTATTCAAAACAAAGGCGTAGTTTGATGACGCCACGTTTGAGGGCAGAATCTTGGGTCATGTGGTCTTCACCTCACAGCCGGTGGAAAAGAATCGGGATAGGACTCGGGCAGAAATCATGTTCATGGATGTGATGATAAACGTTACTGTAGTATGAAGCAGAGCAGGACCGAGTGTTGTGGAGCTGAGGAACCGCTGGAGGGATTGTTAATGAGAAGAGCGGCAGGACTTTTATTATGACAGTCGCCGGCGCCACTTCCGCTTTTCCGGTCATGAGTATGAGGTAGCGGGGCTCTGTTTATCATATTAGATGCATCTGAGTGTGTTAATGATGTTATGACGTTACTCTGTGTGTTCTCTCGGCTATGACACTTGTTCACACTGCAGTAAGAGTAAAGCGTTTCTGCAGAATAAAACCGGAAAACGAGGGTAACGCAGATATGACGCAATCGACAGGTGACTCCCTCACACGTCCAGGTTCCTTGGTTAAAATAGCAATTTTCTCACGATTTACAAATAGTTGGAAACATTTGGAATATTGTAATACTCAACTGAACAAAATATATAACACTGGCATGGTGGTTTTTGGATATTTTACTAAAAAAAAAATTACATAGTGCACCTTTAAGTGTATTATTTCTGTACTCTTTTGAAATGATGCTATAGTGTTCTTTTTCACAAGAAAATGCATGTTTACTAATGGGACCTTATTGTAAAGCATAACCAAATATTGCATACCCGCTCTCACTGTAGTGATTCCAGCCATTGATGGGACTCAGCACAGAGTCCGAGAGAGACACACGTAGTGGAACTACTGGAGCCCACACAGCCAAGCACAAAGAGCCACTGAACATTCCCAAAGAAAACTCCACCTCCACACAGATGCTGCCCCTTCCTGATTCACTCCCATCCACAAAAAGCACAGAGCAATCGTGAGACACCTGCCAGCAAAGAAAAGAGCCATCAGATGACTTTATATATTTATGCATTAGACCCGACCTCCTCAGAAATATTTATACCTTGACGATATCTTCATTGGCTGAATGACACTTCACCCCTGTGGTAACATCTGACACTTTGCCATCTAGGCCCACCGCTAGCACAATGACAGGAAGTGACACAGGCTGACTTGTCAAGATGGCTGTGTTGATAATAGTGTTGCTCTGCAAATAAAAACAGCTGGATCTCAGAAAAACACCATGTTTTTCCCTGTTCTTTACACCTATTACATTGAATATCTAACATTATTAAGGCTCTCTGAAATGCTTGATTCTGATTAGTCAGTCGTGACATTTTGAGGTCAGTTAAAGGAATGGTTTTACCTATAGCTACTCACTCTGTCGTTCAAAACCCATAAGACTTTCATTCATCTCCGAAAAACAAATTATGAGAGATTTATGTCCCTCAATTAAAAGTCTAATCACCCGAAACTCTTGACGTTTCAAAACGTTCACAAAGAGATCATAAAATAAATTCGAAATTACAGACTCGGACAAGTTGATATATATTGGGGAAAGGTGTAGAATATTTAGTAAACTGAAGGCATTGAGAACATTATTCTGTTGGTGATCCTTGTGATCATTTATCACGTACATATAGAAATGAGCAATCTATGATATACCTCTGTGATGGGGGCAATGCCCATCACTTCTCTGTCAATAAAGGAGAAAAAGCTTGTGACTGCTCCCTGTGGTGAAACTGCGAACTTGCGTGTTGAGTACTCCACCCACCAGCTGGCAGTGACAGTCATCGCTACGCCAAAGTTTCTGTGTAAAGCCTCAAATGAAAGACAGGATACCTGGCTTAGAGCGGATGTGCTGTGACAGAAGAAAAGTGACAAAGACAAAAATTAAAGGATGGATGGCAGATTCTTCTTTTAACGGACTTTCAGGTTTGTGGTTAATGATGTTGAGGAGTTAAAAGCTAAACTGCTTAAGGCCTATATAAAGAACTTCTATTGTTTCTTTCTTACAAAACTGTGTTATTAGCTATTAGATCTATAAAGATGTCTAAATTGTTATTTTCCTGTGATAGACTTGTAAGTGGATGAGCTTTTAGAATCAATGTAATTCCTATGAGTGGATTTGTGAAATATTAGGTTACACTTTATTTTAAGGTGACGTAATTACATTGTGCTTACTCAAATAAGTAGGCTACTGAGTAATACTAATTAACTACATGTACTTACTATAGAGTTACAGGGTTTGGTTTAGGGTTAGTTACTTGTAATTATGCATAATAGGCCTACACTACTATAGTAAGTAGGCTACATGTAGTAATGTGTAACTATGTCACCTTAAAATAAAGTGTTACCAAATATTATTGTGATTTAAAATATCCATTTTCCATTTATTTTTATTGAATTTATTCCTGTGACGGCACAGCTGAATTACCTCAATGATCCTTCAAAAATCATTCTAATACGCTGATTTGCTGCTCAAGAAACATCATTCATGTTGAAAACAGTTGTGCTGCTTAATATTTTCATGATATAATTTTTCCAGGATTCTTTAATGAATAGAAAGATCCAAAGAACAGCATTTATTTGAAATATATATGTATAATGTTATTAATGTCTTTACTGTCACTTCTGATCAATTTAAAGGGTTGGTTCACCCAAAAATAAAAACTTCTGTCATCATTTACTCACCCTCATGATGTCCACATGTAGTTTTACGATCTCTTTATGAACTTTTTGAAGCGTCAAAGTTGAGTGGACTGTCAATGGAGGGATAGAAATCTCTCAGATTTCATTTAAAATATATTAATTTGTGTTCCGAAGATGAACGGAAATCTTACGGGTTTGTTTGGAACGGCATGAGGGTAGTTAATTGATGACAGAATTTTCATTTTTGGGTGAAGTAAATTTCTTTAAAAAAAATTCTTACTGACCCTAAACTTTTTAAAGGGTTAGTTCAACCAAAAATTAATTACTTACCCTCATGTCGTTCGACACCCGTAAGACCTTTGTTCATCTTCAGAACACAAATGAAGATATTTTTGTTGAAATCTGATGGCTCAGAAAGGCCTCCATTGGCAGCAACGGAATTTACACTCACAAGATCCATAAAAGGTACTAAAGACGTCGTTACAAAGTCCATCTCACTACAGTGGTTCTACAATAATTTTATTAAGTGACAAGAATAGTTTTTGTGCGCAAAAAAAAAATCAAAATAACGACTTTATTCAACAAGTTTCTATCTTCCGCCTGGGCCTTTGACATGAACTCACAAAGCACCACGACGCATGCGCGAGAATATGACGTAGAGCCGGCGTTCTGAAACATGACCCAGAAGCGAGGAGCTTTGTTTACAAGCAGAGGAAGACGCGTCGTATCTAAGCTGTTGAATTCTACATTGATCGTGCTTTAGGTCTTGGCGTAGTGCTCAAAATGAGGCTAAAGTGTGCATTTCCTGGATGCCCAAACCGCCGGCTCTACGTGATATTCTCGCACATGCGTCGTGGTGCTTCGTGAGTTCACGTCAAAGGCCCAGACGGAAGACAGAAACTTGTTGAATAAAGTCGTTTAGATTTTTTTTTTGCGCACAAAAAATATTCTCGTCGCTTCTTAAAATGATTGTAGAACCACTGTAGTGAGATGGACTTTGTAACGACGTCTTTAGTACCTTTTATGGGTCTTGTGAGTGTAAATTTCGTTGCTGCCAGTGGAGGCCTTTCTGAGCCATCGGATTTCAACAAAAATATTTTATATAATATAATGTTCCGAAGATGACGGAGGTCTTATGGGTGTCGAACGACATTAGGGTAAGTAATTAATGACAGAAGTTTCATTTTTGGGTGAACTAACAATTTAATGCTATGTATGTTATACACTAATATGTTGATGTAAAATAGGTTAGTACAGATTAATTCTAGAGTCTGTAATTATTCCTCTTACCCAGTGCTGTCTGGATGAGTACCAGTGCTGTGGCTAGTGATGGAAATAACATCATGTTTAGAACCCGATGTCCTCTCTACATTTACCATCCAAAGGTCAGAGTTTGTAATGGGATGGACATCCAGAGACAACAACCCTTTTTTCATTTTCAGTCTGAAGGTGAAAAAAATATATGTGAACAAAAATGTACAATACATTATTTCAATGTGCTTAGCAATTGTATGTTTTGTAAAAATATTAATGTTACCTAATGGTCAGTGACTCCCCACTAAAATTTGCCCTCAAGTTTACTGACACTCTGATTGGTTGTCCAGTACGTACAGGCCCTTTGCTGTAAACAATTAGCACATTGGAATCCAACCAAAATATTTCTTCTGTCTGTCTATCTAAACATGCAGCGCTTTGCTTGGTTTTATTGATCTCTTGATCTTCATGTCCCACAGGACCAATGTAGTACATCTTCCTCTCTGATTGTTGTAACACTTCCTCCGCACACCTAGGGGATCCGACTTTAGGACCGGACACAATGCCAAAGGAAGAGTAGTAGAGCTGAATTTTATCAGAATGGGCGTTGAGTCGTCCTGGCACGTATGGATGCCTTCTCCCACGGTTTCGGGAACGAGAACGGTTTCTGCTCTGGTGACGTTGCTTGAAAATCTGGTCCAGGTTTGCCTTGATGTTCTGATTAGGCTCAAACCAGTCGTTTGGAAGCGTCAGAGTGACCACACACAACCCGAGAGGTGGCTGAGAGGAAATTGAAGAATACTTATTAATAATAATAATTTCAATAGATTTGGAATACATTTTCTATGCCCTTGAAGTACATTTTATAATATTTTTCAGCATTTGAAGGTTTAAACAAATACATTTAAATTAAAAAAATCTAGTTACAACATATTTTAGCATTTAAAAATCTATTTTGGACTGAAAAAAACATATATGCAAGTCAACACCTCAAACTCGTTGTTGTGCTCCTCAAATAATTCCTGAACCATTTTGCCCCGTAGCTACCACGCCCCTCCAAAAAAGCATTTGAAACAAATATGATTCCTAACCATTTTTATCTATACAACATCTGGTATTAAAATAGTAGCCTAAATGTTTTTTCTTGTGTGTCCAAATTAATGAAACTTTAAGGTGATTTGTTTGTTGAGAATAGCAGTGTGTTTACCACAGGATTTGGTGAAACTGTGGTGGGTGGACCTGTGTGTCCCTTGAAAACTGAAATTAAGCATTGTCAGAGCAGTAATGTAATAATCAGCCTATTTAAAAGATGAGCTGAGGTAATTTTTTTTTAAACATTAAAATGCTTTAGTCCTGTGTTTGTTCTTTGACTTTACAAACGGATTTCTTTATTTTTAGCTACATTCGTATTTTGCTAGTCAGCTCCCGACGCGGTCAATCATGAATGTAGCCTACGTGTCTGTCGCTTTATTACATTCTATGGTCTTCGGCGCTCGCGCTCCTTTAAACTCATAATAATATAGGGCGGCATTGGCTCAGTGGTTCAAGTAGGTTCTACAAACCGGAAGGTTGGTGGTTCAATCCCTGGTTCCAACTGAACAAGTGTCGAGGTGTCCATGAGCAAGACACCTAACCCCAGCTGCTCCCGACGAGCTGGATAGCGCCTTGCATGGCTGTCACCGCCGTCAGTGTATGAATGGGTGAATGTGAGGCAATATGTGCTTTGGATGGTCCTGGGTCTGTGAAAGCGCTATATAAATGCAGTCCATTTACCATTTACATTTAAACCGGCAAATGATCTATCCCGAAATGGCGTTGATCGATAGAACACATTTATTTTTTTTAGAATACATTACATTCACTCCAAAAGTGATTATGACAACTCACACAGCTACATTACGAGCTGCACTTCTTTCCGTGCCTGTTTAGCCTTCCGCTTCGCACAGCCTGGATGCGTTCGTTTCGGCGCCATTATAATTCAACGACTTCAACTAAAGCCGGTCAGCTGCTGGAAAAGTTGCATTTTTGCATTTTCGTACTCTAGTACGAAAACCCAGGTACCCTTTTCATACAGAAGGTGGGACCCATTTGAAACGGTGACATTAAATGGTTTCATTATAGGTGAGTGACAATTCATATATTTTCCAATGGACCAAAAGCCTAGTATTTTGCTGCCCATCTTGATTAGTGGACTAGCCTATAGGGATGTTACGGAGGCCCCACCTCAAAGCCCGAGGCCCTAGGCAAATGCCTACTCTGCTTATAGGTAGCGCTGGCCCTGGTAGGGGGTACGTGTCAAAGTAACATCCACATGGATGGCAGGACCCATGGTTTCCCAGCAGAACATTGCCCAAAGCATCACACTGTCTCCGGCGGCTTGCCTTCTTCCCATAGTGCATCCTGGTGCCATGTGTTCCCTGGGTAAGTGACGCACATGTACCCTGCCATCCACATGATGTAAAAGAAAATGTGATTCATCAGACCAGGCCACCTTCTTCCATTGCTCCGTGGTCCAGTTCTGATGCTCACGTGCCCACTGTTGGCACTTTCGTCAGTGGACAGGTCAGCAGGGGCACCCTGACTGGTCTATGGCTTTGCAGCCCCATACGCATCAAACTGCGATGCACTGTGTATTAGAACCAGCATTAACTTCTTGAGCAATTTGAGCTCCACACGGGCCAGCCTTCGCTTCCCACGCGCATCAATGAGCCTTGGCCACCCATGACCCTGTCATAATGTTATGCCTGATTGGTGTATATATATATATATGTATATTGTTGTACGTGTTCAGTGAAGAGTCAGAGTGATCACATAACACTGAGGTTTATTTGGCTCTTTGCTTTATAGATTTCTTATGTTATAAGACTGTCCTGACCCATCTATGGTGCCTTTGACCAGCAGTACCTGAGTGATGCAGGAAGCTTTCAGTTCTTCTGTCTGTTTGAAAGCATGGAGAGTAACGCAGGTTCCACTGTTAACATCACCCCTCATATGAAACAGCACGCGCACCTCAAACCGTTCTCCTCCGTCACCCTCAATCTCTTTGACAATGGTTTTCGAAAGGAGAGATGCCGTGAGAGATGGAGTCAGAGGAGGAATGGCTTCGGTCATCACCTTGAGAAGACAAGAGGTGGAAGCACCGATTAAGTTTATCTTTGAATTTGAGATAAAGGTCATTAACTATAATCAAGACTGTTGTACCTGTGTGATGGTGTAGGAACCAAATGAAGCACGGAGAAGAGGTTTGGAGGCCGTTCCTGATGGAGGCATGAGGAGCAAGGATTGGGTGGAAGAGAAGGGGCTGGAGTTGGTGAAGAGAAGGCCCAGATCAGCCTGAGAGAGGGGGAAAGACTGCCATGGTGAGGGAACAGTGACCCGGACTGGAAGCGATGGGGAGGGGGGAGTCTGACAATGGGCTTGTGATGGAGAAATAGGAAAGTGGGGTTATTAGTTTGAGAGATTAATAAAAATTGCTTTAGGTTTCTCATATCCAAATGAACTGCAACACCTAAAACCTTTATTTACAAAATGCAGAAGTGAAGAATTAAATACCAAGTGGGTAACACTTTACATTTAGGTTCCCTTTGTAAAGGATTCATAAAGGTTTTTAAATGACTAATAACTCATTTACAAATGCATTATAAATAATAAGCAGTTATACCTGCATGAACAAAAAGGGTGACTTTAACACAATACCTGCCAAATAGTGAGACATTTTTAACTCACATGTTATAAATGCTTAATAAATGTATTTATTCACACTTATTTAACTCAACCATTTATTAATGAGTTACAAACATTAATAACCTGTGAAAGTGAACCTTAATGTAAAGTGAACACATATGAACCATTTATTAATGAGTTACATGATTCACAGGTGTTCACTTTACCTTAAGGTTCACTTTCACAGGTTATTAATGTTTGTATCTCATTAATAAATGGTTCACGTGTTTACACTAAGGTTCACAACTAATATTGGAATTAAAATATTCATTATTTATATCTCATCAAGTTATTGTGCTAATTTTTTTTTCTTTTTCTCCAAAATAATGCTTGATAATTTCATTTTGATAAACAAGAAGTTGATAGGCATAATGAGCTTTTTTGTGGAATATCATGGGAGTAACTTTTGGAAAGGAATATTTTAAGAAAAGTGGCAGTCATTGAGATATTAATGAGAAAACCACAAATACAACACACGTCAGTCTCACTATGATAGTCTATTTTTGCTGCATCATGAAATAAATCAGGAATCTGGTATTGAGTTAAATAAGTGTGAATAAATACATTTATTAAGCATTTATAATATAATGGGAGTTAAAAATGGCTCACTATTTGGCAGGTATTGCATTAAAGTCACTCTTTTTTATTCATGCAACTGCTCATCAACGATTTATAATGCATTTGTAAATGAGTTATTAGTCATTTAAAAACCCCTTTATGAACCCCTTTAAGAGAACCTTAATGTAAAGTGTTACCAAAAAGTGCTCACACTCTTTCGATTAAATTCAAATTTGGTATAGACTACTTTAAAAAAAAATTATCCTAGTGCTCTACAGAATTATCCAAAATATCATTTAAAAAGAGAGAAAAATTCTCACTGTTAAAGGTCATAAAGTAAAGTGTGTTATGCAGTGTTTTGGGAAGAGTGTAAAAATAAGTCAAACTTACAGAGGATTATGAATAAGTGAAGGATTACCAGTCTCATAGTAGAAGACTTCCATTTGAGTCTAGAACGACTCATTACATCCATAACACCCTGTAATACAGCAAACATATTATGCTTGTCGAAAATTTTAATAGTTGACCAATTTGGTTGTTGTTAAATTATTTATTATAAATTGATAAAATGATTAGTTATTAAAATAAATATATTAATACTATCCATTAAAATCACATTATACTCTTTAAAATATAATGTGTTTTTTTTATTGGCATCAATGGTTCCATGAAGAACTTTTAACATACATAGAACATTTTTCATTCCACAAAAATTTTAGATTATTTAGATAATTAAAATGTTCTTCACACTAAGAAAAAATGGTTCCCCTTAAGAACTGTTCAATTAATTTTTTTTTTATGGCATTACTGCCCTTTTGGAACCTTTTGGAGTTTCAGTTAAAATAAGATAATACAACAAAAACAATTGACACTATCAAAAAAGTTTGTACTTGCCTCAATGGTCCTTTCAGATTTTCAGATTTGCAAAACTGAAAGTAAGATATCACTCTCCTCGCACAGACATGCTTGGTCCAATGTGTGAATTTTGTCACAGAGTTTCATAAATCCAGCTTCGTTCAGAATGCTTGCTTCTATCCTTTGGAAGTTTTTTCTTAGTTTTGTAAATATAAAAACATTCCAAGTTCAGGTATGTCAGATGTGTCCAAATGATTTCCTTATTTTTTTAGTGTGTTGTTCTTTTTCTCTCTTTTTGTCATCTATATCTCTGCACTGTTGCTGTCAGTCATTCTCTCTCTGTCCCTCTTTGGCTGGTGTGTCGGATTCACACAATACGGATTTATTCATTTAAAATGGTAAATAATCCTCTGCTCTCACCCTCCCCCATTTTCCTCTCTTTATTTCTTGGATATGTCTGGCCAAAGATAGTTGACATCCTTCCAAGAAACTCTTTGTAAATCTGAAGATGAAACCCACTTCCTATCTCATCTTAATCTCACTCTCTCCCTGGGTCCTCTACATTTCGGTTTACTATAATAAAACATGCAGAATTTGTGTTGTCACAAATGGCGTCTTCCTGAACATACATTAAAGTAATGGGATCTCAATGCTTTTAATGTTTAATTTCAGGGGCTTAATGATTAGTGCATGAGGGAGAAATGCTGCAGACGGCATTAAAGGCAAAATCCTATTAGCATGAATGAGGGCATTATATGCATCTGAAAAAATAAAAAATATTTAATCACACCGCTGTCTCTTTTTCCATCTAATCGGTCTCTGATGACCACTGAGACTATCTAAATACACAAAATCCTAAGAACATCATATTAACTCTTTCTCGACCTTTATCTTTAGCATTACATCTATCCTCTCTTATAGTGTGTATACTGTAACAAATTATATGATCAATAAGTTATGACAACATGTTTTAACATTGCTTTAACTCATACAAGAACAAGAAAGTTTCTGTTCAAGAAAGTTATACAAGATTCAACTCGGTTTTTTTGTCAGTTTAATGCAATTTAAGTTGAAATGATTTAAACATCCAAGTTGATTGTACTTAAAATTTTAAATTTACTGACATTTCATTAATATCATGAAATTTTGGTCAATAAAGACATTCAGTATGCTGTTCAGTGTTTTTTTTTCTTCCAATTTGGTATGTTTGCACAAAGTTTACAGTCAAAAATAAGAACTTTATAATAGTAATTTCGAATTTCAGTTTAATTTCCATGTTGAGTTAACTTAAATATTTAAGTACAATTAAAATTAACACCACGTTTAGTGAATTTAACAATTTAAATACAGTCAACGTGACCACCAAGTTAAGTGAACTTAAATGTACAAGTTCTGGGAGACGAGTTTACTCAATCAGTTGAGTTCAGTCAACTTATTTTCAGTCTTAAAAATAAGCAAAACTGCTGAATTTTCATGGTTTTCACTTTTATAAGCATCAAGCTCGATTCATTTACCCAAATTATTTAACTTGAGGTGAAAAATGAAACTTTCTAAGGGCATCAATAATTTGATTAAAATGCCAATGTTTTAATATTCACTTTCTGCACAATTTATTAAACTTTTAGCTTTAAACGGTTAAGCTTGTGTGATGAATATTATTTTTTCTTTAGATTTCTTTCTCTCTGATGGGAATAATAGAACCCCAGAAGGATTATTATCCAACATAGTCAAGATTAACAGTCTGACTATGTTGGATAATGCAAAATATGTATGTGAAAATAGACTGAATGCAGGTAACAAGCAGGTTTGATGTCAGTGTCAAAAAGTGGTGAGAGAAGGAGAAATGACGAATGGATGCACTAGATATTTTTCCCAGTGTGGTCTCTTTGTTAATCTGTGGATGTAATCTGTTGTCATCTGTCATTGTTCCCTGCTGGAACCTCATTTAAACTACAGATTTAATCCTTCACTCTGACCTGAGGATGAGGAGGAGACGACACTTATCCACCCACCCACCCACACACACACGCAACACACTCTCTCCCACCAAACCTGCTGTTGTGCTCCCTCGGCTGTGTATTTGTTCTCACAATGAACAGAGACTAAAGCGGTTGCCACATATAAGCAATGAAAAATAATGAACAGAACTGAAGAAAAAAAACTTGAAATGCCGTGCGTGAAAACACATACTGGGAGATTTTGGGCAAAAACCCTCCAAGCTTTTTAACTTTCTCTCTCACTGGTGCACTTAGAAAGAGAGTTTCACTTATCTACCATCAGTCAGACGAGACATAAGATTTTAAGCTGTTGTGATATTAAAACCCTCTATGAGTGCAGTATTAAAAATCAACTGGGTCACAAAGAGAGAGAGAGAGAGAGAGAGAGAGAGAGAGAGAGAGAGAGAGAGAGAGTGGAGAAAATATTGAAAGAAAAAAAGAAGGAAATGGGAGAAAAGAAAGAAAAGACAAAGAAACAGAGTGAAAAGAATAAGCAGATGCAGTCTACAGTATATTTAGAGCATGAGCGACAGAAATAACACAAACAGGAAGTCAATAGAATTACGACAGGAAACCACATTGCTGCAAAATTGTGCATTAACACATTCCCTCTTCCAACCTTTACATTGCTTCCATGTTACCTCAGAAGAAGAAATTTCTCATTAAAGCTCAAACAAAACTATGCTCTATCATGTAGTGTTCAACTTATTTACAGTATATCCAATTTTATCCTGATTCTGCACCCAAGTCAAAAGTCACGAAAGATCTAAATTATTTTCTTTTTAGTTTATTTAAAAGTATTCATACTCCAAATCAAAAATCAATCACTTGTATAAATAAACAAAAAAAGCCAGTCTTTCAGGACATAAAATCCAATTTTGTTTCTGGCAATTTAGAAAACAATATATAACAAGCATTTACAGCAAAATCAAGTAATTACAAAACATTTAAAAAAAAATAATAATAATAAAATGAAGCCTGCTATGCAATACAAAGTAAGCACTTTGGTGGTTACGTTGAGACTAATTTATGTATTTTTTTCATTCTATCCTAGATTTCTCAGCTGTACTTCTCAAACATATTTACACCTTTCTCGACTTGGCAAAGGACAGCTCAAACCAACCAAATCCGCACAACACAAGACTGCTGATTCTAGACGAGACTGACGAGAGAGGTCTGCTCAGGGTCAGTAAACACACTCTTAAGACTTTCATGAGCACAGGCCTTCAGTTGTAGCTGTACGAGTCATAGTCACTGTTTCTGTTGGATGAGGGCTCCCTGCTCGTGTTTACCGTCAGCCTCTCCAAACCTGACAACACAGGGAAAAAGAAGAATTGTCACCAGTGTGTGCATGGCCTTTTCACGAATATGGTCAGCCAAATGGTCAGTAACCATTAACCTCAGCTGTTTTACACTGCAAAAAATGCTTTTCTTGCTTACTATTTTTGTCTTGTTTCCAGTCCAAATATAACAAAAAAAATCTTAAATCAAGATGCATTTACTAGATGAGTATATTAGATGAGATATTATGTCTCGTTTTCTGGGGAAATAAATCAAAAGTGAGTTTTTGCTTAAAAACGCTAAATTATCTGCCAATGGGGTAAGAAAAATGATCTTAATTCAAACATTGACAAGATTATGTTTCTTACCGGAAAAAAGAAAACATACTTGTTTTCTGAGGAATTTTCCCAGAAAACAAGACATAATATCCTAAGGCATTTTACTACTTTAGTAAAGGCATCTTGATTTAAGAATTTATAGATATTTGGACTGGAAACAACTAAGTGTACTTTCTATTCATTTTATATGGTTTCCAATTTTTGCAACATTGTTAACAAAAAGTCAGTTTTTAACATTAAATAAACATTATTATTTTTTTTTTTTAATGGTCGTTTAGCCTAAAATAAGCCCTACTGTCATTTGGGACAAAATGTATTTATATATATATATATATATATATATATATATATATATATATATATATATATATATATATATATATATATATATATATATATATATATATATATATATATATATATATATATATATATATATATATATATATATATATATATATATATATTTTTTACTAGAGCAGTATATAACACGAGCAGTATATACGAGCAGTATATATATATACTGTAAACACGAGCAGTATATATATATATATATATATATATATATATATATATATATATATATATATATATATATATATATATATATATATATATATATATATATATATATATAAATTAGTTAGTATATATATAAATTAGTTTTTTCCTCACTGAACTAAAGATCTATAGATTATGTCAAAAAAATATTACATTATTGCATGATTTTAACTGTTGTCGAGAAAGAAGGTCAAGGTCAAATTTGATGATAGTCCATGATTTAGATACTTATATGCAAAGTTAATTTTATGTTAGATAATAGTTTAATCTAACATATCCAATAGATCTCACGACCAAAAAAAGCACACACGTGTTTTGAATGAAAGCAGTTTGAATGAAATCCCAATACATCATAATACTCAATTCGTCATTATGTAATTGAGTGAAAGAACATGAATGTGAGTGAGAGATTAATAGAAAGAGTCCAGAATGGTAAAATAGAGAGAAGGAGAGAGAGACTCACCAGGAAAGGACTGTCTCTTGAGTGTGTTGTTGTTTGGGGGACCTTGACCTCTGTGATAGGACACTTAAAGAAGAGAGATAAAATGCTGAATGTTTTCTCACTACCCAGTCATGAATGTGTTGATGTGTGAAATGACTCACCACTCTGACTCTGAGTCGGGCCAATCCAGCGATTCTGCCGTTTTTGTGAAACTGCATCAAATCAGGTACAAATAGTCAAATTAGACATTTAACTTTGGATTTTAAAAGATTCAGTTACAGGAAAATGTCAGTTTCGAACAGTTTTTATTTAAGTGTAGAGCCCGAACTATTTTAGTCGGTCTTGCATTACATAAAGTGGGATTCAAATGCCTGAGAGCATAGTGAAAATGCTTTTACAAATTATGTTGTAAGAAAAACAATTTGAGTGAAAGATTGAGTTCATTCACTCAAGCTGCATAAACTCCACCTGCATGATTTCTACAAAAAACGTATTATGCTTTAATGGAAGAAGAACATCTGTCCCAAAGAGTTCACATGATCACGCTCACTAATTTGCTTAGACTTGATTAGCGACCTATAAAGAGTGCAGAATCTGAAATATTTCTTCTCCATTTTACATCATAATGTTTCTTTGTTTAAATTTCTCATCTTAAAATCAGATTTTGGTAACACTTTGCAATAAGGTGCCATTAGTTAACATAAGTAAACTAACGTGGTTACACTTTATTTTACGGATTCATTGTTACAGTGTAATTATATATTTGAGTACTGAGTAATATTAATTATGTACATTTACTTAATATAGGGTTAGGGTAGGATTAGGGCTTGGTTGAGGGTTAGTTAGTTGCATGTAATTATGCATAATTTACTGTTGTTACAATGGTAAGTACATGTAACATATGTAACAAGGACACTGTAAAATAAAGTGTTGCCACTAACGTTAACTAACATTGAGGAATACATTTGTTATAGTATTTATTAATCTTTGTTAATGTTAGTTCATGTTAGCTCAGGACCTTTAAATAATATTACAATATACAACATCTGATTTGAATAATGTATTGGTAAATGTTAAAATTAACATTAACTAAGATAAATACATGCTTTAGAAGTATTTTCAGTGTTAGTTAATGTTAACTAATGTAGTAACTAATGTTAACAAATGTAACGGGTTACACTTTATTTTAAGGTGTCGTTGTTACAGTGTAATTACATATTTAAGTACTGAGTAATATTAATTCTTACTATAGGGTTATGGTAGGATTAGGGCTTGGTTGAGGGTTAGTTGCATGTAATTATGCATAATTTACTGTTATTACTATGGTAAGTACATGCAAAGTGTAACAAGGACACTGTACAATAAAGTGTTGCCATGGAACCTTACTGTAAAGTGTTACCCAGATTTCCAATGCAACCTTAGTTTTTTTGGACTGTATAAAACATCTCTAAGCAAACACAGAGAAATTGTGAATGTTGCATGTGCCTGCATATATAAACATGTACATTTTTATAGGTAATGTGAGATAAAAGACATGCTCGTTGGCTTCACTGACTCACATCTTTTACGGATGGCTTTGTACGTGGGCCGACTGTACTTAACCAGAATGACTCCCAACATCAAGAAAATGAATATGCCAATTATTGCTTTATAAGCAGCCAACTCGCTTCCCAGAGTATCTGAGAAAATGTGGGAAGGGAAAAAAAATTACGCGTTATTCAAAATGCACAGCATATAGGGTTAACAATTGTTTTGTCTATGAAACCTGATATAAGAAAAAAAAAAAAAAAACATCAAGAGAAACATTCCAACATACAGAAGTTATAGAATGCATAAAGTAAAACTCTTCTCTAGAAAAGAAAAAAACGCACACACATACCTTCACAACTGATTTGCAGGCCTGAGCAGTTTCTATTGATTAACGTCATATTGCTTAAGAGCTCAAGACCGCGATCCATATTTTTGGATACGGGCATTTTCAATTCCTTGAAGTCTCCACATCTCATGTCCTTACACAGTTCACTCCACCAGCTGTTTGATATGAATTTGCTGTAGCATAAAGGGACTTTACTCTGATTCGGGTAATACAGGTACAGCCAACCCTCACATGCACTCTCTTTATTCCTGACCCTCAGCCGGGCCAGAACAGACTGAGTGATATAATGGATGGTTTTCGGACATGGGGTCTCAATGGATGTCGTATGATTAATGACATGTGTGGTTGATGTTGAGGAGGTTGTGGTGGTGATGTTTGTGTCATCAAATGTTCCTTCTCCTGTAAACACACGTAGACATAAATTACTTTCCTGACAATGTTGGAACATTTGAAAATGTTGGAATACTAAAATCATTCTTCTAGTTTGGAAATAAACACAATTCCAATCATTTAGAACATTTTAAGTATTAAATGCAAATGAAAGAAACTTTAGTTAATTAAGCTACTGCTGAAGAGAATGTATATACGTGTACACGCATGTACACTAATTTGATTGCAGTTGATATGCTGTCCTGTGCTCTTATTTTATCACACAGCAAGACATCGCTTTAGTTGTGATATTATATTTCTAATACAGTGTGCTACCAATATTCTCCAACTCGTCACTCTCAATAACATCTCACTAACATATTATATTTTAAGAACTCTAGAACTTTATGTGACATTTTGCATGTAAAATATGGCATATTTTTAATAATGTATTAGATGATGTTAAAATTAACATTAACTAAGATAAATAACGCATTATTCAAGCATCAAAATGGTATGTTACTGAGGTCGGAGACCAGATAGCTGGATCATTTGCACTCATTATGCATTTGCACTTTTTGCACTGTGCTCGAAGGCATTCACACACTTTGCACATTTGATTGCACGATTGCTTGATCCCTATTGCACTCTGCAAACATAGATGACTATTCAGAATCAGGTCCTTAACGGATCTACAATTTGGATGACCAAAAATCACCAAATATATATATATATATATATATATATATATATATATATATATATATATATATATATATATATATATATATATATATATATATATATATATATATATATATATATATATATATATATATATATATATATATATATATATATATATATATATATATATATATATGCGTATTTGCATAAAAACATGAAATTTAAGCAATGAAATGAGTGGAAAAACGTAAAATGAATAATATATATTATATTACACATTTTAATTGCAAAATGTATTTAAGTTATATATATATATATATATATATATATATATATATATATATATATATATATATATATTCTAATGTACAATGCCTAACATATTTTTACGACATACAATTAAAAAAATAGATGATTTTCACTTTTCACTGGATCGTAATTAAGAAAGTGTCCTTGCTGAATAAATATTTACATTTATTTTTGATTGAAAACAAAAATATTTCAAAAGCTCATTCACTAGTGCTGGGGTTAAATATGTTAAATGGTTTAGGGTTAGGGTTAGTTTATACTCGAGCACAACTCCTTTGAATTTTTTTCAGACGGTTTTGTTTATGTCTTCTTATTTTCCTAAACTAAATGGTCAAATAATGTGTATTGCACTCTTAAAATATATAATTCATTTAGACAAAAATGTAATTTGGCGTGATTTACCTCTTTAACGGTAGGCAAAGTAATTGTTCCATGATTCTTGCCATTTTTTAGCAAAGCCAAGGTTGTTGTTTTTTTTTTTTTTTTTAAGACATCTTTACAAAATGGGATAACTGATTAAATGCTACCACTGCACATTCAAAAATGACATAGTAAAAGGGTCTACTCTCTTATGGAAGACCCAAGATTGAAGTATGCAGAATGCAGGAAAAATTAAAACCTTTCATGGATAAAAAGAAGAGTTTTTGCGAGGATGACCCATATACTGAATTCACGCGCATTAAATCAATCATATTAAATAGATAGCTTGCAACAATGTTAAAATATGCATGTTGACATCCGTTTGCAGTAAATATGGAGTTAGGAGTAAGAATTTAATAGAATAATAAAACATATTTTGTAAAGACACTAGCACTCATTTTGTAATGCATTCTTGCAGGCCCTGAAGTTTTATTTATGTTGATATTCATTATTGCTCTATTTTTAACAAATACTATGTTCAACTATATAATACACAATGTTGTGACTGAAAGCATCTGAATATTCTAGTCAGTGTAATATTAAAGTTGATGATACACAGGGCCACTTTTTTGAGCAATGTTGCCGTCAACGGACAACCAGGTGAGACACAGGGCCCACGACCGATCTTAAGTATCCAGATAGAATTGTTTTGCCCATTCTCAATGGGAACGTGCCCAAGCAACATCGCTCGGCAACATTACTCAAAAAAGCTGCCCCGTGTATCATCACCTTAAGTGTTGTTCCTTGGTCCATTTTGTCTTGCTCATATATTAAATCTATATATTAAAGTATTAAACTGACTGATAAAACTCTAACTGTACATCAGCATCTACAACTGACTACAGATATTTTCTGCAGAGCAGATCATATATGTAACTGTACATACATCATATAATATAAGAGCACAACAATGAAGTATATTTAGAGAATAATCAATTTACTTACGAACACCAAGGAGCAGGAGCGCCGTAAGAGTCATCAGCAGAGAGTTTTCCATCTGGCAGAAGGTTGTGCCAAACATTTAGAGCTTCATTTAACTGAACAAAGTAAGACTCTATGCACTCAAACTGATAACAGGCCCAGAGGTCAAATCAATGACCTTTGGTACACTAGAAACCGGTGCTTTTTGCTAGATATAATTTTATGTTTCATTTTGTTTTCCTCTTCCTTTCAAGGGTCTGGTTCAGATCAAGCAAAATAACAAGCAACCATGACTATATTTAAATATATAGCCTGAGTTATCAGAAGCCTATGGCAAAGATTTCAAATCGTACCATGACTTATGCCACAATAAACAAGAACTTATCATTCACTACAATGACACAGTCATTTGTTGACCGGACTACCTTTTAAATTAGATCATTGTTTATGATATTGTCTTAGATACGTTACAATACGACTCTTGTTTTTCATTGACAACTGTCTTCACTTCTCTGCTTCAACAGTGTTTTGAAGTTTTTTTTCCTCAAAGAGCATCAAACATCTACGAAACACCACGACTTCTAACCAGCTTTTTAAGTATATATTATCAGATCTTACCTTATCTGTGACTGACAAGAACAAATGTGTGCAGCAAGTGACAAGAAAAATTAAGTGAAAGGAAATTAGCAGAGGTGTGGAGCTACTATCTTCATTCCCCGCCCCCATCCTCTCTCTCTCTCCATGTAGAGCGTGTCTTTTATTCTCAAGTGTTGTTTGATTGCACATTGCACTGCTTCCTCACTTCAAAGAGAGCAGCAAACAAAAAAAATGAAGAAAAGTATGAAACAAAAAATGTGTGTGGGTATGTAGGAGGAGAAAAATGTGATAAGTAGTGATATTGTCTAACTTGATGATGTAAAAAAAAAAAAGCCTATATCTTTTAAAACAAAAGTTAAAAAAAATGCTGGAAAATTCTCATCTAAAAATGACAGATGGTTGGCGGCATAAACAATCAGTAAAAATCCGCATATTCAAAACCGAAAATCGTTCTTTTTTGCATACAGGAACTGAGTCTCTTGTGGTGTACGGCACACTGAAAATGTTCATGCAAGTTTCGCAGAGATGATTAATCGTGCTCGTAGGAATCAACTGCGAGTGCCGTGGCAAAGAAGTAAGGCTGTAAAACCACCGATATCCACATCTATCCTTTCATTTCACTGTTACTCATATCTTCTTTTCATTCACAATCTTTCCCAGACGCCTCTCTCCCTCCCTCACTCTCTCTCTCGGTCTTTCTCAGGTGTCGCCGGGGTTGGTTTACCATATCGTACAGTCGGTGAGAGACCCGTAAAGACTGGTTTTTGTACTTGTACAAAAAAAATCCCCCAACACCCTCTTGAAACTCTCGTCTATGATTCAATATGAACGGAATTTAAACAGCCTGCAAAAGTGAGTCAATGAGCTCCCATTTGTCTTCTCGTAAATTTGTGAAAACATTGGCTTTGGGTGATCCTCAAAAAAAAAAACAATTAATTACCGTTCATAAGTCAATGGGCTCGGTAAAGTCTCTTATGATCATCAAGGAGGCTGCATTTATTTGATCAAAAATAGTCAAAACGGTAATATTTTGAAAAATGTCTGTTTTCCAGTTTAACATTTTAAAAATGTAATTTATTGCATTTGATGGCAAAGCTGAACTTTCAGCATCATTCCTCCAATCTTCAGTCACACGATCCTTCAGAAATCATGATGATTTAGTGCTCAAGACACTATTATTATCAGTGTTGAAAACTGTTGTGCTGCTATTTTTGTGGAAATTATAATTTTTTTTCAGGATTCTTTGAAGAACAGAAAATTCAAAAGAGCAGCATTTATTTTAAATATAAATCTTTTTCTAACACTATAAAACGTCTTTACCTTCACTTTTGATCATTTTATCCTCGCTGAATGAAAGTATTAATTTCTTAAATTTTTTATAACCCCAAACCTTTTGTACTTTTACAACTATTACTACTACTACTAACAAAAAGTCTGAAAATAATTCCAATCAACACAGAAATCAGATCAACTTCAGTGTTTAATAATCACACCCGAAAAAAAGGACAATAAAAATAAAAATACACTTTTAACAGGCTACAGTCATCACAACCAATGCAATAGAATCTCTTTCCTCTAATGCTGCAAATCAATGTGCTAATAAAATTTTCATCCCATTTTTTCCCCTCTCATCCTCGTGTCGTATCACCCCTCTCCCTCGCTCCAGGTGCTGGGGAGGGAACCTAAACGTGGGGGTTTTGCTACAAACCTGAGTCTTAATTACTGAGTTCATGAATTAGACAAAGCCACCCGAGGCTTGATTGAGGATGCCTCTGGTTTTGAATTGCTTTAAAGTACAAAAATAAAGAGTGTGACCCCGCACGCCTATTCTAAAGCGGACAGTTCGAAGGCCCCGCTCCCTGCTCCTGTTGCCAAAGAGTTCGGGGCTGTTAGTGTGGAGTGCTAGTGTGAATCACATGGTCCTGCGGTTGACCAACAAGGAGACCTCAGTTAGGTGGCGCTTTTACAGAACTAAACAACACCTCATAATGACACGCACAGGCCGTTGTGTTGGGTAGGCCTACACTTTTGTATTTATACAGTGGGGTGTTAATGAGGCAGAATCTGAAGGTGGGCTCAAATCAAACCACAAATAAAGAGTAAACGCTCTTGATCCGAGTTCAGTCCGAACCACATTATGATTCTGATGGCAATATGCCTCTCTGAAAGAGGGTGGCTGGCTGTGCAAGACCATCAAATGCCTCAAATGTGTCTAAATTCAAAGTGTAAAATATGCAGTCACGCATTCGTCTGCATAGTTTTACCACAAAAGGTTTCTTTTTACCTTAACGGTAGGTGCTGAATGCTATATTTACTATGAAAGCATGTTATGTAGCGCCTATTTCCTTTGCATATGCTCTGTGCTATGTTATGCTTCACCTGCCCCACCAAATTCTGTGCTATAACAGATAGATATGTCTATATTAATATGTCCCTTGTTCTCCGTTTTCCCTTTAATATTAGTTTAATTTGTTGAGTACACTGTCCTCACTATAGACTATTCCTTCTGATCAGTGTCGAGCGGTATTTCAAATAAATGGAGTGAAAGGGTGTAAAGGAAAAAAGAGGGAGCAAAAGAGGTATCGAGAGGGTTGGGAGTGATTAGTTGGTGCATTGGTACACTATGCATTCGTAACAGGGCGCATTGCACCCATTGATATGGATTTCAGATCTGCACACATGGAAGTTGTCTAAATTTATTTATGATAAAGAATAAGCTCGGCTTTATTAAGGAGTTTTCATCCATGATAGAATGCAAAATGGTGCTGTGCTTTCTGGATTGACTCTGTCAACAAGGATTGATATAGACAAGAAGAAAAAGCCAAAGGCTAATGTAACGCCTCCATGTAGTGTGGGCGTGTTTTTTCTCGGTAAAATGTTGATAAAATGTGTGGAATGAACAGCCAAATAAGGCTGAGCTGTAACACAATGTTGTCAGAAAACAAAGAAAAGCATCTCGTCATTGAATATAACCAATATATCAGAGATTTTTGCAAACCGATTTGAAAACATGCTTCAAAATGGACAGAAACTGAGCCGTTTAAGACTGTACGGCCCATATTGAGTCTCTGACTGAGGTTTCATGGGGGAAACAAGCACACGCTCAATCTCAAGTGTCTTTATAAGCCTCAGACAGGAAGAGGATGTGACATGGGTACGCAAACCACAAATCTGAGGGTAGGGAAAAGGCAGAGCAGGAGGAGAAAGGAGGGAAAGAGACGAGAGGGAGGACGATGAGAAAAAGTGAAAGACAGACACACACACAGAGTGGCTCAGGAGTATGGTTGTGGTACCCCAAAACCTGGCCTATAAAGCGGTCTACCTGTGGGTGATTGGGTTGATGGCCCATGGGGGCCTGTGGGGTAGCTGTACCCTCCATATGGGAATTGAGTGGGGTATGGGGCAGGCGTGGGGCCGAACTGCCCAAACGGTGGAGCAGGAAATGGGGGTTGGGTGGGGTATGGGCAAGCGGAAGGATTAAACGCAGGCCTGGGAGCGGAGTAGCCTGTCGATGGAGGGAAGGGAGCACCCTGGCTGGGGTAGGGCTGAAACGCTGTGCTAGGGTTAGTGGTGCCCGCTGTGGAGGCTGAGGGGGGAGCAACGGGGTAGGGGGAGTAGGGGAGAGCAGAACTGCTGGCATTGGAGTGTGCATTGATTTTGGAGCTCTGCTGCTGCTGAGGCTGCTGTTGTTGCCACGGCGATGATGATCCAGCATCCTGATTGGCACAGGGTTGCGATGTCATCGTAGCATCGCCTAACCCTTTGCTTTTTTGGCAGAGAATTTCTTGCAGCTTTTCAATGCGCACTCGTCTCGTGTGAGCAAGAGAGCGGAGGGAAAGGAAGCGTTCGAGGAAGGAGTCCAGTGATATCGAACCTTCCAGAAACTCGTCTGCTAGAACCTGAGAGAAAGAGATTATAACATTATGTAATGCTTAGGAGGTCAGTAGTTCATAAAACTTCAAATACAAATTAAAACACATATACAATACATTCAAAAGTTTGGAAACACTAAGACTTTATATTTTTGAAAGTAATTGTAACTTTTATTCACCTTAGGGTGCTTTCACACCTACCTTGTTTGGTCTGGATTTTCGGACTTTTCAGTTTGGTCCGAATCAAGATTACAGGTGTGAAATCTCCCCCGTACCACGGTCCGGACCAAACAGACGAAATTTGGTCCGACGAAAAGAGGTAGTCTCAGTCCCGATCAAACTGAACAAAGGTTCGGTTCGTTTCTATGGTTCGTACTTTCAGACCATTTACAGGAAGTAGGGATGGCTCGATACCACAATTTTGTCTTCGGTACGGTACAACAATCTAATACCGAAGTACCGATATTAAATCGATACCATACAGGGTCTGAATTTTGATGCGGGTATTGTGCATAATTTTGCTCACTCTCGCAAGTTTTGGGTTTATGAAGCGGGAAATTACCGCAAATGTTTATTATCAAATTAATCAACAAAGATTGTCACATCAATCAGTCATTTGGAAACTTTTTTGTAAGTAATTTCAGCATTACTGCGCGTCTCCATTGCTTCTGGCTTGAAAAGACATCGCACCTGCACTATAAAAGCAATCTGCGCACTCAGATTCAACACTTTCGCTTCCGTTGCGGGACAACTGACGGAAATCACTGCCCACGTCTTTTTAAACCTCGGCAATTTGAACATGCAAGCGATTTTATAGCATTTCGTAATACATATGGGATGAGAGCTCTTTGAGAGAGAGAGTTTTCTTTGCGCTCATGCCAACAACAAACACACACACACACACACACACACACACAAGCCTAAAGAGCTCGCGCATTCCAAATTAAGTTGTTTTTCCTCAGTCAAATACACACAAAATTATGTCAAAAATGTAAATCTTTAGTGAGTAGTTACATAAACACAGTTGGTTATGTCTTTCGCGGATGTAAATAGTGCAATAGTATGTGTGCAAATATTATGAGGTCTAAACGTCACTGGTTGAAACGAACGCTGGAGATTTCTTTATATTTAAACGATACGATCTTATGTATGTGCGTTAATCAGTGTTAAAAGAAAAATGTCTAAATTAGATCGTTAGAATTATGCACTCACCTGTCGATCTCTTAATGTCTTACAAGTCAGGAATTAAGTGGCAGATGCTTGGCAAGGTTTGATGGTTCTTCAGCAGTTTTATAAGCAAAGTAATTCCAAATTTCACGTCTACTCGTCTTTATTAATGAGTTTTGTGCGTGTTGAGTGAGATTCAACTGCTGTATTCATCTTGTTCTGTTGCCACATTTGCCGGTTTCGCGTCAGTTTGGGTAGCGCGCTGCCACCTAGCGGTGAACTTCGGAACAGCAGTATATACCGAAATGAGCAAAATCATGATATCGTACCGTTTGAAATAAAATATATACCGGTATTTTTGCAGCACCGGTATACCGCGCATCCCTAACAGGAAGTTCCTGTTTATTTTTAATATTATAATGTTTTTTTTTTAATTTTTTATATCTAGGCTACATTGATTATGAAAAGTGAAAAGATGCTGATCTGTCAGAGCGATCACATGCTTTGCACATGAACTGGAGCGCGTCTCAAATAAACCAGGCTACTTGTCTTACAAACATGAGAAATATGTGTTTATAAAGCTTGAAATGTACACTTTTAAACGTAACGAAAAGAAAATAGTCAAGCAATGCGCACTGTTCAATAGTGGCAACGATATGCGTCCCTTCATTCATTCTTGTCAAAGACGCCGACGTCAGACGCACGTTCGTTTACAAACCAATCAATGTCAAGATGCAGTCCACATAGATGATGACGATAGGATGCAAGTGTGTCATGTAAAGTTCTTTAGTGTGCTCGCATATTTGCAATGTGAAACCAAACCAAAACTAACCGAATGTATAAAATGTATCAAAACATGAATTTTGTACCACCAAATACTAATAAATTACTAAAAAAAATATACTGTATTATTCAAGATCTATTTTCAAAGAATAATTTTATGGATTACATAAGTCAAGATTTTCTTCATAAACTAAGTCATTACATGTTTTTCTTTAAGACTGTTTTAAGTTTCAGTCCCTCCAGAAAAACGCGATTATGCGATCGCGTGATTTAACGCATAATCAGCCAAAGTCCGCATATTCATGCGGGGGCCGCATTTTTTCAAATACGCCGCACTTTCGCCGCATAAATTGCCTATTTCCGCGTGCAAAATATGCGGGGCTATCATGATTTCATAATCCCCGCATTTTCGTTGCAAAAAAAGTCATATATATTAGCAGAAAGTTGAAAAATGTTCGTTTACTTCACACAAGAGCCGCCATTTCCGCCTATTGCCATGGGAACGTTTTGAAGTGACGTGATTACCCGACGCGAACGTCATCGAAAAGCTTCAAACCCCGTGGAGAAACCATAGATACCGGTGAAACCATGATGAAGCACAAACTCCCATTGGCCAACAAAAATAACAGCAAAAGAGCAAAGCAGTTTCCCTGTGTGCTGACTGATTTCAAAACACAGCTTTGAAGCGTTATGAATCAATGAGTCGATTCAGCGGTTTGAAGCGTTATGAATCAATGAGTTGATTCAGCGGTTTGAAGCGTTATGAATCAATGAGTCGATTCAGAGGGTTGGATCGCCAAAGTCACGTATTTCAGCAGTTTGACACGCGATCCGAATCATGAATCGACTCGATGATTCATAGCATCATGATGCTGTGTTTTGAAATCAGTCATCACTATATAAGTCGTTATTTAGTTTTTTTTGCACACAATAACTATTATCGTCGCTTCATAAAGTTATTGTAGAACCACTGTAGTGAGATGGACTTTGTAACGACGTCTTTAGTAGGCTACCTTTTATGGGTCTTGAGAGTGTACATTGTGCCAATGGAGGCCTTTCTGAGCCATCGGAATTCAACTAAAATATCTTAATTTGTGTCCAACAACATAAAGGGAAGTCATTAATGACAGAATTTTCATTTTTAGGTGAACTAACCCTTTAAGAGATTGCACTTTGTGCATTGGAAGCACTCAAATGTCTGTTTTGTATAGCGACATCTGTAAAACAGGAAGTTATTTATTAATTTTTTCAGAAGTTGTAGCATATTCCTTTTGTAAAGCTACAGAACTTGATTGACTAAATGTTTTGTAAATTTGAGCCATTATTAAGGTCTTCAATAAAACAAGATGAGAACTTAAATATTCCAGCACTTTCTGTGATGTAGTGCTTTTTTTCTCTTTCTCATCAAACCGCAGTTTTTGCAAGTTCCCGCAATTTTATCGCATTTTTTAAGAAAACGTGCCGCATAATCAAGGATTTTTGCCCGCAACAATCACAAAAAAAAGCCGCATTTTTCTGGAAGGACTGAAGTTTTGACATAAAAACGTAGATTGGTCTAATTTGAAACCAAACAGTATGACTGATTTCCCATTGACTAACCGCTAGTTGGTCAAACTAGTTCAAACTAGAATTGATGGCTTTGCCATGAATGACATGACATTTCATTTTAAAACATCATTAAAGGGGTGATGAATTGAGAAATCAACTTTCCCTTGAGCCTTTGACATATAAAAGTTCATCGTCATATAAGAATATCCTGTAAGTTTTGGAGCTGAAAACTTCCTTGTTTGTCAAAGAAAAGCTTTTATTGACACCAGGTCCAGCAAATGATCGATTTCAGAATATGTCGACCATTGACGTCATAGAATGCAGAAACGCCGCCTCAACAGATAAATATGTACGCCTGCTTCTGTAGCCCCGCCCACCGACTCATGGAGCTCAACGGATCACGCTAACAAGCAATAAACATGCTGGTTCCAGCTCACGTGTCCAGGACATTGCGCGTTTGTTTGCTTCATTTCACCACAGAATCGTTTGTAAACAAGAGACAGGTCGAGACTGGATTTGCAGAAATATTGAGATTAAAACACAATGCTGTGCCTTCTATATTGGATCCGACAGGAACGGTGCAACACACTTATGTGAGTAAAACCTATTTTTTATATGTGATAGTATTGCATTGTTACAGATCCTGTTGATTATGTGTACATGTCTAACTGAACATTCCTTAGCACGGTGTCAGGCTGGAGAATCCTTTATTTGAGGTGCTATTGGTTCATTCGTGATCAGACTCGAACGTTATGGGCCAGGGCTCGCAAAGCCCAACGTCCTGGGCCTATGTGTTTTTCAGATGGGCTACCAAAACGTAAGCCCGGCCTGCCGACGGGCTATCTTAAATAGTGAAATAACATTCACTGTGTGTGTGTGTACGGGTCGCGGTTATTCACCGATCGGGCCGGCCAAGTAATACAAAAATAACATTCCAATCAATCACGGGTGGATGAGAGATGAATCATTGTGTTTGTTTGATAAAGGCATTTTGCGAGTCCTGTGAGCGTTTCTCCACAGGCTTTTAAAACAATTCCCACATGTACTGAAGGGAGCTGAAGCTCATTAAATGTGTTAATCTTATCCAATCCTAGCCAGTGTCTTGGGAGAGCCTCAAAACCAGGGTAAGAAATAGCCTGTAAATAATTACTTATTCATTATGATGTTTTTGAATGTAAAAACCACGTCATAAGTTGACCTCAGCCAACAGAATAAATTTTTTTTAAAAGCCAGTTCATAACCCCTTTAATATTTATTAACATATTATTTTGGATTATAATAAATTAGATTCCAATTCATTTTAGTTAAATAGCTATTTTGGTTATATTTTGATTAAATGAAATGCTACACTGGTGAACTGAAGAATGCATTATATAAAAATAAAATAAAAAAACATAAAAATGCCCTGGTGTTTCCAAACCTTTAGTTTAAACGTTAGTGTATATGAAAATACACTACATGAGTACATCAATTTAAATATACAGGATCATTATAAATGTAATTACATTCAATTTCATTATGTTAGACTATATAAAAAATATGTCAACATTATAAACTCACAGATACAGATCATTTCAATGCAAAACAGCAAGAGCAGAGTTTTTTCTCTTTCCCTTCATTGGTTTCACAGCCATACTTTGATAACAGTTTCAGCAGCAGTGAAAATGCAAGCATCAAAATGAAAAAAAATAATACAAGTTGATCATAAAAAAAGATGTTGACCGACCTCTGATTCTGCCTCTGTGTTGGCGCCCTCTGTCTGCAGACGAGACAACAGCCCCTCCGGAGACACCTGCCCCATGATACTGTCTGCAAAGTGGGACAGGGAGAGAGAGAAGCAGAAGTGAGAGAGAACGGATACATAAATAGGTTGGCTTGTAACAGAGTAAGAAACTGAAAAATGAGAACGGCTATGCAAACAAATAACTTGGTTAGATACAGTCTGTGTAATTTTTTTTAAACTAAGGAAAAAAACTGTAATTAATGAACAGAGAAAGAAAGGAGAATGAGACTAAAGAGAAGAAAGAGGTCAGACACATAGCTATTGAGTGATGTAATGTCACAGATGCAAAAAGAAGGGGGAGGAGAATGAATGCCTGAACAAAACAAGCTCATAGAACAGCACTATAGGACAAGCGTATGCACATATACAAGATTTTCTGGCTGAACAACATGTACTATTTAGAAACCCAGTAAGAATTCCTGTCTGTTCAAAGATTAATGGTTCCAGGGCGCCCGGAAGTACAGTGAAAACTGCCACTGCACTTGAACTGTAGTCTGAACAAAAGTTGAAAGAACACTTTAATTTAAATTTCACTTAATCATTGAGCTAAAAGCAGTCCTAACAACAATGGAGTCTTTCAAAAAGTTTCGGATGAGCTCGTTCTATTTTTCACACTGCCTAAGCTTTCTCTGTTACAATATTTAAAATTAGTTTTCATCAGGGCTTAAAAACGGGGAACAAAACAATCAATCGGTTCACTCCGAGCAGAATCAGTATTTTAACGTTTATGTTCATGCATTCCTTCAGTAACATTACAGTTCCCAAACCTGTTTGATTAGAATAAATACCAGTGAGTTAACGTTATTTTAAATGTTTTTCGCTTGTACTTAATACCAGAACTTGAATAGAACTTTATACTAAATAGCTTTATACTAGAGCTCGTAACTCAAACTGTCGACAAAACCTTATACAGCAGCTCCACCCGCTTCAATTGTGAATGAAGTGCTGCACACATTTTGGAGTCCGTCTCTGCTTGTTTGAAGAGCAAGGGTAAACAAAGAACTGGTTCTTTGAATATGTACTGCGTTTTCATTATTCAATAAACACAACGTTTGTAAAGGATGATGTTTAATGTATTTGAGGAGCTGAGAAGAGTGTCAGTCTGGTATTTGGCCTCTAATCAAAGCCAATACAGCCTGTGCATAGCATATCATTTTTTATAACACAAGACGGCCGAAAGAATTAAACGACAGGAAAAACTACGTGTCCACATAGCTACAATAAACTTTGCAACCTGTAAGCTGATGAAAACATTATGCTGAATTTACTGTTAATGACTGACAAAACACACATCTCAGATTTTCACTGGTGAAAAGCCTCGTAAACTCAATTTGAGCTTGATTTTGGGAAAGTGTTAATAATAACGCACACCACACACACAAGTGCCAAAATACTAACTTTGACGACATGGTGTTTAATTATTTAAAAGATAGGGCCTACATTTTTTCCTGAATAGTAGCGGTTCTACACTAACATGCAATTTTTTGCTGGTTTCAAAACGCACACCACACTGGATATTTACCTGCCATTAATTTTCTTAATACTTTAAATTAATGGTTGGTGACATATCCTCTGAAAAACTCCTGATATCCAAAAAGCTAATGCCGGCGGCTTGAGTGAGACATTTCACTCACATTTTCATAGGCCCTACTATTTGAATTCAAGATTGGTTGACTGGCAAATTAATATTAATAGCAAGATAAAATAACGTTATTAACCAGTTAATGGTCAACTACTTGCTTCTCTTTCAGAAAACCTGCTCTGAAAAACAATAAATTTCTCACCCTCTTCATTTTACATCAATTTACCCAGTATTGACTCTTGCATTCTCTTTGAAACCTTTACTTTCAAACCCAAATCAGTCCCTCTTTACTCTTACCTCTCAGGACACAGTGCTGTTGGTATTTGTCCCTCACTTCTTCTAGTTCAGTGTATTTCTCCACCAGTCGCTCTCTTTCTTTTTCAAGACGGGGCTTCATGTCTAGGTTTTGCTCGGCCAGACTGCGGTTGGCAGCCAGAGCCATCTCCCTCTCCAGCTGAATGTTCTGAATCTGAAAGAGAAGATAGATAGTGATACATGACAAAATCTACAATGCTACAGGCATTATGATGTCCACAAGGACAATCCATCCTCAGCAGGACTGTCAAGACTGTGACGTTAACTTAACGATGCTGTTAGTACGGAGTAGACAAGTGGTCATTTCCGTGTTAAGCGATGATGAGATTTCAGAATGTTTTATGTTGCCTTCACGTGCTATCTGAAATTTCCTACTGAAGTTGTGATCACTAGCTTGTCGCATTCAAGTGCTTTGTTGTCTGAAAGAACAGGAATAATGGAGGACACCAGGTTTATTCTTGCCTATTTATTGGTGAAATCTTATTAAAGCCGAAATTATGTTTAGTGTCCCATTCGTTGACAACCATATAAACATTTGCCACGCTATCTAGAATTTCGATCAAATAGGCCCAGTCCCAAATGGCACCCTAAGCACTCGCGGCTTTCCTACGAGTCCGCACTTTCGTGACATAACACCACTTTGACTGTCGGGAAGAAGTCTGCAGTGGAGCTCGATTCAGCTCGAAAGTGTGCATCGAGGGCGCATATCGACCACAAAGGGGACACTCGCGAGCACCCTTCTGACATCTAAAATGACAAATGGGACACCCTACGGTTGTGTGGACTTAACGGACATTGTAAAGGCCTTTGCACACTGAGTCCGAAATTTTCGCATGCGTTTTTTCGTATTCGTGATCCGAAAAATTTGTCACGCACAGAGACCTTGCACACTGAGTCCGATGCGTATTAATGAATGCGATACGGAAGAAAAACGCAAAACAACACAAAATGCCGTCTTCAAGTAGTGAGGATGATTTTTTTTGTCCTCTCTCTTAAAAAATGACAAAGAGGAAATATTGGGTCCATCCACTTCTGCGATTGCGTAGAGAGGAAGGAGAGTTCCACCTCCTTATCAAGGATCTGCGGATTATCCAGACCGATTCAAAGTTTACTTTAGAATGTCAGTGGCTCCGTTTGATGCTTTGCTAGCGATACTGGAGCCACATATTAAAAAGAAGACCACAAATTTCCGTGAATCAATTTATCCTGAACAGAGACTGACAGCCTCTAAAGGTATGGATCTGCACGCGCGCACACACACACACACACACACGGTTTACAGGGACTTGGTGTGCTATAATTATAGCTGTGATATAATAATATTTGTAGTATTTTTGATACAATAAAATTTGTATATATAATTGTAGGTATCTGAGCACTGGCGATTCATTCACCAGCATTGCCAGCAGTTTTAGGTTGGGCATCAGCACTGTAGATGGGAAAAACGGATGCGAAAAACGCAGAAAATCGAACCTGTTCCGATTTTTTTTTTGACGGACGAAAGTTTCGGAGGCAGTGTGCAAGCGTAATTGACATAACGTGAGGTCGAATTTATTTTTTGATGTGCGAAAATTTCGCATGCGGATTTCGGACTCAGTGTGCAAAGGCCTTAAGTCCACAAGACCGCAAAGTGCATATGAAGTGTGCCATTTGGGACAGTGCCATAAAGGCTATTTTTGCTGTGTATAAAACATACAATATGCTTCAGATGATTTATATATGTAAATATGCTTTTTAATGACAAAGTGATGGTGCTGTTGTGGAAAAAACGAATAAAGAATAGCATTTGGGACAGGAAACTAGTATTTACAATAATTCCAACAGCACATGAAGGCAGCATTAATTGTGCTGTGGAAATTAAGGTAACATGTCTAGAAAAGCAATACATAAAAATGATATAATAATATAAGCAAGTTAATCACACCACAGTATGTCTACTATACTACTGTATGTCACAAAAATTGTGCTGTTCAAATAAATGTTTTATGTCATTCCAAATAGGACTTTTTAGTACGTCAGTGCTGTGTTTATCAAAAGCATCACAAAAAAGGTGTAGAAATAATTTTCACTCAGAAATTGCAAGTAAATTAGTGAATAATTTCAAAGAAACAGCAAGTAACACATTGAATCAAGGCAAGCATTCCATTTTTATCTACTTAGTCGTACGATGCTTTTGGGAAAGGCAGCAATGATCATTCACTTTTATAGCTAAGGGTCAAAAACATTAATCCAATGTTTTTGAGACTGTTGAAAGTCTCTGTCCTTAATTGTATTTTTTGTAAGGCAGATTACAGGTCATCGAAATACTGATGAGAACGACAACATATACCTCACATTTATTATGGAAGTACAAACCAATCTTCTACTCCGCCAAAGCTCTGACGTATCTTTTATGTTCTCATATAGTCAATCCATAATAATTTGTAGAAGTAGATGCAAGGCCTTTTAATCGATCAACATTAGACACACCAACATTAATCGATTTGGGCGGTATGGCAGACAAGGAAGAAGTTTAGTAGATAAGACTCGGACTACTTATTACAAAAAACTTTGGTGCACAAGTCTTAAGGACTTCTGCTAAGACACCATTCCCTTTCATTGCATGGAAGAGAGGAGCATGAACACCCATACTAACATCTCCTTTGGTGTTCCACAGCGGAAGGAAAATGATATGGGTTTGGAACAACATGAAGGTGAATAATAATGACAGAAGTATCTACAAAGATTCATCCTCCTCATCATCTTACCTCATCAGACTCAAGTGCCATAGACTCCACCCGCTCCGTGTTGTCCAGCAAATTCTGCAACTCGGACTGGCTGAGGTCTTGAAGCTTCTCCATTGATTTGCTAGGACAGCTGAGGGTCAACAACAATGTTTACTACTCTTTGTGAATAATATAGTTATTACATTACAGCTCATCATATTCATAAGGCCAGTATACCATTGGCATCTCATATTGTGTGCCATGGAAGAAGGTAAGTTATACAGGTTCGTAACAACATGAGTAGCCTAAATACTGGCAGAATTGTAGTTTTTGAGTAAACGATTCTTTTAAGTTGAACTACGCTAGCAGTGAATACTTGGTAAGTGTCATTGTTTGGACATCAAACCACTACTGGAAGACTGACAGGTCATCTGGACCACCTATGGCAGTCATCGCTCAATCAGACAGTGCATGTAACAGTGGACTACTGAAAAGTATTGCGAAGAATTATGCTATTAAAACTAAGATTAACTCTATCGGCTTGTTATATTTGAAAGAATACCCCAATACTTACAAGGTACAAGCAAATCAAAGTCCTCTCCGCAGGGTGCTCATGGAAAAACATCAAACTTAATTGGAAGCTAGTGACGTCAAGATGTAGACGGAAGCGCTGAGACTGACAACTAACGTTACCTCGCGAGCGTCTTCAGTGTTAAAACCCACTTTTAGCGAGAAACACGTACGAGACAGTATCGATGCGAGGTGTCGCGCGGTAGAGTAAAAATATGTAACGTTACGCGAAATGAATCCCGGAGACTGGAATCTCCCCGCGGTTAGCTGGACGGCTAGCTTACTTAAAAGAGAGCAGTTGGGCAAGGCAGGTTGCTATTCAATACAAAACGGCGTCGGACGAAATAACAACTCAGAAAGACATAATAATATGTGCCCGGTAAAATCGCATCGATGTCATTTCGAGCAAAACAGTGCAAATAAAGGTTAATTAACGGTGTATATTTCTATTCTTAAGGGAAAGTTTCACTTCTCGTTGACAGATATAGCGGCCATCTTTGGATTGGACCATTGTTGATTTTGTCTAGGGAAGTGAGTTATGTTTAAAATACCCTAAAAGCACAATTTATCTTTATTGTCTGGAAAATCACATATAGTTTTAGACTACTGCTTAAATAACTATATACAGGTTTTATAATACAGATAATTGAAAGGCATTCTCATATTTTCGTGAATGCTCCCCTATTTTGACATTACATGGTGTGGTCCTGCGTCCAGCGGCACTGAGCTGACTGAAAGGGAAACCCCGATGTGACGGGAATGTTCCATATATGACATGGCAGTAGGGTTGGTCCTAATATTTAACCACACAGACAACTGACAACATAGATTTTTTATATATATATAAAAGTTTAATATTGCAGCAAGATTTTGGGTTTGAATAACTGTTTTGCATATTTACATATAGAAACACCAAAGAGACATCCATAGTAGAAAATAATGTTAGTGTTTGTAGTTACAGGCACTGTTTTCATCTGGGGTGTTTTTTGTTGTTGTTGCATATTTGATTACAGTTTTTATATAATTATGAGTTTTCAGGCTTTCATTACTAAAGACATATTTTTTTACTTAAAAATGTAAGGTAGCAATTAAACGTTTTGAGCTATAGTGGGTTAGTAGCAACCTACGGTCTCCAGTTTCACAAAAACTTCCAAATCTGTATTTTTGACAATATATTGTAAATTCACATTTTTAAGAAAACAAAAGGACAATAGGAGTGATAATGTTTTAGAGCAGTCTACTAAAATTGGTCCTACATAAAATGAACAAAGAGAAGTGTATTGTGTATGAACATGTGATCTCATTGTATTCTCAGTCCTTTAAATGCAGAAAATGTTAGGAAACAATGAAGAACCAAAGCTGCAATATCATAAATCAACAGCTGCCCAGAGATTGCTTTGTAAAAGATCTGTCAAAACAAAAAGAGAAGAATTAATGAGTTTATGGTAAAAAATCAGAAGTTTATATTTAGCAAAAACATAACAGTATTCGATAATATGCAATTTTTGGCCTAAATACATTCTCCGTTAATGCTAAATAAAATAATGTGTCACAGCACAGATTATGTATTATGTTATTTTGTAATGCATTGATATATAAATATTGAAGTAAGTATATGGGGTAGTGTATTTTTTTGTTTGTTTTTTGTATAGCTGACTAATGGCAGGATCAATCAATAATTTACATAACTTATTGCACTTACTTGAAATTCCTCTTCTGGACAGTTATATGGGAAAAATATGTCATCGTGTCTGCAAGCAGGGAAGACTGGAGGGGTACTTGCAGTATAACCATACAGAACAAGACCAATCAGTGTCCCCACCAGGCCAGCAATACCAGAGATCAGACAGTTTTTTAGCTTATAGGAAGAAATACAAATAATAAACAATTATGTGCTTATGTCAAAATAATCTGCATCCAAAAAAAAGCTCTAATGTAGTTACTTGAATTTACCAGTGCTCTCCTAGGGGTTCTTTCAGATGCCATTCCATAGGATCCAGCAATTACAGACTAATTGGAGAAAAATAAAACACATCAAAATTAAAAGAAAAGGTTGGATTGAACATTAAAGCAACTGTCAGAAAAAGGTCACTGGGACTTGATGCTATTATATACAGTAGGCCTGTGTGTGTGTGTGTGTGTGTGTGTGTGTGTGTGTGTGTGTGTGTGTGTGTGTGTGTGTGTGTGTGTGTGTGTGTGTGTGCTCATTTTATGTATTTTGTGTTTGTTGTTCATTTAGGCAAATCATAAGACTGACAATCATTCAAAACATAGCAACTTAATTATTAAATAAACATACCACAGAACCAATACAGAGGGGGAACAAAAACATATATTTCATATCAATGCTGATGCTGTAAGTTGGTACAGTCAGGAGGAGCTGGAACAAACCTAGTAATATTGCCATTACCTAGAGAGGGGAAAACACATGGTGAGGAAAAAAAATCTAACAAATGTTCAACAACAAAACATCTCAAAGAAAACCGTTACGTAAGTAAGATCCCAAGCTACTATTATCTGTCTTCCTTAATGACAAAAAAATTGGCACACATCCACTTACTGCCACTACTTCAGGGTCATGAAACTTGAACAGACGATGAAATTTGGGAGGATCTGAGTCAGCAGAATGCGTTTGAGAGCTTGACATCTTCAACAGCCAGCTAAAAGTCAACCGGTACTGAAAAATAGGAACATTTCAAAGTTCAGTTCAACAATTATAATGGCTCCCCTACAGTCTGAGATAATAGTGAGAGAGTCAGTATGAAACATGATCTGATCCCCCTGGATTCAAGGAACGTTTGCGGGAATACAGATGCTGTTGGAGAAAAACATCTTCGTGTGGACAGGAAGTGGGCGGTCGGATATAATACAGAAAATGTGGCTGGAGAGAAGAGCAGCGCAGCTTGATATAATTCAGATTACTCAATAGCACTGCAGAGGAAGAGGGTTAGGGTTAGAAAAAAAACTTTAGTACACTACATTCATTTCCTTGAGAGGGCTGCACTACCCAGATGTCCAAAACAGCTCCTTCCTTTTTATTTATTTGTTTATTTATTTATTTGTAGCCTACAGCATAAAGTCACAAATAGGCATAATAACCATTGCAAACCACTGCACACTTCAAGTGCACTTTTTTAGTTTCAGACATCAACATAAAATACACTATTAGAATAGTATGCTTGTATATTTTATTGATAACTATGTCTAATCAAATGTAATTTCCATAGAAACAATGCACGACGACCTCACCTCGAATGTAGTTTCTGCGAATCCTAGAAAGCCCGTGGCAGAGAGGAACAGAGCTGTTTATGAAGTGATCGAAAACACAGAAGCCCCTATATGGAGAAGGGGGCTGGACAGACCCCCTTTCTTAGCGATGCTTGCATAAAAAAACCCAAGGGAGGGTCTAACCCTTTTTGTATTCCAGAAAGAAAGAAGTACAGAACTTGTATTTTGAACTATTGCGCACTCGCTCGACAACGGGAGAAGAAAACGGTCCTGCCTGCACATTAAAAAAAGAATATTTGCAGACTTTTTAGGTCGACCTATTTTACGCATTCAAGTGGACTTTCGCTCCGCGTGTAGATTCGCTTTGAGTTTGTTGTACTTAAAAGTATCTGACATTACTCAACTGTAACTTTAAAAACGTATTTGTTATCCCTTTACAAACGTATAACCTAGTGGAAAACGAAGGATGACTTTGACAGTGTCGACGGACCTGTCAGTGAACACTGGCCCAAGTCAGGTAGAGGAAAAGCTGGAAGACAAACAAAAAGCTCTGAGGGACAGCATCCTGAAAGGGGAGCCCAAAATATTCGGGGTGAGTGAACGTCGTGTTATTATGCCTTCATTAATTTTAATGAGCTCCGCGCACAGATTCCCACATGGCGTGTTCTGGCAAATTTTGGGGGCTTTCTTTTCAGTGATAATTTCATGAATGACCTTCACAAACAAATGTATTCTGTCACAACCCTGTTGAAAAAAAAAAAAAACAACAAACAAAAACAGCATAGCTGGTTAGCTATGTTTTGAAGCATGACAGCTGGTTTATGCTGGTCCTTAGCTGGTTTAAGCTGGTTTTGAGCTTGTTATAAACTCCCAGATAACAATTTTTGGTTCCCCAGAACGTTCCCAGAACAGGCATCCTAACGTTCTCTACTGGTTCTCTTTCTTTACGTAAATAGAACGTTCCCTGTTGGTTTGGAGAACGTTCCCCTAACCTTCCCAGAACGTTCCCCTAACCTCTTTACTCCGATATCATTTACCCTGCTGTACGTCAGTAATCGTCCAGCAATGCCCGTGTCCCATATGGTATAACGTTAAGCGGCATGGAAAACGGATGAATGGACGTCAATAATCAGTAGCCTACTACAAACCATGTCTTGTTTTGAACTTATTTAATCAATGGAAATAATTCAAGCACATAAACCTTCATATGGAGGATTAAATAAGATTGAATTATGCATTAATATTTCGTAACTTGTATCACTGACACCTACTACCACAACCAGGTTTTACGTTTAAAGGGTAACTAAACCCTAAACCAACTTTTTTTAGTTTTAATTTTATTCACAGACATTTATAATGAATAAAGATTACTTTAACTGGGATAACTGCATTATTTTCTTACCACTGAATTAACGGAACGTAGCCTTCTCTCTTTTGGTCAGTAAACCAAAACTCCTCGGTTAACATCATGTTGTCTTCAATTAAGTGTCAAATCTCTGTGAAATCACACTATTTACACTGGTATATTTATTAATTAAAACCCATTATTCAATAAAGATCGATAAACTAATGTTAGTCAGTCGGTAAAAACGAAATGACCGTTAATTTTTAAATTACGCAAGGGCGCGTCTTTCTGTGGATGACGAAAGAAAGCGCGTGCTGGAGAAGCGTGCGCAGATCAGAGGCGCGCAGAAACGAAATATACAAATAAACCTGCTTATATATTGTAAAAAAATTAAATCTAAAAATAACCTGCAGGGAACCATCTGGGAAGGTTCTCTTTAGGTTATAAAACAAACCCCAAAAATAACCTGCAGGGAACGCTCTGAAAAGGTTATCTTTAGGTTATAAAATAAACCCCAAAAATAACCTGCAGGGAACGTTCTGGGAAGGTTCTCTTTAGGTTATAAAATAACACCTCAAAAATAACCTGCAGGGTTCTGGGAACGTTCTCTTTTGGTTACAAAAACACAACTAATAGAGAACGTTCCCAGAACGTTCTTATTTGGTTCCCTACAAAAATAACCAAACGGGAACCATATGGGAACGTTAGGGGAACGTTCTGTGTTTACTGGGCTGGTCCTTATGGAGCTAGTTTCTTAGGACCAGCACTTGACCAGCTTAAACCAGCTCATGAACAGCTCATGACCAGCTCTCATGCTTCTAAACATACCTAACCAGCATATGCTGTTTTTTTTTCAACAGGGAGGAGAAAGACCAATATGCTAAGAACAAATAAATAAATAATGTGTTCAAATTTTCATTTATTTCCAATTTATCTTCTTGTTTCCTTGCATATGCACCTTGTCTTATAAAATATAATCTTCAATAATATCTTTATAGTCCTCCAAATCTCTTAGGGCTCATTATTCAGGGAACATGGCAATTAACACAAACTGGGCACATGCATAAACCTTTAAAGTAGAATTTGATTAAACTTTGAATTAATAAATTCTATATTTCCAGTGTGTCCGTCATAGGAGTTCTGGCCCTCTGACCATTGTAAATCACTTGCCATTTTGCCTACTAGGCCAATTAAATAGACCATACAAGTATTTATTTTTTATGTTTAACAATATTTCTTAAGAAAATATACATTAAAAACTACAAATAGTCCATGTAGCATATTAATAATAAAATCAAAATAATTCTGATTGGATAGGGTATTCCAGAGCTGCAGTCTGTGAAACGAAATTCAAAATTCAATCCAATCCAATCCAATCCAATCCAATTTTTGAGCAAGAACATTACCAGCCAGTTTTCAAAACAATATCTTTACCTTAGCCCGATTCACAACAGTAAACTTGTAATAATGTGTTATAATTTGAGTGGTACTGGTAGCTTTCCACGGGAAATTCAAGCTTGGCGCCGTTTGTCTTTTGCGTCATTACGTCACATCTGTATACATAAAGAAGGAGTCCGGCTAGTAGGCTATGGCATGTGAGGATGCTGCAGGTGGCGAATCATTTATAGCCTTTTCTCACAGCAGCTGGAATAATGAATCGTATCATTTTGATGGTGGATTGTAATCCAGAAAGGTCCAAACGACCATCATCTCAATTGAAGATTCACTCGTACTGAATTAAATGTTTTAATGATGACTATATTCACAATTTGGCTTGATAACTCCCTATTGCATAAATGTGAAAAAGGTGCTAACATAAACTTTTTGTTTAAAATGCTTTTAGAAGAATTACATCACAACTTAATAGCAGCTAAAATTTCATGTCAACTGAATTATACAAGAAAAACCTACGTTATATTTTACTTTGAGATGCATATATTTCCTACTGAGCCATTTCTTTTGTCTCATAGGTCTCTCAGATAGTAATAGGATTGCTGATCATCTCCTATTCTGTACCTCTGCTCTCTACTGAGACCACAATGATTCTTAACTTTGGAGTGCCATGGTGGAGTGGTCTTATGGTAATGTTACATTAATAAGCCTAGGGTCAGGGTGTACTGGATATGTAATTGATTAAGCCATTAAGGTGATGACAAAGTATTCAGAGACTACAGTACTGTATATCCACCAACCATGGACCTATCACTGAACTATTCTTTGTTCCCTTTTCTTCCCCAAACAGTTTGTAATTTCAGGCGCAGCTGCAATAGCAGTGGAAAAAATTGCCACCATGAAGACAGTGAGTTTGAACCAGACTAACAAGCAATGTTAGAGCATAATCTACATGTATACAGTTTGTGTATTATAATCTAATTCATTCATGACCAATAATCAAATATAAAGGCTCCACAACAGCAGGCACATTCTATGTAAAAGTGTATGTCTGCAAAATCCAATTCAATTGCAGGTATGCGTTTAAAAAGATAAAAATGCTCTTATCTTTAGGTATCTGTTTGCTTGGCAGTCTCTGTTGTGGCAGTAATCATCTCAGCTATTGCACTTATACTATACTATGTTGACCTGGCTTCCAGTCCAACAACCATATGCCTAAGGGAACCAGGCGAGTTGTGTGACCAGCAGCATTATGCCACTGTATGTATCTCATAGAGATGGAAGTTCTATTATATTATATTAAGTGTTTAAAGACAATTAAACATTTGTAAATTGTAGTAAGGACTCTTTCTTCAAAACAGAGATTCAGCACAGGAGTGAAGCTATCCATCTCAATGGTCAATACTGTCCAGACAGCACTGTCCTCTGCTTTCACAGCTATACTGTATAATCAGAGGAGGAACTTTATGGGCTATGCAGTAAGAGTTTTTTTTTTATTATTTGTTATGTTTTATATGTTTTCTTATTGAGTTAATATTGTCTATAATTCATATATGGATTTGTGATTTCATTGAATTGATTTATCAAAGAATAACAAAGCTTGGATTTGTTGTCAAATGTTTTGTTTTCACAGTGTTTTGACAAAGTGAGCATGAAAACTTGTATTCCTCTCTGCACTTAAATTCAGGATTACATTAGGGAAAAACTTTAATATGGAAACAATAAGCTTCTCACAAACACTATGAAATGTGTTATATTTTGTAAACATTTAGGATCAAATTCAAAGTGTTTTAAAGGTGGTTTGCTAATATGCACCATATTGATTTTGTTCTCTCTCTCTTTCTCAGACCGTGAGTGAACGACATTCTGCTTAGGATACTGATCATCCCATGTATGACATTTGTACTCCCCATGTATGACATTCAGAGGTCCTTAAACTAGCCTATATCCACTACATATACAAATGTGGTTTATATAACCAATGTAATGCTTATGCGCAAGAATGCAATGCACTGAAATGTTGTTGTATGAATTGTGAGTGAAAATGAATTGAAAGTGAATTGTATATTTTTTATCTAATATCAAAATAAACAAAAATATTTTTATTGAAGTTACATTTCAAGTTTTCAGGTGATCTTTTTTGGTTTTATTTTATCATTTAAAACAGCACCATAGTAGGATGTTCTGATCATTTCAGCTTCTCCACCTGCGAGCAGCTGAGCCATTTTCAAGAAACGGCTAAAGATGGATTTTTTTTTTTTTTTGCTTCGTGTAGGCTGTGCTGGACTAACTTGGACTTGTCACAGCACTTATAGCCTATATTGTTGGTTTGATTGCTTCTATTGTTCTCATTTGTAAGTTGCTTTGGATAAAAGTGTATGCTAAAAGATTAAATGTAAATGTTGGCTAAGTTGTTAGAAAACAAGATAATTATCAAGATTATTAGCTTATGATGATAAGTGTTGGCTTATGAATATTAAATCACGTTATGTGATATTCGCAAGTTCCGGATTTAAAAAATGTTGAATTGCCAATTTCCACTACAGAAAAGCTTAGCACACAAAATATTAGCCAACAGAAAAAGTAAATTAATAAATAAATTGATCAATAAAATAATGTTTAGAAGCTAAGAACAACATATGCACTTCCTATTGACCCTTTTCACATTTCCGGGTTTCTCAGAAGCGGAAGTCATCATAGCTGGGTAAACTTCTATAGAGGTGAATCAGAGAGATTACATAAATATTTGTGTGTGTGTGTTCCCATTTGCACAAGTAGCAAAAGAAAAACTCAACAACAGCGTTTTCACAATTTACAAAAAGAGTAAAAAAAATATTGAGAGAGAGACTGATAATGGCAGTCAGAAGAGAGAAAGATGTAAATTTTACCGTCACTCGCACAGCCACTGTATTAGAAAACCTTTTTATTTTGTAATTTCATGTGCAATATATATATATATAGAAAGGTGATTCTGAAATCCACTGCCGCTTCAATATAATCGTATATATCCTAATTAAATTTATAATCAAAGCCTTAATCAATATTTATCTTTCTATTATATTATGATGATTTGTGCAGTAACAGTTCTTGCTCACTTAGCCCGGCTTCCAGATATAAAATATGGATCGGTCTTTCATTTTTATTATATTTTATTCATTTTATATTATATTTTATATCGTTTAATATTCTTTTACTGAAACACTAAAGAATCAAGATGAATATTGCCTACTATCCAATGTATCCATAGTTTTCAGTCACGTGACTGTCGCGGAGCCTTGGAGGGCAAAACCGCCATAGAACTCCATAGAAAGGCAGCACAAGCCTGTCAAATTTCCATCTTAAAACAAAAATGTGTGAACAAGATGCACGTTTTGGGCACTTATGATCCATATACAGCACCTGCTGCAGTATTTCAATCACTGAAAACAGCGGGACGTTTTTAAAATGATTAACGTGAAAAACACTATAGGGTGAGCTGCACCAATAAGGATTAAATTAAGCAAAGTTTAAAGGATTTGTTGATATGGATTTTATTTTAAATCGAGTTGTTGCACCTCTTCATTTTAAACACAGATTAATTACGCAGTAAAACGTTATAGAGCTGATAAAGCAGCAGACGGAGGTGAACTGAAGACAGGCTAAATAATCCTTAGTGCAACCCCACCCTTAAAGTGCTGTAATGAACTAAAAAACAGTGATATTAAAAGATCAAATTCAGTTTACACCTTTTTGATGATGCATACTATATACAGGCGAGTAGATGAGGCAAGAATATGAACGCAACGTGTTTTCTTTATAATGGGTTTCGATGGGGAAAACACCTAACGAGAAACCTCGTGTTGCACTAATATTCTGTGTTCGTCTGCTTTCCTGTACAAAGTATGCAACATCAATAAGGTGTATATCGAATTTGGTATTTTAATATCACTGTCTTACCGCATTAATACTGACTACAAACCTGGTAAAAATGACTAGCGGGCAATGGATGAGAGCCTTGTTTTGACACATGAAAACTATGGATTGTTTGTACCTCTCACTGAGAGGAAGCACATGTTATCAGTATGTTTTGGGAAACTTTTTCTTGTCAGTACTAGAGCTCACCAACTCCAACCTTGGAGAGTGTATCTGTGCTGTATTCCGTGTTACAGATCAGTTTTGGAGGTGGATTACAGGCATCCTATGTGGACATGTTGTTCTGGGCAAGCTGGCTCCTGCTCCAGATCTGGAAGGTCACTACGTGCCTAATTCTGGGGTGAAAGCGTCAACAAGTGATCTATGGACACGTGAATCTGATTAACTGACAATGTGTGGAAATTTTACCATGACTGTCCATTTTCTCTGAGCCAATCAGAATCATCCACCTAACAGTAATGACGTGGCTTGAAAACAGTATAACTGTTGAAATTGCATGTATGATAGCCGGTAGAGGGAGCACGGCCTACGAACTCCTTGTGGGACTTGAAGCTGGCTTCTGCTGATGAAACTGGAAACATATTCTTCAGTACATTTTTCTTTAATTAATTACACTCCTGACTCTTGGTCTTCATTTTTCACTACTGGTCCTAGGTCCTAAACTGTTACCCAAACAAACAAACAAAAAAACTAATAATAAATAAATGAAACAAAACGAAAACCTTGCAGGATTTACGATGCCGATTCATCTCAGTCTGTGAAAAGGTCTATTAAATATTCATGAGCTACGCGCCTAGCCTACGCCTCTCTCCCCTCAGCAGAATTCGTTCGGTATGATGCTGCGTTCACACCAAACGCGAATAGAGCGTCTGGCGCGAATGATTTCAATGTGACGATACAGATCCACTTTCGTGGCACGACTGAAGCGCGGTGTTGTGACGCTTCCCTTCATGTGTATGTTGGTGTATGTTGATGGGCGTTCCTCAAGTTTACCGCTATGGGTGTGCGTTTGAGCCAGCGGGGAATGAAAAACAAAGGACCGGCGAGAGACTTCCCTCCGTCTCCATGTGCTCTACTTCTATTGGATAGTCGCGTCGCGTTCAACGGATTCATTTGCATAAAGTTGAGCTTCGGTCAAGGTGCAGATCCACTTGTCCGTGCAACACTTCTGTTGCGCTGCACTCCACTTTATTCCTATGGGTGACGTCATGCGACTTTAACGCGCCCGCAAAGCATTCCGGGAAGGCGGCGCTGCATTTGAACAAATGCCGCGCGTCAAAAAAGCTGACCGAAGCTCAACTTTATGCAAATGAATCCGTTGAACGCGACGCGACTATCCAATAGAAGTAGAGCACATGGAGACGGAGGGAAGTCTCTCGCTGGTCCTTTGTTTTTAATTCCCCGCTGGCTCAAACGCACACCCATAGCGGTAAACTTGAGGAATGCCCATCAACATACACATGAAGGGAAGCGTCACAACACCGCGCTTCAGTCGTGCCGCGAAAGTGGATCTGTATCGTCAGCTTTTTTGACGCGCGGCATTTGTTCAAATGCAGCGCCGCCTTCCCGGAATGCTTTGCGGGCGCGTTAAAGTCGCATGACGTCACCCATAGGAATAAAGTGGAGTGCGGCGCAACAGAAGTGTTGCACGGACAAGTGGATCTGCACCTTTAAGTCAATGGAAAGGCGCGTTGACGCGCGTCTGGAGGTCCCGCGGCGCGGAAGGCGCGTTTCGCGCGGCGCAAAGGCGAATCCGCCTCATTCGCGCGTCCAGTGCGCGCGAATTGGACGCGAATTGAGCGTCTTGCGCGATACGCGTGCTTTTGTGCATTCACGCGTTTGAAGCGAATTCGCGTCTGACGATACAGATCCACTTTCGCGGCACGACTGAAGCGCGGTGTTGTGACGCTTCCCTTCAGCGCGAGAGCATTTCTGACAATTTCTGTAATGCACGTATTTGTTTGCGATAAAACTAAAGATTAAACAAAAAACTTAATTGTAATTTAATATACATTTAATTAATTACAATTATGTTTTTCCCTTCATTCATTAAAAAGTATCATATCATCATCATTAGGCATAGCAGTTCATTTGACCTTCCACAATATAATAAGGCCTTAAAAATGTCATAAATTGGAACAGAAAGTCTAAAATTCTAAATAATGTCATTAAATTAGGGCCCTATGATTTCTGCGATGCAGAAAATGTGTACGAAATTACAGAATCCATTCATAAAAAGGGAATTTACTGTATAATGCAGAATGTCACGGAATTTGTCAAATTTTGGATGAATAAATCAGGGTTAGTTCACCCAAAATTAAAATTCTGTCATCATTTACTCACCCTAATGTCATTCCAAACCTGTAAGACTTGCATCGAGTCTCTTAAGAAAATTTGGAATAAACCACTTGATTCGTATGGATTCGTTTTAGGATCTCTTTATGAACTTTTTGAAGCCTCAAAGTGGTAGTTATGACTGTCAATGGAGGGACCCATTTCATTGAAAATATCTTCACAAAGATGTGTTCCAAAGATGAATGAAAGTCAGTAAAATTTAAATTAACCATTTAAGCAGAGTCCAGAAATCTTTTAAAAACAATAAACTATTTAAAAAAAAAAAAAAAGATTTCATAAGGCCCTAAATTTCATTGCAAAATCAAATTGCATGCACAGCAAAAATTATGTTCTTCCTTAGGATTTTTGTTTTCCAGTACATATTCAAAACATTCTTAAATCAAGATACATTTTTGACATGCAAAATGAAGAAATTAAGTCTTGTTTTCTGAGAAATTGAACAAAATTAAGTGAGTTTATGCTTAAAACAAGACCAAATATCTGTCATTGGGTATGAACATTACTTACATTTGAATTAAGTTGATTTTTATGAACACATTGGCAGATATTTGTTCTAGTTTTAATCATAAAATCACTTTCACAAGATTTCTTATCTCAAATTTTAATTAATTAATTAGTAATGGAGATCTGTTGGAAATCGTATTTTCTAACTTTGAAGTGTCAGTGTAACGGCCACCTGTTTAATACTGTTTTAGGATGACCACCTTTAAGATGACTTCTTCTATGGCGTACGTTATTGTATGCATGCTGTTCTTATGTGAGCACGCAAGCACAGAGAGAACGCTTGAGTTAATCGAGAGATGGGGTGGGGCTCAATCAGCTCCCTAGTTCAGTAGTCAGGGCACTAATCAGGGAGTCGGCCATTTTAAGGGCTGTCTCAATCGCAGAATCCTTCCAATGCACTGAAACGTTCAAACCCAGGGTGCATCGATGCTCACTTTACAGCATTATGTTATTATATTTTGGGATAAACATACACCGTTAGATAGGTAAATGAACACAATCTAGCTAACGTTTATAATTTATTTACATCTGAAATGTGGCACGTATATGAAACAAGCAAAGTATGTATCATAATGTACTGTACTTTAAATAACATTACAAGTAATGTCAGAAAGATATCAACTGTGCTGTTGTTAATAAATACCAGTAATTATGTTGTACAATGAGGACGTTGTCACGTCACCGGAAATAGAGTCCGTGTCCCAATGTGTAGTGAGCTAATGACCTTTGCTGTACTTTCCAGTACCCGAATTCATGTACACAATACTGATTCACAAGCTCAGGAGCTATAGGGAACTGATTAAGATGCACCCATGGCTGCTTCACTGACTGCTGTTACTAATGTGTTGATCTCCACTTTGATTTGTAAAGTTGTCAGAGTGTTTATACACACTCTTGTATGTGAAGAGTGCTCAGACCATCTATAAAGACTTGTGGAACTACTACCAGTTCGTTTGCCTCAGGTTTTACCTTGGCAAACTTCAAACCCTCTGATAGACGTTACTACAGTTGAATTCAAGAATCAAACAATCAAAAACTTTTGTTAGTCACTATGCTTATTTTCTGCCATATTGAAAAATCAGACTGGGTTTATGTTGAGGGAACCAGGGGTATGCTGACTTCTGGGATGGCCTACAAAAATACGTCATCCCTGCAGCACTGACAGCAGCTCATTTATCCTGTATTATCTCAGGCTGAATTCTCACTCAATGTAATACAAACTAACATTAGAGGGCAGAAAGGAATCCTTTGTACATGCTCAGCTAGAACATGTCTGTGTAGTAGTGTTGGTCTTTCTTTTAGGCACTGTCATGCTGTCAAATTCCTACGCAAGAAAGGAGTCAGTGTTAAACTACACCCTGTGAGAATTGCCATGGAAGTGATCCAGTTAGCATTAACCATGTTATATCTCACACATAACTGTCGCACAACATTTTACAGCAAAATGCAAAATGTTTCTTAATATATATTAATACTATATTTTTAGTCAATCAAAAGTCAATGAGCTTATTTTTGTTTAACTTCTCACTCAACAGAGCAGTACTGAACAAAAATTACCCTCTGCTGAATGCTTGGTTTCTATCAGGAGTTGACATGGACACTCAAGATTATAATGGGCGTACTGTAATGCATGAGGCAGTTTATCTGCATGGGCGATAAATCAATGATCTGCAGACTACTGGAATATGGAGCCACACCACTGGTATGAACTACTTATTATTGGACAATATTAGAGAATATGAGGTGGTAAATGTTTTTCAAAAAAAAAAAAATCTAATTGGATATTAAACACATTGACACTATATAAACGTTTGGTTTTACTCTTCTTTCCATTTCTCCAGGAGAGAGATGTGTGGGGTCAGACAGTCATGGATAATGCTCAAAATGACACAACGATCATGGCTCTTTTTGAGCCTCTTTTCACAGTGTGTTGCCCCACCAAACAGGCCTATCTGCTGATTATGGAATTTTTTTCTAAAAAATAGTATTTTTGTCAAAAACCATTTTAATGATTCTTTTTTGTGTGTGAATTTGTAATTTTCTCTCACGCTGCTGTTGTATTGTATTTGTAGGATGAAAAATAAATACACTACTAATAAATAATAATAAATCTATGACAATATTAAAGGTCCCGTTTTTCGTGGTTTTTTTAAGCTTTGATTGTGTTTACAGTGTGCAATATAACGTGTTCATGTTTCATGTGTAAAAAAACAGTATTTTTCACACAATTTACTTATCTGTATACCGCTGTTTTCACTGTCCTCAAAACGGCCTGAGAATTTCCTCGTTCTATGAAGTCCCTCCTTCAGAAATACGTAACGAGTTCTGATTGTGCCAGCGGTTCCCGTGTTGTGATTCGACAGCAGCTTAGGGCACGTTGCCCGGGAAGGTCACGCCTCTTACCATAATGGGGCGATGAACGCACTCAAACTACAGCCCCTGAAGGCCAAACAAAGGTGATTTGACTCCGGGATGAAAATAACAGCGTCTGATGGCGACAAACGCAACCGAACCGGACGCAACACTCCTCTTCTCCACGAGGGAGCAACAAGACCACGCCCCCTTTTCGCGTATTCTTGTGGGCGGAGGTTAGTCGACAAATTGTTCTACTGACGTAATTAAAGCAGGATGTACATGGATGTAGTCCAAACCGGCTGTTCGCTGTAGGCTTTGAAAGGGAACTGCTGTTAAATAAAATATCTCGCTTGGCATTGAACTTTGAGCTTTATAATTTTACAGGTATTATTTATGCTCTAACAGCAACATTACACACTAACTAAAGTTTGAAAAATGGGATCACGAAGAACAGGACCTTTAATGTGTGTCATGACGTTGGCTTATAGTGTACACAATAGTCTCTGCTATGTTTTTCACAGTTAAAGGTATGTAGCCTACACTGCTCTGTTATTAAATGTATACGTCTTTTTTTTCTGGCATTCTACAAAAGGCTAAACATGGTTCTGAAAGTTAGTATAATCGTATTTAAGAATGGTCTTTCGCAGTTTTTATAGGCTAAGGGAATACATTTGTGTACCGTTTTTTTTTCCTTCTATGGATGAAGTAGTCTCTAGTCATCAGTAGGCGGCAGGGTTGCTCCGGTTGCTCCTCCTTCCAGGGACGAAAGAGGAAGCAGGCATTTTTGAAACGCTTTATGTGTTAGTTTAGTAAACCTCTAGTTTATTATTGAAGTATAGAACTGGCGTGCGTCCTTTGTAAGATCATTTATCTGACTCTGATATGAAAAAAGCCCATCTTTAACTTTTAGGACAGCTGTTGTCAGTTCAGTTGTTTTCAAGTTGTTTATTTAGCACGTCGTTTGAGAAGAACATTGTCCTCACTCATCTTCACTAATCTTGGGTGCGCCAACGTTGTCTAAGCGTAGCTAAAGTGACCTTTTTAAAATGGGTCGGTGTTTCTATTTTACCACACTCATACTTTCTGTTTCATATCAGTTGATTCCATTGTGTCACTCTTTCGAATGGGACAAGGAATCTAGTCCCTTGCAAAATGTGCGGTCCATCATTACAAGTTTGCCTGAGGAAGCTCACAGTTGCCTGGTCTCTACAGTCGGTGAAAAGAGAGTTAACCTGTCTCTCAAGGTATTGTGGAAAATCGGAGTTTTATAACAAAATGTTCTATATACTAAATACGTTTTTGTATCTATCTATCTATCTATCTATCTATCTATCTATCTATCTATCTATCTATCTATCTATCTATCTATCTATCTATCTATCTATCTATCTATCTAGTTTATACTAAACTTAACAAGTAAAATGAATGTAGGCTATATGGGAAAAAAACAAGTGTGCACGTATTTAATATTTTATTTGAGGGGGTGGGGGAAGCAAGCATTTGACAATTTTTTTTTAATGTTTTAAAAGCAAAACAATCAGTGTAATATTTGGAAACCTTCTGGTGGTTAAAACCAGACATGGTGTTAAATCAGTTTCATAGTTCATGTGATGAAAACCTGGAGTTACTGTGATAAACCACTTGAAGTGTCTGTAAAATGACTTTGACTCCAGCTGATGGAAGTTCAAAGTGGTGAAGAAAAGTGAGGTTAGTTCTGAGAAAAGCAGAAATTGCGTCATTTGCTATATGGTTTGATATTTTGCTAATGCAGTGAAAATCAAATAATTTCTAAGAGTAGCCTAATGTCCAAATACTTTTCAGGGCCACTGAATGTTATTACTACATAATCATGCTTTTTAAATGACTTTGTGCCGTGCTTTGGAAAAAACATTTACACTGTTGTATTTTATTTATGGGCATCAGTTTCTACAAAGCGGTGTGAAGTGGCTGTCCGATGCAGTGGCATCAGTCTTTAACACGGTCATCCAGTATGTTAAGGAAATCTTGGAATCAGCAGGAATTGACGGTAATTGTACAGTAAATCTTTACTTACAATTAATTTAAACCAAAGCACATGCTCACATATACATTTTTCCATTGATCTAGCTAAGATACCTTTCCAAAAAGTTACTCCAGAGGGAGTGATTTTTGTCACTCAATGGGCACTTCTGGCTGTCGTGGCCTACTGGATAATATCCTTCATCCTGCGCTTGGTTGTCGGTGCTGTGAGGCAGGCTCTGTGGCTGCTGAAGGTCACCTTTGCTGTTGGCATGTTTGTATTGATTCTAAGTGACACTGGAGCCTCCGCAGAAACCACAGCAATGAGATTAGCAGGCCTGGCATGTGTTTGTGTCCTGTTAGGAATACGTTCAACATCTGCAAAGACAGATATGCACCTCGAAAACAAAATCAAGATGCTGGAGAGACGACTAAGAGAGATGGAGAAAAGCAAAATGGAATGATATGGAAACCCTCACCAGACCAGATATAACTTGAATTTCCATTTCTCTTTGCCACAGTGGTAAATCCAAGGATAGAATTCAGCGCGTTATTGTGACTTGAAACCCTGCAATACAACTACAAGTGCATTTTGTTTGTCTAAACCTGGAGGGTGCATCAATATTCCAAGAGTTAGTTAAAGATTCTCGAGTAAACTTGTCTTAGTGTCACATAGCACAACTGGATCTGGCATTTAAGAGGTTGAATTGTTGACAAAATACTGAATGTTCAAACACAGGGAAAAGTTCATTTTGCAATGTCTGGGGCTCTTAAGATATAGAGAACAGATAAAATGTATTTACGCTGCATTTACATAATCTTGTTTTTGTTGCTTTGTACATTATTCATGGATATGATGCACAGGGCAACATTACAAAATGTTTTCAATCAGTTCATTATAATACATTTGTTAACAAATCCTGTCCAATAAATTAAATCTCCATGACAATCCACTACATTTTTCAATGACTCGTTTGGAGTGAAAGCCTGAAATGAATCCCTAAATCACAAACTGAAAAATTAGCCTATGTTGAACCAAGTGGAGGTTTTTCTTTCTTTTTTTGTACCTTATTGTATAAATCATCTTCAACTGGGTAAATTAAGTGGAATCTTTCTTGTTATGCTGACTTTATTGAAACCTCTGTAATAAAAAAGAATCTCAATTGCAATGTCTATTTTTGATACAATCCAGGAGATGATAATAAAAAAAAATCCTGAGGATGCTCAATTCTAGCTATGTGCTATGTTCAGAGCTTAGAAATGACATGAATACTTATTATGATAGTCATGTTTATTGTCATTATTCTTCTTATAGTTTAAGGCATAACAATAAAGTAAAATTTTGTTTGCCGACGTGCTATGTATAACAAGGGATATGGCATTGGCAGTTTTCTCTAGATGTCCGACAAAATAAAACAAAAATAAGAACATGTAATATCAATAAACAATATAAACAGTAAGAAATGCAGTCCTGTAGGCAGATATTTATAACAGTATTTTACTTCAGAACAATGGTAGGCCTTTTTACATATTTCCATATCCATAGTGATATGAAGGCCATTTAAATTAAGTTGGTACAACATGAACTCAACTATAAAACATCACCATAACATTTGACGTATATCTTTAAGATTCAAGTATAAATGTTTTGTTGTTTGAGGCATTTATTGTTTCATTCCAGCTAACAGCACTTTGACAAATCCCTAAGCAAATGCAGCTCCTGCCAGGCTATTTGTGGTAGTTGAGAATGAGAAATCCCTAGTCCTGAGAAATCCCAAAAACAGTACATTTGAATACAATACATTTGAATTCACTTGCATGCATAAATAGCAATGTGTACATGTGTTAAATTAATAATTTTGTGTGTGTGTGTGTGTGTGTGTGTGTGTGTGTATATATGTATGTGTATATATATGTATATATGGCTAATTCCTGGGGTTTAAGTAGGTAAAAGTAACATTGTATATTTTAGTTACATAAGGCAGTTTTAGAGTTCATAAGGCTAGTTGTAAAACTATATGCTTCTCAAGAGACGGGTAAGTATGTATGTACAAAACAAAAGTTGGCAAAAATTGAAAGAATGAATAGATATATATGTTGTCAAGAGTACAGAGACACCTGTACAAAAACATGCTAAATGAATGGCTTATTCTATGTAGTTCTACACAAAAGTGTAGAATATGGCCTTAGGCTGACTGTTGGAGAATATGGAATGGTAGCTCAGTGTCTCTCTCTCTCTCTCTCTCTCTCTCTCTCTCTCTCTCTCTCTCTCTCTCTCTCTCTCTCTCTCTCTCTCTCTCTCTCTCTCTCTCACTCATGTCATTTCAAACCTTTATGCATTTATTTCTTCTGTGGAAGCCCAAGATATTTTGAAGAATGATTTTTCTTTTTCAGATTTTCTTTTTTCCCCCCTTTTTTTAAAATAAACTATCCATTTGAAAGTGGGCTTCAGAACATGCCCTAACATGCCTGCCAGTGTTTGTCTATGGATATTGCTTTGCTGCTTCAATATTCACACTTGTCAGCAAAGGGTGTCGTTGGAAGCACATTCAGAAGGTAAATGCTCATAATTTTGTCAGTGTAGTATGAGTATGATATGAAAACATTTTGCTGACAGTATGGAGGTAGCTTTGTAACTGAAATATCTATCATTTTGGTATCATTCAACAGCTTCTTTCCCACTAAAGAACACCAAGAGAGTGACATTAAGAGGTCAGAGAAAATGCACACTTTGGAAGCAGTTTTCCATATGAAAAAAGTGTTAACAGTGATTTTAAAGGTATTTAAATTATAATAACCTTCTGTTGCCCTTAAGCAAGGTTAAGTCTTGAAAGAATGTGTAATGATAAAAATATTAAAGTAGCAGTTTTTAAGCCCGTATAATTTTCCAAACAGAAATTATTATTATTTACAGTGATAATGACCATCACTGACTGATCTGTTTGAGGTAATCAATAAAAAGTTTAAAATTAACATTTTAACCACAGTGTGAACTATGCACTATCACTTCAAAATATGAAACAAATATAAACAGTTCTTTTTAAAGGCTTGGGTTTTGTATGAATCTAATCAACAGCTAAGTGTTTGTTTCCCTTACAGGGACAATTCAGGATTTTCTACAGGAAAAGTATCTACAGGAAGTTGCTGCCAGAAGACTTTCCTTTGTTAATGTCAAACTGGATACTAGAGTCACCGGAGTTAGTGATATCCATGGGAACGCTGGACATAGGAGACTGGTATGACTATGGAAAAAAGAGGGGTAAGAGTGAGATAGTGGGAGAATGAAATTTAATTTTCAGAGCCATTCCACTGAATGGGTAACATTTCGGTCCCCTCGACATTGTATGTATAAATATGCATTATAATTTGCTCTAAAATACATTTTATTATTAAGCAAAGTGTCCTGAATATTAATCTTACTGCTAATTTAAAATATATAATTTAAAACATTAATAAAACTACTGAAAAAATTGCATTTATTACATGTCCCCGCTATCTAAGCCTAAATTTTATCACGAAATATAATCTTTAAAATCTTTTAGAAATCGAATTTTTTGTATTGTTTTGTTAATCCTCCTCTAAAAAACTTGGAACGTGCCACAAGACACATTTTCAACAGGAAGTTGCATCATCTGGATCTTATGCACATACACATATATACACTCAATCCTATTACCCAGAGTTAATTTCTGTTAATACATTTTATAAATTTTTCTAAAAAAACAAAAAAAAAAAGTTAAACCACATTTATCATTATCATTTATACAATTGTTTAATAAATACAATATATATTTTTAATGATAAACTTGAGGCTTCAGTCTTCTTTAAAATAAAATAAATGTATTTTTTCTTTTTTTATTAAAAAACACCTTGCCTTCATATATAGTGATTTTGTTTAGTCCAACCATTTCTTCACTTTCAACTTCACTTCAACACTTTCTTGAGAGGAAAACAAAGGAATTAATTAACATGCTTTTAAACCAATTTTTTATAACTCATTCGTTTACATTATATAAAGCCTTAAAGTTCTGCATAATTAAGGGCGTGGCCACTTTGAGTGACCGGTGGATAGCCATTTATCTGCTGTCTGTTAGTCATCGCCTCTCCTTGGCACCCACATCCCGACTCTTTGCCCATTTTCTGTTATCCGCGAGTGACGCGCTGCCAAGATGGCAATGGCCAGTTCGACCCTACTTTACGCTTCAAACTGCTCTTCAGAATCCTATGGGTGACGTCACGGACACTACGTCCATATTTTTTTTACAGTCTATGTTTTAAACATGCTTTTTAAATGTCACATGAGTTGGTAACAGGACTGAGAAAGCATGCACCCATCTTCTGCTTAGAAACCTTGTAAAAAGTGAAAAAGTTACCTGAGATTGACCAATACACATTTTGAATAGTTAAATATGTGTAGTATTAGATTCAGTGTTGAAAAAAGCAAATGTTACCCATTCGGTGGAATGACTTAAAAATTTTAAATTTGTCACAATGAATGCAGACATTGCAAAAAGGCTGTTACTGAAGGACAGTTTCGGACATTATTTAAATGACATTATTTGAGTATTGGAGACTATTAGAAACAACAGCAAACACTAAAAGATGGCACCAAAATGTTTACTCACATGTAGGAGGGCAAAACAATAAATTTTTCATGTGACCCATTTCATGATTTAGTAGACTGTGAAAAAAGTGTAAGCTTTACCTCAGGCTGAGGTGCGAGAAGTGGTGCGGTTTGAGGCGGTTCATTCATCTTAAACCCTGTGGCTTCAGGCCCAGGAGGAGCGTTGTACATCATTGGCGTATAGTTCTGAGGACACACATATTCACTTGCTAATTTTATATTTAAAAAAACAACAACAGAAAAGTAAACATACAGTATGAAAACAAAAACAAAAATAGCAAAATATTTTGAATGTACCATAGGTGCAGATGGGTTGTACTGGGTGGGTGGGGCATTAAACGGTGGAGGCTGAGCGGGGGGAACTCCAGATCCAAAGTCAGGAGGATAGACAGGGTTTTGAGGCACATACCCAGGATGAAAGCCCTTAAAAAGAGAAGATGCACAAAATGCATTTTTCCAGTTTAAAGTGTACATATAACCATCACTTTAAATAGACATTTCAATAAACTCTCTCTGCTTCATGTTTTTCAGCAAGGAGAGAAGTACATGGTATACCAGTCCACCAGCTAAACCAACAGCAAAGCAGCATAATAAGAATGGAATTCATGTTGGTTTTGCATGTCTATACTGCTCCACCAGTTAAACCAAAACCATTAAACCATGTTCACACACAGAACCTGAGAATTGCGCTATCAAACGTTTCAAAAGTTACTGCTTCCTTAGGATGAACTACTTCCCAGCAAGCAATAGCCGTCATTTCACCGTCTCAGTTAACTATAGACCCGATATAGTCCGGCTATGAGTAACCCACTTCTAACCAAAATAACCTTGAATTTGGTTACATGTCGTTTTTGCCAAAATAACTTGTGAGATATTCCATCGTGTAAGCAAAGTCAACAGTGATTACAAGGTGTTTGGTTTCATTTCTTTGACATGTTCTATGACTAGTCTATAATTGATGACTTGTCTATTATTTGGCTATAGTTAGACTTCTATTAAATTTTCACTGACAGCCCAAATTTTGTCAGGCTGTGTTTGGGCGGTTATTAGACGTCTTTTAAACGCACAATTGCTTGCTGGGTTGTGTTGTAACATGCCTTATTTGTCACTTTGGATAAAAGGACCTTTTAAATGAATAAATGGAAATCTCTGTGTATGTGAACTCACAGGGCTGGGAGAAACAGCAGGTTGTCCGCTCCACTGTGCTGGTGGAGGATAATGACTCTGTCCTTGATCTGGATTAGGCGGATAACCAGCATTGTAGCCCTTTATTCAGAAAACACAAACCATTCATATTAATTGTAATGTACAGCAGCTACAAGAACTAAAATCACTAAATGATCCTCATTTTGCTTGGCATGATCCTGTCACAAATAGTTATTTGAGTTTTATTTGAGTTATAAGACTTTATTGCTGTTATTATTATTATGTGTTTATTTTACAAGAGAGTGTGGGGAATGGACAGGAAAGTACAGGGATAAAGAGAGACCTAATCATCATTTATTTTACCTGGCCAGGGCTTCCAGGGCCTCCAGGACCTACAGGACCTACAGGAACTGCAGGATCAATCACTGTGTTGTACATTGCTACAGTATTGGGGCTGTTGGACTCCACTGTGTGCGTGTTTGATTTGGTGGACTGGCAACATTTGCAGATTCTCTTTCTGCAGCAGAAGCATATTCCACCAGGAATGCCAAGCAGCAGCAGAGCTAAAAGACCCGCTTTAGGGACATGTGCATGTTCATCTACATGCAACATTTGAAGACAAGAAAAATCATCAAAAATAATAGTGGTTACTACTAATGCATGCAACACAAGTCTCTAGAATAAACCTGAAAACCACAGACACGGGTATACATAAAACATTTTTTTTATATCAATATACAGAACCGTTCAAAAGTTTGGGGACATTACATGTAATTTAATGACCCAAAAAAATTTAAAGGGTTAGTTCACCCAAAAATTAAAATTCTGTCATTAATTACTCAGAGGTGCCAACTCTCACGCATTTGAATGGTTTCACACGCTCACACCCCACACCCCTGATTTCTCACGCTGAAGTGTCAACCTGGTCGGTCAAATGCCTGAAAGATGAGTTTATAGATCTACCAGTTACCAGCTACTCGTTATCGACTATGGTAGTTATGCTTTCAGTTTGGGGGTTCAAGATAAATGTGCAAATAAATAGGCTACGGCGGCGTAGTGCGGCCAAATTCTGGAAGCGGTGCGGTGTGACGCTCTGCTCAATCACGGCCCAAGCGAATGCTCCACTCATGAACTGCGCGCTCACCAGTAAAACAACGTTCGCTCAAATCCAGTTCTGACATGAAATTTGCCTGTATTTGTTGTAGCTATTAAATGTAGCTATTTTGTTTAATATTTATGTTTAAATATTAGCCAGTGCTATTTTAAATTTCATCTAGGCTATTATGAAAAGTGCATAGACAAAGTCAAAGACATAGGGTCAGAAATTATTTTTTATTTATTTAAAGTTCATTTTGTTTTGTATAAATTGTAGCCTATCTTAATTTGAATCAGTGTTCACTTTGCAGATGAACTGGAGCGCGTCTCAAATAAACCCAAACTCAGCAGCTAGCCTACTTGCCTCACAGACATGAGAAGTAGGCCTATAGAAAGCTTAAACTAAACAATTCGAAACGAAAATAAATAGTCAAGCAAAGCCACGCGAGCATTCTCGAGTAGATTGGTACGAACGCATCTGAAAAACAGCGGTGCAGAAGGAGCTGATGCAGGGAAAGTGCATGATACAATTTGTCCTAAACATGACACATGTTTTATATTGAGGGCTTCAAAATAACTGGTAAGATATTTAATGTATAGTTTAAAGCAGCTTGCCCTTTCAGATGCTCTGAGAGATAGGCTGACAGATATCTTTACAAATAGCCTACTTGCGGTGTTTGTGGAGAGATGTGGTGCTTTCCTCAGTGCATAACTTACATTTCACATTATATTCTCCATCTGTAAATGTTAGAAAGTCGTGCAAATATGTCCAAGTTCAAATTCAAGCTTCCGTGATCGAGCGCCGCCACCTGCAAATAGCTCAATAATTCTTTAAAATATTTGTTGTTGGACAGTAAATGTGCCATATGTGGAATTTTAAACCCACAAGTAAATATATTTTTATGAAAGTGACCATTATGGGGTAATCAAGTATTCTAATGCTTTTTCAAAATTATTAATTTTGTTTTTGGCCACCGTATAAACCCCCTTTTTGCACAATGTATTGCTTGGCCTACATTACATTCACTGTATTTCAATAGCAACATTGCTTTTAGGACATCAGTGGGCAGGATGTGAAATAAAATTATTAAAATAAGTACAGATTTATTTTTTCCAAATAGAAAAACTTTGCCATTGAAATGACTGGGAAAAAAGTGTCCCAATAACCCTGAAAAAAAATTTTTTGCTTTGTACGGCGACAAAATTTTGGTTGACCCCACCAAATCTCACTCCAAGATTTTTCGAAAAGTTGGCAGCTCTGATTACTTACCCTCATGTCGTTCGACACCCCCTCCGTTCATCTTCGGAACACAAATGAAGATATTTTAGTTGAAATCTGATGGCTCTGAAAGGCCTCCGTTGGCACAATGCACGGTTCACTCTCAAGACCCTTAAAAGACACTAAAGACGTCGTTACAAAGTCCATCTCACTACAGTGGTTCTACAATAACTTTATGAATCGGCGAGAATAGTTTTTGTGCGCAAAAAAAACCCCTAAATAACGACTTATATAGTGATGGCGATTTCAAAACACGGAATCATGAAGCTTCGAAGCGTTATGAATCAGTGAGTCGAATCATGATTCGGATCGCGTGTCAAACCACCAAACTGCTGAAATTTGGCGATCCAAACTGCTGATTTCAATCAGATTTCAAAATATCTAAAATATCTTCATTTGTGTTCCGAAGATCAACGGAGGTCTTACGGGTGTCGAGCGACATGAGGGTAAGTAATTAATGACAGAATTTTCATTTTTGGGTGAACTAACCCTTTAATAAAATGTTTAATAAATATGTTTGTCAAAAAAACAAAACAAAAAACAGCCGTGGATCATTCAGGCACACAGTATTGAGAATCAATGGTTCATAAACTTTTGAATGGGGCAATTTAATAAATTCAGCAATTTTTTTGTCTTATGAAAAGTTCAATTTTTTTATGTAAAATATCTTATTCAGGACAGCACTAAATAAAAAAATAACATGCATTTTGTATGATATCTTTTATGTAGTTAAAATTATTCACATTTTCACAGATTCTGCAAGTAGTTCACATGCTTTTTCTTGCAACTGTATATATACAGTGCATCCAGAAAGTATTCACAGCGCTTCACTTTTTTCCACATTTTGTTATGTTACAGCCATATTCCAAAATGGATTAAATTCATTATTTTCCTCAAAATTCTACAATCAACACTCTATAATCGACAACATGCAAGCACTTTGTTTGAAATCTTTGCAAATTTATCAAAAAAAAAAAACATCACATGTAGTATATCTATATATCTATATATATACTGTATATATGTATGTATATATATATATATATATATGTATATATATGGATGGTTGGATGGATAGTGTGTGCTTACCTACCTATTAAATCATATTTTGATTACATACTTAACACAAATTTGTACCCAGAAGTGAGCTAAACCTGGCAAAAAATGTCCTCATTTGTAAAAATGGCATAAAAATAAAGTAAATGCAAGGTTTATTTTTAATTATAAAAATGCAGATACTTTTCTGGTAAGGTTAAAGTATTTATAACTAGCTGCATATAAAAACAGTGGAAGTCTATGCAATGTGCCTATTTAAATAGCTAAGTAAACCTGTGTGTGAACAAGTTTAAAATATATTGAAGAAAGTATTGACTTACCTACTAGTATCATCGTATTGTTTGAGACAAGTCTGCCTTTATAATCGGTGAGTTCATATCTGCCCAAATCTGACACATTGACATTGAGAACCTGGATAATTCCGTTGGACACTTTAAGCCGGTTAACGTAGTCTGGTTGGGTCTTGCCCACAGGAATGCCATTCTCCACCAGGGTGACAGATGAATAATTGCTGTAAAAGCGAAGTGTGGCATCGTTCTGCTTGAGTCCTTGCAGTGATATTGTCAGTTTTTCACCTGCGACACGCTCAATGATTTCTCTGTTGGCTGGAAAACAAACAACAACAAAAAAACAGTGAGGATATGTGGACTGTCACAGAGATATTATTCTGAGATGGAGGTTTAAATCACTACTCACTAGTGACCTTCACTGTGTAACTGGAGATGGTTGAACTAAAGTGATTGAGCAGGGTGTAGGTTCCCTCATCATCAAACGTAACATGATTTATTCTGAAAGTCCAGCCCTCACCAGCGCTGCTCACTTGGCCTTTACTGGGTTTACTGGGCCAGACAGAGATCATTTTATGTTCCCATACAGTAAACTGGTCTCTCTCATCAGCAGAAACAAACACCAACTTCGCTGTCCTTTCCGGAAGATCCAGTATCAACTGACGGCCGTGGATTATCTGCCTCCGAGACATTGCAGAGACTGGCACTGAGGGAGACAATTTTTGTTTTGTTGTTTCACATTCTAGAGATGTTGTTTAGAATTGCAAGATAAGAGTTCTTCAGAATCAGAACCAGAAAGCTTTATTGCCAAGTACATTTTTACACATACAAGGAATTTGTTTTGGTGTTGTGCAAGTCACACCGAGTCGCCATTTGCGGCGGCTCTTGAGTTGGAAAGAAAAATACAGCGTAACATGAGGAGAGGTGAGGAGAGGAGAGAAAAAAACAAACCCCAGACTATGCTCCTTTAGAACTGCTGGGCAATTAGAATGGTACAGATTTTTTTTGTATTGTCTTATGTGTCAATACATGACATGATTCAACTTGTGATTCTAAAGAATTGTACATTAGATGTCCTTGCAGAAGCATCTTCAATAAGGTTGTTTAGTGTGTAAGAAGCTAATGTTGTCATACCTGCACAAATAGCAGCTGCAAGGAGGGTCCAAACGCTCAGCATCTGTTTGAGAAATGATCTATTAATATTGCAGATAGCTTTTGAAAACACGATACATTAAAAAATGTACCTTATTGTTTTAACCAGAGTTCTAGAAACAAGCATACTGTCTTAAACTAGTTAAAGGTATAGTTCACCCAAAAATGAAAATTATCCAGGGGGTTAAAAAAAAAGCCTTCTGAAGCAAAGCGATGCGTTTGTGTAAGAAAAAGATCCATATTTCAAACTTTATAAAGTCAAATATCTAGCTTCCGCCAGACCGCCTTCCGTATTCTACTTAAGAAGAAAGTGTAACGCCTCTCGCAGTTCAAGACGCTTACGCTATGTCCAATGTCATACGTCGCGCCAGTTAGCTGGAGTTAAATATGGATATTTTTCTTACACAAATGTATTTCTTCGCTTCAAGAGGTCTATTAACCACCTAGAGCCGTGTGGATTACTTTTATAATGGATAGATGCACTTTTTGGTCTTCAAATTTTGGGCTGCCATTCAATAAAGCTTGGATTAGCCAGGACATTTTTTAATATAACTCCAATTGTATTCGTCTGAAAGAAGAATGTCATATACACCTAGGATAGGAGGGTGAGTAAAACATGGGGTAATTTTCATTTTTGGGTGAACTATCCCTTTAAGCTGCATATGCCCATTAAACATAAATTATCAACATGATCGAAACTTTGCTGAAAAACTTGTTGTACACAATCCTCTACATGCCTTCTGCCCTCTCTTAATGATAGTTTATAGCTTTTAGAAAGTAAAAATCTGTATAGTATAATTGAAAAAATACATTTATACATATACGCTGCCGTGCAAAAGTTTTTGATCAGTAATATTTTTTAATGTTTTTAGAAGTCTCTTATGTTCACCAAGGCTGCATTTATTTTATTTAAAAATAAAAATAAAAACAGCAATATTGTGAAATATTATTAAAATGTATAATATAGCTGTTTTCTATTTTAATATAATTTGATGTAAATGTAATTTATTTGACATAAAAATGTAATTTATTTATAAAGTAAAGTTCGGCTGGAACTTTACTTTATAAAGTTTTAAATATGGATATTTTTCTTACACAAATGCATCGATTCGCTTCAGAAGGCCTTTATTAACACCCCAGAGCCGCGTGGAGCACGTTATTTGACAGCAACAGTCACTGCCATTATAAAGCTTGGATAAGCCAGGACTTTAATATAACTCCAATTTTAATCGTCTGAAAGAAGAATGTCATATAGAGTAAATCATGGGCTAATTTTCATTTTTGGGTGAACTATCCCTTTCAGGTCATGGAACATTTTCAAAGTTAATCTTTAATAAATCTTCAATGATTTTATAAAGTAAATGTAAAAAGAACATTTAAATTGTTATTAACATTTCAAGATGCATGTACTGGATTGTACATTTTTTGAAAAATCTTGTTAAAATGTATGAAATTTGATACAGCAAGCATTTGAAGAACAGTTATTTCTCTCTCGATCATCATTGTATAACATTGCATTATGTTTTGCCCCACCCCACAGTTAAAACTACAGCATTTAAAAAACAGGGTAGGCTAAGTCAAATTTAAGACCTTTTTAAGACCATTATGAATTAAATTTAAGACCTATATCACGAAATAAAATAAAAAATTACAAAGGAAATGCAGTATCACAAATTACTTGCAAAGCAAATTAATTTATTCAAATTGATCAAAGTATTAGTAAACTTGCACTTCCTCATAGTTCAATCCCACCAGGATTATATTCGTTTTTCATTTTTTCATTATTAGGATGCCACATTTACCATATAATTATGTTAGATGCACAATAGTCACACATGGCAATAAAACAAACAAAATGCATGGATATTGTTTGGTATTACAAAAAAGGGTGGTCCAGTGGTTTGCTATCTAGCTTTAATAACATGATCGCTTAGGGTGGGAATTGAAATATGACCAAAATCCACTACTGACACACGTCCCAAACTTTTTTACACACGACATAACCGCCTATATTGACATAGGCATAATAATGCGTGTATTTGACCGTTCAAGGGCATTAAGCCTAGAAATAGACACATATGCATACCATGTGTACTCGCGCGAGCGCTGACAGGCGGCAAACACAAGCACAGAATCCGAAGCCAGTCTGACACATCGGTCAGTGTGTCATAAACGAACCGAGTTCGTGGTTTACATCGCTTTTATTAACTCTTTTTTTAGAGCTATCATGCATTTCATACTTTTATTTGGTCATTATGCGAGATGACAGGTGAGAAAGATTTGCCTTCGCTTTCACGATCGCGTGACTGGAGCTGATTCATTCAGCTAATAAAATCCGTTTTATGTGTCTGTGGTACAATCCGAAAAAGACACGTGCCAAATACACGAAAGCTGATTGGCTGCATTATACGATGCATGTTGGTCTCATTAGTAGTTGAACTACCCTGGAATACACACACACACACACACACACACACAGAAGCATTGCGGAAGCATTTCAATGAGCAATGATACCGTTATATGGACGTAGGAAGACCTGTTTAAAATTAATTCAGACCTAGAACATTACATCAGAATTTCATCATATAAATAACATCTGTACCAAATTGAGTGCATTCCTCTTCAAGTTATATACATTAACTCCACCCACAGTTCCCCTGTAACACGTTCTTTATGTGATTTTGAGGAAACGTTACAATTTATACGGTGTATATTAATAAAAATGCCTGGACAGAGTAAAAAGGGTTTTAATTTAGTGCACAAGATTTGGCCTCGCCCACATAAATGGCTGCTATAATTATCTGCTTTCTTTGAAGGGCGTTAGATTAAATGATTGGACCAGGTCCTCGATCACATCCGAATCCAGTTACGCGCCAATTCACGAAATAGTTAAGATTCAATTATATCGAGTAACCTAATAAATTAAACATTTAGGTGTCACATCGAGTAAGAGAAGCAAATGTAGATGCAAATTTGTCTGTATCCGATTGTACGATTTTGGTTTCACCAGAAACAAATGCTTCGAATCAAATATCAATCAAAAGCAGCAGAAGTATCTTATGCGCCTGGTAGGGAAAAAAAAAAAACGACTTCGTATAAAATAAGCATTCGCGTAATGTTTGCGTTAGATTAGTTACGAAATTGTAATGATATAGTCTAGTCTACTCGGAAAGAGATCAAAGCGTACTCACAATTTCGTCAGTATGATGGATGTTTTAGGTGTAAATGTCGGATTTAACCGTGTCCAAGGCTGGAAATTGTGTTGGTAGGTGTGTCCTGTCGGGTAGTTTAACCAGTTTAACTCAGCCCCTCTTCTGCTCCGTGGTCGTGCATGCAAATCGCTCCGGGCACATTCCTGCTCTTTTGTCAAGATGTAGACGATTGATGCTTTTGTGAGGATTGGTGTGCGTGGGTTTTGGATGTGAAGCTAATATGAATGAAGGAAATGTCAATTATGGCAAGAGTAGCATGCTTTTGAGAAATATAATCCGTTTAGCTTTAACGTCGGAGTGCCGAACCCAACCCTTTTGTTCTCTATTTGTGTGGTGTGTGGTATTGAATAGCTTCCGTTTCTATACTGTGTTTGAATGTTTAAACACCTGCCACAGCAGTCTAGTTCTCCCCGCCACCATGTTTAAGGCTTATGATACGCCCATCTCGGGAATTGGGGTATCAAAATTATTTCCGAACTTCCCAGTGGTAAACACGACATCAGAGGGCGTTCATGTGCAATTTTTACCTAGGAAACTCGTATTTACGATAATTCCGATAGCACGTGAAGGCAGCATTTATCACATAAATGATAGCCTACATACATTTAACACAATTTTTATTAGTCATTTTTAAATAAATGCAATGACAACTGAGTCAGCACACCAAATTATTAATTTTATTCTTCAAACCAAATTTAAGCTCCCAAGTATGGAGAAGAAATGCGGACCATCTATATTATTGCTCCAGCCTTCAGCTGTTCCTTCTATATTTTCCTCACGCTATCCTATGTATAGCCGTGACGAAGAGCCTAATTCATGCTGGCAAGTCTGCATAAACAAACGCAACAGGATAGCTAACGTCAAAGGCGTGGCTATGGGACCCCTCCCATCCCAGCATGCATCAGTCTTAGCTCAGTGCAGTGCTCATACTCACAAATACTTTGTGGATGGGATAGCCTACACACTGTCCTTGTTGGAATACAAATTATATTTTATGTTTTGATAGTCAATAAAGCAGTTTAACCTACATGAGAAGGTAAACAGCTTCTAATTTTGCTGAATATTGAAACTTTGAATATAGAAGCTCTGGTCCTGTTGGAGAGAAGGATTATTATTTTGCTCTCAGATCACTGCTGAATTTATTTTGCCTTGCTATAGTCTCCCTTTTCTATATGAATTTCTCAACAACCCATTTTATTATTTTGTATAATTTCATACAGATAAAAGTAACACAAATGTGCTTATTTGTTGTATCTCAATATTAATATTTTTACATTGTTTATCACTGTTTACACAGTGTGAGCATCCCTGGCATTCTCTTTCTGGACCTTTGACACCAAATCAAAATTATAAGTGCCAAAGACTTTAATGTATTTTTGAGATTTGTAAGCTGATGAATGACTCGAGGTACAGATAAGATGTTGAATTTGAGCAGATTGTGGTAAGTCTTACAAAATATAAATGTTGAAACTGTTTGTAACCCCATAACTTGACAGCATAATCAAACATTTATTTTGATAGTGATAGGTTTCCCCCCCACTGAATGCAACTGCATTGCTAAATTGTGTTTTTGACATCACGCATCCATTAACTTCTGCATATTTTCTAAAACCTCTTAAAAGAGATGTAAGTCTTTCAGTACACTCTAAAAAAAAGGCTCGTAATCATAGGGGAACCTTTTTTAGTGCTATATAGCACCAATTTTGGTGCTTCAGTGGTTCTTCAGCGGTTCTTCAGAGGTGCTATATAGCACCTTAGTCAAAGAACCGGTGAAGAACCTCTGAAGAACCGCTGAAGAACCGCTGAAGAACCACTGAAGCACCAAAATTGGTGCTATATAGCACTAAAAAAGGTTCCCCTATGATTACGAGCCAAGAACCATTTTTGGTGCAATATAGAACCTTTTTTTTTTAGAGTGTATTGAAGTGAAAATGACCAAGACTGACTGATAAGATTAAGGTAAACATTTGAATAATATAGGCTAATCCACCCCAGAGTGAACAAAAGTCACTAATACAAAATGACTAATAAAAAGCAGTGCTTTTTAAAGGCTTGGATTTTGTTATGAATCTAATAAGCAGCATAAAATATTAAAATTTTAGGTTTACATTGATAATTCCGGAATTTGCTAACTACAGGAAGTTGCTGCCGGAGGACTTAATTTTGTCAAAGTCAAACTTGACACCTGTGGCCTGTTGCACGAAGCTGGTTTCAGTTGCTACCCAAGTAAGTTCGAGATTAGTTTGAGCAAACTCTGTTTTTTCGGGCTCAATAAGATGGATTGGTTTTTGGCAGTGTTTATCACCATAGTAATTTACACTACACGGCTCTGGAGCAGGTTTTATTCTGGGTTAGAGATCGCAAACCCAAACTGGACCAATCAGCTGCAGGTAAAGCCACTCGTTCCAAATTAAAGCAGTTTATAGTGAAAAATATAGAGACCAAATTGCTCATCTTTTGGTGCTAATTATTTGTTACATTTATATTATATGAATTATAATTACTTTTAATTCATATAATATATTCATATAATTATTATATTAATTTACAAGTAGCCTAATATTAACCCATAAGAACCCGGACCAATTTATCCTTATAGGAAAATTATGGGGCATGTAAAACAGGCTTAACCCATTTAATCCCAAATTTTTCCCAGACACAAATTTTTTTGTTTGTGAGTGTGTTTCTGTCTCTCTCTGTGCGTGCGTGCATAAGAGTGTATAAAATCCTTTTATCAAAGGCTAGTTATTATCACTTTTAAAAGTTCCCGCATTGCCTCTAAATGCTCTCTCATTGTAGTGTGAATATTTTACATATAAGCCTTATACTATCGGCTAGCAATATGAATACTGGGAGCAGCGTTACGAATATTGAGTTTAAGACAAAAAACAACAACAATCATCAATGTATTTCAACATTGTAACTTTTGTGCAACTTACTTTAGTGCAACGTTATACAGGTCCTTCTCAAAAAATTAGCATATTGTGATAAAAGTTCATTATTTTCCATAATGTAATGATAAAAATTAAACTTTCATATATTGTAGATTCATTGCACACCAACTGAAATATTTCAGGTCTTTTGTTTTAATACTGATGATTTTGGCATACAGCTCATGAAAACCCAAAATTCCTATCTCAAAAAATTAGCATATTTCATCCGACCAATAAAAGAAAAGTGTTTTTAATACAAAAAAAGTCAACCTTCAAATAATTATGTTCAGTTATGCACTCAATACTTGGTCGGGAATCCTTTTGCAGAAATGACTGCTTCAATGCGGTGTGGCATGGAGGCAATCAGCCTGTGGCACTGCTGAGGTGTAATGGAGGCCCAGGATGCTTCGATAGCGGCCTTAAGCTCATCTCGAGTGTTGGGTCTTGCATCTTTCAACTTTCTCTTCACAATATCCCACAGATTCTCTATGGGGTTCAGGTCAGGAGAGTTGGCAGGCCAATTGAGCACAGTAATACCATGGTCAGTAAACCATTTACCAGTGGTTTTGGCACTGTGAGCAGGTGCCAGGTCGTGCTGAAAAACGAAATCTTCATCTCCATAAAGCTTTTCAGCAGATGGAAGCATGAAGTGCTCCAAAATCTCCTGATAGCTAGCTGCATTGACCCTGCCCTTGATAAAACACAGTGGACCAACACCAGCAGCTGACATGGCACCCCAGACCATCACTGACTGTAGGTACTTGACACTGGACTTCAGGCATTTTGGCATTTCCTTCTCCCCAGTCTTCCTCCAGACTCTGGCACCTTGATTTCCGAATGTACAAAAAGTACTTTGGACCACTGAGCAACAGTCCAGTGCTTCTTCTCTGTAGCCCAGGTCAGGCGCTTCTGCCGCGGTTTCTAGTTCAAAAGTGGCTTGACCTGGGGAATGCGGCATCTGTAGCCAATTTCCTGCACACGCCTGTGCACGGTGGCTCTGGATGTTACTACTCCAGACTCAGTCCACTGCTTCCGCAGGTCCCCCAAGGTCTGGAATCGGTCCTTCTCCACAATCTTCCTCAGGGTTCGGTCACCTCTTCTCGTTGTGCAGCGTTTTTTGCCACACTTTTTCCTTCCCACTGAGGTGCCTTGATACAGCACTCTGGGAACAGCCTATTTGTTCAGAAATTTCTTTCTGTGTCTTACCCTCTCGCTTGAGGGTGTCAATGATGGCCTTCTGGACAGCAGTCAGGTCGGCAGTCTTACCCATGATTGCGGTTTTGAGTAATGAACCAGGCTGGGAGTTTTTAAAAGCCTCAGGAATTTTTTGCAGGTGTTTAGAGTTAATTAGTTGATTCAGATGATTAGGTTAATAGCTCGTTTAGAGAAACTTTTCATGATATGCACATTTTTTGAGATAGGAATTTTGGGTTTTCATGAGCTGTATGCCAAAATCATCAGTATTAAAACAATAAAAGACCTGAAATATTTCAGTTGGTGTGCAAATGAATCTAAAATATATGAAAGTTTAATTTTATCATTACATTATGGAAAATAATGAACTTTTATCACAATATGCTAATTTTTTGAGAAGGACCTGTATTTGAAAACGTTCATTTTTAGTGCAAAATTCATTTGAACAATTTTTAATGCAGTATGCATTGAACACACTGAACATGAAGGTAAACATTTAGGATAGAGGTAGCCGGCTGAACATGCTTTCAACTATAGGCCAACACTGACTGACTGAACAACAAAATAAAATAGGTTGTAGATCAAAGAGCAAAGCAATGCCTTGAATGACAAAAAAATTTAATTTTCCTGGAACATTTAGGAAATTTTGATGGTTTTTTTTCCAGCTTTTCTAGACTCCAAAGTACTGTTTGTTTGTAACTGTATGCAACCACGTGTGCGTGTACGTGTGTGTGTGTGTGTGTGCATGCTTGTGAACTCTATGTCCGACTGCATTCTCCTGTCTTTCTCTTTTCCTTTTCTACACTCCATGGTACAGCTTGAAGCACTCAATGTGCAGTGGTACTTTGCATTTCTCACATGCATAGGTAGTGCGTTTCTCACAATGGCGACATCTCTGGAACGGTGCATCGTGTTAGCTAGCTAGTCTTCCTGGGGTCCGTGTGTGTGCGTGTGTGTGTGTGTGGTGTGCGTGTGTGTGCCTACCTGTAATTGCGTGTGTGTGTGTGCGTGTGTGGAAAGTTAAGTAGAATTAGTTAGCTAGTTAGTCTTTGTGTGTGTGTGTGTGTGTGTGTGTGTGTGTGTGTGAGTGCGGTTAACATTTTTCTGAGTCACAGATTTTATATAACACATAGAGAAAGTATAACACTAAAAAATAATTGAATCAGCTAAATTAATTGAGCAGCTCATTAATATTTTTCTTAATATGACAAATACATCACATCAAAATTCCACCAACTGTTGTAAGGTTAAGTAACAGCCCGATGTGATATGTCAGCCCGATGTGACATAGGCTATATGTCACCACAATATTTTCGTAAGTTGTTTTATATCAATTTGTTTAAGAAATGTATTAAAATCAGGTTAAGTGTTATCTATGATAAGTTATTAAAATGTTAGAATTGTTGCATGGGTTGAAACATACCTTTAGTAACAAAAACAAGCGTTTTAAAAAATTGCTGACACTGCAACATGTGCTAACCAGACCACCACAAATGCACAAATTGTCACATGACTGAAACTGGGGGTTCCTTATATGTCACTTAGGGACTTCCTGAGTTGAAATTTATGGAAATAGACCCTTTTCACAGACTGTTTAGAATATTTAATGTATTATCTCATTCACAGCTATAATATTTAACTCAACTATGACGACTTCCGCTCTGAGAAACCCAGAAATGTGAAAAGGGTCTATTGCTTTAAAAAGACCTTTCCAGATAATCACCATTGTTTGTGACACCCGTGTCACTGTGGGTTCTTATGGGTTAATATAAATATAATACATGCATTCATAATTATTTTAAACAACGTGTATTCATTTGAGCACCTATAATTGTGAACCTATAATTATTAGGCATATTTCTTTGATTCACATCATGCATTGATATAGTCAGATATTCTTTCAGCTGCAGCATCAGTGTTTATTCCTGCTTTGTAAACCCATTTAATTTCATGATAATTTTCAAAACAATCTCTCAATCTTCAGAAGAGAAATGAATTGGGCCGTCTCTCTTGCGAGAAGTGAATCAAACGGACACTGTGATTGGCTGTTTGCAGCACGTGCCACACTTTCAGGTGCATGCGCTTCAGAGTTAATCGCTGAGTTGACAGAGAACGTTTATACCAAGCTTTGAGAGACCGTTGAGCTTGATCTAAACCAGGTTGGATTTATCTGGATTTGTCAACTCTAAACCTACTCTGAAACTCAGAGTTTGTTCAGCTAGCTTCGTGCAGGCCTCTGGTGTTCAGGGTATCCACTGAGATTCTGGCCATAGACTGCTGAAACTAGAGTGTCAGACATTTGGTGAGAGTATGAATGGTGAGAGTTTTGCATTTTGTACATCATGATCTTAACAAATGAACACAACCTTTTAAAAAATGTTAAGCCTGCGTCACCACCATTAAGAGTCAGACAGCTCTTTAAGTCTTTATTTAACCCTGTAACTTTATTTAGCACTGTCCCATCCTGTTTTACCAAAAATGTTTACTTTTTATTTATTTATTTTTTACTTCATCGGAATGGTACAAAACTTGGTAAAGTTTTTGGCACTTGCTGTGTAAACACACACACACACACACACACACACACACACACACACACACACACACACACACACACACACACACACACACACACACACACACACACACACACACACACACACACACACACACACACACACACACACACACACACACACACACACACACACACACACACACAGCCTTCAGCTGTTCCTTCTATATTTTCCTCAAGCTATCCTATGTATAGCCGTGACGAAGAGCCTAATTCATGCTGGCAAGTCTGCATAAACAAACGCAACAGGATAGCTTACACGTCAAAGGCGTGGCTATGGGACCCCTCCCATCCCAGCATGCATCAGTCTAAGCTCAGTGCAGTGCTCATACCCATAAATTCTTCTTTCAGACAAATAAAATCTGAGTTATATTCCAAAAGTCCAGGCAAATCCAAGCTGATCTGACTAATCATAATCCGCCATTTTGTCCAACAAAGCAGTCAGGAAAGTTAGTAGATTAACATAGGAGGAATTAAATTTGAAAAACAAAATGTACTGACGTCTTAGCACTTTAAAACAACATTCCTTTTATGTTCATTCATGTTTATTTTAATGATATAAATTAACTAGAAGGAAGAGATGATCGGTTCACAAGCAGCTTTAACTGAGCCTCGAGTCTACAGCAATCTATCAGACACATTAAAGAGTCACAAAATGGTATTTATTGTTTAAATGTCTCTAAAAATTGACTACATTTGAAAGGTGAGACTTTGTTTCATATCAAAAGTACTTGTCTGTCAGCACGCAGTCTTTTCTCTGATCCGCAATGTATTTTTCAATGCGTGAGAACTTGGTGTGGTGTGAGAGTGGCGTCGCTTGTCAGACATAGCAACAGTAACTAAAGTGGGCGGGTCTTTGCAAACGGTCATTGACAGTATGGACGGGGATTCGCCAGTCCCAATTCAGAACAAATTTCATCACAATCCATCATTGTTCGTTTCAAACATGTGAGAGCATCAAAATGATCTATGGGTGAAATTGATTGGATTTAATAAATTTTTTTGTCAGTTCCTATCATAATTTTAACATTTTGGCGTTATTGTTTAGCTATTTACCTATGTTTACAAATTTCCTTTGTTTTTTTTTTGTTGTCTCGATCAGACTAACAGCTTTGAAGATAACCACAATTTTTTAAAGCTCTAAATGACACTTACAAAAACCATAAGGCAAAACCTGGCATGTTTGGTATTGTTGGACTCGGCAAGGATTCTTAGGAGGTCACTCCTGTGAAAAAAAACACGGGCTTGAAACTTCTAAGGCTCCTTCAATGTTCTCATAGACTATCATGGCACCCTGGACAAAGACACTGCATGCCAATTTTCAGTAGACTAACGGTTGGGTGCGCTTATAGCTATTTTCATGATTTCTTTCACTGTTATAGCGCCACCAAGTGGCCAATTGTCACGATTCTTTTCATGTCAACTCAGATTGAGCTTATGAACATGTGTCCCAAGTTTAGCAAAAATATCTCTTTCCGTTCACAAGTTATAAACATTTTATAGCGCCACCAAGTGTACAATTGTCATGATTTTTTTTCACATGACCTCAGAATGAGCTCATGAACATGTGTCCCAAGTTTTGCGAAAATATCCCTTTCCTTTCACAAGTTATAACCGTTTTATAGTGCCACCTAGTGGCCAATCGTTGCAATTTTTTTCAAGTGATCTCAGAATGAGCTCACGAAGATGTATCCCAAGTTTAGCAAAAAAATCTCTTTCCGTTCACAATTTATAACCATTTTAGTAAAAATGGCCCTGGTGCAATCAAAGATTTTGGTTCCCCTTATCGACCGTTAATTGAAATTTTGAATTTTTTGGATGATTATTGATTGTCCGACTCCAGAGAATAGTCTTGCAGTGGTTTGGTTCCAATCGGGCCAAAAACCTAGGAGAAGTCAGCAAAAATATGTTTTAAAAAAAAATGCAATTTACTCGAAATTGGCAATTGAAGGGCGAGAAAATCGGAGATAGCCATTTTGTCCGACTTGAGCCACGAATTCCAACGATATAAGACACTTGATCCTGGGACAATCGGTCTAAAAGTTATGAGCAATTTTGAACTTTTGGTTGCTGTAGCGCCACCTATGGGCCATTCGGGGTCATACTCTGATAGGTTGTCCCCAAGTTGAGGCCTACCATCTGGCCAGGTTTCAAGTCTCTAGGCTTTACGGTTTGGCCTGCACGATGCGTTTTACGAATCCTTACAATTACAATAGGGTTTCAGCATTTCATGCTTGAACCCCTAATAAGAAGGAAGGCTTTTTGCCAGTTATAGCGCCACCTATGGTCCGATCTCCATGAAACTCTGCATGCTTCCTCACCATGTTCTGACACATATGGTCATCAATTTTGGTGAAGTTCTGAGTTTTCATTTGGGATTAATAGGCTTTTTAGTGTATTTTGCCACGCCCCTTTTGTAAATGACCCTGTTACAGCCACCCAAATGCCAAAGTTCAACTTTTTTTTGATAATTATTGATCTAGAGAGTCCTGAGAATTGTCCTAGACTGGTTCGGTTCCGATCGGGCGAAAAACCAGGGACTAGTTTGCAAAAGTAGCTTTTGGACAAAATTTGACATAGCAGAAACTTTTCCCTGCCTACATCAAAATCGGAGATAGCCATTTTGTCTGCCTTGAGCCAAGGATTCCAAGGATATAAGACACTTGATCCTGAGACAAACAGTCTAAGAGTTATGAGCAATTTTGAACTTTTGGTTGTTGTAGCGCCACCTATGGGCCATTCGGGGTCATACTCTGATAGGTTGTCCCCAAGTTGAGGCCTACCATCTGGCCAGGTTTCAAGTCTCTAGGCCTTACGGTTTGGCCTGCACGATGCGTTTTACGAATCCCTACAATTACAATAGGGTTTCAGCATTTCATGCTTGAACCCCTAATAAGAATGAAGGCTTTTTGCCAGTTATAGCGCCACCTATGGTCCGATCTCCATGAAACTCTGCATGCTTCCTCACCATGTTCTGAAACATATGCTCATCAATTTTGGTGAAGTTCTGAGTTTTCATTTGGGATGTATAGGCTTTTTAGTGTATTTTGCCACGCCCCTTTTCTAAATGACCCTGTTACAGCCACCCAAATGCCAAAGTTCAACTTTTTTTTGATAATTATTGATCGAGAGCGTCCAGAGAATTGTCCTAGACTGGTTCGTTTCCCATCGGGCGAAAAACCAGGGACTAGTTTGCAAAAGTAGGTTTTGGACAAAATTCAACATAGCAGAACATTTTCCCTGCCTACATCCAAATCGGAGATAGCCATTTTGTCTGCCTTGAGCCAAGGATTCCAACGATATAAGACACTTGATCCTGAGACAAACAGTCTAAGAGTTATGAGCAATTTTGAACTTTTGGTTGCTGTAGAGCCACCAATGGGCCATTCGGGCTCATACTCTGATAGGTTGTCCCCAAACTGAGGCCTACCATCTGGCCAGGTTTCATGTCTCTAGGCCTTACGGTTTGGCCTGCATGATGCGTTTTAAGAATCCTTACAATTACAATAGGGTTTCAGCATTTCATGCTTGAACCCCTAAAAAGAAGGAAGGCTTTTTGCCAGTTATAGCGCCACCTATGGTTCGATCTCCATGAAACTCTGCATGATTCCTCACCATGTTCTGACACATATGGTCATCAATTTTGGTGAAGTTCTGAGTTTTCATTTGGGATTAATAGGCTTTTTAGTGTATTTTGCCACGCCCCTTTTGTAAATGACCCTGTTACAGCCACCCAAATGCAAAAGTTCAACTTTTTTTTGATAATTATTGATCTAGAGAGTCCAGAAAATTGTCCTAGACTGGTTCGGTTCCGATCGGGCGAAAAACCAGGGACTAGTTTGCAAAAGTAGGTTTTGGACAAAATTCAACATAGCAGAAACTTTTCCCTGCCGACATCAAAATCGGAGATAGCCATTTTGTCTGCCTTGAGCCAAGGATTCCAACGATATAAGACACTTGATCCTGAGACAAACAGTCTAAGAGTTATGAGCAATTTTGAACTTTTGGTTGCTGTAGCGCCACCTATGGGCCATTCGGGGTCATACTCTGATAGGTTGTCCCCAAACTGAGGCCTACCATCTGGCCAGGTTTCATGTCTCTAGGCCTTACGGTTTGGCCTGCACGATGCGTTTTACGAATCCCTACAATTACAATAGGGTTTCAGCATTTCATGCTTGAACCCCTAATTATTATTATGTATATAGTCAAATCTAATCATTGTGTTAGGAAGAGAAAGCAAGGAAGAATTTTATTACCCATTTTTTTATTCAGAATTTGTATTTTTTTTTAAACATTCATTCAATTATAACACTTTATGTGAATTATGTAATTTGTTTTTAAAAATGCTCAGAAAGATGCAAAGGATCAAGCCTGAGCTTCCAAGTGCACAGTTTGTGTGTGTGTGTGTGTGTGTGTGTGTGTGTGTGTGTGTGTGTGTGTGTGTGTGTGTGTGTGTGTGTGTGTGTGTGTGTGTGTGTGTGTGTGTGTGTGTGTGTGTGTGTGTGTGTGTGTGTGTGTGTGTGTGTGTGTATATAAGTGTGCGTGTCTGTGTGTGAGTGGATGTGTCAATATCACACTCTTGACTTTTTTTTCAGCATTGTGGCCGATTTGTAGATTGTACACACAAATTTTCAGTGAATGTTTGTGTTTTTGCAGATTTCACATTAATTTCCTACGGGGGATCATTTTTGACCGAAGAACACAAAAGGTAGGCTAGTATTTTTTACGACCACTTAGCATGCTCGATTCATACCCTCAATTTGTTTGTGTGTTCACAGTCCCAATGCCAATAAAGTCACCAAGTTTCATATCATTCTGATGAAGCTGTGATCTTTAAAAATTCTAAATGTGGTTCATAAGTTCAGTGGTTCATAGGTGTGTGTGTGTGTGTGTGTGTGTGTGTGTGCGCGTGCGTGCGTGCGTTTAAGTGTGTGTGTTTAAGTGTGTGTGTGTGCTTAAGTGTGTGTGTGTGTGTGTGTGTGTGTGTGTGTGCGCGTGCGTGCGTGCGTTTAAGTGTGTGTGTTTAAGTGTGTGTGTGTGTGTGTGTGTGTGTGTGTGTGTCAGAGGTGGACAGTAACTAAGTACATTTACTTGAGTACTGTACTTAAGTACACTTTTTGAGTATCTGTACTTTACTGAAGTATTATTTTTTAGGGAAACTTTTACTTTAACTTCACTACATTTGAAAGACAAATATCGTACTTTTTACTCCACTACATTTCTATCAAGGTCCTCAAAGTCAAAAGTCGTTTCTGTAGCAGCTTTGCAAGTCAGTGGATGATTTTTTTTCTTCTTTAAGTTTTTTTTTTTTTTTTGTGCAAAATGTAAATGTCTGGGAGAAAGAGAAGCATAGACATATGGATGAATCTGAAAAAGCATGATGAAAGAGCTCAGTTCAGTCTGTTTTTTGTGCCTCTCAGATGCCAGAGCACGAGTACTGAATATAGCTTTCTTTTGTGTGTTTTTTTTGCACTTAAACAGACCAATACACACAAAATGTCAACATTTTCATTCTGGAAAGTATTCACGTAAACAAACTTGATTATGTCTTAAGTGAACGTAAACAGTTGGGGGAATATCGGATGTGTATCAGTGTGTAGGATTTGTGCATTCTGCCTTAAAGTGACAGCAGCTTTGTAAAAAGCTTTGTAACTTTTAAATATTTAAATTAGTTCAAGGTGGTTGTATGCTAGCATGTCGGATGGAGCATCACTGACTGGCTTTAACCACCATGCAACATAAAACCATAAAACAATGCAACAATAATAAAATAATGCATTGACATAAAAAATGAAATTTACTTTTGATACTTAAGTACTTTTAAAAGCAAGTACTTCTGTACTTTTACTTAAGTAAAAATAGTTTTTAACAACTTTCACTTGTAACAGAGTAATATTTGACCAATAGTACTTTTACTTTCACTCGAGTAATGGAGTTGTGTACTTTGTCCACCTCTGCTGTGTGTGTGTGTGTGTGTGTGTGTGTGTGTGTGTGTGTGTGTGTGTGTGTGTGTGTGTGTGTGTGTGTGTGTGCGCACGTGTGTGAGTGGATGTGTCAATATCACACTGATGTTTTAGAGTGTCACCCCTTTACTGCTGTGTACTTTTTTCAGCATTGTGGCCGATTTGTAGATTGCGCACACAAATATTCTGTGAATTTTTGTGCTTTTGCCGATTTCCCATTCATTTCCTATGGTCGGTCATTTGTGACCGAAGATGATGAAAGGTAAACTTTTTTTTTTATTACGACCAATTAGTATGCTCGAATCATGCCCTCAATTGTTTTGTGTGTTCACAGTCCTAATGCCAATAAAGTCACCAAGTTTCATATCATTCATGAAGCTGTGATTTTTAGAATTTCAAAACAGAAAATGTTCCAGTCAGAAATGACCGAAGAGCACCAGAGGATTAATATTGTATATTATTATTATGTTAGTAAGTCAAGCCATAATATCCACCTCACTCCTGCAGCTCAATGTGCTTACTTGCATCCTGACAGAATTTTAACATCTGGAATTCGAATGAGTGAAGTCAACTTTTTTTTTTTAGAATAGATAGTCGTACTATCATTGTACTATCTACTGTATCTACAGTGTTTAAAACTTGACTAAAGGTGATGACTTTTTCCAACACAAGAATATAAACCATAGTTAGATTAAGGTTAGTGAGTTTAAAAAGCAATCTTTTCCTTATTTACAAAAGTCTTATATCAGACAAACAATAAATAAATAAAATCAACTGATCATTTTGATTGCAAAAGTTCTTTATTATCATTTTAAGGAAGAATTTTTTTTTTTTTTTGATGCAGAGAAAATCATTTTATTCAGAAAGTTTTATGGTATGATACTCAGATAAAAACTCAGATGCTCCATCTACTCCAGGTCTACTTCCAGCATGTCACGACGCTTGAAGGCGCAGATGTAGTTTTTCTTGACGTAACAAGAGTCGTCGTTCCACCTGCCAACCTCTGAAAATATGACGGACAGTGAAATGAAGAGATTATTGTACCTTCATCTATCAGTGTGCTTTACCAAACATCTAATTGTCCTTGCAGCATCAATCTCACTATATAAATCATTTAGCCAAACTTCAAGTTAAAATTGAATGTGATTATCCTAACACATTCGTTTTTTAAAACAGTTTCCTCTATCTTTCCATCCTTACCTTTCCAGTTCATCTCCACACATTCCTCCGTGCTGGTGTACATGTGGTTGGGCTCACCACGTGTCCAAATTTGATAATCCCAGAAGGAACCATCAAGCCAAAAAAATTTACCAGACTGAGAAAGTAAGAAAGAGGATTAAAAAAAAAAAGCAAGTAAGGAAGTGTTTGGGTAGTGAGAAACTAGTGGATGCATGTCAATGAAGAACAGAAAATAAAACAATAACTGAATTATTTCTCTTTGCTCTTCCCATTTGTGAACCTCTTCACACTTCTGTCTTTTTTACCATAAAGAATTCAAAGCCTCCGAGCCAGAAGCGCAGGTTGTTTGGGTTAAATTTCTTCACAATGCAGAGCAAGTCATTATTATCCTTTTGACTATGCACTGACACCAGATGTGCTCTAGGGGCTTTGCTTCTGCAGCTGAGCTGGATATGAAACAGGAAGAATATTTAATGACTGCACATGGATTTTTTTTAATGGTGGAGGTAATAATGTGAATGATAATAGAAATTAAATCTCTTTACTGTAGCAATGTAACAATCTTTAAAAAAATAAAGAGTGCTACAACCTACCTCGGCTTCAGTGAAGTTGGCACGCTTGTTAAAGTATTTGACACAGTGGCGGCCCACTTTGAACCAATCAGTGAAGCCATGCACATCACACGCTTTAGGCATACGGCAGTGCGTAGTGACATTATGGTCAACAGCAAAACCTAAATGGCAGAATCACACCCAGGACTATTTTACTTAAAAAAAAATATAGGTGGGTAATTTTCTTGTTTGTTTGAAGTGTAAACTTAAACTTAAGTGTAAAATATATCACTCAGAGGTGGACAGTAGTGAAGTTATTTTACTTTCTACTCAAGTACATTTTTCAAGTACATGTACTTTATCAGTGTTCTTCTTTGGAAAACTTTTACTTCACAACGTTCCAAAATGTAATGTTGTACTTTTTACTGTTTCATAATGAATATCATTTCATACTTAATTACGTAAAAATGTAGTACTTTCTTACTTTTACTATACTTTTAGCAGTTTTACTTGAGTACAAGTAAGAAAGTACAAAAATTTTAATGTTATTAAGTATTAAAGGTACAAAAACAAAACTTTTATTTTTTAAACTAAAAAGTACGACATTATGCTTTGAAATGTTGTGAAGTAAAACTTTTCCAAAGAAAAACACTGATAAAGTATATACTTGAAAAATGTACTTGAGTAGAAAGTAAAAAATACTTCACAACTGTCCGCCTCTGGTCATATCAGTGAGCACGGAAAATACTCCACATACACAAAATATATAGTGGTCACTTGTTTTGTGTTAACAATCACAGTTTATTATTATTGGGGTACATTAAGAAATGGGGCTTACGCAATATATGTACACTCAATGCATGGGGTTGATTTTAAAGAACTCTTTATGCCAAAAATGTTATGTAAGGAGAAATGCCTTAAATGTTTGGCCTACATTTGTGTTTTACAAAAACACAATCTAGGTTCTATATATGAAGCACCTGACAGAATCTTTTCTGTAGAACCTTAAAGTGTAGAATTTGGAAATTTCAAGATAAATATATTGTTGAATTAAACATTACCTCTCTCCATTGTAAAGAAGTTGCCACTCTCAAAGAGAGTCAGCAACAGAACAAATCTTAAAGATCCTGATTTCCTCTGCGGAAAAAACAAACAAAAATTATTTATAAAATAGATACAAAGAGTGTGTTCATTTAAGGTCATACTTACCATTGTTGTTCTTGCACTTTTGTCTTCTATCTGTCCTCACAGTAACTGTTATCACCTTATTTTATTCCATTCCATTCGTTTTCACAACTCCTCCCCTCCTCTCAATCATACCATTTTCAGTTTTTTTATTCTTCATCACACAGGAAAGCGAGTGCCTGAATTTACTAATCAGTTTACAGTGCATTGCTACTAAAGTAAAATTAATACTTCCATTATATCTTAATGTTAATCTTGAACAATAATAGCATTGTCTATTATGTAAAATATAATCATTAATTTTAAACTAGCACACTAAAAAGATGTAGAAGTCTGTAAAATAGGGCACAATACTGTGTTAATAAGAAGGAATTTTCCATCATTTTCATTTTTTTTGTACCTGTATTTTGAATTACGCATTGTGTTGTGTTTTAGGGTTAAAGAAAAATGTCCTGTAAAATTACCAGTACCTTTTCTATTTTTCTACTGATTTTTTTTTTTTATTACAGTGTGCAGACATTCGTTATTTCTTAACTTTTAATGTAAACATTGCCATCAAATTCATAATCCAATTCTTTTTCATGAAAGACTTTCATGAACGTTTTTTTTTCTTCTATTAACTATGTATCGCTTTCATTTTTACAACCCCTCCATTTTCTCTCACATCTTGTTCTCAGTTATTCATCACTCTTCATCACACATCAAAACCCCTTGAAACAAATGCGGCCTGATGATAAAATGCTTGTATTAGAGTGTAAATGCATTATTCTGCAAGGTTCTTCTAATTTCTAATAATCAGGCCAAAAAAAATTAAGGGATTTTTGCATTGTGTCTGCATTGCATCTTAAAAAAAGAATATTTTACGTTATAAACATTAATAAAATAGGGTAAATGGACTGCATTTATATAGCGCTTTCAACAGACCCAGGGCCATCCAAAGCACACATTGCCTCACATTCACCCATTCTACACTGACGGCGGTGTCAGCCATGCAAGGCGCTATCCAGCTCGTCGGGAGCAGCTGGGGTTAGGTGTCTTGCTCATGGACACCTCAGCACTTGGTTAGGTGGAAGCGGGGATTGAACCACCAACCTTCCAGTTTGTAGAACCTACATGAACCACTGAGCCACTGCCGCCCCATAAAATAAAATAAAATAAAATAAAATAAAATAAAATAAAATAAAATAAAATAAAATAAAATAAAATAAAATAAAATAAAATAAAATAAAATAAAATAAAATAAAATAAAATAAAATAAAATAAAATAAAATAAAATAAAATAAAATAAAATAAAATAAAATAAAAACACATGTTAACTGATTGTTAACACTTAAATTTGTCCTTTTTTCCCCTGTAGGTTTTCTTTCTGAATTAACCATCTCGCTTCCTCATTAGTATTAACCGTAGATTCACTTGACTTCCAGGAAGAGGCGAGAGCTTTTTTACAAACTCACAGCCTCAGTGTCACTATAATAAACATTTTAGCTAATCAGTTATTTAAAACTAAACGTGACGGTCTTATAACCCATTTGTTTTGTTTTTTCATCACTTCCCTCTGCCCTTGTCTAGCCAACTAGGTGAACCCGGAAATATTGAGTACACCAAAGTTTTATTGCAGAAATGTGAAGTATGGGTCCCCAGCATACAGAAACTGCTGAATGCCAATGTACATATGTTGAGTAATTTGCATAATTAGCATTATTAGCTTAGTCGTCCATTTTGACCACATATTTTGCACTGTATGGCCTATTTATACAAAATGTGAGTGGTTTTAGAGGATGCTGATTTCATTTCTGGCATTTTCAGATTTCAAAGAGCTAATTTTATTACATATTTTGATTTATTTATGCAAATTTTGTTTACTTTCAGGCATAATCTTAGGTTATTTTTATGGTAAACTAAATAAGCTTACATTTCGGAATCATGAGTGCTCTTGTGAATGTTGATGCATTGTTTTCACAGGGTGTTGTGAAACTGAATCCCCTCCTGACACTTTTGAAGATTCAAAATAGCTTTTTGGATAAACAATGAATTTTTGTTAGGTGGAATGTTATGCATTTCTGGAGGAAAAAGCGATACAGGCTTTTGACATAACTTGGATCCTGATACTGTATAATGCATATTAATGGGGTAGCTCTGAGACACCAAATGAGATGACATCACCTTAGCCCATCACCATATGTAGGGCAGCGTCCGACTGGCAGAAGGTCTGCCCATGTTGGTCCGCAAGTCACAAGATCCAACAAGGACCCAGTTAAAACTCCGCCAGACGCAAGAGTTAAAACTGACTCTGGGCAACAGGGGTCAGCCCGCCAGACACAAGGCTAACCAAGATGGCCTCACCTCCGCACCACGCCAAACATGTAAATATACAATATATACATGCCATACAAGACAGAGTCTTGTCCCTTGTCCCATACAAGACAGGGTCTTGTCTAGCAAGTCGCTAGGGCCATGCCCGAATGGCAGAAGGGCTGTCCAGGTTGGTCCGCAAGTCGCAAGATCCAACAGGGACCCAGTTAAAATTCCGCCAGACGCAAGTGTTAAAACTGAGTCTGGGCAACCCGGGTCAGCCTGCCAGACGCAAGAGTTAAAACTGAGTCTGGGCAACCCGGGTCAGCCTGCCAGACGCAAGAGTTAAAACTGAGTCTGGGCAACCCGGGTCAGCCTGCCAGACGCAAGAGTTAAAACTGAGTCTGGGCAACCCGGGTCAGCCTGCCAGACGCAAGGCTAACCAAGCGGGCCTCACCTCCGCACCACACAAAGCACACACATTGGCTACCACCTTTAGGCAAACTGCTATGCTTCACAATTAATTAACAAAAGGCAGGCTCATCATCTTCACTATCCTCGTCTGTTCTGTCATCATCTTCTCCAGACCCTTCAACCCTTCATGTGTTCTTGGTGTTGTGTAAGTATGTTGCACCATATACCATCATTGCCTTTGCAGCTGCACTTTGCTGATGTGCAAGGTTTCAACCCGGCTTTGCAACCACAGCTGACAACATCTAACAAAGCAGGAGGAGCAACTGGACTTGAATCCTGGGTGGGCATAATCAGTTCCTCTCCTTCCTTTAGGCCCATCTTCTTGTCCCATCCAAACAAGGTGATATCCACAGCCGGTGGATCAGGCTGGTCTGCTGCTTTCCATAGTAGCACCTGTAGGTGGGCACATCTTACAAGAAGGCACATATTGCGCTCTGTAGGAGGTAGTGTCTTCAGTACTGGGGGCCTTTTGCGCTTTCGATAAATTTCATACCGGGCTGCATCCAAGGTTACAGAATTCCTCTGATTGTACAGAGCCAGAAAGAAAGCCCTCGTTGCTTTTGTGATCTGTAAATATGTGGCTTCTGCCTCTCCAATACAGTGGAGAAGCTTACCAGGTATATGAGGTGGTATCACATCCGGAAAGAGCATGCATGGCCAGAATGGAACCACATTGGTCTCCCAGATTCTCTGCATTTACATTTATGCTGAGAACAGTGCCATTCCATTTTTTCATCCGTAGGTTAGTTGTGATACCAGCCTTCCAACACCAATAAACCATAAGCACAAAGACATCTGTGTCATCACTGAGAATGTGAAGAGTTGAAGCCCCATGTCTGAAAGCATCTAACATGTAAGATATAAGTGATATGTCAGCCTCATCATGAGTGTCAATGCTGTCAGCACTACTGACCATCATGATCTTATTTTCTTCATTGAAAGTAAACAGGAGTTCGCTCAGCCTTTGTTTGTTGTGCTTGTTTTTCAAGACTTTGTCTCGACTAGGTAGAGGTGTAGTCAATGAGAGCTTGTACTCTGTGCAGCTCTCTCCTGCTCTTCTATGTCTCTCATGGTCCTTGGCAGACACCTGCAAATATCTGTCAAAGATGACAAAAGTTTGGGTGTCGTAACAACTAAGCCGACGTCCCATGCAGGCTGCAAGATCTGCCACTGTCCCAGACGATGGCCAAACCACGTGATAAATGAGCTGGGATGCATCCACGATGACAACATCTGGTGGCTGGGGATTGCAGACTGGAATTCCGAGCTGCTGGATAAGCACTGACTTACTGCCCTTTCGGAGGCATCCATTGTCATCAATGAAAGACAATGAAGGGGACTGGGCTAAGCTCATATTTGAAGAGAGAAGAGAGCTCAATTTTTCTCTGGCCTCCCACCACCAGTAGAGCAAATTATGACTCAAGGTCACAAACAACCTTCTCACTGACCTTCATTCCCTTTTTCTGGAATACATTTTTACTCTTTACAAGTGTTAAAAGAAGTAACACTATTTAAAGTGTTAGTTTAACTCTATTTAGTGTGGACCTATATAAACCCCAAAAAAGTGTTATTTTTCACACTGTGAGGGTTAATTTAACACTTTCAAAATTTGCATCAGTAACTCTTATCTCTCTTAACAAATACACTTTTTTTTTTAAACCGCAGTGCTACATCCTACCTCGGCTTCAGTGGAGTTGGCAGGGTTGTTTTATTTGACACAGCAGCGGCCTAGAGTGAAGCAATGCAGTGACAGGCTCAGTGACATTAGTAAGAGGTCAACAGCAAAACCTAAATGACAGCTTCACACATTTTGAGGTGACCAGGGAGTGCTATAACACAGTGTTAGATGTAACCGTGTTAGATGTAACACTGTAAGTTTGACAGGTCAGAAAAGAGCTGTGGTGATGTCATCAATATCATACACTCCCATCTTCTTTTTGAGCTCACAGAAGAAATTGCATGTGACTGTAAGGAAATTTGTATTTATGCTAACTTCAAATCCACATGCTAAAACAGTTAGCCTTGTTTTGGGTGGGGATAACAGTTTATTAAAAAACTGATGCTCAAACAAAAAGTGTTACAACCGTCCCCGGTCTCCCCCTACTTCTAAGTGTTTTAAACATGATTTGTGGGTAGTTTTTCTCATCCATTTGAAAGTTAAATGGTTAGTTCTCCCAAAAATGACAATTCTGTCGTTAATAACTAACCCTTATGTCGTTCCAAACCCGTAAAACCTTCATTCATCTTCAGAACACAAATTAAGATATTTTTGCTGAATATAGATGGCTAAATATATATATGCATATAACTAATTACAGCAGGGCTGCCAACTTAGATTTGGTGGGGCCAACCAAAATTTTGTTGCGTACAAAGCAAATTTTTTTTTGTGTCTCAATCAGCATCATTACCGTACACAAAAAAAATAATTATAATAATTATATATATATATATATATTGTTCGGTTCTTTGGGTCACTAGGAAAATATATTGTTAAAATTCATGGTTATAAAAAAGTGCTAGAAGAAAGGGATCTGACGGCTGAGTGGAGAGAGTTCAAAGGAGATCATACCAGAGTGGAAGATGCAGGATTTGAGTATGCTATGGCCTTACGAGAATTAGAAGACGAAGAGGCCACAAAAAAGGCAGATCAGGTTGACGAGAAAACACTGGAATGCCATCGCAAGTTTGATGCAGTTAAACACCTCATCCAAAACAGCTTCTGGACCAGATTTGCTGAGGAGCAGATCTCCACCCTCGTAAAAGAGGCTAACTCAGCCCTGGATCAGGCCGAAGAAACCGACCATCTGCAGCTGTCTAGGAAGGAGTGTGAACTGATGAATAGAAACTTAGAACGAGAAGTATGTGAAGTCAACAGTTTAGTAATTGAGTGGACAGAAATGATTCCTCATGCCGCACTAAAGGAATCTAGAGACCGTAGCAGGATGATGAGAAAGCGACAAGAGAGACTGTGGGATAAGTGGGCATGGCAATGCAGCACTTGGTCTGAAGACGAAGAGGAGCAGAAAGAACTGGTGAAACTGGAAGTTACTGGGAAGAAAGACGAAGACGAGGAAAGCCAGACCGGTGAGCAAGCCGCCGTGTCTATTAGTTCTTCTCCTAACCGCAAACTGTCCTGTCCCATAGACAGTCACTTCCCTATAAGCGAAGTTCAGCATGACCCACCCATCGCTCCAACCTATCTCAGTTATGGTGGACTTCCAAATGCTACAAGCACGCAATTGCAAGTCCAAGGTGCTCCCAACATGTACCCAGGGCCTTTCCATTTCAAGCCCCAAATCATGCTGGAACGTGCACACCTGCCTACATTCTTTGGTAACATGAGAGATTACTACCGTTGGAAAGCTGAATGGGAGGACCTTCAGCAGCTGGGGAACCCTCATGGTTTGGAAATATAAAAAAGTTCCATCTCATAGGAAGTTTAGATGACAAAGTCAAAAAGGATCTCGTCTTGTCCAGCTGTGGATCTGCTACTGATGTGTTCAGGCTCCTGGATAACAAATATGGAAATAAGCTGAAAATAGTGCTACTTATCTCAAAAGAAGTACATGACCTACCACCTGTAAGGGGAAACAGCCCTAGAAAGACGATCGAACTAATTCAAGCTGTGGAAAGAGCTCTTCGTGACCTCCAAGTCCTGGGGGAAGAAGATGCTGTGAAAAATCGGTTAGTAGCACAGTCGATCGAGAGTAAGTTACCAGACTCTCTGAAAGAAAAGTTGCTAACTCATAAGAACGACTCTGCAAGTGGCTTTTCACCCAGAAACTTCGATTGTCTAATGGAGTACCTGAAAAAACAGGAGGACATTCTTGAGGAGTTAGATCAACTGCAGCCTAGTTCAAAAGACTATACTGAGAGGTCACAGGAAAAGAGTAGAGAAAAGAAGGCATTTACCAAGGCTACATCAATCCAAAAGGGCTCTCAACCTAGTTCATGCATAACTTGTGGGGACGAAAAGGATGCAGGTAGATTGTTTGCGTGCAAAGCCTTCAAGAAGCTCAACCTGTCAAGCAAGAAAGCTCAGTTAAAGAAGTCAGGAGTATGCCTCAAATGTTTGCGCATCCATAATGAGGACGGCTGCAGCACTGACAGGTTTATATGCTCCAAAGAAGACTGTCAGAAAGGAGGGTCCTCAGACCACAACTACTTACTCTGCCCGTTGCCACAGACGAAAAAGAAAGATAAAAAGAATGAAGAGCAATGCAAAGTGAGAGTAGAGAAAAAGAGACTTGGATTGACAGAGAGACAGGAGGAGGTTCTTGCCAAGCTCTCCCCAGAGCTAAAAGCAGAGGTCAAAGAAGCTTTCTCAAATAAGATTTCAACAACAGTGTGCACTAGTTCAGACAGTGAGCCAATAGAGTACCCCGTAGTAATGATGCTACTCTCCGTGACGACTAACTCGGGCCAGCTAATCGGTACACTAATCGATCTTGCTTCAGATACCAATTATATCTCAAATGAAGCCGCTGAGCGTCTTAAGCTGAAAGGCGAAAACATCAAGCTGATTGTGCAAGGAGTTGGAGGAATGGAGAAGATAGTTGCTACCAAAAGGTATACTCTGAGACTAAGAGTAAAAACACAGAAGGGTACAGTGGCTGAGCACAAGCTCCTATGCTACGGCCTGGAGAACATAGCAAAAGTGAACCAAGCAGTCACGCCACAGCAACTACTGAAATTCTTTCCTAACATAGCCGCACACGACTTGGTCCGTCCAGAGAAGATCGACCTACTAATAAGTCATAGGGAAGGTAGCCTGGTCCCACAGCCAATCAAAGTGGAAGGAGACCTCGTCCTCTGGGACGGCCCTCTGGGAATAACGGTCGGTGGAGCTCATCCTGACCTCTTCGAGAAAGTAGACTTAGCGGTGCACAGGTCCGAAACTCATTTTGCACGTTCTATGAGATCAGCTTCGAAGGCTTATAAAGAAGTCCTTGTTGACCCAACCGAACTTGCCAAAGCTAAAGTGGTTAATGGAGAAACAATCCTCAGGAGTACTTTGGTCACCAACAAAGACATTTTCGATTGGTTCAAGTGGGACAGCGTCAGCGCTGCCTGCGACCCTCAATGTGGTGGCTGCAAATGCGGTAGATTTAAAGAAATGACACTAGGAGAGGAAAGAGAAATAGATAGAAATCAATTTAGTCGCACCAAATCCACACTCATCCTCTACCCCTGTAAGAATTGTATGGAACAGCAGCCAAGAGTTCCGCGGAGTGAGTTTGAATGACCTTTTGTACAAGGGCCCAGACGTCCTCAATCAGATCAGAGGAGTCCTTCTAAGATTCAGGACTGGATTGTACGCCGCCTTAGGCGACGTGAAGAAAATGTATAACTCTGTTTGGCTTAAAGACACAGAAGTTCATCTCCATCGGTTCCTCTGGAGAGACAACCCAGAGGATGAGATTCAAACCTTCGCAGTCGTCAGGGTTAACATCGGGGACAAACCTGCTGGCTGCATTGCCCAGGTTGCTATGAGGGAGACTGCTAATCTTCCACAGTTTGCAGCCATGGTTGAAGAACGCCGTGTTCTGGTAGAAGACAGCTATGTCGATGACATATTAACATCCCACAATGACATCAAAACACTGGAAAAGATCACCAACGGAGTTGAAAAGATCTTGGAAGCTGGAAGCTTCTCCTTAAAACCGTGGATTTTGACAGGCCAAAGTGGGAGGTTAGAAACTGCAGCTAACTCCAGTAACAGTGAGACAACTTTTTCTTTGCCTAAGACTCTTGTGTTGCCTAATCAGATGCGAGACGAAGAAAGTAAAGCGCTGGGTGTCGGCTACGAACCAGAGACCGACAAACTTCGGGTGTTGACGTCCATCAATTTCTCAAAGAAGCGAGGCAAGATGAGGACGGGAATTGATTTGAAGGAAGATGAAGTAAGAAGTGGAACTCCAAACCCCTTAAAGAGCACCTATCATGGAATTTTGAAATTTACCTTTCATGTAGTGTGTAACATAGATCTAAGTGAACAAAAACATCCTGCAAAGTTTTGAAATATGACAGTGCACCGTATATATAGTTATTTTCTTTCAAAAGTAAGAGTCGACTCTGAGTCATTTTTAAGAATCGTTAGAAGACCGAAGCTTTTTCTCTGACTAGATGATGTCAACTTGTCAAGTTATTTGAATACGATACGCCCACTTATTGCGCTCCAAGACGCCAGTGAAAACTAGAAAACATCATGGCGTTGAGACGCTGTGTTCTGAAGTGCCACTCAAAAGCAAACTTTTTTCATTTGCCCAAGGATGAGCATTTAAAGACTAAGTGGCTTGAAGACAAACCATACATTGTCACGATTGTGTGTTTATTTAATCGTCAAATGTCTCTATTTGCATGTTTCGCAATCTCAGGAAGCTTTTATTATGGACTTCTATTATGGCACATGGTTCTTCTTCGTCTGTCTGTACCATATATGGACTACATGTGCACAGAGCGCCCTCCGGCTGCCAGGATGAATTGAAAACAACACATAAGAGACTCAATCGCTCATGATTAGGCTATATCTGCGCATTTTGAGGAAGTATTGAATAAAAAATACTCCTTTGTTTAGAAATTTGACACAGACATATGAGAATCTATCAATATGTCTCCTCATCTGCACACTTTTGAACTAAAAGCCCTGAGGGATGTTGATTTGTCGCGAGTCTTCGTGAGGAGAATAGAGGAGTTTTTTATAAATGAGATCAGCTGAGGCTCATATTACAATCAAACGGTTCCGACGCGGTTTTCATATTCATAACTACTGACACATATTAACAAATTACTGTCACTATAAGACTTTGATGGGCGTTCCGTTTCCGAAAATATCTGCACAGACTATACCAATCACAACTGACTGGGTCATCGGACCAATCACCGCAGATTAGCGTCACGTAAAGGTGGGGTTTTGAAAAGTGAATCACTAAAGGAATCATTTGAGAATCGCTGTCAAAACAGGTAAAAATAAATGCAAATTATAAGAAAACTAAAGTCTTTTTTGTCATTGCATGCATGCAAAACTGTTGTTGGGGACTTCTAAAACAATATTTGGAACATTTTAAATGCCATGATAGGTGCTCTTTAACTCGTCGAGTACTTCTAAGTCAGGTCACTGGGTTCTACGACCCTATCGGGTTTGGCACTCCAGCAAAGCAGAAAGGAGTAATGCTCGTAAGTGAATCCTACCAAGAAGCAAGTATAGGTAATCCAACTAAAGATACTTGGGATGACCCACTGTCGCCAAGAATTCGGGAGGCTGCTATTAGACTCTTTGAAGAGTACGTGAGACTTGGCAAGATAAAGTTCGAAAGAAGTCTCACACCTTTTGGATCCATGGGCCGCCCTATGGGTGTCACGTTTTCGGATGGGAGTGAGGCTTCCTACGGCGCCGTGCTTTATCTCCGCTGGCAAAGAGGAGTTGTTGTGAGGTTTGTTGAATCGAAAGCCAAACTTACTCCTCTCAACCAGAAAGGGGACGTGATCAAGGCAGAGTTATGTGGCGCTGTCTTCGCAACCCAGTTGAAAAGGTACTTTGAGAAGCACTGCCGCCTTGAGGTCAAACGCTGGGTCCACTTTGTGGATAGCCTAACTATCTTAGGGGCAATCCAGAAGGATAGTTATGGCTACCAAACATTCTTCTCCAACCGAATCGGTGAAATACAGATGGCTGGGCCAGTGGATGACTGGAGGTGGGTTGACGGCAATCTCAACATTTCTGACATTGTCACTAGGGGAGCAACTCCTGAAGAGCTCGATGAAGAGTCAGAATGGCAACAAAGCCCCGAATTCCTAAAAAGACCTGAAGCTGAATGGCCTGTGAAGATGGCCAGCGAAATTGTGACCAAAGTTGCTGATAAAGTAAAAAGGTTACAAAGAAAAGCATTCTCAGCTGTAACAACCAGAGCTCAATCGCAAAAGATTGCAAAACCCTGCAGCACTGATAATGCAGCTAACGTGGGAGTTAATATACTACAACCACTCCCAAAAGACCAAGGTCCAACTCAAGCAGTAGAAAGGCAGAGAAGGAAACTTTGGGGCGTGGCTCTTGTGCGCCTGGTGGAGCCCAAACGGTTCAGTAGTTTATCAAAACTATGTGGAACTGTCGCTTGGGTTCCACGAGCTGCAGAATCTTGGTTAAGTGTAAAGAACCGAGCCTTGAATTCAGCAAAGTGGGAGGCAAATAGTTCTAAGCTATCAGTAGAAGAGAGAACAGTTGCTTTTCAAGACTTAGCCCTTGCTGCCCAGGACGGCTTGAACTTTAAGACTACAGCCTTGAACCGCCTAGTTGTAACTAAAGATGAAAACACAGGACTCTTGCTTTGTGGCGGTAGAGTACAATCTTGGAGTGAAGACGGTAGAGCAATACCGTTGATTCCTTTCCAGTCATGGTTGGGGACTTTGCTGGCTAGAGAAGCTCACAAGGCCAATCATGAGGGTGTTGCTGCTACACTGCTACGTACGAGAAGAAAAGCTTGGGTCATAGAAGGCCGAAGGATAGTCAAGAAGATTATGAACGAGTGCGTTACTTGCAAGAAGCAAAGAGCAAAGCTATGCCAACAAGTAATGAGCAACCTTCCTCATGAGCGTACGAGCAGAGCAAACCCTTTTGAGTATACCACATTGGACCTTTTCGGTCCCTATGAGGTCAGAGATGCAGTAAAGAAATGGACCAAGAAAAAGGTTTGGGGAGTTGTATATTGTTGTGTGGCTTCCAGAGCCATCCACACGGACCTCGTTGACGACTTGTCTGCCGAGAGCTTTCTTCAAGCCTACTCCAGATTCACTGCCCTGAGGGGGCACCCTCGGAAGTTATGGTCTGACAGAGGCACAAATTTCATGGGTGCCAAGTCTGCTCTGAGAGATCTACATAAGCACTTAGCATGCTTACAGAAGGTGGCTGTCGAGGACATAGCAGCAAAAAATGGAACTGAATGGCAGTGGGATTTCCATCCTGCGGACTCGCCCCACAGAAATGGAGCGGCCAAGGCAGCTGTCAAACTTGTCAAAAGAGCTCTCAATAGTCTTGCCGGAACAACCGGTAGCTACACCTGGGGGGAGTTCCAAACTCTTCTCTACCAAGCAGCCAACCTAACTAACGAGCGACCCATCGACACCAAGGCGCAAGAGCAAGAAGATACAGTAGAGTACTTGACTCCTAACTCCCTCATCCTGGGACGCACCGGACAAAGAGGAGATATGCAAAGTGTTGACTTGGAAACTCACTCTTGGTGTAAGCTGAGGGCTGTTCAAGCAGGAGTTGACAAATTCTGGTCAAAGTGGAGTGAACTAGCGGGACCGAACTTGTTTATCCGGCATAAATGGCACAGAGTGGAAAGAAGTGTCCGGGTTGGAGATCTGGTTTGGATCGCAGACCAGAATGCCCTGAGAGGACAGTTCCGGCTCGGTCGAATCATTGTCACCTATCCGGACAAGTCTGGAGTGGTCCGAGATGCTGACGTGGCGACCTGTATAGGCCTTCCTGCCTCCCTTGTTGCCAGGACCCAGGCAAAAGATTCTACCTTACTTTCTACTATCGTTCTTCGCAGGGATGTGCAGAGATTGGTCGTATTGATTCCTGTTGAAGACCAGCACAAAGAATAAAGTCCTTACCATTGGGTACCCAAGAGACGTTTATTTTTTTTTAGTTAGTGGGTAACCCTGGGAGGCAGCTGAGTGGTTCAAGGGCAAACCTACACTCAGTAGGAGGAAAGGTGGTGGTGCCTACCCCCTTAGAGAGTCTTTTGAGCAAATATAAACATTGAAAAGCATTTTCTTAATTCTGTGTATGCTGCAAAACTTGACTTTAAGTTTTTGTGTCTACTGAAAGACTCAAGATACTTTGTAGTGGCCTCCTTGAATTTGCATCAGTCGGCCAAGTGGGAGGTGTTCGGTTTTTTGGGTCACCTTTGGGTTAAAATTCATGGTTATAAAAAAGTCTGCTTAAAATATTGAGAACAGTAGGATTTATTTAAGCAAATTTATATTTACGTCATGATGATTATTTTGTTGCGTGATGGTCATTTGGGTATCAGCATGCGCAGTTGCGTTGGAAGCTTCATAAAAAACACAGCGTCTATTATTATTCACAATCCATCGTCAGGAGCACACAGCCCATTGGTATGTAGCGAATTTAGAACCTTTTGAAAAGTTTATCATAAGCTACGGTCTGCTGTACTTTAATTTAGGAATGTTGAAAGTTTCATACTTGTCGTCACCAGCTGCGTTTAGTCCGTGCTGAGAGACTTAATTTGTAGTTAGGTTAGCGCGTGTACTGTTCTGTTCTCTCGGTTTACGATATGTTTGAACACTGGATAATTAACAAATTACCAAGTAAACTAATGTAGCAGACGGTTGTGTGGTAGGCGATGGAGTTGCATTAATTTAGTAAAACATTGAACTGTATTGTTATAATGATTAATGCACCTTACCTGCCAACTCGTGTGATAGTTATACTCTGTGCATGAGCGCTGCTATGCATGATGGGAAATGTAGTGTAGTCTGTGTAAGACTGTATAGGAGATTATATGATAGTGTATTTTCTTATTTATAGCAGAAATATATCTAGTTATTTTATTGTAACTACTTCATGTTTGTTTATTTTGCATTATATATTCAATGGATATATTTGTAACACTGTTTATGTATCAAGATTCATGCTGACTAATTTCAAGCATTAAAGAGAAAACAGTGTCTTCGCTTTTATCTTTTTACACATTCATTTCCCACATATAATTGAATGAGGAAAGGAAAAACAAGAGAATAAAAAAGCATGTTGACTACTTGAACATGCATTTTGCTCTCCTTTCTTTCTGGCCAGCAAATTTCTCAATGACTCTCTGATTAAAGCAGTCATCTCAGTAGTATCATTACGTTTGCGTTGTTCAGTTAGATATTTGAGGTCTCTTACCCCCGTTGTTGTCCACAAAACTTCAGTACCGACACTTAGAAATAAAAGACAGGGAAACCAATAAAGGGCATTGCTAACAACACATCCAGCCAGCCACCTACGTTTCTCATAAAAAGCGCATGAAACTCAGAGTGCAGCTGCGTCCTCTGTCACTGGCCTGCTGCTGGATTTGTAAATCGCGTTGGTCCGGTTCGGGATCCTTTATAATTTTTTTTCTTCCAACGAACGCCTTGTGAAAGAATATGGTTTAACTGCTGCCATCTCTACGAAACTGATCATCCTAATAAGGTTTTGGCGGAGTCGGAGTGACTGTCGCCCGTGCACTTTCGCTTTAGTGGCCAAGAGTGTAAAGTTGAATGACAGGTGACGAGAACCAATCAGATTGGATAAAATAACACGCATCCAATTCTGATTCGCCAGGGACGCAACGACCTGTGTCCGGAGGAGGATCTTTAAGAACCAATTAGAGACCAGCTTCAGGTCACATGCTGCCCGTATATTTTTAGACTCAGATAGACATCCATTTGTCCGGCGTCCCTCACGCATGAAACCGCATGAAACATATTGAAGAACATATAAAATAGTTAACCGATCAAAGCCAGTTTTTATTAAATGCTGAGGCTCTTACTAACAGCCAGCACATCGTATGAGTAAACAATTTTATTTTTATTTTACTTTTATATCATTTTTATCATTTTCTGGAATCTTTATGGGGGCGGCGCCCCAGCGCCCTCTATTGACCAGCAGCCACTGATATATATATATATATACACACACACACATCACAGAAAACACTCTCTGCATCAGCATTTGAATGGGGTAGTAGTATTGTTTTTTGTTGTTGTTGTTGATTTCTTTTTTGCCTTTAATAGATAAGTATAGGTTGATAATTAATTCTCTCTATTAAGACAATGCATCTATATGACGCTTTGTATACAGTATATCCTATAGACACACACTATTTTAAAGCACTATGTAGAGGCATGATTTTGTCTGAATAGAACTACTTTAACTTACAAGCTACTTTAAGTTAAAGTTAAAGGGTTAGTTCACCTAAAAATCAAAATAATGTAATTTATTCCTCACCCTCATGCCGTTCCACACCTGTAAGACCCCCGTTCATCTTCAGAACACAAATGAAGATATTTGTGTTGAAATCTGAAGGCTCAGTGAGGCCTCCATAGGCATCAATGAAATGTACACTCTCAAGATCCATTAATGTACTGAAAACATATTTAAATCGGTCCATGTGAGTACAGTGGTCCGATTTCAAAACACTGCTTTCATGAAGCTTCGGCGCGTATTGAATCAGCGATTATTCGGATCTTGTGTCAAACCGCCAGACTGCTGAAATCACGTGACTTTGGCGCTCCGAACCACTGAATCGACTCACTGAATTGATACGCTCCGAAGCTTCATGAAGCAGTGTTTTGAAATCGGTTATCACTATATAAGTCGTTATTTCGGGGGTTTTTTGGCGCACCAAAAATATTCCCGTAACTTTATAATATTAATATTGAACCACTGTACTCACATGAACTGATTTAAATATGTTTTTAGTACATTAATGAATCTTGAGAGAGGAAATTTCATTGATGCCAATGGAGGCCTCACTGAGCCTTCAGATTTCAACACAAATATCTTCATTTGTGTTCTGAAGATGAACGGAGGTCTTACGGGTGTGGAACGGCATGAGGGTGAGTAATAAATTACATTATTTTAATTTTTGGGTGAACTAACCCTTTAAGTTACATTCAAGCTACCCTTTGAAAAAATAGCTACACTACTAGTTACTATCAAAAAGTATCTAGCTACGTTGAAACTACTTTTCTTTTTTCTTTTTTTTACATTAACATTGTTACAAATAACTGAATAATTGTTAATGAAGAATGTTATAATATTTGGGATTTAAAACAGCATAATGCAATGTAAATATAATTTCAAATAGTATGGGGTGAATTCAGGGTTATTTTGGGACACTTTTTCCCCAGTCATTTCAATGGCAAAAACTGTCATGTCTCAAATATATCTCAAACTGGTTGTCAAAGTGCAAAATGGCTACACATTTTACACCAGTGCAAGAACAAAATGTATGCAACTTAAATGAAATACTCAGGAGTTAGGATTAGTCTAAACGCAGGTTAAACTCGCAGCTCCTGCAGTGATGAAGCGCAGCATCTGAACAGAACCGCTCTTAGACGCCAGTCATGAGCTGCACGCGTGAACAGTGTGCATTGCTTGACTATTTATTTTTGTTTCAAATGGTTTTGTTTAAAATAGGACATTTCAAGCTTTCTATACACATATTTCTCATGTCTGTGAGGCAAGTAGCCTGCTGAGTTTTGGTTTATTTATGAGACGCGCTCCAATTCACAATGCGATCGCTGTGCCTCCATCTCACGATTATTGTCTGCTATAGCCTATTTGCTTCTTATTTATTAAATCCAGGCAATTGAAACATTGATTAAAAATAAGATACAATTTATACAAAACGAAATGTACTTTCTATAAAACAAAACTTAATGAAGTCTTTGACATAGGCCTAGTACCTACGCATCTTTGCACTTTTCATAATAGCCTAGATGAAATTTTAAAATAGCATTATAATATTTAAACATAAATATGAAACAAAATACATTGTTTAGTAGCTACAACAAGTACAGATAAATGCCATGTCTGAGCAGGATTTCAGCACGCGGTTCATGAGTGGAGCACGCCTGCATAGAGCGGATTATTGAGCTGAGCGTCACACCGCACCGCTTCGCTCATGTTCTCGTCAGAACCCAAAACAGAATGTAGCTTTTGGTCGCACTACACCGTATTTATTTGCACATTTATCTTGAACCCCCTCACCGAAAGCATAACTAGTCGATCACGAGTGGCTCAACGGGTAGATCTATAGATAAACTCATCTTTCCGTGCATTTGACTGACTGGGTTGACACTTCAGAGTGAGAACTTGGAGGTGTGGCGTGTTAGCGTGTGAGCGTGTGAAACCAATCAAATGCGTGTGTCTCACAGCCAATGCGTGAGAGTTGGCAGCACTGTAATTAAGTGTCTGTGTCCTGAGGCCTATTGCACAAAACTAGGATAAGGGATTAAGCTGGGATATCTTGGTGATCCTGGCTCAATTTATCCGTGATCCGGTTGCACTAAAGCTGGATAGGGTGGCAGTTGGATGTTATGGTATAAATTACCATGGAGATTTATTCTGTGGAGCTAGCCTGCTCCAGACCAGGCTAAATTCCAGGATCTATTTAATCTCTCATCCTTTATGTCAGTCAGCAGTCACCACAAACGGAAACCAATAGTTATTCTACTGCCCACTATACATTGTTATCACATATAACTAGACCCACTGTCATTATTTAAACGTTTGTGGTCATAATTTCAATCATTTTTGATAAATTATGATTTTTAGATGATGTTGCTATCATTAGATAATTTACGGTTTCCCATAGACTATAAGGCTATATATAAAAATGATAGAATATTAGGGCCACAGAGGAAAAAAAAGAAAAGTCACAGACTTCGAAAAATTAAGTCATAATATTGTAACCTGTTGTTTTAGAGGAGGACGGTTGTTAAAATGACAGCTGTGGGGCATTTCGTGGAATTGTTCTTCAGTATGGTTTCACAAACAAGGACATACTTAATCTTTTGGCACATCAGCGTCACATTGTCATAAGTATCAGGACTGTAAAAAGAATCTGCATCTTTTCCGTAGAAAGAACCAGCCTCATAAATGTATGACTTTTTCCTTCTTCCTCAGTGTGGCCCTAATACTCGGTCGTATAAAATGCACATTCCATATAAATAAAAACACAAAAGTGTAACATTAGGTTCCTTTATTGAATAAGGATAAAACAAAGCAGGTAAACCATCAGCTCCTTTCGAAACTGAAGTCACACAGTGACTCAACAATACAACAAAAGGATAAATACACATTCAAAGATAGAGATTATATATACAGTATATATATATATATATATATATATATATATATATATATATATATATATATATATATATATATATATATATATATATATATATATATATATATATATATATATATATATATATATAAAAATATAAATATATATATAAATGATGATTGTATTTTATGAAATGTATTTTACAACACTTCAGCTTGTGATTCTTATCTAGTGGGGGTCATTTTTTAGGATTCTTTACCTAACTGAAGTCTCTGAGATCCTGACACCTTGCACTTCTGGAGACTCCAGGTAGGTTGCAGCTCTGGAAAATGGTGGCGCTGGAGACTAAAGGGTTCCTGATGGTTTCACCCTTAATTCTTCACCTTAATTCTTAATTCTTTTGCGGTTAACAGGTGTCTTTTCTTCACCACATGTTTTTGTCTGACCCTGCTGACCCAACGAGCATTTCACTGTCCAATGGTCATGCCTTAACTGCAATGTCTAGTATTGCATTAGTATTGCATCCTTCTCATGGGCATTTAATACTTTTTGACTTTTCAGTCTGAGTTAAATCTCTTTTTTGGCTCAATTTATCTGTAAAAGAAAACATGCCTAATAATTCTGCACACCTGAATATAAGGTGATTTTCATTTCCAGCCTTCATGAACAATTATATATCACTTATACATTATTAAATACTAAATCAATAGTAGTTATTAGGATTACTGTGGTTTGGAATTGGTCATATGTGCCTGGAAAAAAAATATCAGAAAATCAACGTGCCTAATAATTCTGCACTCCCTGTAGTTTTACATTTTAATTGCAGAAACAATCAAAAGACTCGATTTTTTTTAATAGGACCCTGGCAATAATCAATACAGATCCATATCATTCTCTTATAATGTGTTATAAAGTACTGATCACAGCTACAGGTCTTATCTCAGATGAGTTTCAGATGACTCTAATTGAGGATCTGTTTCTCTTTCATGAGCGTATTCATCACATGGTGGGTGAATCCCCCATGAAATCTCAATTAGATTACCAACTAACCATTGTCATATGCAACCCTTCAGTGTACAATCCTTTTTTGGATCAAAATTAGGAAAAGCACAAGCTACCCTATTAAATATGTTGCGCTATGCCCAATAATGGCCTTTAATTTTATTGTCACATAAGCACACTTATCATTTGTTCTTAAATTTGCAAGATATGAATATGCTTATCTCTCAATTACTTTCATTTTTGTACTGTTTACATTGTTATTGTTTATTGTTGATATTTGAACGCATTATTTCAGGCTACCATGGGAAGCCTCTTCCGAAGTGAAGAGATGTGCCTGGTCCAGCTTTTCCTCCAGGCAGGTTTGGCTTAAAACGGTGTCAGTGAGCTCGGGGAGTTGGGCTTAGTCGAATTCAGAGACGTGAGTTAGTTTAATGGATACACTATTCCAGGGATTTTCAAACTTTATGATGCCAAGGACCAGTGTTGGGGAAAGTTACTTTGAAAAGTAATGCATTACAATATTGTGTTACTCCCTTAAGAAGTAACTAATTGAGTTACTTAGTTACTTTTTAAGAAAAGTAATGCGTTACCTTACTTTTGCGTTACTTTTTCTCACCTGGGCTGGGCTTGTTTTTGTTTATAACAAAAAAAGTTATATTTTTGTGCAACGGTAAAGACCTCTTCATACCAAAATTGAAATAATAAGCCCCAGGCTGAGGTAAAAATGCAAATTCACGCATGAACAGCAGAGGGCGCAGCTCTGCTGTCCTGCCATTCTGGATAATGGTAGAATAGGATGCAGGAGAAAAAAGTTTTACCAATAAAAACTAAAAATCTACTAATTTTCCTCATCAAAGGTCAGCAGCAAGACATTGGTAAATTAAATATAAAGGTAGATTATGCATAAAAATAGTTGTTTTATTTAACATTTAATTATTGGAGGTTTGCATAGTACTCTGATTTTGCATTTGACTGATATTATTAATTTTGAGGAGTACAGAATCTTTATTGTGCAAGTGAGATTGTGCAACTTTTTTGAAAAAGTAACTCAGATATTTTGTTGTAAATTTGAAAAGTAATGCGTTACTTTACTAGTTACTTGGAAAAAGTAATATTATTATTACGTAACTCAAGTTACTTGTAATGCGTTACCCCCAACACTGCCAAGAACCCCCAAATACGATGAATCTTTTATGAGGGACCCCCATCCTAAATTCCATCTATTTTTAAGAACAAAACATTTAAACTGTTAGATAAATTGTGAGCCATTATAAATACAAAATATTGTTTCCAAACTTACAAAAGGGGACTGTAGTGAGAAAAACTCACTAGAAAGATACAAAGCAAACATATACAAGTCTGGAAAGTAGCTTATGTAAATGGCAAGAAATGAGAGAAACATTTAGAAATGAAACAGAATATTCGGTAGAATTTATACATTTTTGCTTTGTCTTTTTATTCTCTGAAATTTTCTGGGGACCCCTCAGGACCTTCTGGAGGACCCCTGGGGGTCCCCGGACCCCAGTTTGAAAACCCCTGCACTATACCACTGAAAAAAGTTTGACATCTGTAAGATATTTTTATTTAATTTATGCTTTTAATCAGCAGTTAAGAATTTTACATGGTTAAAAAAAGATTTCTATTTGAAATAAATGCTGTTCTTTTGACCTTTCGTTGCATCAAAGAATCCTAAAACAAAGTCACTGTTTCCACAAAAATATTAAACAGTACAACTGTTAGCATTTCACAATATTACAGTTTTTACTGTATTTGTGATAAAAATCAATGCAGCCTTGGTGAGCATAAATCTTTTTTTTTTTTTTTTATCCCACCAATCCCAAACATTCGAACAGTAGTCCCAACAAAGAGAACAAAGAGCCTATACATTGGCCGAGCTTTCAAATATGAAATTTAAATATAAAAATGTGTGCTCTAATATGTACGTTTACACTTTCTTGCTTTTTATCCCTCTTGTTGTTGTCTCTCTTAAACCCAATTTTCTCAGTTGAATCCAAATGTGAATTCCTTTCAAAGGAAGTTTGTTTCAGAAGTGAGAAGATGCGAAAAGCTGGAGAAAACCTTTAGTAAGTCTGTCTTTAAAACCAACCCCTATTATTATGTAACCAATAAATATTTACCTTTCAGTGGCAAGCTACCCCGTTATTTCAGTCACTTTGATTTTGATCACCAGAAAACCACTGTCGCATTGTTGTCTGAACATTTGAAAGTTGTGCAGGGTTAGACGTACGGCCAGCAACTCGAGGCAATTGACATACCATAGGCGCTGGGGCCCTATCCAGGAGCCCGCGGCAGCATGACCATTGCACATGGCACCCCAGCCCGTGGCAGAGGCATCTGTTACAGTTTTTTCCAATTGCTAACAAAATTTTTCAAAATAGTCTGGTTTTATCAAAATACTTAACTCAATTCACAAAACCACACACCCAAACTGAAAAATACCTCATATATCCTGCAAAATGAAGCACTGCAACCGACACTACACATAGCATCATCAAAATCAAACTTTTGCACGAAATGGCACACACTTCATTCATATTACCAGATTTTTGTCTAACCAACTACACACTGTTGGGCATAATGAAAAGCACCCTCATCTTTAGTATGCTTTGCCATAATACTAAATTTTTTATCAAATTGTTCACATGCATATTTGCAGATACACACACATGCTGTTGAAACTTTTTATTTTTATCTTTTTTCACTACGGTAAACAAGTCAGTGCAACATATGCACAACAGATATATTTGCATGGGACTAAACAAAAATATTCTCACAAAAAACAGTAAACTGAAAAAAAATATATATTACAGTAAAAAAAAGAGGCAAGAAAAATAATTAGGCAGCATCTTGCATCTCTCTGCAAAATCTTCCATTGTTGTTGTAAAAAAAAAAAAGGTGCTCACCAGTGGTCTTTTTATAGTGCTTACATCCTGGTTGAAGTGTTAACAATTAACCATTGAGGTGTTTGGCCAGGTGGCACATGTATTGGCCAATTAGCTCATGTAGTGTCATTTTGAATGCCAGTGTTTTGAAATGGCAAACATGTGACTTTATGTCAGATTGTTGTGTCTTATGCAAAAGTGCCATTTTAAATTGCAAAATGTGTGTAAAGCAGAAAATGTGTTTAGACTTTTGAAGACTTGAGAAGAGGTTTTGCTCTTTGTGTGTCAGTTTAAATAGTTGTGCTGTCCATGTAATTTTAGTGTGTTAGCAATTGGAAAAAACTGTAATACAACAACATGCCTGGAAACTCATTCTAAGGGCACTCCGGCCCGTAGAAAAGTGAGGTTCGACCACGGGGTGAAGGTCTGAAGGCAGGCCTGAGTGACTGGGACCCGGAACGTGCCTGGTTGCCATAACTATCTCGGAACTCGATCACAAAGCCAGTGCTGAAGTGGTCTCATAGGAAGCAATCCGAGGGGCGGGAGCCAAAGAGGGGTGCCCTCGGCAGCAGACAGGCTGAGACGGCTGAGCAGGTGGCGGTGAAGATGCAGCAGCAGGCCACCTGGTTAGCACTAGTTTGAGCGACTCAGACTGCTCGTGGGCGGCCGAGAACCGCCCAAGAGGCTGGCCTGGGAGATCAGGGGAATGGAGGGAACAGGTTCGCTCAGACTCCCTCCTATCTGCCAGGTTCAGCCATAGGTGACGCTCCTGAACATCACCTGACCCAGGGACTGCGTAGTGACCTTCATCGCTCGGAGAGCGAAGTCAGTGGCAGTGCACACTTCCTGCATCAGTTTCTGGGAGCCTGGGTCAGTAGCACCATCCTCATGCATTTTTTTTTACCATGCCAGATGGAGGCGCTGTGAGGATGCAGCTGCGCTCTGTCGTGGGTAGTGAAGGCCGAGGTAGCACTAGAATGATTACAGGCAGTAAAATGTGCCCTCCACAAACTGGTAACTTCATCATGCACCTCCGGGAAGAATGGCCCTGGCGATCAGCGTGCCTTGTTCCCAGGAACCAATCATCCAGCCTTGAATGCTTGGGCTGAGGTGGAGGGCCCTTCCAATCTGGCCCAACGCTCACAGCTGCCAGGGAAAGCATGGCAGTGAGCTCTGGATCAGACTCGGGCACCTCTGGCGCTCCAAAAGGAGGTAGCACAGCCAAACCTTCATTTCCAGAGGACTCAAGCCCGCATTGTGATTCGGCGATCGACATCAAATAATCCACTGAAGCCCCGAATTAAATGCTGTGTCCCTGAAGTGAGGGACCAGCCATCTAAATCAGAAACTCACCAGCTTGCGATGTGGAGGGGGGTGTGGCCCTAGAAATACACGTCGGGGTTTCCCACACCAGAACTCTCAGATCACCATCAGCCAAAGTAGGTCCTCACGAAGAGGAACTCGATTGGGGAATGACAGTAGACTCTATCCCTTCAGAGATCATTGAGTCTTGATCTAAACATCACGATGGTCATGTTCCTGTAGTGAAAACATGACTCATCCATGAGCGCTGCGTCAGCGTGAGCATAGCTACTTTTATACCCACGAGGTGGGGCGGAGTCGTGCTATGCAAATTCCACAGACCCATGCCATTGTCATGTCATTGGCTCGTTTTGTAGAACTCAAAGGTGATTGGCTTCCAAGCAAAATCCCCTATTCCGTCAGTCACTGACGTAACTCGTAGTGGACTGACTGAAAGGGAACTTGAAAAATCGATTGATAGTTATATACTTCTAATATGCCATGTTACAAAGTTTTCCGAGGGGCGCCTAGGCCAAAATTACATTATAGACCTTTAGGAAACACCATGCAAAATTTGGTGCTTTTATCACCACGGTAACGGTATTTTCATTACGCCACCGGACTAGAAGGCTTTGGACTCCTCTGCATAATGGGCAAACAGTTTTCCATGTCTAGAAAATAGAGTTTAAAGATTGAATATTGCATAGTTGCTTATTCATTAAAGCTTTAAGTATTCAGAGGCCAAAAATAAAAACTTTACCGATCCAGTCCGAAGTTCTCCATTAACATGATGCACCACCATTTCCTCAGCTCTGCCATGTCCAGCTGCTCAGTATCTAGAAATTATAAACAGGATACAAATGAGAAAAAAAATTACATTTAAACAAAAGTTATATTTGACAAAGATTAAATACCCCATAATATCCAACTTCACAGGACGTTAGTAATTGAGAGGCTGTTCAAGACATTTTTTCAAATTGCACTCATACACACTACCTTATTATTTTGTTGTTTAGGGGTAGAAGATAAACACAATAAGCATCTTGAATGTTAAATAAAAAACTAAATGGATGATACACAGACAATGAGTTTGATAGTGTCTGTGAGAGAGTTGATAGTATGTTTGTGAATGAGTTTGGGTGAAAGCTTTGATTGGTGTGTGAGAAATAGTATAGTAGTGAATGAGAGAGTTTGATAGCATGCATGAAAATCTTTGATAGAGTGTGAGAGGCGTTTGAGAGAGTTTGATAGTGTGCACAAGAATATGTTTGAAATAGGTCTTTTCTTTTGCTTCAAAAAGACAACAACGACAAAAACAAAAAAAACATATCACACTCATCTTACCTTGGAAAAAGATTGCATTTTTTATATGGACTTCCCAGTAAGCCTGAACTTTCTTTTCAGCCATTGGCATCAATGAAGGGCACAGGGGGCAATGATACAATTTGCAACAAGATGTGCATTTTGGTATCAGCTGATTTACACCTTCTATGACTATTGATTGATGCATCTGTAAGCATAAATTGAAGAGACAGAAATGAAAATAATTATTGTCTTGTGTATAATATTATTTGAATGTTTGTTATCTGTTTTATAGTATCTCTTGATTTGAATAACCATTTTTAACAAAATTAACCTGTTATTTAATCTTTATTTTAAATAATTTTAAGGAACACATCATCTAAACAACACTTACACACAGCATGTCACCTGCAAACTTCTATCACTTTTCAAAACAACAGACCCAAACAAGAGACAGTAAAATTCCGTACATTTGTTCAATGCCTAAACAAAATGAATTTAGATCTTCAACTTACTGGATGAAGAATTGGTACCCAATAAGCACGGCAGGATACATCAGACTGATATCATCACAGTTTCGTTTACATTATCTAATAGATTAAACAACTCTTTTACATCTAGCTAATCATCTATGAATGAGGTAAATATACTTAAATCAATTTATTTAATGGTCGTCGACTCCTCTAAAAACGTGCATAACGTCACACCTGTGCATGGGGGATATACCAGATAATAATCAGGATAGTTTTCTATAACATTTTCCAAATAATTAACAACTATTTTAATTTAACTTAATCTTGTACGAATTGCATAAATAAACTTACACGTAGCCTGTAGGTGTGTCCAATAGCGCATGTATCTGAGTGTCCATGAGCAGCTGATGAGAACGGAAACGCTTGTAGAACTGTGTACGCATGCGTGATTGAAAACACATGTGTCGGACTGCGCAAGTGCGGCTGAGACTGCATGTATCTGAGTGTGCATGCGTGTCTGAGAGTGCATGTGTCGGACTGCGCATGCGTGTCTGAGATTGCATGTCTGCAGGATATTTTTCTTACAAAAATGCGTTGTGCTCTTCAGAAGGCCTTTATTAACACCCCGGAGCTGTGTGGAGCACATTATTTGATGGACAGATGCACTTTTTATGGACGTCAAAAACAGAGCCACTTTTACTACAATTCTAATGCTTGGATTAGCCTGGAGTCTGGACTTTTGTAATATAACTCCGATTTTATTCGTCTTAAAGAAGAATGTCATATACTCCTAGGATGACTTGAGGGTGAGTAAATTATGGGCTAATTTTCATTTCCCTTACGAGAGAACTCTCGTATTGCGTTTAGCTAAACGCTAGGGGAATTCCTTTTCCTCGAGATATTGAAGCAAATTTTTATCCTAAAAATACCATATAACACGCAGTGCAGCTGCACAGCTCTCAGCAGGAAGCTGCTGCGTGCTGATTGGCTGTGCCGCTGCAACTGCAGGAACTTATGGCGAGACCGCTGGGCGGGACGGACCAATCAGGTCCTTCTATATTCCCACCACAAGGGGCAACATAATTTGCATAGCCAAGGGTATATAAGACCCTGTCTCGCCAGGTTAGTCAGATTATTTCTTCTTCAGCGACTCACCTCGCTGAGCTCTGGATCGAAGCCTGCCGTCGACACGCACCCAACGGAACTTGCAGCCTGAGGACGTCGGACTCTCCGCCTTCAGCCTGCCTTCCAGCTGCGCCATCCGGCACATATCCTTTATACAATACCATTCCGTGTGTTTGCCGTTGCTACACACTCACAAAAAGAGCCGAGATGTTGTTTCAAATGTCTCGTTCCTGCGCCTCGTTTAGAGGTTTTCTCTCGGACGAGGATCGGCACATCATCTGCGTCTCATGTCTCGGACGAGACCACGCGCAGGTTGCACTCAACCAGGGCGGCTGCCCGGAGTGCGATGAACTGGCGCTGCAGACCCTTCGGGCTCGGCTCGCCAGTTTCGACCCGAATCCCATCCCTTGCTCTCAGCCTCTCGAGCCACGGAAAAAGAAACGCCACAACCAGAGGCCCCCGGAGCGCTCTGACGAGCACACCCCGGTCATTTCCCCGCGTGCCTCGCCTTCGCCTGTCATGTTCGTCGAGGAACAGCACAGCTCCCCTCGTCTGGCGGCTGCTGCTGTTTCCTTCGGCGGACCGGAGGAGGAGGAGGATGACAGCCTTTCGCTTGCTGCATCTGAAAGCGGGTGGTCGGATACTGTCACTTCGACGCGGACTGCCAGCGGTGGCAAAACCTCAGTGGATGCTGAGCTTATTCGCCTGCTCACTAAGGCCGTGGACGACCTCTGCATTGACTGGTCTCAACCCGAGGAGCCCACGAGAAGCAGACTGGACGAGTGGTTTTTCGAGAACCGTCGCCAACCGACCGCTCAAAAGCCCGCTCCCTTCTTCCCAGAAGTCCACGAGGAACTATCTAAATCGTGGAAGGCGCCATTTTCGTCTTGCGCCAAATCCTCTTTTTCTCCAGCGCTCTCGGTGGTCGATGGCGCTCAGAAAAAAGGATACCAAGCTCTTCCTCCCCTCGAGGAAGCCGTCGCTGCACACCTTTGCCCGCCCTCCGCCAGAGGATGGCAGTCAAAAGCTGTGCACCCTTCCAAGGCCTGCCGCACTACTTCCAGCCTCGCCGGTCGAGCATACGCCTCCGCCGGCCAGGCGGCCTCAGCGCTACACTCTAAGGCGGTGCTTCAGGTCTTCCAGGCCAAACTCCTCTGTTCCCTGGATGAGTCTGTCCCTGACAACGAGGCTCTGAAGGATCTGCGCGGCGCCACTGACTTGGCCCTGCGCGCTACCAAGGCCAACGCTCAGGCAATCGGCAGATGTATAGCCAACTTGACGGTGTTGGAGCGCCATTTGTGGCTCAACCTAACTGAAATGAAAGACTCGGACAAGACCGCTTTCCTGGACGCGCCCATGTCGCCTTCAGGACTATTCGGTCCCTCCGTGGTTGGGTTCACGGAACGCTTCACAGAGGCGCAAAAGGCTTCACAGGCAATGCAACATTTCCTGCCCAAGCGTTCCAGCTCCTCTGCTAGCCGTCACGCTAAAGCTGGACCAGCCCAGCCCACCAAGGTGGTGCCACCAGCTCACCAGCCTCGCGCGGCTTCTAAGCCCGGACAGCGTTCCCGCTCTACGAGTCGCAGCAGACCGCCGGAGCGTCGAGGTCCCCGACCCAGCAATGTGTCGAAACCTGAGCCGCCGAAGCCGCCCTAGCCAGAGGCACAAAGAGAAGGTGGATAACACCCGCTTTGGCCGGTTTACCACTTCGCTCTCTTCCAAAACGTTCCCCAGCTCCCTTCAATCAGGTGGCTGGGAACATCACATTCACAGCCAACGAGCCCGCAAACAAACGCGCTCGCCTCTACACAAACGCCGTTTTCACGGCGACCCATATGAGTCACAAAAAGAGTTTTTTCTCTGTAGGCAGTGTGCCAGCATTAAAGCATGTACCCCTACACTCAATCACTCCCCCATGTTCCTCAGCCCCCTGCACTCAGGTGGCTGGAAACACTATCCTCACAGTCAACGAGCCCGTGCTCAAACGCGGTCGCCTGTACACAAGCACCAATATTCTATGTGCCCCGGCCCCCTGCACTCAGGCGGCGGGAAATTCCCTCATAAGCGCCACTTTTACGCAACATTATCGGGCCGCCGAGTCCCTGTGACTCAGCGACTTGCCCCACAAACTAATTCAGCCCCTGGCTTCGAAGGCCGAGGCCTGGCAGGCCATTCCCAGCATTTCAAAATGGGTGTTGAACATAATAGAACAAGGTTACTCCCTACAGTTTGCTCGCAGACCAGACAACGGTGAGAAGCGACACAAGTCACGTGCTTCGAACCGAGATATCAAAACTGTTAATGAAAGGGGCGGTGGAAGCCGTACACCCCTCACAGAGCGAGTCGGGCTTTTACAGTCGTTACTTCCTTGTACCAAAAAAGGACGGTGGTCTCAGACCCATCCTAGATCTCAGACATCTGAACAAAGCCCTTATGAAGCGCCCGTTCAGAATGTTGAAAATGAAACAAATCCTCGCGTACATTCGCCCGGGAGATTGGTTTTTCACTGTGGATCTAGAGGATGCCTATTTCCACATACAAATAGCCCCTCATCACAGGCCATTCTTGAGATTCGCCTTCGAGGGGAAAGTATACCAATACAGGGTGCTACCCTTTGGTCTATCTCTGGCTCCCCGCACATTTACGAAGTGCATGGAAGAGGCGCTAACACCGCTGAGGCTTCGGGGAATGAGAATTCTCAACTATCTCGACGACTGGCTCATAATAGCTCAGTCAGAGATACAGTTATTGAACCACAGATCTTGGCTTCTCAACCATTTAAAATGCTTGGGCCTCAGAATCAACGTGGCAAAGAGCTCATTGTCTCCCACACAGAACGTTTCGTTTCTGGGAACAGTATTAGACTCACTGCAGATGAACGCGCTTCTGACGTCACAGCGTGCGCTCTCTGTTCAGAACCGAGCGGTTTCCCTCAGGTCCGGTGTATACACTCCTCTCAAACACTTTCAGAGGATGTTGGGTCTCATGGCCTCGGCGGCACCAGTTCTCAGACTAGGTCTGTTACACATGCGCCCCCCACAGCGCTGGCTGAATCGCCGCGTTCCAGCTCACGCATGGCTCTCGGGCCGATTAAAAATCAAGGTAGACCACAGCTGTGTGTTGGCTCTGGCTCCTTGGAAAAATCCCGTCTGGTATCAGACGGGCGTGAGCTTGGGCACTGTTACGAAGTGGAAAGTTATCTCGACAGATGCATCCAACCTAGGTTGGGGAGCCCTTCACGAGGGCAGGCCAGTCTCCGGTCTCTGGTCAGACTCGCAGAAGAGCCTTCACAAAAACTGTCTAGAGATGAAAGCACTCACGCTATCGCTAAGAGCTTTCCTTCCGTACATAAAGCACCACCATGTCCTGGTCCGAACGGACAGCAGGTCAGTGGTAGCCTATATAAATCGCCAGGGCGGTCTAAAATCTATCGGTCTGCACACAATGGCGGAAAAAGTCCTAATACGGGCAGAGCGCAACCTGGGCTCGCTGAGGGCGACTCATGTGCCAGGCATTCTGAATCTGGGTCCGGACATGCTGTCCAGGGGCAAAGTGTCCCCTGCAGAGTGGTCTCTTCACCCACATACGATTCAGACAATTTGGGTCAGGTTTGGAGAGGCAAAAGTGGATCTTTTCGCCTCACAAGACTATGCTCAATGCCGAATATATTTCTCCAAGCACAAGGATGCGTTGGCCCACGAATGGCCCAACCTTCCTTTTTATGCTTTTCCCCCAATCTCAATGTTACCTCAGGTCATAGAGAGGATCAGGGAGAGCAAGTGCGCTGTGCTTCTAATAGCCCCGCTTTGGAGAAATCAACCATGGTTCTCACTGCTAAGTTCGATGTCAGATACAGCTCCGTGGCCAATTCCGCTGAGGAGAGACCTCCTCATGCAGGCAAAACGGCAGATCTGGCATCCCCGTCCCGATCTATGGGCGCTTCATGTCCGGCCCATCAACGGGTACATGAGAACCTCTCTGAAAATGTATTAAACACTATTTATGAAGCCAGAGCCCCCGCGACCAGGCAGCTCTATTCAGGCAAATGGTCAGTCTTTTCGGACTGGTGTAAAGCACGAAGCCTGACCCCATATAATTGTGAAGTGTCAGAAGTGATCACTTTTTTACAAGAGCTGCTGGATGCGGGTCGTTCCCCCTCCACGCTCAAAGTTTATGTGGCTGCTATAGCAGCGTATCACATTCAAGTGAACGGACTGTCACTGGGAAAGAACGATCTTTTTGTGCGCTTCCTTCAAGGGGCTAGAAGGCTTCACCCACCTCGCCCCCCTTCAGTCCCTATATGTGACCTGTCCACGGTCCTGGATGCCATGAAAGGCTCTACATTCAAGCCTCTGCATTCGGTGAGCTTAAAGCTCCTATCACTAAAGACCGCTTTTCTGCTAGCGATCGCATCAGTTAAGCGGGTGGGTGATCTGCACGCGCTCTCAGTGAGCGCCTCTTGTCTGGAATTTGGGCCAAACAACTCCAAAGTCGTCCTCAAACCAAGACATGGATATGCACCTAAAGTGCTTTCAACTCCGTTCAGAGCACAGGTCATTTCACTTTCAGCACTCTCATCATCGTTAGATGAAGAAGATGCCAATTTGGTCTGTCCTGTCAGAGTGCTGAGAATATACATAGAGCTTTCCGCTGCTTACAGGCAAACTGAACAGCTCTTTGTGTGCTTTTGCGGCCGCACCCGCGGGTGCGCAGTTACAAAGCATACCTTGTCACGATGGATAGTGGATGCTATCTCGCTGGCTTATGAGTCTAAAGATCTCAGCTGCCCTATAGTGACCTGCCCATTCTACAAAGCCCATTCTACTAGAGGCATGGCGTCATCGTGGGCTTGGTCTACTTGCATTTCTCTGAATGATATCTGTGCGGCGGCAGGCTGGGCCTCCCCGTCCACTTTTATCAGGTTTTATCATTTAGATGTCCCTGCCTTACAGGCTGGGCTTCTCGCTGTGTAATACATTTAAACCCTTAAGGCTCGACAGTCTGGTCTGGGTTAAGTATTTGTATAAGTCATAAGCACATTCCTTATACGACTCGAATTATCTGGTCTTTCATTATTCTTTGGCCCGACTATGTCTGGTCTACACATATATATAGATATATATATACACTACACGTATCTTGCGTGTTATTCTCATTAAATGGCCCGACTCAGGTCTGGCTCATATTGAGACTTTCATGATATCATATTACGGACCCACTTAGTAGAGGTCTTCACGGAGCCCCCGAGACCCGTGGACCCGGGACCCGACCCGGGACCCGTACGGGTTCGGGTCTATATTTTAAATGATCAGCCGGGTCCGGGTCGGGTCCCAATCTATTACTACGGGTCCCGGGTCTGTTTAATATTGTGTGCAATACCCGAGTCGATCCGGACTCGGAGAACACCTGCCCGTGATCAGAGTCAGTCAGCACTGCTTGTGTGTTTTTTGTAACTTGCAACTGTAAAATTAGGATAAGAAAAGTGTGAGCCGGGAAATAAGGTTTAAAAAAAAGAAAGAAGAAAAACACGAGCGATCTCTCTCTCTCTCTCTTGCTCGCTCGCCTCACGCGCTCGCGCTCGCGCTCTCGCTCTCTCTCTCTCTCTCGCTCGCTCGCTCTCTCTGCAAGCGCACGGTAATAATAATGGTTACCTTCATGAGTGATGTGTGAAAAAAGCTAAAAAACAACGAATATAAAGAAGTTAAACCCACGGGCACCTCTTCTGTCCGGGCATCCTTCATGCATATTGTGGACAAACATGAGAAAAAAGTAAGTGCTGTCTACGTGTGACGCACTGTTGAAGTTTGATTTGAAATTATATTTAAATAATATATTTAAAATCAGCAACAAAATCTCAGGTGAACTGTCACAAATGTTTTCTATGATGCTCAAATTGCGTAAAAAAGCTCATATTTCAGGTTGCTCCAGCCACCGCGCATGTGCAGTATCAAACCCGTGTCATTTCTATGGCAACCCGAGCTTCCGCTGTGATTGACTTTAATAATAATATGAATGAACCGTCTTATTTCTTAAAGTTTTGGTGGTCAGGCTCGCTCACAGAGATTATAGCAAATAAATAATGCGGACGTCAGCGGCCACCGAACGGCTATTATAGTTCAAAAAGGCAAACAGTCAAAGTTATTATGCGAGTTAACTCGAGTCGAAATGCAAATCTGCAAAGACGCATTTGTCATCCGTCACCGTGACATAAAGTGGACTTTTAAAGCTGAAATGATGAGTGAATTAAGCATGCTTGGAATAACAAGAGAGGAATAACATGGATTTAACTTTTTGGCAAGGATGTAATGAATCACAAGTAACGTTACAAGGAAGGGAGACGACGGCTAGGTAAGACAAAAAGTTATATTTTTCATAACTTGTTTATTGACTTGTTAATATCAGTTATTGTGGAATATGTGACAAACGGGTCCAGTCGGGTCTGTGTCTTCACGCCGGGTTCGGTTCCAGCTTTTAAATAATAGACGGGTCCAGGTCGGTTCCGGGTACTACGTTTTTGGCATTTCTCGGATCTTCACGGGTCCGGGTCCAGCTTTTGAAATAATAGACGGGTCCGGGTCGGTTCCGTTAAGCACATTACGGGTCTCTTCGGGTTCGGGTATGAATTTTTGGACCCGTGAAGACCTCTACCACTTAGGTCGGCTTGGGTATGGTGTCTCTGGGCTTCAGAGCCGTTAAGCGAGCACAACGTTTTGCATTGGGTCCCCTAGCATTTAGCTAAACGCAATACGAGAGTACTCTCGAAAGGGAACGCTTCGGTTACTTACGTAACCTCGGTTCCCTGAGGAGAGGGAACGAGTATTGCGTTTGCTTGCCGTGCTTCGCTTGCTCAGGAGTCGCTTCAGTCGATTAACCTGACTAACCTGGCGAGACAGGGTCTTATATACCCTTGGCTATGCAAATTCTGTTGCCCCTTGTGGCGGGAATATAGAAGGACCTGATTGGTCCGTCCCGCCCAGCGGTCTCGCCATAGGTTCCTGCAGTTGCAGCGGCACAGCCAATCAGCACGCAGCAGCTTCCTGCTGAGAGCTGTGCAGCTGCACTGCGTGTTATATGGTATTTTTAGGATAAAAATTTGCTTCAATATCTCGAGGAAAAGGAATTCCCCTAGCGTTTAGCTAAACGCAATACTCATTCCCTCTTCTCAGGGAACCGAGGTTACGTTAGTAACCGAAGCGTTTTGGGGGAACTATCCCTTTAAGGCTGTGCTCCAAAGCATTCAAGATTTATGACAGTTTAAGTTGGAAATTCCATTCTCAATTTCATTTTCAACGCTCAAAAAGTGAATAAATAGTTTATAACTACTGCATAAATATAATTTAGTACCATAAAATCCTCTAAAAATATTAAATAAAAAACATTATCGAACTAAAATATAGTGCAATAATTAGAAAGAATTCTGTAATTTCTGACAGACATGCAAACAACATCAGAGGGTTAAAAAAAAAGTATAAGCGGACTTGTGTAGATGAGTTTATCTGTTCACTGTTATGATGTTTAATGTCCCTGATGGCTATCCCATTTAGTCACTTGTTAGCAACTGCCTTTTCTAAGACAAGTAAAAGCTTCAACAGCAACAAAAATCCTCCTCCATGAACTGCCACCTTAACGTGGTGGAGGGGTTTGAGTACCCGAATGACCCTAGGAGCTATGTTGTCCGGGGCTATATGCCCCTGGTAGGGTCTCCCAAGGCAAACAGGTCCTAGGTGACGGGTCAGACTAAGAGCAGTTCAAAAACCCTTATGATGACAAATAAAACGAGGACCGTGACGTCGCCCGGTACGGCGCAGCCGGGGCCCCACCCTGGAGCCAGGCCTGGGGTTGGGGCTCGTATGCGAGCGCCTGGTGGCCGGGCCTTCCCCCGCGGGGTCCGGCCGGGCTCAGCCCGAAGGAGCGACGTGGGGACACCTTCCCGTGGGCCCACCACTCACGGGAGGGACCATAAGGGGCCGGTGCAAAGCGAATCGGGCGGCAGTCGAGGGAGGAGGCCTAGACGACCCGATCCCTGGACACAGAATCTGGCTCTTGGGACATGGAATGTCACCTCACTGGCGGGGAAAGAGCCTGAGATTGTGCGTGAGGTTGAGAGGTTCCGACTAGAGATAGTCGGAATCACCTCCACGCACGGCTTGGGCTCTGGAACCACACTACTCGAGAGGGGATGGACTCTTCACCACTCTGGAGTTGCCCATGGTGAGAGGCGGCGGGCTGGTGTGGGTTTGCTTATAGCCCCCCAGCTCTGCCGCCATGTGTTGGAGTTTACCCCGGTGAACGAGAGGGTCGTTTCCCTGCGGCTTCGGCTCGGGGATAGGTCTCTCACTGTTGTGTGTGCCTACGGGCCGAACAGCAGTGCAGAGTACCCGACCTTCTTGGTGTCCCTAGGAGGGGTGCTGGAGAGTGCTCCGACTGGGGACTCCGTCGTTCTACTGGGGGACTTCAACGCCCACGTGGGCAATGACAGTGAAACCTGGAGGGGCGTGATTGGGAGGAACGGCCCCCCTGATCTGAACCCGAGTGGTGTTCAGTTATTGGACTTCTGTGCTAGTTACAGTTTGTCCATAACAAACACCATGTTCAAGCATAAGGGTGTCCATCAGTGCACATGGCACCAGGACACCCTAGGTCGTAGGTCAATGATCGACTTTGTGGTCGTTTCATCTGACCTGCGGCCGTATGTCTTGGACACTCGGGTGAAGAGAGGGGCGGAGCTGTCAACTGATCACCACCTGGTGGTGAGTTGGATCCGATGGCAGGGGAGGAAGCTGGATAGACTCGGTAGACCCAAACGTACTGTGAGGGTCTGCTGGGAACGTTTGGCCGAGTCTCCTGTCAGAGAGATCTTCAACTCCTGCCTCCGGCAGAGCTTCGACCAGATCCCGAGGGAGGCTGGAGATATTGAGTCCGAGTGGACCATGTTCTCCACCTCCATTGTCAAAGCGGCTGCTCGGAGCTGTGGACGCAAGGTCTCCGGTGCCTGTCGAGGCGGCAATCCCCGAACCCGGTGGTGGACACCGGAAGTAAGGGATGCCGTCAAGCTGAAGAAGGAGTCCTATCGGGCCTGGCTGGCTTGTGGGACTCCTGAGGCAGCTGACAGGTACCGGCAGGCTAAACGGACTGCAGCCCGGGTGGTTGTGGAGGCAAAAACTCGGGCCTGGGAGGAGTTCGGTGAGGCCATGGAAAAGGACTATCGGCTGGCCTCGAAGAGATTCTGGCAAACCGTCCGGCGCCTCAGGAGGGGGAAGCAGTGCCCTACCAACGCTGTTTACAGTGGCGATGGGCGGCTGTTGACCTCAACTGGGGATGTTGTCGGACGGTGGAAGGAATACTTCGAGGATCTCCTCAATCCCGCCGTCACGTCTTCCATTGGGGAAGCAGAGGCTGGGGGCTCAGAGGAGGACTCGTCCATCACCCAAGCTGAAGTCACCGAGGTGGTCAAGAAACTCCTCGGTGGCAAGGCACCGGGGGTGGATGAGATCCGCCCTGAGTACCTCAAGTCTCTGGATGTTGTGGGGCTGTCTTGGCTGACACGCCTCTGCAGCATCGCGTGGCGGTCGGGGACAGTGCCTCTGGGATGGCAGACCGGGGTGGTGGTCCCTCTTTTTAAGAAGGGGGACCGGAGGGTGTGTTCCAACTACAGGGGGATCACACTTCTCAGCCTCCCCGGGAAAGTCTATGCCAGGGTACTGGAGAGGAGAATTCGGCCGATAGTGGAACCTCGGATTCAGGACGAACAGTGTGGTTTTCGTCCTGGTCGTGGAACACTGGACCAGCTCTATACCCTCTACAGGGTGCTGGAGGGTTCATGGGAGTTTGCCCAACCAGTCCACATTTGTTTTGTGGATTTGGAGAAGGCATTCGACTGTGTCCCTCGCGGCGTCCTGAGGAGGGTGCTGAGGGAATATGGGGTCCGGGGTCCTTTGCTGAGGGCTGTCCGGTCCCTGTATGACCGAAGCAGGAGTTTGGTCCGCATTGCCGGCAGTAAGTCAGACTTGTTCCCGGTGCATGTTGGACTCCGGCAGGGCTGCCCTTTGTCGCCGGTTCTGTTCATAATTTTTATGGACAGAATTTCTAGGCGCAGCCAAGGGCCGGAGGGTGTCAGGTTTGGGGACCACACGGTTTCGTCTCTGCTCTTTGCGGATGACGTTGTCGTGTTGGCCCCTTCTAACCAGGACCTTCAGCATGCACTGGGACGGTTTGCAGCCGAGTGTGAAGCGGCTGGGATGGGGATCAGCACCTCCAAATCCGAGGCCATGGTCCTCAGTCGGAAAAGGGTGGCTTGCCCACTTCAGGTTGGTGGAGAGTTCCTGCCCCAAGTGGAGGAGTTCAAGTATCTAGGGGTCTTGTTCACGAGTGAGGGGAGGATGGAACGGGAGATTGACAGACGGATCGGTGCAGCTTCTGCAGTAATGCGATCGATGTACCGGTCTGTCGTGGTGAAGAAAGAGCTAAGCCGTAAGGCGAAGCTCTCGATTTACCGGTCAATCTACGTTCCTACTCTCACCTATGGTCATGAGCTTTGGGTCATGACCGAAAGGACAAGATCCCGGATACAGGCGGCCGAAATGAGCTTTCTCCGCAGGGTGGCTGGGCGCTCCCTTAGAGATAGGGTGAGAAGCTCAGTCACTCGGGAGGAACTCGGAGTAGAGCCGCTGCTCCTCCACATCGAGAGGGGACAGCTGAGGTGGCTCGGGCATCTGTTCCGGATGCCTCCTGAACGCCTTCCCGGGAAGGTGTTTCGGGCATGTCCAACCGGGAGGAGGCCCCGGGGAAGACCGAGGACACGCTGGAGGGACTATGTCTCCCGGCTGGCCTAGGAACGCCTCGGTGTCCCCCCGGAAGAGCTAGAGGAAGTGTCTAGGGAGAGGGAAGTCTGGGCATCTCTGCTTAGACTGCTGCCCCCGCGACCCGGCCCCGGATAAGCGGAAGAAGATGGATGGATGGATGGATGGCAACAAAAATAAAATAAGTTCCACTGTATTGAAAGACTGATTGAATAGACAGATGATTGTCCATCTTTTTTATATATAAAACATTTAACCCTCTGGTGCTCTTCATTCTTCCCGGTCATAAGTGACCGGACACCTAAAAATTAAACTTCCTCCACCCCAGTAAAACCAATGTCATTTATTTTTCTTCAATAATATTTTTTTCTATTTTCTTTTGTATTTTGAGATGATTTGATAGTACTTATTAATATTTATACAATAATTATGGTCCTTTTGCCATTGAAAATAATATTTTTGTTTTGTTTTGTTATTTAAATAGTATTTCAGGTTAAAGTAGAGTCTTTGCCTTCAAAATAAAGTTTTTTGAAGGCAGATTAGCGCCCTCTGTTGGAATTATTTATGGAAACATGCAACCATGGGTGTAACCACTAGAAGTCTCTTATATATGGAGAGGCTCGTGAATTCCCTAGTTCTCTTTTGAACACATTTAATGATTTTTTTAGATGGATTTGAATATATATTTAAACAATCTCAAAGACTATTTATTATAAAGCTTTAGATAGTTTTTTTTGTTAGAAATAGTGATTTAAAGTGTTAGTTTTTGCATTATGATTATAATAATAATAATTATTATTATGTATACAGTCAAACCTAATCGGAATAGAAAAGCAAGGAAGCATTTTATTACCCATTTTTTTATTACGAATTTGTATTTTTTTTTTAAACATTCATTCAATTATAACACTTAATGTGAATTATGTATTTTGTTTTTCAAAATGCTCAGAAAGATGCAAAGGATCAAGCCTGAGCTTCCAAGTGCACAGTTTGTGTGTGTGTGTGTGTGTGTGTGTGTGTGTGTGTGTGTGTGTGTGTGTGTGAGAGAGAGAGAGAGAGAGAGAGAGAGAGAGAGAGAGAGAGTAAATTTAGAGTGTCACCCCTTCACTTTTGTGAGCTTTTTCTGTATTATGACTGAACTATTGAATGGATTTCACATTCCATAAACTTTGGTCTGTATTACAGACACAGTGGTTCATAGAGGTGTGTGTGTGTGTGTGTGTGTGTGTGTGTGTGTGTGTGTGTGTGTGTGTGTGTGTGTGTGTGTGTGTGTGTGTGTGTGTGTGTGTGTGTGTGTGTGTGTGTGTGTGTGTGTGTGTGTGTGTGTGTGTGTGTGTGTGTGTGTGTGTGTGTGTGTGTGTGTGTGTGTGTGTGTGTGTGTGTGTGTGTGTGTGTGTGTGTGTGTGTGTGTGTGTGTGTGTGTGTGTGTGTGTGTGTGTGTGTGTGTGTGTGTGTGTGTGTGTGTGTGTGTGTGTGTGTGTGTGTGTGTGTGTGTGTGTGTGTGTGTGTGTGTGTGTGTGTGTGTGTGTGTGTGTGTGTGTGTGTGTGTGTGTGTGTGTGTGTGTGTGTGTGTGTGTGTGTGTGTGTGTGTGTGTGTGTGTGTGTGTGTGTGTGTGTGTGTGTGTGTGTGTGTGTGTGTGTGCGTGTGTGCGTGAGTGTGTGCGTGTGTGGATGTGTCAATATCACACTCTTGATGTTTTAGAGTGTCACTCCTTTACTGCTGTGTACTTTTTTCTGCATTGTGGCCGATTTGTAGATTGCGCACACAAAAATTCAGTGAATTTTTTTTTTTTAATTCAGTGATTTTTTTTTTTTTTAATTCAGTGAATTTTTGTGCTTTTGCCGATTTCCCATTCATTTCCTATGGTCGGTCATTTGTGACCGAAGATAATGAAAGGTAAACTTTTTTTTTTATTACGACCAATTAGCATGCTCGAATCATGCCCTCAATTGTTTTGTGTGTTCACAGTCCTAATGCCAATAAAGTCACCAAGTTTCATATCATTCTGATGAAGCTGTGATTTTTAGAATTTCAAAACAGAAAATTTTCCGGTCAGAAATGACCGAAGAGCACCAGAGGATTAATATTGTATATTATTATTATGTTAGTAAGTCAAGCCATAATATCCACCTCACTCCTGCAGCTCAATGTGCTTACTTGCATCCTGACAGAATTTTAACATCTGGAATTTGAATGAGTGAAGTCAACTTTACTGTACTGTGACATTACCATTACCATTACCATTTTTTTTTTTTTTTTTTTAATAGATAGTCGTACTATCATTGTACTATCTACTGTATCTACAGTGTTTAAAACTTGACTAAAGGTGATGATTTTTCCAACACAAGAATATAAACCATAGTTAGATTAAGGTTAGTGAGTTTAAAAAGCAATCTTTTCCTTATTTACAAAAGTCTTATATCAGACAAACAATAAATAAATAAAATCAACTGATCATTTTGATTGCAAAAGTTCTTTATTATCATTTTAAGGACGAATTGTTTTTATTTTATTTTTTTGATGCAGAGAAAATAATTTTATTCAGAAAGTTTTATGGTATGATACTCAGATAAAACTGCTCCATCTACTCCAGGTCTACTTCCAGCATGTCACGACGCTTGAAGGCGCAGATGTAGTTTTTCTTGACGTAACAAGAGTCGTCGTTCCACCTTCCAACCTCTGAAAATATGACGGACAGTGAAATGAAGAGATTATTGTACCTTCATCTATCAGTGTGCTTTACCAAACATCTAATTGTCCTCACAGCATCAATCTCACTATATAAATCATTTAGCCAAACTTCAAGTTAAAATTGAATGTGATTATCCTAACACATACGTTTTTTTAAAACCTCTATCTTTCCATCCTTACCTTTCCAGTTCATCTCCACACATTCCTCCGTGCTGGTGTACATGTGGTTGGGCTCACCACGTGTCCAAATTTGATAATCCCAGAAGGAACCATCAAGCCAAAAAAATTTACCAGACTGAGAAAGTAAAAAAGAGGATTTAAAAAAATTAAGTAAGTCAGAAGGTGTTTGGGTAGTGAGAAACTAGTGGATGCATGTCAATGAAGAACAGAAAATAAAACAATAACTGAATTATTTCTCTTTGCTCTTCCTATTTGTGAACCTCTTCACACTTCTGTCTTTTTTACCTTAAAGAATTCAAAGCCTCCGAGCCAGAAGCGCAGGTTGTTTGGGTTAAATTTCTTCACAATGCAGAGCAAGTCATTATTATCCTTTTGACTATGCACTGACACCAGATGTGCTCTAGGGGCTTTGCTTCTGCAGCTGAGCTGGATATGAAACAGGAAGAATATTTAATGACTGCACATGGATTTTTTTTAATGGTGGAGGTAATAATGCGAATGATAATACAAAATTAAATCTCTTTACTTTAGCAATGTAACAATCTTTAAAAAAAAATAAAGAGTGCTACAACCTACCTCGGCTTCAGTGAAGTTGGCACGCTTGTTTAAGTATTTGACACAGTGGCGGCCCACTTTGAACCAATCAGTGAAGCCATGCACATCACACGCTTTAGGCATACGGCAGCACGTAGTGACATTATGGTCAACAGCAAAACCTAAATGGCAGAATCACACCCAGGACTATTTTACTTAAAAAAAATATAGGTGTTATATAATATAATATATCATTTTTCTTGTTTGTTTTAAGTGTAAACTTGTAATATATCAGAGGTGGACAGTAGTGAAGTAATTTTACTTTCTACTCAAGTACATTTTTCAAGTACATGTACTTTATCAGTGTTCTTCTTTGGAAAACTTTTACTTCACAACGTTCCAAAATGTAATGTTGTACTTTTTACTGTTTCATAATGAATATCATTTCATACTTGATTACATAAAAATGTAGTTCTTTCTTTCTTACTTTTACTACTTACTAGTACAAGAAAGAAAGTACTACATTTTTTATGTAATTAAGTATTAAAGGTAAAAAAAAAAAAAAAACTTGTATTTATGAAACTTAGTGCATTAAAAAGAACAACATTATGCTTTGAAATGTTGTGAAGTAAAACTTTTCCAAAGAAAAACACTGATAAAGTATATACTTGAAAAATGTACTTGAGTAGAAAGTAAAAAATACTTCACTACTGTCCGCCTCTGGTCGTATCAGTGAGCACGGAAAATACTCCACATACACAAAATATATAGTGGTCACTTGTTTTGTGTTAACAATTACAGTTTATTGTATTATTGGGGTACATTAAGAAATGGGGCTTACGCAATATATGTACACTCAATGCATGGGGTTGATTTTAAAGAACTCATGCCAAAAAGGTTCTGTATAAGGAGAAATGCCTTAAATGTTTGCATAATAGCCTATTGTGTTTTACAAAAAACACATTCTAGGTTCTATATATGAAGCACCTGACAGAATCTTTTCTGTAGAACCTTAAAGTGTAGAATTTGGAAATTTCAAAATAAATATATTGTTGAATTAAACATTACCTCTCTCCATTGTAAAGAAGTTGCCACTCTCAAAGAGAGTCAGCAACAGAACAAATCTTAAAGATCCTGATTTCCTCTGCGGAAAAACAAAACAAAAATTATTTATAAAATAGATACAAAGAGTGTGTTCATTTAAGGTCATACTTACCATTGTTGTTCTTGCACTTTTGTCTTCTATCTGTCCTCACAGTAACTGTTATCACCTTATTTTATTCCATTCCATTCGTTTTCACAACTCCTCCCCTCCTCTCAATCATACCATTTTCAGTTTTTTTATTCTTCATCACACAGGAAAGCGAGTGCCTGAATTTACTAATCAGTTTACAGTGCATTGCTACTAAAGTAAAATTAATACTTCCATTATATCTTAATGTTAATCTTGAACAATAATAGCATTGTCTATTATGTAAAATATAATCATTAATTTTAAACTAGCACACTCAAAAGATGTAGAAGTCTGTAAAATAGGGCACAATACTGTGTTAATAAGAAGGAATTTTCCATCATTTTCATTTTTTTTGTACCTGTATTTTGAATTACGCATTGTGTTGTATTTTAGGGTTAAAGAAAAATGTCTGGTAAAATTACCAGTACCTTTTCTATTTTTCTACTGATTTTTTTTATTACAGTGTGCAGAGATCAACACGCATTCCAATTTCAGTGGATAAACATAATGCAGGGAATGATAAGATTGCCGGATAAGTGTCCCAATAGATTTAAACACGATTACAAAATTTTGCTTAGGCTATCCTCTGCACTCTTTTCATTGCAATCTAGGTCGTAATGCACTTTTGACTATTAGCTTTTGCACTAATGGTTCAAACCAAACAAGAAAATACTGCAACTTATTCTGTACATTTCCATGACCCTTCTGCGATATTTCATTTCTAACCCATATCGTCATTGTGCTTGCTTGCCAAGCGAAAACTATTTTTGCAGACCATACATTTGTCAGACAGAGGCTTCTGGTAAACAACAAGCATCTGAAAGGCTACTACTTTAGCACAATAAACCTGCTAGATCTTGTGGTTGATAAGAGTTGTGATCTCTCAGTTTCATCCTCCACTTCACACTCCCAGTCAAAGTTGGTGCATCTCACAGTCTGGGTGGCTTTTTGATACTTTGATGATAAAAATTCAAATCATTAAGTTGCATGCTAAAAAAGGAAAATAATTATCCTGTACAGACAATCATTATTTCTTAACTTTTAATGTAAACATTGCCATCAAATTCATAATCTGACTCCTTTTTCATGGAAGTTTTTTTTTTCTATTAACTTTGTATCGCTTTCATTTTTACAACCCCTCCATTTTCTCTCACATCTTGTTCTCAGTTATTCATCACTCTTCATCACACATCAAAACCCCTTGAAACAAATGCGGCCGGATGATAAAATGCTAGAGTATAAATGCATTATTCTGCAAGAAGCATTGGGTCTTCTAATTTCATTAATCAGGCAAAAAAATTACAATGATCTGGTCATTTTGATTGCAAAAATAATTAGCATTTAAAGTTTGAATTTGAAAATGTCAGGGACAGTGAAATGAAGGGATTTTTGCATTGTGTCTGCATTGCATCTTAAAAAAAGAATTACACAACATCTTTTCATCTTTTCTTGTCAAATATATATTTTACTTTATAAACATTAATAAAATATAATGAAACACATGTTAACTGATTGTTAACACTTAAATTTGTCCTTTTTTCCCCTGTAGGTTTTCTTTCTGAATTAACCACCTCGCTTCCTCATTAGTATTAACCGTAGATTCACTTGACTTCCAGGAAGAGGCGAGAGATTTTTTACAAACTCACAGCCTCAGTGTCACTATAATAAACATTTTAGCTAATCAGTTATTTAAAACTAAACGTGACGGTCTTATAACCCATTTGTTTTGTTTTTTCATCACTTCCCTCTGCCCTTGTCTAATAGCCAACTAGGTGAACCCGGAAATATTGAGTACACCAAAGTTTTATTGCAGAAATGTGAAGTATGGGTCCCCAGCATACAGAAACTGCCGAATGCCAATTTGCATATGTTGAGCAATTTGCATAATTAGCATTATTAGCTTAGTCGTCCATTTTGACCACATATTTTGCACTGTATGGCCTATTTCTACAATATTTGTAGGGTGGGCATAATCAGTTTCTCTCCTTCCTTTAGGCCCATCTTCTTGTCCCATCCAAACAAGGTGATATCCACAGCCGGTGGATCAGGCTGGTCTGCTGCTTTCCATAGTAGCACCTGTAGGTGGGCACGTCTTCCAAGAAGGCACATATTGCGCTCTGTAGGAGGTAGTGTCTTCAGTACTGGGGGCCTTTTGCGCTTTCGGTAAATTTCATACCGGGCTGCATCCAAGGTTACAGAATTCCTCTGATTGTACAGAGCAAGAAAGAAAGCCCTCGTTGCTTTTGTGATCTGTAAATCTGTGGCTTCTGCCTCTCCAATACAGTGGAGAAGCTTACCAGGTACGACTCAGCTGGCCTTGAGTGCAGACACCTTCCCCTTCCCGACAGGATTTGAGGTGGTATCACATCCGGAAAGAGCATGCATGGCCAGAATGGAACCACATTTGTGTGGTGGTCGTGGCCAAGAACAGGCAGGACAGGTAGTGAAAACAAAAACAGAAGTTTATTTCTTCCAACAAAATGAAGGGAAAAATTATATTCAGGGGCAGATTTCAAACAACAAAACAAAACTTGAGGTATATTAACTGAAATAAACAAAAATGAAATAAGCTTAAAAATAAACCTCCCCTGTAAACAAAGTAACAACTCAAACCACTAAGGTCAGCAGGTCATGATGGTAATGTGGCTGTGCAAGACTGACCAACTCAGGCTCTTACCCACAAGGCTATAAATACCCATTTAGCCTCTACCAAACAAAAATAAAGGTAAATATCAAAATAATACCTTTACTAAATAAACTCAAACAAAATAACATTTACAACCCAATATCCAGTATCATGCCTAACATAATAGAATCATATAACCAAACATATGAAAAGGAAAATACTCAATCAAACAAAGGAATAACTGAACAAAATAAATCTAAAGATCCCTCCTAAAACAACACATGATGGTACAGTCCAACTTCCTCTGGAACAGCATAAGTTTGGAGGCTGAAGCCCCGCCTCTTCCTTTGTCTGCTGCCACATGGAATGCGGCCGTCACTCCATGGACCTCAAGTAATCTAGGACTCAGGTAAAATTAAACAGCAAAGAGAAATATAAGAAGTGTGCACCCTTCTGTATATTCAAGATCTTAATAAACTTTAACTCATTTCCTTGTCCGGTGTTGTTATTATGATACAGGGATTTAAATAAAGTAACAAACATTAAATTAAACTTCAAAACTAACTAAAGGTAAAGGTCAAAATGTGAGGTGAGCTACGCACCCGTCACACTCTCCCCCACCTCTGGTTCCTCGCTCACATGACGGGAGAGGAAATCAGCTGCAAGGTTCTCTTTTCCTGGTCGATGGAGAACCGTAAACTTGTAGGGTTGCAGCGACAAGTACCAGCGAGTTATCCTGGCATTAGAGTCCTTCATTTTATTTATCCAAAGGAGCGCTCTATGGTCGGTCTCCAAAGTGAAATGCCTGCCCAAAAGATAGTACTTAAAAGAGTCCAAGGCCCACTTCACTGCCAGGCATTCCTTCTCAATAGTGGAATAGCGCACTTCCCTAGGAAACAATTTACGACTAATGTAAGCCACAGGGTGATAGTTTCCCACTTCTCCCTGGAGTAACACTGCTCCTAGTCCAACTCCTGAGGCATCAGTCTGTAACACAAATGGGTGATCAAATCTGGGACTGTACAATACTGGGCCTTCCTGTAGAGCTCCTTGAATATCCTGGAATGCTCTCTGGGCCTGCTCAGTCCACTGAATCTGGTTTGGAGAACTCTTTTTAATCAGATCTGTTAGGGCAGCAGCTCTGGAAGAAAAATTGGGCACAAATCGACGATACCATCCGACCAATCCAAGGAAAGACCTCACCTGTTTCTTGGTCTTTGGTAGGAGACAGGACTTGATAGCTTGCACCTTCCCCACTTGGGGCCGAATGACTCCATTTCCCAGGACATAGCCCAGGTACTCAGTCTCTGTCTTCGCTAAGGCACATTTACCAGGATTAATGGTCAATCCTGCTTCTTGGATGCGTCTTAACACCGCCTGCAAATGCTTCAAATGCTCTTCCCAGGTTTCACTGAAAATCACAATGTCATCAAGATATGCAGAAGTAAAGTCAGACAAGCCATGCAATACCTGATCCATGAGTCTTTGGAAAGTGGGCGGAGCCCCATGCAGGCCAAAAGGCATGGTCTTAAAATGATGTAGCCCCCAAGGGGTCCGGAAAGCAGTCAGCTCTTTAGATCTGGTACTCAAAGGCACTTGCCAGTATCCTTTGCAGAGATCAACAGTGCTAAGATATTTTGCATTACCCAGGCGTTCAATCAACTCCTCAATACGAGGCATTGGGTAGGAGTCAAATTTTGAAACAGAATTCAAATATCGGAAGTCAATGCAAAATCTTGTAGTTCCATCTTTTTTTGGTACTAAGACCACCGGACTGCACCATTCACTTTTAGAAGGTTCAATCACCCCCAAAGAAGTCATCAGGTCTAGCTCCTTCTTAAGAGCGGGAAGTAGCCTTTCAGGAATACGATAACTCAGTCTTTTTGGAACTGCATCCTCTTTCAAGATGATGTCATGCTCCACCAGCTCTGTTAGACCAGGCCTTTCTTGGAACAATTCAGGATGACACAGAGACTGAAGTTGTTGTTGCTGGAACACAGAGAGATGATCTAATTTAAGCACTGCTGAATTCTGAACAGGAAAATACTGCTCTTCCACCTCTTCCTCGTCCTTCACAGACCGAATCAGCATACAGTCCTTTCGAGGGGACCATTCCTTCAACAGATTGACATGCAAAACTCTACTTGACCGGGCTTGTCCTGGGGTTGAAACCTCATAGGTTGTAGGTCCCATCTTCTTGAGTATTTTAAAGGGCCCTTGCCATTTGGCTAAAAGCTTACTGGACACTGTAGGCAACATTACAAGCACTTGCTGATCTGGTACAAATGAACGGGTTCTTGCAGACTTATCATACCAGGATTTTTGTTTCTGCTGTGCCTCTGCCATATGCTCTTGGGCTAGAGTTGTCATTTTCCGCAACTTCTCATGCATTGCCACTACGAAGGACGCAACATCCATTCCTTCCCCCTGTCCCTTCTGACTGGCCCATGTTTCTTTCAGCAGTGACAATGGTCCTCTTACTTCATGGCCATATAACAAATCAAAAGGGGAAAACCCTGTAGAGGCCTGGGGTACTTCACGGTATGCAAATAGCAAGTAGGGCAGCCATTGATTCCAGTCTGAACCAGTCTCATTTATAAATTTCCTGAGCATATTTTTAAGGGTTTGGTTAAACCTCTCTACTAATCCATCCGTTTGAGGATGAAACGGCGTAGACTTTAAGCCCTTAATGCTCAACAACTGATAGACTTGCTTCAAGAGCTTTGAGGTAAAATTGGTCCCACAATCTGTAAGAATCTCCCTAGGAAATCCTACCCTAGAAAACAGCTGAATCAAACAGGATGCCACTTGCTTAGCTCCAATCGTCCTCAAAGGAAACACTTCTGGGTATTTAGTAGCATAGTCACTCACAACTAACATAAACCTGTGGCCTGACCTACTTTTCTCAACTGGACCAACAATGTCCATAGCAAGTCGTTCAAATGGAACTGCAATAACTGGAAGAGGTTGAAGGGGAGCTTTAGAGGGGAATCTATTGGAGGTAATCTGGCACTCTGGACAAGTTTTGCAGAATTCCACCACATCTCTTCTGAGACCAGGCCAATAAAAATGTCTCCTAATACGGGCCAATGATTTCTGCCTCCCCAGGTGGCCTGCCCAGGGAATGGAATGACCCAAAGATAGGACTACATTCTGAACTGCCTTAGGTACCACCATCTGCAAACGATCTCCCTGTTGCCGATACAACACCTCCTCCTGAAGGATAAACCTCTCTACTACTCTGTCTCTTAGGCACCCCTCATCTTCTCCCTGGCTCGTCAACCTAGCTTGTTGATACAGCAAAGACACAACAGGATCTTCTTTTTGCATTTCAGCCATATTACTAGGAATCTCAAACCCAGTCATTTCATCCAGCTTACCATCCTCTCCCTGACCAGCTTGCAGGTATCTGTACTTCTCTTGCCTCCTCTGTCTTCTAGATTTCCTCACCTTAACCGGTCCAACCACCAGCTCAGAATCAAAGAATGGAAGACTTTTAAGAGTTTCCGATTCCTCCACAGACTGCTTAACCTGCACCCGGGTCATCACCATACTAGAAACAGAGTTAGGAAGCAACAAATTCAACAGAGCAGGAAAATCTTGACCTAAAATCACAGGATACGGTAATTTTTCTACTACTCCTACTCTCAAGAAATAGGGTAGCTCATGTACCACTACCTGCACTCCGACTATAGGGTAAGTCTGCTCCTCACCATGAATGCATTTCAGGACCACCTTACCTTCACTTGCTTCTGGAGGTGTTGGGACCAAATTACTTTCCACTAGCGTCTGCATACTACCAGTGTCTATCAATGCGGTCACGGTTTCCCCATTCACTTCTACAGGAATGGTCAAGCTTTGAGATGGAGTCAATCTCTCTACCTCTGATCTAGGTACCGAACATATGTGGGAAGTCTTAGCCAAAAGCTTAGGACACATTGGCTTTTTATGCCCTTCCTGTCCACAATAATAACAAATGGGCACCTGGCTAGACTGATGGGAAGGCCTAGGGAACTGATTTTCTCTTTTAGTCTTCTTAGGAGAATTGAATTTTAAGTCACCTCGACTAAATGTTGATAAACGCCTATCTTCACTTCCCTTATGGGCTGCACCCCAGGCTTGTGATTGAGACCGAGCAGCTACAAACATGTCAGCCAGGGTAGCCACCTGACAGGCTGTACTAGGGTTATGTTCTCTTACCCATACCTGCAATTCTGGTGAAAGCATTCTCAAATACTGCTCTAAGATAATCACTTCCCCCACAGCCTCTACAGTCTTCCCCTTGGGTTGCACCCACTTTTCATAAAGTTCTCGAAGTCGTACATAGAGTTCTTTTGGAGTCTCATCATGCTCAATCTCTAATGAGCGGAATCTTTGACGGTAAGTTTCAGGATTAATGGCGTACTTGCTTAAAACGGCAGATTTCACTTTTTCATATTCTAATGACTCATCAACGTCCATGTGCACAAAGGCACTCCTAGCCTTACCAGTCAATAAGGGAACTAACCTAAGGGCCCAATCAGTTTTTGCCCACTTACAGGCCAGAGCAATTCTTTCAAAAGTGGTGAGAAAATGTTCGATGTCATCTGAATCTTGCAACTTCTGTAACTTAGGTTCAATCATACCTCGGGCAGGATCTGAAGCAAGAGGCACAGAGGCATTGGACACATTATCAGGCATTTCAGACTGTTGATCAGGACCTGATGACCCCCCAGGATCAGGGGTGGTACGAACATCCACTTCCTCCCTAAGAAGGTTGAATTGATGCTGCATTGTTTTCCAGCGTTGCTCCTGCCGAACTGCCTCCCGCTGCATTTGGGCCTCTTGTCGTTGCTGAAGCTCCATATTTTTCCGAAACATATCGGCCAGGTCCTGCAGAGTCAGCTGTCCTGGATCGTCAGCCACTTGAGGAACTCCTCCCACTGCCGCAGGCTCGTCCTCCAACACCTCCACCGACACTGCTTCATCTCGTTGCTTGAACTGTGTCAATTTCTTTGGAGCCATCTTGTTACTACTCAACACTGTCCTCTACTGGCCAATCCCACCGCTGCCACCATTTGTGGTGGTCGTGGCCAAGAACAGGCAGGACAGGTAGTGAAAACAAAAACAGAAGTTTATTTCTTCCAACAAAATGAAGGGAAAAATTATATTCAGGGGCAGATTTCAAACAACAAAACAAAACTTGAGGTATATTAACTGAAATAAACAAAAATGAAATAAGCTTAAAAATAAACCTCCCCTGTAAACAAAGTAACAACTCAAACCACTAAGGTCAGCAGGTCATGATGGTAATGTGGCTGTGCAAGACTGACCAACTCAGGCTTCTTCTTCTTCTTCTTCTTCTCTTATTTAATGGCGGACTGCAAACAACGTTTAGGTGCATGCCGCCACCTACTGTACTGGAGTGTGTATAATCATGTCATTTTAAATTCTACTCCATAACCCTGAGTCTTTTAAAAAAGTAAATAAAGCCATCCTAATGATTCGTATTCCTTCTCCATCTCCTTCTGATCCCAGTATCCCTACCAGATTCCACTCCCTCCCTGCCTCCTGAACCTTATCTTTAAACACCTGTCTTTCCACTTCATTCAATGTACAGTACAATATTATATGCTCAACATTTTCTTTAACCCCACAGTTTTCACAGTTCTCACTATTCCTTTTCCCCATTAAAAATAATGTACCATTCAGCCCTGTGTGATCCACTCTCAGTCTTGTCATTACAATTTCCTCACGCCTGGTCTTTTCCATGAAACTCTTTATACTGACACTTTTTTGTATTTTATAAAATCTCCTACCTTTCCTGTCTTCCTCCCATCGTTTCTGCCATATTTCAAGACCTTTCCTTTTAACCACTGCTTTGCCTTCGCCTTTTCCTAGTGGAATTGTAATTATAATTACTTTTAGCAGTGCCTCTTTGGCCAGTTTATCTGCCATCTCATTCCCTTTAACCCCCTCATGTGCTGGTACCCAACAAAACTGAATATCTATACCACCCCGATATAATCTAAATAAACTGTTAAAAAGTTCTATTAGTAGATCCTCTCTTATTGATGTTACTGCCTGAATACTTTTAATTACAGCCAAAGAGTCTGTGCACAGTACCACCCTATCAGGTCTGACCTCTTCAACCCACTGTAGTGCAATAATGACTGCTACTATTTCTGCTGTGTACACTGATAACCGGTCAGATAGTCTTTTGGAGAAATGGATTTTAAATTCTGGTATATATACTCCAACTCCCACACATTCCTGTTTATTCTTGGATCCATCTGTATAAATCTTTAAATAATTATAGTAACTGTTTCTTATGTAAAGGTTTGTTTTAACTCCTATTTCCTCCATTCTCCATTCTCTTTTCTTTAACCAATATATTAATATCAACCTTTACTTCTGGAAAGAGCCATGGTGGAATTCTACTAACTGGATTGGCCGTGGTAAAATTTAAAGCTTCCATTTCATATTCCCTCACTCTCATTTCTCTTGTCCATCCAAAACCAAGCCCCTGAAACTTGGAATACTCCCAACATTCCTGTATTGTTTCTTTTGCTGGGTTTTCTTTCCCACTTCCTTTCAACCTAATCCAATACGCCATCGCCAGTTTCTCTCTTCTCAACTCCAAAGGCATCTCTCCTGCTTCTATAAGAATAGCATTAATGGGGGTTGTCTTAACCGCTCCGGTGCATATACGTAATGCTCTATACTGTAATACATTAATTTTTCCAAATATTGTTTTTGCCGCTGCACCATAAACTATGCAACCATAATCTATTGCTGACCTCAGGCAAGCCCTATAGATGTTAATTAACGACTGCCTTTCTGCACCCCAGTCACATCCAGCCACAGCTCTCATCAGGTTAATAACTTTTTTACATTTAGTTTCTAGATGCTTAATATGCGTTTTCCATGTACACCTACTATCAAACCATAGTCCCAAATACTTAAATTCATTTACTTTCACCATTGTCTGCTCATATAATGTCAAACTTTCAACATGACGCTTTCGCTTCTTTGTAAACATCATATAACAAGATTTACTTGTCGACATCTTGAATCCCCATTTATATGACCACATCTCTACTTCCCTAATTGCTTTCCTTATGTTACCTAATACATATGACACATTCTTTCCTCTCATCCAAATGGCCCCATCATCCGCATATAGTGCTGTTTTTATGCATCCATCCATTTTTGAAAAAATATCATTAATCATTATGTTAAACAGTATCGGACTAATTGCACTACCCTGGGGAATACCATTGTCTACATTCAATTCTGTAGATACCTCTGATCCAACTTTAACTTTAATTTTCCTCCCTGTTAAAAAGTCCATAACCCAATTATACAACCTTCCTCCAATACCCATACTACTTAGTTTAATAAGCAAACCTTCCCTCCACATGGTATCATATGCCTTTTCTATGTCGAAATATACAATTGTCATTAGTTCTTTCATTTTCAATGCCTTTTCCACATCATTACTTACCCTAACTAAAGCATCTGTTGTGGAGCGCCCTTTTCTAAATCCACTTTGTATATTGGTCAGTAAACCTCTCTGTTCCAATACATGTGATAATCTGCGAACTATTATCCTCTCCATCCATTTGCACAAGTGGGATGTCAATGCTATGGGTCTATAGTTATCAGGATTAGCTGGGTCCTTACCAGGCTTGTTGAAAGGTAATATTACTGCACTTTTCCAACTATGTGGTATTATTCCATCCCTCCAAATTTTATTAAAAAGTCTTAATATTAACTTAAATGATTCAACTGGTAACTGTTTGAACATGGCATAACATAATTGATCTTGCCCAGGTGCTGTATATCCAGTGCCCATCAGAGCTATATTGAGTTCTGACATTGTAAAATCCACATCTAGTATTGACATGCCATCCTCCTTTTTTAACTTCACTTCCTTATTCTCTCTAAGTGCAAATTCTTTCTGCTGTTTATGTATATCACTAAGGTGTTCACAACTGTGTACTGCCACAAAAGTCCTCCCTAGCACTTCTGCCTTTCCTTTATCTGATACTATCATCTTCTCTCTATCAATCAAAGCTGGAATTTCAACCGACGTCCTTTTCCCACTCATTCTCTTGAACATAGCCCATATATCCCCTAACTCTACTCCTCTGCCTATGGTAGAACAGAATTCTCTCCAGTTTCTCCTTTTGTTATACTTTATTGTCCTACGTGCCACAGCCCTTTTCCTTTGATAATCTAAAACATTCTCGCATGAAAGATTTTTCTTTAATGTTCTAAATGCCTTGTTTCGTTCTTTAACAGCTCTGCTACATTCCTCATTCCACCAAGGTACCACTTTCTTCCTTCCCTTTGTTGTTCTTTGTGGGATACTCCATATTGCTGCATTTATAATGTGTTCTGTAATTTGCTTTGTGCATTTTTCTATATTTCCATCAAATGTAACCAGATTAACTGACTCTTCACAACATGCCCTAAATTTTCCCCATTCTGCTTTCTCATAACACCATCTGGTTATGGACATCCCTTCTTGGATACAAATGTGTGTATTAATTACAGTGAGAACTGGGAAATGATCACTTCCTATGGTAGTTTCTCTCTTAACATGCCAATCACATGTTTTAACTAAGCTTTCTGACACCAGTGTAATATCCAAGCATGATAGAATACCCCTATTCACATCTATTCTTGTACCCTGTCCATTATTAAGGCATACCAAAACTCTTTCTTCCATAATTTCTTCCATTATGTTCCCATTACTATCTGTATGATTACTACCCCAAAGGCTATTATGCGCATTAAAATCTCCACACCATATTTCTTTCCTGTATACACTCCCTGCCATCTCTTTTAATTTGTCAATAATTAATTTTTTGCATGGGTTATAGAAATTGATTAACTTAATATGACCCTCTTTCCTTGGACTACATATCTCGACCATAATACATTCCATATCCTCTGGACAAGGGAGCTCTCTAAATGCCAGCCCATCCTTGAGAAAGGTAGCACACCCTCCACCATTTTGATTGTTAGGCCTATCATTTCTTATAGAAGTAAACCCTGGTATAACAAAGTCCAAATGTGGTTGTAACCAAGTTTCTTGTACACATACTACATCTGGAACTACATCTAATTCATAAATATATTTTTTAAATTCTTGACCATTAGCTATGAGGCTTCTGGCGTTCCACTGTAGTATGTGCATTACCATAATTAGTGTTCTAACCCTCAGTTTGTGCATTTTCCCCATTTCCAAGTACTGTTAACAATTCATGTATCTGATCTGCCTTAACATCTATATCAAGAAATCTTTCTGCTGCCTCCACAATAGCCTTAATTCTATCACTTTTCTTTTTCAACTGTGATGCAACATTTATAGTGTGACAAATGAAAACCACAAAGTTTATCTTCTTAACTGCCAATGTTTCCTTATCAACTTCACACTTGTGATCACATGTAACCGGAGTATGAACAGGAGTCTGCCTTTGTGTTTGGTTAACTGCTACTATGTTTCTTTGATCCATTCTACTGGGGCTTTTATTTGATGCCGTTTCTCTCACTGTTTTTAGAGCTTCTGCATAAGACACTTTACTTAGTATCTTCACCCTCTGGGCTTCTCTGGCTTCTCTTTGTACTTCACATCCTCCAAACGCAGCACTATGCTCACCACCACAGTTACAGCATTTAATCTTCGTATCCTTTTCACATTTACCGTACTCATGCTGACCACCACATCTAGCGCACCTCAACTTTCCTTTGCATTGCTGTGCTGTATGTCCCATTCTTTGACATTTATAGCATCGAATAGGTTTGGGAATATACTCTCTCACACTGTAATTCATGTACCCTATTTGCACTGATTTAGGTAGAGTTTTCTCAAATTGCACTACAACCGATAGTGTTTCCTTTAATGATCCATCTCGTTTACTTTTAAGCCGTGTGGCTTCAATCACTTTACCTCCCTGAATCTCATTTTTTACATCTTCCATTGACATACTCAATGGTACACCTGATATAACTCCTCTCACTTTTGTCATTGCCCCTGGTATGTGTGCTTTCATTCTTTCCCCCTGCAGTGAGGACATTTTCAGTATCTTTTCTTGTTGTTGTTTGCTAGTTGCATGTATCAGTATTCTTTTATTGCTCATAAACCTAGCAAATGTAATTTTACCAATCTCTTTCTCAATTGCCTTAGTAAGTTTGATCGGGTGGTAATGTCCACCATCCTGATTAAACTCAATAATAACTTTCCATATGTTTCCTTGACCACTCTCCATGTTATCAGTTTTCTGTTTCTCAGACTGATTAGATCTCAGTTTCTTGCTTGTACTTCCCTCGCCAGTCTCGCTATACTCCGACCAACTTTTCCCTCTATTTCTTGCTTTTAAAGCCCTTTTCAATCTTGCTGTTTTGGGGATCGTCCAATCCATTTCATCTCCATCTGAACTAGTTGACATGATATACAGTCACAGTACAGTTTATGCGAATCCGCCAAAACACTTGCTCAATCAGCAATCCTACCGCGTTTCACTTCCGCTTTCTCGACAAGCTGTCCACACCGCCCAATCCGCCCCAACCAACCAACTCAGGCTCTTACCCACAAGGCTATAAATACCCATTTAGCCTCTACCAAACAAAAATAAAGGTAAATATCAAAATAATACCTTTACTAAATAAACTCAAACAAAATAACATTTACAACCCAATATCCAGTATCATGCCTAACATAATAGAATCATATAACCAAACATATGAAAAGGAAAATACTCAATCAAACAAAGGAATAACTGAACAAAATAAATCTAAAGATCCCTCCTAAAACAACACATGATGGTACAGTCCAACTTCCTCTGGAACAGCATAAGTTTGGAGGCTGAAGCCCCGCCTCTTCCTTTGTCTGCTGCCACATGGAATGCGGCCGTCACTCCATGGACCTCAAGTAATCTAGGACTCAGGTAAAATTAAACAGCAAAGAGAAATATAAGAAGTGTGCACCCTTCTGTATATTCAAGATCTTAATAAACTTTAACTCATTTCCTTGTCCGGTGTTGTTATTATGATACAGGGATTTAAATAAAGTAACAAACATTAAATTAAACTTCAAAACTAACTAAAGGTAAAGGTCAAAATGTGAGGTGAGCTACGCACCCGTCACAATTTGTCACCCAGATTCTCTGCATTTACATTTATGCTGAGAACAGTGCCATTCCATTTTTCCATCCGTAGGTTAGTTGTGATACGAGCCTTCCAACACCAATAAACCATAAGCACAAAGACATGTGTCATCACTGAGAATGTGAAGAGTTGAAGGCCCATGTCTGACAGCATCTAACATGTAAGATATAAGTGATATGTCAGCCTCATCATGAGTGTCAATGCTGTCAGCACTACTGACCATCATGATCTTATTTCCTACATTGAAAGTACACAGGAGTTCGCTCAGCCTTTGTTTGTTGTGCTTGTTTTTCAAGACTGTGGCTCGACTAGGTAGAGGTGTAGTCAATGAGAGCTTGTACTCTGTGCAGCTCTCTCCTGCTCTTCTATGTCTCTCATGGTCCTTGGCAGACACCTGCAAATATCTGTCAAAGATGACAAAAGTTTGGGTGTCGTTACAACTAAGCCGATGTCCCATGCTGGCTGCAAGATCTGCCACTGTCCCAGACGATGGCCAAACCACGTGATAAATGAGCGGATGCATCCACGATGACAACATCTGGTGGCTGGGGATTGCAGACTGGAATTCCGAGCTGCTGGACAAGCACTGACTTACTGCCCTTTCGGAGGCATCCATTGTCATCAATGAAAGACAATGAAGGGGACTGGGCTAAGCTCATATTTGAAGAGAGAAGAGAGCTCAATTTTTCTCTGGCCTCCCACCACCAGTAGAGCAAATTATGACTCAAGGTCACAAACAACCTTCTCACTGACCTTCATTCCCTAGAACTTTTTCAAATCTATTAATTTCATATTATATTGTGCATCACAGTAACTTATCTCTCTTAACAAATAAACTTTTTTTAAACCGCAGTGCTACATCCTACCTCGGCTTCAGTGGAGTTGGCAGGGTTGTTTTATTTGACACAGCAGCGGCCTAGAGTGAAGCAATGCACATCACGCGATTTAGGCATAAAGCTGGGCTCAGTGACATTAGTATGGTCAACAGCAAAACCTAAATGACAGATTCACACATTTTGAGGTGACCAGGGAGTGCTGTAACACAGTGTTAGATGTAACCGTGTTAGATGTAACACTGTAAGTTTGACAGGTCAGAAAAGAGCTGTGGTAATGTCATCAATATCATACACTACCATCTTCTTTTTGAGCTCACAGAAGAAATTGCATGTGACTGTAAGGAAATTTGTAGATTGAAGTAGCTATTTCTCTAGTTTAATTTGTATTTATGCTAACTTCAAATCCACATGCTAAAACAGTTAGCCTTGTTTTGGGTGGGGATAACAGTTTATTAAAAAACTGATGCTCAAACAAAAAGTGTTACAACCGTCCCCGGTCTCCCCCTACTTCTAAGTGTTTTAAACATGATATGTGGGTAGTTTTTCTCATCCATTTGAAAGTTAAATGGTTAGTTCTCCCAAAAATGGCAATTCTGCCATTAATGACTAACCCTTATGTCGTTCCAAACCCGTAAAACCTTCATCTCCGGAACACAAATTAAGATATTTTTGATGAATATATATATAGATAAATATATAGATGCATATAGCTAAATTAAGTGTCTGTGTCCTGGTAAAAAAGGCTTGTTATTCTCTGGATTTAAACATTCTTGGAAACATCTGGGATAACTCAACAAAATAACACTCTTTTAGTGGTTTTGGGATATTTTGATACAAAATCTTACATATTGTGCCTTTAACTTTATACTTTTGAGTATCTTGGTGAATAATAATAGACATTTTCTAGGCCTATTTTTTGTGTGGCTGGTTCTTACATTTGCCATTGCAAATGTTATTTTTATGATCTTACTTTTGAATTAAATTGTATTGCTTCTCACATTACGTTGACATTTTTCAAGTTTCATTATATTTTGCATCAAAAATAACTCTGAAAACAAATAAACATTAGATCATTTATGTGTTACTTTCACTATCTAATCATCATCTAAACATGTTTATTTTCCTCATTATTTAGCTTCTCATTGGGTTTAGAGGTAAATGGTACATGTGCTCTTGGCTTGTGTGCTGTTGCAGGTCTAATTCATTGGCTGAATCACATGGCAATGACTGGAGCTGGAGTAATGATCGGCCACGAGCTCAAAGACCCGCTGTTTACATCGCAGAGCCTGATAATAGAACTGACCATGAGATCAAATTGTGGATGATTAATTTCCCCAACATCGATCATCTCGGATTTATCATCGATCCTTGTCTCTTATATACGGTAAGATCGACAGTTTAATGCGCATTTGAATTGACCTAGAGCTCCTCGTTGAAACCATAAATTGTAAATACTGCATATTATAAAACCTATTCCACGGCAAATTAATCGTTTGTTCAGTTCACAGTAATGTCTTATTTATTTCTGTTGGCGGATTTTGTTTATGTTGTTACGCCATGTTGTTGCTGCAGTAACGGGACACTGCCGCTATTTTACTCTGAGCAACAAGACTGCATTAACGTTACGCAAAGAGCGTAATGATTATTCTAAAGACTAGAATAATTATCATAAAGACACACCATTTCGATTAAATATGTAAAGTGATAAATGTATACTTTCACCACCCTTTACACTGTCCTGGAAGACAAAGGGGTCTCCTTGTAACGTTACTGCTTTACTTGTCTGGTAAAATCGAGAAAATGCCTTGCTGCAATACCGTTGTCTACTTGTTTATAAAGGGTGTGTAACAGTTTGAACAAATTATCATTCAATGCTAAAATCTTTATGAGCATTCATATTTCCAATGCATTTAGTATAGTTTTACATTTTAATTGCAGAAACAATCAAAAGACTCGACCCTGGTCCTATCAATAATCAATACAGATCCATATCATTCTCTTATAATGTGTTATAAAGTACTGATCACAGCTACAGGTCTTATCTCAGATGAGTTTCAGATGACTCTAATTGAGGATCTGTTTCTCTTTCATGAGCGTATTCATCACATGGTGGGTGAATCCCCCATGAAATCTCAATTAGATTACCAACTAACCACTGTCATATGCAACCCTTCAGTGTACAATCCTTTTTTGCATCAAAATTAGGAAAAGCACAAGCTACCCTATTAAATATGTTGCGCTATGCCCAATAATGGCCTTTAATTTTACTGTCACACTGTATATAAACACACTTATCATTTGTTCTTAAATTTGCAAGATATGAATATGCTTATCTCTCAATTACTTTCATTTTTGTACTGTTTACATTGTTATTGTTGATATTTGTACACATTATTTCAGGCTACCATGGGAAGCCTCTTCCGAAGTGAAGAGATGTGCCTGGTCCAGCTTTTCCTCCAGGCAGGTTCGGCTTACAACTGTGTCAGTGAGCTCGGGGAGTTGGGCTTAGTCGAATTCAGAGACGTGAGTTAGTTTAATGGATACACTATAGTTTGACGTCTGTAAGATAATTTTATTTAATTAATACTTTTAATCAGCAGTTAAGAATTTTATATGGTTAAAAAAAGATTTCTATTTGAAATAAATGCTATTCTTTTGAGCTTTCATTGCATCAAAGAATCCCAAAACAAAGTCACTGTTTCCACAAAAATATTAAACAGTACAACTGTTTGCATTCCACAATATTACTTACAGTTTTTACTGTATTTGTGATAAAAAATAAATGCAGCCTTGGTGAGCATAAAGAACTTATTTAAAAAAAAAATCCCACCAACCCCAAACTTTCGAACAGTAGTCCCAACAAAGAGAACAAAGAGCCTAGACATTGGCAGAGCTTTCAAATATGAAGTTTCCATATAAAAATGTGTGCTCTAATATGTACGTTTACACTTTCTTGCTCTTTATCCCTCTTGTTGTTGTCTCTCTTAAACCCAATTTTCTCAGTTGAATCCAAATGTGAATGCCTTTCAAAGGAAGTTTGTTTCAGAAGTGAGAAGATGTGAAGAGCTGGAGAAAACCTTTAGTAAGTCTGTCTTTAAAACCAACCCCTATTATTATGTAACCAATAAATATTTACCTTTCAGTGAAAAGCTACCCCGTTATTTCAGTCACTTTGTTTTTATTTCCAGGCACTCTTTGACAACTCTTTAAAGAGTTGGAGCATAATCAGTGTAGCCTGACTGTGCACATCCTCAACACGTTTCCCCTCCCCTTATTCCTTAGAATATCTGGAGCAAGAGATCAGTCGTTCTCTCTATCCTCCTCTGAAAGGGCTTCTACCAACAGCCACGCCAATCCCATCAGCCCCACTGCCAAGAGAGCTGCTCTCCATTGAGGAGGAGAGCGAGAGACTTGCCAGAGAACTCAAAGAGGTGAGAGGAGGAAAGAGAAATAGGCTTAGAAATCATGAATATCTTGTGTTCCAGAAAAGGAGATCATTATAAACATGTAGTGCAAGTGGTGATCTTGACCCAGTTTGCATGTAGGTGTCAATGAACCGGGATAGTCTACGTAACCAATTGATCCAGCTCAGCCAATACAGAGGGGTCCTGAAGCAGAGCATTTTACTACCAACCTCACAGGTAAAAAAAAATCCAGTTCTCATCATGCTTACCTCCAAGAGATGTCGCTCAGATGTTCACCAAATCTTCTCATAATGTCTTTAAAGCTTCCTCCTCCAACTCTTGAGACCACAGCACTATTGGACAGCAGGCAAGATATGCGTTTGAGGTGAGGAACTAAAGGTTCAGTCACATTTACTGTTGCTCAGCGGAATCCAGTCATGTAAATTGGAATCCGCATGTTTGGGAATTTAACATAAGGGTGAAAATTTCCCCATTCAGATTTCACTCATGTTCAGGTTGGCCATGTGAACTCGCCGTGTTGGCCAACAGAAAGTTGCCTGGTTTAAAAGTGACTTCTGTTGGAGCCGTGCTTCATACATCCTTACACAAAGGACAACGGACCGTTTATATAAATATCACTAATGTGATCACACTAGAGCCCTGCGCGGGACTGTTTTCTTCATCCCGCTCCCGCCCGCACCCGCCGAATTTCTGACCATTACCGCCCGCTCCCGCAACGTATGTGTTACACTCCCGCCCGCTCCCGCAATATGTATGTCCACTCCCGTCCGCACCTGCAAAACTCTGAGAATTTATTCCCGCACAATAATAGAGATGCATTGATTTTGTGTCTTCTCCCGTCCCGCAGGAAAAAAAAACCACGTATTTGTATTGATATTATTAAAGAGATTCATGGGGTTGTTTGTTTCGTTTCCCTGGCCTGCATGTAAAAAAAAAAAAAAAGACAAATACATTCAAATATAATTTCGTTTTTATCAAAAACTTTGCACATAAAAATAGACTGCTTTGCAAAACAGAAAACAGAAAAACAGATTGAGAAACAAAAAACAGATCCCAATTCGTCGGTCAGTTCCGACGTACGTCGAACGTGACCGACTGAAAGGAAACCTGAGAAAACATGCTTCAACAGAACGTAATGTGAACACAAAATAGCAAACGGACATTTAGAAACAATCCATTTCCACTCACTAAACTTCTATGTATTGTTTGTCAAAAACACCAAACAGTCAACTTGACCTGCAGGGAGTGCTGAGCGTTTTTGGTGAGGTATGATCAAGTAGCTATGTATTTGCCAGCTGCGCAATATGTGGATACATATAACGTTATACCGCATGATTTTGCCTACCAAAACAATTGAGAAACTTCTCCAAATGTCAGACTTTCCTTGCTTAGCTTTTGTGCTGTATATACCTCGTTTAAGGTTCTTTTCTACATCATCTATTGACATCTTCTCCATCATGTCGTTAGGCAACCTCCCTATCCCGCCGATTCCCGCTGTGTTTTTTTTAGCCGCCCATTCCCGCCCGCAGCAAAATTCAAACCGCCCGCTCCCGCGAGATTTACGTTGGGTCCCGCGGGACCCGGCGGGACTCAATCCCAATGCAGCCCTCTAGATCACACCTCAAAAGAGAGAGGGCAACTATCATTATAATAGTGATGCTTGCCTTAGCGATCTAAGGAAAGATAAAAATGTGAATGTTAACCCTTAAAGGAACACTCCACTTTTTTGGGACTTTTGCTTATTCACTGTATCCCCCAGAGTTAGATAAGACCATACATACCATTCTCATCTCCGTGCATCCCATAACTCTGTCTGACGCACCCACCGTTAGCCCAACTTAGCACAAAAACTCTAGGTACATGGCTCCAGCTAGCCTAATGCTCAATTAGTGACAAAATAACACCAACATTTTCCTATTTACATGTTGTGATGTGTATAGTCACAGCGTGTACAAATAACAAGGTTACATGAGAAACAGCCATATTATAAACGTATACAAACTGGGGACTATATTCTCAGAAGGCGCAGCACTGCTCTACTTCTGCGGAGTGATTTGCTCGCAGGACCGGAGAAGCCCCGCTGTTACGTCTGTCAACAAAACCAACGTGACTAAGAAGATAGTAGCGAACGTAACTGTTGCATGGCTGACTTTGAGGAATTGTCAGAGGATTTTTACTTTGTATCAAACCAAAATCCAGAACCATATCGTTTTGAGCCACAATACACAGACAAGGAGTTACAAACTTTGGAAGCTGATAGACAAGACGGCGAATTACCTCGAGCACCGCTCGTCTGTTACTGTGACAGTCAGAGCGCGTTCTTGACAACACAATACTAACATTACAGAGCGGGATACATGGAGCACCGGAACAACTGCAATACAGTAGTGACCATCCTATTCATGAAATAGTGTCACTAACGTTACATTAGATCTAGCTAATGGCGCTGTTACAGGAGGCTAGTCATCTAAAATAAATATTATTGAACTAAAATATAGAATATTTATTCAATTGAAAAATAGTTAAGGTGTATGGTCACATACCTGAGGGCTAAATACAATAAAAAACAATAGGTTACTGTCGTAACCCCGGTTCTCTGAAACATCGAGTGGAGAGATCCACCTATGGGAAGGGCATCCGTACCTGACCTCTGCAGAAGCATCCAATTGCACCAAGTCTGACAAGACAGGCAGGAGCGCGCAGCCAATGCCCGGTAAGGCCCCACCCCTTACCTGCGGGCATATATAGCCTGCACGCGCTACTGTACTCCAGTAAGAATATTCGCTTCTCGTGCGGCAAGCGGGGCAAGGCTGGTGGATCTCTCCACTCGATGTTTCAGAGAACCGGGGTTATGACAGTAACCTATTGTTCTCTTTCATCATCTCGTGTTCGAGATCCACCTATGGGAGAGACATGGACAGCTCCCCGATTGCCCAATATACTCACAGTGAGGTCCTGTTAGCCAGAAAAAAGACGGTCACCCCCAAGGGGGCGGTGCTTGACACGTCTCATAATCATGAACCCGCCAAACGGACGCACACACGTAACTGCGGTGTGCAAGCACGACATGAAACGTGTGTGGCACACACAAAAGAAGGCAGGGTCAGGAAGACCCCACCCCCAAGACTGAATGTGCTACCGAGGTTCTGGTGACATCCAGCCTATAGTAACGCACAAACGTATGGGGAGAAGCCAAACTGGCAGCAGAGCAGATATCCTGCAGTGATACTCCCCTGAACAGAGCCCAAGAGGCGGCTAAGCCCCTCGTGGAATGAGCTCTGATGCCCCCTGGGAGGTTGCACTCCCTTCAATTCGTAAGCCAAAACTATAGCGTCCACAAACCAATGTGAAAGGCATTGTTTAGACAGGGGATCCCCTTTGTGGGGAGGAGCCCATGAAACAAAGAGTTGATCACTCTTCCGGAAAGCACTGGTCCTAGCCAAATATGTCTGTAACGCACGGACCGGACACAGGGCATTCAGCCTTTGATCCTCCGCGGAGGAAAAGGGCGGAGGGTGAAAAACGGAAAGCTCCAACACCTCCGATGTGAACGCAGGAAAACATTTCGGCATGAAGGCTGGATTAGGCTTAAGCAAAACCTTATTTCCGCCCAGAGAGAATTTAATGCACGAGGGGTGAACCGAGAGTGCATGTAACTCACTGACACGTTTGGCTTACGCCAAAGCCAAGAGCAAGGCTGTCTTGAAGGACAGCAACTTTAGGGAAATATTCCCCAGAGGCTCAAAAGGGAATTGAGACAGGGCTTCCAGCACCATGGAGAGGTCCCATTCAGGGATCGTTCCCCTAATGACTGGCAACGAACGACGGGCACCCTTCATAAATCGGCGGATTAGAAGATGCTGCCCAACCGTTGAGCCCTCAAAACCCACATGACAAGCAGAAATAGCTGCCAGATAGACCTTAATAGTGGAAAAGGACCTTCCTTTATCCATGAGGTCTTGGAGGAAACACAAAATATAAGAAACTGAGCACTGATATGACGTGAGACCCCGCCCATCACACCACTCATCGAACACTTGCCACTTACAGCCATATAAGGACCGTGTTGAAACGGCCCGGGCATTCTGTATAGTAGCCACCATGCGCGGGGGAAGCCCTAACGCGCTGAGGTTCGCCCTCTCACGGGCCAAGCCCAGAGAGCTACCCTGTCCGGGTGTGGGTGATAAATCTCCCCGTTCGCTTGACACAATAGGTCTGTGCGGAGGGGGAGGCGCCACGGCTAGGCATGTAACAGAGGAATTATCTCCGCCAGCCAGGGCGCTTTGGGCCACCTGGGAGCTATCAGGATGAGAGACAGGTGCCCCTCTTTCACCCTGGCCAGTGTTGGAATTATCAAGCACAGGGGAGGAAAGGCATACAGCAGCACTCAGTGCGTCCACCCCGAGGGACGAGTCCAAGTACTTTAGCGAGAAGAACATAGGACAACGGCTGTTTTCGCGCGAGGCGAATAGATCTACGGACGCCTGTCCCAATCTCATCCAAATCATGTCTGCTATCTGAGGATGGAAGCGCCAATCTCCGAAGAGCGGGTTCCCCCTCGATAGAAGATCCGCGCCTCTGTTCAGAATGCCCAGAACATGAGTCGCGCGTAACGACAGGAAAAAATTGACTGCTCCATACCAAAAGCTTGTAAGCTAGAGCATGGAGTTTCGACGAGCGCACGCCGCCTTGACGATTGATATAGCCACTGCCGTGGTATTGTCTCAGCGTACGAGCACATGATGTCCCTGCAGACGGGGCAGAAAATTATTCAGAGCCTTCCAAATAGTCAGAAGCTCTAAATAATTTATGTGCTCTGAACGTAGTTTGCTCGGCCACAAACCGTTCACAGTTCTGCCCTCTTGGGTGGCACCCCAGCCTGTTAAGGACGCATCCGTCGTCACAACTTTCCGCAACATAACCGTCCCGAGAGGGGCGCCCTGTGCGTAAAAGTCCACGCTCTTCCAGTGGCGCAGAGCTGCCGCGCGGGTGCGCGTCACTGTTACCGAGCGACAGAGATCGTGTAACGGGCTGAAATGTAGTGACAAAACCCACTTCATGAACGCCCTCATTCTCAGGAGTCCTAGTGGCAAAACCTGGATAGATGAAGCCATAAGACCCTGTAGCCTGAGACATGTGCGATATTGCACCCTCGCCCCTTCTCTGAACTGCGACAGACAGTTCATCAGAGAGAGAATGCGTTCCTGTGAGAGACACGCTCGCATGGAGACTGAGTTAAGCTCCATGCCCAGGAATATCACATTCTGGCTGGGTGTAAAATTGCTTTTGTTCACATTCACCCTGAAGCCCAGAGATGTAATGTGCGCGAGCACGCGGCAGGTGTCCTGCAACACCTTTCCCCTCGAATCGGCTATGATGAGCCAATCGTCTATGTATGTCAGGATCCGTAGACCAGACATTCTCAGGGGAGTCAAGCCCGCTTCCGCACACAGACAGGAGCTGCGAGGGCTTAGACTCATCAAACGGCAGGAACATGAATTCGTAACAAATGCCTTGATAGGCGAAACGAAGACACTTCCTGTGAGGTGGATAAATGCTTATGTGGAAAAAAGCATCTTTCAGATCGACCGATGTGAACCAGTCGTTCCGTTTTATGGCGCGGGCGAGCGAACCATGAGTTAACATTCTGATATTGTATTTCCTCAAATGTTTGTTCAACACCCTGATGTTCAGAATAGGACGGGGGAACCGTCCTTCTTTGGAGCCAGGAAATAACGAGAATGAAAACCCTGGTTTATCAGATTGGGGGGTAGGCTACCACCTGAATCGCACCTTTGCTCAGCAGAGAGGAGATTTCCTCTTTCAGAACGCGCGCCGTGTTTTCCTCTGTGTGAGAAAAACGAACGCTGCTGAAAAGTGGGGGTTTCATTGCAAACTGCAGAATATAACCCTGCGATATTGTACGCAATACCCATACGGGTGGTTCTGCAGCTTGCGAAGCAGACACACGGCTCGCGAGCGTGCCCACTCGCGCCGTGCTGGCTTCGTGTTTGCCCAGCTGGCTTATTTGTGGTGCAATGACGCCCTCTAGTGGAGAAACTAGGGACGGCATGCATGGGTTCAGAGAGCTGTCCACTCTTTGCAGAGAAAAGTGCTTTCCCTGCAGAGAGAGGGTATCTCTCTGTAACGAATTAATATGATTCGTCTGATTTAACGTGTTTTTGTGTGTTTTGTTTTCGGGAAAACACTGGGGTTTGGGAAAACTGGGGCCGAAGCCTTTATTAGCTGAGTGAGGGGACACAGTATGTGCGGTGTGGTGACACTGCTTTTGCACTTTCCCTCACAACAGACAGGGGGTCTGTTGTGAGGGAAAGTGCAAAAGCAGTGTCACCACACCGCAGGGGAGACACAACCCATCCACTAAACACATAGGCTGGGCAGCCACGGGAGGGGGGCACCCTCCAGAAGAAACCCTCCGTCTTTTGGACAGGGTTACTGCAGAAAGAGAGTTCAAAGAGCTTGTCGCTCGAGAACGGTTTTGATGAAAGTTACATCCCGGGGCCGGGGAATTAGGCAAACGCGCCTGGCTTGGGGCCGCCTTCCTAAGAAGGCACAACTTGAAGGCCTCGTCCTCCTCCTCCTCCTGGTCACATCCAACAAAGCAAAGCGCCATGGAGCGCCCAAAGGTTTGAAAGGTCTGACGAGCGCTATGGAGAAACAAGGTTGTAAACCGTGATGATCTCCTTCCATAGTGCAGGAGAGGAAGATCCCTAGCTGTTGGCCCAGGTCGTCCAAAATTTCCGCCTGGTAAGCGGAGAGGAGGAGACATTTAGGGCCCTAACAGCCAAGGCAGAGGATTGGCCTGGTGCACCGAAGCAGAAAAACGGTTCATCAGGGCGAGCAGCCCTCCCTGGACTGGGTTGAGGTGCCTGGCGATCGCTCAATAGCGGGCGGTTAACCCATGCCAAGAGCCGCCATATTTTAACCTCCAGACCCGCGAGACCGTGTTTAAAGTCGAGCGGGTCGCTCCAGTAATGCCGTGTGTGCTTAACGCACGCTAGGAGAACGTGAAAGTTGTTACCTCAGGCCGAGGGGAGCTCCCAGCATTTTACCGTCGTAAATATCCCTCTCCTGGTTGGTGGCGCTCTGTGGAGCCGATGTTGAGACAAGCGGCCGCTCGCTCACACATCCAGGAAGATGGATTGAGGCAAGGCTGCGGGGGCGCAAGCCTGGGGAATGCCAGAGGGCGGGATGGCGTCCTCGTCCTCTGATGGTGCGTTCACACCGGACGCGAATGAAGCGCTTTGCGCGAGTGATTTACATGTTAAGTTACATTTCATGTTAAGTCAATGCAAAGACGCGAATAGGCATGCTGCAGCGCAATTCGCGCGAATGAGAAGTCCCGCATCGTCGTCATCACCGGACCCTGCCGGATCGTTGGCGAGCGGGGGGTTTCCCGCAAAGATGTCCTCTTCGGGGAACTCAGGATTGGGCTGGTCAGCCCAGACAAGAGCAGCCATGCCCCGGGAGGTCCCCGGTGGCGGGCTGTCGTCACTATGTCCCACTGGGTAGCAGCAACTTTATGGTGGCGTCGCAGGAGTAACTAGGCAGCACCAGGCAGTGACTGCAGTTCTCCGGATTCTCTATGGCCTCTTCCGCGTGCTTGAGGCCCAAGCAGACCGCGCAGAAAGGGTGAATATCATAGCGGCAAGAGCACCACACGCGGCCGGGCAGGCCCGTGATAAACTACCGCCGGAAAGAAGCAGGAATAGAGAGCGACATACCAGCGAAGAACTCAGAACAAATCTGTGGCGGCAGCCGTGGAACAGGAATGACGAGGAAGAGCGTGGGCGGCTCCGAGAGCAGACACAGAGAAACTGGCAGAATAGGAACTGTCACGCCCGGGGGAGGCTGATCCGAAGATATTTCCTCCTGCAGACAATAAGTGAGCAGCGCAAATTCGACCTAGCTGTATCAGTGCAGAGATCGCGAGAAGCGAATGTCAACTGGAGTACAGTAGCGCGTGCAGGCTATATATGCCCGCAGGTAAGGGGTGGGGCCTTACCGGGCATTGGCTGTGCGCTCCTGCCTGTCTTGTCAGACTTGGTGCAATTGGATGCTTCTGCAGAGGTCAGGTACGGATGCCCTTCCCATAGGTGGATCTCGAACACGAGATGATGAAAGAGAACAATAACATTAATGTTAACAATGTTGCATCTCCATCACTCTCCATTATAAAACAATCCTGTATGGTTGACGTAATAATCAATGCCCACTTTGCTGTACTGTTTACCAAAACTTGCTGCAAACACTTGTAAAGCTGAGCTGTTGTGTATCAAGCCATTCAAATGTATTGACACAGCGCTAGAAGTATTGAGAGCTTGTGAAGCTGAAGCACGTGACCGCGCGCGTCGCCGCGAGATGAAAGAGCATGTCGCAACTCCGTTTTTCAACACTCTGGCTTTAAAGGGTAACTAAACCCTAAACCAACTTTTTTTAGTTAATGATCTTTAATACTGGGGCTTTATTAATGCCATATTAGCGCCAAAACGCTATTTACTGTTTGAATTTTGAATCAAAACTTTAAAAAAAAAAAAGTAAAAGCTTAGACTTTGTTTAATATCAAAAGCAGGTTTGGCAATTTGGCGTGATATTAAGTTGGGAAGCGTGAGAGCGTTAGTATCACGCCAAATGCGTGAGAGTTGGCAACCCTGGCTCTGACTGTCACAGTAACAAATGAGCGGTGCCAGAGGTAATTCAGCGTCTTGTCTATCAGCTTCCAAAGTTTGTAACTCCTTGTCTGTGTATTGTGGCTCAAAACGATATGGTTCTGGATTTTGGTTTGATACAAAGTAAAAATCCTCTGACAATTCCTCAAAGTCAGCCATGCAACAGTTACGTTCGCTACTATCTTCCTAGTCACGTTGGTTTTGTTGACAGACGTAACAGCGGGGCTTCTCCGGTCCTGCGAGCAAATCACTCCGCACTCCGCAGAAGTAGAGCAGTGCTGCGCCTTCTGAGAATATAGTCCCCAGTGTGTATACGTTTATATGGCTGTGTCTCATGTAACCTTGTTATTTGTACACGCTATGACTATACACATCACAACATGTAAATAGGAAAATGTTGGTGTTATTTTGTCACTTACTGAGCAGTAGGCTAGCTGGAGCCATGTACCTCCAGTCTTTGTGCTAAGCTAGGCTAACAGTGCATGCGTCAGACAGAGTTGTGGGATGCACGGAGATGAGAATGGTATGTATGGACTTTATTTGCGGAGGACGAAATCCAGTGTGCTCTGGAAAGTCGCGCAATCCTAGGTCACCGGACTAATCTAAACGCAGACAGCAGCAGGTCTGAGGGATAAAGAGCATAGATATCCATAATAAAGGCTAGAAAGATGTCTTACGGCGGAGTCTCTACCGTCATCACTGGCGGCCATCTTGTCACAGGTAGGGCTCTGTGGTACCTGATGATCTGCATGAACAAAAATACTCTTATCTCACTGAAATCTTGACGGATTTACAAATGGTTTGGTTTCTTATAAACGTTATTAACGTGGCTATAATTATGGATGCTTGAACAAATTATGAATAATTTTTCATAAGTATGCAGTGTCATAACTACATCTCTGACGTTTATAACAAACCAAACAGTTTGAAAATCGGTAGAAAATTGAGCAAGTTATGGTTATTTAAAAAGTGCAAGCACCCATGAAAACAGTGCTACGAGTGAGCGAGCTGCCTGTGACAAGATGGCCGCCAGGTGCGGACGTCGACCTCCATTGGCCAGCAGCGCGGACGAGACATCTAGCCTTTATTATAGATATCTATGATAAAGAGTTCCTGGGACAAATTGTTCCGGGTAATTTCGGTGGAAACGGGGCTATATTTGGATCTTTAGCGAACCGGATCTATATCTAATACGAATGGATCTCTACCGTCGTGATAATATAAAACTCTCCTGATATTAGAGTACCAATTACAGAAGAATAAAATAAAGCATATTTTGTTACCTTTCGGAGTTTGGAAGGCTTCAGTTTGAGTAGATGTTTCACACCACCATCACTGTCCTCGTCAGAGCTCATTTCCCAGTACATTCAGCATCTGGCTCATATTCATATTCTTAAATATGGTCTCAAAACTATCATTTTCAATATATTCAATATTTTGTTTGCCGACAGCTTCTTCACCAGTAACAGTGACACTAATATTTTATTTGCGTTCAGAACTTGATCTGCAGTAAATCACTGAGCCATTTCAATCATTTTCGAACCTGAAAAACATGTTCGGTGTGATCTGGGCCTAACAGTACAAATTTTGGATGTCCCTTATCTGACCCATATATTTCTGGTCTTGGAGTCTCTTCTAATGAGCTGATGAGTTAAATCATGTGTTTGATTAGGAAGAGTTTGAAAATGTGCAGTGTTGGTATGGCTCCAGGAACAAGGTTGGGAAACACTGTGTTAAGGTGCGGACACATTAGCAAAATTTTGCATGCAAAAAAGTCCACTGTCTATTGTAAATAGCCGAGAGACTTATGAAGCACTGCTCATACAGAAGTCCCTTTCAAACAAGTTGCTTTGTGTTGGGCAGCACAGCGAAGTTGGGTGACCAACTTGAACATGAGTGAAATCGGCGTGGGGAACTTTTTTGCCCTCACAAGAAACTCCCAAACACATGGATTGCTTTTGGAATTACTGGATTTCACCCAGAGTACAGTGACATGACATTTGTGAAATTTTGTGGGCAAAAGGTCCGTTGTCAGCAATGTATGAAGCACAGCTTGCACAAAAATCGCTTTCAAAGCAAGTAGCTTTCTGTTGGTCAGTGTGGCAAATTTGTGTGAACATGGGCGAAATCTGCTCAGGGAAATGTTTTACTGTTGCGTGAAACTTCCGATCGCATGGAATTCCAATTGAAATGACTAGAATTTGCTAGCAAAAATTTGCAGATCAACGTAAATGTGAGCGCACCTTTTTGCAATAAGTTGTAATATTATTTTCACATTTCAAATGTGAAAACTATGTAACAAGACACTAATAATGTTATTGAATTCTTTCCTGCAAAGCTTTGTTGCTGGTGTGGTTCATCCATGGAAGGTTCCATCGTTTGAGAGGCTGCTATGGCGGGCCTGTCGTGGTTATATCATTGTAGACTTCTGGGAGATGGAGGAGAGGCTGGAAGTGCCAGACACAGTAAGAGAGTGTTACATTAAAATGAATCAGAAACTCATTTTGATGAAAATGTCAATTGGCCATAAACGTTTTTCCTGCTCACAGGGAGAGATGATTCAGTGGACTGTCTTTCTGATCTCTTTTTGGGGAGAGCAGATTGGGCAGAAAGTAAAGAAGATCTGTGATTGGTACAGTCTTTGCTTATTTAAATTGAATTATAGCTTACTATAGTCATGATATCACATTATTTCCATTAATCCCACCCCATCTTTTCCATTTATACATGAGTAATATATAATCTGTATCTCTCTATTCGTAGTTTCCACACTCACACCTTTGTGTATCCAGAGGGCTTGGAGGAGAGAGAAGTAATACTTCAGGGGCTGGAAAGCAGGATAGTAGATATCAAAACGGTGACTGAAATGTTCCCTTTATCCTTTTATTTTGTATAATTACATTCTCTTTGAAATAAGAGCATACAGTGTAAAGTATTTAGATAGTTCAGACATACTTACAATGTATAAACTTCATTACATAGATAAGAATATCAAGTGGCACTAATTTGAAACAAAATGGTACAAGCACATTTTTTAAGCAAAACATTACACATTATAAGTTAACTTATTTTACTTTCATAATCTGATGCATTTCCAAGTAAAACAGGATATTCAACTAGAGAAGAAAATAAAGTACACGCTTTATTCAAATGTTAAAAAAAAATAAAATAATAATACTTTAATTCAACAAGGATGTATTAAAATGATGCAAAGTGACAGTTAAGACTTAAATTATTACAAAAATATATATATTTCAAATAAATGCTGTTCTTTTGTACTTTATATTAATCAAATAATTCTGGAAAAATGTAATCACAGGAATAAATAGCATTTTAAAATCGTATCATTTGATCTAATAAACACAGCCTTAAAACAGACTTCTTTCACAAACATTAAATAAACTTTTGAATGGTAGTGTATATTATTTGGAATAATGTGCATAAAAAAATAAAAGTTATATAATTTTGACTTTAAATAGTTTTAGGTCCACTCTCAAACTTCCCTCTCGTCTGTCTGCAGGTGCTGTCTCAGACGGAGCAGTATATGCAGCAGCTGCTGTCTCGCTGTGTGTGTCAGATGCCACAGTGGAAGATACGAGTGCAGAAGTGTAAAGCTGTGCAGACGGTCCTTAACCTCTGCAGCCCTTCAGTCACAGACAAGTGTCTCATCGCAGAGGCCTGGTGCCCTGTGGCCAAACTGCTTCTGCTCCAGAGCGCTCTGATAGAAGGAACGGTGAGAAAAGGCTATTTAGAAAACTGTTTCACATGAAATACATCACCGAGATGTCAAATGTTGATTTTTAAGTATTAAAGAAGAATTGCGGAGCACACACTTGTCATACTTTTTTAGATGACTAAGTTATATAATAGTGCACCAAAGGTCACTCATTTAAAGCAGGATTCAAATCAGTCAATCTCACAATAGCGTATTCGTATTGTCTTTTCTTTTTTCTATTTCTTAGAGAAAAAGCGGTAGCAGTGTAGACTCCTTCTACAACCGTTTACCTGCACCCACATCTCCTCCAACACTCTTTAACACCAACACATTTACTTCCAGCTTCCAGAACATAGTGGATGCTTATGGTGTGGCCAGTTACAGAGAGGTTAATCCAGGTAACACAAGCACACCGTCACATGGACATAGTTACCTAAAGTTGCATTTAAAGGGTTAGCTCACCCAAAAATGAAAATTCTGTTATCATTTACTCACCCTCGTTCATCTTCGGAACACAAATGAAGATCTTTTTGATGAAATCTGAGAGCTTTTTGTCCCTCCATTGACAGCTACGCAACTTCCACTTTGACGCTTCAAAAAGTTCATAAAGAGATCATAAAACTTATATGAATTTAGTGGTTTAGTCAAAATTTATATGGTCACGGTCACTTTATATCTAAATCTGGCACATTTACATGATGTAAATCATGTTAATCATGTAAAGCGAACGAGTCTCTTCAGAAAATTTGGACTAAACTGCTCAATACATATGGATTCATTTTATGATCTCTTTATGAACTTTTTGAAGCATCAAAGTGGTAGTTGCATAGCTGTCACCAGAGGGACAAAAAGCTCTCATATTTCATCCAAAAAGATCTTCATTTGTGTTACGAAGATAAATTAAAGTCTTACGGGTTTGGAACGACATGAGGGTGAGTAAATGATGACAATTTTTGGGTGAACTATCCCTTTCACAGTGAATTATTATTATTGGTAGAAATCTCCATATGAGAGGGTGTTGCTTGAGATGAACCTATAAAAACGGTAAGTCACGGTAAATGTCTTGTGTGTGTGTGTGTGTATTCCCTTCTCAGCTGTGTACACCATCATTACTTTTCCCTTCCTGTTTGCGGTGATGTTTGGAGATGTTGGTCACGGTTTACTCATGACATTGGCTGCCCTGTGGATGGTTCTGGAGGAGAGAGACCCTAAAATGAGGAATAGCACTAATGAGGTTTCTTTCATTTTATACAGTACATATCATAATCTTTACAGCTGCCATCAAGATGGAAAAAAGCATTTGAATAGAACATACTATACATTAAGAGTCTCTTAATTTTTTTTAAGAATATCAAGTATACTGGTCATCTTTCTTCAGCTTTGAGATTGTACACTACTTTTTCAAAAGTTTGGGGTCAGTATATATTTCTTGTGCTCACCAAGGCTGCATTCATTGGATCAGAACTACAGTAAAACAGTAATATTGTGAAATATTTTTTTACAATTTAAACAATTTTTAAAGTGTCACCTCATCCTGTCACGTGATCATTCACAAATCATTCTAATATGCTGATTTAGTGGCCAATAAACTTTCCTTATTATCATTATTACAGTTTTGCTGCTTAATTTTTTTTGTTGAAATATATATTTTTTTTGATGAATAGAAAGTTCAAAAGTATTTTTTTTGTAACTTTATGTCTTTACTGTCACTTTTAATCAATTTCATGTATCCTTGCTGTACAAAAGTCTTAATTTATATAAAAAAATATATCTTACTGACCCCCACATTTAAACCGTACTGTATCCGTCTATTTTTCTCCATCACTTTCTGTAATGTACTTAGGGTTGTACAGAATTAGTTAGTTATTCGGTGCGTCTCTTTTAGATTTGGCGTATGCTGTTTGGTGGGAGGTATCTGATCCTTCTGATGGGGTTGTTCTCCATCTATACTGGGGCTGTTTATAATGAGTGCTTCAGTAAAGGACTCAGTCCTCTTTCCTCTGGCTGGCACCTCAAACCCATGATGCAGCACTATAACTGGAGGTAAACACACACGCACACACACACTATTAAACCCAAGGCAAAGGTTAAATATAAGTGTGACAAGCAGGGCGAGGCTGAGGGGCCATGAGAATGGGGCGAGGCCGGCATTCTCACGGCCTGCTTCCCACAATAAGGTAGATTTTAACTAAAATATTTAATTTTGCTCTAAGGACAAGGGTATCTTTCCTGGGCAATAATGGTGGATATGTTCAATCGTTTTTTTGTAAAGATAGACTAAAGGGTTAGATCAACCAAAAATGAAAAATAATTATTTACTCACACTCATGTCATTCCAAATAAGACTGAGATATTTCTGTCCCTCCCCTGAAAGTCCACTCAACCAAAACATTAAACATTTACACTTTAGTTCATAAAAGCATTAAGACAAAGAACTTCCTATATTAGCTCCATCTATGTGCATTTGTCAATGATTATATGTGATTAAAACAAGCCTAAATTAACCCTGTTAATCATATAAAGCGATAACGTTTCTTCAGAAGACTACTCAATTAGTATAGATTACTTTTACGATGCCTTTAATAACTTTGAGGGTTAGCATTTTGGTTGCACAGACTTCCAATGGAGGGGCAGAAATCGAAGATGAACCAAACGTCTTGTTTGATTTGGAAAGACATGAGGGTGTGACTCTTTACTACAGTGATTAGGTCGCCTGAGAAAATTTGCAGAACAATAATACATGTGACCGCAAATTTTCTCAGGCGAAATCCAGTCCTTTCAATAGTTCTGTCATGACAACTCTCGGGCGTGTTTGGCGTGGTAATGGGTATGACAATGTTGATATGTTTGATCTTGGCGGAATAGACCTGCTGCGCTGCTTCTGTCATTGCTGCTGCAAAGCATGTACGGGACTTGCTATTGCCAATACATACATGACACGTTGCTGTGAGCAAGAAAGACCCATTTATGTTTCTGCTGGTGGGTGCACACACTCCATACCACCACCACCCCACATACATGCAAATACATTACCAACCAAATATATATATTAAAAAAAACATTTTTATTCACCCGTTTCCATGAGCAAATGATAACTGGGCAAATTATACAGATATGCAAAAAATGCCCCTTAAAACATTTTAACATTCATATTATTAATTATAGCCTACTGTTAGGCTACTGTGATTTGATGGTGCGTTGATGATGAATTACTCAAGCTATTCGTGTTTCGCAAAGAGAAGCACACACACTGCAAATACATTACCAACCAAAAAAAAAGCACATCATGTCCATGAGTTTCATCGCGAGTCGCGCTCTCGCTGATATATAGCCTACCTGATGGTCAGTAGTAGTTCACTAAATAGAATTCAATAAGTACCTATTTACAATAAGCACTTAACTCAAAAATAACTATTAAATAATAAAACAACTAGAGAACTTGCTAACTAAAATCAGCTTGAAAATGCTCTCTTGAAACAAAGGTGAATCCGTAATTTCTTCACTGTTATTTCATCAGTCACTCGTGAAAGTATGGTGGTTGAAAGCTTCTAGAGACAATTCTAGAGAAAGAGCCAGTAGAGATTCACGAATGCACAGGAAGTTTGAGCGCGGACACATACAATCTGAGCGAAACCACTGTATATTTGAAAGTGTGCGTCCAGTTTTGTGCTAGAGTGAAGGAAATCCGCTTGTGAGCGGAGATTCATTAGATGGAAGCGCCCTCAAGTTACAATAATGCACTCGCAACATTTGTCGTTAAAATAACGCCATAGAAACAACCTCAAAAGAACTATAAAAAACGAGAAGAAAGTGGTGTGTGAAAGCTGCAAAAGCTTCTATTTTTATTGGTTAAAATGAATAGAGAATATAATGTGTTTTTCCGGTGGCTCGAGCACCCACGAGATCGCAGGCTGCTGTACAATATAGCATACATAAATTACCCATAGCAGATCTATACAGGTGGAGCTGGGGAAGGTGGAGGGTTTCTGAAATTTGGCTAACAATACAGCAGGAACCAATCAGCTGCGCCCTATAGAGAGTGATGTGATTGCAAGCAGATTGAGGTGAGGACCTATCAGCCTGCGCCATCTAGAGTTTCATGACAGAACTTTGTATGAATCGGTGCGATTGGAAATTTCACACGAGGGTGAAGGATTTCCCCACACAGATTTAGCAAATGGTTCAATTTAGACACAGATTCTCCACGTTAACCAGCAGAAAGCTGATTGGTTTGAAAAACTTCTGTTGGAGCTGTGCTCCATACATCTGCACACTTTTGACAGTAGACACTGGACCTTTTTTGTCTGTGAAATTTCACTAATGTGTTCACACTTTGACTCTGTGAACCTGATCAATTATCCACCATTTCAGCTTGCCTATGTGCTCTCATTTTACGCTCACTTTTGTCTACTTTCTTCTGGGCTGGTTCAGTGATGAAACTCTGAGGAGCAACCAGTACCTCACTTTGGATCCCAACATAACTGGAGTATTCCAGGGACCGTATCCATTCGGCATTGACCCGGTAACCACCAGGCCTTTAATCAAATCCCCCTTGTGTCTAGCTCACTGTGAGGCTTGGGTTTGACTGTTTGACTGGTTCTTAGATCTGGAGCCTTGCCAGTAACCACCTCACCTTCCTCAACTCCTATAAGATGAAGATGTCCGTCATCATCGGGGTCATCCATATGACTTTTGGAGTCTGCTTATCCTTCTTCAACTACATGTGAGTCATAAAGTACGATTCATTTCGGTCTTCCATTACTTGCTTTATATTTGTGAACTGTTCTGGTTCTATGTGGATTACAACTTATTCATTTTTTTTCCCTCAGCCTTTTAATGTTACACTTTCTCCTCAGGTACACAGGGGATGTGAGCAGCATGTTTCTGGTGTTGATTCCAGAGCTAGTGTTCATGCTGTGTCTTTTTGGGTACCTTGTCTTCATGGTGGTGTTTAAATGGATTGCGTTTGGACCTCAGGATTCAGACCGCGCTCCCAGCATCCTGATCCACTTCATTGACATGTTCGTGTTTGGTGAGAACCCAGACAACCCACCACTTTATACAGGACAAGTGAGAGACTCATTCAGTATTCGCTGATTCTTGTAACTTGTTTTATATCATACTACAGTTTTACTGCTGTGACTAATACATCCATATCCTGTCACACTCTTTAGGTGATAGTTCAGAGAGTATTATTGTGTTTGGCGCTGCTAGCAGTTCCGGTGCTGTTACTTGGAAAACCATTTTACCTGTATTTCAAGCACAGGAATAACAGGAGAATGGTAAGTTTGAAATCAGGCTGTTCTGGCATCTTTGATTTAAGAAAAATCTATACATTTTAAAGAATTTACTTTGGCTTTACAGAGTAACTTAGTTGACAGGTAACATAGTTGACAATTCACCATTTTGAAAGGCAGGCTTTGTTTGGCCAATCACACAACCTATAATAATATACCATACAGTGTAACAGCTGATGGTCCATTAATATAGACTCTGGCAGTTGGTTATTGTAGATAATATTTTTTTTTAAATGAAAGCTTTTACAATATTGTGTTCAAAATGTCCACTATGAACCATTATGATTTTGGTCATGGGGTGTTGTGATAAACCATTTTTAGTTTCAGGGATGTTAAGATAGTTGTTCGGTTAAGATAATTCACCCTTCGCCGGGAGTTTGATTGACAGGCAATCTGACCAATCATAATTTTTGTCCGACAAAACAGTCAAGAGAGTTCGTAGAATAACACAATGACGTCTTGACGCGGTTGAAACAACATTCCTTCTGATGATGTGTGGTGTGAGAGACATAGCAACAGTAACTAAACGGGGCGGGTCTTTGCGAACGGTCAATTGACAGAACTTTTGCAGCCAAATGGTTTTTTCTATAAATTCTTAATTTAAATTGACATTTAAAAAAAAAAATTCCTGAAGTATTTAGATTTCAGAAATAGATTTATTACTTTAACACTTTTTTCATTTTGAACTCAAAAACCGACTGAAAATTCAAACAAACTGAAACATAGGCTGCATACAAATATTTGTGAGATTATGTTTTCCAATAATGGATAAAATATGATTTTGTAAAGAAATGTGTTATTATCCGTGGATGTGAAAAGTACCCCAAATTGTAGAATGAATCATTAGAATATTTTCTGAAGGATCATGTGACACTGAAGACGAGTAATAGCTGCTGGAAATTCAGCTTTGTCACACTCACACACCACAGGAATAAATTACATTTTAAAATATATTAATAGAAAACATTTAGTTTAAATAATATTTGACTGTATTTTTGATGTGGGTGAGCATAAGAGACTTTTGTTGAAAAATTCTTACCAACTCAACTTTCAACCAGTAGTGTAAAAAAAAAGCTAATATATGTACATATTCTTGAGCAAATAAGCAATAATGCACTTACCAAAGAGGCGTGTGGCTCTTTTTGCTGAAATGTGAGTGTTCTTGAAGTTTCTCCCATACAGTCTCCGATTAAAAAAAGGTCTTGGCCCTCTATTTCAGTTACAGGAAGAGCAGCAACACCTCGTCACAGACACCAGCTCTATAAATGCTCAACTGGGAGACCTAGAGGGAGGAAGGGGAACAGAGGAACAGGTGAGAACAAGAAAAGATCATAACACCATTCCTCAAATGAAGCAAAACATTAGAAGAGTCGAAGAGAGAGGTGAAAGGGTAACATTCTGGTAGATTCAGAGTTCATTTTCCATTCCTCTGTAGCAGTGCTACTGAAATACTGTATGCTTGTCTTTTTAACCTTTACAGGAGTTTGATTGGACAGAGGTTTTTATGCACCAGGCCATCCACACCATAGAGTACTGCCTGGGCTGCATCTCCAACACTGCATCATACCTTCGACTGTGGGCCCTCAGCCTCGCGCATGCACGTATGCAAATACTCACAAGTATTACATGTTCACTTAAAGGTTAAATTGTCTGTTGTAGGTGCTTAGTTAATTCTGTATTTGTGTGTTAGAGCTGTCTGAGGTTCTCTGGGTGATGGTGATGAGAATTTCACTCTCGTGGCAAGGCTATGTGGGATCTGTGGTGCTGTCGATCATCTTCTCCATCTTCGCCATGCTCACGATCTCCATCTTGCTTGTCATGGAGGGGCTGTCAGCCTTTCTGCACGCCCTACGTCTGCACTGGTGAGAAAAATCACACACAAACTGAATAGTGCAGTGGTTCTCAACCAGGGTGTTGGGACCCACTAGGGTGACGCAGTGATTGACCAGAATGCCGCAGGGTTGTTAGTCTCTCTAATTAAATAAAACTTACTGGTTAATAGCAACCCACCCCGACCTCCACTTAATAGTTTTGTATGTGGGCTGCCAACTCTCATGGACTCACACAGTTGCACAGTTCTCATGCCACACATCCATTTTCGCACACAGTGAAGAAAAAAAAAGCAAAGCAATGAGAACACTGACAGACGAGAGAGAGAGAATTCTAATTAAACTCATTAGGAGTAAAACATTTATTTTCCAATTTGTTGCAGGGTGGAGTTTCAGAACAAATTCTACAGTGGATCTGGATACAAGTTCAACCCTTTCTCCTTTGCATCAATTCAGCATCTTGAGGAAATGTAAATATTCCCTGTACAAAAAAAAAATCTACTTCATTTTGGAGCTGAATACGTTATCACCCAATTAATACAAGAGTGATTTGATCACTTTGGAATGAAATTCCGTCATCTACTCATCCTCAGGTTGTTCCAAATTTGTATGCCTTTTTTGTGCAAAACAAAAGTTTTGAAGAATGTTCACTGGACTCTGGCAGCATGTCAGGAGCATTTTCATTCTTGGGTGAACTATCACTAAAATAAATGCTGAACACATGATGTATGAATTACAAAATACACAATGCTACTAATAAAGGTTTTGTGTAACTATTAAATGAGAATATTTGCATTTCTCAAAGTCATGGTTATTCACACCCCATTCACTACCTTTTTTCTGTCTAAATGCAAAAGAAAACTTGACTCTTACCTTGAAGGTGCTGTGCAGAGTTAACATTTGGGCATTAGGAGGTTCCTACTGAGGAAAAAATTACATGCTCACTGAGAAAAGAAGTCTAAGGGGGCCAGAAAATGCTTCCATTTAGTTTCCTTAATACAAAATCTAGTATGCTTCAAATGGAGAAAAGGAAATCACACCTTTTGTACAAAGGTGGTCACATGGTCAATGTTAAAAAGGCCCATTGTGACTTGTATTTTGAAAGTTGTGTCTGAGAGACTTGCTCTGGCAATCAGCCAATGTCAGAGCGCACTGTCTAAGCAGCAGACACTATGCTCCGACCATTTCCAGCAGGTGGCGTTGATTAATGCTAGTGAATAGCTCAGCATGGTGTGTTTCGAACGGACTCGGTGCTTGCTTCACCTTTGTGTGCGTATATTGTATGAAACCACACACATGCACAAACATATGGAACCAGCAATGTGCTGGAAATAAAGAGCAAAGAGACATGAAGAAGCAATAGGGTTTCAAGTTCTAACAGGACATCTGTGGTGAACTAGTCCCCAACTGGCAACCCCCAAACTGATTGAAATTGAACAGTTTTCTATAGTCAGTGACAAATTTACTTATTTGAAAAGTGTCTAAACCCCAAGACTAAATTACCAGGAATAAAATACCAGATTTTCAACGTGGATTCAGACTTTTGGACCCCATTGTAGATCAGCCACCCTGTTCTCTGGCCATTAAAAACTCATATCAGTTGACCAATACTCCACATTCGTTTTGAAAATCTTGAAAAGCCTTTATCATGCATGATAAACTCTACGAATCAGTGAAAACTAGGTCTAAGCTCGATAGATTCATGAAGTAACAATCATGCATTCTGATGAAATGCAGTATAAACAAAAATCAAACACATTGTTTGCTTCCCACTCTTTATTTTTCCAGCTTTTTCATGAAAAAGAAAAACGAACTAAATGAACACCAATTACAAAAAAAGTTATCTGAAAATAATTGCTATTGTGTTGCTACAAATTGCACTTAAATTATAGCTTTCCAAGGGTAAATGAACAATTTAGCCTAAACTGTGAGCAACCCTTCCCAGGACAGGGGAATGCGGGTGAATCGGCCGTTTGAGAAGACAGCAAGCAGAAGTACAAACCATCAGATGAAAGAAAACAAAAAGTTTGGTACGAGTGAGTAAAAACTTAGTGTGCTGGGTTAAGTGTCAAACATCCAGGCAGCAAAACCTTCAGAGGTTGAACTAACAAAATTTGCGTTCATAGTCACTAAGAAAGCATGAGCGAACGATCAGGATCAATATGCTGAAGTCTTTATGATTCCGGTTCATCCTGTGCTGCCACTACATTCTTTGATCAACTAGTTGTGGCAGATGAGAACTATCAGGATGTGCCATGTCATTTTCTTCCTCCTTGCAGCTCATCATTGACATAAACAGATCGTCTGGCAAAACATCAGTGGTCACACCTGCACAGAATTCTCTGATCAAACCTTCCCTTCCTCATTCACCAAATCCCACTTGGACTGGATTATGAAGTTCAGTTTCAAGCATATCGGCAACATCTTCAGAAGAAGTCACTTTGGATAAGGCTGAATGCCCAGAGAAGAAGAAAAAGCCACACACTGGATGTGCCTGGATCGGCCTTGTGGGTTGTGGGAGTAAAATCCTCCACTTTACTCACTGAAAATGACCTCTTCCCTGTCAGCCTGTTTTTACCCTACTTGTAAAACAGCGGCCATATCCTTCCACCCATCTCTTGTCTTCAGCCTCATCCTCCTGTTCAGGCTAGATCAGCCTGTATTGAGTGGGATGGAGCACTCGTGAGCTCAATAAGCAGAGCTGTGCGGAGACTGTGTGTGTATGTATGCGTGTGTGTGTGTGTATATGTGTGCACGTTACGATATTCTCTGAATGAGTTTGTCCTCTGTCAGACAGAATAAGGTGCAGTAGGACAGGTCAGAGATGAAGTTTTCACAGCCGAGCCGAGTCACGTTCCTACAGCCTCGGAGATCCAACAGAGCCAGTGCAGATAATCGCTTCATATAAGACAGACACGCATCTGTCAACTTATTACAACCTAGAGAGACAGAAAAAAGTGAAACCACCAATCAGTGAGTGCCAGACTGATCAAGACTTAAGTACAATTATGTGCATGTCATTACTGTTTGCAGGGTCTTTTAAAAGATCAAATTAAAGACGTGCATGTCATTACTGTTTGCAGGGTCTTTTAAAAGATCAAATTAAAGACTGATTCAATTAAGACATGTTTAAGACATAAAATGTATCCATATAGAACAAACCCATAAAACCTCAAAAATAATTAATTCAAAACTGCACGATTTTCAGAGTAGTCGGATCACTGTTCTTTTCACACTGCATGACTTTCTGGGGTAGCGTTCAGTTGCACACTGCATGATGGATTGGCGACAGGGGGTGTCACACTGCATGAATTAACAATAGGAAGAATCGCAGACAACTCTGTCCAGTGCGCAAACTACATTTCACAACCAAACACGCGAGAAGTGACAAAGAAATAAAGTAAGATCACGCGTGCGTGAGACCGGAGTTCGAGAGCGAGACTGAAATTGTTATTAAAAATGATAGCCCGCAAGACGCTTGCTATCCAAATTGACTGTGCGCTGATTTGCAGCGAAAAGGAGAAAAAGAAAAAAGATTATGGAGGAGAAAATGGTTGGGGAGACACAAGGAGCAAGGAGAGTTGAAGGCAAATAAATCATTCTGCAATGTGCTGCTGTTGCGGCTGGTCAAGCAAATGTTTGTGCTTTGTTTATTTACGTCTATTAAAATACTCATATTCTGGTCTAGAACTCCTCCCCGAACTTCCTGCAGCCCTGTATCTTGCTCTCTCATTGGCTGTAGGTCATCGCCGATGTAACTTTCATTCAGTCAAAACATTTCACACAGCAGGATTTTGAATCGCCGACAAGTCCAGATATTTAGCATGCCAAATATCTCACGGGCATCTGTGACTCATCAGCGATTCTCTCAGATCGCGTCTTCAGACTGCGTGGTTGCCACTCGCGTGAACGAGCACCGATTTGCCTAGGATTTCGGACATTTGTCGGAGATTTCACAAAGCCTGTCGGCGAGTGAAAATCTGCGGTAAAATAGTGCAGTGTGAACCAGTGTTAATTTTGACAGCAAATTGATTTAGTTTTAGTCAGTCTTTTGACTAAAATGCCATTTAGTTTTAGTCAAATTTTAGTCACCTGAATTGTTATTAGTTTTAGTCGACTAAATCTACAGTAGATGTAGTCTCCTAAAATCTAACGAGTTTAGTTCAATTGTAATACATTAAGCATTTAAGCATTACATAACCAACTGTCACTTGAACTGACATTTTGAAATCATTTTGTTTTTGGCATTAAAAATACACGAAAGAGAGCTCAATTCACTTTTTTTTTTTTTTTTTAATGTGTTCAGAGTTTTGCCAACCGGATACGGCGAAAGTTTAATCTATCAACTAGCTCCGCTTCACCTTCTTCGTTGCCCTGGTTGGTTGTAGCACCATCCTATTGCGTGCAGAGGGAATTTGAATGACAACCGTTTATCCCACCCCTCGGATTGAGCCCTGCCAATGGCGAGTTCCCAGACCCATCATCTTGATGTGGGTCTGGCTTGTCAGGTCATCTCTCCCCCGCTTCACTTCCTGTTTACTCACTGTCCTATCTTAAAATATGGCAAAATGTGGAATCAAATATCAAGGGTATTTTCAGAAGATCAGGGGTACCTGAAAGATTGAGCTGTCTGAGTGAGTTGCGAGTGTTGCAGCCAGTAGCAGTGAGCAGGTTGATGGACTGGTCTGTGAGCCCCTGGCAGTGAGACAAATCTAACCGGCGCAGTGAAGGCATATGTCTGACGATCATCTTAAGGGCAGAGTCACTCACATCCAGACCAGACAAGCGCAGAGTAAGCAAACCTCTCAATCGACTGCGGCTTTCACTGCCTGCATGACAGGAGAAGGAGAAAAGTGAATGAGTCACTTCAACTAACACGGTACAGTCCCAGTAATAATAATAAATATGAATGCCTCACCTGAGAGCACAATAAGGTCTTTTATTTGTGAATCTTTGACGCCTACGGCCCAACACAAGTCAAGTGTTCGCAAACCCGGACAGCTCTGCGAACTTAATGCTGACACGCATAATGAAGAACAACCTGACATTATTAGATCTTTTAAACCTGTGAGAAACAGAGAGAGAGAGAGAGAGAGAGAGAGAGAGAGAGTGAGAAGGAGTGTGAGTATTTTAGTCTTTATCTTAGTGCACTTTTTATTAAAAAAAATTCCTATACATATTAAAACATTTAGACTGTAAAAGGCTGAGATTTGGGTTAACCGTACATGGGAGGTGATGAATGAGCCAGGCAATCTGTTTCTTTGATACAGGTGTCCAGGAGAGGTCAAGTGTCACAGGTTGTCGTTTAATGACAGCTGACAGAGCCTGAGGGCTGAGTGCCCGGCAACGACTCAGATCTATTCGGGTCCATAAGCGCTTATCACAACACCTGCAGCAGGAGAGGAGAGGATCCACAACAACTGATCAGAGCAAATACAAGAATTTAGCCTGACATAGCACAAAACAATTTATAAACACCTGTATAAACGCATTCTTTTAGTGCAAATGTTCAGTGGGCTAAACATTTTAGCTTAAATTAACCGCTGTTAATGTGTGTCTCTCTTAACTTTGGTTGTCGCAGGCCACATTCACACTTGTTTGTTATGGAACCCATTTAATATGACTACACGTCAATATTAATAATTCTGTTAATAAACATCGGGTGGGGGGGGGGGTTCTTTGCTTTTAAATGTTATACCATATAGCTTTTATTCTGGTTGAAAACCACAGCAAGCCCTTAAAGCTTCTAATTTGTTGACAACAGATTTATAACCTATTCTCACTTAAAATTTGTTTAGATGGTTGCCATTCAAATGCAAAACACTGGTCATGGGCTGTTTGTGTGTAAAAGGACACAGTGCTGTGCTACACTCTAAAACCTGCAGCACATTTATTTAAATTGCAGCCTTTGCAACTTGATAAATCACACTAAGCCATTATCTAAGCATAACTAAGTAGATCACACTTTCAGTTTAATTTCAATTAATCATTCAGCCCTAATGTGTCTGAACCCCACCCCACAAAATTAAAAGAAAACTGTGTACTACACTTACCACTTGTACCAAGCCTTGCAGACTCTCATACACACAGCCAAGTCTGTCCGACCCAAGTAGCGGAACACTGATACCCAAATGTCTTTTTCACAGCCACGCTCGTTTCCTACATCACGGAATGAGGGATGAGAGAGGAGAGAAGGAGGAGAAGAAGTGGAGACGGCTGGAGGAGGAGGTGGTGGAGAAACAGAGGAACGAGAAGACATAGAGGAAGGTGATGCTGTGTCTCTGTCCCGACCATCTTGGTTTGAGCTCCGCCTCGTGTGGCGGCCGGAAGTGTGGGCGCTTTTGGACTGAGAAAGGCCATTCCCGGCGGGTGTCGAGGTGCTGTTCCTGAGTCGGGTCCTGGGTAGCGTTTTGCGCTGGATGAAGCCAGGACCGCTAGGTGTGCGGGGAGACATAGCCGCCTCGAGTTTGGGTACAATGGAGCCCGGGTCACGTTTGGCCTTTGGAGGACGCTGGAGCGTCACAGTCAGATAGGAATCATTCAGCAGATCATCATTCAAGTCTGAGACAAGTAAGACGGGTGGATCAGGATCAGAGTCTGATTGGTTCTCTCCATCCTCATCTTCCTCTCCTCCATCATCTAAGTCTTCCATCTCATCATCCTCTCCATCAAAGTCCTGTTCCTCACTGTCTTCCTCATCATCATCCTCGTCATCATCATCATCGTAGTCATCACCTCTCTGTCTCCGTCTCCTGGAGCGATGCTCCTTTTCTGACCGGCCATGATGCCTCTCATCATCACTGTCATCATCATCATCTTCATCGTCATCATCGTCGTCATCATCATCATCATCATCATCGTCGTCGTCGTCGTCATCCGTTTCATAGCGCCGTCGCCTCATCTGGGATCCTCCTCGTAACCTAACCCGACCCCCTCTCTCCCCTCTTGCCCCTAGTCCTCGCCTCATTTTCAGCGAACTTGTTGCCAGGCTGCCTCCCCCTCGACTCCCTCGATGCGAGGAGCCTCTCCAAACACCTCGCCTACTAGCTCCATAACCGCGCCGGGATGAAGAGACACCCCCTCGGACTGACGGCATCTTTCCACTATCTCCATCGTCATCGCTACCTGAATCATCATCGTGTTCCATTCCATGTCGCCGGTAGATTTTAGCCACGCGAGGATCAAGAGATGAAGATTTGCGTTTCTAAAAGAGAGAAAAGACTATGTAAGAGACACAGTAAATAAAAGAAAGAAAAAAAAAAAACACACTAAAGCCACCTCTAATCTCAGACAGGAAGTCATTCATTTAATATCATGTGTGATATATCCTTGTTAAAAACATAATTCAGGATATAATGAATGTAAAAATAAAAATATACAATTAATTACACTATTGTAAATGTGCAGCTTTAACGTTTGCATTCTTTTAATTCAACTAAGATGTCATGCTGTGACGTATCAATTTTCTATTGGTCACACAAATTTCCAAGTCTGAGTTACCAAACTGTGGAACAGTGGAAAATGCATGAGCTTGCTTGTTTCCTGTGTTCCACATGAAGTAATAATAAAGTACTAAAAAAAGTAATAATTATTACCACATGAACGGAAGTCAATTTAACATAAGTGTGAGCCTATATTAATGCAGTAAAATATTATTCTTTAAACACTGTATCTGTAAAATAGGCAGTTAATTATAAGTTCTAAACCATCCAGAAACTGGGCCTAAAAACTTGCAAAACAAGCTAAACGATAGCCCATACTTAAAAAAAAAAAAAAGATTTATAATAATATTTATCACAACAAAAGTCTGCTACTAGTCATATAAGCAACATGTCAGTATAAAATTATTAAAATGTTAAAAGTTAAACAATTTGCGTTTTTAATGTTACTTTCATTAAAAATTTTGAAAATCATTCAAGCACTGATAAATACAATTAAATAACTTACATGCGTTTTACCGCCCTCCAATTTTAGCTGCAAAACAGAATAGCATACTGTGGTTAATATGAATTTGAAAAGAAAGAGCAGCGATGAACACATCAGGATCACTGAATGGAATCACACAAGCTGCAAACACAAAGCTTATTCTGAAACCCTCAGTCAGTCAAAGCAATGATTGGGCATGATGATGATGAACAGGGCAGGGTGGGCCAAAGAGAGAGCGAGAGAAGACACAAAAAAGGTGGAACAAATTAGAGGGAATTTACTGCAAGAGGTAGAGAGAGCAGAGAAGAGACTGAAGCAGCTGTGCATGCGGCAGCAGTGGCGTGAGTAAGGCGGAGCCTCTCACCCTCTTCCTGAGCCGCTGCTCAGGGGCTGCTGCCCGCTTCTGGAGCGACCCGTGAGAGAGAGAAGAGGGGGGCCGCCCGACCCCGTGCCATGCCCCGCCCTCGCCCCCTCGCCCACCTGACCCATCCTGTGCCGTGATGTCATCACCACTGCCTGACGACTGGCACACAGGAAAACAGCCGTTACTGTTACACACGCACATCGGAGTGTGTACAACACAGTAAGCTCTCGGCATGCGTTTTTCTACATGGTGTGAATGATTGTGTATGTATGCAGGCTTGCATAAGCTAGTAGCATTAGAACAAACGCTCAAACAAACAAAAAAACACATCTGGGTGTGGGTGAATGTGCTAAAAATGTTACCTCAGAATCTGTGTCTTTGCCGAACACACATTTGGGACACTCCCAGCAGCTCGGTAGGTCTTTGTTCACCACTCCCTCACCAGATGTCTACAGAAACAGATTTAATCAGTAAAACTATTTACTGTACAGAGGGTACAACTATAGATCATCATGGTACTCATATCAATAGAGCTGAACTGCCCCACAAAGCATAGCAAATGACAATGTAATCAGCAATGACAATACAACATAGATTTAAAATCTACTACATACTTTTATTCAGCAAGGATATTAAATTGTAGTCACATTTTAGTCATCTTTAGTATCATTGATGTACTATTAGTTTTTGTTAAGATTTTTGATTAGATTTTATTTTCGTTAGTCGTATGTTTTTTTTTTTTTAAATGTCTATATAGTTTAATTACATTTTTATTTCTGTTTTAGTTAGTATATCACTCGCTTTGGTACTATTTTTACAAGCAAGGTGTACATTTTCAAAACTCATTGTCCTAATATCACAACAGATCATCAAAAGTGCACTTTTTTCAAACATTGCAGCATATTTTCAATTGTGTTAGTATAATACACAAAACCACAAAGTATCCTTTTCACTACACAAAATAAGCGTTTCATTTTTATAAATGTTTCATTCACAGTAACTGCCTTTCATAAAGCTCTTACTATCAAACTTTTGATTTGCATCTCTTCTCGTTCAGTTTAATTCATTTGTCTTTTATTTAATCCAACTGATCTTAATGGTTAATCAATTAAAGGGTAACTTCAGTGGTTTAGCATTAGGCTTTGTATCAGTAGAAACCCGGTAGTTTATTCAAATTATGGTACTTTCCCCCCTCATATCCCCCTGAGACGAGAGAATTATGCATTTTATTTCTGGAAAAATTCCTCCAATGACGCAAATACCGTCATTTTGCGTCATCTGAGGATTTTTTTGGCCAGAGGCTAAAGACTACAGGAGCTAGATAGAGCTCTTCCGCATGTTTTCAACCCGCCCATAGGGGAGAGATCTCACATGTAAGACACAGACGGCCGAACGGACAATCATAACGGTGCGATGCAGACCAAAGTGAGCGTTTCAACTCTTCAATGAATTCCTGTGATAGTTAAGCTTCCATATGCGATCAGAAAACGTGCCAGACTGGCGCTTAACGTTACCTCAGCTCTTCGTGATGAAGGAAATCTGACACTGCTGAGGAAACCTGACACTGCTGCGCCTGTGATGCGACTTTCGTTCGGCTCACTCACACTTTACAGTTAAAAACTGAACGTGTCTTTTCAATAGTGTTTATTTCCTAACTGAAAGAAATTATTATATTACTATGAAGATCAAAACGACGGTGCACAGAGTGGCCTCGTAGGGCAGCGAAGCAAGTGCATTCTGGGAGTTGTTGTCTTTCATCCACGAGACAAAAATACATTTTCTGTCTTTTCTCAGTCTAGAAGGCACCAAATTAAAAAATAATTTCACATTTCTACAGCATAAATGACCCAGTTTAAATACAAAGCTTAATGCTAAATCACTGAAGTTACCCTTTAATCATTTGGTACACCAATGGATTTCTATAGATATTGATTAAATAGACAGTTTCTACTTTGCTTGCAATTTCCGATATGGCTAACCAAATTAAATGAATTATTTTTACATTATAAGCAATTTATCTTAGATTATAAGGTGTGTGTGTGATTAGAAGTGTGTTTGTGTGGGGCCTGGTAAACTCTACTTTATGGGGACAAATGGGGGGGGTATAATTAGAAATGTTTCTTAAAGTTACGAAGACGAACAAATGTCTTTACGGGGTTTGGAACGACATGAGGATGAGTAATTAATGACAAAAAAATTTACTGTATGTTTGGGTGAACGAACCCTTTAAACTCTCATGGTAAAATCTCATCAAAAGCTTGTGGTAGGTCTGTCCTTGAAGGCTTATACATTAAGGACTCGTGCTAAAATGAATTTCTCTTTGGCGATCAGAAATAGGATTTTTTCTTCCAGCAGCCGATTGTTAAACTCGATTGTGTTGAGAACGGATGATGCCCACACTTTGCAAAGCCTTCAGTCACTATGCTCACCAGATAAATGTATCTGAATAAAGGATTTTGAGAAGTGGATTGAATTGCTGTAGTAACAAAGTTTGTACCTTCAAACAGCTAGGATGTGCTATCTGAGCACAGTTGGAGCACTCCATGAGCTCTTCACTAGTCTCCTGGTTGCCTTCCTCACAGATCTCACAAACAGCAGAGAGTGGCAGACCAGGCTATTGAGAGAACACAGAGAAAGAGATAAATATATGCAAACAAAGGAAGGCTACATTAACAATGCACAAGGTGAAGACACTCACAGCAAGACACTGGCGCAGTACACAGGTCTGTTTGAGTTTGCCAGGGCCACCGAATTTCTTCATGTCTCTGCAGAAGTTGCAGTCTCCACATTCTGTGCGTAGACAGGCCTCACAGCGTTTACAGCGCACGCGGCGCCGTCGCAGGACCGACATATTGGAGGCTGGTTTCACTGGCCGTGAAATAATGGGTGTGGTTGCCAGTTTGGGACGAATGACAGGTGGAGGGGGAGGAGGGGGCTGGTACCAGGGGGGCTTGGGAGAGAAAAAAATAAAAGGAGGTAAGCACTGCAGTGTGGTGGGTTTAGAACAGAATAAAAAAGTGAAACTGCAGATTTTAGGGTTTTTGTTTTAAACATCGTTATGCATCAAAAGTTAAATCAAGCTTGATTAGATTAAAATCAACCTATTTAGGTAGTCACAATTGTCAGAGCAACAAAAAATGTTATAGTCATATTAGATACACCAAAAATCAAAAGTGTTGCGTTCGTGTTGAGCACTTCATTTCATATAGTAATGAAAAATCACTGTCAGGACAAAGTTTTGTTTCAGCATATATTAAATTAAAATCAAGATAAAATAAATTATTAAAACAGATAATACAATAAGCTATTCCTAATTGCGATCAAATTCATTATTCAGGGTATCTGCAGATTTCACCAAGTCAAATTTAAGACCTTTTCAAGATTATTATGAATTCAATTTAAGACCTATATCACGCAATTAAAAAAAGAAACGTACAAAAGGAAATGCAGAATCACAAAATTACTTGCAAAGCAAATTAATTTATTCAAATTGAACAAAGTATTAGTACACTTGCACTTCCTCATAGCTCAATCTCACCAGGATTAATATACAAACACACTACCGGTCAAAAGTTTGAGAACGGTAAGATTTTTTTATGTTTTTACAGAAGTCTCTTCTGCTCACCAATGCTGCATTTATGTTATTAAAAATACAAAAAAGCTGTAATATTGTGACAGTTCTGTTGTGACTGTTCTCTATGTGAATATATAGTAAAGTGTAATTTATTCCTGTGATCGAATCATCATTACTCCAGTCTTCAGCGTCACATGATCCTTCACTAATATTCTCATATGAGGATCTGATGATCAACACACATTTATGATTATTATCAGTGTTGAACACAGTTGTGTAAAACATTTTTTTTAGGATTATTTGATGGATAGAAAGTTCTAAAGAACAGCATTTATCTGAAATAGAAAGTAAAAAAATATATTTCTGAAGGATTATGTGACTCTAAAGTCTGGAGTAATGATGCTGAAAATTCAGCTTTGAATCACAGAAATAAATTGCATTTTAAAATATATATTGAAATATAAAATAGTTATTTTAAATTGTAAAAAAAAAAATGTTTTGCTGTATTTTGGATCAAATAAATGCAGCCTTGGTGAGCAGAAGAGACTTCTTTAAAAACATTTTAAAAATCTTACCGTTCTCAAACTTTTGACCGGTAGTGTGTGTGTGTGTGTGTGTGTGTGTATGTATTTTTTGTGAGATCAAAATTACTGATTTTGTGGTGGTCATTTTCAGAAATGTGCATGTTTTTTTGTTTGTTTTTTCATAATTAGGATGCCACATTTACCATATCATTATGTTAGATGCACAATAGTCACACATGGCAATACAAACAAAATGCATGAATCTTGTTTGACAATAGAACAAATAAATACAACTTATATATACAGATACAAACAGTGCTTTAAGTTTAGGTAGGCTACTGTTTGTTTTTCCCCGTTGTTGTTGTTTGATTAATATTAACGACACAGGCAGGAGCGGGTATAATAGGCTAGGCTATATTGGGTTGCTTTCACTTTAAGATCTACAGTAATGAGCCAAGATTCGCTACACTCGCGCGAGCGCTGACAGGCGGCAAACGCGAGCACAGAATCCGCGGCCAGTCTAACATCGGTCTGAGTGTCAGTAGCGAATTAATTCGGGGTTTACATCGCTTTTTAAACTCTTTTTTTAGTGCTATCGGGCATATCATACTTTTATTTGGTCATTATGCGAGATGGCAGGTAGGAAAGATTCGCCTTTGCTTTCACGATCGCGGAGCTGGAAGAACTGTCAGTAGAAGAATAAAATCTGTTTGATGTGTCTGTGGTACAATCCGAGAGAGCCTCGCGCCAATAACACGAAAGCTGATTGGCTGCAATATAAGATGCATGTTGGTCTCTCACTAGCGAAAAAACGAACTACAACACTCTCACACTCTCACTAAAATGTTGCGGGAGCATTTCAATGAGCAAGAGGTAGCGTAAAGGCCCGGGTATACTTTGGCCGTCCGCGTTCGTGCACCGCCCGCGTGACGTAATTTTCGTCATTCGGAGGGCTCGCGGCCGGCCGCACACCCCGTCCGCGCGCAGCCCAAATTTTGAGACCGCGCGGACGGTCCGCGTGCAACAGCGCATGCGCCAGCAGTACAGAAGAGTCCACTAGGTGGCAATACACACAGTATTGAGCACAGTGTTCAGCCGTCGAAGAAGAGTGTGCAAAGACCGGTTTAAAAACAACACGCTTGAAAAAAAGAGAGAATTTTTGATTCTTCAGTGTTTCTTCCAAACTATGTTGCAATGGTGGATCCACTACAGTTCTTCTCCGATCATGCCCAGTAAATGTCCCTTTGATGACAGGACTCAGTGCTGCCCTCCGATGTCTGGTAGAGCATAGACACTTTTTTACTGCGCATGTGTCGAACGCGATCCTCCGCGCGCATCCTTTGTGTAGTATACTTTAAAAGACGCGCGGACAGGGCTGCGCGCGTGACGCGTCCGGGCGCGGTAAGTGAAGTATACCCGGGCCTTTACATGGACGTAGGAAAATTAAGAAATTATTTAAGACCTAAACTCAATACGCAAATTTAAGACTTTTTAAGGCCTTAAAATGTTGATTTTGAATTTAAAGACATTTAAGACTTTTTAAGATCCTGCGGGTACCCTGTTATTCCAATTATTTCATGTATGGCATGAAATAAACCAAAAACTACACAAAAAGAAAAATTCTTTAAGTTCACTTAACGTGTTTTCTGTAAAGTCAATTAAAAATACTTAAAGAAACAAATTCTGTGAGCTTACCCTTTTTGGCCATCTGACAATGGGTTTTCCTGTGTAAGAGAGTTTAGGGATGTCATTGGCATGTTCTTTTAATAATGCCTGAAAGGAAGAGAAAGAAAAAAAACATACATCATCATTATTCAATATGACTTAAGTGGTGTTCACACTGCCATCGACACGCAGCGACAAGATTCCATCTATTTTCAATGGAAAGCTGGTGATTTCCAGCAACACAAGTGACCGTTGGCGACAGGATGTAGGCATGTCCAGTAACGTGACAAGCCTGAGATATGTTTAACTTTATGCAAATGAATTGCCATTTTCAACAACAGGAATGAATCCGTCACTACATCCTGTAGTGAAGTGTCAACGGCAAGATGGAAAAGTTATTTGAGTTTTTTTACTTAAATTGGTTATTTTGAAGTTTAACTTAATATGGTTTGTTACTTTATTTAAATCCCCTTATTATAAAAAAAAAACACAGGACAAGTTAACATTTTACTAAAATTTTGAATTATATTCCTTTGCTGTTTAACTGTACCCGAGTCCTAGATTCCTCTGGTCCATGGAGTGAATGGCCGCATTCCATGTGTCAGCAAACAAAGGGAGAGGCGGTGCTTCAGTCTCCAAACTTGTGCTGTTCCAGAGGAAATTGAACTGTACCATCATGATCAGATTCGGAGGGGGGGATCTTATTTTAATTCAGGTTATCTTTTGTTGAGTGTGTTGGAGTGGTTTCTTATATTGTGCTTTAAAGGTCCCATGGCATAGCATTTTTCTATTATTTTATAATGTTTCCTGATGTGTACTTATATTGTTAGTATGATTTTTACATCATAAAATGGCATTTTTTCTATACTGCTGTTTGAGGTAACAGCAGTATTCAAGAGGCGTGTCTGCTGTGAGACTTCAGTAAAAACGCCCACTGTTGTGATTGGCTGACATCTTTTCATTTGAAACGAGCGGAGGGGGCGTGGTTTAACGAGGTCTACCAGGCAGTCAGGCACGAGCTGCTGCCAGAGAGACGGATGGACCCGAGTTCACTTCTCATCAGTTGTCAGCACGTCTCAGTTCAGTGAACTGTTGTAGTTACTAGGATATACTTCAGGTTATTCGTTTATTTCTAGTCAAAGGGACTGTCACTCATGTCAGAAAGTTAGTAACTTTAGTAAATTATGGATCAGCGCTGACTGGAGACGCGAACCGTTTAGAACGATTCAGTCCGATTTGGTGAACTGATTTGGTTCACTAAAAAGAACCGGTTCAAAAGAATGATTAGTTCGCGAACCGGACATCACTAATGTACCAGAGACGGAGTGATTGCTAACAACGTTATTTATAGTAACTACTGAGTTATGAGAGCGCTGTCAGCGCAAGTTTATTTTGTTTGTATCTGAGAGTTCTGAATAAACAAGAGTCTCAGTCACACCAAGCCTGTCTTCATCATTATTCTACCAACTTTGTAACACATGTAATGTACCATTACAGCTGTCAAGATGAACGAGTTACGAGTAAGTGTTGATAATACCATTATTTTTAGATATTTTCCTATCATTTGAAAAGCATCAATTCGATTACTGCTGTTGTGTCTTTGTTTGCGCTGTGTACTCAATGCGCGTGCATTGAGTACACAGCGCAAACAAAGACACAACAGCAGTAATCGAATGTAATCCAGTTTATTGTGGAGCTAGCTGGCTAGCCCGGATATGCTCACGCTTACCCCCCTTCTGCTTAATCTCGCGCCGCGTTTGGTGCCTCCGCTGTGGGCCAGATGCAGTACTGGGGGTCGGGGATGTTGAAGGCCGACCGGTCAGTGCAGCCCGAGCTTCGGCATGTGTGAGGTTTATCTCTAAAGATGTAGCTCTGCCGATATTGAGCAGAAACTCACAACTGTATGCACATTTTAGAACAGATAGACGCGACGAGGACGTACAAAAACATAGACTCACAAGATAGAAAACACCGTTTTGTCGGGAGAGAGAGAAGCCGCTGCGTGTGCACGAATAATAAATAATTAGCTACACATCAGAAATCACTGATCACAGATCAGAAGGAACTGAAAAAAGACTTCTGTTTTCATTTGTACATCCAAACACTGAGAAACTGCCAGCATTCACTCGTTCACAAGCCATGATCGCTTGAGGAAAAATATAGCGCTTGCATGGGCGTGCCAGATTCTCTGGGCGGAGGAAAGGGAGGTAACCGTTCCTGTTTTTACGTCAAAACAGTAGGGCTGTAATCTCCCAGTCGATTATTAGTCGACCTGGCTCGACCAAAATTCTGATTGGTCGATTTTTTTCCGCGTTCATTTCATTAGTTTTGCTGCGTTCATTTAATCAGTTTTGCCGCGCCGCGTTCATTTCATCAGGTGGAAAGCACTAATTGCTAATGGGGGTGTTTTGAGAGCACCCTTGTTTCACAGGTAACAGTCTGCCTTCAGAACACCCCCATTCTTTTTACTTCTTTTGGATTAGCCCAGCCAACTGGCGAAGAGAAGTCTCTCGCGGGTCCTTTGTTTTTCATTCCCCGCTGGCTCAAACGTACACCCATAGCGGTAAACTTGAGGAACGCCCATCAACATGAGGGGAAGCGTCACAACACCGCGCTACATGTGGATCTGTACTGTCAGTTTTGCCGCGTTCATTTAATCAGTTTTGCCGAGCCACGTTCATTTCATTACTTTTGCTGCGTTCATTTCATCAGTTTTGCCGCGCCGCGTTCATTTTCATCAGGTGGAAAGCACTAATTGCTAATGGGGGTGTTTTCAGAGCACCCCTGTTTCACAGGTAACAGTCTGCCTTCAGAACACCCCCATTGTTTCCACTTCTTTTGGATTAGCCCAACCCACTAGAGAAGAGAGACAGATTGAAGAAGGCTAGTTTTCTTGTATATTATTTATCTAATTGTTAGAGCGTTTTTTCTGCTCTTGATCTGGCTTGTTAATAAATATTCCCTTTTTATTAAAGTGGACGTGCCTTTTGTGTTTAAGAGTAAAAGCTTTAAGTTAATAGTCCATTCGTGTCTCAGCCGCGAAGCTGAGCTCAGCTCCTGTTCGAGCTGCACAGAGCGGCTGAAATGAGTGTCTGTCAGTTATTATAATACATATGACAAAAACAATTGTCTAAATTATGTTGCATATTCTTCAAAAGTTCTTGTGATGATATCTAGTTGACAACACATAGTACTATATTTTCGGAAGTCATAGGCTATGATTAGGGCTGCAACGACGCGTCGACGTCGTCGATGACGTCGACTACGGAAATACGTCGACGTGCGTGAAATGCGTCGACGCGTCGGTGGCACATTATTTACATTCTAGAATGGAACAGAAGATCTAGATTCTAGAATAATGGCAGCTTCTGCACCCGGGCATAGTGAAAATGATCATTTATCATATAAAGCCAGACCGCGACATTCAAAAGTGTGGGAGTACTTTAAACAGAAGCCGAATAAAACTGTGCTTTGTTCGCTCTGTAACGCCGGTTTCACACTGCGCGCGGTGGCAGAGCCGGAGCTGTGCGCGTGGAGAGCGGGAGCTTTCACACTGCCAATCAGTGTTGCCAAGTCCGCTTTTTTCCGCGGAATTGGGCTACTTCTACACTGTTGCCGCGGGCTGTGTCTCATGTCCGCGGGTTGAAGCAAAAAAACACACATATTTAACCCCCCGAACGCGATGTTTACCAGAGAACCTCCCCGAAACGCGATTAGGCTAGTTTTGGGCTAGTTTTGAGTAACGAATGGGTGGGTTTTGTTGTGTAAACCTGGCAACCCTGCTGCCAGTGTTCTCTCGCGCAGCTGAACCGTGGCGCGTGTATTGCAACAGACGGTCACATTTTCCTGGGTTCTCTTCCGACCCCAGTACGTCTCGTGCTTTTATTTATTATGGGCTGCATATATCTACTGTAAATGCGACCTGGTTCCGCTCTGTCCCAAACACATATGCATAATAACATGCTGTATATAGGTAGTTTACATGATTAAAGTAACATTAAAGTAAAGATATGCCTCTAGCTTTAATCATTTAAATGTGTCTTTGAAGTTTGGGCAAAAACTTCTGGCAGCTTTAGTCGTTGTTTATGCACATGTACCTTCAAAATAGACGACTAGTTATACATTAACACTGCTGAAAGCTCCTGTATGTGAACCTTTTGCAGATAAATACAAGTACATTTTCGTTTACTATTGACACAAATCAATAAGTAAATCATACTCAACTATTATAGTAAACAACTTTTCCTAATTAGGCCTACTCTGTATACATTTTATGATGAATAGTATCATTATATATTATGTTTAAAAAGCTTCTTGTGTTCATATATTTCATTATAAAATGGCATACTATGTACACTACCCTTCCTGAAATACAATTAATATTGTCATCATTCATTGATTTCATGTTAAAATAATATACAAATTCAGTACCCTCTTTGAAATACAATAATCAGTAAAAAAGAATAATAAGATTAATCTGGGAAAATAATCGTTAGATTAGTCGACTAATCAAAAAAATAATCGTTAGATTAGTCGACAGAAAAAATAATCGTTAGTTGCAGCTCTAGCTATGATATTGCGCAGGTGCACTTGATGCGACGCTGTCAGAGCCAACAGATTCGTGTGTCAGACTAATTTCAGTGCAAAATAATCAGCTCAAAAACTATTTAATATACTGCAAATAGCCTAATATTTTTTTATGTTTATTTATAATTAATTTAGGCAAACAACAAGGCTACCAAGTACTGCGCACAGTGTGCAGCTTATTAATTTAACGTTTTTTTTTCCTAACGTCATTTTAGTCGATTTTTAGTCGAAAATTTCAGGACTTCAGTCGACCAAGATTTTCCTTGGTTGATTACAGCCCAACAAAACAGGAGACTTCAGGATTGGCTAGTCAATATTCAGGCTAGGGGAACTCATATTAATGTTGAAAAACCTCATAAAATGAAAATTTCATGCCATGGGACCTTTAAGTAGTTGATTGTATCATATTAGTTTCGATAAAGTGTATATTTTTGTTGCAAATATTATTGTTGTTTGGGATTTATTTGGTAAATTATTATTTGATATTTACCTTGATAATTATTTGGTAGAGGCTAAATTAGTATATCTAGCAGTGGTGAACATTTGTTAGTCAGTGCTGTTCAGCCATAACATCATGACCAGCTGACATTAGTTAGGGTTAGTTTTGTTTTGTTTTGTTTACTTTGTTAACAGGGGATATGTATTTTCTTTTTTATTTAGTTTTTTATTTAACTTTTGTTAGTTTCAGTTAACTTCCAAAATTTCATATGGACTTTGGAAATTACTTTCATTACACATGAACCCTGATTAGTTTTAGAAAACGAATGTTATTCCATGTGGTAGAAAACTAATCCATGATGACTGTCATTCATAAACATTTCTAGGCAACCAGTAGTGGGAACGCCCTCGCTAGCTTAACCATTAGTCACTGGCAACATGCAGTGACAAAGTGGCAGTGTGAACGCAGCTTATAGCAGCACAACCTAATATAAACTAATTCCATAAAGAGATATGAATATATAAAATATAATTAAAAAAAATTATTTATAAAAAAATCTTGTGATACAGCTTCACAAATAACACACCAGCAACTGCATCAGAATAACTATTTCCAAAAATAAAAGCATAATACACAATGAGCATGAGTTCTGACCCGTATGTCGTGTAGCAGGGCAGCAGCATTGTGAATTCCTGAAGGCACACACTTCTTATGTGAGGGCAGTGACTCCAACTTCCCTATCAGGTTCCACAACCCCTCCAGCTCAAAGGGAGTCAAGTGAAGCTTCACCCCTGGCCCACTAGGTGGAGAGGGAGCACTGTCATCTCTTTCCTCTTTAGTGTGGCCATTTAGTACCTCACAGCCCGAGCTTTCCTGCTTCAAGCCTGTGTATTAGTATCAGATAGAAGGAGTTTAACTTATCTGTGCTCATTAAAAGCAATTCTATGTGGATGTGTTGTTAATGTACTGACCGATGCCCAGAGAGTATTTCTGGAACTCAGGGATGAGGTATGATGTGTTGGTCATGCTGTACAGATAACGCTCCAACACGTACCAGCCCATCTCATAATAGAACGGATACCGGAACTTCACAGGCACCTGAGGACGACCAGAGACCATTACGATTTTCAGTTACATTATCTTCAGATACATACATATTTTCCTACCAAATTTCCAATAATTATGAGAAAAACATCACATTCTCATTACCGTAAAGGAGTAAGGAAAATCATCCTGTCCAGACACAAAGGTTTTGTTTTTATTAAAATCAGAAAAAAAAAATCAGTACAAGAAATACTGCCATGATTGTTTGTAGCATTAAAATGTATATATTTATTGGATTGAAGTAACAAAATGATACATTTCCCCTCTTTATTATGATGAGAATTGAGGTGTGATTATCGTTATCAAGATAATATAACAAAGCAAAATGGTGCAAAATGTTTACAAAAATGCAGCTTCTTTTTTCTAATGCAAAATGTATTTTCTTATTAACCCTTATTAACCTTTTTAGTATCAAATATGACCCAGAAATGTTCTTTTGAGATTAAAAAGACCATAATGGTCTAAACCATTCATGAGCTGAAACCACTGCAGTGAAATGTTGGGCTCACCCTTGTCCTGTCCTCAATGCTGGAGATGTGCAGTTGCATGGGGATGTTAAAACTATGAAGAAAATTCCCACCAAATACAAGCGTGTCCACTGGTGTGTACACCGCATGAATCCAACCTAAAACAAAACATGTAATTAAGAAAACTTAAACTAGGGCTGTCATAATTCTTCGATTTTTGAGTACTCAATAAAAAAATTTTTTTTATAGCAATTTACCAAGGTCAATTAACCAGATAAAATACCGGAAGTGGCGCTTTGCATGGACGACAACCCATGAACCGCATTATGAGACCGTTTTCTAAAGATGCACAATATATTACACCATTAAAAAAAATCATAATTAGCATAGTGCTATTGTGAAATCACAAAGGCTGTTACGTGCGTGGAGGTTATGCGTTTCGTCCAGTGGGTCACTGTAAAAGCTGTTCCACATGAACTCCGTCTCTGCATGTGCTGTTTGTTTGGGTTTCCAATAACATGAACGCATATAAAGTCTGACGTGCTTTGTGTTTCAAGCAAAGTGTTGCTCTGTTATTATTTTCATGCTTGGAGTGCATCAACAGCTTGGTTAAGCTTCATCTCTGCATAAGCTGCAAGTTAGGGTTGCTTATAATGTTTATCTGGGAACACAACATGCACCATTTCACCAGATTTGTAAGGTAAATAATTTATAAACCTACACATTGATATGTTTCTTAATATGCAAAATGTTGTTCATTGCGATTTCAGTGATTTTCTGAGTTTGTATGTTTTGATGTCCTCATGCTCTTGTTTAAGAAAAAAAGAGTAGCTGTAGCGTTTACACCACCAGGTCATGGCCCTCTGCAGGCCTTTGTTAAAATAAATAATGTACATAAGTGGATTATGTTTATCTTGTGTATATTAGATTAGGTATTTTTATCTTATGTGTGATACGTGACACGTAAAAGAAAGAAGGAAATATCATAAACGCAGAATCTTTCATGACCCAGAAAATGTGTTCTCATCTCATGCAGCAGAATAGAAGTGATTCAGTCAATATGCTGCATCTGTAACCGCACGAGAGGATAACATGAGCTGGAAGTTCCCGCTGACATGTTGCAAGCTTTGTTTTACATTACAACTGACATAACATGGAATACTCAAGACTCAGATATGCAAATGATTATGTTTTGACGTCACTAGAGGGAAATAATCTGATTTATTAATAAAGTCACGTAAAAGCGGTTTACTTGCATTGTCAGATTACTGATGTGCATGTAAACGGGGAAAACTGGTTATTTCAATAAGCCGATATTTGTGAGTTATCACCTTATATCAGTGCATGTAAACAAGGTCACTGTTATTATGTGTATATTTCGATTCATTTTAAAGGCTATTGTTCATTTAGGTCTATTTTTATCACCACATAATTTATCAGATTACTCGTTTACCAAAATAATCATTAGTGACAGCCCTAATTTAAACTAATCATTCAAAACTCAAACCATGAAAACACATGATAATCTCAGATATTACAAGTAAATATGCAAACAAAACAATCTAGTTCTCTCTTCATGTAAATGAATGTGTGTGCCTGAATATGCTTACCCGATGGAATAATGAACGTGTAGCCCTGCTTAAGCTCAATCCTCTGGCAATCAGTGGCCTTGTCACCAAGGAAGATGTCGCCTTGTTTTCCTGACAACACCCAGTTCTCATAAAGCTCCAGGTTTTGTGCCGTGGGTGGGATTAACCAAAACACCTGTAGCAAACACAGGCAATCAGGCTCATCTAGTCCAAAAACATTTTGGGCATTTTGACAGCAAACTGATTATCAGATATCAAGAACAACAGTTAAAGGATTAGTTCACTTTCAAATAAACTTTTGCTTATAATTTACTCACCCCCTTGTCATCCAAGATATCCATGTCTTTCTGTCTTCAGTCGAAAAGAAATGAAGATTTTTGATGAAAATATTTCAGGATATTTCTCCATAAAATGGAAGTCAATAGACCCCATACGGTTCAAGGTCCAAATGAGAGGTTCAGTACAGCTTCAAAAGGGCTTTAAACCACATCAAACGGTACCAGACGATCAATAAGGGTCTTATCTAGCGAAACGATCTGTCTTTTTTTTTAAATAAATAAAGTTTAAGTTTTATAAGCACAAATGTTCGCCTTGATCTGTTCATTGATGCACGCTCGTGACGTCACGTAATACACAATTACGTTGAAAAGGTCACGCTAGACGCAGGCGCAAAGACGTTTGAATAAGTGGATACGGTCCTCCTTCCACTCATTTGTAAACACTGACTCGGTACTTCCGCCTGCGTCTAGCGTGACCTTTTCAACGTAATTGTGTATTACGTGAAGTCACGAGCGTGCATCACTGAACAGAGCAAGGCGAGCATTTGTGCTTATAAAACTTAAACTTTATTTATTTTTAAAAAAAAGACCGATCGTTTCGCTAGATAAGACCCTTATTGATCGTCTGGTACCGTTTGATGTGGTTTAAAGCCCTTTTGAAGCTGTACTGAACCTCTCATTTGGACCTTGAACCATATGGAGTCTATTGACTTCCATTTTATGGAGAAATATCCTGAAATCTTTTCATCAAAAATCTTCATTTCTTTTCGACTGAAGACAGAAAGACATGGATATCTTGGATGACAATGGGGTGAGTAAATTATAAGTTTATTTGAAAGTGAACTAATCCTTTAATTTGGCATTATCAATGAGCTCAAGTGTCTATGCTAAACTCGTATCACGATTTCAGCATGCACACTACCGTTGGAGTCAGTAACTTTACAATAAATTCCAATTCGTTAACTTTAGTTAATGCATTAAATAATACTAACAATGACCAATAATTTGTTAGTCATTTATTAAACTTTGTTGATGTTAGTTAATCAAATACAACTGTGTATTGTTAGTTCTTGCTAGGTCAGGACCAATTAATCCTACTTCATATACATTTCAATAAAATTATAATCATATAAAACAGATACAACTTTTTAATTTAATAAACAGAAAAAGTTTAAATTAACATTAAAAGGTGAAAAAGTTAGTGTGTTAGTTCAGGTTGACAAATTTAGTTAACTACTGTTGACAAATAGAACATTTTTGCTAAGAATTTATGGTAATTTTACAACAGTGACAGTAAAGAATTTCACATTGTTACAAAATGTTCTATTTCAAATAAATGCAGTTGAACTTTATATTCATCAAAGAATCCTGGAAAGATGCATCACAGTTTCCACATATTAAGCATCAACTGTTTTCAATGATAACAAGAAATGCTTCTTGAGCAACAAATCAGCATATTCAAATTATTTGACACAGAAGACTGGAGTAACAATGCTAAAAATTCAGCTTTGCCATCACAGGAATAAATTACATTTTCAAATAGAAAACAGCTATTTTAGTGTATTTTTGATCAAATACATGCAACCTTAATGAGTATAAGAGACTTTTTTTTTTCTAAAATATTTTTTACATCTTACCGACCCCAAACTTTTAAACAGTAGTGTATATGCACATAGTTTTCTGACCTTGCAGCCCCGCAGTATGTGGTACCACACAGATGTGCCTCCAAAGTCTATGTGAAAATCTGTGTAACAGCCCTGCACACTCATTAGGCAGTACCTGCACACAGAACAAGCTAATTTAAAATGGGGGAAGAGGACGGTTTTGTTAATAAACAAAGAACAAAGAGAGCTGGGTGAGAAACGGGACAAAGTTAATTAGGATAGAAAATGGAACAATACAGAGGACTTATTTCCTGGTGATAATGGAATTACCCGTGTGTCTTTTTTATGCAATCAAACAACATGATTTTGAGATCAAAAATAACTATTTCAATTAAAAACAAAATAGTAGATTGCAAATAAAGGGATAGTTCATCCAAAAATGAAAATGCTGTCATCATTTACTCGCCCCCATGTCGTTCCAAACCTGTAAGACTTTCATTCATCTTCTGAAAACAAATTATTTTTTAATTTTTTCATGAAATCTGCTTCAAAGCTTTCTTTCCCTCCATTGACAGCTATACAACTACCACTTTGATGCTTCAAAAAGAGATATGAATTGAGCTGTTTAGTCCAAATTTTCGTAAAACACTTGATCACTTGAGGATACCCTAACCCTAACCCTAGGGGTGGGCGATATCTCGATATTTAAAATATATCGAGATATTTTTTAAACACGATATGGATTTTGACATATCGTATATATCGATATATTGTTTATATTTAATTCTGAGTCCGCCACTTTGCTTGTTTGCCTTCTCTGTGCTGTGCTCGCGCCCGCTCGCTCGCCCCCCGCCTCCTTGCTTTTGTTCCCCCTCCCCTCGCGTGTTGTCATGGCGGCATCCGCAACCAGCTCGGAGGCTACAGAACTCGTCTTAAAAACAACTGGCTCCATTATATGGAGATACTTCGGTTTTAAGGCGTCGGACGAACAGCAGACAGATGTCTACTGCCATGAATGCCGACAGTTGGTTCTCAAACACTTGATCCAAGATACAGTTTACCTAGGCAGCATTACTTTGCGAGACAAGAACTCCCACGACTGTACACTACGGAGAGAGAGCGGCTTGCTTGCTGGAGAAGGTTACTTACTATGCCCTTGATTTGAGTTGTTTTATTTTTGAATGAAAATTCATTATTTGCATGCGTTTTAAAGCCTTGCGCGTAGGGCACCATGTGCTTCCCAGAGCGCGCGCACTAAAAGCCTGTCAAACAAGTGATTACTGGACTAAATCTTGATTACTGGTTAACTTGATTACTGGTTAACTGATTACTGGTTAACAATATACAGACACACGCCGATTTTACTTTCACTTTAGACATAACCGACTGTGTTTATGTTAACCAGTAATCAAGATTTAATCCAGTAATCACTTGTTTGACAGGCTTTTAGTGCGCGCGCTCTGGGAAGCACATGGTGCCCACCATGTGCTTCCCAGACAGGACAAATCGGCGTGTGTCTGTATATTAGATGCGTGAAAGTCTTAAATTGACAGCAGGGCAGCCTAGTGAACACGCTGCCGCTTGTCCTTAAAGGGACAGTTCACTCTAAAATGATGTCATTATTTACTCATTCTAATGTTGTTCCAAACCTGTATTAATTTCTTCTGTTTAACACAGACAGCTGATGGTAGCGATTGACATTCATATTATTATTTCCTACAATGGGGACCAGCAACTGTTTGGTTTCCAATATTCTTCAAAATATATGTTATGTCCAACAGAAGAAAGAACTTCATTCAACTTGAGCGCGAGTAATCAATGACAGAATTTTCATTTTTGAGTGAACTATTCCTTTAGTGGTTAATAAAATAACAAAAGACAAAGACAAAATCACTCACGGCTCTTGACTGAAAAACGAATACAGTAGCTTTAATAAGAATCAATGTATATTTTATAGGGAAGTCTATGTAGTATTTTATTTTTACATTTATTAATTCAATTTCATACTTAAATGTAGGCATGTGCCGGTATCAAATTTTCATGTTGCGATTAATTGCTGAAGCTTTTTTCACGGTATACGGTATTATCACGATATTTTAAAAAAAGTTGCAAAAAGAGTGTTGTCATACTATAACAGGTTTAAAAACTTTCTTTTAACAAAAGAACCAAACATTTAAATACAATAAAGCAATACACAAAAATGTATAAAGTAAACAAATATTTGAAACAGATTAAAGTGCTAAAGAATTATAAAGAACAATAGGTAACACTTTACAATAATGTCTCGCCAGTTAATGCATTAACATTAAAAAAGAGCGAATAGCTACATTTTTACAGAAGTTATTCTTCTTTGATAATGTTAGTTTAAAAAAGCAACTGTTAGTGTTAGCTCAGGTCCATTAAATAATACAGTTACAACTTTTGATTTTAATAATGTGTTATTAAATGCTGAAATGTACATTTAACTAAGATTAATACATGCTTTAGAAGTATTTTTCATTGTCAGTTTGTTAATGAATGAACTAATGTTAAATAATGGAGCCATATTGTAAAGTGTGTGATTGAACAACAGTCAGAACATATTCAAACAATATCTAAGGCATGTAATTTAAAACTTAAAAAAAAAAAAAGTCTTTAAGTATTAGGTTATGTGATGATGAGCACCGGATTGTGATTACTGGGGAAACGGCTGTATTTCTGCTGTTCCATCAGCGCCCTCTGCTGTCTGAAAGTGAATGTGCACTTCAGTGTGTCTTCACGCCTTCCGCCATGTGCTCGGCTCATGAACGGTCTGTTTACATCAGTGCGCGTTTCTCTTTGACGCGTTGTTCATTTTAAACGGTTGATGGGTAAAGTATTCTTAAAATACATTATAAAAATCGGAATAATTCGTAATAAATAATTATTCACGGTATTTTGAAGTGCCCACGATAACAATATTGTGCATGTTCATTATTGCGGTATATCGTATTACCGTTTACCGGCACATGTCTACTTAAATGCTGCTGTACAGCTCTGAGCTGCCAGTGTAAATCTTTATAAGTACACTAGGAATGTGTACATGGTTTTTTAAAAGTAAAGTTTTAAGTTTAAGTAAGGTTTTTCAAGTCTTTTAAGTAAAATAAAGAAAGAGTATTGCAATAAAAAAATAGTATTTTTTTCCTCCTTAAGCTCTTGCTGTTCGGCTAAGAATAGAATAGCAAAAATCTGTTGCGACTAGCCATCAGAACCGAACCGAACCGAAAACCGTGGAAACAAAACCGAGGTATGTATTGAACCGTGGACTAACTGTATTGTTGCATCCCTACTTTGTTCCTACATGAACTGCCTACCTCTTTGCACTTTGCATATTTGTTTTTGCAGTAGTTTTTGGGGGGTTATTTTTCAGGTAAAGATATCGAGATATATATCGTATATCGAGATATAGCAAAATATATCGAGATATAATTTTTGCTCCATATCGCCCAGCCCTACCTAACCCCAACCCTAATTTAGGCTTTTATTCACATAAACATTGATCAGCGAACATAAGAAGCTCAACCAAATCTGCTTGACGTGCGAAAACAACCTAACAGAAGATCAAATGTGCCATGTAACACTCAGGAATTAACCTCATTGGTTGAGCTTCTGTTTACCACAACTGATGTTTGAGTTGATTAAAGTATATATATATGTGAATAAATGCCTAAATTCAATCCATTTATATAAAGCGATCGTGTCTCTTCAGAAAATATTAGATTCATTAATAATTGATTCATGTTTTAGTTTTACGATCTCTTTGTGAACTATCCCTTTAAGAAGTATTTGATAACAAAACTTTGTCTAGTTTAAATCACACACACAAATCTGTTCTGCTGTCATTGTTTGCGGAAAAAAAAACGTTGCTTAAAGTTTTGAATTTAAGAGAAGCTGCATTCTAGTGGGTGGTATCTAACCACCAAAATGATAGATCTGTTTCTAATGGTAACTCTCGCTTAGCACAATATTTTGGCCACAGCCACTATAGCACTCCTGCAGTGAGTCTGACATGGAGCAGGGTTGTGGCATGGAGAACAATTCATTGTAAGCCATGTGCAACCATGTAAGAACACTCTGAAGTGCATGCAGCTAGACTACCAGTTAACTTTAAAAGATCTCTAGTTGCCTGGGCTTTTGTTGTTGTTCACATTTACTGCATGCTATTACTATGACAGTCTTATTTAAACTTGACCCATATATCATTTGAAGAATTTAGGATTTAGATATGATATTGATTTGATATTGACCTCTGTTTATGATAAAAACGGTTACAGGGACAGTAATTTTATTCTGTCAAGAGTGCACATCAAACATGCAAAACCAGTGGTTATTGATACTTCGTAGAAAATAATGAGACACGCATATTCAATTGTGTCTGTTCCATTTTATTTGTGATCGCACTAAACAATAATATATTTCTGCTCATTTAATTCGCAAACAGAAGTTATTAGAAATCTCAAAAAAAAAAAAAAAACTCTTAGATGTTTAATTAAATTAGTTTTGATGTGTAAAATTTTTGCTAATTTTAACTATGCACGTGTTACCAGGTAGGATTAAATTACATGATGAATTTTGGCAAAATAATTCACACAAGGTGTGTTTTGTTTTCTAGAAAGACATTTTAAAATGTGGACAAATGTATATTAGGATCAAACGGACATTTTTGAGAAAGTCTGCGCCGAAAGTACAGCTGAAAGCGGGCGTCATCCAGGCGCAGCTCCTGGAGCGCCTCGAACATGCGTCTATTTCGCTTCAAACACTCGCTTTATACGCACGAGTGGATTCAAAATGTTCAAGTGTCCAACTAGACACGATAGACACAAATTTGACGCTCTATTCGCATTCTGTGTATGCAGCATTAAACTGCAATTCATTGACTCGCCTGCATAATTAAGGGCGTGGCCACTTTGAGTGACAGGTAGTTTGCCACTGCTTTTACTACTAGCCGTTTGTCTGCTGTCTGTTAGTCATCATGTTACCTCAGCTCTAGTCACGTCCCACCTCTTCAGAAACCTTCAGGTGACATCCATATTTTTTTTTTAACAGTCTATAGTTGGTAGAGTCAAATGTAATAAAAATTTGGATTTTGTTAGGTCATTAGCATGTGTCATCAGCCAGTGTCTTATTTAATTCTCCCTTGAACATGGCTGAGAAAGACTGATCCGAAATGACTTGGCTTAGCTGCGTTATGTTGAGTTACATAAAAGGTCCATAAAATTGTTACTGTAAATGATAAAAATTTATAATTAATTAAAGCATTACAACGTGTTTTAAAATCCCGTGTTATATCTAACGCACTGTGCGATGCCAGATGCCTGCCATAATCCCGACTAGTGGCGGGTCCGAGTAGTGAGTGAGGCCAAATTATTGAGCTAAATGAGAGACCAATAAAAACAGGTCTATCACTCTGGTGCTTAGATACCGCCCACTGGAATGCAGCTTCACTTGAATTCAAAACTTTTCAACTCGCAAGCAACGTTTTTAGACTCGCAAACAATGACAGGAGAACAGGGAGCAAATTTGTGCATGCGTGATAAACTGCACAAAGAAAAAAGATTTACTTGCACTATAAAAGAGCACATTTTTTTGTTTCTTAATTACAGTATATGTTTTTGCTCTCAAAACAGTTTGATTGCATAAAAAGACACAAAGGTAACTCCATAGGTGAACAGACCCTTTTAGTTTTAAAGCCTTCACAAGTTGTGAAAAGAGATCAAGAATGAATAAATACAGACTATATTGAAATATTTAAGAAATGCTCACTTCTGCACTTTGGGGTATTGCATTTCCATGATAGAGTTTGTGGAATCTCTTTGCCTTTCTTTTAAGTGCCGTGGCCACATGTTGTCCACCCAGTCAATCATGTCCACCTGTGACAACAAGGTCAAAATGTTAGCTATCAGACTGGTTTAAATATTAATATTTGTGGCACATCAAAGCGTTAAGGTACCTACCGTGGCAGGTCTTTTGACGAGGCTCTCTAGTTTAGTGTGGCTAAATTCAAGGCTGATAACATTATAAAGCTTCTCTCTCTGAGAGGGAGGAGTCTCATAGTAGCGCCTCCACTGGGCCATTGACATCTCTGTGCCCTTCTGAGTTGACACATCCATCACGTCGATCATCCGCCGACTTCCTGTTAACAAAGACGAGCAGGGAGGAGAGGCTAAAGCATCCCAAACCAGCACCAAATTCAGCATTTCCATTACAAAAACACTTACCTACAAACAACTTCACATCATTCACACTGAAGTCTGAATCCGGCATTCTGAAATGGAAACATAGCAAATGTAGATTAGATTAAAATGTAAACATTAGTGCTGGGAATCGATTAAAAAAAATTAACTAATTAATCGAATTTTTTTCTGTAATTAATCGCGATTAATCACAAGTTTTTAATATTTTGATATTGTAATAATTTCAGTTACTCTCCAAATTAATGTAGAAACAATTTAAAGTGTTGTAATGGCATCTTTTTATGAATGAAGGCCAGTATCACTGATACTAATGTCTCTATGAAACATTAACGACGTTACATTACAGTATAACTGAAAGCTCCCAATTTCAACATTTATTAGGCTTTAAAAAAACAACTTTTAATTTATTCATTTTTGCCTGTGGCCTTCCCTGTTAGACATATACAGAAATGTAATAGTTATCAAACACCTTTCTTAACTGCATAAATAATAAATTAAATATAGATTAATCATCATTAAAGCTACACTTTTCTCTGTTCCCGTTGTTCTTTGATGACCATTAATGACAGGCATCATCAGTGCTCCTGTCACTTTAAGAACGGCCGCTGACGAACATGATGCGGATCTCCCGCGCTGTCACATTCATGGATAGGAGCGTGATCATGTAATGCTGGGCAAAAATGGATATAAAAACGGACGCTGCTTTATTTGCGTTAAATATTTTTTATGCGTTAAGCTGAAAAAATTAATCGCCCGTGTTAACGCGTTAATTTGCCCAGCCCTAGTAAAAATGTATACATATCCTGAAATATGAGAAGGAAGAAGACACAAAACAGCAATAGTAAAAACAAACAATCTGTGAAACTCAAAAGTGAGGTTTTTCAAAAAAGAGAGCAAAGCATATTAAAGAAAAAAAGACAAAAAAAGGACGATCTCTTACTTGATGCCAAGTCCATCAGGTCTCTCAAAGATGATGGGGTCCCGAAGCCCATATCTCTGGACATACTCATATGTGAGGTCTGAAAAAAACATGCAAAGTTAAATTACACACTCCATAAAGATGTGTATCTTTGATGCGTTCCATAAGAACTGCAACTCTTTATCACCTTTGCCCTCCATGCGTTTGACTCGGTCAGAGCTGAAGCGGCTGCTGTGCAGCTTCTCCTCCAGATCGAAAGTCCTCTTTCCATCGATCTCGTCGTCGGAAATGCCATCGTCTTGGTAACGCCGCCGCGTGCCAGACCGCTGTAAGACAAAGAAAAATCACACAATGAAAAACCATTGTCAGAACAACACCATTTCTCAGCATACATGAATCACTTCTTTCTAATAATTTATTGTACAAACCACCACAGCTTCAAATTTGAGCACACACCTACATTAGGCTGAGAGATGCACTTGCCCACAATCTCACACATAACATACACTAAATAACTCACACCCATCACGAGCACTAGCCCACACACAGAAACTATTAATAAAACCTCCTAAATCATGCTGATGCACAGGATTCACTGTTGAGAGTCTTGGAGCAGAACTGCTGGTTTGTTTCCAGCAGAAAACAACAAATGGCCACATTCTCTTTTCTGCTTAATATAGCATGTTTACATCCTTAGAGTACAGGTGAGTAGCAGTATAGTTCAGGAAGTTTCTTTAACAAGCTCTGTTCAAAAAAGTACAAATTCTAAAAGGTAGCAATGTATCATTCACAGAAAAGGAAGTTGCATTTATTTTATTTAAAACAAGAAGTGATGCTTTCAAAAATGCCACAGCAGAACAAGTGAATGTCAATGATTTCTACAACATACACTGCCATACATACACTTTTGTTTTTGATGTTTATGCTCAAAACGGCATTTATTTTATGAAAATATATAGCAAACATAGTAAAATAGTGAATCAGTGTCACATGATCCTTCAGAAATCATTATAATTTGGTGCTCAAATAACATGTTCTTATTATTATTGCATAAAAAAGTAGAATCTGAAATAATATTAGTTTGCAGTTAATGATTCTGAGATGCACCACAGCTCACCAAGAGCAGGTGAGTAACACACATACAGGCACACAATGAACAAAACAATAAGACCCTCCTCTGCTCGCCCTTGCCTCTGCCCTCAATGTCTCTATGGTGATGTGGAACCACTAGCCAATCACATGCTCCTAAAGCTCTGTCGTCACACCCTCTCAAAGAAAACAAGAAAAAAAAAAGAGGGGGGTAGAAAAAAAATCAATGAAATGAATTGGGCATGACTGTGCAGTATCTTAGGAAATGTTCTCCAAATCATTCAAATATCCTGATTGAACCATGTACAACTCTAAGAACAAAAGCCCTTTATGTTAGCACACAAAAGTCCAAACACACCAGCCAATTATTGGTCTTGTACCAAGTTAAAAACACGTCTCAGGACCGGTTCTGTTCCAATACATAAATTATGTCCTGTCTAGTTGCTGTTGAAAATTGCTCTCACAAACAAAGTCACCATGTACACCATGATCCTATTCTAACCAATCAGACTGCAGGGTACTGCCCAAAATGCAACTGTAAACAATCACAATATTAAGAACAGACATTTTTAAAGATGCAATTGTTATAAAGATCAATCAATGCTCAGTACTTAGGCACTTGTGCCCATCCCTAGTCAATGATGCTGCAGTTTTTCCAGGTTCTGGGCTTGTGCGCAAACCCTGCCAATCGGTCGCTCTCTGACGCTGCATCATTGCATCTTTCAATCTCTTCCATTCACAACAAAGATCTACAAACTGTCAGATCTCTCAGCAGCAAAGATGCATTTAAGGTAGGACAGTACAACCTGTGTCCCCACACTGGAGGGAGATCAAAACAAGAACACCTTCTATAGATGAAATCAATCAAGATGAAGTGGCAACTGATGCCAGGATTAAAACCTTTTCTGTGCCGTTCCACATGCAGCTTTCGATCGCCCTCTCTCCAAGCAAGGCCCTAGACCGCAGTGCGCTAGGAGGAAGCCCTTGTGGAGGGCAATGAGACACTACACACCTCGCACCTTCAGTGTCACATCTTCATCCCTCTGCTGGCTTTTCCTCTTCCTGCCTCTCCGTCTCATCAACAACATCCCCCCGTCAACTAGCGTAAGGATCTCCTGTCCGTTCTCCATCCCTGCATTTCTTCCCGTCTTTCAAAATGAGAAAACCTGCTGTCTGTTCTCCTCTGTCATCCTTTCGCCTCTGCAGTGCCCCCTCCCACTCCTCCCCCCGTTTCCGCATGTCTGATCACGTGGTCCGCTAAACCAATCTAATCGTTCGTCCTCCACTTCCCCAGCCTCTACAAAAACAGTCTGCTCACAACCATCTCTCAAATCCTGCTCACTCTCCATCACTGTCTCAGTAACTGCTCTTCAGAGAACTATCAGGGCAAATGTTACAACCAAACCAACAATATAGATTTCAGACCATTTTAATCGTATAGATGATGAATACTAATGCTTGATACATCTTGGCTGAGAGATCTTTTAATTTATGTGCTACAAATTCTCTAAAACCCAGCCTTAAACAATAGAACCAACGTGTGGAAACGTTTCTGCGTGCACAAGTCATTGTGTGTCAGCAACTAACATTTAACATCTTTACAACTGAGGTATTGTTGGGGTTAATCCAAAAATAAATGAATATTAATAATCACATGGAACGAAAGGGATATGTCAGTTTGGATCAAGAGAATTCGACCACTTTAACTGAAAGCAAGACCTGTATTATAAATAAAAAACAATATATAAGAACAGAATATTAATAAATTATTTATTGAATTTCGTGGTGTAGATGTTTTACACAGTTTTGATGATGCACTGCAAGCTGTGGAGCCGTTGGGATTCGTAACTGGCAGGTTTTATCGCAAGTAAACTCCACTAAGACATAAGAACAGTGTTAAAAATAAATATATTTAACTTCTTGATGAGGCAATGGAAAGACAGATATTGGCAAGATCTTTAACAAAATAGCTGTGCAAACTAGTAAATCTCTAGGTGTTTTTCCTCACCGTATCACTCATTTATTGCAAGGACACTTTGTTTTACAGATTCTGTTGTGTGACAATGGAAATGTTTTTAGATCATGAAACTGTAAGGGTCAGTGGTTGCTGGCATTTGCTGGTCACGTGGTCCTTCTGTCAAAAGCCAACATCTACTGTATTTATCCTTTCACGAGAGTGCCAAACTTGTCAAAGCTTTCAAGAAATCTTTAAATGACATCTGCTATATACAACATTTTAAACATATGGACGCATTAAACCGATACGGAGTACATAAAATGAAAATAAAAGTCGCACCTTGCAGATTCTTTATCCCACTCAAATGACAGCACTAGCGAACATTGCTGCAAACATTTCAACTGCTATGGAATTTATCAGCGAAATGCCATCAATTCAGAAACTCCATAGTAGACTAACGTTACCATCCTGGGCAAAACATTTTATTATCAAAGTGTCTAGTGTGCTGTACTTACCAGCCGCTTGCTGTAACGCGGTTTGTGATCGTCCATTGTCAGAATAAAGACTCACGAGCCGCCCGCCAGTGCACGGGCGAGTCGCGAGCCAGCGAACGTGATTATGTCAGTTTATCCCGTTAAAAATAACCGCCACAAATGTGCTCGATGGACACTTTATTACAGTGTCCGTTTGATCGAAATAACGATACGTTACATGAATACTGCCTGGATAAAAGAATCGCTGTTTTCAAATAACAGTTAGTTGAAAACTCGTCAGCAGCTTTATTCACATAAAAGCAGACATTAAAGCTACAAAATTATTGTATTAACGTTACATTCTCACAGCAACGAGAGTAAAACAGCAGGTCGGAATAAAAAGCTAGGTTATCAAGCTATGCGATGCTGAGGGGAGTGAACGAGCATCAGCACCAGCTAACCAACCGCTAACCAGCCTACAAACACTACGCGGTAGTACAAAAAAAAAATATTAAACACAAAACGATATGGGGTCTTGCTTATACATACGGCTTATATGTACAACGTCTAATATTTCAGTCACCCATGAAGAGTGAGACGAGAAATGAGGAGCGTATATTTATCGAGTAACATACGCTAATCCCTGTTCAAGTTTCAAATAAAACCACATTTCCATAAGACTTAAAGTCGGGCTCACAGTGGGGAAAATCCAGCGGGTAAAATAGTCCACGTGTATTGTTTACTATTAAAATGTGCACTCCGACTAGACTAGTCTAGTAACTTTTCTATTCTAAGTGAAAGTAAGCATTATTCAGAAAGCTCCACTGTGTGAATTCACGACAAAGTTAATGTAGTAGATCATTCGCCGCCATTTTCACATCGTCACAAAAACACCACGAAGTAAGCCCCGCCCATTACAGATTTAGCATCCAATCACAGACACATGCGACGCCATCGATTTTACTCCCATTGGTTAATGCCGCTGTCACTTCACGAGGAGGCGGTACTACGAGACAAATAATAGTACAAGTAACCAGACGAGCCATGCTCACATTGGCTGGAGTCACACGCCCATCAAATCATCTAGACAAAGATTGGTTTCCATGTGTTGAAAGCCTCGCGTTTACCAACCAATCAAAATGTAAAATATCAACACTCATTCAGCTTTACCAAAATGTCTGCAACCAAATTGTTTTTATTTTTATTTCTTATGCGCAATGTGATTAGTCAAATATAGCTTTTAAGTAGCCTACCTTAGATCTTGCGTGGCTTGGCGTCCCATCGCCGGCGGATGTCCAGTCCATGACTGCATATAAAGCTCTGGCTTGTGGCGTCTGGTGAAATAAATCTACATTTTCTTTCGAATTAGCCGAGTGTAACTTCACATAAGGTCATCGTGAAGTCCTTGACATTTCTTTGAATCCATTAAACTGTCTTGAAATACTTGAATAATTGTACACATTGAATTATTAGCCGTAATCGACCCCAGGTAACTCCGCATGGTAAAACTTTTCGTTAAACCCAATCGATCAGGAAGTAGTTGCTGATTGGTCAGCCATCATCTAACGCGCAGCGTCTCATTGGACTAAATTTCTGTCGATAACCACAACGTCATAACCAACTGCAGAAAAGTTTCTCGCATAAATAAACATTTATAATGATTTGTTGTTTTTAAGCATCGATGAAAGAACGAATAACACAGATTTTATACACCTCGTTCTTTTAATCACGACTACTCAGTCTAAACAATAACTCAAGTCAGACTACTGTAAAATTAAACTCTCCAAAATATACAGTACTACTATTATCACGTACATAAGAGAAAAATGAAGAAATACACTAAGTGCTATTCATCTGCATTAAATAAGTATCGCCAGTAACAACAGAACCACCTTTACTCATTGAAATTATTTTGACTAATACTAAATTAAAAGATAAAACATTTTCTTTCCAGTAAAGACTAATTGGGCACAACATATTTGACATTGGTAGTGTAAAATGTTTCACCAGTCAGTTACAAAAATTAGGCATCCAAAACAAAACATAGCCTCTTGTTTATCTTTTATCATCATATATAAGCTTTATCATAAATTCCCATAAAACTATTAAATAAATTAAAGGGATTTGTCATCATTTACTCCCTCTCAAGTTCCAAATATGTATGAGTTTCTTTCTTCTGCTGAACATAAAATAAGTTATTTTGAAGAATGTTCGTAAGCAAACAATTGACGGCACCCATTGACTTTCATAGCAGGAAAAAATACCATGGAAGTCAATGGCTACAGACAACTGTCTGGTTACCAACATTCTTCAAAATATCTTCTTTTGTGATAAACAGAAGAAAGAAACTTCTACAGGTTTGGAACAACTTAAGGGTGAGTAAATGACAAAACTTTCATTTTTAGGTGCTATACCCCATTAAAGCTATTTTTCATACCACAGCCCTAAAATTGACAGATAGCTTGCACATCACATTATACTATGATGCCTCTAACAATGCAAGGCCAACTGATAAGACAGGAAGAATGTAAAAGACAAAATGAGATAAACAAGCACGGGAAAACATGTTGTGCCAGTTTATGGTTCACCGGCACTAAGATGCTTCTCTTGATTCTTGATAGAGACTCTGGACTTGGTAGACTAGACAACCTCATCACCTGGAAAAGACAAGATATTACTCACAAATAGTCAACCTAGAGTATTATGAATTTAGATTTATGAATGCTTACCCTGAAGTTTATGTCAGCCAGCTATACACCAGAGAACCACCGATGACCGCAAGAATTGTGCAACACAGCATGATCATCATCTTCTTCTACAAAGGTGGAAGGGAGCGAACAGTGACAGCATCATAATAATATACAGGAAAGCAGAAAGGATGATTGGGCAGGTGTAGACAGAGAACAGACATATAGAGATGGGGGAGAACCAGAAACATAGAGAGAAGGAAAACAGAAGAAACTCAAAGGATGATGAACAATAAAACCTTCTGAACAAAGAAAATGCTGCAAGAAACATAAAACACTATCTGAGGATCATACAATAAGTAGTCTGCATTTTATTCATGAAAATAAACTATAAAGTGAAAGTATGTATTATTGTATTGTATTGTATGTGACGGTTGTTTTACTCCTCAAAATTTCCAAGCTCACCCTGCGTGCTTCCTGTTGGAACTTGGCAGCCTTTTTAGTGTCAGCCACAGCTCTTTCCACAAAACCCACTGACTGGTCCATGTTGCTCTCAATCCTGTCAATCATACTTCCCTGTTGACAGATGAGAATAAAATGCTAAAGATATATAACAGACCGGTGTTCAACCAGCAGCTGTAATAATAAGGCCTCCAAATTGGGCCAATATCTTAGCTTTATTCTCCAGAAAAGACAAACACATATACCTGATTCTCCACTAGCATTGCAATGTCCACAAACATGTCATGCAACTCTTTTATGCTGCTCTCCAGTCGCATAATATCTTTGTGTCGTGCCTCAATCTCACTTAGTGCCTGTTTTGATATCCCAGAGTCCATAATCTATAAAAAAGGAAAAATAGTTGTTTAAATAATAAACACACACTACTGTTTATAAGTTTGGGGTCGGTAAGAGTTTTTTAAAGTCTCTTTTGCTCATCAAGGCTGCATTTATTTGAACAGAATACAGTAAAAAAATTTAATATTGTGAAATATTACTATTCTAATCACTGTTTTCTATTGTAATTATGAAGAGTTCAGATGCAAAAGCCTCTAAAAGCCACTTTGGTCAAAAATGAGATAATACTGAGTGAATGCTCTCTGCATATAGTATACGTTCATAAAATACTTTCACTTCAAAGACACTAAATCCCAGCCTCAGCCCATTCAGAAGTACCAGTACTGAGGTAGAAACCTATACATAGAAGCCTGACAAAACTGCTTATTTTAAAGAAAAACGTCAGACGGACTTAAGAGCCTTTTGCATCTGAAGTCTTCATATTTTTAAACATTTCCTGTAATGGCAAAACTGTCAATTCCGCATCATTACTCCAGTCTTCACAATCCTTCAGAAATCATTCTAATGTGCTGATTTGCTACTCAAGAAATATTTCTTATGATTATCAATGTCACAAAAAGTTGTGCTGCTTAATATTTTTGTGGAAACCATGATATAGTTTTTCATGATTCTTTTATGAATGGAACATTCAAAAGAACAGCATTTATTTGAAATAGATATTTCTTGTAACGGAAGTCTTTACTTAGCCTGGCTCCGCCCTCCTACGAACTTCCGTTCAATTTTCATTTTCCTTCAGTACTCCGTCTGGGATTGCGGTATATTCTCTGGTTTTCTTCGATCAAATTTTAACCGGTCCAATCAGCGAACAGAGGGAGTGGCTGAGAACGATGACGTTGATGTCGTGCGCTAATTTGAGATGACATGCTTCACGACCAAACGTTAGCGATTGGTTATGGCAGATTCAGAGTGACTCTGGGCAGATCCAATAGTTTTAAAGGGATAGTTCACCCAAAAATGAAAATTAGCCCATTATTTACTCACCCTCAAGTCATCCTAGGTGTATAGGACATTCTTCTTTCAGACTAATAAAATCGGAGTTATATTAAAAAAGTCCTGGTTCTTCCAAGCTTTATAATAGCAGTAATAGTTGCTCTGTTTTTGAAGTCCATAAAAAAATGCATCTGTCCATCAAATAACGTGCTCCACGTGGCTCCGGTTGTTAATAAAGGCCTTCTGAAGCGAATAGATGCGTTTCTGTAAGAAAAATAACCATATTTAAAACTTTATAAAGTAAAGTTTCGGCCGACTGCCAGAGCAACTATTACTGCTATAATAAAACTTGGATTAGCCTGGACTTTTTGTAACATAACATTTTATTAGTCTGAAAGAAGAATGTCATATACACCTAGGATGACTTGAGGGTGAGTAAATCATGGGCTAATTTTCATTTTTGGGTGAACTATCCCTTATCCTGTCACTTTATCCACTACAGTAAAAGACCTGGGTGTTATATTAGACCGCAACTTGTCTTTCGAAAATCATATTTCATATGTTACAAGAACGGCATTTTTCCACCTTAGAAACATTGCTAAGCTACGTAACATGCTATCTATTTCTGATGCAGAAAAGTTAGTTCATGCATTCATGACCTCGAGACTAGATTACTGTAATGCTTTATTAGCTGGTTGTCCTGCATCATCAATAAACAAGCTACAGTTAGTCCAAAACGCAGCTGCTAGAGTTCTTACTAGGTCAAGAAAATATGATCATATAACACCAATTTTATCATCTCTACACTGGTTACCTATTAAGTTCCGTATCAATTACAAAGTATTGCTACTGCGTTATAAAGCCCTAAATGGTTTAGCTCCAGTGTATTTAACAGATCTTCTATCGCCCTACAATCCATCGCGCTCTTTAAGATCACTAAACTCGAGGCTTCTTGTCATTCCTAGGATATCTAAGTCCACTAAAGGAGGGAGGGCATTCTCACATTTAGCTCCTAAACTCTGGAATAGTCTTCCTGATATTGTTCGAGGTTCAGACTCGCTGTCCTAGTTTAAAACTAGATTAAAGACGCATCTCTTTAGCCAAGCATTCACATTATAATTACCTTTTATACTACAGTTAAATCGGATCAAAAGCATTAATATTCTGAACAGCAGCTATGCTAATTATTTCCCATCTGCTTTTCTGTTGTGATCTCGGGACACCAGTCCCGAGGTAAATAGTTTGTCAGCTCCAGTTTGTATCCAGCCTCTCATGGAGACTTCAGATGCCCCAACACCTGTGATGAGACGACTCGACGCCTGTGAAGAGACGACTCAACGCCAGCGTTGTTATGGCCTAAATTAATACATGATTGATTAACTTTTTCTAACATTTTTCTTTAACATTCTCTTTCTATCATTTTTCAATGTACATTTATGAAATGCACTTTCTGTAAAGCTGCTTTGAAACAATGTGTATTGTGAAAAGCGCTATACAAATAAATTTGAATTGAATTGAATTTGAATTTAAACTTCAACAGAGTTCCCGCCTTCAAAGAAGTAAACACTTGTCAATGGAGAGTGGCCAGAATCTCTGTACAAATGAAATGTACGAGAGACTGGTAGGACCAGGCTAATCTTTACTGTCACTTTTGATCAATTGAATGCATCCTTGCTGAATAAAAGTCTGAATTTCTTTTGTTTCTTTTTTTATAATACTGACCCCAAACTTTTAAACGGTAGTGTAAGTATCTTTTAGCTCAAAAACATAGAGACAAGTTATGTTGTTTCAACAAGTATACAGAATAGTACTCACTCCTGCTGTGAATACTGCAGCGTTCCCTCCTTCCAGCATTTCCTCCAGTTCCTCATCAGTAGTGACTTTGCCAGCTGTAAGGCAGAATCCAACATTAGCCTTAAACATGCATATAACATTGCGAACACTGATCTTTTGAAAATTTAGCATCCAATAAAATTTGCTGCTTGTCACTCACTGATCTCCAGCTGTCTTTGGATGCGCCCTTTGCTCTTGTCTTTGAACTCCATTTGGGCTTCATTGTATTTGGTCATCACCTCTACAAACTTCTTAGCAAGAATGGCATGCTAAAATGTAGGAGATAAACACTGTATGAATAAAAAACAACAACTACTCTTTGAAATCCTTGTGGGCTGGTATAGTGCTAGTGGTTACCTGAGATTTCTTTATCCGTATATCTGCTGAAGCCCTCTCCTCGGTGTTAGATGCCAAGTTCTGCTCAATGCCTGTCAACAAAATATATAAAGTCAGAATATATAGACAAGAGTGCTGTAGCATATTGTCTAGTTATTGCTATATTTTCATGAACAAGCAATGTAAGAGCTGAAAACTGACTTTTGAGTTTGTTGCGAGCATTGTTGGCCAGTTTCTTTATCTCATTAGTAACTGCCTCCAAATCATCCTGCGTCTCTAGTTGAGAAATGAGATGAGAGATATTTAAAGCATGAATACGGCGAGGAGACAACAGAGAAAAATTATAAATAACTTGAAAATAAAAATAAAGGTAAAAATGATCAGACTAACTCTGGTCGGATGTAGCTGCAGAGAGGATGACAGAATACAGTCGCTTTATCTCGCCAATATTTTCATCAACCTTGTCTATACTGGTGCGGATTTCCTCAATCTGTAGAAACACATACAGAAATTGTGACCTTCAAATGTCTGTTTTTATTTTCTTCCAATATAGTTAATTCACATATACCTGAGCGAAGAACTCATCCATAAATTCTTTGTTTTCCACTGGAATTTCCACATCATCAGGAGCTTGATCCGACTTCTATTTTGCCATACAGGAACAAAGCAGAAAGTTTATTAACTTGGCAGAAACAGTGCTTTCTCTCTGTAAAAACATATTAAACCAGGCGTAACTGGTTTAAGTTGGTCTCCCAGGCTGGTCAAGCTGGTGTTTAACTGGACGTCCAGCTGGTCTCCCAGTCTGACCAGCCAACAGATGTCCAAGCTGGGTGACCGACTAAGATTAGCAAATTACTAGTCTTGTTTAAGATTTTTTTCTCAGTAACCTATACTTGTTTTTGTTAGTTAACATAATAGAATCCATTGTAACTTATCTTCAACATTTCAACAGCATTTAATTTTTCACAGAATTTACTAAGGAAAACAGACATTGTTATTGATATTTACGTGGATGCTCACCCATCTCAACTATCAATGTCAGACGTGTTTCTACGTGCTTGAATTAACCGTGATGGCAGTTAATGTGTCATTTACCCGTTAACCTATTTATAATAATTAGTGTAATTATTGTCAGTTAGATAATCTACGCGTAATTAACCATAACTCTCTACAATGACCCACTTAGTCGATATTGAGCTCAGGACCTCCCAGGTAGGTCAAACAGTAGCAATTCAGTCCCCAGACCGCCGTTTGAATCATAACTCATTAGAAAAAAATATCTTACCGCTTTTAGTTGTTCCAGTCGATCCTTCATCTTCGGTTCAATGCAATATGAGACTTATAAGATTTCAAATAGCTGTAATAGTCACTAAAAGATCCCAGAGACGCTGTTTTCAGACTGGATAACTAGAAAACATGTTAACTACAGTATGAATGCTCCCAGTTAAGAATTCAAATAGAATCGTTTTGGATTATCGTTTTAGACAAAAAATATTCTATGTTAACTCAAAAATATTCTTTTTTTTATTGCAAAAAAACAAACAATATGGCAGTATCGCTTCTGTCTTGTAGTTGTCCTAAGCCTATCCTCTCAGAGCGGATTAGAGCAACAGTTGTATGCCGGGTAGCTAATCTTCCTCTACTGAGGTGCTTCTGTTTCTCCATTAACTCACAGATCGATGCAAACAGCGCTTGACAGATCGCACGCAGACGACGTGCTGGCTACAGGACTTCCCACATACTGCAGGACTAGAGGTGACACTTAAAAATCAAATTAAGGAGTAATCAATTCAAACATAAAAATGGAAATAAATTATTTACTTTTTAAAACAAAGTAAAACTGTTTAATTCAAGTTTTAAAATATAGTCAATATTATTATTATTATTTTTAAAATGGAAAATAAATGGTCATATTTAAAACAATTTAATTCCACCCCAAAAAAAGTCTGGTTGGAGCAAGTTGAGGGACTTTTGAAGTAGGCCTACTGAAAAAAAATGAAAATCGATTTGCTTTTTAAGCAGTAAGTGAAACGATATCACACAATCCAGATTTGTAATTAATTTTGTAATTCAGGCAAGAATTGAACAGCTTTTACACCCTTAACAATTAAGGTGCCAGGAAGAACCTTTTTGTGAAAGGTCCTTTAAAGAACCATTATTTCTAACCATTTTATAGTCTAGAACCTTTTGTGCAATGGAAATGTTCTTTGGATATTAAAGGTTCTTCATGGAACCATACACCCAGCCAAAGAACCTTTATTTTTAAGAGTGTATATTTTTTCTCTATAAAAACAGTTTTGTGTGTCACAAAGCAGTATAAAATACACTAAATAAATATGAAAAAATAATAATAATAATTTCTAAACAGTACCAAATTAGGGTTCTTCAGGTTGTAACAATAGCAGAACCCTTTTTATAAGGTTCCATAAAGATCCATGCTTAGAAAGTGCTATGGAGGAGACTGGGTATGGGTTGTTACCACACGGGGAGACGTGTAACCACCAATTCCACCAATCAGGGATAAGCTATAGGAGTCCTATGATGATTTCAGTTTTTGCTCACTTACTCTGATTCCATATGGATGGTTAAGGATGGAGATGCAGATTAAATTTTTTTTTAAATGATTTAAAAAATGATTTAAAAAATGATTTTTTGTTGTTGACCAATTTTGTTACTTAAAGTTTTGCAGATAAATCATTTAACTTATATTACATTAAATCGTAGTTTCTCGGGCATAATTTGATTAATTTTTAACCTGCTAATTTCAATCCATTAGGGTATGCTAATATGGCTAGCTAAACAATGGCTGGCAGGGGTGGCGTGGGTTGTAACGATTGTAACATCTTTTTGGGTTGTAAAAAATTTTCAACTAACAACAGTTTATTTTTAACAATTTTACAAAACACCTAGCAGAGGTGTAAAGTACTTGAGTAATTTTACTTGATTACTGTACTTAAGTATTATTTTTGGGGATTTTTACTTTACTTGAGTACAATTAAAAATCAATACTTTTACTTTTACTTAATTACATTTTTTAAGAAAAAAAAAGTACTTTTTACTCCTTACAATTTTATTTACAGTCAAAAAGTACTTCTTTTTTGGAGATGACTCAATTCTATTTTCCCTTGCTATTATACCAAACCAATTGAATTGCGCTGATGCCCAGTGTAATTTAAATGTTTAATTTAAATGTATTTATTCTGCCAATGAGATTCATTTTCACATTCCATGAAATTGGTCAGACATGTTAATTGGTCCTTTCGAAGTGACATCATGTCGCATCAATTACCACAATGCAGCACCTTGACCTGGGCTGCGTTTCCCCAAAAAAATATTTATATAGCGCTTTTTTGGGTACTAAAATCGCTTTACATATAGAAGGTAGAAATCTCCTCAACCAACACCAATGTGCAGCATCCACCTGGATGATGCAACAGCAGCCATATTGCGCCAGAACGCCCACCACACACCAGCTTATGGTGGAGAGGAGACGGAGTGATGAAGCCAATCGGTATATGGGGATGATTAGGAGGCCATAATGGACAGAGGCCAATTTGGCCAGGATGCCAGGGTCACACCCCTACTCTTTTTCCGAAGGACATCCTAGGATTTTTTTTAAGACCACAGATAGTCAAGACCTCGGTTTAATGTCTCATCTGAAAGACGGTGCTCTATGACAGTATAGTGTCCCCTACTGGGGCGTTAGGACCCATACAGACCACAGGGTGAGCACCCCCTGCTGGCCTCACTAACACATCTACCAGCAGACACCTGGTTTTGCCAGGAGGTCTCCCATCCGTACTGACCATGCTCAGCCCTGCTTCATTTAAAAAAAAAACAGTGATATGGCTGCTGGCAAATGATCAGACAGAGTGCCGGAAGTGATCTCTCGCAGATATCTCTACGCCAGATTGTGTACATTGACCTCACTTACCGGAAGTGATGACACGCTGAACAGGTGTCGGACATAGAACGTATTCGAGGTAAACATTTCTTACAAATACTGTTCGGTTTCTCACACAAACCGATCGTTTCGTGTCTTAGGACATCAATGTGTCGTCACGAGCTGCAGGGTTTAATATGGGTTTGTCTGTGCATGTTTTTTTTTACTCTCATAGATTTTGTTTCCATTCACATGCATTATACGACTGGCAGACTGCAACTGTTGGAGTTAAAAATCTTAATTTGTGTTCCATTGAAGAAACAAAGACACCTACATCTTGGATGCCCTGGAGATAAGCAGATAAACATCAAATTTCCATTTTTGGGTGAACTATCCCTTTAAGTTAAATCCGGGGTTTTACAACTTTGAGTAGCATGTTGCATACTGGCATTAGGTAGTAGTCTTATAGTTTGATAATTAAATACCATTAAATTCAAACAGTTCTAAAGCAGGATAAAACCTTGTATGTGGTTCATTCACTTCATGTTTTTAGAGATTAAAAGCTTAAAGAAGAATCTCTAGTTTTCATTCTTGCTGCTACTTTTACTTTTTTAATACTCAAGTACAATTTTAATGTGGTACTTTTTTACTTTTACTCAAGTAGGATTCTGGCCAGAAACGTTTACTTTTAATTGAGTAAAAATTTCATTCAGTACTTGTACATTCACTTGAGTAACATTTTTGAGTTTTTACACCTCAGATAGAGAGAGAGAGAGAGAGAGAGAGAGAGAGAGAGAGAGATAGAGAGATAGAGAGATAGAGAGATAGAGAGATAGAGAGATAGATAGATAGATAGATAGATAGATAGATAGATAGATAGATAGATAGATAGATAGATAGATAGATAGATAGATAGATAGAGGTTTCAAAGAAGGGCAGATCAGTCATATTAATTGCGAAGAAAATGTTGAAAGGCAGTGGTGAGGATTCTGAGACAAAAATGTTTGTTATGTGTATAGAGGCATTTGGTAAGCCAAAGGAAGTGTGGGTAAAATGTGCCCTACGCAGTCTCTGTGCCCACCACTCTATGGTTAACAACATTCATTTGTCACCAATTGTGGCTCTGATTGATATTCACACAGACACACAAACTCACGCACACACACACACACACACACAATGACAGTGTTTTCTGTAAGTCCTACATGTTCTTTACACTGGTACACTAGAGTCGAGAGTTCATTAAGCATAAATACTGCTAAGGAAGTTTGTTCTAGTTGACTATAACACACACACACACACACACACACACACACACACACACACACACACACACACACACACACACACACACACACCTGAGTCAAACAGAAAGTGAGTAATGAAAAATTTGAGTTATGATCAGTCACAGAGAGAGGCATTGTTTTGTATTTTTCTGTTTTTGAAGCATATTGCATGGTGTGGGTGCTGTTTTTGTTTCTTTTGTGATATTGTTACAACTTACCCCAGCATGTGTTACAACCCTGGTTGTGGGGTACATTGTAACAAAGACACACCATGTATTTGACATCCACTCATCAGGGCTATTCTTGCAGAGGTTTGAATTGGTGCCTTTTGTAGAAAATGTGGGTACTTAGAATGAAAGTTTGAGCACTCTATAGCTCAAAAAATCCATTTCAGATGCTGAAGCAAAAAATGTCTCCCCCTATAGGACTTTAATGGTGTTTTATATAACCTTTTTAATACTCGTTTATGTTCAGTAATACAAGTATATTAGTATTACATAGATTTTATACAATCTGCTTGCAATCACATCACTCTTAAGCTATCTGCTATGGGTATTAATGCACGCTATATTGTCCAGCAGCAGCAATAGTTACACTGTAGTTAATGTGCGTTGTGTAACTATGTATTAGCAGTAGCAAGTCCCGTACTTGCTCTACAGCAGAAATAACTAACAGCAGCAGCAGTAGCAGATCTATTTTGCCAAGACCAAACATATCAACATTGTCATATTTATTACCATGCCAAACAAACACTCTTGAGAGTTGTCATGACAGAAATACATAGTAAAAACAAACAAGAAACAGAAAAAAGGAGTAATGAAGACCAAGTTCCAGTGAAATATCCTCACAATCCTCCATGACATCTTTAAAGTCCATCATTTTAGTGTAATTGAATGGTAGTTTCTCTCTGCAGATGATGAGATTGTGGGATGTGACAGCATCTGGGAAGAAATACACAATTGAATTTAGAGTTACAGTGTGTCTATTCCATTTGTGTATGTAAAAATCATGTTTATGAAAGACAAACGTAGCAAAAATAGACAGTATGTGAGTCCTTCAGAATGTTAAACTAAAGAGAAAAAGTCATTATAGGTAGAAAATTTGAAAGTCTAAATAGACATTTTATGAAATAAATAATTTACCTGTTGAGTGTGTTGACAGTCTGTGTAGTTAGATGGTTAAATCAGTAATGAGGTGCGTCCCGTTCTGACAGTCCCTCTGCCTCGTTCTGCTTGCCACAGAATAATTTTAGTATAAAACAGTTCTTCAGAACAATATGGTTCTGTTAGAAGAAGTATGTTTGAAGAAGTCAAAAATAACAAAGATTTCACATCCCATTAAAAAGATTCAAAAGGAGTAAAAAAAAAATATATGGAGACTTCATCTTAAATATACACATCGCTATCCAAAATATTGCAATATAAGAAGAGGCAGGAGATTGTGAAAGATTTGGACAGAGCATTAATTTATTATATACGGTACCCATGTATTTAGTCTTTGTACAGTTCTCACAAGGACAAATAAAATGTTTTACCTGTAAGGATACAATGTGAGAAACTCAACACTTGCTGAAGTGCTTTTGTTTGTTACAACTCTTTCTTCATTTAAACCCACTGGATGGTCACAATATGAAAGTAAGAGGGAAGAAAGTGGGGAGGATGGATTGACGGTGCAAAATAAGAATATAACATTAGCCTCAAAGTAGTGCGTCATCCTCTGTGGTTTTCAAGAACAACTTGGTTCTCCTGCCATTAGACACTTTTTTAATTACACAAATTACCTCAACAGTTTCTGTGTGAGGTTGTGTTAAATGTTCAAAGTCAAAATGACAGCTTTAGATGTACAGAGAAATGTTTAAATGTGAGGCACCACTTTAAGGCTGCTGTATTTGTTTTAGATTTGAATGTGTGAACTTAATATCAGAACCGAGCATCTACATGTATGTCCACGTTGAAAGAAATCAAGTATGTGCATCTTCAAAAAAAACAAAAAAAAACAAAGTCAGTCCCTGGGCATTGAAAATGTGCACTCTGCACAACTGTAAAACTGTCTAAAACCAATTATTCCTTATGCTATTGAAACTGTGATTACTGGTAGAGAGCATGTTGAAGACTATATTGTCCCTGTGTTGAGATGAGAGTCCATTAAGCATTTTATCTGTATAGATAGTCAGCTTGAATGTTGGCAGCGATTTCAGCCTCCCACTTGTCTCCATTGTTGAGGAGCTTCTCCTTATTATAAAGCAGTTCCTCATGAGTCTCTGTGGAGAACTCAAAGTTGGGGCCCTGAAAAGAGGAGTAAAGATAAACATTAACTTCAGCGAATCTGGTCATGTACAATGTATGGCAAGTTAATACATGCTTCATCCTAAGCATGTGCACCTGCTTATTTTCTGCAGTATTTGCACATGTACACGCTCATGCTGTACAATATCACAATACTTCTCTAAATAATTCAATGCACACACTTTGGAAGCAGATACACTACTGTTAAAAAATTTGGGGTCAGTAATATTTTTGGTTACACTTTATTTTAAGGTGACGTAGTTACATTGTACTTACTCAAATAAGTACAGAGTTATACTATTTAACTACATGTACTTGCTAGAGTTACGGTTAGGGTTTGGTTAAGGGTTAGTTACTTGTAATTATGCATCATTTACTGTTATTAAAGTTAAAATAAAGTGTTAACGCTTTAAGCAAGGACGCATTAAATCGATCAGTAAAGATACAGAAAGTTTCAAAAGTTTTTATTTCATATAAATGCTATCCTTTTGAATGGTCTATTCATCAGTGAATCCTTAAAAAAAATGCATCACTGTTTCCACAAACACATTAAGCAGCAAAACTGTTTTCATCATTGATAATAATAATAATGTTTCTTGAGCACCAAATCATCATATTAGAATGATTTCTGAAGGATCATGTGACTAAGACTGGCGTTATGATGTTGAAAATTCAGTTTTGCCATCACAGGAATGAATTACATTTTAAAATATATTCAAATAGAAAACAGTTATTTAAAAATCGCAATAGTGTTTTCACTGTATTTTTGAATAAATAAAAACCCTTGGTGGTTTTCTTTAACAAAAATCTTGATAAACCTAAACTTTTGAATGTATAATGTAGTTTATATTTGTTTTTTCTTACTTTATTTTTATATTGTGCTGTGCTGTATTATCTCTGATAGCTCTAAAAACACATTTTGTAAACTTTTCTTTCACATATCTCCTAGAAATCAGTTTGAACACTTCTGCTTTAATCTGCATTGTCTGATAACCCATTTAAGAAACTGCTAAGTGACGGGATGAGTATTTAAAATGTTTGCTGCTAGATGCTCACCTCTACAATAGCATCCACAGGACAAGCCTCCTGGCAAAAGCCACAGTAGATGCATTTGGTCATGTCTATGTCATAGCGCGTTGTTCTCCTGCTGCCATCAGTACGAGGTTCTGCCTCAATTGTAATAGCCTGAGAGAGAGAATTAGGGGCATACATTACTTTTATTCTCTTCCTTTTCACATGTGCAAATAAATGGCATACATGCAATTACTGCTTGTCATTACAGTGGCATGATATATCAGGATGAACAAGGGCAGTCAGAAAGAGAGTGTACCTGAGCTGGGCAAATGGCCTCACAAAGTTTACATGCAATGCATCGCTCCTCTCCAGAGGGGTACCTGCGCAGGGCATGTTCGCCACGGAAACGGGGCGACAGAGGGCCCTTCTCGAATGGGTAGTTGATTGTGGCAGGTTCACGGAAAAGATAGCTCATGGTCATTCCCAAACCTGCATCAACACAAATATCAGGTGGTTCCTACTTTTTCGAGTTATTGGGCTTATTTGTGTGAAGACTTTATGGAAGATAAAAGGCTTATGTTGTTACTGACCTCTGAACAGCTCTGTCCACAGAAGAGTCTGAGCTGCACGGTCCGTGATGGACTTCATATCTGTGGCTTCTTCCTGATTATTGACATACTCTGCGTATAAGAAAAAAGTATGGAAGCTTGTTTCCACCATGGAATAAAAAAAATGAACATTGTTAATTGTGACTTTTTTTCTTGCATTTGCAAGTTTGGATCTCACAATTCAGACATTTTTCTTACAATTCTATAAGATGACTTTTTAAACATCAGAATTGCAAGAAAATCAAATATTGGTGAAATATAAACTTGCAAAAAATTGTGAAATAAAAAGTCACAATTATCTTATGCTTCCATAAAAAAAGCGATGTGATGGGAAAAGGGTTATTTATTAAGAACATATATTAGAGTACTTACTAATCCCTGCTCTGTGTGCTGATAGGCTCAGAGGACGTGCAAGATTTTGACTGGCCAGAAATGACCCTAAGGAGTAAGCACATGACATCTCTCACCTATGAGTCAAGACTTTATTTTGATCACTATAAAAAAAAGTCCAGATATACATAAATACCACTGTATTCGTGTGCTTCTGTTTCATAAACCCACCTGGCCTGGATACGGTGTAGACCACACGTAGCGCCGCAGACATCTCAGTGAAGTGCACTGTGGGCAATAGGGACACAAGATTGAGGTAGAATGGGGTTTGTCATGTGTATTTGTTCAGATTACAACACTAAACATTCTGGTGGACGTCTGATGACAATTTTTAAACATCTATTTAAAAAGAAAAAAGATAAACATTTGCAGTTACACAAAATGGTGTGCCATGATTTTCTTCCCCTTACAGAACGTAAACAAAAACCCAAACCATTGGTTCCGCTCAGCTCACGAGGCAGCAGATACATAAATATGGTTAATTTGAGAACCACATATCAATTATCACTATTATCACTAATCATCTTTAGACAGCATGTAACACAACCATTATAATGCATGAAGTTTGGACTGCAGCAAGTTGCTTAGGACACGAACTCAAACATCTCCGTTAGCAGACTAATTAGCTTTCCACACATAAACTACAGTTTCACTAACATATCAATGTACATATTAAATATTTGCATACTTGTCTATAACTAAGTGATATTTATGCGAGGACAAACGCTGCCCGTGAGGTGTTTAGTAGCTTAACCATAGGCTGATTTCTCAAGGACTTTCAATGACTGTACTGCTATTATTCGTATAACCTTTAAACCAATATTTGCCTTATTAATATTGAATTAATTATATCGGTTGAACAAAATGCGTCGCGTGCTCACTCAAACAATAGACAAAGAATGCAGTTGAGTTTAAAACTCATTTCGTACTCACCGGACAGTCGCTATTTGGCCTTCTCAACCAGAACAGCGGACGACTGAGGAAATGCACATGAAGAACGCCGGAAGTGAGATTTTCTTACAAAATATAAGACAGAATTACAAATAAATATACAACATTATATTGTAAAATATTAAATTAAAAATAATAAAATTAATAAAACTGCATTTTTTATCAGATTTGTATTGTTCGACTATTATATCATAAAGAAATATTAAATAATGTAGTTTGCCATATTTTAGAGAAACTGTAAAATATGACATTGTATTAAAATGTCTAAACAGACCCTTTACTCAAACATGTGATATTTTATGTATTGTTTCAGCATTGCACCATGTAGTAATGTGAACGTTCAATTGTAATTGACTTGTCATAGTTTTGATAGTTGTTCCAGAGTTGATATAATACGTTTATGGCACTACTTTATGGTTCTGCAGGTGTTTAAAGTCCTAAAATGAATATTTCTGTGTGAAGATTTATGAGATTTCTCTTATAATGCTCTGTTACACACAACCATTAGTGCTGTCACTGTGAAAAGGGCTGAATAAGTGTTCATTGGTTAAAGCTTAATGAAGCAGGATAAGTTTAATTAAAGAAAGCTGTGACGTCTGTCTTCACGTAATCACCGTGTTCCCTGCTCTCTGTATCACATATCCAGAAAACAGCCCAGTGTGAAGCTTTCCTTTTTCTAATTGTTAGGTTTATATGTAGGTCTCTGCTTCGGTGACAAAGTAAGTCGATCACTTTTACACAAAATGCTCTGTAATTTTCTGTGAAGGATACCTTTAATTTAAATTAAATGTGATGTGCTGTTTCATACACTCTAAAAAACAAAGGATCTTTATTAGGATTGATGGTTCTATGAAGAACATCCGTGGAACCTTCCTATTGCACAAAAGGTTATTTGTTGTGGAAAAAAAGGTTCTTTAGATGATAAAGTGTTCTTCACACTAAGAATTTTGTCCCCCCAACTTTTTCAAACTAATCACTGAAAAGTTCTTTGACTGTGAAAACCTGCTTTTGGAACTTACATTTTTGCTTACTATTTCAATTTCATTGCTAAATTGATTCCTGATTCCTAGAAGCTGTGAATTTTGAAAATGTATCTTATTCCTTTCAGTGAACACTTCAAGTAATTTAACGGAATCGGAGGGTAATTATTGGTCCAGAATTGAGAAGTCTATTCTCGCTCCCATTCTCACAACTGAGATGGTACTGGGTGTTTTGGGCAATGGACTGGTTTTGATAGTTAAAGTAGTGGTAAGAATAATATATAATGTTATGTTTTTTGTCATCTATAATGTGTGTTCTCCATAGACACAATCAATTGAAAAAAATTATGACCTATCTCATGCCTTTATTTATTTAATTGTTTGCTTTCTCCCAGCGTAAAGACCATTATCAGTGTCTTTACTGGCTGCCACTTTTCAGTCTCACGCTCTCAGATTTCTTCTGCTCCATCCTCATAATCTGTGGCTCCCTCTTAGCTGTACTGAGTGACGGTCAGATTTCACCGTGGTGTGAGGTGGTGAGCCTGCTAAAGTTCACCTTCATCACCTCTTCCATTGGAAGCCTAGGTATGGCTGACATTGAACAATTTATGGAGTTAATTATAGCTGTATGGATATCTTCACAAATACTGCTTTCATTGTCATTAGCAATAAAGGACGATACAAACACCCCTTTGTACATCTCCAGACAGGTGCTTTGGTCACAGGATATTATGAGGAAATAAAAAATTATCTTGCACACACAACCATAGCTTTCATGAAACCAAATATTTATCTAAAAAGTAATGTGACCTTCTTCAGATAGATATGCTGCTGTTTTAATTAATACTTCAAGCAATACCAGTGTTTGGGATTTTCCTTCTTTCATTAATTAATAATAAAATGTTTTGAGTAAAATATATATTTTTTAGTTTAAACTAAAGTAAATTAGAGTTTGAGAATTAGTTTTTCATCTATAATATTATATGATAATATCTATACAATCTAGATTAAAAAGTTTTCTATAAAAAGAGTTATGACACTATACCATTCTTCTTTGGCCTCAGTTTGTGATTTTTCTGCTTTTATTAATAAAAAAAATATATTATATTAATTATTTGAATTTTAGTTTCAAATATGTCATGTATATATTAAGGTGAAGTAGAAAACAAAATTATTCTGAGAACTAAACATCATTTGAACCTTAAAAAAATCTGATTAGTTATGTCATAATTATACATTCTTTTCTTCTTTGTCCTCTGCTTGGGATTTTTTCTTCTTTAATTATAATTAATAATAAAATAGTTTTTATTTGGTTGTTTAAAAATGGTAAAAATCTTATGATTAAGGCAAGGCTTTGAACTTTAGTTTCTAAATTCTAATTTAAATTTTTTTTTTGTATTTTTTAAATTAAAGTGAATTAGAAAACTAAGTTATTCTGAGAACTAAACTCCTCGTTTTAGCCTTTAAAGAAAATCTAAATTATCTTTTAAAAAAGTTGTCACAATTATACCATTCTTTCCTTCTTTGTCCTCAGTTTGGGATTTTTTCTTGTTTCCGTTATAATAAGTTGTTTTATTTTATTTTTATTTAAAAATGGTTAAATTCTTAATATAATTGAAGTGTTTTAACTTTAAATTTCAAAGTTTTCAAAATATTTGTTTAAATTAAGGTGAATATTCTGAGAGCTAAACTCTTAAAAAAGTTAAATAAAGTTATATATATGTCACAATTATCACATTATTTTCTTCTTTGTCTTCAGCTGTTCTCTGTGTTCAGAGATTTATGGGCATTCCTTCCAAAGGTAAAATAATGTCTGTTGTGATGGCAGTTGCATGTGTAGCATCGTGGTGCACTGGAACTATATTTGGAGCAGTGCCAGTAGTCTATGCCTGGATAAGGTGAGCTAGAGTAAAGATGCTCAGAGATAGGCTATACTCCATATGCATCTACATAACTTCTCACTGTACTCTGCGTCCCTTGTTCAGGTATGATCCAGCCGAAATGCTGTGTGCCGTGTTCTGGGAGAGCAGTTACTCTGACATGCTGGTCTACATCCTCTGTGCCTTCTCCATCTCCATCTTCATCCCATTCCTCCTCATACTATTCTGCTCCATCATGCCTTGTGTAGGCTTTGGGAAAGACCGTTCCAGGTTTGTAGAGTTGGAAGTGGTGAACACAGAAGTTTTCATATGGATTTTAAGGTAATTTCATTTGATATCATGTTGTATCTGTTTTGTGTAGCCACGATGACCTGTCCTCTATCACACCACTGCTGGTGATCTTGTATCTGTTCTGCTATGCTCCATTTGCTGCATCTGAGGTGAGAAAAGCCTGTACGAGTGGAATAATCTTCTGTTCTGTGCGTTTTTCAGCAGACAAAGGATCGGATTTGAATGTGATTGTCCATGATAACAATTCTGCTCATTGTTGTTGTCCTAGTTGGTTCTCCTTGGAAGGCTTGATCTGTCCCCTTCCCCTGAATGGCTGAGATCACTATCATCAGTAATGGCGTATCTGGACTGTTGTTTAAATCCATTTATCTACTGCACAAATAAAGATTTCCGAGAAGCAGTGCTCATACTGTTGTGGAACAAAAGGAGATCGACTTTTCCAGAGCCAGTGCTGACTGGCATTACAAGGCTTGAAATATGAGGATTATTTACAAGCAAGAAGATCATAAATGTGTTTTTTTTTTTGTGCACTTTGTAATGCATCGTATTATGATTTTTAATTGTTACAAATGACACTATTTCCTGTGACTATATTGCAGTGTAGGTGATAAATATTTTTTTGCTCCAGAATGTTTTTTAATGCGTCAAGTTAAGGCAAGAACAATACAAGGCTGTTCGTATATTGTGCATTTACATTCATAGTCTTCAACTTGAAAACTGGAAAATGAGAGATTATGGATATTATGAACTTGCAAACATTTAGTTTTGGATTAAGTTCTTTGAATTAAGACAATCAGAAATGTACCAAAGCTTTGCATGAAAATGGCATGTATATATATATATATATATATATATATATATATATACACACACACATACATGTAAAATATGAATTGTTGCAGTATAGGCTACACACACACATATATTGATTTAGTAATATAATACTGTATTATAAATTATTCAAAGTATTGGACATAAATGGCTCATGTTTTTATATGTTAGAAAAAAATATCAGGGAGATGAAACTGGACCAAAAAGAGCATCGGATCAGTTTGTGATTTTACAAACTCGTTGATCACATACCGGTAATTCAAATCATTAGACTTTGTATAATCTGTCTGTAGGCTGTCAGTGTGACATGATGTTACTGTTAATGACAGATAAGACATAGCATATGTTCATTGTCCTATTATTCAGTTGTATTGTGTTCACAATTACAGTAGGCTTACGTACTTATTAAATGTCATGTATAAGCATTTATGAATAGCGTTTTTGTGCATTTTCAGTAAGGCGAGTGAGAAGACAAAAACTGTAATGAAACTGCAGAATGTCGCAAACTTTGGACCAGAAATGTCCAGTGAGATTTTGAAACACCCAGTACTCTGCAAGAGAATGATCCAGAAGCTTCAGAACGACGAAACCAGCGCAGGACAGCACTGCCAACCAAAGATAGCGCATGGACTCCGTATCTCCGTGGCGCATCTGCACTTGGGCGCCTTTGAATACGGCGCAGGCGATGTGACAACCCAGAGCTACCTCAAACCCTCGGTCGTGAAAGAGCGCCAGTCCATAGCTGAGGATAGAGCACGATTCGACCATTAAAGCGTAACGAGATGACCAGCCTTTGTCGATGACATTACACCACACCAGCACCCACGCAAAAATAGGTAAAGTGAACCACTGGTCCAAAACAGAGGGCGCGCGCCGCAAGGTGGCCAAGCGGATCCACTGCACCGGTCCATATGCGACTGCCATGAGCGCAAACACGTCTTTGGTGTAAGCGGCTGCTCTGCCGTCTTTACTGTCTGACCTCCGTTGCAAGATCCAGTAGATTCCCAATAACATGTATCCTGAATTTATCAGACAGTTGAACGGCATTGCCAAAAAGGCAGGAAGATCGTCTACTTTCTTCTCCGCATAGTGATCATAAGTGACATCCACCAAAACTTTGTCGAAAATGTGAGTGTTTGCAAGCGCTATGCAAAGCAGGAAGGGTACGAGAACGTGGGCGACCGCAGACATAGTCATTTTCAGATAAAAGAGACACAATCCCGTTTAAAGCGACAGCAAGAAAACATGTGGGATATTGTGTACAAGAAAGCAGTGTTTGTTTTCCGCGATCTAGATCACATGACTACCACTGTACTGTTTCATTGGTTGCACAGTGAACTTGGAACTCTCTGAATTAGCATCTACTCTTAGGCCTACTATTTTTTTAGCCTTTTCCCTGATGACTTTTGCCACAATATGCAACAGAGCACACTACAAGAAATACACTATATTACAGGTATACTTTCACCAGACTGTGATAAAGATGATAAAATACATTTACAATTTTTTTTATTAAAAATGGAAATAAGCATATCATCTCTTTATTTTTGGTATAATAACTATGCTACTCTGAATAATGGTCGCCATGATTTTGGCAAGCAAATCCCTAAACCTACCAATAACTTATCCCTGAAACCAGAGAAAAATGATAGGCTATGTGAATAAGAATGGTGTACAAGCCCCTAACCCTTGTTAGACCTAAGCCTAAACTAGACATTAACTAATGTGTCCCTCAAATCTGATTGGTTGATTTAAATGTTATTCTAGGATGAATCCTATTATCCAGAATGTTGTTGGTTAAATCACTGAAATTACATAGGCCAAGTCAATGTGGCCATATGACAAAAAAAAAAAATGTTTTAACCAAAAGTACATTATATGGGTAGTTGACAAAATAAGCAGTAAAATATATATATATATATTTTGACGAAAAAAAATCCATATTGTTATGTAGTGTGAAGTCTGATGAGAAAATATAAGGGGTCACTAACTTTGTCAATTCTTTCACTGTTTTTTGAACATTAAATGTGTCCTATGGTGTGGCACAAAGAATTAAGAATGCAGGGGTGTTGCACCAAAGAACAACAGAAATTAACACTTTTATAGTGGTTCCAAAAAACTTTTCTGAGACTAAATCTTACCATGTCATGGGCTTCATAGTAACATGACCTTGAATGGGGTACTTATTAAACGTTTCAGTGGAATTGCCCGATTTAAAATCAGGAAATGGTGTCACACTGGAGGACATGGTTTTCTGTGACAAAATGTATCAAGTTCCTACGCTTTTAGAAATATGTGGATGAAAAAAAAAGATTGCCATTTACTAAAATACATTGTAAACTTATGCCTGAGGTATTTATTAACATGCTTTTCCTTTTAATTGATATAAGTTGTAATTTACTGAACCATGCTTGAATAATAATAATATTCATTTGGTGGGTGTTCATGTCATTATATAAATATATATATGAAGACTTCAGATGCAAAAGCCTCTAAGTCCGTCTGCCGTTTTTCTTTAAAATAGGCAGTTTCGTCAGGCTTCTATGTATAGGTTTCTACCGAAGTACCGGTACTTCTGAATGGGCTGAGGCTAGGATTTAGTGGGTTTGAAGTGAAAGTATTTCATGAATGTATACTATATGCAGAGCATTCACTCAGTATCGTTATGTCATTTTTGACCGAAGTGGCTTTTAGAGGCTTTTGTATCTGAACTCTTCATAAAATCCTTATAAATCCTGAACATCTGAAAACATCATGGGGCCTTTGAATATTGTCGTGGACAATGGGGACCTTGGTGTCAAAAAGATTTGGAACCACTGCAGTGTATTGTTGTGTATACAGTAAGCAAACATGTTTGGTGTGGGTGTGTATGAGCACATGTGTGACAGAAGTCTATAGATGTGCACATACACATAAATGAGGGACATCATTTACAATCAAGGATGTAGTCCAAAGATGAAGCAGAAAGTCCCCAAAGGAATTTCTCAGATCACTGGACTTTCCTGTTTGTCAAGTTTACCTGGCCAATGTTACTTCTAGCTTGCCAGTTCCTCCTCCAAAGACAGAAAGACTCTTTGGCATTTCCAGTCAGGTCCAAACAATGTTTAAATGTTTCCTGCTTACATGCAGTACGGTAAAGATGTTTGGTTATGATAAGTAACATAATATCAAGACACATTCTGACACATTTCCTTACTCCATATGTTTCATTTGCACCCAATTTGGTCTGTCGCTATAATTATTGTGAACTGCACATGTTGAAATATAAATGATCTACAGTCAAAATAAAAACATTTAACATTTAATGCAAAAAGACACACATTAATAACATGTTTGCACGTTTAATTGAATAGGCTATAGGAGGAAGAAAAGGTATTGTGAAATAAGATTTAGAAAACAGGTTTTGGCAGTACAGCAATGCTAGACTATAAAAGGAAGTTAAAAGACAGAGAAGGCAGTGACTAAGAGAGGGAAGCACAGAAACAAGGTGCTCAGCACAGGTTGCACAACTGTTTTGCAAGAGCTATAGACTCTGAATTGAAGAAAGGGGAAAATAAGTTTTAGCACACTTCAAAATGATTAAGCAATAAGAAATGCAGGATATGTAAAGGATAACCGGAAATGAGAGACTATGGAGGAACAAACAGCAAAGGTATGAAAAGATTGTTAAAGATAAGATAAAATTCATTTTCAAAAACACATTTAACTTCTTAAAGAGCACAAAAAGATCAAATATACAATGTTTCTATGATATATAAGAGTAAATATGTTCGCTAGTATTGTACAATCTACAAAATATATAGTAGTAAGTTTGAAGGAATAGTGCTTCAAAAGGTGAATGATCGCATAGTCATTCATTTTCTTTTTTTCATGCAGAGCGATGTGAGGGATGATCAGCAGAATGAAATCCCACTACTGGAGTCCATGCTGCTGAGACTTATGAGTCCAAAAAAACTTCCAAAAAGAAGTGCTTTCAAATCACAGGAAGGTCCAGATGCAACCTGCCAAAGTGTGTTTTACCATTCTCTGGAGTCGGAAGAACGTATAGCAAATGAAGACGGGAACGATTTGGATAGCACAGTCAGATCTGATGGTGATGAGGAACTACCAACAAGGAGTTCTAATACAGAAGATGGATATGAAGGGGTTGAAGAGTTTCATAAATGTGAGAGTAAGAGTTCTCCTCCTGTCTCTTTATCCACACAAACACAGGCAGCAGAATCTAGTCGGGGGCCAAAAGAAGGTGAATTGTTGGAGGACAAAAATAACAAAGAGCCTAGCGCGGAGGAGCACACGGATAGAGCTGCATCATTGCTTAACAATCCGTCTCAACAATCATCGGCACACACGTCTCACCTCTCGATGTCCTCAGAGAGATGTGACACCACACAGATGGAGCTTAAGCATGAACAACTAGATGATGGTCCCTCAAAAACAGTCGGTATGGACACAAGCAGTGTTCCAACCCATCAAACTGATGTGAACGTTACAAGCAGGACAGCAAGATCCGCTTCAGATCCAGTAGTCCAGAAGCGTAAGGAAGAGAGACCCCTCTCAGCTCCAAGTATTTCAAACCTACAGGAATGTGAAAACATGGCAAATACTATGAAAAGGTTCAGCAAAGCTGCCATGAGTTTCGGGGGGATGGAACAGGAGAACTCGGTCGCCAAAATGCAAAAGAAGGGAGTGAAAAACAAGATGAAGAATCTTACTCATAAACTGATGGAAAAGTTGAAAGAAAAACATGATTTTGACCACGCCGACAGCAAGGGCATCCAAGACAGTGGGGAAGAAGAAGCAAAATGTGTATGTTTATTTCCTTATACTTTTATTCTCCTACATCTAAAATATGACAGTTCTTTAACTTTAATGAATGTGGGAACTGAAAATTAACTTTTGTGCTAGCTTATTTTAACTATTTCACTTTTCCCTGGGCTCTTTTTTCAAACGTAAATGCACCATGCAGCTAAATTCCATGGAGATGGAGAGGGAGGTCGAGGCTTCAGAAGTTCCACCACCACTTCCGCCAAAAAAGGGGAAATATGTTTTCTTAGAGAGGTGGGATATGCTAAATATATTGAATTGTGTTATTTTGATATTATTTATATACTATTATTGTATTTATTAATATTTTGTGAATTTGCTTTTATTTTTATATTTAAGTTTTAATTTGAATCTTAATTTTTTTATTTTAATCTTAAAGTTTTAGTATTTTTGTTATGTGCTTTTGCCATTTTTTGAATAATTCTTGTTTTTATTTCAGGTTTAGTTTTAGTAATTGTAATGCTTAAACGTATACTATGTCAGAGTTAGTTAACAAAGTAATATTTAAAAAAAAATTATCTTATATTTGTATTATTTCAGCTTTAATTTTAGTTTTAGTTCACTATTACAACACTGATAACTACAAAATTTACAAAAAAATTCAGTTGATGAACAGTCAAATTATAGGCCACACTGAAAAAATGGGAAAACATATATTGCATATCATATTATTTGCAATCTATTCAATTCAATTCAAATTTATTTGTATAGCGCTTTTCACAATACACATTGTTTCAAAGCAGCTTTACAGAAAGTGCATTTCATAGATGTACAGTAAAAATTTTAGAAAGACAATGTTAAAGAATAATGTTCGAAAAAGTTAATCAATCGTGTATTAATTTAGGCCATAACAACGCTGGCGTTGAGTCGTCTCTTCACAGGCGTGGAGTCGTCTCATCACAGGTGTTGGGGCATCTGAAGTCTCCATGAGAGGCTGGATACAAACTGGAGCTGATGAACTATTTACCTCGGGACTGGTGTCCCGAGATAACAACAGAAAAGCAGATGTGAAATGATTAGCGTAGCTGCTGTTCAGAATATTATATTAATGCTTTTGATCCGATTTAACTGTAGTATAAAAAGATAATTATAATGTGAATGCTTGGCTAAAGAGATGCGTCTTTAATCTAGTTTTAAACTGGGACAGCGAGTCTGAACCTCGAACAATATCAGGAAGACTATTCCAGAGTTTAGGAGCTAAATGTGAAAAAGCCCTCCCTCCTTTAGTGGACTTAGATATCCTAGGAATGACCAGAAGCCTAGAGTTTAGTGATCTTAAAGAGCGCGATGGATTGTAGGGCGATAGAAGATCCGTTAGATACACTGGAGCTAAACCATTTAGGGCTTTATAGGTTAGTAGCAATAGTTTGTAATTGATACGGAACTTCACAGGTAACCAGTGTAGAGATGATAAAATTGGTGTTATATGATCATATTTTCTTGACCTAGTAAGAACTCTAGCAGCTGCGTTTTGGACTAACTGTAGTTTGTTTATTGAGGATGCAGGACAACCAGCTAATAAAGCATTACAGTAATCTAATCTCGAGGTCATGAATGCATGAACTAACTTTTCTGCATCAGAAATAGATAGCATGTTACGTAGCTTAGCAATGTTTCTAAGATGGAAAAATGCCGTTCTTGTAACATATGAAATATGATTTTCGAATGTCAGGTTGCGGTCTAATATAACACCCAGGTCTTTTACTGTAGTGGATAAAGTGACAGGAAATCCTTCCAAGGTAAAATTGTATTGCAAGAGGTTTTGTGGGCAGTTTTTTGGACCAATAAGTAACACCTCCGTTTTATCTGAATTTAATAGCAGAAAATTACACGTCATCCAGTATTTAATATCTTCAACACACGCTGTCAGTTTAGATAATTTAGCGTTTTCATCCGGTCGTGATGAAATATATAATTGAGTGTCATCAGCATAACAGTGGAAATTAATTCCATGTTTTCTTATAATATTACCAAGTGGCAGCATATATATAGAGAATAGCAGAGGGCCTAACACGGATCCTTGCGGCACCCCATAGTCTACTGACGTCATCTTTGATTTTTCCCCATTTCTATGTAACAAAATTGTGTTTCTCTTCTAAACTTGATTTCTATGATTTCTTTGATTTCGATTAATGTAATTCTCTAAAATGTGCACGGGGTTGAAGGTGAAAAAATGATGAAAACGATGCCATGTAAACAACAAAAATGTGAATTTGTGAAAATGATGACGTCATGCGCATGCGTAGTACGTATTACCGGGGTGTTTCTTGACAAAGTGACATCTCCAAATACTGGCCTTACATGCATGATACAGCCCTTTTAGTCATTTTTTGTCCGTGTGAACGGGGATCGTTTTGACAACATTATTGTCTGTTCATATACATCGTTGTTGTGTAAACATACCCAAAATCACACATTAGCTGTCCTAAATAAACAGATACGAACCAGCTAATCAAGGTCTTCAGGATTACTAAACCTTGAGCTGTTTTGGAGCTACACTCTGCAGGACAGTGGCCTCCGAAGGCCTTTTGCATGAAGCTAGCTGAACAAACTCTGAGTTTCAGAGTAGGTTTAGAGTTGACAAATTCAGATAAATCTAACCTGGTTTAGATCAAGGTATAAACGTTCTCTGTCAACTCAGGTTTAATACAGAGTTTGCAATTAACTCTGAAGCGCATGCACCTTATGAAAAAACACCTTATCAAAAACACCTTATGATGACAAAAAGAAGGAGGACCGTGACGTCGCCCGGTATGGCGCAGCCGGGGCCCCACCCTGGAGCCAGGCCTGGGGTTGGGGCTCGTATGCGAGCGCCTGGTGGCCGGGCCTTCCCCCACGGGGTCCGGCCGGGCTCAGCCCGAAGGAGCGACGTGGGGACACCTTCCCGTGGGCCCACCACTCACGGGAGGGACCGTAAGGGGCCGGTGCAAAGCGAATCGGGCAGCAGTCGAAGGCGGGGGCCTAGACGACCCGATCCCTGGACACGGAAACTGGCTCTTGGGACATGGAATGTCACCTCACTGGCGGGGAAAGAGCCTGAGCTTGTGCGTGAGGTTGAGAGGTTCCGACTAGAGATAGTCGGAATCACCTCCACGCATGGCTTGGGCTCTGGAACCACACTCCTCGAGAGGGGATGGACTCTTTACCACTCTGGAGTTGCCCATGGTGAGAGGCGGCGGGCTGGTGTGGGTTTGCTTATAGCCCCCCAGCTCTGCTGCCATGTGTTGGAGTTTACCCCGGTGAACGAGAGGGTCGTTTCCCTGCGGCTTCGGCTCGGGGATAGGTCTCTCACTGTTGTGTGTGCCTACGGGCCGAACGGCAGTGCAGAGTACCCGACCTTCTTGGGGTCTCTGGGAGGGGTGCTGGAGAGTGCTCCGACTGGGGACTCCGTCGTTCTACTAGGGGACTTCAACGCCCACGTGGGCAATGACAGTGAAACCTGGAGGGGCGTGATTGGGAGGAACGGCCCCCCTGATCTGAACCCGAGTGGTGTTCAGTTATTGGACTTCTGTGCTAGTTACAGTTTGTCCATAACGAACACCATGTTCAAGCATAAGGGTGTCCATCAGTGCACATGGCACCAGGACACCCTAGGTCGTAGGTCAATGATCGACTTTGTGGTCGTTTCATCTGATCTGCGGCCGTATGTCTTGGACACTCGGGTGAAGAGAGGGGCGGAGCTGTCAACTGATCACCACCTGGTGGTGAGTTGGATCCGATGGCGGGGGAGGAAGCTGGATAGACTCGGTAGACCCAAACGTACTGTGAGGGTCTGCTGGGAACGTTTGGCCGAGTCTCCTGTCAGAGAGATCTTCAACTCCTGCCTCCGGCAGAGCTTCGACCGGATCCCGAGGGAGGCTGGAGATATTGAGTCCGAGTGGACCATGTTCTCCACCTCCATTGTCAAAGCGGCTGCTCGGAGCTGTGGACGCAAGGTCTCCGGTGCCTGTCGAGGCGGCAATCCCCGAACACGGTGGTGGACACCGGAAGTAAGGGATGCCGTCAAGCTGAAGAAGGAGTCCTATCGGGCCTGGCTGGCTTGTGGGACTCCTGAGGCAGCTGACAGGTACCGACAGGCTAAACGGACTGCAGCCCGGGTGGTCGTGGAGGCAAAAACTCGGGCCTGGGAGGAGTTCGGTGAGGCCATGGAAAAAGACTATCGGCTGGCCTCGAAGAGATTCTGGCAAACCGTCCGGCGCCTCAGGAGGGGGAAGCAGTGCCCTACCAACGCTGTTTACAGTGGCGATGGGCGGCTGTTGACCTCGACTGGGGATGTTGTCGGAAGGTGGAAGGAATACTTCGAGGATCTCCTCAATCCCGCCGTCACGTCTTCCATTGAGGAAGCAGAGGCTGGGGGCTCAGAGGAGGACTCGTCCATCACCCGGGCTGAAGTCACCGAGGTGGTCAAGAAACTCCTTGGTGGCAAGGCACCGGGGGTGGATGAGATCCGCCCTGAGTACCTCAAGTCTCTGGATGTTGTGGGGCTGTCTTGGCTGACACGCCTCTGCAGCATCGCGTGGCGGTCGGGGACAGTGCCTCTGGGATGGCAGACCGGGGTGGTGGTCCCTCTTTTTAAGAAGGGGGACCGGAGGGTGTGTTCCAACAATAGGGGGATCACACTTCTCAGCCTCCCCGGGAAAGTCTATGCCAGGGTACTGGAGAGGAGAATCCGGCCGATAGTGGAACCTCGGATTCAGGAGGAACAGTGTGGTTTTCGTCCTGGTCGCGGAACACTGGACCAGCTCTATACCCTCTACAGGGTGCTGGAGGGTTCATGGGAGTTTGCCCAACCAGTCCACATTTGTTTTGTGGATTTGGAGAAGGCATTCGACTGTGTCCCTCGCGGCGTCCTGTGGAGGGTGCTGGGGGAATATGGGGTCCGGGGTCCTTTACTGAGGGCTGTCCGGTCCCTGTATGACCGAAGCAGGAGTTTGGTCCGCATTGCCGGCAGTAAGTCAGACTTGTTCCCGGTGCATGTTGGACTCCGGCAGGGCTGCCCTTTGTCGCCGGTTCTGTTCATAATTTTTATGGACAGAATTTCTAGGTGCAGCCAAGGGCCGGAGGGTGTCAGGTTTGGGGACCACACGGTTTCGTCTCTGCTCTTTGCGGATGACGTTGTCGTGTTGGCCCCTTCTAACCAGGACCTTCAGCATGCATTGGGACGGTTTGCAGCCGACTGTGAAGCGGCTGGGATGGGGATCAGCACCTCCAAATCCGAGGCCATGGTCCTCAGTCGGAAAAGGGTGGCTTGCCCACTCCAGGTTGGTGGAGAGTTCCTGCCCCAAGTGGAGGAGTTTAAGTATCTAGGGGTCTTGTTCACGAGTGAGGGGAGGATGGAACGGGAGATTGACAGACGGATCGGTGCAGCTTCTGCAGTAATGCGGTCGATGTACCGGTCTGTCGTGGTGAAGAAAGAGCTAAGCCGTAAGGCGAAGCTCTCGATTTACCGGTCAATCTACGTTCCTACTCTCACCTATGGTCATGAGCTTTGGGTCATGACCGAAAGGACAAGATCCCGGATACAGGCGGCCGAAATGAGCTTTCTCCGCAGGGTGGCTGGGCGCTCCCTTAGAGATAGGGTGAGAAGCTCAGTCACTCGGGAGGAACTCGGAGTAGAGCCGCTGCTCCTCCACATCGAGAGGGGACAGCTGAGGTGGCTCGGGCATCTGATCCGGATGCCTCCTGAACGCCTTCCCGGGAAGGTGTTTCGGGCATGTCCAACCGGGAGGAGGCCCCGGGGAAGACCAAGGACACGCTGGAGGGACTATGTCTCCCGGCTGGCCTTGGAACGCCTCGGTGTCCCCCCGGAAGAGCTAGAGGAAGTGTCTAGGGAGAGGGAAGTCTGGGCATCTCTGCTTAGACTGCTGCCCCCGCGACCCGGCCCCGGATAAGCGGAAGAAGATGGATGGATGGATGGCGCATGCACCTGAAAGTGTGACACGTGCTGCAAACAGCCAAACACAGTGTCTGTTTTATACACTTCTCGCAAGAGAGACGGCCCAATTCACTTCTCTTCTTAAGATTGAGAGATTGTTTTGAAAATGATCATGATATTAAATGCGTTTACAAGGCCGGAATGCAGCTGAAAGAATATCTGACTATATCAATGCATGATGTGAATCAAAGAAATATGCCTAATAATTATAGGTTCACAAAGAGCTCCAATGAATACACGTTGTTTAAAAGCATTATAAATGCATGTATTATGTTTATATTAATATTAGGCTACTTGTCAATTAATATAATAATTATATGATTATATTATATGAATTAAAAGTAATTATAATTAATATAATATAAATATTTTAAAAAATTTGCACCAAAAGATGAGCAATTTGGTCTCTATATTTTTCACTATAAACTGCTTTAATTTGGAACGAGAGATACAGGGAGAGTGGCATCTTATTATCTTATTGCATCTTTTCTTGCAGCTGATTGGTCCAGTTTGCGATCTCTAACCCAGAATAAAACCTGCTTCAGAGCCGTGTAGTGTAAGTTACTATGGTGATGAACACTGCTAAAAACCAATCAACCTTATTGAGCCCGAAAAAACAGAGTTTGCTCAAACTAATCTCGAACTTACTTGGGTAGCAACTGAAACCAACTTCGTGCAACAGGCCACAGGAGCTGAGTTTGACACATGTGAAAGCCTGTACATTTACATTTACATTTATGCATTTAGCAGACGCTTTTATCCAAAGCGACTTACAACTTGGGGGTACAATAAGCGATTGGTTGTGAAGAGTCGAGTGAGCGCAACAAGTGCCTGAAATACTTGGTCCGTGTACATTTCTCAGTGTAGCACAGGCTAGAGTAGGGCGGGAAAGAGGAGGAAAAGAGGAAAGGAAAGTTTTTTTTTTTTTTTAGGAGGTTAAGTGCTCACGGAAGAGATGAGTTTTTAGTTGACTTTTGAATGTTGTCAATGAATCCGCATTTCGGATGGCGGTGGGCAGATCATTCCACCAGCTGGGAACGTTGAATGAAAATGTTCTGGAGAGGGATTTTTTGCCTCTCTGTGATGGTACCACAAGCCTTCGCTCCTTAGCTGAACGAAGGCTTCTGGTGGGGGTGTGACGACGTAGAATCGAGTCAAAGTATGCAGGAGCTGAGTGCGTGGTGGCTCTGTAGGCAAGCGTCAGCGACTTAAACTTGATGCGAGCAGCGAGTGGTAGCCAGTGCAAGACCATGGGTAGACCTGTAGACCATGGGTTCTTAACTATGGCGCTTGAGGTCCACTTTTCTGCAGAGTTTAGCTCCAACCTTGATCAATCTTACCTGTCTGTGTGTGTCTAATCCTGAAAACCTTGATTAGCTTGTTTAGGTGTGTTGGATTTGAATTAAATGTGCGTTCACCCCATGTCATATTTACTGCAATTAGTGATTTCAACTTGTAAAAGTGTTCACGTTCTCGTAGAGCTTGGAATTACAGCTTGTAAGAGGGAATTTTTTGAGAGCTCCTGTTTTTACCATGTGACCACTACCTGACCGCTGCAGATTCATTTAGGCATTGATAGTGGTGCCACAGAAAAGCATAATTCCCAATCCTAGATCATGAACAGCTCAGAGTTGAGATATAAATGTAGATATACTTGTCTATATGCACATTCTATATATAATGCACATTATATGCACATTCCTTTTTTTTTCATTTGAAACTTTTTTTCTTTTTTTTTTATAAAAAGGACTTCCTTATTTGTAGCATTATCAAGTTCACCTATTTATAACTCATTTCTAGTTCTGTGACATTCCTTTTATGTGACGTAATGGAACAAATCGAACACATACAGTGGCAAGAAAAAGTATGTGAACTACTTGCAGAATCTGTGAAAATGTGAATCATTTTAACTAAATAAATAGGACAGTACTAAATAAAAAAAAACATGCATTTTGCATGATGTTAACATGCATTTTGCTCTTTTATTTAGTTACAATTATTCACATTTTCACAGATTCTGCAAGTGGTTCACATACTTTTTCTTGCCACTTTACATCCATGTTATAGATCTGCTATTGCTGGCCCTTAAAAACTGCTGAATGATTAAGTCCACATAAACAGAACCTCCTCAACAGGAAAAACCTTTTAAAGTGTACGGGAAAAAATCTGTCAATGGATAAACAGGGGAAATAGGCTAGCCTCTGGTGATATCTCAAGTCCACTTTTAAAATCACAGTCATTTTTTGAGGGAACAAAAAATGGTAACACTTTATTTTCGATAGTCCACTTTAGACCAGTGTTTCCCAACCCTGTTCCTGGAGGCACACCATGGATGCATCTCAATCAGCTCCCTAGTTATGTAGTCAGGGCATTGTTCAGGGAGTCGGCCATTTTGAGGGCTGCTTCAATCGCAAATTTCTTCTAATGCACTGAAACATTCGCTCCCTAAAATGTACCACAATGCACCTTGAAAACCAAGGAGCATCAATGCTCACTATGTTCCCTTAACAGAAACGACCTGGGGAGCTGATTGAGACGCATCCCAATACTATGGTGCTTCTCATTTCTTATTCGTGCATCGTCATTTCCTTTCCTCACTTCCTTTCCTCGTGTCTCAGCTCCACTATATAGGATGTAAGGGAAGGATGCAAGTAAAGAAAAATAAGGACAGAGGAATCGAAGGAAATCTTATTTGTACATTGGAATATTCTTGATCACTCATCAGCTTGATTCAACTCTTCAGCTCATTAGAAGAGAGTCCAAGACCTGAAAGGAATTGGTCAGATAAGGGAGACGTCCAAAATGTGTACTGTTGGTGTGCCTCCAGGAACAGGGTTGGGAAACACTGCTTTAGACATTCTGCTTAAAGGCACAATATGTAAGATTTTTGGATTAAAATATCCGAAAACCGCTAGGGCAATGTTAAAGTCCCAGTGAACCGGAAGTTGAAACTGATTTAAAAAAAAAAAAAAAAAATCAAATCACTTTATTGTCACACAGCCATGTACACAAGTGCAACAGCAGGTGAAATTCTTGGTGCAGTTCCGAGCAACATAGTAGTCACGACATGACATGCGACATGACATGATTTTATTTCAGTGCTGTGACGTATTTCCAAGTGAAACGGAATATTGAATAGAGGGCAGGGTTTCACTTCAGTGCTCCACTTCTCCATCTCGCTCATAGCAGACTACGGTTGGAGGGGAGTGGTTAAGGATATTCAAACCCAAGCCGGCGCATAGTCGTCATTGGAAAGGGAACGACATTCAAGACTGGAAGTTACTTTTCAGATTTTGATTAAATATTACCACGGCAAACAATTTTTTTTATGTGTGTTAACTTGCACGGATTAATTTTTTCACCCTAAGACCTGTAATGTGGGCTAACAAAGTAAATAAGATCGATTTTGATTTCATGAGGACTTTAAATATTTTTACTTGTGTACTTACATTATCCCAAATGTTTCCAAGAATGTTTAAATCCAGAGAAATAAGCAATTTTAACCAGGACACGGGCCGTGTACGTGCGTTGCCTATCAATGATACCATACCCATGTTACCCTCGAGTTCTGATTTAAAAAAAAATATATTTTTTAGAAACACCAAAAATGCTTTAATCTGTGTTTTATTGGACAGTTGAGCAACTATTTGGATACATTCATCAACATAAAACAAATCATTGTTATATAGCTTGGCGAAATCAAGACGTCATCAAGCTACGCTTTTGTTTAGAATAAGCGACTTCTAGCGGCGAAAAATTACTTATTGTGGCTTTATATCTGCTAACACTTTATTTTGATGCTCCCAAACAGACATTCTACTGACTATAATTAACTTTACAAGTACATGTGAACTTATTACTTTACCCTTAACCCTAACCAGTATATAAATACTAATACCAATGAGAGTTGACATATATCAATGAGAGTTAGTTGACGTGTAGTTGAGTTAGGAGGAACATCTAAAGTGGACTATCAAAATAAAGTGTAACCCAACAAAGGTTTGAATCTATAGTAAAACTTTACAATAAGGTCCCATTTGTTAATGTTAGTTAATTAACTACAAATGAGCAATACATTTGTTACATTTATCTTTGTTTACTTTAGTTAATAAAAATACAATCTAATGTATCTTTTCAGAACATTTACCTTAAAGGACTTCAAACTCAATCTTGAACCGATCAACTTAATGGATGAAATATTCACAGGAAAGGAATGGCTGAATTACCTGCCCAGCAAAACTAGTCCAGCAGAGAAAGACACTAGTGATCAACCAATGGCATATGATGTTCTTCAAACAGAAAAAGATACTCAGCTCAATATTCCGCGATTGACATCGCAGCAGGACCAATCAGAGGACACAAAGAACAATCAAGATCATGTTAGTGATGCTCAACTGGACAATGCAGCAAAAGTGAACAGTGACTTGGATGCAAATACTTTTGCTATTCCTAAGACACTGCTAACAAATAATGCAATAAAACAAATGGTATCTGGGATAGACTGTGCGCCAAAGAAATCAGATGTCTATGATTGTTTGAACATGTATATTATCCCCAAACATGATTTACCATTAATGAAAAGAAAGTCATTGGATGATCCGCTGATGGACTTTTCAGCAGTCAAGGTGGGGAATACTTATATTTCTGTCTTTAAAGTATATGTTAATATGTGAAAGACTATGTGAATATGTGAATTTGAACAGTAACTTGATATAAAGTGGAATAAATGACAAATAATATTTTATATTTAAAATATTTTTCGAAATATTTTTTTCTCTCTCAGTCATCTGAATTGCTGGACAACTCTGCTCTCAAAAGTCGAATTCGTCTCAGCAAAAAGAGACCCCACACACCACCCAAAAAAGGTGAGAAAATGCTCTGGAGAGTTGAGTGGCGTGAATGTAAATGAGAGAAATGAACATGTGCAGACCTCTGACATTTGTTGCATTCATTTTTTTCTCTCAGTAAAAAAAGAAAAGACAAACGCCATATTCTACAAGATTCCCGAAGACATCCTGAATGAATCCCCTGTCAGTGCATCTCTACCATTTAACAGCATCCCGTTTTCCAAGTCTCCTCCTCATCATTCACCACTATTTCCAGATCACACCTGACCAGTCCCTCTATGAATGCTCTATCATCTAATCTTATCAGGTCAATAAAGTCACATGCAGTAGACATTAATCTGCGAAACCCACCGCAAAGCACAAATCAATCGTAGATTCGTAGCATTCTGGCAGGACATGTTAGTCAAGCTCGCATCAGATGACTGTCAGCTGATAGGGATACAATGCCTATCACAGCATGCATATATATGAGCTCCTTCAGTACTATCAGCAGCTATTGCGTTTCTCCGGAGCTCATGTACCCTCCTCCATCCCCAGCTCCTCCTCTCGTCACTCAGGATTTGGCATTCTGATTCCCCCTGAATAAGACTTAATTCCCGAATAATGTTGTACATTTTAATATTGACATTAAGTATATCTGCAATACATTGTTGGTTCTGTTCTGTTTACCCTATAGGGTTCTGGCCCAAAACAGAACCATACCGCCAATCCAAACTATATGCAAATTGTCAATCATCTTTGACGATAGTGGTCCTGAAATAGAGAAAGACCCCATTGTATTAAAACAATTTCATTATTTAATCAAGTAATGAGATCATTGTATTAATGTTATTTCTGGTTTTCTACTTCCTTAGCCGATTAAAGGACACCTTGACTGTAAAGACTGGATAATTCAAAAATGAAAAATCACTTTACTGAAATGACAGTGAGTTTGGATTGCACTGATTTATGAAGGATGGATAATGGTGGATAATGGTGATCATGTCCTATTTTAATATTTGCTAGAAAAGAACACCTTTTTCATTCACCCTAACAATTCTTTTTATAATAAAAGTCATAAATAGGATGATTTATCATGTTAATAGGCAAAATTAAATTTTGTATTAAAAACTAACACACCTGTTCATTCATAACTGCTGATTAACTGTAAAGCACAGTAAATCATAGTCTTTTTCCATATTATAATGCGATTTATTATGTGAAATATTAGATTTTGTGTGTGCATCGTTTTGCTGGCTTTTCGATTTCACTAACGAACTGTAAATCAACAAGCTATTATTGTGTTTTCCCTTCCATCCCTTTGCCTTTTATCCTACTCCATGAATTCAGTTTTGTGCCTAGTGTGAGAATTCTATCTAATGAAGTTCTACAGTATTTAAAACATAACTAAAGGATGACTTTGAAGTATTCAAGTATAGTACTTAATCAGATAAACAATAAATACATAAAATCAACTGATCATTTGATTAGGAAAGTTTTTTATTGTTGTTTTAAGGAAGAATAGTTTTTTTTGCATAATTTTATTCAGAAAGTTTTATGATACTCAGATAAAACTGCTCCATCTACTCCGGGTCTACTTTCAGCCTTTCACTTTGTTTGAAGGCGCAGATGTAGTTTTTCTTGACATAACAAGAGTCGTCGTTCCACCTGCCAACCTCTGAAAATATGACGGACAGTGAGATTGTTACCTTTATCTATCAGTGTGTTTTACCAAACATCTAATTGTCCTCACAGCATCAATCTCACTATAATAAATAGTTTAGCCAAACTTCAAGTTAAAATTGAATGTGATTATCCTAACACATTCAGTTTTTAAAAAAAAAAACAGTTTCCTCTATCTTTCCATCCTTACCTTTCCAGTTCATCTCCACACATTCCTCTGTGCTGGTGTACATGTGGTTGGGCTAAATTTGATAATCCCAGAAGGAACCATCGAGCCAAAAAAAACTTACCAGACTTGGAAAGTGAGAAAGAGTTTTTCTTTTCTTTTTTAAAGAAAAACTGTAAAGAAACAAAGTCAGAAGGTGAAACTAGTGGATGCATGTCAATGAAGAACAGAAAATAAAACAATAACTGAATTATTTCTCTTTGCTCTTCCCATTTGTGAACCTCTTCACACTTCTGTCTTTTTTACCTTAAAGAATTCAAAGCCTCCGAGCCAGAAGCGCAGGTTGTTTGGGTTAAATTTCTTCAGAATGCAGAGCAAGTCATTATTATCCTTTTGCACTGACACCAGATGTGCTCCAGGGGCTTTGCTTCTGCAGCTGAGCTGGATATGAAACAAGTAGAACATTTAATTTTTTTAAATGGTGTAATGAGTTAATAATGTGGAGAATAATACAATTGAAATATATTGAATGTAACAATGTAATAATTATTTAAAAAGTGCTACATCCTACCTTGGCTTCAGTGAAGTATTTGACACAGTAGTGGCCCACTTTGAACCAATCAGTGAAGCCATGCACATCACACGCTTTAGGCATAAAGCAGGGCTCAGTGACATTAGTATGGCCAAAAGCAAAACCTTAATCACAGAGTCACACACATGACTATTGACATTTTAAAAACATTTAGGTGAGTAGTTTTTCTTATCTGTGTAAGGGTAAAACTTGAAATATATCACTCTGTTAATATATCTGTTAATGCTGTCGATACTCATAATAACAGGTCATATCAATGAACATAGAAAATACTTTATAAACATACACAAAATATGTAGTGGTCACATGTTTTTTTAACAATATTTGCCTTGCCTTGTAATAAAAAGGAGTTATTAAAAGGGGGGCACAACAAGGCTAAGGGATAGAGTACAGTCATCTGATTATTAATCCAAAACAAACCTTTTCAAGGTGAAAGTATCCAGCTTATTATGTAGCTACTTGCCACATAAGTAAATAATTGAACACAAAATATTAATTTGACATATTTTTTGAACCTCAAGATGAATCATGGAAAAGACTACAAAAGGATTACCAGTGCCAATGTAAAGCAGATAACGGATTTACAGTCACTGATGTTATATTTAATTGTTGAATTGTTCAGTTATTGAACTGAATCGTCACAACTTAATTGAGCTGAATTATGATACTTAATAACTTCAACAGAATTTGAAATTTTCTCATATTGGATGTATAAAAAGTATAGCCTATTGAAAGTTTGCATCATTAATTCTGTTACTTTTCTGTTTATTATTGTGAAGCTAATTTGAAACTATTTCTACAGTAGCCTATAAAGTGTTATAAATATACAAGTTAATAAACGGAGCAATTCCAATAGGGTCCTCACACCATCGGTGCTCGGGCCCTAATAAGGTACTGTCACAATCAGCAGCTGGAGTGCCCTTGTTAGCCACCACAGGGCACTCTACCCCAGACTTATGCTACTCAATCAAGGACTACATTTCCCATAACTCACTGCCCAGTTTCATCATCCATGATTGTCTTCAGCTGTGACCTTGTTAACTCACCCTGTGCCTTTACTCAGTCACTCTTCGCTAGTCTTAAATGTGGTCACACGGCATTTCTGAGTAGTAGGGAAGGGATGGGGAAATGAAGCCTCATGAAGCACAGAGGCTTTCCCCTGGCTGTTCCGGAAAAAGATTCGAAGCTTCGAGAGTGCCGAGAACAGCGCCATCTGGTGCTTATTTGAAATAAAGCAGCCAGAAGCCTGTGGAAGAAGCCCTGTAAGATGAAGCAACCACAACACACTCCTTCGTTTCAATGTTATGTGTTCAAATAAAAGCCTTACATGTTTGAGTTTAATTTGTCCATTTAAAAAAATTAATTTAGGCTACCCATTACAGTGTGACAATAAAATATGATTTAAGAGCTTATATGATTCAATAAGATCAAATATAGGCCCTCTCTCTCTCTCTCTCTCTCTCTCTCTCTCTCTCTCTCTCTCTCTCTCTCTCTCTCTCTCTCTCTCTCTCTGTGCACATGTGCGGGCGTTTGTTGAGTCGAGTGAGTGGTGAGTGCGTGGTCTTTTGTGCCCGCTGTGGCTTTGAAAGATTATCTCTTTTCCCCCTTTTTTTGTTTTTTGTTTTGTTGTTTGGTTAAAGTTTTTCTTTGTGAATTTAATAGAGAAACTTAATTATTAACTGAGCGCCTAAACCAGTCTTTGTACTGGGAGGCATGGCGACTCAGGGAGCTAATGTTCTAGATTCACTCACGCGGCGCCACGGAGTGAAGGTGGAGGCTGCGGGGAGTGTGGAGGAGTGTAGTGTGGCGGTTGGTGATGTAGTGGGTCATGACTGTGTGTTAGCGGCGTCTAAAATGAATAACTCGATTGTGCTGTTTTTAAGTACAGTAGAGAAAGCGATTGAAGTAGTTGGAAAGGGAATAAACATCAGTGGTTTATTTACCCAAGTACTACCTCTTTCTACCCCCGCTAAAAAAGTCACCATTTCTAATGTACCCCCTTTTATTAAGGATGAGATGCTGACTAAGGAATTGTCACGCTTTGGCAAACTGATTGCTCCCATAAAAAAGATTGCTATAGGGAGTAAATTGGGGTTGGTGAAACATGTGGTGTCGTTCAGGCGATTTACGTACATGATACTGAACGGAAATAGAACTGATCTTGACTTGAATTTTAAATTTAAGGTGGAGGACTTTGATTACACAGTTTTTGTTACTACAAACATGATGAGGTGTTTTGGTTGTGGAAAGTCGGGACATTTGATTCGTGGGTGTGGCCAGTACCGAAGCACACCAAGAGCTGGTAAGATTTCCTCCAACCGTCAGAACGGTCCACATAACACTTCAACGCTCGAACTGGGCAGAGCAAATGAAGTTTCTCGTCTTCCTCCAAGTCAAAAGGGGGGGGGGTGAAAGGAGTGAAGAATGATAACCTGAGAGCGAAATGATTTTTCGTGAACAAAACTTTGGGCACATAACCCGGCCTAGGTCTTAAGGTAACCTTGACTAGGCCAGGAGCAAAATCCATACAGGACCCGTTAACAAAGAGGGCCTGTAGATCGCCCACTCGTTTCAAAGAGGACAGTGCTAACAAAAGAGTAACCTTGAGAGTCAGAATTCGCTCAGGAGCTGACTCCAAGGGCTCAAATGGAGCCAATGTTAGCCCTTCAAGGACCACGGAGAGGTCCCAAGAGAAAATACATGGGGAGCGTGCTGGTCTCAGGCGCCTAACCCCTCGCATGAAAGATGAAACCAGTCTATGTTTGCCTAGAGGGACTTCGTCTGACTCCCTACATGCAGCGATAGCTGCGACATAGACCCGAAGGGTGGTAGCCGCTGCTCCAGCGGCAAACTTTTCTTGCAGGAACTCCAGAACTGGACCCACCAGGCAGTTAACTGGGTCCACCACATGGGAAGAGCACCATGACTCAAAAGACCCTCCACTTGGAGGAATAGAGCCTCCTAATGGAGGGAGCTCTAGCACTCGCAATGGTCTCCTGAACATCGGCAGGAAGACCAGTATCCAGCGCTACCGGCCCTTGATGGGCCATACCCACAACTTCCAAATTTCCAGGTGAGGATGCCAAATCCTGCCCTGAAGCCGGGACAATAGGTCCTCTCTGATCGGGATCTCCCAGGGGGGAGAATCCAGGAGGAGAACCATCTCCGAGAACCAAGCCTGGGACGGCCAGAGTGGAGCCACCAGCAGGAGGCTGACTCCACTCTCTCTCACCCTGCACAGAACCGCCGGAATCAGATGATGGGCGGGAACGCATAGAGTTTCAGATTGGGCCGTGGATGCGCGAACGCATCTATCCCCAATGAGGCTGGGGAACTCAGAGAGAACCAGAGTAGGCACTGGGACGACTCCTTTGAGGCAAAAAGGTCCACCTCCGCTTTTCCGAACACCTCCCAAATCTGAGATACAGTTTGAGGGTTGGCGATTCACATGAGACACCACCGCCATGTTGTCCGTCCTGACAATGACATGATGTCCCATGAGGGAGGGGAGAAAGAAGGGCCAGGGACACAGCTCTCATCTCTAGGCAGTTTATGTGCCAAGAGAGAGCTTCCCCTTTCCAGACCCCGAATGCCGGTCTGCCTTTGAATACCGTACCGCACCCCAGCCGGTTAGAGAGGTGTCCGTCGTGACCATTTGGCGACGGAAAACAGCCCCCATACGTGACCCTCTTCCGAAGAAAGATAGGGTCCCGCCATACTGATAGGGCACGGAAGCAGCCGCGTGACACCTTCAATAGGTGAAGGGCCGATCCTGTTGACCGAGCCCTTGAGCGTTTCATCCACCAAAGGAAGGGTCTCATGTGGAGCAGTCCCAGGGGAGCACCGGGGAAGCTGCGGCCATGAGATTCAGGAGCCTGCGACATGTACTCACAGAAAACATGATGGCCGAGCCTGAAGCGGGCCAAACATGTTACAATACTGGAAAACCGAGCAGGGGCCAAGCGGGCCTGCATCGGAACGGAATCCAGATGAACTCCTAAGAAGGTGGTCTGCTGAGTTGGGGTGAGAACACTCCTGTGGTGTTCACTCACAAGCCAAGAGATTGAATGTGCCGAAGAACGACATCTCTGTGGTGAGTCACCAACTTCCTGGAGTGGGCCAGAATGAGCCAATCATCCAGGTAATTGAGAATACGGATGCCCTGGAGCCTCAGCGGGGCCAGAGCAGCATCCATACACTTCGTGAATATCCTCGGTGCCAGGGCGAGGCCGAAGGGAAGGACTTTGTATTGCTAAGCCCTCCCCTCGAAGGCAAATCTGAGAAACTTCCTGTGTCGTCTGACGACCTGAATATGGAAGTATGCATCTTTCAGGTCTATCGTAACGAACCAGTCCTCCGCACGTATCTGTGACGAAATAGCCTCGAGTGTTAGCATCTTGAACTTCCCTCTGTAGAGGGTGAAGTTCAGACGACGAAGGTCCAAAATGGGACGCAATCTGCCATCCTTCTTTGGAACCAGGAAATAGCGGCTGTAAGAAGCCACATTTCTCTTCTGCTAATGTAACCTCCTCTATCGCCCCCTTGAGGAGAAATAAGTTCTTGTTGTAGCACAGAAGCCTCTGAGGCGCTGTTTACTACAGTTTGAATGACCCCGTCGAAGCGAGGGGGGTTGCGACAAAACTGGGGTGTGTAATCGTACTGAATTGTGCGGAGGACCCAGGATGATATCCCTGGCAGAAGCTTCCACTCATGGGAGAAATGTGACACAGGGAGTGGGGTGTTGAGGTGCGGTGGACATACCTGAGATAGGGTGTCGAGCTAAACCTCTAAGGAAGGCGTGGCCATCCGCGAAGGAAAGCACGTGGCGTCCTGGCGCGGAGTAGGACATGTCACAGCCAGAGTGGGAAGACTGGGTCGCTCTGTTTCCCGGAGAAGACAGAATGTGTCTCCGTCTGAATGAGCGGCGGATGGTGAGCCAATCAAACGTGAGGGGAGAAAGCAAAAGGCGTCTCCTTCCTTCAGCGCCGAAAAAAAAAGGCGAGGGTCGGGCCAGTTCTGTACTTCGAAGCGCGCTGGCGGCGAAAGTAACAGAGCCGGATAAGGAGAGCTGGTGAGAGGCGGGCAGAGACGCTTACGTGGTCTGACCCAGCTTCGGACATGTGCTGAAGCTCTCTTTTTTCTGACCGGAGGGTCAGGAGCGACTCTAAGTGGCCGGAGCAGAACGTTTGCTGGGCCGCTTTGGGTCGATGCGTCTGTGAGGACGTTGGCGGGGAAAACGGGCGACCACAAGCTCCCCAGACCGTGGTGGGTGGGGGATGGCTTTGGTCGTTCCTCCTACTGGTAAACTCCCTTCTATAAGAAGGGCATTCTCTGAGAGGGGGAGGGGCTAGGAGAATCATTCGCTCTCCTAGGCATTGCTTAAAAAGCAGCAGATTGAGATTTAGTTTTTTTTTTTTTAACTTCTCAACCACCGTGTTGACCGCCTCCCCAAACAACCCAGACTGCGAAATCGGAGCGTCCAGTAGGAAAACCTTTTCCTATCACGGATTTCCGTGAGGTTGAGCCACAGGTGGCGCTCTGTCGCCGCCATGCCCGCCATTGAACGTCCTATGGCACGAGCTGTGCTTCGTGGCTCATAAAGCCAAATCCGCGGCTTAGCGCAGCTCCTTAACTGCTTCCGGTGTCAAACCGTAGCGCGCGAAAGTACGTCGACGAGCTCCGCGCATGGCGCTGAACGCCGCGATTCCTGGCCGCTAGGTGGGAGAGCGTCGTCATTAGAGGAAGGCCCGAAATCCTCCGAGTCGGACGCTGCGGTAAACACGACATCATCATCCAGTCCGAAGGAAACCGCGTCACATGCCTCCGGGTTGGGACACAAAAACTCGACGGGCGGAGTCCCGCGCACGTGTTCGGGGCAGAGAGGGAGAGAAAGGGCGAGGCCCGTCTGCTGGCACTCCACTCCTCGAGCTCTATATCCGAACCCCAGGTCGCGGATCCAAGAGAGGCCTGCGCGGCCTCGGGAGTGTGACGGGGGAAAACGGATGACTCCTTCACAAAAACCGCAAGCCTCGAGCGGAGGGTTTTGAGAAGGAGATTAACACAAAATATGCATTTTGAAAACCCCTCAGCCGCCTCGCGCGTGTGTGAAAACCCCAAATGTTCAACACACTTGCTGTGGGGGTCGTTGTTCGCGATGAAGCGAGTGCACGGCGGCGGGCAAAGACGAAAATCCAGGTCGCGGATCCAAGAGAGGCCTGTGCGGCCTCGGGAGCGCGACGGGGGAAAAAGGATGACTCCTTCTCAAAAAACCGCAAGCCTCGAGCGGAGGGTTTTGAGAAGGAGATTATAGCAAAATTGCATTTTGAAAACCCCTGAACCGCCTCGCGCGCGTGTGAAAACCCCCAAACATTTAACACTTACTGTGGGGGGTAGTCTTTCGCGATTAAGCAAGTCCACGGCAGCAGGCAACGACGAAAATCCATGGTACTTCACCCCAAGGAGAACAATGTTCCACTATCCGCAGTCGCTGAAGTGCTGGTGATAAAGTCAAATGAAATCCAAGATATTTGGGCCAGAAAAACCGAAACCGAAGGGCATGAAATGGCTGCTTCGTGAAGGCAGTGAAATCTGAGGAGCAGATGGCCAATCAATTGGCGTGATTCTGTAAGGGCTTCAGACAATCGGCACACCCAGAGGGCGTCCCATTACGTCATAAAGTAACGCAGCGTCGAGTGAACCTATGAAAGAGAACATCGCTCATCAAAGTGAGCAGAATGAAGGTGTAAATAACACTGCGCAAAACGAAGACAGAGAAGTCGCCAGTACTTCTTATGGTGCGTTCACACCGGACACGATTCGCGCGAGTGATTTACATGTTAAGTCAATGCAGAGACGCGAAATGGCATTCTGCGGCGCGATTCGCGCGATTGAGGCGGCGAGATTTGCGCGATTCGCGCGATTGAGGCGGCGCGAAGGACGGGAATTGAGCGTTTTGAACGCTTGAATTATAGCTCGAGACACACCACAGAGACATCAGAGCCAGCGACAGACGGCAGAAGGACTGGCCGAGGAAAGGTTGCCCTTGCCCGGCCCATGACGCGAATTTGCGTCTGTTGTGCAGTGAATGTCACGCGCGATTCGCGCGAGTAAACTCAAAATGTACATAATGCGCCGAATTCTAATGATCCAAAAATAGCTGTTTGAGCCGACGAAAATGTTGAATCTGATATGACGAGACAAAGTGTGGAAATTGATGAAAAAAACGCCAAAAAATCCGAAATTGTAACCTGTGAGAGTGTTGATTGCATGATTCTGGAGAGGCTCTGGGAAAAACGCAAACGGGTTTGAGTCAGCTTTCTGATACTGAATCACAAGTGGAGAGTATAATTCAAAATGATAATATGTTAATGGACATGGATCAGGATGTTTTTAAAACACCTCTGAAGAGGGAAAAAAATGACAAGAGCGTGGTTTTGAAACAGGCCAGAAAGAATCAATTAGAGAATAAGGTGGACAATGAAAGCAGTGAGAGTGAGTTCTCTGATTCAAATGTCTCGGGTTGCTCACAATCCAGTTGGTCATGTCTTGAATATGGAGTGGATGAGATTAAAAAGTTTTTGAAAGTGACCAAAAATATGAGAGGAGTGCAAATTGATGAATATTTTCCAGATCTCAGAAGACTTCTGGAAAATATTAAGTGTTCAATGAGTGAAGGAAGATTTACAGATAAAGAAGTATATCGTTTAAAGAAAATTGTCACACAAATACAACTCCAATTGAGTAATGATGATGAAATGGTTTAGTTTTTATGCCCTTATTGCATGTATTGCTCTCTGTAGTGTAGTTTCTTTTTCATTTTTAATGATGAGTGACATTCGCATTGCATCTCTAAATGTGAATGGGGCTAGAGACTGCAGAAAGAGAGCACAGATTTATGAAGTAATAAGTCAGAATAAAATTGATGTCCTGTTTTTACAGGAGACACATAGTGATGGAAAAAAATGCTATTGAATGGGCTAAGGAATGGGGAGGTCTTCTTTTTCTGAGCCATAATACTTCACTCAGTGGAGGGGTTGCAGTTTTGTTTCACAAGAATTTTGCTCCCTCATCTTTTTTCAGTTGAGGAGATTGTAAAAGGTAGATGTATGAAGATCAAAGCTACATTTGAAGATCATGTTTTTGCTTTTATTTGTGTATATGCACAAACCTCACAGATAGAAAGGATGTTGTTTTTAGATAAACAGAATACAGTAATAGAAAAGTGTGATGATGAGTTTTTGGTTCTGGGAGGGGATTTTAATTGTGTTGAAAGAAACATAGATAGGAATCATGTAGAGCCACATATGGCTTCACGTCGAAAATTGATACAAATGATAGAAATGAATGAGCTTTGTGATGTATGGAGAAATTTGAATCATGATGTTAAACAATCTACATGGACACATATTTCGTGACAATTTGCTGTCAATGGCACGTTTAGATAGATTTTATGTCTTCAAGCATCATCTTAGTTCCTTTATAAATGGCTCAATTCTTCCAGGTTTCTCTGACCATAGTTTGGTTTTGTGTCGAATGAATGATTATCAATTCTGTTAAGTTAAATAGTTCTTATTGGCATTTTAATGTGACATTGTTGTCAGATTTACAGTTTAAAGATGTTTTTAAGTTTTATTTGGAGTCTTTTAGAGAACAAAAAGACCAATTTTCTTCTTTACAAGAATGGTGGGACATTGGGAAAGTAAATATTAGGCAATTATGTCAACAATATACTCTAAATGTCACAAGAATTTTAACTCAGTCTATTAAGAAATTAGAAGTTGAAATTTTAGGAATCCAAGTTTTAATTCAAGAAACAGGAAATCAAGACCATTTAGAATCTCTTTTTATGAAAAAATCAGCTTTGTCTGATTTTTATAAAAGAAAGGCACAAGGGGCATTGGTCAGATCACGTTTCCAGAATGTGGAGCAGATGGATGTTCCATCAAAGTTTTTTTTGGATTAGAAAAAAATAATGGACAAAGACGGTATATACAGAATATACGCTCTGAAGCTGGGGTTCTGTTATCAGACCCAGTTGAAATGAGAAAAAGAGCAGTAACATTCTATAAAAATCTTTATAGCTCTGATCATAGGACAGATCAAGATGTCGATAGTTTCTTCTTTGAAGATCTGCCAAAAAATCTCTGAAAGTGCCAATGAAAAACTCAGTAAAGCTATTACTTTGATAGAACTGTATGAAGCTCTCCAGAGTATGTGTGGCAGAGGGGGCGTGGTTTAGCAAAGTCTGCACGGAGAGAGAGAGTCAGGAGAGTGACGGTGAGTAAGTAGGTCAAGTGCATAATGAGAAACACCTGTGTCTAATTGCAGTGATTGGCGCGGAGAGACGGGATATAAGCCAGATGGGAATGGGCCACTGGGAGAGAGACACTGGCTGGGAACTCGTGGTCGTGAGAAGGACTGGACAAAGAAAACTATACAAATTATTTGAGCCTGAGTTATTGGAAGTGCGGTGTGCGCACGTTTATGTTGTATAAAGAGAAGTTGAATAAAAACCACGAGTACCAGTCACGCTGACCCTGCCTTCTTCCTCCCTTTAAACAACGAACGTTTCACTACAGTGGTGCCGAAACCCGGGAGGAAGAAGAGTGCCGCCGCCAGGATGCAGAGCCCGTCAGGATCACCATTTGCGGACATCATCGCATCACTCGCGGGCTTCCACCAGGAACATCATCAGGCGCTCGTGGACATGAGAGAGGATCAGGAACGGCGGTTCCAGGTCCTCGTCCACGCCCAGCAGGAGGACCGCGAGGCGTTCCGGAGCTGGATGGGCCGGGAGGTTCGGGCCGAGCCAAAGCCATCAGCAGGCCCACCCACGCAGCTGCCTCTCACCAAAATGGGCGCACAGGACGATCCAGAGGCGTTCCTGGACCTGTTTGAGAAGACGGCTGAGGCCAGTGGGTGGGACGAGGATAATTGCCCGCTGCGCCTAATCCCTCTCCTAACGGGGGAGGCGCAAATAGCGGCCCAACAACTGACGGTCCCGAATCTCCTGGTGTACCAAGACTTAAAGAAGGCCATCCTCCAGCGGGTCGGCCTCTCCCCTGAGCAACATCGCCAGCGGTTCCGATCGCTGGACCTGGGGGAGAGTGGCCGGCCCTTTGTACTCGCACAGCAGCTCCGGGACGCGTGCCGCAAATGGCTGATGGCTGAGGGAAGCGACACGGACAAAGTCGTCGATCTGGTGGTGCTGGAACAGTTTATAGCCCGACTGCCCACGAAGACAGCGCAGTGGGTCCAGTGCCACCGTCCGGAGTCGCTGGACTTGGCCATCCAACTGGCGGAGGATCAGCTGGTGGCGTGCCCGGGGGTCGGCGGACCCCTCCCTTCAGTCTCTCTCTCCACCCCTTCCCCTGTCTCTCACTCTCTCTCTCTCCCTCACAGGCCGGTCCCGTTGCCACGGACTCGCCGGAGCCTACCACCGGGAGTCCCACCACGATGGAGGTCTGGGGGGAATAGGGAGTCGCCGAATTCCGTTCCCGCTCCACCCTGGGAGGCGGGGCCGACCCATCCGGGACACACTTTTAACCCCATTCCTTCCTTCTCTCCGCGTCAATCCCTTGACCCGCTTCCTACCCATAGAGTGGCGGGGAGGCCCGGGCCGGCCTGTTGGCGTTGCGGGGATCCGGGCCACTTCATCGATAGGTGCCCGGTCATGGAGGTGGGGACGCTGGTCCGGGTCCCGGACGCCCCGCAGGCTGCCCTCGATCAGGCTGGGTTGTACCAAATACCTGTGAGTATTGAGGGGGGTACTTATCACACTTTGGTGGATTCCAGTTTTAACCAGACCTCCATCCACCAAAGCTTGATGCATCCGGGGGCATTGGAGAGTGGCCGCATGGTTACGGTAAGGTGCGTGCACGGGGATGTTTTGAAATATCCACTAATGACAGTCACTATTCAGTTTCGGGGTCAAAAGCATAAAGTGGAGGTGGCAGTTAGTTCGCACCTCCGGCATCCGCTAATTTTAGGGACGAATTGGCCGGGGTTTAGGTTATTATTGGGAACGTTATGTGCGGATGTCTCCTGGGAGGACAGAGAGAACGGAAGGGGTGCGGCGGTGCAGGTGGGCGAGGCTGAGCCGGGACCTCTGGGAGTGGCTGCAGGGGAAAGGAGCGCTGTTGAAAGACTAAACCTTTCGGAGCGCGATGATTTTCCCCTGGAGCAATCCCAGGATGAATCGCTAAAAAATGCGTTTGATCAGGTCCAGTCCATCGACGGTCAGCCTGTCCACCCTGCACGGCCGCTCTCATATCTGTATTTTGCTATTTTAAAAGATAAGTTGTATCGAGTGACCCAGGACGCTCAGACAAAGCAGGATACAACTCAGTTGTTAGTACCCAAAAACCGCCGGGAAATGCTTTTCCAGGCGGCTCATTGTAATCCGATGGCTGGGCATTTTGGGATGACCTCCACATTAAATCGTTTAATGACCCGATTTTTCTGGCCGGGCATTCACGAGAATGTACCCAGATGGTGTGCTGCATGTCGGGAATGTCAGCTGGTAAATCCGCCGGCCGCCCCAAAAGCGCCATTGCGCCCTCTTCCTCTCATGCAGGTCCCCTTAGAGAGAATTGGTATGGACCTCATCGGGCCATTAGAACGATCTGCACGAGGACATCGATTTGCATTAGTCCTGGTGGATTATGCAACTCGATATCCTGAGACCAAAGGAAAAACAAGACCAATTTAGGATAGTAAGAGTTATTTTTAAGCACAAGCCTAATAAAACATTTGAAGTAAAAATATGTTTTTTTTTATGTGTTACTTATATAGTAGTATAAACTTGTGAAAATTAAAATATTAAATACAATTATAAAATGTTAAAATATTTGTTAAATAGTTTATAACCAATCCTACTGTGTGCCTGGAAGATCTATATTTGATAATATTTTTTTAATTAGAGATTTGATGGATTTTTCAAAGATCTGCGGTGTAAATTTTGGCTTGATTTCCATTGATCAAGAAAAGGCTTTTGACCGCATAGAGCATGATAATTTATGGAAGACTCTAGATGCCTTTGGTTTTAATTCGGTTTTTAAAGGCTATATTAAATTATTATATAATGACATTGAGAGTATGTGTGATGGTGGTAAATGAATGGTGGTTTGTGTGTTCCTTTTAAAGTTCAGTGTGGAGTAAGGCAAGGTTGTTCTTTATCAGGTATCCTCTACACATTGGCAATAGAACCACTATTGCACAGATTAAGAAGGGTCCTAAAAGGCCTCACATTGATGAACTGTGAAAGTACTTTTGTTTTATCAGCTTATGCTGATGATGTTATTGTAATTGTAAAAGAGGAAAATTATGTGAATATTTTGATGGAAACTTTGGAAGATTTTGAAATGATATCAGCTGCAAAAGTGAATTGGTTAAAAAGTGAAGCTGTTTTGATGGGAGAGTGGACAACAGTGACTCCCAAACTCCCTGATGGTCTGTTATGGAAAAAAGATGGTTTAAAGTATTTGGGAGTTTATTTGGGAGATGAGACATTTCAATTTTAGAATTGGGAAGGGATGATTGAGAAAATAAAGGGCCGCTTGGATAAATGGAAGTGGATTAAGAAAATATTGTCCTATAGGGGTTGAGCCCTTATTGTCAATAACCTTGTTGCTTCATCTCTTTGGCATCGGCTGACTTGTGTTGACCCGCCACTACTCTTTCTTGCTAAGATCCAATCGATGTTGATAGACTTCTTCTGGGATAAAATACACTGGGTGGTCCATAACATCTTGTATTTACCAAAGGAAGAAGGTGGACAAGGACTTGTGCATTTACAAAGCAGGACAGCAACTTTTCGAGTACAGTTTATACAACGGTTCTTGACAGGCCCAGAGTCTGTAAGTTGGACGCCAGTGGCAAGTGCTATCTTAAAAACTGCTGCAGATCTAAGTCTGGACAAATCCTTATTTTTAGTGGATCCAAAGATTTTAAATGTGGTGAAACTTCCACCTTTTTATCGGAATCTTTTCAAAGTTTGCAGTCTTTTTAAACTCCAAAGGACAATTAATTCCACATCCTTGTATTGGCTTCTGGAAGAGCCATTAATTTATGGTGCAAGACTGGACATAACTAATGCATCACTTTCATTGACTTAAGCCTTTATAAAGGCTAAAGTAGTGACTCTTCATGAACTAATAAGTCTGGCAGGACCAGATTTTATTGAGGGGGATGCGGTGTCAACACAATTGGGGTTTAGATCCACTCGTACGGTTGAAAAATTATTACAAAAGTTACACACTTACAGTCGACGAGATCGATCTACTCAGAAAATATTGTGAAGGAGAAATTATTCCCAATGTTAAAGATCCTTTTCCAAAGTTGATGGTTTCACCTAATTTAGAGGAGGTTGGTGAAATTTTTCTGGAATCAGAAAAATTAATGGACATGGATTTTAAAGAAGTTAATGGCAAGAAATCGTACAAGTCATGTGTGAAATGTTTTAATAAAATAGCACTAAATGGGAAAACTGATACACCTTGGCGAAATGTTTTAGGTTTGGATGAAAATTTTAAGCCAAATTGGAGAACATTTTACAAGCCACCATTAGTTAAAAAAAATTGAGATTTGCAGTGGAGGATTTTACATTGTATTGTTGCTGTAAATGCCTTCATATCTGTGTTGGATCCTAATGTAAGTCAAGAATGCCCTTTTTGCTCACAAAGGAAAGGTTTTTATGCATTGACTTAAAACCTTTATTTGAGGTTTTACAAACATTTTTTTAAGTCTTTTGATGATTTTCAATGCAAATTTTTATTTGTGGTGTTAAGTATACAAGGACAAGAGAGAGAGAGAGAGAGTGTAAGATGTTAAATTTTGTCTTGGGAAAAAGTAAAATGGCAATCTACATGAGTAGGAAAGATAAAATGGAAAAAAATCTGGAATTTAATCTTGTGTCCATTTTCTGTGCCATGGTCAAATCAAGACAGATGATTGATTTTAGTTTTTATAAAGCTACTTCATGTGTTGCAATGTTTGAGGATGTTTGGTGTTATGGAGGAGCATTATGCTTTGTTATAGATGACAACCTTTATTTTACTCAATTTATGTAATATTCTTTTTTCTCTATTTTAAATAGTTGTTTTTAATGTTTTTGTGTGGAACTTGTGTGGAACCTTTATAAATTGTAATAAAGGTGCTTTCAAATTCAAAAATTCTCTCTCTCTCTCTCTCTCTCTCTCTCTCTCTCTCTCTCGTGAATAAGGATTGTGTGTGTGATAGGATCATTAAATGTGCTTATGACACTTGGCAGTGATAGTGCTTGTGTAAGGAATGACAGAAAGCTGATAAAGTTTAATATTTTTTTTATTAAGAAATAAAATATGTTTCACAGTGTTGGGACTGAGTCTATTTCTCCTCTTGGACAGTAGTTCCCCATTTTTTTTATTTTTAGAAAAGCATACATACATGGAAGCTATAAACTCAAAATATTCCCAGATAGGGGAAGTCTTTCTTTTTTTTTGCCTTTTGCCATTGCTCTAAATACAAACCCTTCACCAAATACCAACACCAAATTACCTAAAAAACAACAAAAGTGCAAAGATTTTACCAAAAAAATAAATAAAATAAAAAATAGTGACAAATTCATTTTTGGTTATCTAAATGTAATGTATTGATTAACTTTCAAAGTACAGCACTCTCCTCACAAACCTAAAGTAATGCTGTAAGTAAACCCGTTAAGTAATGCTGCCTTTACGTGCTATCGGAAATTTGATAATTCCGACTTCTGAAGTCGTGATTACGAGCTCATTGCATTCAAGTTTCAGAATGTGAGGGCGTTCATGTGCTATTTTAACCTGATCGATTTTTGAAGGCAGCGGTTTTGTATCCTTCGCTGCCTTTGATATCCCACAATCCTGTGCTTTCCATTCTGTGACAGTTGAGCTGGGAAAAAAAATTGCCGTCCGAAAGTTGCGTTTGCTGGTCAGTTTGTGTGTAAATGTAAGTTTTTTTTACCAACATTTTCTACTGATGTCATTTAGAGAGAAATTACTAATGTAGTAATTAAATATTTGTTATTACAGCTCAGACAACATACTTACATGTTTATCACTTTTAGCAGTGGTTTATGTAACTTCAAAGGGTTTCCTTTAAAATGACACCAAAATTGTGTATTTAGACCACTGTATGTGGGTATGGGAAGCTTTTCAAATTGGGTAGGCCAAAAATGGTCACAGAGCATAAGTTGTTAAATGTTACCTCTCATCGTTTAGAAGTTGCCACACTCCAAAAGAAGAGTCATTAACAGAACGCTAATACATCCTGATTTCCACTGAGAAAAGACGTAAGTGATGATTATAACCATGAAAGATATTTTATTATTTATTTGCCATATGATGGTGATTAAAAGTAAAGTAAAAGTAAGAAGAAAAAAAACACCACCATGTTATATTTGTAATAAATTATATATTTGAATACATCAAAGCCCTCTGGATAATTTTATCCCTTTAGGGAGCCCTCACTCACAAAAAGGTTGGAGACCCTGCATGCCCTATATAGGATAAAAAGTGTTCATTTAAGGTCATTATTTACCATTGTTGTTCTTGCACTTTTGCCTTCTAGCTGTCTTCACAGTAGCCCTTGTCTCATGTTATCTTATTCCATTCCATTCGTTTTCATAACTCCTCCCCTTCTATCAATCTTACCACCTACTGTTTTTTTTATTCTTCACACAGGAAAGCGTTTCACACACCTATAGTGCCTGAATTACAAATCAATTTACAGTGCATTGAAGTAACATTAATACTTCCATTATATCTAAATGTTAGTCTTGAACAATAATAGTAGTAATACTAATAGTATTGTATTGAATACAGTATTGCACCCAGGCTGTTGATCAGCGATGCTGGATTTGTTCAGCAGGGTAAATGCAGATTATGAGTAAATTTTAGCATAAGGCAGCAACATAACAAAATGTTTAAAAAAAAATAAAGGGGTCTGAATGCACTGTATAAGAGTCGTTTAAGCAATCTGATCGATCAAGATGAATAAACTGTATAGGCCCTAAATTTAGCATAACTAAATTAACTAAATTCACTGCATCCCAATGACATAAGACTCAAATTTCTTGAAAGGCAGAAAGAAAACTGCCAGTGTAAACATTCTATTGACATGATAACTTTTCTTTTTTCACTTTGCCAGTCCACTCTGTTTCTCTTTCATTTTCACAACCCCTTCTACTTCTCTCAATTTTTTTCTCACGTTTTTTTCGCACATCTTGTTTAGTTATCCATCACATGTGAAACACCTTTAAAACAAATGCAGCCTGATGATAACAAGCTGCTTTTATTATATAGCATTATGCTGCAAGAAGAATTAGTTCATCTAATTTCTCATTCACTATTACAGGTAGACAAAAAATGCCAGAAATAGTGTGTTCACTATCAAATCTTGTTTATGTCCCTCTTTAGATGCTTAAATGTATAACAAAGTATTTAGGCACAGCAAAGTTAAAGTTAAAACAGAAAGTAACATTTTTTGGCCATGTTGTATCCTTAGTTAGTCTAATGCAGTGTTTCTTAAACCTCCAAGGGGGCTTCAAGATGACTTAAAATTATTTAAAATAAGACAAAACAAGCATTAAAATAAACCAAAATAACTAAAAATCAAGATACAGTATTTCGTATTATTTGGTTATTTTTATAACGGATATACATATTTCTAGTTATGTCAAGCTCTAAAATATTTTTCACGGCCCTGGTTGCTAAAAATTTGAAATTTCTTAGTTGACCCCTTAAAAAGCCTGCTAAATTATGAGTACTTTGGTCTATGTTGGTATTACAGATGAGATGCATCATTATGAAATAGATAGTCTTATCACTTTTGACCCAACAAAGTCCAATTGAGCCGCAAGTTTATCCATCACATCTTCATTAACTGACTGCAGCTTCACTGTAAACATGGGCGCCTTTAACCGTTGCACTCGCATGTCATGTCCTTTGCAGCGCCTTGCGCATGACACCGCATTCGAGTCGCGCATAGAACACAAAACTGATGGGAGCTGCTCCAGTGGAGAACAGTGACTTGGATCTAAAACCTTCAGATGACACACAGCTCATATCTCCCTTGCTGTAAGTAACCGAAAGTGAAACCACACACAAAACCCATTAGCAGAGGGGCTCCTGTTAGCAGAGGGAAAACTAGTTGTCCAATCCGGTTCCGTTCACTCAGTGCAAATTTTCAGAGAATAGGGTTGTGAGTACTGAAAATGTACAGGTGTGCGGTCGGTTATAGAATGCGGTTGTCACTCCCGAAAATAACTGTACGGTGTGTGTGGCTGTAACTGTATTAAGGACTCAAATACAGGACTGACAAACATTTTCTGCTGCTGTGTGAACGTGGACTTACTCTACAAACATACACACCTCATTACATTAGTAGACACTATGGGGAAAACTCCTTTTTCTCAGAATACTGAAGCCTTTTTTAATCATGCAGTGAAATGACCACTGGTTTGGCGATGAAGCCCGCCAGAACCCGCCAAACTGGCCGGGGCCATCTGGCTGTATAAGCAGGCATTCTGCCATAGGATTCAGCACAGGCATCTGAACCATGCCCTGAGACTGAGCTAGATGCGCACAGATCCTTGCTCCTCAGCCACTTGGAGTGCCAGGGTCAATTTTGCCAAAAGCTTACTTTGTCTCCCAGCCAGCGAATTTCGTTCCTGGGAGCATTTTTCAACTCGACCCAAATGCGGGCCGCTGTCACGTCAGAGCACGCTCTGAAAATACAGCAAAATTGGAGCCTCTCATCTGCTCAGAACATTTCAGAGGATGCTTGGCCTTATGGCCTCAGCTGGGTCTCATGCACATGTGTCCCCTCCAGTACTAGCTAAAACCTCAAGTTCCAGCCCATGCCTGGCATCACGGACACCTTCATATCAAGGTGAACCAGGCTCCAATTTTCTGTGTCGCGGCCCTGGCCGGGCTTTGACTTCTAAAGTTCAACCCACTGTGCCCTCCTAGTCTGGGCGATGTTTCGCCCCATTATCTTAGTACCTGTTGGCCCAGTGCCTCGTTCCACAGCCATAGCACACCGTGATTGTACTGGGTTCCCCATAGCGTCTAGCAACGCAGTACGGGTGAAATATCTAAAGGCAACATTGTCTGTTGAAAGATTGTCTCTGTTACTCACATAACCTCGGTTCCCTGAGATAACGGGAACGAGCATTGCGTCAGTTGATAATGCTTGGGGGGAAACTCCTGTTTCTCTGAAATTTCTCTGTTTCGCTGTGCATACCGATCAATCAGTGTATGACATTAAAGTACCGCGAGAGCGATTTGAAAGCGTACAAAGCCGTCTGCTCTCTAATTACTCTCACTGTACTTTGAAGTCATACACCTTTCGGTCTGTGCAGCTCCGCTTCAAGTCGAACACACCTATACTAAAGCCTGATTGAATCCTGTCTCATGCAGAGCATGCCGTTTCATTGAATTGTAATTGTAATAATGTCACCATGAAATCATAATTGACACTATACATTTTGCAGTATTTATTATAAACGTCTCGGTTACGTATGGTAACCCTCGTTCCCTGAAGGAGGGAACGGAGACGTACGTCGGACGTACCGACGAATTGGGATCACTTCTGGGAGCCCCTATCAGCTTCGAGCTATCTAGAACCGGCCAATGAACAATTGGCGTGCAAAATTTGCATCTCGCGCTCCGCCCCGCGCCGCGGGTATAAACAGGAAGCGAGAGCGAATGCACGCTGTTTTTCACTGAGGAGCCAAACGTAGTGGCTCAACCTGCAGTGATGGTACAGCAACTGTGGCGACGGGACGTACGTCTCCGTTCCCTCCTTCAGGGAACGAGGGTTACCATACGTAACCGAGACGTTCCCATTCAGTCGGTCACGTTCGACGTACGTCGGACGTACCGACGAATTGGGATCCCTATGGAAAACGCCATAGTTACTACCACTTCCAGCGCCCAGCGATGAGCCCCTCAGACCCCGATCTGATGCGGGCGGGAAAGTTCACGCAGGGAGAGTCCAAGCTGCTGTTCCGCAAGACCCATTCAGCTGACTGTATTGAATAACGCTGGGAAAGCGTGCCTGTGAAGGCCGCTGCGGAAGCCACATCATGCCCAGAGGGAGTTAACATGTGGAGAATACACGTATGGGCTGGCCGTGGGCAACACGTACCTGGGATGGCAGAGGAGACTCTGCCGAGGGAAGACACGGGCTCACCGTAGGGAGCCGTACCGTGGAAGAATACACACATGGGACCGCCGTGGGGGTCACTACATATGGAACCCAGCCTAACACAAGTTCCACCAATGCATACGAGTGTTAGACCTGGCGGGTTGCGGAGGACTCAACAGGGTTCGCCGTTCCGGGGAACTTGACTGGAGCAAAATAAGCGCACGCATCCGTCTACCATAGGGGAGGGAATGGCGCAGCAAGCGACCCTAGAACAGGCACTTCGGTGTTACTGACTATGGGAAGTGAGCACACAGGAAGATACCGGCTCTACACGGAGGCTATAGAATCTAGCGAACGTGTTAGGTGTCGCCCAGCCCGCAGCTCTACAAATATCTGTCAGCGAGGCGCCACGAGCCAGCGCCCAGGAAGAGGCAACACCCCTAGTGGAGTGGGCTCTTAACCCGAGCGGGCAGGGCACGTCTTGGGACTGATAAGCCAAGACGATGACATCCACTATCCAGGGGGCCATCCTCTGCTTGGAGACAGCCTTTCCCTTCTGCTGTCCTCCGTAAAAGACGAAGAGCTGCTCTGAGGTCCAGAAGCTTTGCGTTCTGTCCACGTAAGTCCGGAGAGCACGGACGGGACAGAGAAAAGCTAGGGCTGAGTCTGCCTCCTCTGAAGGCAGCGCTTGCAGGCTCACCACTTGGTCCCGGAAGGGAGTAGTGGGAACCTTGGGCACATATCCAGGCCGGGGTCTCATGATCACATGAGAGTTACCGGGCCCGAATTCCAGGCACGATTCGTCGACCGAAAATGCCTGCAGGTCCCCTACCCTCTTGATGGAGGCCAACGCAGTCAGGAGTATTGTCTTTAATGACAGAACTTTCAACTCAGCTGACTGCAGAGGCTCAAAGGGTTCTCTCTGTAGTGCAGTTAGCACCAGAGTTAAGTCCCAAGAGGGTATGGAGGGAGGACGAGGCGGATTTAATCTCCTCGCTCCCCTAAGGAACCTGACGACCAGATCGTGCTTACCTAGAGATTTTCCATCTACGAGCTCATGATTAGCGGTGATAGCGGCAACATAGACTTTGAGGGTGGAGGGAGACAGCCTTCGCTCCAACCCATCTTGTAGAAAGGTAAGCACAGATCCGATTGAACACCTTCAGGGTTCTTTTCGGCGAGAAGAGCACCAATCGACGAACAGGTTCCACTTCAACGCATAGAGGCGGCTCGTAGAGGGGGCTCTAGCGGAAGTAACGGTGTCAACTACCGCTTGCGGTAGGACACCTAGAACCTCTGCGTCCCGTCCAGGGACCAGACATGGAGTTTCCAGAGGTCTGGACACGGGTGCCATAGGGTGCCCCGTCTCTGAGTCAGGAGGTCCTGTCTCAGAGGAATGGGCCAGGGAGGTGCTGTCGCAAGGAGCACTAGTTCCGGGAACCAAGTCCGGTTGGGCCAATACGGAGCGACCAACAGGACCTGCTCCTCGTCCTCCCTGACTTTGCACAGTGTCTGCGCAAGAAGGCTCACTGGGGGAAACGCATACTTGCGTGCTTGTGTGCGTCCCGACAGCCGGCGTCCCCTGCTGGCGAAGGGAGAGGTACTTGAGGGTGGCGAGGCATGGGAGCGTCGACCACCACCAAGCACGCTCTCTTGGCACCCAGAGATATTGGAAACTGCTCTTTTATTGAAGTTTTGGCGGAACAGACAAACAAAAGATTCTCCCCCGGCCCTCCTCCGGGGGAGGGAGTGGTGCTGCAGCCATCTCCCGCAGAGCAGTTTCCTCCATCTCTGGGCGGCCCGTCTCAGGGTTGCTTGCGACGACGCACCTGGACATCCTTCCCACGGCCGGCCCCACGCCGTCGGCTGGTGTTAGGCTGCTGCGGTGCCTTGGCGGGGGTGGAGGGCGGCAGCGGGTGGACATCCTCGGCGACGAGTAGCCGGAGGCGGTGCCACCGGTGGCGGGGTGGAGGCAGCAGCGGGCCGCCGGGGCAGGATGTGCCTGATCGCCTCCGTCTGCTTCTGGGCGGCCGAGAACTGTTGGGCGAAGCTCTCGACCGCGTCGCCGAATAACCCAGCTGACGAGATGGGGGAGTCCAGGAACCAATATTTATCGGTCTCCCTCATGTCAGCCAGGTTTAGCCAGAGATGACGCTCCTGGACCACAAGCGTGGACATCGCCTGACCAATGGCACGGGCGGTGACTTTCGTCGCCCGGAGGGCGAGGTCCGTCGGCGTCCGGAGCTCCCGGAGGAGCTCTGGGTCAGGCCTACCCTCGTGCATGTCAAGGAGTGCCTGGGCCTGGTGGACCTGAAGCAACGCCATGCCATGCAAGGCGGACGCAGCCTGTCCGCAAGCCTTGTAAGCCTTCCCGGTCAGACCGGAAGAGAAGGGAGAAGGGAGACGGGAGACGTGGGTCACCGCGCCAGTTAGAGGCGGTCGCCGGACACAGTTGCATCGCGACGGCACGCTCCACTGGCGGGATCCCCACGTAACCCTTGGCTGGCCCGCCGTCGAGGGTAGTGAGGGGGGAGGAGTCACTCGGCCGGTTTCTGGCAGAAAAAGGTGCCGTCCACGACCTCGTGAGCTCCTCATGCACCTCCGGGAAGAAAGGTGTCGGGGCGGGACGCTGAGAACCAGCGTGACCCGCCCCGAGGAACCAATCATCCAACCTAGAGGGTTCGGGACACGGTGGAGGGTTCCACACGAGCCCAACCCTTTCGGCGCCCCGGGCAAGCATAGCAGCCATCTCGGGGTCCGGGGCAGCCGTTGCCACTCTCCCAGAGGGAGGCAGTACAACTGACCCTTCATCCTCCGAGGACTGAAACTCCCCCTCCGATGCAGCGATCGACATCTTTTCGTCCGCTGGAGCTCCAAAAGTCACCACTGGTCTCCCGTGGGAGGGTCCAGCGGTTTCTCTCGGAGGCTCTACCGGCTGCGGAGCTGAGGGATTTGGGGCCTGCGGAGGTTCGCTCGGCGGGTTTGCCCCAAACGTAATCCTCAGATCACCCTGGCCATCCAAAGAAGTTGGTCTACTTGGGTTAGGGGTAGAACTAGTTCGTGGGATGGGTACGGGGACTCCCCCAGCCCAGAGGTAGGAGAGTCTTGATCTTAACTCCGAGATAGTCATGTTCCCGCAGTGGGAACATGAACTATCCACAAACGCCGCCTCAGCGTGCTGTGTGCCCAAACACGTGAGACAGCGATTGTGACCGTCAGCAGGGGACAGGGAACGACCACATCCAGAAACGCACGGGTGGTATGACATCTTGAAAAAGACGCAGCGTCACCCGTGAAGCTTTTTTTGTTAGGAAACGCTCTGTGCTGAAGCACTCAGGGGGCAACACGACAGCGCACGGGGTTTAGTGCAGCCCGTGCCTGTACTCAAACAGGGAAAACGCCCACCAGACCAACAGAAATTTGTTGCTGTGAGAACAGCAGTTTTCTCTGTACTACAGAGGCAGCAGATGAGTCTTCCGCGATCCCGCTGGAATGTGCCGTCTCTCCAACACGCGTTTCTCCTCTTCTCCGGTTTCTCCAGTAACTGTCTTGCTGATAGCAGTTTAAACTCTATGTTGAGTCGTCTTTGATTCGCCGTTTGGCTCTGAAGTGAATGACAGCGTGCATTCGCTCTCGCTTCCTGTTTATACTCGCGGCGCGGGGCGAGAGCGCAAGATGCAAATCTCGCACGCCAATTGTTCATTGGCCGGTTCTAGATAGCTCGAAGCTGATAGGGGCTCCCAGAAGTGATCCCAATTCGTCGAACGTGACCGACTGAATGGGAATGATTGATTTTTGTTGTATCATTATTTTTGAATAACTTATGTTCCCTCCAAATCTTATCCAAACCTTCTTGTCCAAATTATATCTCTTCTCTGATGACGTGTTTACTGGCACGAGGGCGGGACAAACTGTCCCTTGCATACAGCAGTAGCAAACCACAACCATCCAAACATCCAACCAATTCCGATGGGCAAAACCAAGTCCAAGTAAACAAACATCTGCACACTGTTGATACTGCTCCCAAAGATTTATTAAAACATGCAACGTTTCAACCCAAAAGGGTCTTCGTCAGGCAAAACCAAGTCCCGCAATACATTTCTTCTTGTTCGAGAAGCCGTTTCACTCAGATACACGTCACAATTGGGAAGAAAAACTATTGCAACTTTTGTTTCATGCCACCTTGAATATAAATTTGTGGAGCAAATGAAGATATGTGAATGTATTATTTTGTTTTCGACAAACACTTTTAACCTATAGTGTGCGGCATAATTGCGAAAGATAAAATCTTTGTTGTTGTTGAAGTTGCGGTCAAAATGCAGTTGGCTCAAACATCTGATCACAGCTTGAATAGGCCTAATGCTTCTGATCTACTTACAAGCTTGCTCCTTTACCACACTAGACCGTTACTGCCATGTGGCTACAGATGCTGAATGACTGTACTGTTAGTCTTGTTTTTCAGAAAATGACTGCAGAGCGTAGGCCTATTATATTATTTTTCGTTTATATGTCAAGATTATGTTCTGTGTGTTTTAGTTCTGTTTTCCTGTGTGACCTGATTTCCAGTTTGCTCCCTTGATTATTCATTCTGTTCACCCTTCATTCAATGAATTAGCTCAATAGTACCCTCATCTTGTGTGGTATATATTCTCGTTTGGCTCAGTTCTTTGCACTGTCTTTTTAGTGTTTTACGTAGTATTTTGTTTCCTGAGTTTTCCTTGCCTGTTGGATTTCTTGAATTAAAGACTTTTTTTGCTGATCTCCTTCATCTTTGCGCACTTTGTACAGCCACACAGGACAATAGAGAATACTGGTAAAACGCTTGTTTTTCCTTTTCTTTTTACAACTCTTTTTACAACAGACTACTTTTCACTTTTTCTTACTGCTTTTAAAACCGTAATACATATTCAGCAGTCTTATGCAACCAACCAAACGCTCGTTTGCTACATTTGTTTGGTCATTTATGCTGTCTCTAATAAAGTTAACCAGGGACCTTATTTTCCTTCTAAATCCAATTTTCAGTCATTGATAGCTTCAGTCAGTTTTGTTTCTCTGTCATAAATCCTTAGTTCAATTAAGAACAATTTATATCAGTAATGACATATACATGTTTTATTGCCCTGAGCCTTCCCATGATCATCAATATTTACAAGCAAATTGGAATTTGGTAGTATAAATAAAGTATTAACAATGTGTACGTTTAGTGGCTGTAATCATGTGCATGGCAAAAGGGAAGTAACAGAAAAAATATTTATTGCTTGGAAAATGCAGGAGAACTCAGGCATCAAAATAATACACAAATAGGCTACATAATACAAAAACGAAACCATACAAAGAACTGAGAGGAACTAAGGGCTTAAATGTAGGCTACAGTTATTAATAGAACTATGAACAGGTGTGCTAATGGTTAACAAACTAGCAGGATAAAATCAAGGTACATTTACACGACAACGATGTAGCCTACTAAAAACAGAAAAGTTTTTCCTTTGTGTTATTTGAGTAGGCTACAGAAGACAGCGACAATCAAAACTACCGTAATTCCTGTTCAAATGGATCTGTGAAAGCGCTGTATTATGCACGACCGGCCAGTAGTTGGCAAGGTCACAAATTTGCGTTTTTTGTTGTTGTTTTTGTTTGCACAGAGACGTTTACGGTATCGTTTTCAAAAACCTGCACTTTTTTTGAAGCTCTTGTTCAAAAGTTTGCACTTTCAGGTCCCCAAAATGCTGTTGTCGTGTAAATGAGCAGCCAAAATGCATTAAAGGGTTAGTTCACCCAAAAATGAAAATTCTGTCATTAATTACTTACCCTCATGTCGTTGGACACCCGTAAGACCTCCGTTCATCTTCGGAACAGAAATGAAGATATTTTAGTGTAAATCTGATAGCTCTGAAAGGCCTCCATTGGCACAATGGCACGGTTCACTCTCAAGACCCTTAAAAGGTACTAAAGACGTCGTTACAAAGTCCATCTCACTACAGTGGTTCTAAAATAACTTTATAAATCGGCAAGAATAGTTTTTGTGCGCAAAAAAACCCCTAAATAACCACTTACATAGTGATGACGATTTCAAAACAAGGCATCATGAAGCTTCGAAGCGTTATGAATCAATGAGCCGAATCATGATTTGGATCGCGTGTCAAACCGCCAAACTGCTGAAATTTGGCGATTCAAACCGCTGATTCGACTCACTGATTCATAACGCTTCGAAGCTTCATGATGCCTTGTTTTGAAATCGTCATCACTATGTAGCCTAAGTCGTTATTTAGTGTTTTTTTTAAGCACAAAAACTATCCTCGCCGATTTATAAAGTTATTTTAGAACCACTGTAGTGAGATGGACTTTGTAACGACGTCTTTAGTACCTTTTAAGGGTCTTGAGAGTATAAAGTGCATTGTGCCATTGTACTAAAATATTTCTGTTCCGAAGATGAACGGAGGTCTTACGGGTGTCCAACGACATGAGGGTAAGTAATTAATGACAGAATTTTCATTTTTGGGTGAACTAACCCTTTAAAAAGATTATTCATTTTTCATTGAAAACTGTGTCGTGTAAACGGCCGAACATGCAAACCGCAACAGCGAACAGAATGAACCAAAAATACTCCTGACAGTGTTAGAAAAGTTCAGAAAAATTGTATCATGCAAAAACATTTTCATCGACTCCAAAAGTGAGTTATACTCTTCTACAATAGCTTTATATTTACAAAATAACAAACACATACAGTTGCATAGCTCCATTTGGGTGTCTACTAAACAATCATCACAATAATACTACTAAAAAAAAGAATACTACTAAACAATCACATTACTAATTGAATATTTTTTTTTACTAATTAATAGTTGTGTCAAGGCCATGCTAACATTGTAAGTATATAGCAGAATTTGAGTATTTACTTAGTTTTATTTACAAAAAATAGTAATTTTTAGATATTTGATCAGTCAGGCAAATAATACATTTTGACTGAGTTTAATTTGATTTGAAGATGATTATAAAATATTATTAATGGATAAGCTAAATACTGTTCTATGTGAAAGGTTCAAGGTCTAGTGAAAAAATGATAAAGATTATGACTGGTATGAAGTGCGATGAATTAATGACGAAATTAGAATGATGTTTTTGGAATCCTTCCCAAGTGCTGCGGTGGGCACTATTAACTGTAACGTTCAATGGAAAATGCTCCGGAATCAGTTGAAAACTTCTCATCAGGTTTGATTGACTGCTGGCTCTGGTCCCTGGTCTTGTACAATGAATTAGCGCTCTGAATATGTGAATCTGATACCTAGAAACAGAGCAAGAGAGAGGCAGTAAGGCCTTAATTGCCATCATAACTGGATAGATGTAATGTTGTAGGCGACTTGCTTAAATGCAAACCTCTTCAAATTTCTTGGCCTTGTACTGGTCAGCTCCTTTCAAGAAGTTAAGCAGAATAATATCACAAAGCACTGTACCCTAAAATAAAGAAAAAGTGTCAGTTTCGTCTACTTAAACAGGTTAACAGTTAAGAATTATTTTCTATTATGAATTAATTTCAGTATTAAACATGAACAATAATAAACAATAAATTATAAACACATTTCGAATACATATACATCCATTATCATCAAGCTTTCATGGAAATATATGCTGAAAATATTCGAGATCTGTTGCGCGAACACAGGAACCTGGTGCTCAGGCCCCTCAGCCATCTGGGGCTTTGGGTCAACTGGGAAAAGAGCAAACTCTCCCTTGTGCAAAGTATCTCTCGACAGGGACCCTCGGCACGGATGCGCTGGTACAAAGCTGGCCCCGGGGCCTACACAAATATGCGTTTCACCCAATGAGCCTGCTCGCACAGACTCTGTGCAAGGTCAGGGAGGACGAGTGTTAATTTCTGCTTTTGTTGGCTCATTTTGTAAACATAAGCAATTACTTTAGACGCGCAAACTGGGTACCAGTGTGGTGAGCTGTACTACTCGGCTAGATTCGCCTGAAAGTTGTGCATCTTCAGATGCGGAGCCATTTCTGGTAATGATAATTTAAAAATCATTTTGGCTTTCGTAAATGTGACTTATATAATGCATTTAACGTCAAATAATCTAAAAAAGAAAAGAAGTAGTAGCACTTAAAGGTTTCTATTGATAGATATATTTTTCATGTCAGTCTGTGCGTCAAGTATTCGCAGTGTTTGGTTCATTTTTGTTAGCCTGGTCCTACCAGACTCTCGTACATTTCATTTGTACAGAGAGTCTGGCCACTCTCCATTGACAAGCATTAACTTCCTTGAAGGCGGGTACTCTCTTGGAGTTTAAAACTATTGGATCTGCCCAGAGTCACTCTGGATCTGCCATAACCAATCACTAACGTTTGGTTGTGACGTATGTCATCTCAAACTAGCGCACAACATCTTTCTCAGCCACTCCCTCTATTCGCTGATTGGACCCGTTAAAATTTGACCGGAGAAAACAAGAGAATATACCGCAATTCCAGACGGAGTACTGAAGGAAAATGAAAATTGAGCGTAAGTACGTAGGAGGGCGGAGCCAGGCTACATTTTTGTGCACGTGAGCCAGAAAGATGTTCAAGGAGATGGAGACAGAAAAGCGCATCCTGTTGTTTTCTTAACTTTTCAAAGGCTTGACATTTTTTAGTCATTTTTAATGTACACAAATAAAATGACTATAAATAATAGTCAGTATTAAGTTGTTTCCACTGCTGAGGGAAAAATCCAAGTGATCGCACCGGCACCTCGCATATGTCAGTAATTTGACATCGCAGCCTGTTCATTATCAAAATAAAATACAGTCAACTGAACATATGCAAAGTTCTGTGGGCTTTATGTTTACAGCTGCTGAGCGCGAATTCCAGCATGACGCTTCAGTTAATGGTCATGAAGTGCAAGATGAGATGTGTAGCTAAACTAAACTGTGTTATGATAGAAGTTTTAAACGAGCGACAGAAACAATCAGTTTGCAAAGACTGTATCAACCAAAGCTCAGCTTTGGGAAGGGGAATATGCAGGTCAGGAAGGAGAAGGGGATAGAGATGAGAAGCAGGTATTGTGCTATTTAACGCAGATATACATATAATTAAATTGCTGACAACGATTTTGGATCGCTATAGGTTGGCCTGTATGTTTGGTATGGTAGGGGGCCCAACCTCATATTCTTTCATAGGGCCCAAAATGGCTAGCGGCGCCCCTGCCTGGGTGTTACATTTTATGTTACAAAAACAGCCTTCTTCCACCTTAGAACCATTGCTAAGCTAATGAACATGTTATCTGTTTCTGATGCAGAAAAGTTAGTTCATGCATTCATGACCTCTAGACTAGATTACTGTAATGCACTGCTAGCTGGCTGTCCTGCCTCCTCAAAAAACAAGTTAGTTAGTCCAAAATACAGCTGCTAGAGTTCTTACTGAGTCAAGTAAATATGATCATATAACACCAATTTGATCATTTCTACACTGGCTACCCATTAAGTTCTGTATCAATTATAAAGTATTGCTTCTGAACTATAAAGTTCTAAACGGTTTAGCTCCTGTGTATTTAACTGATCTTCTATCGCCCTACAATCCATCACAAAACTCTGGGCTTCTGGAAGAACTTAGGATATCTAAGTCCACTAAAGGAGGGAGACCATTTTGCATTTGGGTCTGGAATAGCCTTCCTGATAATGTTCGGGGCTCAGCTCCCAGTTTAAATCTAGATTAAAGACGCATCTCTTTAGCCAAGCCTTCACATAATGCATCTCATAACCTTGTACGCCAGTTATATCAGATCAAATGCACATGATTATTTTTGCTTAATGTTATGAACAGCAGCTATTCAAAATTTCCGTTTGGTTTTCTGTTTTATCTCAGGATGCCCATCCTGAGGTAACTAGAGAGTCCGTCAGCTCCAGTCTGGATCCAGCCTCTCATGAAGACTTCAGATGATCCAACACAGGTCTGTGAAGAGTTGACTCCAACTCTTGCGAGGACTTCAGATCTCTGAATCAAAATGCACCAATGCTAAATTGTATATATCCTAATCATTTGTTAACATGTATTCATTACTTCAATGAGCTCATTGTTTCTTCCTTAAATTAATACATTGCTAGCTAACTGCGTACATTTTTTAAATACATAATTTGGACAAAGTCACCTCTGATAACAGATCACTCTAAATTGTAATGCACACATGCATTTCCTGTAAAGCTGTTTTGAAATGTTATGTATTGTGAAAAGAGTTATACAAATAAATGTGAATTGAATTGAACTGAATCTTGAGACCCCGCCCTGGATATGTGCCCAAAATTCCCACCACTCCTTTTCGGGACCAGGTGGTGAACTTGCAAACGCTGCACTTGGAGGAGGCAGACCCAGCTTTTGTGTCACTGTGTCCCGTTTGCACCCTGGGCATTTACACAGACCGCACACAGAGCTTTAGGAACTCAGAGTCTGCTTTGGAGGTCAGCAGAAGGGAAAGGTGTTTTCAAACTAAGGTTGGCTCATGGATGTCATTGCCTTGGCGTACCAAATTCAAGGCATGCAAGGCATGTTACCTCCTTCTGTCTCGCTTGCAGTGCCATTCCCCTCTAACAGGGGAGATATGAGTGCCTTACAGACTCTCCAGGATGGAATTTCCTCCAAACATTCTTCGGCAGTCAGACGTGGCGGAGGTGTCTGACGCCAGGCCCAGTACTCGATATGCCCAATCGGTCAGCCCCAGTATTTCCATAGAGACCCCAATAGTAATCAATCAGTATTGGCATAATGCTGAACGTCTAACTGAAAGTGGTGAAAGTTATGCTTTCTGTTGCCCTCATTCCCTGAAGGAGGAAATGGAGACGCTCCCTCCTGCCACAACTCTGTGCCCCTTGCTGAATGCCAGGATCCCATCTCGGCTCCTCAGCAAAAAAGCTAAATGAGTGAGTTGCCAGCAAGCTTATATATCCATATATCCAGGGGAGTGGCTTGCCATGCAAATCTCACTCACCAATCTTCATTGGCCCATTTTCCTACTATCCGAAGGTGATTGGACTTCCTAATGAGACCCCAATACGTCAGTTTCGACGTAAAGTCTTCGTTCCCTCCTTCAGGGAACCAGGGTTACAAGCGTAACCGAGACGATCTCTAAATATTATGGTTACACCATTTACCTATTTTCCAGTTTAATTTATACTGTTGTTGATTTGTCATGTTTTATCTGCCATTTGGAGTTCACTTTCTACTTAAAATGATCCAAAACGACCCATTTATAATGTTCATGTTTAATGTTCATGCACACAATCTAGTAATGAAGACACATACCACACCAACAGAGGTGAAGGCAGCAACCATGTTGATTAGAGTTGGTATCATGTCAAATTTTCCAGCCTTTAAAGATAAAATGTAATGAGCAATTATGCCCAGATGCAGAAAAGGCTCAAAAACACACAAACATGTTAAGATGAACTCACATCTCCGTTAACCAGCACATCAAATCTGATGGCGTAGGCTTTCAGCAGAGTGCGATATTCAGTTCCGTTCTCCATTTTAAAATACTTTGCGTACCTAAGGACAAAGATTTAGACATGTTAGCAGATACAGTTTCAGTAAGGATTGTCCAACTTATCAACTTCGAATGATTTGGTGTCTTTTGTAATATTTTATAGTATGTGGCCACTACAAAAAGTCTGATAAACATATGGATGAAGTATTTGTTTGTGCTGTATTGCATACTGCAACATTCTTGATTCAACTTTAAAGTGGAAAGAAAAGGCTCTAGAACCTGAAGTTATATCCCGGAGACACAGTGGTCTTCTCTGACATGGCGTCCAGGCGAGTGAAGGAGTATGCAGGCTTACACTCATCATCTGCCTTGTCTAAATCACACACCCACGATATTTTTATCCCTATCACTCCCCCCTGATTGAAAGAGACAGAGATTACTTACACATTTGACTTAGACATTAGAAATAAAGATAATGCTGTTTTTTGAGAATTAAAAAAAATTGTCTGAAATAATTAGATAAAGCAGTTATTTTATACAACATGTATTTCTTTGGCCTCTTTTGAAATAATTTCCATTGGTGGATGAAAACATGTGAACTAAGTGACCAAACTACTTATGTTTATTAATATTAACTTATAGAGTGGTGCAGGTATGACGTCACTTTGTAGGCCAACCGGCAGTTAGCATCACACTGGTTCCCTCGACAAAAACCCAAGAGGATTTTTCCATTGGCTTTTGGATTATCGCAAAAAAACAAGCTCTGTGATCAACAAAAGTTTATGACACTTACACGTTTTGTCCATCAAGATGATTTTCACAGGTGAACACAATTTTGAAGCCTAAATGCAGTTGCCAGAAGTAAAAAGCTAAAGGTAGGTTATAAACGAACTACACCACGGTCCCCACGACTTCAACGTCACAATCCCTAAGCACCACTAAGCTAAGGAAATCCTAAAAACCAAACTCGTTTCCACATTTTGGCCTACAAAAGTGATGTCATACCTGCATAATTCTGGTAACACACTTTACAGGTTAAATTTGTTAATATTAGTTAATTACATTAGTTAACATTAACTAATAATACCCAATACTTTTACAGCATTTATTAATCTTAGTTAATGTTAATTTCTACATTTACAAATAAATCATAAGTTGTATTTGTTAACATTAGTTAATGCATTGTGAACTGATGCGAACAGACAATGAACAATTGCATTTTTATTAACTAACATCAAAGGTTATTAAATGCTGTAAAATGTGTATTGCTCACAGTTAGTTCATGTTAGCTAAAGCATTAACTAATGTTAACGGATGAGACCTTATTGTGACCTTATTCTAAAGTGTTGTTAACTTTTTTACAGATCTGTTGTATAAAAGCAATTTCACACTCAGCAGTCAATAACAGCAGTCGTGCTTTCGAGATATTTCTATTATCATTCTATTAGGAAAAAAGCAAGGGGGAAAAGTAACAAAAAAAAGATTTAAATAAACACTCACTTTTTGAGCAAGAGTGGTAAAGTCTTGTTGAGCAAATCGGATCACATCACCCACTTTGAATATTGGACAATAATTGTTACTCTCAAAGTCAAAGTTACATTTCTTTATATAGGAGCTATTGATGTTGGGCAAAAAGTTTCCCCTGAAAGCAAAAGAGAAATATTTAATCAAAACCATTATATACAGAAAAGCAGATCTAATTATGAAACGGAGGGTCATACTTCAAAAACTCAAAAACTTGATCAAAACTCCAAAAAGGTTCATTTTTGGATTTATGAATGATAATGCTATTTTTTTTAGTCTTTGTGTTCGATTTGCATTTACTTTGTGAAGTTAAAACGTGGAAAGCGAATGCTGTTCTTGATGAAGATGGTAAAGTTCTCCACCTCCATCATGGGGTTTCTGAGTAAGAAAAAAACTCCATCAGTCCTCTTATTCAACAGTCATTCACACATCTATTCATTTGTTTATTTAAAAGTGGACTCACGGTTGAACTTCATCAATCTCTGCAGGACACCATCCTTTGATCTCACAGGTTTTGTTGGTAGTATTGAAGTTCACACATCGTCCTGTCAGCAACCCTTCGAGATACAACCAACAGATAAGAGCATAACATAGACCGTACAATTTATTATAATGTTAGTAGGTTATTCCTTGACCATTTCAGGATAACAAAACAATCCACAATGAAACACTCAAACGGTTAATCCCACTGCAGTCAATAAATTCATCTTTGATAATCACAATGATATATTTAAAAAATTTTACTGTAAAAATTCTAATTCAATTCACACACCTTCAAACGAATGCAAGAGCACCCTCAGTTGAAATTGTAATAATATTATATTGACAATGTTTTACAATGTGTTTTTGCAGAGGTGAGCAATGTAGCCAATCACAGACATGTTTGTTGATCTCTTGAACGCAGTGGCCAATCACGGGGTGTCTAATTTAGTCAGAATTCACTCACTGGTTAAAACGGCAGAGTTTTTGTTCAGCACTGACGGTAATTGATATGATTAGCCTAAGAGCTAATAATGTGTTGCTAATGTTACACAAACAGCAGACTAGGAGGAAGAGAGGGGTCAGACAACTGCCTTCTAAAAATCAGCATCCCTAAAAATAATAGGTGTGTTCGACTTGAAGCAGCAGCAGTTATGAAGTCAGAATTGTGAGACAATTCTGCAATTCTGAGAAAAGATTGTTTATTTCATAGTGGAAACAAGCTTCCATACTGCACATACTGATTGGTGTATGACTTCAAAGTACCACGAGAGCCATGATTAGAAAGCATACGGAGCCGTCTGCTCTCTAATCGCTCTCATTCGTACTTTGGCCATGTCCCAAATGGCACCCTAAACACTCACGGTCTTCCTCTTCCTCAAGACCGAAAGTACATATAAGTGTGTCAGATTTGGGACAGGGGGGATCACGTGACGCTTCGTACGTGATGGCTGCCGATCTTTAGAGCTCCGAGCACGCTCCCTCTTTTATCAATATTTAACAGGTTAAAATTTACAAATCTAACAGTCTAAACACACCTTTAAACATGATGAATGCCAACAAGAAGGCTGCATCCTCGCCCGCGAAAACCCCGACTGGAAAACGGATGAAATCTTCAACGTGCAGTGAAGACATGGCGGACGCCATTTCTGTGGCATTAACGAAACAACAAGATACGTTGGAAGAAGTTGTCCGGAACGCAGTGCACACTGCGATGAAAGATGTGACACAGTGCATGCAGTCACTGACTGCCGAATTTCAATCACAAATGACTGTTGTGCGCGGGCTTATTGACAAAGTGGATAATATCCAACGTGAGACGAGAGGCCTGAAACAAGACGTAGTCGGCTGCAAATCAGATGCGTCTAAACTTCAAGCAAAACTGGCAGAATTGGAAGATCGAGAAAGACGCAATAATGTTCGAATTGTTGGTCTCGCACCAAACCGTGAGGGAGGCGACGCGATACGCTTTCTCACAGAAATGCTTCCAAAGTGGATCCCCTCGCTCTCAAACAGGCCGATAGAGATCGAAAGAGCCCACCGCATCTATGGAAAGCAGAGGTCCACGGAGACGGGTCGCACTATGATTTTTAAAGTGCTGAGATATCAAGACCGTCAATCTATCTTAGACGGGGCAAGAGAGGTGAGCAAGAGAGGACCAATTCTGGATGGCGAGAATCGGCTGAAATTCTTTGCTGACTACAGCGCCTACACTTCGCAAAGGCGGAAAAACTTTGCGGATACACGGAAGGAGTTGCGAGCTTCAGGAATCCAATCTTTTTTGATTTACCCAGCCATTCTATGCGTCATGCATAATGGTGAGAAACTGTCTTTCTCTTCGCCAAAAGAAGCAGAGGAGTTCCGACTTCAGATCGCAGACACCTCACGGGCAAAACGGCAGCTGACTTTCGGCGATGTCAATCCATACGAGATGGACACGAATCAAACTGATAATTAACCAGCCATCGGTATAACTTACTGGTAGGACTATCCATAGAAGTGAAACTGTATGGTTAAGGACACTACATTTACTTTGGATAAACATAGGCTACCAATAAGCTGAATGTCATTTCATCCTTAAGGTTATACTGCTCTTAAGTTTTTTTTTTTGTTGTTGTTGTTGTTTGTTGGTATTTTGACGTTCAGGACTGGTATCCTGATCTGGGCAGCACTAACTTTGAGAGTATTTAACGCATAAAGGCGTGCTTTTAGTTGAATGTGTAATTTATAGTTCTATTGTTCCTGTTAACCAATGTTTTTGACATTTACACACGGAAGGGAGCGGGTGAGTTTCGGATCAGTGGAACGTATGACTTTGTCACGGTACCGATACACAAGTTGGGGAATATCTAGCGGTCTGGGGGAGGGGGGAGGGGGGAGTTTCATCCTGCCATGTATCTCTTTGTATATGTTAGTAACGAAATGTGCAATCAATAGTCTTGTCTAAAATAACTCATTTTTTAGCCTTTAATATAGTCAAAGTTTACAGTATCTTTGATAATGGTTAATATCTCAATGATTTCAGTTAACATCAGAGGTTTAAATAGTCCTATAAAGAGAACAAAGTTTCTGCATAGTTTAAACAGGCACAACGTAGACGTGGCTTTAGTTCAAGAATCTCATCTAAAAACAAGCGATGTTGCTCGTGTACAAAATAAATTTTATAAAGTCATTGCTGCATCTAGTGATGGAACAAAAACTAAGGGATCTCTTATACTTATTAAAAGAAACCTTCCTCTTGTTATTGAAAGATGTAGTAATGATAAATCTGGCAGGTTGAGCTATTTCTGCACAAGTATTCAAGGCAAGAAAATAGCATTTGTCTCCATCTATGCCCCAGCAGTTTTTGACGTTAATTTTTTTCAGTGGTTAACTAATCAGTTGCTACTCCTGGATGAATATGCCCTTATTATTATTGGAGGGGACATGAATGCACTTGCTGATTTGATGCTTGATAAATCCACTGCTATATACTCCAAATCACAAGAGATAACATCAGCAAATTTTAAGTCCTTTATGCAAACTTTCAATCTCATAGATGTATGGTGTGTTCAGAATCCCTTGGTTAGAGATTACACATTCTTTTCTTCAAGGCATCAGATGCATTCTAGAATAGATTATATTTTATGTTCTCGTGAATTCAGGATGTGTTTTGAGAGCGTTGCAATCCTTCCTGCTGTAATATCTGACCACAACTCTCTTCTGACAAAGTTTAGTTATTGCTCACATGAGAGGTCTTCAAGATGGCAATTTAATATAACTCTTCTACAAGATTCTGCATTTTTAATAGATTTTAGAAATAAATTGAAAGACTTTTTGAGCATAAACCTCAATAGTGTGGATAACCATATGATGGTATGGATGGCTACAAAAGGCTTTATTAGAGATTTCGTTATATCGTTCTCATCACATTTAAATAAAGTAAGAAAATCAAAAATTGAGAAATTAGAACAAATTTCCCTCTCTCAAGAGAAAGATTTGAAGAAGAAATTCTCAAAATCAGTTGAAAATGCTTTAAAGAGTTCCAGGTCCAAGCTAAATGATTTGCTTAGAAGAAAAGCTGAATTCATTATGCATAGAGTCCGGCAGAAGTATTATTATAATGGGCCAAGACCCAGCAAGTTACTGGCTCTACAACTCAGACAAAGTGAAGCTAGGCTATTATTGATACCATTCAGTCACCTACAAAAGGCCTAGTAACAGATCCCAGAGAGATAAACAATACTTTTGCAGAACATTTTAAAGAGCTGTATCAGCCTAAGGATGGTACTGACAAGGTTGAATGTCATACATTTCTACATGACATTGATTTACCACAATTAACGCATAGTGAATCTGAACAAATGAGCCAACCTATAACTCTTGAGGAGCTGTATGCAGCACTAAAAACGGTAAAGAAGGGAAAATCACCTGGGCCAGACGGGATCCCCCCAGAATTAATCCTACATTTTTGGGATATATTAGGGCCAATTATGCATGCTGCAATAAACGCTGCAATCCAAAAGGGACACTTTGAAAAACAAATGAATACAGCTCTAATTTCTTTAATTCCAAAAAAAGATAAGGACCATACTAAATGTTCAAATTTTAGACCAATTTCTTTAATTAACTCAGATTTAAAAATATATGCTAGAGTTTTGGCTTTACGCCTTGGAAAATATATCTGTAATTTAGTTCATAGCGATCAATCTGGCTTCATCCCACATCGTTTGGCTGCAGACAATATACGTTGGTTGTTACATGTAATTCATGAAAGTAAAGATAGAAATTCCCCTTGCGCAGTTTTATCCTTAGATGCAGATAAAGCTTTCGATAGATTAAATTGGGATTATTTATGGATGGTGTTAGATAAATTCGGTTTTGATGAGAAATTTATTAATATGGTACAAATAATTTATTATAATCCATCAGCAATTATAGCAACAAATGGCTTACATTCCCAACCTTTTGATATCTTGAGAGGGACAAGGCAAGGATGCCCCCTCTCACCAATGTTATTTGCATTGTCTCTCGAACCTCTAGCACAAAAAATAAGACAAGACCAAATTTGTTCCATTTCAATCAAGGATACCCAACATGCAATATCTCTCTACGCAGATGACATTTTACTGTATTTTTCAGATTTCGACACAATCCAAAACATACTAGAAACATTCAACTTTTTTGGGAAATTTTCTGGATTCAGGATCAATTGGTCCAAATCATATCTTTTACCTTTAAACAAAAAAGCTCAGAGTACCCAGATACCATCAGTTATTCCAATTATGAATCAGATAACTTACCTAGGGATATTGATACGGCCCTCTCTAAAAGAAATTGTACATATTAATTATGATAAAGTGTTTCAAAAGCTTAAAAGAGATATTGACAGATGGAGGACACTTCCCGCATCACTGCAATCTAGAGTCTCGACTGTGAAGATGAATATATTACCTAGGGTTAATTTTCTCAGTGCCATGATTCCCTTGCCACCTCTTTTAAAATGGTGGAAAAGACTTGACTCTTTAATTCGCACTTTTCTCTGGAATGGCAAACAACCAAAATTAAAATTAGCGACGTTGCAACGTACTAAAATGGAGGGAGGTCTCTCCCTCCCCAATTTTGAGCTATATCATAAAGCATTCCAACTGCGAGCAGTCAAGACATGGTTTGACTCTATAGCCTCCACACCTTGCAGAGAAATAGAAGCAGCAATTGTCAGACCAATTAGACTTGAAGATGTACTTTTTTCTGGACTCTCTTTAAAGTATTGCAAGCAATCCTTCGGTCCCATTGTAACAAACACCATTAACACTTTCATAGCAGTGGAGAAATTATTAAGTTACAATAACAAATGGCACCTACAGACCCCCTTATGGCGTAATAGGAATATTAAATGTGGTTCTGAACCATTCACATCAGAACAGTGGTCAAAGCAGGGAATAAGGACTCTTGCTGACATTTGGAATGATAATGGGATGTTTAGTTTTCAAAATATAGTTGCATCTTTTAATGTACCGGCATCATCCTTTTTTTTGGTTTTGCAACTGCGTTCAGCCCTTAGAGCATATGGAGTCCCATGGGGATCTGCTCTTGAAACACATCCAGTTCATAGTTGGCTCTTTAATCCTTCTCAACAAAGGGTAGTGTCAGCTGTCTATCCTTACCTTCTTGAAGTTAAACAAAAACAATTACCACTGCACACAATTTGGATAAGGGAGTTATCTGTGGACCAGATTGATTGGGAGACGGTATGGAAAAATATTTTCTGTGCATCAAAAAATCCAAACCATCAGTTAATTCATTTCAAATTTTGTCACAGATTGTACTGGACACCAAAGAAACGCTTCCTCATTAAATTATCTGCCAATCCCTACTGTAGTTTTTGTCCCTACCAACAAGAGGGAACATTCATGCATATGGTCTAGGAATCTGAGAAGGTTTATGAGTTTTGGGAAAAGATCTCATCAATACTGTCTGATATGATAGGAAAAGAGATACCAGTTCAACCAGTTGTGTTGCTTCTAAACAATGACTCCAATTTAGGTTTCACCGAGCAACAAAGAAGGATTTGGCTGGCTGGGCTAACCTCTGCCAAAAAGATAATTGCGCAAAGATGGCTTCCTCCCAATACTTTATCTGTGCGACACTGGTTATTTCAGTTTCATGATATAGTAATGTTAGAACTTTCAACCGCCAGAATAAATAAAGCTAGAGCATCAACCCTTGAGGCTTGGGAAGCTGCGGCAGATGAGTTGACAGAAAAGCTTCAAGATGGTAGAATCTAATTTTGTGATATAGTGTGGACTCTCAAACCTCTGATGATCTTTACGTTACTCTACTTATCCTAAGTTTCTTATATTGCAGACTGTATCTGTATTTATTTATTTGTTTGTTTAATTTTATTTATTATTACAATAATTTTTATTTTATTTTACTATGCAGATGTATATGTGAATATTATTTAGTTTTGATTGCAATTTTATGTAAAGGATCAGTGGCCTGGACCTTGGGGACCGCTGAAGGGTGGGAGGGGGGGTTCAGAGGGTCACCTCTCTGTTTGTTTTATTCTGAAGGAAACTGTGGACAATTGTATGTGACCCTATTTATGCAAAAAAAAAAAAAAAAAAAAAAAAATTGATCCAAAAAAAAAAAAAGATTTGGGACAGGGCCTTTGATGTCATACATACACCGACTGCAGTGCACCGAGTGCAGCTTCAAGTCGAACACACCTATGATTGAAAAAAGCCCCTCCATTTTTGAGACGGTCTTTGGTACAGTGCAGTTTTAAAATACTCTTGTTGACTGATGAATTTTCACATGGTTTGTCTTAAAGCATATTAAAAACACCACAGACAAAACTGAACACTTAATTTTCACCACAGGGTTAAATTAAAAATAATTTCCATTTATTATTATTATTATTATTAATTATTTGTTGTAAAAAAATATTCTTTGATCCTTCAATAAACTTAAATACAAATATTTATCTCACAAATAATATATTTTTACCATTGCTAGATGGTTTTGACATCTGCTTCTTACAAGTAGCGTCACTGTCACATTTGAATTTCATCTCACTCTGAAACACATGAACACACACCCGGACAAGAATCAATAAAATGTGTGTACATTAATCGTGACAGATTGCAGTACTTCGACAAACACTATTTCAAAGCAGTGTGTTGTTCTCACTCACCTCTGGACAGTTTCCTTGAACTTGGTTCTCTGTCGTGATGAGCTTTGTGATGACGCAGAAAACTGACGCCCCCTGGTGGACACATCAGCACACACGCGCACACAGACATTTACATGTGTAAAAAAAAAAAAAGACATACTATAATCTGCTATTGTTTTTATTTATAATTACTAACTAAACTAAATCACACTCTAAATGAGTTTTTAACAAAGGGACATGTTTTTAAATTTACCAAATTAAGTTTTTGGATGCATCTTTCACGCTCTTGGCAGGCAGGCTGGACATATAATTACCTGACATGTTTAATCTGAGGGATTTATTAAGTTATTCATGCCTGTTTTGTGCAGCTATTTTGTATTGAAGTCTATGGAAAGTCTAGTTTATTTTCCCATAAAAAAGGGGCGGTGACTACCGGATGTGCCGGTAGTCCGTATATGGTAAGCGGCATGGAAGACGGATGAATGGAGTGACGTCAATAAGCAGAAGCCTACTATTCTTGTTTTGAATTTGTTTAATCAATATAAATAATACGAGCACATAAACCTTCATATGAGGTCAAATAAGATTGAAAATACGCATTAATATGTAAATATTCCTTAAATTGTATCAATGACACAGTACCACAACCAGGTTTTACGTTTAAGTGCCAAATAACAATGACTTCAATACAAAATGTGGTTTTAAAATATGAACTGTATTCACAGACATAAAAAAAATTAATAACGATTACTTTAACTGCGATCCACAACGGGACGTCTCTCTTTTGGTCTGTAAACAGAAACTTCTCATCGTGTTGTCTTCAATTAGGCCTACTTGTCAAAATCTCTCTGAAATCACACTACACTCGTAAATGTATTAATTATAACTTATTATTCAACATAGACAAACTAATGTTAGTCAGCCAGTAAAAACGAAATGACCGCTAATTTTAAAATTACGCGAGTGCGCGTCTTTCTGTGGAAAAAAAAAACGCGTCCTGGGAAAAAAGCGCGTCCTGGAGAAGTAGCTAATGCACAGTAATGAAATAGCCTAAATAAACCCGCGTGCTCTTTTCACTCTATGCTTAACCTTGGCTTGGCTTAATAGCCTATTTTTAGCTATCTGAAAATTATAATGCGTTCTGACTAAACTAGTTTATTAAAAGCTGCATTATAGCCTATATATAGGCTAGTTCATGAATAGTAGCCTAAATTAGCTACTCATTTCAGCATTAGAATGATCTCTGTAGCCTATTGATATCATCTGCAACGTTTTAATAGTTTAGCCTATGGCTATAAAAAAGAAAATCTAAAAATATCCTGCAGTGAACGTTCTCTTTGGGTTATAAAATAAAACCCCAAAATAACCTGCAGGTTAACCTTTATAGGTTACAAAAACACTACCAATAGAGAACATTCCCAGAACGTTTTTATTTGGTTCCCCCCAAAAATAACCAAACGGGAACCATATGGGAACGTTAGGGGAATGTTCAGTGTTTACTGGGTTGTTTCTGTTTCAGAACGTTCAGAGAACATTCAACGTTCCATTCATGTTTTTTTTTTCAAACGGGACATTTTGAATGCTCAGATAACATTCTGAAATAAGGTTTTCCTAACTTAATACGGGAACATTAGCACAATGTTCTCAGAACATATTTTTGTAAGCTGGGTCCTCACGTGTCCCCAAAGGGAGATTTTGTTTTGTTGACAATTTTGACATCAAACTATAGCACACGTGCTATGCTATGTAGGCCTACAAAAACATTAACATGCACACACGTGTAATAAAAATTGGTCACAAAAGATTATAGCCTATATATATATATATATATATATATATATATATATATATATATATATATATATATATATATATATATATATATATATATATATATATATATATATATATATATATATATATATATATATATATATATATATATATATAAATGTTCTAAAATGTGAGATTTACTTGAGTAGGTGTGACATAATCGGCTACATCCATGATCCGGTTGTTATATTCTCCGAAACCTTTCACTTTAGTCATCACTGATGACTCAATAGCTGTGTCTCGCACTTGATATGCTTTCTCGTACAAAAACACCCAGCTGAGAGAGAGAGAGAGAGAGAGAGAGAGAGAGAGAGAGAGAGAGAGAGAGAGAGAGAGAGAGAGAGAGAGAGAGAGAGTTAGGAAAACGGGAAATACAGAGCGACAAATAGGCTCCTTTTTACTTTCTTTAATGTAAAATGCTACATGTCAAAAATATGCACTTTTCATGCACTTGAGAACAAACATTAGTCTCATAAAACTTCGTTGTAGCCTACTTTCAATTATTTAATCACAAAAGGCTAAAAAAAAAACAAGTAGCCTAATTTAATTCCATAGCCTAATTTTAGTCCAACAGCCTAATCATTAATCAAATGAACTGCAATATTTTTTTTGGTAACACTTTACAATAAAGTCCCATTAGAATGCTATTTAATGGATTAGCAAACAACCAGCATTACATTTGATAGTCTTTATTCATCTTTGTTAATGTTAGCCTCCGCTGATACGCCTGTCACCGGTCGCGTCCGGTGTAGGCTATAGCACGAATTGTATTTATCGTGCAATTTATGCGCAAAAAAACATATAGCCTAGCTACACTACGCACTGTAAACCCTTTAGGTAGGATTAGTGGTGTGGGTTACGTGCGTATTCCACGCCATAAAGTGCGTATCATATGAAGACAAAAACAAATTTTTGCATGTAAATTGCACGATAAATACAATTCTTGCTATATACGCACTTTCATGAGATCGTGTTGCGTGAGTTCATGTTAGCTCAGGTCCATTAAATAGATGCAACTTTTGATTTTAATAATGTATTTGTAAACGAAAATAATATTAAGATTAGTTTTTAAACACAAACATGTTTTTTTTTGTTTTATTTTTTTTCTCTATTCCACCACCATTAATAAAATGTTTTGTCAAAACACTCACCCAATGAAATACGTTATGATGAGGAGTTGGACGACACGGTTGATGATGCCGATGGTCCAGCTCTTCACCACCACGGACTTGGTTGTCTCATATGTAAAGAAATCTGTTATACAGCCCCACATTTTTCCTGAACACTTCTGCATTCAAAAAAAAAAATTACACTGAGTGTATCAACGTATTTGCGTGAAACTTTAGTTATGCATAGACTATGCTGGCAATTAATCTGTCCAAATGCTTTATCCTTTGTCTTGTCAACAAAAGTAAAAGAAAAGAAAACTCTTGAGTAATCTTCCTTATTTGTTTCCTTGGTAAAAAGTCTCCAGTCCTTGAGACCAGATGCTTTCACAGAAAGTCCCCTGTATTCCTCCTAGCCACACCCTCTCTCCTCCCTCTTTTCTTATTCTTCCTCCTTTAGTTATTCTGTCCGTTATCCAGATATAAAATTTACATTTGACACTCTTATTTTAGCAGATGCTCTCTTACCAAGCAAATGCACAAATCAAATTACTGGCAAAGTTAAGGCTTAGACCCAAAGAAGTTCCTAACATCTCAACATAAGCATACACACAGTGTCCATAACAAAACAACAGAATCAGACATAGTGTTAGTGGTGCATGTAGAGATGTTAAGTGTGTGAGATGACTGGGATAGTTTAATCTTGATGACTGAAATGCACATTATATCATGACCACCATTAATTAGTAAAAAGCTGTTTCACATAGGAAGCCTCTCTCCAAAAAATAGCTTGGTGGTCTAACTTAAAAAAAAATATGACACCTATTTTCACACAGTTGAACTGATTTATTTGAACTTAAACTGGGTTAATTGCACTGATGAGTACATTTCATCCTAATTGAATGTGATGACCACACCAGTTTGATGTATTCTGTGAATGTTTCCGGAACATAATTTACTTTTGTGGATCCGACCAGTGCTGTTGCTGTTCAGACTGGTGCCCTTGTGCAGAGTTTTCTTTTTTTAAGAAAATGGAAAGACCTGTTAGAGTTTAATATTTAGTTATTTTGAACAATTTTTTTTTGTGTGTGTGTTTTTGTTACCATTGTATTGAAGAGTTGAGTTTGTGGTAAGGTTGTGAGTAGCTGTCGGGCACAGATACATGTTCCATGATCATTTGATTGCGAGGGGTAGAACGGTGTAAAAGATGTGCTGACCCTCAAACTAAATAATTGTATTTATTTCTATAAAAACTAATAGCTAACACGACACTTGTACACATGCCAAGTATAAGATTTGTAGCATGCATTTAATGATCAAGTAAAAAGTATTACAGTTATTTCTCATTGAGAACATCATAGACTTATTAAACATAACCACCCACAGCCATAACCACAAGGTCTACTCTTCACGATAACGGTAACCTCAAAAACTGACATAACATAAACTCTTTTAAATGTCAAATATAACGGAACATCAAACGTTAAGTGGTATTTCCCTTTACTAAAAAACACATTAAACAGCACTTCATTTCAACATTTACTCTCCTGATCCATCCCTATGCAAAGCATGCTGGGAACTAGAAATCCACTGCCCAGTTTCAGTCAATGCAACAGAAATGAATCATAGTCCCAACATAAATGGTTTATGTTAACTTAACAATTGACAAATTTCATTTCATTTAACGCAATCCAATTGAGTGTAAATGACAATTAAGTAAAAAACTAAATACTTGTGTTGTTTCAACTTATTTTATTTAAATAGACTGAGGAAACAGCTAGAATATAAATATTTTTTTGAGTATGTGGCATTAAAGATTTTCCCATGAGGTGATGGATTTTATAATCATTTGCAATATCTAAAACCTCACATTCTGAGTTCTGATAAGATTGAATGCATGGTTTTTACATTTATGCATTTGGCATTAGGCCCAGAAATAATATAATAATGTGAATAATATTATCGGTAATAATATTAGTTGTATTCCTTTAAAATAATATTTATAATATTAGCAATATGATAAAAAATAACCACAACAATGATAGGATAATAATGGTAATATTTTTCTTACCATATGGCAGGGCATAACAAATGGTTTCTCCTTTAGCTTAGATTTAGCACCCAAAAGTGGTGTTTGGGTTTGATTCCCAGGGAACACACTAATAAAATGTACTATAACTTGAATGCAAAATGAATCCAAATGAAATTATTTGGATACCTGTTTCTGCCAAATCAATACATGAAATCAAAATATAAATAGAATCCCTATACGGTCTCATCCACTAGCTGGAGTGCCCATGATACCCACCAGAGGACACTCCTCCTGACTCCTTTGCACCCCGTTATGAACTACATTCTCCATAATTCATTGCCTGGACTCATTAGGATTTGATTTCTCCCAACTGTGGTTGTTTTTGTTTGCCTATTTAAGCTGTGTTCCCCTTTGCTTTCATTGCGTAGTCTTGTTAGTGTCACCACTGCATTTCGGAGCACCTGTATTCTTGTCCCCTGTTTCCCATCACGGATTCCAGTGCTTTCAAGTCTGGTGATCGCTAGCATTGTGCTCTCTGTGCTTCCCAGTCTGGTGGTTCCAAGTCTACAGCCTCTTTACATCATGGCTGCCTCACCAGAGCCTCCAGCCGTCATGGCCGCCACGGCAGAGCGTCCAGCCATCATGGCCGCCACGGCAGAGTCTCCAGCCATCATGGCCGCCACGGCAGAGTCTCCAGCCATCATGGCCGCCACGGCAGAGCCTCCAGCCATCATGGCCGCCACGGCAGAGCCTCCAGCCATCATGGCCGCCACGGCAGAGTCTCCAGCCATCATGGCCGCCACGTCAGAGCCTCCGGCCATCATGGCCGCCACGGCAGAGCCTCCAGCCATCATGGCCGCCACGGCAGAGTCTCCAGCCATCATGGCCGCCACGGCAGAGCCTCCAGCCATCATGGCCGCCATGTCAGGGCCTCCGGCCGTTATGGACAGCATGCCAGAGTCTCCATCCGTCATGGACGCTCCACCTGAAAGTACTAAGGTGGTCCATAGACATTTGAGACTGGCTTCTAATTTGGAGGACCCACCACTGATGTTGGTGCGAACAGCTGGCATCTCAATGGGCCCGCATCCAAGTTCAATGGTCCCGAGTCCAAGGTTCTCAGAGGTCCTTCCATCATCGGCAGTTCTTCCTGTGATGGCAAACTGCCATCTTGCGTGTGTGTGGACCATTCACACTTCATCTACTCCTCCTGAGGTGGCAGCGTCTGAACTCTATCCATGATGACATGACCACTGACCCTGTCTCTGTACTCTCTATCGGCCCTGATATGACAGTGGAGGCTGCCCCTGAACTTCCTGTTTGCCCATATACGACCACTGAGTTAACATCTAAACGTTCCATTTGTTTAATCAAAATAACAATAAAAACAGCAATGACAATTAAGAATATTTATTTAATGTAAAAACGTTTGCAACTGTTTTACAATTTTAAAAAAGTAATTTATTCCTGTGATGGCAACGCTGAATTTTCAGCAGCCATTACTGCAATGTCACATGATCCTTCAGAGCTTATTGATATCAATGTTGATGTAATGTCTAGTGTTTTGGTTTTGTTTCATGTTCTCTGTTTGAGTTTTCCTATCAGGAAAGTTCATAAAGCTTGCCACCAGTGGACCAGTTGAAAACTAAAGCAGCTTAATATTTTTGTGGAAACCGTAATACGTTTAAAAATTATTACTCCCCCGCCACCCCCCTGGTAATGAATTCATAATCAAAAAGACAAGGCAGATATATCGAATTTGATGGAGAATGTTTGAAGCATGTTAACAAGCTGACATTTATATTTTATATTATAATTCATGTTTTTATTTATACATCAGTTCTTAGCACAGAAACATCAAGCTGGATGAGAGTGCCTGACATTAACTCTAATCTCAATTACACTTGAACCACAATTGAGAAGCAACATTTATTGACATGGTCAAGAGTGGAACCATTAACATGTGGTTATCTCTCTCTCTATAAGTTTAATACATCTGGGACTTGCTTCCCCACAAAAACACACACAATGCAGGAGTAACGCATGACAGAGGACCAAATCGAATGAGAGGCATGTGGGGCAACGCTCAAGTACTGCTGGAGTATACGAAGACGTCTATCAGTCAAGGATAATGTTAAGTGTTAGATGTCTCATGCTGATTTGATTGTCTTGAAACAGGATCTTAAGAAGAAGGGAGGGTACAGAGTGAAAAGCAGGGAGAGAGAAAGAGACTGAGGAGAGAGTGAGGAAATGGATGGGACTCAATACAAATTGGTGAACAAAGTCATTAATGCGCCAAATGCAATAATGAGCAAAGTGGTTTGAGAGCCATGATTGAGAGAGAGACAAAATCCACAAAAACGTAACAGATATGAATAAGGGGAGTGATATAAAAAAAGCAGACTAAAGGCAAATGATAGCACTGGGAAAGAGGAGGGGATAAATATAGGAATAACAAGATCAAATAATTTGGAGAAGTAACACAAAAGAAAGAAGTAGAGCCTAAATAAATGTTTTATAGAATATTTCTCAGACATTAAATATGTCACCTAACAGGATCATTCTCAGAATTTTGGCTAGCGTTCTGTCAAGGTTCTCTCAAAGTTAGAAACAAATGCTCATAGTAATGTTAATAGAATGTTTGTTCAACGTTATCTGGTCTTTATTAGGGCTCTCATGTTTTTTTCCGAATGTTACTAAAGTTCCAAAAATGTCTGCAGAATGATAAAATGGAATGTTTCCAGAACGATTGCATTACCAAGAAAAAAACGGTACCTCTAGAACAGGGATGGGCAACTTTGATAGTGACGAGGGCCAACATTTTTTCTCCTTCATACCAAGACTCACACCTTTTACACCGTCTTACTCATTTTACTTTTTATTAAAGGAAATCAATGTATAATTAATATAATTTGTTTTTAAAGATTTTAAACTTGTGCAATTTATACAAATGGGAAACTTTGTAGACAGTTGACAAGCAATATTAGCCTACCTCAAGCAAATATAAACATCTCAATTTCATTGTCTGTAAATTTGAAACAAATAAATGTACTATTTTTGATTACAAGCCTAGAGAATACTCAAATCACCCTCAGAGAATAGTTAAAAAGTGTTTATCCTCATGCATCTGTCAGTGGGCCTGCCTCGCAGGGATCTACACTCTAAAAAAAAAAAGGTTCTATATGGCACCAAAAATGGCTCTTCGTCGTAATCATAGAGGAACCACTTTTGGTGCTATATAGCACCATATCTTAACATGTTCTGTATATGGTAGCAGTGCTATATAGCACCTTAGTTAGCGGTGTTATTGTAAGGCCCGCTAAAATCTTGTTGCAATGCCGGTAACGAGCTGTGGTTGAAGGTTGTTGCGCGTTCGTATTTCAGCTGGGCAAAATGGATTTGATTATAATATTCATTATCTGACTCCATTTATCATATTGTCGAATTTAGGATAGAATGCCAATTGGTTGTTTGGTCATTTATATTTAAAAGTTAGTCATACATTTAATCATCCCGTTTTACCCTTCGTTGCCATAATCTACTTGAGGATTATAGATTAAGTCAGAATAGATCGAAAATGTAACAATTTATTAACAATCAGGTAAATGTATAATGTCAATTACATAATAGACAGAAATCTCTTTTAAATGGAAACACAAATTCCGGTTATGGTTACACTTAAAATAGTTTCAAATGGATGTAAACTTAAACCCTTAATTGTACTCAGTAGGCCTATGCATAGAATGTTACCTGTGAGAGAGAGAGAGAGAGAGAGAGAGAGAGAGAGAGAGAGAGAGAGAGAGAGAGAGAGAAAGAGAGCGAGAGATAGAGAAAAGAGCCAAAGAGCAGCACTAGACAGAGAAAAGCAGAGAATAAAAAGAGACAGAGCTAGATATATGACCCATTCAAAACTAACCAATCAGACCAAAACGTGAGACGTTTGAAACTAACCAAACATTTAGCCTGCAGGCCTTCCTTTGTCCTTAGAAATTCCAAATGGCCCTTCTGATGAGGTTAAGGTGGGGGTTGAGTCAATTTAAAATATCTTGGGTAAGACGGGGGTTGCCAACAGTTCTATTTCAAATATCTTTGATTATTTTCAACCTTACACTATATAGCACCTTAGTCAAAGAACCGGTGAAGAACCTCTGAAGCACCAAAATTGGTGCTATGTAGCACTTAAAAAGGTTCCCCTATTTATTTTTTATTACGAGCCAAGAACCATTTTTGGTGCCATATAGAACCTTAGCAGAACGGTTTGACATTCACGTCAACACGGCCAGCAGGATTATTGCCATCCAGACGCACTTCCTACAACCTGCTTGGAAGCCAGCATCTTTGGGTCCCACATGAAACTGTCAGAGCTCAACTTCCACTAGTTTTCAGCTTTCCCTGACACACAAGTGGTGCTTGGCTGCACTGACATATTCTGCCAGATTCCATCCTCTCTCCTGTTGTAGAGTGAGGTGTTTTCCACTTACAAATCTCATGCTACATTCAAGGCCATGATCGACAACCCCATGGTGCCATTACATTCGTGTCTGGTCTGTATGCAGGATCCATGAGTGACTGTGAGATCTTCAAGCTGTCTGGCATCACAAACCTACTTACACCGGATATGGCAATGGTTGACAAAGGGTTGACAAATGACAAATGGTTGACAAAGGGTTCCTTGTGAACAACCTGGCTCTGTGCAAATTTTCCCAGCCTGCCTTTCTCTCAAGAAACACCCAAATGAGTAGAGAGGATGTTAGGCAGACTCAAGACATTGCACGTCTGAGGGTCCATGTGGAGAGGTGCATCAGGGTGCCAAACTTTTGTGTGGAATAATAGTAAGTATTCAAGAGTACAATAATGATGCTTTGCCTATGGCAAGCACCACTAATTTATATTTATATTTTAAAATATTATTAATAAAAAATAACTTTGATGTTTAAACCTGGGCGGGGATGTAATCGGCTTGGATTGCATTTTCAATTCCACATTGAATTTTCTACATTCATCGCGGGACATTTATGCAAGTGTCTTAACTCTGTGACTAAATACATACCAAATAATTTCTGTAAAACATTTTCATTTTTAATTTTGCAATTTATAAAACATTAAAATATATATTACTGAATTTGAATTAGCATTTTGCTCCAAACGTTGCACATTTGGTATGGTACATTTAAATACAGAAATACATTGCCATTTTAAATATTACATTTCAAATGGAGTATTGCTTCCCATATGCTTCCACATCCTTGACGAGACGCAGCCCTACTTTAGTTTTATGTTTTCATGTTTTGACACAGATTTGGAAAATGTGTTTATCTGCATTAGAGTCGTTCACAAGCTGCCTATGCAGGTGCAATTTTTGCAGATTTGTTTTGGCTGTATGTTCATATTGAATTCTGTTTTGTTTTGTGTTACAAGTGAAAAACCGCTCTAAACAATTCACTGTGTGAGTAAACTCAGATCTTTTTGCTACCCCTTTTGTACAATTCATGGAAAAGAACCCAATTCCAGTGATTTTTAAATGAAAAACTTTTAATAGCTACTAGTCTAAGCAATTTATGCAACAGACCCAAGAAATGCCTTCTGATTCTAGACAACAGAAAATATGATACATGTCATAATTGTAGAAATGTGATTATTCATTTTTTTTAAAGGCAGTGAATTAATGGGGTCCGTATCCCAAGTGAAATTGGCTTGGAAAATTTGCGCCCACAAAATGATGGTGCCCTTGGGTTGACGACCATTATTAAATTGGTGGTTTTCTTTTTCCTTCATCACAAAATATACATGCTGATGTTGATATTCACGTTGTAATTCATAAGCTTTACAACTAAAAGTGAAAGGATGATACACTTTCCATAAAGTTTCGCATCCATTAGCACTCAGTCAATTGTTGGGTTTGTTGGCTTTTACTAATCTTAAATCCTTTTACTGGATCCACAACCACATTATCTTAAAAACCACAGTATTTCCGCTTACATTACAGTGGATGATGAGCATGTGCATGAGAATGAGAAAATGTTTGTGGGTTTTAATGATATGTAAATTGATTATGATATGATGATGATATTGATATGATTATTTTTTTTAATTATTAGAAAAAACAATCTTAAAAACAATAAAATGCTTTTAAAATGTAGATTATTTAATGAATCGACAAACGTGTACAATTAGTAATGTGTGCGCTAAACAACATTTCAAAATACTGTATAAAATAAATGTTGAGCTTGGATCAAAATCAAATATGTTTGATTTTAAGGTGAATACAAATGTAAAAAAAAATTTTTACATTTAAGTTATTTTTCTTGTGTTTCATTACTGTCATTCAATGCAAATACATATAGAGCAAGCTCAATAGATGTGTCAAAGATGCAGTTTCTGTTTGGAAAGCAGCATATCTCTGTACAAACAGATAAACATAGTGATCTGAACAAGTACAGGACAACATAAAATGAATACACACTAATTTAAAGGAATAGTTTACCCTTGTGTTTTTCCAAACCTGTATGAAATGCAGATTCTGATTCATGAAAGAAACATGTGAACTGGATCAACTGATTCATTGAAAAGATCCAGCTCAAAAGAATGATTTGTTCATAAATCAAATATAACTTCTTCTCTCCTGAATGAGCCAAACTTAGAGTGAATGTTAGGAAATGTTCCTCACACAAAACTTGTGTATAGCTCTGGCAAGACTTGGAATATAATGTCCTGGTTGTATGGGCTACCTTAATTATACCTTTATGGTGCCTTTGCATCTTTGAAAGCTCCAGTCCTCATTCAGGAAGAAAAAGTCATACAGGTTCGAAATTATATAAGGATCAGTAAATGACAGAATTGTCATTTTTTGGAGTGCTATTCCATTAAAGTCAACAATACCGAAGGTATATATACACAAGTGTTTTTGAATGCATGTACTATCAGGATTTCATCAGATCATGTACACTGAAATTAGTGTAAGAAAGGGTTTTCTTCCACTCGCCCCTGTCTGGCAGTGTTGTTCAATCTGAGCCGGACTCCTCAGAGCTTGGCGGTGTGCTGGCCACTTCCTCTTCATCATCAGACCCCTGTATAAAAAGAAGCAGAAAATCTATAAAAGGACAATAAAATCTATAAAATTATAGATTCAATAAAGTGGCAGGAATTATGGACGCTGTCACAATCTGTGTGTTTAGTTTCGTTTTCAAGGACTTTTAGTTTACATTCATCAGTTACCTGCTTGCTGTGTTTCCTTTGTTCCTAATTTCCCACCAGTTATCAGTTGTCATGGACACTCATCTAATCATCATACATGTTCATTATGTTGTCATTTTCACTATGTATTTTAGTTCCTCTCTGTGCTCCTTTCAGTTGTCCAGTTGCTGTTGCTACTCTTTGGATAGTCTCAGCCTCAGACGTCACGCCCACGGACCGTTGGCTGAACGTCGGATGCATATGGCACACTTATCTGTAAACACTTCAGGAGTTTCAAAGTCGTCACCTGATTGGTTGAATTCTACATGGTATCAGCGAGACGTGTGTGTTGCGTTCTTTACGGTCTGCCTGGAAACAACTCCCTCGTCAAAGAAGAACAATGTCGTGTATACAACTGTGACAATGAACTCTTACCAGGATCAACTAAACGCTGGATTATCAAAAGTATGTGAAGTTCGCGGCTCCATTGTTGCAGTAAACTTGATCAACGTTCTTGAATTAATAGTTTATAGATGCACGCTGGTCTGTTATTGCAGGGACATCGACTTTAAATTTTCACGCCCCTAAACATGATGCGGAACAAAACGAACTGTTAATGTCAGTCAAATGTCCTCTTGGGCGGTCCTTGACCAATGAAAGCTGCAAAAAAGAGTCCAGACCTTCTGCCGTCAGTCTGAAGGTCTGGCTACGCGAGACTACCCTTTTGATTACGTTGTTTTACTTTATTTAAGTCTGTAAGTTTTGCCTCTTTGTCGCCATCTCTGTTTGAACCCTGAAATTGCAGTTATTTGCGGAGTTATCTTTACGTGGGTTGTGCATCGGCACGGCTCCTCAGCGCAGAAGAATCTAATGTTTTGAGGTGTATGTGTGGGTTGTCTATCAACGCACCAGTTGTCAACGATGATTGTCGTTTTTAATTTTCTATATTACAAGCCTCCATCAAAATGACAAGTTTAATCACATTCCAGCTGCTGTAAGAAGAGGCCACAAACGATTCGCCACCTGCAGCATCCACACACACAATAAAGCCTACTAGCCCGGACTCCTTTATGCATACAGACGTGACGTAATGACACAAAGACGAACGGCGGAAACTCCTATTTCCCGCGGAAAGCTACCAGTATCACTCAAATTATAACACATTATTACAATGCCATAGCGCATTATTCGCGTCTAGCGTGACCTTTTCAACGTAATTGCGTTTTACGTGACGTCACGAGCGTGCATCAATGAACAGATCAAGGCGAGCATTTGTGCTTATAAAACTTAAACTTTATTTATTTTAAAAAAAAAGACCGATCGTTTCGCTAGATAAGACCCTTATTGATCGTCTGGTACCGTTTGATGTGGTTTAAAGCCCTTTTGAAGCTGTACTGAACCTCTCATTTGGACCTTGAACCGTATGGGGTCTATTGACTTCCATTTTATGGAGAAATATCCTGAAATCTTTTCATCAAAAATCTTAATTTCTTTTCGACTGAAGACAGAAAGACATGGATATATTGGATGACAAGGGGGTGAGTAAATTATAAGCAAAAGTTTATTTGAAAGTGAACTAATCCTTGAACTAAATAATTACTATATAATGTGTATCTGATATGAATAAAACACATAGTCAAATTATAACTGTCTGAAAGGATTGTTATTGCCGCTTCCATAGACATCAGTGTGTATTTTTTGCTGGTACTTGTGAGCATTTCAATGTCTGAAACCTAAAATAAACATTATGTGGTTAAAAACACTGAATAATTGTGATATGTGACAAACGCTGACCACGTCAGTCTCTGGCTCGGTGCCAGCCAAAGCGCAAAAGCACGTTTGAATTTAAGTGGCACCGAAATGAGGCACCGAAATCTGCGTTCTGATTCGGTCCGGTACATACCGGTTATATAGGTACCGGTGCCATATAGGTAACAGGTTTCGGTACCCAACCCTAATAATAAGGTACCTGAACTAATAATGAACAGTTGCATTTTTATTAACTAAAGTTGTATTGCTCATTGTTAGTGTGGGGAGGTGGACGAGCGAGAGACATGGAAGGAGCGAGCGAGATCGGTGTGTGTGATTGAGAATGAGCATCACCTGCAAGGCACACCGGTTTCGAGTCCTCTCATGAGGGAGCACGGAGGCATATAAGGACGAGCGACACGAGTGAAGGACGAGAGAGAACCAGGCCTGGATTTTAAGTTGTGTTTTGTTTACGTTTTGTTATGTGTGTGCGCGGCAGTCGTCCGTGAGGGGCTGCCGCTTTTACTTTCATTTTGTTTTAATTTATTTGTATTAAAAGTTGTTAAACGTTCGCCGGTTCCCAACTCCTTCTTCCCACACGACCTAACTCCGTTACAGTTAGTTAATGTTAGTGACTACATGAATCAACCTTAAACTGATGGAACCTTATTACAAAGTTTTACAATTAAATTAATCCGAGTAATACTGTTCTATTTTTTTTTTTTAATTCTTCTTGAGGTACATCTGGAAAGAATTCATTAGTTTAGTTCCTAAGAATTGGACAGAATTTTGCATTATGCTTTATTTTACAGTCAACAGTATGAATGTAAAAAGTCTGTTTGTAAGATTCGTTTTAGTTTGTAGATTTTGAACATCCTAGAGGACTGTTGGGGAGGTGCAAAAAAACAAACAACAAAACATAATCTTTGACATTTGGGCAATACTTTAATGTTGTTTGATAGCCTTGCTTCTCAGTATGTGATATACATAATATTGATGTTGTTTTAAAAATGTAAATTTTGAAAAAACAGTATTTTAGACCGTGATGGAAACGCAGTTCCGGATAATTTCGGTGGAAACGTGGCTCATGTAAAACACTGTTGCTGTGAATTCGTTACTGAGTGAAACTGTTCCCAATGCAGAAACAATTTTGTGAAATGTGTGTTAGTGTGTTACCTTGCGCTTCCGTCCTTTGCCTTTTTCTGACTCTGATGAGCTCTCTTCACTGGATATGAACTCTCGACTCTTAAAGCTGTCGTTGCCTGTTGCTCGCTCCTTCTCTTTTTCCCTCCCACCACCTGACTTCCTTTTCTTTTTTTCTTCATTCTTCCCTCCTTTCTTTTTGCTCTCCCTTCAGAAATAAAATATGAGAAAACAGTGAGACATTGTCAATTATTAATGTTGACGTCATAGTTTGGAACAACGTGATGGTGAGTAAATGACAGAATTGTCATTTTTGGCAATTTTGAATATTTTGACTACTTTTTTGAGCTGCCTGAGGATCCTCCACCACTCTCCTTGTACTCTCTCATCGCTCGCTCATAGTCTTTCTTAGCTTCCTCTGCTTTTCCTTCCCACTCCTGGTGGAAAGATCAAGACACAGGTATCAGTTTAAAGTGTACCAAGACAGTTAGACAAAGAAAACAATCTGAGGCTTTAACATTGTGGAAGGTCCATGTGCGAGTGTACGTCACCTCTTTCTTGTCTTTGCCAATTTGTTTCCACATTTCTCCAGCTTTTTTCGAGATCTCTGTGACAGAGATGCCTGGGTTCTCTGATTTAATGCGGTCTCTGCTAGAGTTCAGCCAGAGCATGTAGGCACTCATTGGTCTCTTAGGGGCATTGCTATCCTTTGCCTTTTTCTACACACAAAAACACATAAAGTAGCACTGAATTTGTAAGTACTTCTGCTTGTACTAAAAAAATAAATGCTAAGTAAATACAACCCCAAATCAGAAAAAGTTGGGACAGTATGGAAAACGCAAATAAATAAAAAAAGAAGTGATTTCTAAATTTACTTTGACTTGTATTTCATTGCAGACAATATGAACACAAAATATTTCATGTTTTGTCTGGTCAACTTCATGTCATTTGTAAATATGCATCCTTTCCTGTCATTCAGACCTGCAACACATTTCAAAAAAAGTTGGGACAGGAGCAATTTAGGGCTAGTAATGAGGTAAAATGGTTAAATAATGATGTGATTTGAAACAGGTGATGTCAACAGGTGATTGTAATTATGATTTGGTACAAAAGCAGCATCCAAGAAAGGTCTAATCCTTTAGGAGCAAAGATGGGCCGAGGATCGCCAGTTTGCCAACAAATACGTGAGAAATTATTTTGAAATGTTTAAAAACAATGTTCCTCAAAGAAAGATAGGAAGAGTTTTGGATATTTCACATTCAACAGTGCATAACATAATTAAAAGATTCAAGGAATCTGGAGGAATTTCAGTGCGTAAAGGACAAGGGCGCAAGCCTGAGCTGAACAACCGTGATCTCCGTTCCCTCAGGCGGCACTGCATCAAGAATCGTCATTCATCTATAAGCGATATCACCACATGGGCTCAGGACTACTTTGGCAAACCTTTGTCAAGTACCACAATACGTAGTTACATCCACAAATGCCAGTTAAAACTGTACTGTGCCAAAAGGAAGCCCTATGTTAACAGTGTCCAGAAGCGCCGTCGACTTCTCTGGGCTCGGAGGCATCTGGGATGGACCATCACACAGTGGAAACGTGTACTGTGGTCAGATGAATCAGTATTTCAGGTATTTTTTGGGAGGAATGGACGCCGTGTGCTCCGGACCAAAGAAGAAAAGGATCATCCAGACTGTTACCAGCAACAAGTCCAAAAGCCAGGGTCTCTCATGGTATGGGGTTGTGTCAGTGCCCTTGGCAAAGGTAACTTGCACTTCTGTGAAGGCACCATTAATGCTGAAAAGTACATATTTACAAGAGATTTTGGAGCATAATATGCTGCCTTCAAGAAGACATCTTTTCCAGGGACGTCCATGCATATTTCAACAAGACAATGCAAAACCACATTCTGCACACATTACAAAGTCCTGGCTGCGGAGGAAGAGGGTACGGGTACTTGACTGGCCTGCCTGCAGTCCCGACCTGTCTCCAATAGAGAATGTGTGGTGCATTTTGAAGCGCAAAATGCGACAACGAAGACCCCATACTGTTGCCCACCTTAAGACTTGTTTGCAGGAAGAATGGGACAAAATTACACCTGAAACACTTCATCACTTGGTGTCTTCAGTCCCTAAACGTCTTTTAAGTGTTGTGAAAAGGAATGGCAACATTACAAAGTGGTAAATGCTTTACTGTCCCAACTTTTTTTAAAATGTGTTGCAGGTCTAAATGACAGGAAAGGATGCATATTTACAAATGACATGAAGTTGACCAGACAAAACATGAAATATTTTGTGTTCATATTGTCTGCAATGAAATACAAGTCAAAGTAAATTTAGAAATCATTTCTTTTTTTTTCTTTTTTTTTGCGTTTTCCATACTGTCCCAACTTTTTCTGATTTGGGGTTGTAGTTTATAGAAACCCTAACGGTCACCCACAATTTATATAATTTCTCACCTCTTTCTTGCGTGGTTTTCTTTCTTTTACAATTTTAGCTTTCTTGGCCGGTTTCTTCTTCCGGTCTTCATCACTGTCCCCGCCATCAGCGCTGCTTTCACTGGCAGAAGCCTTACTGTCGTACCTGGCACACACACAAATATGACTTTATTAGTTATCAGATTTTTGGAAGAACGTGTAGGTTTGATTGCCGCTTCAACACTAGGGTGTTATGAGTGATTTTTAGTATCAAATGTCATTGATAGAATGTTCTGGGTGGTTTTATATGTGTTTTTTTTTTTGTGTTTGTTAATACTTATGGTTATGGTTTGTTCAAGTATGAACAATAGTAAAAGCGATTTTTTTCCTTAGAAAGCACCACTAATTTAAGCTGTTGCAAACAGATCAATGCAAATCCTCTTACTCCTCCGCAATATCGTCATCTTCTTCTCCAGGATTAAATGATTCATCTGAAAAAAAGAAAGAAAAAGAAATCAATTCAAATGTTGATTTTTCTCACACAAAACAATATTCTGGTCAGCCAAGCCAGTTTTAATTTATGACACCCAAATATAGTAGCACCTAGGTGTGGGTGATATAAACAAATTCTTATCACAATATGAGTCATTTTATTTCATGATAACAATATACAATGGCAATATAAGGGCTGCAGTATATATCACATGTGCATCTGCCACAGTCACATCGATGTGGATGTGCGATGTCAAGTGTAGCTATATAGGGATTGTAGTTGATCGCTTCCAGTTCGGAACGCATATGATTTGTGGATTAATTGCAAAATTTAATGGGTTCTGTCAGTTTAAACATCAAGTGCACACAGAGCCGCGCATACAGCACATGAGTGGCAAATTCTTTCTCTTCTTTTGAGCTTGAACAGACTTGTGTTGTAAACAATTGAGAAAGAAAATGGTGTATCATTATATTGGATCTATGATTTTGTCATAAAGTGACAGCAGCCTAATATATCCGCAGCTGTTTGTCACCACCAATGTTAATCAAACAACAAAAGAGAAAGAGAAAATCCCTTTTGTAGCTTTAACAAATATAAATTGTAGTAATTAATTATATTTAATTTATACAGTGAAGGCTATACATTGTTATTTTACATTTGATTATTCAATGTCTGTATCTGAAAACAGTTCGATTTACCTAAACATAAAGCACTACTTGTTTTATCTGTATCTTTGTTCTATTGTATTTATCTATGGTTGTAGTTTGCAATTATTTTCCATGCAGATACACTCTCCTACAAAATCACCACAATCATTATAGAATTATTAATTCTTTACAAATAGAGATATTCATCATCTTGTGAAACTGTTTTCATATCGCAAAAAAATGAAATATCGCAATGTTAGTTTTTTTCAGTATCGTGCATAAATAGCCTAAATAACATAAGTTAAAAGTCCTAAAGCTTACTCACCACTCTCGCCCTCTGAGTCATCACTGTCATTGGCCTCCTCACGGATCTTGCCCTCTTCTTTCATACGCTCCAGGTACGCATCATGCTGGTCGTCGTCTGAGTCACTGTACATGTTATCATTACCTTTCATACCCTGATAGAGTACAAATCAAAATTATACCAATGTAAAATTAACATCATGTCATTGCAAAATTTGTCTTTGTAACAAAGCGGACACAGGAAAGCCCTCTCCAAGCAAAGATTTCAAACCAATTCATGTTCCCTTCCTCACCGGCCTCTCTCTCTCTCACACACACACACACACACACACACACACACACACACACACACACACACACACACACACACACACACACACACACACACACACACACACACACACACACACACACACACACACACACACACACACACACACACACACACACACGTTCATATAAGCAATCAGTGTTAATTTATTCAAAAGCACGCCCTTGAGCAACGCTGTGTTCATAGCACACAGAATTGTCTAGAACACAAAATGTTTTCTTGTAAAGTAACCACAAAATTATATACAGATTTCAGACGAAATACTGTTGCAGTCTTATAATAAAAGTCTGAGTCATCTGAACACAGCGTTCACCTGGTCAAATCATAACCAGTGAGCCTTGCCACCTTTTGGTGGATGAGACATCTGCTTTAAGCCTTCAAAGATAAGAGAGAACACTTTTCACACACGGGTTGTGATTGAGACACGCAAACAAACACCATGCAAGCGAGTTATTGGAGCACCGACACCAGACCAAACCGCAGGGCAATACCACCAACCTTTTTCTACATGAACACAATACAGACATACAGCACAAACACAAAGAGTAGAATAAGTGTCCGTCCACTGTGTGAGGGGTCTATGGACATTTCTATGCAGATGAAAATAATTATTATGTGCTGCTTCATAGGACAGAAAAAGGACTGTAGGTGTACCTCTTTAAAGCCTCTGTTCTTGATGCTTAACTTCTTAGCATTGACGAAGTCAAAGAGTTTCCCATATTCCTCCCTGAAGAAGAAGGTAGAGATATATAACCCGTTCACACCAAGAATGATAACTATAACAATTACTATATTAGCATCCACAACAGCGAACGGTAACATTATTTTTCTAAGAGGACTGCAGTTATGTCGTCTGCCGCTTTAAATGTGCAGTAAGCAATTTTTGAGAAACACTGTTGAAAATTGAAATCAACACCCACACAAACAATTTTGTGAATATTTGCTAAATGTCTGCTCTCAGTGTGTACTGAAAAAAATTGTGTTTGTACATAGTCCTGGCTGAGTAAACTGGAGAAAGAAGTGGATCGGACCAATCAGACTGAGCACCACTCTTGCAGCCAATCAGCATTAGCAGTAGCTTTCCAGCACAGTGGAGTTACATAGAGAGCGGGAAGGCCTGAAAATGGACACCGTGGTCACTTTGTTTCTGCTCTTCTTGGTTTTGATATAAGAAACCAAGATATGCTGTTGTTGTAATATTTGCTATTAGGGATGTTAATGATTAATCGATGATCGATTAATTGTCGATAAAACATTTAATTGATAAAACCTATCGATCATCGATTAATCAGGGTCATGCGCGTGCGTGCTGCTCAACGTGAAATATGTAAATCAGACACGAGGAATAAAGCCTTGTTTATACTCGACGCGTCCGCAAAATAGACTGTAAAAAGGGTCTGCGCGAGGCAAAAATTACATCATCGCAGAGTGCCAAGCGGATGAGGCGCTATGATGCGAGCGCGCCGGAGCTCTGTTTTGGACCATTTTACAGCTAGAGTTATACCTTCATCTTGACTACAAGTTTGCATGTGCATTCACAGCCTTTTGCTTTGTGCAAATGTAAGTTGTAATATTGTGTTTATTTTCCGTGGGCCTTTCTATAGCTGATTTTTTAATCTCATATAGGATGCATCTGGTTAGGAATTAATGCAGCAGTGAAGCGTGCAGTGATCAGCGCATGCAGCTCCAACAGCAATGCACAACTTATAATGACTATGATTGGTACTGTCATGTTACACATCATTATGAAGAGAACAATATTGTAATACATCGTTGTGAATTTACTGGGTCTAGTTGGCGTTTTCAGCACGTTGTTTCAGGAAAAGCGCGCCCACACATTCTGAAGAGCATGCATCTGAGGTGGAGTTGGTGACATATTTGATTATTAAATAAGTAATTAAATTAAAAATTTCAATCACATCGATTCATTTTACAATCCTATAGCCCTTTATTTAGACTAAAAACCATTCTCATTGATTTGGTGAGGAATGGTGTCTTGAGCAGCGTTTGCACACCCTGTCATGCGGTCGGCTATAAGCCACTGCTGTAGGCGCATACTGCATTGTTAAGGATACCGATTAATCGATTAATTGATTGTTAATTTAAACAACGATCGATCATGGAAATTTGTGTAAATTGACATCCCTATTAACTATAGTAACGGAACAATCTGATGCGCCAGCTGTAAGTCATCGCATGTGTTGCATAGTGTGTTTGTTATTTTGGGGGTGGAGCAATGAGGGGAGGGAAGTGGTTTTTTGAGTGTCGATTTCAAATATCAACAGTTCCTCAGAAATTGTTTACTGCACCTTTAAATGCTCAATCTCTTTAAAGTTGGGAGGATTCTGACTGGCTAAGAATGTTTTTATCATTCATCAGCTGGAAATAATCATTCTTCTGTGTCATTATCATTATAGCCGTGGCGTGGACTTCCGTATTCATATAAAATAAAAGTGAAAATTAAAACTTTAAAGTTACAGTTAGTTATTGACGTTGATGTAAACGGGCCGGTACAGGATATTTTAATTGAAAAGTCATGTCAAATCACCTTTATATAGAGCTTTATACGGTCACACTTTAGATTAGGGTCCAATTTTCATTATTAACTGACTATTAACTATGACTTTTGCCTCAACAAACCCCTAATTACTGCTTATTAATTGTTAGTACAGTAAGTATTGGGTAGGATTAGGAATGTAAAATATGCTAATGCAGAATAGACCTTTCACACAATAACCGGAAATACGTAATCGTATTTCCTGTCAAGGGTCAACACATCAGAAAAACATACCCGGGCAAGAGAAAATGGATCAGAGAGTCTACACAACTTCGCTAACAGATTTGCCAAATATTACATTTGATGGAAATGAACAATTAGGACTATTTACATAAGTCTCAGATTACGTAGCTATGAAGAATCAGCGTTACATGACATGTCTTCCTTGGCCTGAATCAGTGTATCAAATCAGCGGTTCAGAGCTCCAAAGTCATGTGATTTCAGCAGTTTGACACGCGATCCGAATCATAATTCAACACACAGATTCGATACGCTCCGAAGCTTCATGAAGCAGTGTTTTGAAATCGGCCATCACTATGCAAGTCGTTATTTTAGTTTTTTTGGCGCACCAAAAATATTATCGTCACTTTATTATATTAATATTGAACCACTGTACTCACATGAACTGATTTAAATGTTTTTAGTACATTAATGGATCTTGAGAGAGGAAATGTCATTGCTGGCTATGCAGGTCTCACTGAGCCTTCGGATTTCAACAAAAATATCTTAATTTGTGTCCCGAAGATTAACAGAGGTCTCACGGGTGAGTAATAAATAACATTATTTTCATTTTTGGGTGAACTAACCCTTTAAACATCACGCAGTGTGCACAAACCTATTTTTTTTACATACAATATAATACTTTTTATAAAATTATAGATATTTGTATTTTAAAAGACAATCTATAATAATAATAATAATATATGTTTACAATTTTTTTTAGAGGAGGCATAGCACTGAATATGAATAAATGATAAAAATGAATAGACATGAAACTAAATATAATAAAAAATAATGTTGATTAACATCACGGTTATATAATTTAAAACAAAATATATTCACAATATGTATGGAGGCATTTTGCAAAAGTGAATTTACTTAATTTGACCATGTTAGAGTATACATTACACACACACACACATGGTGAAGTTCGACGGAAATGGATTCAGGCTAACGTTATCTGGCGGGATGAAGGACCAAACTTTCCTGCTTGTGTCCTACATCCCTTTCAGCGCAAAGCGGCATATGACTCACCTCTGTGGGGAAATATATATATAAATGACAGATATGGCTGCTTTTGGGAAAAACAAGAACAACCCCGTAAGGTACAATAACTCTTGCTCGTTGCTTGCGCCATTTGTTTACCTGTTGCCCTGACCGGGGAGGAAGAAGATTACCACAACGATTGCGTATTTCCGGTCACAAATACGGAAGTTGTGTGAAAGGTCTATAAGGCATTAATATGTGCTAATAAACAGCCAATATCATAGTAATATGCATGCTAATAAGCAACTAGTTAATAGTGACAACTGGACCCTAAACTAAAGTGTTATCCTTTATACAATACAGATTGTTTCAAAGCAGCTTTACAGTGATAACAGAACTGGAAATGCATCTTGGCTGTTGTTCAGCTGAAGTCAGTTCAGTGTTGAAAAAGTATCTTTAGTATGTTATATAGGGAACTTTTTTTCGTGAAAAAGTTTTTCTATATTATCTCATTGCGTATTAGATTTGAAGTGCAGTATGTTTGTTGTGTGTAGTGTTTTTATCGTTCTTCAGTGTCATTACCGTTATAGCGTTATATACAAAAAGAACGTACCAGAATTGTGAAAGAATATGTTAAAGGGATAGTTCACTCAAAAAATGACATCTCTGTCATAATTTACTCACTCTTATGTCAATCCAAACCTGTATGACTTTCTTTCTTCTGTGAAAATTGGAAGAAGATAAGTGTTTTGGACCCCACTGACTTTCAATGCATGGACAAAAACAGACAGTCAAACAGGTTTTGAACGACATGAGGATGAACTGTTTTGCAGCAACTGTTGTTTCAACCACACACATGTGATGTGATCAACTGATGCCTTGGTGTATTGATTGTCATAATATGCCTCCAAATGAAAATACTGTAATGTGCATTAAAGTAGCTTTGTTTTTTTCTCCTTAACATCTAATGTAGAAGGGGTCAGGTCACTAAAAGAGAGTTACTCATTTAAAATCACCACAAAGAGGCAGAGACTTTCTAGGCAGATTGAGGTTAAGTGCTCAAGGACATAATGGCAGGAAGTGCCTTAAAGAGGATATTGGACACTGGTCTTTTCATTACTGGTATGTTCTAGTTCCCACAAAGCTATGTTCAAGGCAATTGGACAAGAATAACATTGGTCTTATGGGTACCTCTCGATGCTGCTGAAGGTGTACTGATTGCCCTGCTTGGTCTCAATCTCGAAATCGAAGGAGCGGGTGGTTGTGGTACCACGGGCGAAGTTCACGCAGGCGATCTCTTCAAAGCGCAGGTGCACGGGGGGCTTGTGCACATAGATAAAACCTCTTTCCAAAGGATACAACAGCCCTGAAGTGGCCTTATATGAACATGTTATACATTGAGCTCCTGAGTGACTACAGAGAAGAAAGGGAGACATAATGACACTGGAAGTGAGCAGGGTTTATCTTTTTCCCACAAAAATACAGACTTCACAAAATTTATATTTATATTATGTTGTACTACATAATGTCAGAATATACACTAATGTTCAAAACCTTGGGGTCAGTAAGATTTATTTTGAAAGAAATTCATACTTTTATGCAGCAAGGACGCATTAAATTGACCAAAAGTGACAGTAAAGATTTATCATGTTACAAAAGATTTCAATTTAAATAGTTTTTAAATATAACTTTCTATTCATCAGCATGTTAGAATGATTTCTGAAGGATCATTTGACACTGAACATTGGCGTAATGGCTGCCAAAAAATTTCAGATTTGCGTCACAGGAATAAATTAAGTTTTAAAATATATTAAAATAGAAATTGGATGTTTTTTAAATTGAAATATTTCACAATATTGCTGTTTTTACTGTATTTTGATCAAATTACTGTAAAAAAATAAAAAAAATAATAATAAATCAGGAAGATGTGGTTCAATGGCAATATTTCAGGCACTAAGGATGGCCTTTTTGGTGTATATTTCATTATATTTAAGCATTTTCTATATTCTTTAATGTTTAAAAACATAATATTGTAACTCAATTTGTAAAAGAAGCTATACATTGTTTTGTTAGATAAAATAAAATTGTCAACATAAATTATGATAACTGATTTATCTATAAAATAATGTTAATTACATGTTTTTTTTTAAATAAAATATATTATTTTCTCTTACCATCGTTTATTGTCGTATTTTTAGTGTATTACTTATATATTTTGTATATGTGTTTTACCCTTGGAAATTTCCAGGCACTGTGATCTTCCTGTTGACCAGGGCCTTCATGACTCTGCTGACCATCTCATAGAGAGAGCCAGACATATTTTTATTAAGTTTCCCGTCAAAACGTCTCTCCACCTCATCCCTGCAGTACATAACAGAGAGAAATTATACTGTGAGTGGATCAGCAAACGACAGCAGAATGTTCATTTCAGAGTTTTCATGAACAATTGCTCCGAGGTTAAAGTCCCTGTAATAAGAGCACTGTAAGTTGCCTGGGATAAAGCATCTACTAAATGAAATAGTGTCATTGACCTTGTTAAAATTGAAAGTTCAGGAAGATTCATTTTTTTCTGACAAAACACTTCACAGAATAAAGCTAAACATTCATTTCTCTTTGGTATCTTTTAGTCTTGGCAGAAAATGTAAAACAGTTTATTTCTGACCCCAATCACATCCTTCACCGGTTTCATCCTTCACTCATTCTCTGTCTCTCTTGCTCTCACTCACTCATTCATGTTGAGAGTGAGGCTGATGTCCTCTTCCTTGGAGAATAGAAGAATGAGAAAATGGTAGCGGGTTTGCCCCTGTTTAATGGGCGGGTCCAGACTGATCTGAAACAGAAGGGAGGTTGCAACTATTAACAAATAACGTAATCAATCAGACACGCAACAAAAATAGTGAAAGTAACGTGAAGCCAAGTATGGTGTCCCATACTCTGAATTTGTGCTCTGCCTTTCACCCATCCAAGTGCACACACAAAGCAGTGAGTATTAAACACAACATTTCCTGCCAGTACCAAGACTCAAACCTTACAAGTCCGTCTCTCTAACCAGTAGGCCACAACTGCCCGTTGTGGAAAATAGATCAATTGAATAGACAAAGCCCTCTAATACTAGCCCTAAAGATGAATCAAATACTATTTTACAGACTATGATGCTCCACTCACCACAAAGAACATCTGCCGCTGGTCTTTATGAGGCAACAGGAAAAGGCGGAGCACTGTGGTGTATGGTATCTTGTAGTCAAACGTCTTACCATGCAGATGGAGGAATGTCGGATAAATACGGATATCGTACCTAGAGAGGAAAAAAAAGTGCTGCTACTTCACACTTTTTTTATTTTAAAGTGAAAACAGAAAGATTGTGAGATAAATATCTGTGTGTGTGGGTGTATGTACCTGCCCCTAGGTGTAAGGCACTGCAACTCTCTGAAGATACACACAGCATCTCCAGTAGCCTGGATGACATCTGCCTTGGACAGAACATTCTGAGCAAATGCCTAAAACAGCAGAGAGGAGTACTTTGAACTTTTTTATATTTCCGTTTAAGAGTGCTTTAAGGATGTAAATGTTATACTTTAGGGCAGGGGTTTTTAGACTGGGGTCTGGGGACCCCCAGGGGGTTGCAAGGAAGTGATAGAGGGTCTGTGGAAAAGTTGATAGAAAAACCCATGTAAAAATAAATGCATAATAACAGAAACAAATCAAACAAAAACAAAAATAATAAAATGATTAAAATAAATAATATTTAAATAAATCTCTCTGGCACCCTTCTGTCTCTAGAGACAATGGAGTCCGCACCTGAGTATTTATTTAATTGTGGGGCAGCAGCGCCGGCTGTGGCTGAACAAGCCGATGCGGGAGCTGCAGCTCCTGCCGCACTTGCTTCAAGTACTATTCTAAATAATACATCTATAATACATTATTTATAAAGTATAATTAAAAATAATATATCTAACAGTACCGTAATATGAATACGATTTTTCGAATCATTATGGTCACAACTTAGGTAAGGTAAATATCACCTTGCATGTGGATGATCATATATTTGGGGGTCTGTCGTGGCATCTAAAAGATTGAAACCCTTTCTTTAGGAGCATGTTATGATTGTTGCTTGGTAAACTACGCCATCTCCTGGTCAGTTTTAGGTAGGGGTAGACACACACATCTTTTTATTATACAAGATTTACTATCTTTATGGGGACCCTCCATAGACGTAATGGTTTTTATACTGTACAAACTGTATCTTCTATCCCCTTACATTAACCCAAACCATAAACCTACCCATCACACAAAATATTCAGCATTTTTACATTATAAAAAAAAACTCATTCTGTATGATTTATAAGCTTGTTTCCTCATGGAGACCTCAATTTAGGTCCCCACAGTGACACGAGTCCCCATGAGTCAGTGTGCATTCAGGTTAAAGTTCCCACCAGGATATAAAAACACACGCACGCACGCACGCACGCACACACACACACACACACACACACACACACACACACACACACACACACACACACACACACACACACACACTCACACACACACTTACCTCCACAGGGTCTGAACCCTCGTCTCCTGTGGAGGGTGGGACATAGAAGCGCACCTCCATGAGGGATACCTCTGTGTCATCATTCTGATGAAACTCCACAGTGACCTCATTCTTTCCTGTTGCACACTGGGATACACTGGAGAGTGGAATCTCAAATGCAGGACTGTCATTCACCTCAAATGAAAGCAATGGCCCTGAAAAGCCACAGAAGTGCAAAAAGCTTAACACCTAGATATGGCAGTGAAAAAGTATTTCCAAGCTAAGTGTATTAAAAATGCAAAGCTGGAACATGCAATTAGTTAAATCATTAAAAGTTTTCCATTATTTTGTATTATTTTGTGGGTCAACTGATATACACTATTTTGTCAAAACTTTTGGGATGCCTGCCTTTACTTTAATGAGATCCAAATCTTAATCCATAGGGTTTAATATGGAGTTGGCCCACCATTTGCAGCTATAACAGATTCAACTCTTCTGGGAAGGCTTTCTACAAGGAGCGCATTTGTGAGGTCAGGCCCTGATGTTGGACGAGAAGGCCTGACTCACAGTCTCCACTATAATTCATCCCAAAGGTGTTCTATTGGGTTGAGGTCAGGACTCTGTGCAGGCCAGTCAAGTTCCTCCACACCAAACTCGCTCATCCATGTCTTTATGGACATTGCTTTGTGCACTGGTGCGCAGTCATGTTGGAACAGGAAGAGGCCATCCCCAAACTGTTCCCACAAAGATGGGAGCATGACATTTTCCAAAATGTCTTGGCATGCTGAAGCATTAACAGTTCCTTTCACTGGAACTAAGGGGCCAAGCCCAACACTTGAAAACAGTACCGTCGTAAGGGCTGTGCCAAGCGTGCGACCGCACAGGGCCTCGCGTAAAAGAAAAGTAATGACTTGATGATATAAAGCCAATAGTTAGTTCATTGTCCTTCAAAATAGTTAATAGTTTAAAAACAAAATGTGTATCGTGATTATTTTACTTTATTATTCTGCTTGTTAAAAATGTATTATGCAGTTACTTTCAATAGCCTATTTCTCTGTGCGTGTGACAGTGATTCATGCGCATACATGTCAGTCAGCGCGGCATCGCACATCCGGCTTGTAGAGCTTTATCACAGTCCATTCAAATTCTGATTTTGGCCGCTCCTGAAATGGGTCAAACCATAGATATTACCTAAGAAGTTCAAGTAAATACGCTAGAAATGCGCGCTCATTCAAGGATATGCATTTATTGCATGGGCGGAGAAAGCACGGACCCCTCATTTCATCTGACAATACGCACAAAAGGTTTTTTATTTAACACTATTAAAGTTACATAAGCGTAGCCTAACTATTACTCACCTTTCGGAGCATCAGTGAGAGCAATGGCACTGCAGAACGAGTAAAGCGTACTCTATCTCTAGACGTTTTAAATGTTTTTAAATTGAAAACTGCAAAAAGTAACAAACTTGTCAGACATCCATTTAGCGCATGTTCACAGAGGAAATACTGAAAAACAGCGCTGGTCCTCTCAATACTGTCAGTTTATTTTACTGAGAAATGGCTTCTGATGATTCAGTGAGAGAGCAGTCCAAACTCATTCAAGTGGATTCAAGCCGTTTTGCAAACGCGTTTGACCCATTCATAATTTAGAAAATAATTTTAGCGTCAAAATGTGCCCAGTTCAGTTACACAGTTTAGCTTCTTGAACCTAATGCTGTTAAACTGAATATACAATTTTTTTTCTTAAATATCCACATAAACAATTATTCAAAATACAATTTTTCGTCACTATAGCAACAGTTGACCCCCATTAATATACCCCCGGGCCGCACACATCACGTTCGCACAGGGCCTCGCACCCCCCTTGCGACGGGCCTGCTTGAAAAACAACACCATAATCCCCCCTCCACCAAACTTTACACTTGGCACAATGCAGTCAGGCAAGTACCGTTCTCCTGGCAACCACCAAACCCAGACTCGTACATCGGATTGCCAGACAGAGAAGTGTGATTGGTCACTCCAGAGAACACGTCTCCACTGCTCTTAGAGTCCAGTGGCGGTGTGCTTTACACCACTGCATCCGACGCTTTGCATTGCACTTGGTGAGGTAAGGCTTGGATGCAGCTGCTCGGCCATGGAAACCCATTCCATGAAGCTCTCAACGCACTGGTCTTGAGCTAATCTGAAGGCCACACAAAGTTTGGAGGTCTGTAGCTATTGACTCATGTGTGACCCCCCTCTGAGATTTTACGTGGCCTACCACTTCGTGGCTGTTTTTCCCAATTGCTTCCACTTTGTTATAATATCACTTACAGTTGGTCGTGGAATATTTAGTAGTGAGGAAATTTCAAGAATGGACTTATTGCAAAGGTGGCAACCTATCACAGTACCACACTTGAATTCACTGAGCTCCTGAGAGTGACCCATTCTTTCACAAATGTTTGTAGAAGCGTCTGCATGCCCAGGTGTTTGATTTTATACACCTGTGGCCATGGAAGTGATTGGAACACCTGAATTCAATGATTTGGAAGGGGTGACCCAAAACTTTTGCCAATATAGAGTAGATTTTTTGGTAAATTATATCACAGAATTGTATTTAAAGACTGTAAACCACACATGTAAACCGACTGCTGTAATGAGATTTATATTTATTTTACATAATATTTACTAAATTAGAAATAAATACTTTGGAAATGAATTAATATGAAAACAAATAAAAAATAAAAAAAGATTTATACTTAGCTAGTGCATGATTCTGAAATCCTATTATATTTTTCACAAATAAAGTAAAATTGTAAAAAAAAAAATAAAAATAAGGAAGTAAACACTGTAACCACAGTCATTTGGTAAGTCTTTGTGCACTGGTAATCATATTTTCTCAGGTAGCACTTATTTGACAAAGTACACAGTGAACATGACAGTGAATAGATGAATATTGTACAGCATATTTTGGATCAAGTATGTAAAGTTGGAATATGAGAACATATCATAGTTTTTGCCTATTTTAGTAATAACACATTACTAACACTATAATACTTTTATGTACCATTATGTTTTATGTACCATTTACTTTCTTTAATAGTTCTAATAATCTAATAGACAGAACTGTTAAACAAAAAAAGTAAACTAATGAAAGTCCTGCTTCCGACACTTAGTCATTAAGGAAAACTTATCGGCCTATGTTGATAATTAAAACATGTCAAATATCTGCCTTTATATCATATACTATACTAATTCTTTCTATTATTTATTAAACAGTGTCAAAGGTCCTTCTTCTAATACTGTACCATTTATCTGACAGACCATAGAAACTTCACTCTTAAAAATAAAGGTTTCTTATTGGCATCTATGGTTAATGAAAGTTTTTTCCCCCCGAGCATGGCCCTGTATGACGTCATAAAGAGTGAAACTCCTTTTATGAGCACTTATCATTTAGTTTTTAGACCACGAAATCAACAATGTCACTAAAGAAGTGTGTTTTTGATTGTGACCTAGTTCAGCTTCCCAAATAACCCAGTGATAAGAAAACAGTGGATGCAGTTTGTTTTCCGGAGCAGCAACAGAGTTCTGCAAGTGTGTTTGTTTGTTCCCTGTCACGAGTCGAAACCGCAGGCGGTGAGTGAAACTGCATCTAATGTCTGTGTTTTGTTGGCGCGTAAGTGCATATAATGTCAACAACATGAACGTATAGTGAATTGAAAGTTATCCAGAGTTAATGCCATGATGTATTGTGTGTGTGTGTCATTGGTGTGTGTGTGCTCGTTACTCTTTAGCTCCACCGACTGCACGCCTCCACGAGCTTGGCTGTTTTCGGAAAGAATCGGTACAGCGTATCTGTCTTTAATAAATATGATAAAACCAAACGACTCTTCTGAGATATGAAGGATGCAATACTACTCTATAGGTACTCAAGATTAACATGAGACTTGCTGAAACTGTCTGTGTTATGTACCCTATAAGAACTGTTCACTGAAAGGTTATTTTGGGAACCAAAAATGGTTCTTCTATGGCATCACTACCCCTATTTGGAACCATTATTTTTAAAGGGGTACTTCAGTGCTGGGAAGATGAATGTGTCATGTTAAACTGGGTCATTTATGTAGTAGAAATGTGAAATTATTTTAGAAGTTGGTGCCTTCTAGACTGATGTATTTTTTGTCTCATGTGGATGAAAGACAACAACTCCCAGAATGCACTTGCTTCGCTGCCCAACGAGGCCACTCCCAAAGTCACGGCCACTGATTAAAACTTGCCCACCATTACACCGCCTGCACCGTCGTTTTGTTTTTCATAGTAATACAATAATTTCGTTCAGTTAGAGAATAAACACTACAATTAAAAACTGAACGTGTCTTTTTAATAACGTGTGAGTGAGCTGAATGAAAGTCACGGCACAGACGCAGCAGGAGTCAGATTTCATTCATCACGAGCAAAGACCGTAAAAAAAAAAATATGGACGACGCGACTTCATTGACTTCCACTGACCAGAGTTGAAGCTTTCGGAGGCCGCACACGGAGCTGACATCTTGGGACCGAGTCTGCGCAGTAGAGAGCAGGAAGTAGAGGCGCGATTATCAAAAGCCCGCCCACACTCTCACAGATGCATAACAATTCATTATGTTGGTGTGAAATAAACAGTTATGGAAATGTAGAAATTAAAGCTAAAGCTCCAATCTCCTCACAAAAATCCAGAAAAAAGTCTGTTAGTGCCTCAGTGACAACTTCACTCAGAGAAGCCGTCAATCTCAGCTGTCAATCATGACGTCACACCCCCCGTTTTTATTGTATCAAATAACTCACTAAAACTAAAAACTGCCTAAAATGACAGAAACCATCTTTAGGAAACAATTATTTGAAGTGTAATTGAATTGTTTAGCGTGTCTCGCGTCCATTCTAATACATGGAGGGGTGGAGTTTATGAGCTATACTGGGACCAACCACCGGGGGGCGATCGAGGCGCGGAGGCTTCAGTTTCTGAGAGGAGCACTACAGGCTTGATCACAAGTGAAGAGCTGAGCAGAGCTGAGGTAAGCACGGCAGTCAGTCACAGCGCATGTCCTGTCTGGCACGTTTTCAGATCGCATATGGAAGCTTAACTTTCATAAGGATTAATTGAAAAGTTGAAACACTTTGCTCCTTTTACTGGCTGTAGTCTTTAGCCTCTGGCCAAAAAAATCCTCAAATGACGCAAAATGACGATATTTGCATCATCTGAGGATTTTTTCCAGAAATAAAATGCATAATTTTCTCGTCTCAGGGGGATATGAGGGGGGAAAGTACCAAAATTTGAATATATTAGCGGGTTTCTACTGATACAAAGCTTAATGCTAAATCGCTGAAGTAACCCTTTAAGAGTGTTGAACTAAGGTCCATAAAAGATGCTATACAGTACATATCTCAGAAATAGTGTTGCATCAGGAGTGCACTGACCATTAAATTTAGCAGTGCCCCAATTCCAGCCCTTCACACACATATCTTTCTCCATCAGCTCCACTTTGTAGTTGGCTTTGAAGTACTCTGAGATCTTCTCATGGTCCTGTACATAAAGAGATGGATGGAAATGTAAAGCATGGAACGAAAGGGTGGAGCAAATGTATCTATTTTGATTGATTGAATTTTGTATCTCTGACTCACAGTGTCTTTGAAGCCATCATATTTGTAGATGTGGCCAGTGTTGGTGCACAGTTTGATGCCCTGACCCAGACAGACTCTCCTCCACTGGGCCTGAGTGACCTCGGCGACCGGAATGCTGTCCACCTTCCCAGTCTTACTGTTTTTAAACACCACTGTCTGCTTACTGAAGCGCAGACGGCCATCATTCTACAGAGAGAGGTCAGTCAGTCGTTTTTGTTCAGTGTTTTCTAGAAGAACTTCTCAGATTAGACACCAGACTGTTGCAGCCGCTACTCACCCAGGTGCCCTTGACCTCCTGATAAATTTCATTGAATTCCAGAGTGTCACTCATGTCAGCCACTCCAGCTTAGACAGAGTGAAACTGTGACGTTCAAAAGCTGCGACAGCAGGGGTAAAATCATAAATACACATCATACAGTATTCATATAGCTTCTTTATTTGTACACTGCATGTGGCATTATGAATTAGCCAACATTTCGAGAGTGTTATCAATAAAGGAAAGCTCCTAAATGACACTGTGCGGCACACTTTTATTGCAGGTGATTTGGATGTAAACATTTAGCTTTGTGCTGTAAAATAAAACTTTGAGAATCTAATTATTTTGCAGATGCACTGTAAATGTTTTTCTAACAATAGACAAAAAATTTGAGCTAGCAACGCTACCATATTCGGCCATCCAATAGTGGCTAGTGTTTTTTTTCTGTTTTGAGACGAACGAGCTATTTTACATTTACAGTAAATTTCTAACAGTGCTAGTTTATTTCGAACAATTTTATTGCACAGAAAATGAAACATGTGAGATATTTGAATCAGTATTACTGTTATTCGGCGAGAGGATCAAGGCCGAGTCCTGTGTGCGTAGATGTGCGGAGCGCCGCAGAGCTTATTACGTTCGTCATGACGCCATCACGCTCTGTGCCTGACCCCGCCCTTCCTATCGAATGTCAGTCTGTTTTGTAAACGACAGAACCACAAAGCGAAAGTTAAAAGGATTTGATGAAGACTGCTGTCAACATTCGCAAATAGTTTATCATCTGAAGACATTCTAGGAGCATTCAGGTATGCCGTGAATATATAAGGGGATGCACGTACAGTTTTGAAGAAGCTTTATACTCGAGATGGAAGCATTGTTCGGTCTATGCATTTATAAACGTCGCCTTTAATGCAATTCATTCTGAATTGAAAATGGAAATGCTACACAAAATGCATTGTTTATACTTTGTTATAATACATACATTAGTTTTTGGTTTAATGGTCGAGACAAGAGCATCTGATCTTATTAATAAAATTAATAAAACCCGAGTGTTGTTTACAAAACAAGACTACTTATTGAATTAGCATGCTGAAATACATTTACTAATTTCAATTATCTTGCTCAATGAGCACTGTGCTCCCCAATGAAGTGTATGACTTGATTATGAAAATAAAAAAGATTATTTTTTAATTTTTTCATTCAGCTTTCACAAAAACATACAATGGCATTTATTAAACAGAACATGGGGGATACAAACAACAGATCTTACATTGTAGAAGGTAAAATATTACATTCTACAACTCCCTTTTTTCAGCATGAGAGATGTTTTTAATGAGTCATAAAATATTTTAAGATCTTTACAGAAAAACCATAAAGGAGGGTGTAATAGAAATTACTTTAGCTTTAGCCTATGTATATGAAACTTCCCAAAAATAATTATTAATTTTAAAGTGCTATCAATTGTCTTGGAGTCAGCATTACAGTACAAGAAGAGGATCATAGCCTCATCTAATTTGATTGTTTTGCAGAATGTAAAAATTAAAAGATGATCTAACATGAACGTTCAATGAACAGTTTTTGTAATTAACTAACGTTAACAAAGATTAATATACTGTAACAAATGTATTTCTCAATGTAATAAATGGACCTTACAGTAAAATGTTACCAATTTCATTTTAGATATGACACCTAAGCGTGGCCTCATCACCGACACCTTTAAGGTTGTAAAGAAAGCAAAAAGAGGGGGCAAAAGAAACAAGTCGCCTTCCCCGCCAAAAGCAGGTAGGACAGTTTGTTTCTCTGTGTGTATGTGCATATTTAAATGAAAGCAGAAATCTGTAATATGTCATTGTGTTTCTAAACTGTGCAAATTATGCATGTAAATGCACCAGTGATTGTGTAACAGCATTTCTAATATGTTATTACTGATCAGAGCCTGAGCCCCCACAGTTGAGTGAAAGAGAAAAAGATCTACAAGAACTGAAGAAGTTTGATCAAGACTGGCGGTTCGGACCATGCACAGGTACATCATCAGTTTAATTATCTTTGTGCCGCTTTGCATAATGCTGTTTATGTCTGTATTTTTCATGTGGCTTCTGTAGCAATGTAATATAGAACTTTGAAAACTATCACTTTGAGATATCACACATTCCATTGTCGCAAGCGTGTGTGTTTACTTTAAAAAAAGCAACAACTGGGTAATAACTAGGTACAAGCCCTAAACCTAAACCTACTGCTAAACCTAATCTTAACCCATGTAGTTACCTTATAGGGCAAGATGACCCCCGCTTCTGGAATTTTTTAGATGGCACAAAATCTCATCTCAGCTCTTTTGATGAATGGCTGCGCTATTTAATTTTTAAAAAATTTAATCTGAATATCAACATTTGTGAGATTACGTCAGCCAAAACAGTTTTGGAGGTTAACTGATCTAATTTTGGTTCTCTGGAAAACAGTGATCTATGACATTGTTTTATATTAAAGTTTTTTGTGTCTATTTGTTAATGAGGGATTTGTGGACGCATCAATGTTTTTGGATTTGTGGAGTACAAGTTTTTACAAGTACAAGGTTTTATTTGGTAGTAAAAAGATAAAATTACACCCTTCGGGTAAGAGTTGAATTGGCAGAATTGGCACAGGAGGCACAGGAGGCCCAGAGTTGCATGCTGTTAGTGTTATAGTGATATTATTTCTAGTTACACTTTTTTGTGTCCTTGTTACATTGTAATTACATAATTAATCACTAATTAATAACAAATTAACTACATGAACTTACTATATAATTAGGGTTACGGATTGGTTAAGGGTTAGTTGCATGTAACCATGCATAATTGACTAATATTACTATGTACAATGTGTAACAGGGACACTGTAAAATAAAGTGTTACCTTATTTCTAAATGTTATTAGTTTATATAATCCATAAATTAGATGTACATCTTTGCTTTTAGTGAAATCATTCAATTTGATTTCACAATGTTTCTATTATGACACATCAGTTAAAATATGTAAATATTCATATGCCTGTATATATAAGTCATAATTTTACCTGTAAGATGAATCTCTTTTACTGGGATTCTGCTTTGTCTGTCATCGCTTTTTCAATAATACTTTATAATAAACATTTTAAATATAATAGTTGTTACATAAATGACACTTTAAAGATATATAATTACTAATAATAATTATATCAAAAGTAATCTATACATTCTGTAAAAGTTTATCCGGGCAGGGGGCAACTTACCCAAGCAGGTGCCATCTTTTAAGTCCCCCACTTTTAATATTTTACATTTTGTGCTATATAAATTAGCAAATGTTTTTTATTTATTTCCTTTAATAACACATTGGCTGATGCATCCTCATCCTGCACACTAAACCTATATCTAAATACAGTTTAAAAGTAAATTCACATTGTTCTCATGGGGGGCATCTTTCCCCATCTTACCCTATTACTTAGTACTTTCTTGGGTAAATACACTGTATGTACATTGAAAGTGCACATGCTGTAAAATAAAGTGTGTGTGTGTGTGTGTGTGTGTGTGTGTGTGTGTGTGTGTGTGTGTGTGTGTGTGTGTGTGTGTGTGTGTGTGTGTGTGTGTGTGTGTGTGACCCTCTGTGTATGTGCGTGTGTGTGTGTTAGGGATCAGTCGACTGCAGAGATGGGAGAGGGCAGCACTGCATGGGCTGAATCCCCCACAGGAGATTAAAGACATTGTTCTGAAAGAGAACACTGACCCAGAGTACACACAGAGGTATTACTAATACGTGCTCACATATTCTCTCTCTTCCTTTTACACATGCAGATAGAAACCACACAAACCAAAGCCATAAAGGCACTATAACGCCCACTTTTTTTCTCTGTTTCAGTCTCTGGCGTGACTATCCCCTCTGATAGGGTAACTGATAGAAACAAGACAGAAAGGGAAGAAAAGAAGAAAATACTTTTATAGTGTTTGATATGTTCTACTATGTTTGCTTTGCTGTTTATCACACTACATTTTATTAAACATTTTTCTATGTAAAATCATTGTTGATTCTCAGGCATTTATTAAATAATCGTGATTTACAATGCACATATCCATAAACTTATCAGACCCTCATATCCTTATATCCAATTTTTTTCCATTGAATCAATTTTATTAGTATATTCACAAATTATGTATCATCTGACAACATTGTAGAAGGATTCAGGTGTGCAGTGTAGTTCAAAGGTATGCAAGGGGATCCATATACATATACAATTTACAGAAGCTTATACTAGTTGGATGCATCCTTTATCGATCAGTTTTCAATTGAAAATGGGCAAATGCATTGTTTATACTTTATTATAATACATACATGTACTTGTTTGTGTAATGCTTGGAGAGCATCTTTTATGGATGAAGATCTCACTGTGATGTGAGCTGCAATATTTCCTATTTAACAACTTAAAAAACTACATTATTTGAATTCAGGGACGTTTCCTCTGAGGAGACAAGGGAGGCAGTGTCTCCTCAAAAAAACTATGGGAAAATAATCGATTTTATTCAAACAAAACAATGCAAATATTACAAAATGTGACATCAATAAAGTCCAACAACAACAACACCAGCAGGTAAAGTTACAGCGGGAGTCTGCATCTCTTGTGCCTCATTGACTTAAAAATTTGCAAAAATCTAACCTTTCATTGAAGTTAAAAAAATTATAGTGGGAGGGGTTGTGGTTGGAATCACATTATGAAATAAATGTTTTTCTCAAAAACACGTTGGCCATTGTGAAAAATCATATAAAAAATCAAAACCTGACAGCCTGTGCTAGAAACCTTATAATGGGCCATGTTTGGATCTTCCAAAAGGACAGTGATCCAAAAACAAACATCAAAATCAACTAAATCGTCTCTAAGCACAAAATGAAGCTTCTGCCATGGCCGTCCCATGCTGAACCCCTATAGAAAAAAATGAGTGGGCTGAACTGAAGAGAAGAAGCACCAATATGGATAACCCATATTTTCAATTATTTTACTTCAATGAAAGGTTAGATTTTTGCTATTTAAAAAAAATAAAATATCAAAAGGATTAAGAATGCAGATTTATTTTTTACAGCCATCTTTGATCATATATTAACAGGGGGGCAAACACTTTTTTACACAACTGTATGTCTGTGACCAGTGTGTACAAGCTTGATGACTGATGAAAATAATTTGACTAAAGAACAGCTGAACATTAGTTCACAAATAAAATATAGGGTAAAAATGTATACTGCCTTTAGTTATTATTTGGGAATAAATTTAAAATTGCATAAAACACTAACTTGATTAACTGTATTCTTGGTTTTAATAAATAAAACATAAAACATAGGCCTAGTAAACACACAAAATAGTGTAACAGGGACATGCATTTACATTTGATATACATATAATGCCTCCTCATTTTAAAACACCACCACTCATCACTGATTTGACAACACATGTTAGTGAGCACTCAATAGTCGACTGCAATTTAAAGTTTGCACAGAAATAATTGAGATTAACAACTTGAACCATTCTAGCTCTTTAATGGGTTTTACAGTATATGTAAAATATATCCTTACAGGAATTACAGCAGCTCCTCTTGAGAATGGTATTAATTAGGGGCAGATAATTATGGCAACAATTGAAATAGGTCAGATCCCTTTCTACCCCATCAGCACTCATGTTTGACTGGAATTCCCTTATAAAAGCTTTATAGTGGTGTGGATTATACATTTAAACAAATGTGCAAGTTCGTCTTTTCGACCTCTTACACTTGTGGCCCCACTATCCACTAGTGCGTCATAACACTACAATATAACTCCCTTGAGTGACAGATGGGTGCGGGGGAGGGGCTGGATTATTGACCCGAGCGACGTTGTCCCTAGAGTTGTTTCTCATTGGTTCCCAACTGCGTCACTTAACATTTGCGCAGTCGGATTGGTTTATGTAATTGTAAATTGTATGGCGTATACTGTCGCACGCAACGGTCACTGGTTAAACAGAAGGCACAATGCGGGTGGAAGACCCGCCCTCCTGCAGCAAGAACGAGAAGGCGGGGTTATCAGGAGAGGAATAAAGATGATTTGTCCAGTCCATCCGTCAGGATGATGTTTTGACTGCTCATTGGCTGTAGCGCTGCCCATCGATGCCTGCTACTCCAAGCACCTACGGTAATAATGTCGCCCAGTGACCTAGTATTAAATAAAGCGACGGTTATAGCTAACGTTAGGCGGTAGCGCGGATTATAGCATCGGCTTTGCCATTTTAAACACTACCGGCGCATTCAGTAAGAATCGACAGCGTCGAAAAATCCACTTAAGAAGTCAGTCATTCATCTTGCCGTGGATTTTTTTGGTATAATTTCCCGGATCATGCTGAAATTAGAAGGAAAACGCATAGCAGAAAATCATCATTTGCCTTGAGCAGCGCTGCAGTGCCATCACTCTGCCTCTCTGTCGTATTGGCTTTCAACGGCACGTCGCTCTACAATACCTCACCGCTTTGGGCTATAACTGGGATATTCTCTCTTGTCGCGGTTAAGTGTAACGGGTTTAGTATAACGGAAGTTGTCGGTTTGCCGAGGACTGAATTAAAGTTAAACTGGTGAGTAAGGGGTTGTGTCCGATAATACAGTAGATTGAGGGAATATCGATCCCTGTTGCTGCAGGATCAGTCATTTAGAGGGAATCTGATGTGTGTGCGGATTTGTTCAGTCAGCTAAAAGATACATTTGACAGCAAGATAAACGATTCGTTATTATTTACATTTGCATCGTCATTTGCAAGGGCATCACGCAGCTGAAATGTTTGGTCTCGGATGTTTTATAAATAATAATTATGATAATAATGATTTTTTTTTCTGAAACGTTTTCTTATGGTGTTCTTGAATGCAATTATTTTGAATTGTTTTCTTCAGAAGTAACCGTAATAGCCGAACTTCCAGGTACAGTAACAGGTGCGCCATAGTTTCAATTGAGCTAACGTTACATGACACTATTTATTGGTATGGTGCCCTTGTTACAGTGTAATAATACAATTAAGTAGTACTGAGTAATATTCATTAACTAGCACTTGCCACAGGGTTAGGATTGGGGTTTGGTTTAGGGTAAATTACTTGTAATTATGCATAATCAACTGTTATTACTATAGTAAGTACATGTAACGTGTGACGCTGATACTGTAAAAGTAGGTTACACTTTATTTTACGGTGTCGTTGTTACAGTGTAATTATATGTTTAGGTACTGAGTAATATTAATTAACTACATGTACTTTAGGGTTTGGTTGAGGGTTAGTTAGTTGCATGTAATTATGCAGAATTTACTGTTATTACTATGGTAAGTACATGTGACATATGTAACAAGGACACTGTAAAATAAAGTGTTACCTCTGGTTGTTTTGTTTTTTTCAGACAGGTAACCAAAACAAGTGCACACAAATGTTAGCTTACATTATGTTTAGGTTTTTTTTTAAGTTCCCTCTTGTTCTTGAAAATGAAAGGTATAGTCATTATTGTCATTATTTATCCCTCATGTTGGTTCAAACTTGTAGACGATGTCAGACAGTAAGACTCAGTCAACATTCGCTTTCAGTGCATCTTTTGTCCATACAGTGAATGTGAACGGTGACAGACTGTCTCACACTGTCTCAACAAAGTCTTACATTTACACGAGGTTGAGTAAATGATGACAAAAATTGAATTTGATGGTGCTGGCCCTTTAAAAAGCGTTTTTAAAGATATATTGTTCTCTTGCAGGGATGGACAATGCCCATACAAAGACGGTTGAGGAGGTACTGGGATACTTCGGTGTCAATGAGACAACAGGACTGAGTTCTGAGCAGTTAAGGAAAAGCAGGGACAGATGGGGGCCCAATGGTACTACATCACTTGTAAAAATACAAGTGTTTGTGCAATATGAACAATAAGTAATTTTGTGATGACATTTCATTTAGCCTTATGCTCATTTAACCTTGTCTTTTGTTTCTCCTGCCCATTTTTGTTTTATTTTGCTGTAACCTTTGCCACAGAATTACCTGCAGAAGAAGGTAAGGTCTTCCCTTGGGTTTGTGTAATTATTTGCAGATCTTTCATCATATTCTTTGTTGCATGGGAGATGCGGGTTGTGTAGTTAATTAGAGTTATTATTGTATTCCCTTGAGGAGGTTGGATGAGGTTTGCACTCTCTTTGTAGCTGAACAGATCTTGATTGAATGTTTCTTAGAGATGTATTTGTAAAGGTTTTCAATTGTTTACATGTTATACATTTTCTGGAGTTATTTTTCAGTTAATGGAAAGTGATCTTGTGACTGCCGTAAGTCTCTAATCTTTGTTTGTGCACGTGTTTACAGGGAAGTCACTATGGGAACTTGTTCTGGAGCAGTTTGAAGATCTGCTAGTTCGGATTCTCCTTCTTGCGGCCTGTATTTCATTTGTAAGTATAAATCAAAGGCCACGTTTAGTCTTATACTGTAATCAAGAGTAGTGCTGGCACAGAACAATAGCACAAGTGTTTCACACTTATATATTCCAAATACACATGCGACAATGCCATAAAACTGTAGCCTCAGCAAATAATCAAAGAATCTCAAATCTCCATCCACAAATACTACTGCCAAACGCATTATTTAAACATTATACATTTAGGCTTACAAATAAAAATTATAATTCGTTTTTTATCTAATAAATTAAGGATTTACTTCAGTGAAAAGAAAAACATTTGAATTAATCTTCAAAGAAATTGTATTACACTAATATTGCCCATTTCATATTAAACATATTTGTACTAGATCTTCTTTACCCATTCAAACTCTTGACATTTTTTCTAAAAAATAATAATGTTTCGAATATATTTTAAATGCATGATAAATCAAGTCTTTGTTATCCTTGTTTTTAAGAATATACCTTTCCAACTAAAATAATACTTGAGTTCAATAGTTTTTTTTTTGTGTGTGTGTATGATCATTCATTTTTAAGTTCTTGCACAATCATTTAGAAAAAAAATATTGGTTGCATTCATTAGCTGTGTGTATACTTTAAATTAAAGGGTTAATTCACCACAAAATTTAAATTATCCCATGATTTTCTTACCCTCAAGCAATCCTAGGTGTATATGACTTTCTTCTTTCTGCCAAACACAATCAGAGTTAATTTTTAACAATATCCTGGCTCGTCCAAGCTTTATAATAGAAGTGAATGGTAACATTTTTTGGAAAGCCAAAAAAAGTGCATCATGTCCTCAATATCCATAATTATACATTTATAAACTGTAATTAATAACTTCGGTAATGTCTGTCCTCACGAGAGTCGAGTTCTGGCATACGATGTAGGATGTATGAGTAGCGTAAGCTTAGTTGATAGTAAATGGCTCTCGCAGTTTAAACAAATAGGGCTGGGCAACAAACTCAAGCTCCTCCGACATATTAAAAATTCTCATTTTAGACTTCTAAATTGTGACCAGTGTTTTGTTTTTCTCTATCCTCTGCGCTTCCACGTTTGTCAATACGTCATGCTTTGGGTTAGAGGTCGCACTTTTGCCGGAAGCTAGTGAATATAGTTTATAAAGTTATAAATATGGCAAATTTTCTTTCAAAAACACATCGCTTCGATTCAGAAGGCCTTTATTAAGCCCTTGGAGCCGCATGGATTACTTTTATTATGGATGGATGTGCTTTTTTAGGCTTCAAAATCTTAGTTACTATTCACTCCCATTAAAAATCTTGGAAGAGTTAGGATATTTTTTAAATATAGCTCTGATTATATTTGGCTGAAAGAAGAATGTCATATACACCATGGATGGCTTGAGGGTGAGTAAATAATGGGATAATTTTCATTTTTGAATTAACTAATCCTTTAAGTATCTTTAATATGTACTAACATTTAAATGAATCATTTGATGCAGTGCACTTATTGTGTACATACATGTTTTTACATCATACTTATATTTAAATAATACCTGTGTGCAATTACAGCTGTAATTAATTTCTGTTATTGCATCTATAATTATACTGTTGACCCTTTCCTTACACCTACCCATACCACCAAACCTATCCCTGACATTGCCCTTATCCCACCTAAATAGCAGCAGCAAAAGTATTTTTCATTGTAACATGAACACAATAAGTACATTGTACCTAACAGTTCTTTTCATTTCCTTTATGTAAGTACGTAGTAGTTAAAGACTAATATTAAAGTCCTCATGAAATCAAAATCAGTCTTATTTACTTTGCTAGCACACATTACAGGTCTTAGGCCGCGTGTCCACCAAAGCGGCTAGGCGCTCTGCTGAAAACACCTCGCTTGAGAGCATTTTTGGCTGTGCAGCGTTTTTTTTAGTTGAGACTCTTTGCTTGTTATGATACGGAATATCCGTTGAAGTGTTACTAGTATCACATTTCACAGATAGTTTGTTTCTGTATTGATTCTATATAAAAATGCAGATACAATTGCTCTGGCTCTTGTTTTAAATGATTCGTTCCGTTGGTATATTGCTTGTTTTCGTTTTCATCTATTTACGTTGTACAAGCAGAATGTGGTGGTTGGTCGGTGTTGTATTTGTCCCGCCCCTCCTCCACTGTGATTGGACGGCTGGGTGAAAAGTGACAGTGATGAGCGCTGCATTTTACTCGAAGTTGAGCATTCTTCAACTCTCAGTGACCAGTAAAAAACGCTGAGCGCTCAGCGGTTGAGCGTGAAATACTTGCATCGTTACGCTCATGGCATTCTAAAAACGCGGCGCTCTCATTGAAAACAATTGAATACGCCAGCCAGCCACGTGAAAAAAAATGCTTTGGTGGACACACGGCCTTATGGTGAACAATTAATCCATGCAAGTTAATACACAGAAAAAAATAGTTTGCCGTGGTAATCTTTAATCAAAATCTGAAAAGTAACTTCTGGAAAGGGAATGTCGTTCCCTTTCCGATGACGGCAGTTTGATGGCTTGGGTTTGAATATCCTTAACCACTCCCCTCCAACCATTAGTCTGCTATGAGCGAGATGGAGAGGAGAAGCGCTGAAGTAAAACCCTGCCCTCTATTCAATATTCCGTTTCACTTGGAAATACGTCACAGCACTAAAATAAAATCAGTTTCAACTTCCGGTTCACTGGGACTTTAAAGACCCATATTTGTGCTTAACCTACATAAAAAAAGAAATCATGATTCATAAATATGTTTGCTCTAAATGTAAGATAAAATTTAGAACCAACACAAAGCTTAATTTAGAATAATTAGGATCTTTATATGAAAATGTATGTGTCGACGCAGCTTTTGTGAATCTGGTGGAAATTTTGCATGATAACCTTTTCTGCCCACATAAGAAAGTACACTTGTACACGGTTATTAATGAGTGGGAAATTGAAAACAGTTACATTATATTGTTACAATAGCTTTGACAAACGTTTGCACTGATCATATTTTGCATCACATTCTTTCTCTTTCAGACTCTGGCCTGGTTTGAGGAAGGTGAAGGAACCATCACAGCCTTCGTAGAGCCATTTGTCATTCTCCTCATTCTTATTGCCAATGCCATTGTAGGAGTGTGGCAGGTACAGAATGTGAAGTTTTTAAAAAACGTTAATGTAACTTAAATTATTTTAAGCCTGTGGATAAGGCAGTAATGCATTTTTGTTGTACTAGAAATTACATCTCACTGTGTGTCTGTTTCTGTTTGTTTTAGGAGCGTAATGCAGAAAATGCCATCGAAGCCCTAAAACAGTATGAGCCAGAAATGGGGAAGGTGTACAGACAGGACAGGAAGAGTGTACAGAGGGTCAGAGCTAGGGAGATTGTGCCTGGAGACATTGTGGAGGTGGCTGGTAAGAATGACAATTCCTTTTTTGTGCCACAATAAAATGCATTTAACGAGAGGTTTCTGTAGTTTGTACACTGATGCATTTAATTTATGTCCCTGTTGCATTTTATAATTTGTGTGCAGCTAATTAGTTTCTCAGAGGCTGGAGTTGTCAAAAATAAAGTGGTGGCAGTATTTCCGGAAAGAAAAAAATAGAGGTCCACTCTCAAAGGATATGACTGGAGATAATTTTAGGACATTGCTGAATAGAGATGGCTATGTTCTGATCGTTTGTTTAAGCCAATCAAAACTGGGTAGAGCAGTCTGCTGCAGATGCAGACATGCTGTAAGGATGTTTCTCAAGGAAATAACAGACTGTTCCCACAGTTACGCAACATATTGTCAAATATGTATTTGGCATAGTTTGATTCTTTCCCAAAAAAAAAAACATGACTCCCGTGAGATTGCTGCCCAAGACATCAAAAGTCCCCATCATATTTAGAATTTGGCATGTCTATTTGGTAAAGTTGGGTGTCCCCCAACTTTATGAAAAATTACTCATCAGATTGTTTAACTCTTTTCATTAATCAGGGGTTCAAATTGTGTTATGTTATGCGTCCCTTGTGAATAAAACAGTATCTGATTGAAAACACTGCCACAAATTCCAGGTTTATGACGTTTATGTTGATTAAATACTGTTTACATTTTTTAAATTGTGCTTGGGCTTTAGGCCGGTTGTGCAGTGAGCTGTCCTATTTAGGGCTGCAACAACGAATCGATAAAATCGATAAAAATCGATTATTAAAAGAGTTGGCAACGAATTTCATTATCGATTCATTGTGTCGGAATCATCGAATTTCCGATAGCACGTGAAGGCAGCATTATACAAAATCCCACTTTTGTTCCGTTTGGAAGTGAGGAGCATGACGTCCCTCCAGTAGCTCTTCTGGTGCTGGTTTACTCGTTATCCAGCTTGAAAAGTTAGCGTTAGCTTGTTAATAACAGCAGTAAAGCTGGGGTGGTATAGTTTGCAAGACTAAAGACACGTTTTTATTCACTTGCCTTTTTTGGCCCATTCATTTTTCAATCTGTTGCTTTGTTAATTTCGTTGACAAATAATTTGTCAATATTTTAATCAACAACATTTTTCACAGACAAAAACGAGACGAAAATCAAAACCAGCTTTGAATGACAAAAACTATGACTAATATCTATTGTCATTTTCGGTCAGCATTCAGTCTTAAAGTGACAGCAGTCCATTAACCTGCTTCCATTTGTGCTCTTAATATTAATCAAACAACAAAAGACAGAGAAAATCACCTCTTTAGTTTTAATAAGGATTCATTATATTTATTATACATTAATTATTTAATCCACATGTAATCTATAAGGAATGTTGTATGCAAGTTGTAAAGAATGCATATCATTCATTGAAAATAAGACGTGTTCTTCTTTAGGAGGAGTAGTTTTATTTAATTGTTACATAATATTTTTTAATATGTCACAGCAGTTAAATCTGTGTCTGGATTTAATATCATTCATATTAATAGGTAAAAACAGTAGATGTTTTCTCCAGGAGTATATAATGGGTTTGGACATTTTAGAGAAATTCTTAATGCATTACAATTTAACTAAACCCATTAAATGTTGTTTGTGAGTGTAGTGTAGAGAACAAGTTCTAACCTGTACATTTTTCTTATTAGTATTTTTCTTTATAAAAAAAAAAAAAAGATTTATAGATTTATTATAGCAATCTGTGCACTTTCTGAAGTTTTTTTGCACTCTGAATTTGCACTGTCAGTTCTTTTCTTAAATCAAGGATTGGAAATTAATGGTTTTTTTTTTTTATCCGATTCATCGATTAATCGAATAAATAATTGACAGATTAATCGATTATTAAAATAATCGTTAGTTGCAGCCCTAGTCCTATTATTATTAGCTTTGTTTCCATCCACCTATTTTAATGCGCATTTTGGGATATCGCATCAAAAAATGCAGAATGGAAACACCAAGATGCGCATAAATTCTAAAAATGCGCATACAAAACGTATACGCTCGTTTGAGTCAAATACATTTTCTATCCGATTCGAAAACATGAAACTACGATGGAAACGCATTTACCAAATAAATTCCTTGATGCGCATAAGGAAAATCATGTGACTTTCGCGATGTAACAGCATAACTGTAGCCTACTAACCAGCGGAAAAATCTTGTTTGCAAAACATCTGAAATGCTGTTTTGGTCATTCAAGTCTGTTGTCAAAGATGCTCGGTATATTTTCCTCCTAGAACCGTCTTACACGACTGTGTTCCCAAACAGCACATCTGCCTCTGAAAGCAAGACAACAGGTTTATTGAGACGCACAAGTTTCTCTGAGACGCAAATAATTTATTATATACGAAAATGATTATATATGGTGGCGTCTCCTATGTTTCTTAGTGATTTTTTAGTGGTAGTTTATCAGGAAGTGACGATTATGTTCTCTTCGACTTACTGGATGGAAACGGTGCGCATTTTTGCGCATAAATTATATTCGCAACTTTGGATGGAAAATAGCTATTGTTGGTGAGCGGTGCCTTGCTGTCACTGTTCCTTTCCGTCAATTACATTTTCACAGAATTATTAGGAAATGTTGTCTTTGCAGACTATTTCCCTAGACACATTAAATTGTGTTGCGTTCTGTTTAACTGATGCACCTGAAATTGGGGTGTCTTTAGAACTCTGTTGCTTTGAAAACTCACATGATCAAAGTCCTACTTGTCTGACCCCATTTATAGCTGCTAATTGGCAATCAACCTAATTTGTACATCCTTTGCAGCTGCATTTGTAATTATGATTTTGTTACTTCAAAGTAAATCTATTAGTCATTTAAATAAATGTACATACACCGGGATGGCCAAAAGTCCGAGATCACATTGAAAATCTAGGATTTAAAAACATCCATCAATCCATTCTCAAAAAAGCACATATTCTATGTAGAGTTGCAGGGATTTTAAACTTATAAAATAAATAAAATCAAATAAGCAAATTTGTGACATTGACATTGTGAACTCCTTTCAGTTCAGTCTTTCACTCAAATGATTATGCTGATACTATATTTGAACTGGAAAAAAAAAAATTCAATTAGAAAAATAGGAGCATTTTCATTAGGGGTCTCCGACTTTTGATCCCACTGTATGTATTTTTATTTGAAGCCGCTTCTGTTTTTTGAGATATTTAGTATCAGATTTGACAGAAAGGGTTAAGACCCAGTCTCAGAATTTTCTTGGCCTGCCACTCAAAGTTCTATTCTAAGAATCCCAAAGCTAATGAATAAAAATAAGGTTACGCTCCTTTTGTGTGTCGATCTGTATCTTGACTGACATTGGTTTCTAAAGATAGATTGTAAAATATGAGGTGCTAATCAGCAGTATTGTAGTTTAAACCTCAGAGCCCCACTGTAGCAAAATCACAGCTATTTAAAGCTATATAATCATACATTTCTTTCTGAATTCCCAGCATTCAGTGATAGAAAAATGGCAACACCCCAAGAATATCAACTTTCCTAAATTCCTAAATACACAAGTTTTGTATATTATTTTGTAAATATTATAATTCGCACAACAAAGCCAAATAAATAATAGATATATATCCCAAATATATATTTGATTCAGTCTTATAAAATTAAGTATAATATATTATAAAGGAAAGAGGATTAAAGATAAAAAAGCGATATCTCAAGATCTGTCTGTTGCTAAATATAATGCAATGTTTTAAAGGGTTAGTTCACCCAAAAATGAAAATTCTGTCATTAATTACTTACCCTCATGTCGTTCGACACCCGTAAGACCTCCGTTCGTCTTCGGAACACAAATTAAGATATTTTAGTTGAAATCTGATGGCTCTGAAAGGCCTCCATTGGCACAATGGCACTTTACACTCTCAAGACCCTTAAAAGGTACTAAAGACGTCGTTACAAAGTCCATCTCACTACAGTGGTTCTAAAATAACTTTATGAATCGGCGAGAATAGTTTTTGTGTGCAAAAAACCCTAAATAACGACCTATATAGTGATGACGATTTTAAAACACGGCCTCATGAAGCTTTGAAGCGTTATGAATCAGTGAGCCGAGTCATGATTCGGATCGCGCGTCAAACTGCTGAAATTTAGCGATCCAAACTTCTCATTCGGCTCACTGATTCATAACGCTTCGAAGCTTCATGAGGCCGTGTTTTGAAATCGTCATCACTATATAGGTCGTTATTTAGGGGTTTTTTTGCGCACAAAAACTATTCTCGCCGATTCATAAAGTTATTGTAGAACCACTGTAGTGAGATGGACTTTGTAACGACGTCTTTAGTACCTTTTAAGGGTCTTGAGAGTGTAAAGTGCCATTGTGCCAATGGAGGCCTTTCAGAGCCATCAGATTTCAACTAAAATATATTCATTTGTGTTCCGAAGACGAACGGAGGTCTTACGGGTGTCCAACGACATGAGGGTAAGTAATTAATGACAGAATTTTCATTTTTGGGTGAACTAACCCTTTCATTCATCATATTGTATTTTCTAAGCATTTGTGTTGATTTCACATGGGTGTTTCTGTAAAATATGTATATATTTTATGCTTTTGCTGCTTAAATTGTGCTTATCGCATTACATCCTTGACAAAAATGACATAATTACCTCCTTTTTCCTTTTCTCCAGTTGGTGATAAAGTCCCAGCAGATATCCGACTGACCTCCATACGCTCTACTACTCTGAGAGTGGATCAGTCCATCCTGACAGGGGAGTCTGTATCCGTAATAAAACACACAGACCCAGTGCCTGACCCCCGTGCCGTCAACCAGGATAAGAAAAACATGCTCTTTTCTGTAAGATTATCTAGATTGTAAATGTTTGTCTTCTGTCAACATGTGGCTGTTCTTTATGAATTTCAGGATTTGTTTTTGTCACCTTACATGATCAGGCATTGGATAAAACGCTGCAAGATGTGAATGTGTATTGTTTGTGTAGTGGATTATGTCCGGCAGTGGCGAGCCAGTGTGTTGAATAAAACATCACTCATATTGTTTGCTCCCACATGGCTATGGACTGAGTCATCACATCACACAGGCTTTGAGCTCTCAGATGGATAATGACCAGAGAGTACCAGCCTCAAAGACTCCACCCCCACAACCACACATGCATGCTTAAGCCTCCATTACTTTTTTTTCCTCATGAGAAAGTCTAATGCAGGGGTTCTCAAGGTCCATTTCGAGGTGCACTTTACTGCAGAGTTTAGTCTTAAGGATCACTAGAAACCTACATAAAGGTGAGTTTGATCAAGGTTGGAGCTAAACTCTGCAGGAAAGTGGACCTCGAGGGCCATAGTTGAAAATGCCTTGTCTAATGGATGTCTGGCCATGTAAGGACAGGAACATAAACCGTGACCTAGAACAATAAATGAAATGGCTTTAAATATCCACATCCAGCCTCTAAAATGACCTTTTTTTCTCAGCTGCCATTGGTGGGTGTGTTAAAAAAAAGTACCAGCCACACGTTTTTCTTGCCCACTATGAAACTGTATTTTGTTTATATAAAATATACAGATTTTTTTCCTACAACAACAAAAAATAATTAACAGTTTTTTGTATATATGCATCAAGCAGTGCATGCCAATGTGTCATTCATATATGGCGTGTGAAACGCCATCTGCTACAAAATTGCCTGGAATATGTTGTCAGTATATTGCCAGTTATGACAGTATATATTCAACTGAAGTAAAAGTTGAGGTACAAAGATAATTGTAATCTTTGATTTACATTACATCAAATGAAAAGTCTATCCTTTATACAATTTAAATAATGTATTATGTTGTGATTCCTTTCTAGCTGGCCAATAACTATTTTATTAATTTGCCAAAGGCAATTTGGCACTTGTGGAGTGCTTATTTTGGGACCTGGTTAAAATACTAAGCTTGTTATAACTATTGTTGGTGATCTTACTTATTTCCTTACTGGAAATAATGGAAATATAATCATCTAAATGTGTTTATGTAGGGGACGAATATTGCAGCAGGGCGAGCGATAGGTGTTGTAGTGGCAACAGGTGTACACACAGAGATTGGGAAGATCAGAGATGAGATGGCAGCCACTGATCCAGAGAGAACCCCTCTGCAGCAGAAACTAGACCAGTTTGGAGAGCAACTCTCTAAGGTAGGAATATTTTTTGTGAGCTCTCTTTTGTTTATTTGAACTTCTTTGTTTGGACAGTAACTATACTATACATTATGGAAATGTTCTGAATGCATACATGCAATACCCTACTACATTTGCAAAATGTGCACTTGATTCTCCATTTCGAATCTGACAAATGAACAAATTAAATGAGAAGTAAGATTTTTTTATATCTTTTTTTTCTTGATTATTGAATTTAACACAATGTAATTAAAAATACAAAATAATTATATTAATTTCTGAAATATGCCACATAGTAATGTCAACAATTTAGCATTCATTTATTCTTGCATGTTGTATACAACTTTTTAAAAATAGTTTTAAAAATGCCAGTATCTAAAGGCGTCATGACATGGATTTTTAATGATTGGTCATTGCATAGGAAACAGTGTCAATGCCCCCTCGCTATTGCACGTGATTAAGTGTTTTAAAAACACTTAATATAAATCCATATAAAACATTATCCATATCTGCAAGTCATTTACAGACGCATTTAAAGCATTATGATAATGTTTACTTGCGGTTTGTGAAGTAGCTGCTGTCAGATCCAATAAATGCGACTGCTTCATCTGTCAGCAAAAGTTTATTTGTGAACTCTCCATTACACTGTGCCCCGTTTACAAAACAATCTGCAGTCAAATGCTCCGAACAAACATACAATCCTCCTACATGATCTATGACGGCATTCAAAATAAACCATCCACTTGTTCTTGATGCTGGCGATCTTCTGAAGTCTTTAGAGCAGGGGTCTCAAACTCATTTTACCTGGGGGCCGCTGGAGGTAGACTCTGGTTCAGGCTTGGCCGCATCAAGTATTCCACATAAAAAGTAGCACAAGTGATCCAATCTTCTCAATCTTTATTATTAACAGTTCTTCAACATGAATGTTTCTTCTGAACATGAACTGTTCCTCTGAATTTGAACTAAATATAGCCTATAGAAATTAAATCATGTAATATGAAATAATGAATGATTTTAATTTTATTTTAAATAATATACTAATTCACAGCAAGGCTGTAATCAGGTCAAACAGAACACTGAGCGAAATTCTGGGTCTAATTATAGTTGGGAAATAATCTATTTGTAAACAATATTTGCATTAATTTGTCAAATATATTATTAGTCCCGATATTCTTCATATGAGTGAGTGAATAAATCCATAGATCCGCAATTAGCTTTTGAATTCCCAAGTGGTCTGGTGGTTGAATTTTTGTCAACCGTGTCAAAGGTTCCGGGTTCTAATCCGCTCTCATGTAGTTTTTCTTCATTAAAATCAAAGATGTTCATCAATCAGTACGTTTACATGGACAACAATACTCCGATATTAATCTGATTAAGACCATACTCTGATTAAGAAACTACCATGTAAACAGCAATTTCTAATTACCTTAATCCGGTTAAAGCCATACTCGAATTAAACAAAAATCGAATTAAGACATGTGGAGTATGCCTATTTTAGTCGCATTATCCAAGTGCATTGTAGACATGTACACACCTTAATCTAACTATTAACGTCGTGTATGAGTTTTCGCCGCATTTTGTGACAGGACACACACACCAGGCACACACACCAGGCAAGTGCAGAGGGGAGGGCTTTGGGGGCTCGTATCAAAAGTATATAAAGTGCCCCTCTAAACAATCATCAATAATATTGTGACAAATAAAACAGAATTTGGATTATAATTAATATAACCGCGCGTACAAAACAGTAACAATGCGCTCACATTCCCGTTTATCTTTTACGTATCTTTCAGTCTGAAATGTCGTTGCCATGACGTGTTGCTATGGTGCGTGACTGCGTGTCTTGCTTGACTGCTCACTCGGACATGGCCTCCTCTATAATTTTTTTCTTTGTGTTGTAATAATTCTGCTCATTGTAAAAGTAAAATACAATACGTTTGTATCTGTAATCCCAGATTCATAATTGTCTGCTTACAACAGCGGTCGGGAACCTCTAGGCTCGCGAGCCATATGGCCATTCAATGAGCGCTTGTGGCTCGATGGCAGAAAAAAACAATCCAAACAATCACGATTTTGAAACCTTAATTTTCATCATTAATCAAAGCTATTATTCGAAATGTTGGCTGTCAAGAAGGAGGCAAGATGGGCAGTGTCTCTTAAAAAAACTGAAAGACACAATATATACAAAAAATAAAACTATATATATATATATATATATATATATATATATATATATATATATATATATATATATATATATACGAGTGACTTTTATACTTTTTAATGTAATATATATATATATATATATATATATATATATATATATATATATATATATATTACATTAAAAAGTATAAAAGTCACTCGTTTTTATAAAGTCACACTGTCCAACAGCGACACCCGCAGGTAAAGTTACAGCGGGTTGCCTGAGCCCATTGATTTGAACAGACCTACGAAAGTCGCGCTATGATTGGACGACGGACAGCGTAGCGTGGCATGGGTACGTAATGACGTACTATTAATCGAGCTATGTTCTGTAACATGTAAAATGGGAACATGAACGTAATATTCTAAAAGCAACTCATGTAAACGCCTTAATCAGATTATTGTCTTATTCAGAGTAAGGTCAATAATTAGATTACTGCTGTCCATGTAAACGTAGTGAATGATTGTATAATAAGACCATGGACAAGTTTGCATTTTGTTTTGTGATTTCACCGGAAAGAATAGAGTCTCTCTCAGCAACGGGATAGATTGACGCGCTCGTCTGTGTGTGAAGACTGTGCAGTGTGCACGAGCCAAAAGAGAACGTAAACTCCGCCTACTTTGATTTGATTGGCCATCGCAATCATTTTGACATTGACGAGTGCTGTTAGACTACATTCGTTTTAACTGTCTGATCAGTTTCGTTCATTTGTTCCTGTCAATCACGCGGTGTAAACCAATTATACTGCACGAGGGAGGGGCGAGCCAACACTCTCTCTCACACACACACACAAAGGAGGCAGCAAGCGTGGCAAGCGCTGCATACGCAACGACTCAGCAAAAAGGTGCTTTTCAGAGCAATGCGTGGGCCGCACTAACACTAAACTTTGAAGTCAAGAAGGGGGCCACAAAATATCATCCTGCGGGCCGCGAGTTTGAGACCCCTGCTCTAGAGAGATGAGCAAATGAGCTGTTTAAACAGGATGCATCAAAGCCAATGTTCCTTTACACTTCTATTTACTCTTCTGTTTGTCCTGTTGACGGCAGACTCAAGCGTGTGGAGTATGTCATAAAAGTGATCGGGCATCTGTATACTGTATCCAGTGTACACCGCGTCAGTGATTTATAATTGGTTCTATTAGCTTGTCACGCGTCAGCTGTTAAGTGACTGAACGCCAGTGGGCGGGGCCTGTGGTGTGATGATGTAAGACTATTCGTCGATGTCTTGCTGTCACAAATCCCACAATATCCAAACGAGACATTTTTGGAGCTTGATTAAATAAATGCTTTGTTTACAATGAGGAGGAGTTTTAAACTACATATTTTGATAGTTCAAAGACCTCTTATATGTCAAAAGATCAAGATCAATTTGATTTCTCATGTCATGACCCCTTTAATATAAACTGTGCAGCATGTAGAAATACCTTGTTCCTTTCCACTGAGCTATATACGCAAACCCTTTCAAACTATTTAAAAAAAACCCTGTAGTTTATTTTTGCTATTTTGCATAATTTTACGATTTCCTGTTATAACTGAACTCAGTGCACGTTGTGTTTTTAGAACATTTAATTTTATACCTCATTATTGTACCTTATTTTGCACATTTTTACTTATCATTGAAATCACTACACCTTTTCCATTTATATACAACGTCATTTGCACTGTAATTGTCATCTGCCGTTTATACCTCATTATCACTGTACATTGCACCCTCTCTATTTTTATTCCTAGTAATTTGCATTGAACTAATCTCTTGCCATCTATACCTCATTCCATTTGTGCTTACACTATTATTTGAATAATATATAACTGTATTTTATTGGCTGTGTACTTGTACTTTGCCCAATGTCAATAAGAATTCATGTAATCTAATCTAATGTCTAGTATTCCACTACAAAAAGCCTATGTGATAAATAAATGAACATTAAAATACATTTACAAGAAAATTAAAGCAGGTTAATTTGAGCGCCAACATTTCATTGACAGACCCTCTCATCCTCTCCGGAACAGTCAGCATTCACTCTGTAACAGAACTTGTCAGCATTATCGTGTTTCAGAGGTTGAGTTGAAGTAGCTGTTTTGCATGAGTCATTCTTTTTTCTCTCTCTTTCTGAAGGTGATCACAGTGATCTGTGTGGCAGTGTGGGGCATTAACATCGGTCACTTCAGTGACCCAGTGCACGGAGGCAGCTGGCTGCGTGGAGCTGTGTACTACTTTAAGATCGCCGTGGCTCTGGCTGTAGCCGCCATCCCTGAGGGTGTGCAAATCTATTAACCTATTTATTTCTCTCTACCTACCCAAATTATTAAAAACTCCCTTGCTCAGGAACTCTGGTCATCCAGCTATATGTTGGGATCCAGAAGTCTGAGAGCACCTTGAAAATCTGGGATTCAAAATGAATTTAAAGTTATGACAAAATGAAAAAAAAAAAGATTCATCATGTTTTGTATGGTTATTAATGAGGACCTATTATGCTCTTTTACAAAGTCTTGTACTGAATATACTTTTATGTTAGAATGTTCAAAAAGCACCTAATTTTTCACATATTTAAAGCACCTCTCTTCTGTCAGTTCTGTCAGTCTGTCAGTAACGCCCTGGGCTGCTTTTCGCGAAAACATCATGAGCTAAGTTGATTGCAGAGACCATTGATGTCAATGGTTCTATGATCTACTTAGGCTTTTAGTTCCTGTCTCTATGTGTAACGTATGAGCAGGGATGAAGCTGAGTGAGAATCCAAGTGCAGCATAAACGATTTAATAACAAACAACATCAACAGAAAATCCAAGAACAAAGGTATTCAAAAACAGGCAGGAGCGCAACGACCGACACCCAACAACTGAAGCACAGAGGTTTAAATACACAGGTCAAACAAGCTTAATCATGACACTATGGCCCTGTCCCAAATGGCACCCTAAACCCTCACGGTCTTCCTCCGAGTCCGCACTTTCACGACGTAATGCCGCTTTGACTGCCGGGAAGAAGTCTACTGCGTAACCCGCACCAGTGCGGGCTCGACAGAAGTGTGCATCGAGGGCGCATATCGATCTCAAAGGGGGCGCTCACGAGCACCCTTCTGAGACCTAAAATGACAAATGGGAAACCCTGCGATTTTGTGGACTTAACGGACACGCGCATGTAGCGGCCATTGTAAGTCCTTAAGACGGAAAGTGCACATGAAGTGTGCCATTTGGGACAGGGCCTATTAAGCCCCTCCATCCGAAGAGCGTGTGTTGTGATTGGTCAACTGCTTTGAGCATGTTTCAGGAAATGGCACGGCCTTTACCATAACCGCAAGTTTCAACACACTACTAACACAAGTTTATTATTTAATTGAGGAATATTGTGATGTGTACATTCCCGGAAGAAAAATCAAGACCACAATTTAGGCAGCAGACCTTTTTCATGCGCAAACGCTCAAACAGTGACTTACATTTTTTTTTTTTTTTAAATGTGCGCAATAGAAACACTGATGTTATAAAATGTACTGAAATTGTAATATAGTTTAACTTCATATACATAAAAATACAGTAATTTTTGTTATTTAGCTTTTTTATTTTGAACTTACATTAACCACAAAACAAAAAAGTGTGAGATGGTGGTCCAGTGGGTTAAACCATGGAACTGATACGCAGAAGGTTTCTGGTTCGATCTCAGCGGTCACCACCAGTGTGTCCTTGTGTCCACCAGCAACTCCATGTTGCTCCAGGGGGATTGTCCCTGTAATAAGGGCACTGTAAGTCGCTTTGGATAAAAGCGTCTGCCAAATGCATAAAAATTTTAAAAAATATAAATATACAGACACAGCATATACAAAATATGCACAGTAATAATAAAAATAAATAATGATCATAACAATTAAATGAAACTAAACAACCAAAATGACAGCATAACAGATCATTCCTCTATTTTCTAAATAATCCAGAAAACTACCCCATCGCTGATTAAAGAATCTTGAAGTTTTGCCAGCAAAAAAAATTCAATATTTTAATCAAAATAAAACAGATCAGCTTGATTTTCATAAATTAAGACAAGATTTATAGAAATATTGTTTAATGTCTAATTGTAAAATAGCAAATGTTACCCCCTCTGTGCTGCACTCCTCTCTCTTTTCTCGTAAATTACTTGCTGATGTCTTTTGTTCTTTCTCAAAGGTCTTCCTGCCGTCATCACCACGTGCCTGGCGCTTGGCACACGGCGCATGGCCCGCAAAAATGCTATAGTTCGTTCCCTGCCATCTGTAGAGACACTTGGCTGCACCTCCGTTATCTGCTCTGACAAAACGGGCACTCTTACCACCAACCAGATGTCTGTCTGCAGGGTGAGAGAGACTTCTGTCCCACTGTGATTCTAACAGATGCATTGTGGGATTTTACTGTTTTATGGCAGCTAGGAGATTAATAACAGAATGATGTTTGAAAACCACTGATCAAACTTACTAATCATGTGTTTGTATGTGCGTGTGCATGCATGGCTGTGCATGTGTTTGTCTATGTGCAGATGTCTATTGTGGACATTGTCGCAGGTGAGAGGTGTTTACTGAACGAGTTTACAATAACTGGATCTACTTACGCCCCTGAAGGAGAAGTGTGAGTTGAATTCAAATCTAACTATACTCACATACACATTACACTACTAACTCTTCTGAACTAACCTGCTGTTTGGTTATGATGTCTTTCACAAGACTCAGATCTCTTTCTCTCACTTTACCCATTATTTTCTCCTTAATTTATGTATTCCTCCTCCAATTCCTTCCAACCTCTTCTCTCTGTTTCAGGTATAAGGACGGTGTACCGGTACGCTGCAGTCAGTATGAAGGGCTTGTGGAAATGGCCTCGATCTGTGCCCTGTGTAATGACTCTTCGCTGGATTACAATGAGGTACATCTGCACCATGCGCACATGTATGTACTCTTTTTATGTTATCATGAAGCTGTAGAGACGTAATTTTCTCTGTATTTCCTCTACCTCTCTGAAAAACATAGAGTAAAGGGGTGTATGAGAAAGTGGGAGAAGCGACTGAGACAGCTCTCTGTTGTCTGGTGGAGAAGATGAACGTGTTCGATACAGACCTGAAGGGCCTCGCACCTGCTGAAAGAGCCACTGCCTGCTGTTCAGTGAGTACTTGTATAGTTGGCCCGCACAGAATCTGCAATCATTGTATTTTACATGTAAAACTATTTTAAACAGCATTTTTCTAATAAAAAAAAATTAAGTATATAATTGAATATTTTTTTTATAAATCTTATATATACACACACACACATACAGCTCTGGAAAAAATGAAGAGACCACTTAACATTGAGAAGTGGTCTCTTAATTTTTTTAAGTAAAAATCTGAACCGGTCTGACTGGGCCAATATAAAAAAATTGAGCCCTGATAAGTTGAAGGGCACAGGTAAATGTGGCATTTTGTAACAAGGTATCCACTGGAGGCAAGTTGTTGGACCCAAGTGCAGTTTAATCAAAAATATCAAAATATAAAACAAAGACTTGGCAATACTCAAAACAAAGACTTGACATGGATAAACATAAACCTCCCCTACACAGCAGGTTACAATGACAATAACAGACCAGGACACATGGCAAACATGAGGGCTAAATACACAGACTAATGACAAGACAAGTGACACCTGTGAACAGTGATTAAACAATGAACCAATGACAGGACAAGACAAGACACAAGATCACCTGAGGGCATGGGAGTCACATGACACTGAAACATGACAAAACCAGGAAACAAGACAGTGAACACACTCAAACATAACGTGATAAACTAAAAACATGACCAAGAACAATGAACATGAACCAACACCAAAACACCCTGTGACACATTTATTACAGTGGGTTTATGTGAAGATTATTTTAGGTTCACTTAAATTAAAAGTTGTTATATATAGGGATGCACCAGTTGACCAGCCAAAATCCGGAACCGGTTTTCTTTGTATTTTTCTGCCGATTTTTCCGGAAGTGCGCCCGCGTGCACATACGCCTATATTGCAATCATTCGCGAACATGTCACTTGTGTGTTACAAACGGAAACTGGAGAACTGAGGGAAGAGACGAGATACGCTGAAGCCTGAAGGCAATGAAGAGCCGCTTTCCTGCGCGAGCTGAAGTTGCGCGAGCTGCAAGAGCGCAGATAGTGAGCGTTTGTTCAGCTCAGCTTCTCACTTGTTGGATCGGATGAGAACGAAACAGACTAAATTGTGACAATCTTTACAAATTAATCCAAAATGTATAAATTTTGAAGCCTAAATAAAGCCGTCAGATATAAAATGCTAATGGTAGGCTATAAACGGACTACAGCACACCATGGTCGCGGATCAACGTCATCATCAAGCTTCCTCAAACTTTATTTAAAAAACACGCTCGCTCATTATGATCTGCGCTGTGAATGAACGCTTATCCACTTTTTCATGAGAAATATTGCCCATTCGTTTTTTACAAAAATGTTAGAAACTTAGAAAATTTTGTTTATGTGTGCCTCTCTGAGATTTATCTTTTGTTAATGTTTTTTATGACAATATGATTATCACTGTGATAACATTAAATGACATGAAACACAACCCAGTCTCTTTTTGTTAAATGCAAGTTTATGTATGATCAATAATACAAAAGTAAAAAAGTAAAGTAAAATGTATAATAAGCTATACATTAAATAAAGCAAACAATTCAGTCAAACATTCAAAGTCAGTGCTAGTCGGCTAACTTACAACGGTAACGTACAGTTATAGCCTAAAAATAAACAAGTAATGAAACTTCACTTTGCCCTCAGCCTAAACGATTTGCCAGGGAACAAATTATAGATCCATGAGAGTATAATGATACAAATATGGGCCGTTAAATCTCCACAAGACGAATTATAGCTGGAGACGCCACAGAGACATCAGAGCCAGCGGCAGACGTCAGAAGGACTAGCCGAGGAAAGTCTACTCTCGCCGGGTAAACAAGCGCGGAGTGCTGCTGACCCACTGGAGCTCACAACTCCGAAAACACCAGATAAAATGTTCTAATAGGCACTCTTCTTATAAATAAACCACAGATTTGAGCTTTAAACAACTACATTATCGACTGAAAAAGTCTTAAAACTACGTTTTGTCACACATTAACAGTAGATTTTAACACAAAAAGACGTGTAAACACAGCCCATGTCAGTCATTTCTCATGAGTATGGCGGAAGCTCCTCCTATGAGGCGAATTCGTGTCTGTTTTGCAGTGAATGTCACGCGCGTATGAAGCGAGTAAACTCAAAATGTTCAAGCATCCAACTTTGCACGAATAGCGCGATTTATTCACGCCACATAAGTTCTTCATAAGTGAGGCTGAAACGTGGGCTAGTGAGAGATTTCCTGTTTGTCACAATGACGTCTAAAGTCCCCGCCAAAGGATGTAGTCCCTTTTAGCAACCACCGTTTTTAAGACACAATAAAGTAAAAAAAAAATCACAAGCAGGTTTTAACTAATGTGTTTTATGTCATAGATCAAAACGTGAAAATATTTAGAGGCTTTGTTAACCACAGACCTTATTTCAGGCGATTTAGCAAAAACCCATTCAAAAAACCCATAGACTTTAGGGCGAGGGAACCGGAAGTGCTAAAATGCTAACTCACTTCCGCGTTTTGGCCTACAAAGTGACGTCATAACTTCGGCACTCTATAAACATCTTGTTCATGTATACTTTCATTCTTTTATTGTGTAAAAAAAAAAAAAAAAACGAAAATCGGTATCGGAATCAGCCAGTTTTCTGGAAAAAAAATCGGTATCGGAATCGGCCATGTAAAATCCTGATCGGTGCATCATTTTAAAGTATAATAAATATTACAATTGATAGCTTTTAAATATACTGTATTGCTGAATGGCTTTAATTGCTAAAATTATAAAAACTATTTCATAGAGACAGCAGTAGCAGTATTGGTATCAATAATACTGGCCTTCTTTCAAAAAAATTATGCCATTAAAAATATTTTAAATATAGGCTACTGTCTTAATGTTGTTTCTGCATTAATTTGGAAAATTTTAAAAATATATAAAAAACTTAATGTTAGGTGCAATTAATCTCAATTAATTACAGAAAAATGTGTTTAATTAGTAATTTCTTTTTAATCGATTGACAGCATATACACACCGATCAGGCATAATATTATGACCACTGACAGATGAAGTGAATAACACTGATTATCTCTTCATCGCGCCACCTGTTAGTGGGCGGTATAAATTAGGCAGCAAGTGAACATGTTGTCCTCAAAGTTGATGTGTTAGAAGCAGGAAAAATGGGCAAGTATAAGGATTTGAGCGTGTTTGACAGGGGCCAAATTCTGATGGCTAGACGACTGGGTTAGAGCATCTTCAAAACTGCAGCTCTTGTGGGGTGTTCCCGGTCTGCAGTGGTCAGTATCTATCAAAAGTGTTCAAAGGAAGGAATAGTGGTGAACAGAGGCTCATTGATGCACGTGGGGAGCGAAGGATGGCCTGTGTGGTCTGATCAAGCAGACGAGCTACTGTCGCTCAAATTGCTCAAGAAATTAATCCTGTTCTGATAGAAAGGTGTCAGAATACACAGTGCATCGCAGTTTGTTGCATATTGAGGGTTACATAGCCGCAGACCAATCAGGGTGTCCATCCTGACCCCTGTCCACTGCCAAAAATTCCAACAGTGGGCATGTGAGCATCAGAACAGTATTCCCTGGTGGCTGTGGCGTCTTTCAGAAGTATAATGCACCTGCCACAAAGCAAAAATGGTCCAGGAATGGTTTGAGGAGCACGAGTTTGAGGTGTTGACTTGGCCTCCAAATTCCTAAGATCTCAATCCAATCGAGCATCTGTGGGATGTGCTGAACAAACATGTGTGATCCATGGAGGTCTCACCTCGCAACTTACAGGACTTAAATGATCTGCTGCTAACATCTTGGTGCCATATACCACAGCACACCTTCAGGGGCCTAGAGTCTATGCCTAGACGGGTCAGGGCAATTTTGGCAGCAAAAGGGGGACCAACGAAATATTGCCATAATGTTATGCATGATCGGTGTATATATTAGTGCTTTAAATCGATAAAAAAACGAATCACACATTTTTCTGTAATTAAAGGTGCACTATGTAAAACAGTTTCAGTAAAATATCCAAAAACCACTAGGCCAGTGTTATATATTTTGTTCAGTTGTGTACTTACAATATCCAAAATGCTTCCAACTATTTGTAAATCGTGAGAAATTGCTATTTTAACCAAGGAACCAGGACGTGTGAGGGAGTCGCCTGTCGATGGCATCATATCCGCCGAGCGAACGCACAGAGTAACGTCATAACATCATTTTCAACACACTCAAATGTATCTAATATGAGAATAAGAGCTGCTTTACCTCATACTCATGACCGGAAAAACGGAAATGGCGACTATGCCATAATAAAGCTCCCGCTGCTCGCAAGGCTTGAGTTCCACTCTTCTTATCAACAATCGCTCCTGCTTCTGCTTCATACTACAATAACGTTAATAATCACATCCATGAACATGATTTCTGCTCGAATCCTATCCCGATTCTTTTCCACCGGCTGTGAGGTGAAGACCACATGTCCCAAGATTCTGCGCTCAAACTTGGGGTCATCAAACTATGCCTTTGTTTTGAATAGGCGACCTCTAGTGGATGGAAAAGTTACATAGTGTAGCTTTAATAAATATATATAAATATATATATTACACACACAAATCACCTAAAACTTTAGTTTATTTTTATTTATAAATATTTATATTAATTATTATAATTCTTGTTTTTTATTATATGTTATTTGTCAACTAATCTGGCAGAACTCTGTCGACTTCTACAAAACTCAAATTTGCTTGGTTTAAAATATTCTCTTTATTCTATATAGTGTATATATCAAAAGTGGTAGATTAGCTTTTTTGTATGATACAGAAAAGTTTCTTTTGAAATGTTTTTAAAAGTTTACCCTCAAGGAGCTAAAAAAACCCCTACATATTTATTCCACCATCAGTAAAGAAAATGGTAAAAAAAAAAAAAAAGTGTGCAGATTTTTTGTGGGTCTGTTAAATTTTGCCATCTACTGCTTGTGAAAATTACAGTCACTAAAGGCAGTGAGTTAAAGAAACCATCTAAAATGTTTATTAATTACATTCTATTTCTCTCTCTCTCAGGTCATAAAGCAGTTAATGAGGAAAGAGCTGACTCTGGAGTTTTCTCGAGACAGGAAGTCCATGTCTGTTTTCTGCTCTCCAAACAAACTCACTCGTTCTGCTGCAGGTGCCAAGATGTTTGTCAAGGTCTGGCTTTCACCCTTCCTTAAAGCTTTTTCTTTTTCCATTTTTTTCTTTTTGCATCGTTGTTGGAGAGTCACTGAATAATTTATATACATAACCATACTAATCTTTGAACAAAATAGACTAATAAAAAAACTCTTATTTTTGCAAGAGCAGATGTTTAAAAAAGATGATGTGAAGTTGGCATTCAACAGGCAGCATTTAAAATGTGCCCTTTAAAATGATGCATTAGCACAAAAGTAGGGATGGGAATTGTTAGGAATGTAAAAATTGGGATTTTGATTCCAGTTCCACTTTACTGTAAATTATCTATATCTTCTAAATATTATTATTATTATCAATGTTGAAAACGGTTGTGACATTTAATATTTTTGTGAAAACCATGATATAGCCTATATTTGTTCAGGAGTCTTTGATGAATAGAAAGTTCAAAAGAACATATTCCCTTCCCATAGTCCCTTCTCGATTCTTGAAATGTATCCTCACTGTCCAACCATCTACCAATCTACATGCATTTTATCTCTTGATCCTGACCTCACAGGGGGCACCAGAGAGTGTACTGGAGCGTTGCCGCTGGATACGGGTAGGAGGTGGTACACGGGTGCCACTGAGCTCTGACCTAAGAGAGCAGCTCTTAAGCACAGTAAGAGAGTGGGGCTCGGGACGTGATACACTACGCTGCCTCGCCATGGCAACCAGGGATTCACCCCCTGACCCTCGAACCCTGAACTTGGAGAACTCTGCAGGCTTCATAGAATATGAGGTGAGCAATTTAGCGGAGATAACTGATTTGAAATCATGGGAATATGTTTGTGAATTCCTAATTAAAACCTATTATGCAAAATTCACTTTTATATTGTTTTTGAACAAATTTATGTGTCCGCAGTGCGTGTACACAACAACCCTATGGTGGTAAAAATCCATCTGCTCCATTTGTTATTTTCCCCATAAATCTGAAACAGCAATGTGCTCCAATCTGACACCACTTTGGAACAGGCCCTGCTCATGACTGGCACAGAATCTTCTCTATAGAATCACAGTCCGCGTGTTGTCTCATCCGGCTCTGATTAGCAGTGTAAACGCCTGCATTATTGTCAATGGACGGATGCCAGTTTTAAGAAGAAAATTAAACTCATTTAGTTGAACTTAACAATAAAGGTCAATATTTAAAAACGGTTTATTTAGAATTGCATGATATCCAACCATGTATGTCATGCCATATTTTATTGTGTAATATTATCTGACCACTATGATCATTTGTGCTGCCGGTGCTGCCAGTCATGAGATTAATGAGCAGCACGTAGCTCAAGTTATTGCCAGAGGAATAATTGGACTGAGTTAATTTTATTTTTAAAATCAATTTATTTTTGCATTATATTTATTATGATTAATCACCCATTTTTGTCTACAGTGTAATGCTATCTAAACATTTCACTCTTACATGGAGGATATTACTCGTTTAAGATGATCAGAACAGTGTTTTTTTTTTTTATAATTGTCCATGGCCTGGAAATATTTCTTTATTTAAACAACTTCAATTTGATCTAAATATTGATGACTGCATCATAAAGTAAACGCATGAAAAAATGCTAAAATAATATTTTAAGCTTTGTCTAATTCTAATGCTTTAATGTAATATGTTGTTTGTATTGTAATCTTGCAGATCTGTAATAAAATAAGGTGATCAGACTCTGAAGTATTGCGCATACACATACTGTAAGGCTTGCGTGGCTTTAAATCCCGAAATACTGTACTGTATATTACGCTGCTGTCACTTTAATACACAGATCTAATATACAAACTTGTTTACATGCTGTTCACATTCACAGACATAATAGACTGGGTTTATGTGAACTTTGCGTGTTTTTGACATAACCTTATGTGTATTTGACAGTTTAAGCTCAATAAGACGTGACATCCAGGTTTTTGTGCGTGTGCTATGGATGTGTGCGCTCAGAAAACCATATATCAGAAGTTAAAACTGATATGGCTTGCAGATAAACTTTCATGATGATGAAGAACTGCAGTGTCATGTGAGCGTGACCGCGATAGAGATGATAATCAAAACCAAACAGATGTTTTAGTTTTTGGCAGAGTATTCGAGGCACACATTTGCATTTAAAGATACATGCACAAAATAGTTTTTCCTTTCCACTCAGAAATGGGCATTTACAACATGGTATAATACATTATCTGTGAGGTATTATGAGCTGAGACTTCACAGACACATTCTGGGTACACCTGAGACTTGTATTACATTTTGTAAAAAGGGGCATAATAGGTCCCCTTTAATTGACAAAAGCATTTAAAAATGCATATTTTAGTGCTATAACTAACATTTTTCTTTGTTCTTCTCTCAGTCGGACTTGACATTCGTGGGCTGTGTGGGAATGTTAGATCCACCCAGGAAGGAAGTGCTGAGTGCAGTGCGAATGTGCAGACAGGCTGGCATACGGGTCATTATGATCACAGGTGGGTTAAACACATATGTTGCTGTGATTTTAAAGGGATAGTTCACCCAAAAATGAAAATTATGATTATGGATATTATCTTCCAAACCCATAAGACTTTGGTTAATCTTCAAAGCACAAATTGAAACCTGAGAGGTTTCTGTACCTCCATTGAAGGTCCAGGTAACCAAAACTCAGAAGATCCAAAAACGTCATAAAGGCGTTGTAAAATTAATCCATATGAATCGAGCGGTTTAATCCAAGTCTTGTGAAGAGATACAATCACTTTATATGATGAACATATATAATTTAGGCTTTTATTTAAAAAAAAGCACATCACATATGGTAAACACGTAGGCACATGTGCATCACATTCGCTCGTCACACATTTGAACAAACCTCATTGGTTCTAGTGCATGACGCACACCCATATGTGAAGTGCTCTATGCATGTGCGTTGTTCATTGTTTAGATGTAAATAAAAGCCTAAATTAAAATCTGTTTAAAGCGACCGTATCTCTTCAAAGAACTTGGATTAAGCTGCTCGATTCATATGGAATCGTTTCTTATGAATGTCTCATCACAAGTTCAGTGACAAATATAAGGCCAAATGCAAGACTGTCTATTATCTAACTGTACCCAGCCACATTAGGGCACAAATAAATATGCATATAAAGGAAGTCAATTTGAGGTCTTCTTCCTGTGTTGATTTGTGCAGGCGACAATAAGGCCACTGCCCTGTCTATTTGTCGTCGAGTGGGCATCATCACTGAGCAGGAGGAAGAGGAGGCTGAGAGTGGGCCGTATGGCAGTGGCCTCACAGGGCGCGAGTTTGATGAGCTGCCTACCCACCTTCAGCGAGAGGCTTGCCGCACCGCCCGCTGTTTCGCCCGCGTCGAACCAACGCACAAGAGTCGCATTGTTGAATATTTGCAGAGCCTAAGCGATATCACAGCTATGGTACGTTTTTCTAGTTATGTTTGAGTGCAAAGTGCAAAAAACTAAAAGGAATGAACCCTCACACTTGTTTTTCTGTCCAGACGGGTGATGGTGTGAATGATGCCCCTGCTTTGAAGAAGGCTGAGATTGGCATTGCTATGGGCTCAGGCACGGCTGTGGCTAAATCTGCTTCAGAGATGATCTTGGCAGACGATAACTTTTCAACCATTGTTGCCGCAGTGGAGGAGGGCCGAGCCATTTACAACAACATGAAACAGTTTATCCGTTACCTCATTTCTTCTAACATCGGAGAGGTAGTCTGGTAAGTACAGACAGAAATACAGACTCTTATATATCACTCTTACTCCTAATGCCCTGATATATTCACAGCAAAGTTATTTTTCCTTCTTCACTTTGTGGTAAAAAGAAGTTTGAAAAAACTTTGAGAGGTTATAATGTTAGTGAATAGCCTGAGGCTGTCGTTTCGATTAAATATGTTAAAATATCCTAAGTGCTTTCCTCTCAATAACAAAATAAACACACAACAAAAATGACAGCGATGAGAAAACAGCAGTAAAGAAAGCATTTGATCATAGTGATGTGGATATGTTTGTACAAGCTCTGTAATTTAACACTTTATTTATATAGCAATTTTTTTTTTTTTTTTTTTTACAACAAATTGCTTTAAAGCAAGCAGATTTACAGTATTAAACATGAAAAAACAGTATCAATGTCTCTTTCAATTAGAATTACAAACACATCAAAGAAGGTGTACTTATTACAGAATCGCCACAGTTTGAAGGAGTGTACCAGTCTGAGTGAACTATTGTGGAAAGTTCGCTTTCTCAAGCTGTTTCAAAACAAACAAACTTCATTTTAGTTTGATTTTGTTCTAAATGACATCTTGCCAGTTCATTCTTATTTACCAGTTCTTCGCCTTTAGGTAGTATTCAGAAGGCAGTGAAAAGCCTCCAAAACGTGTAAAGGTGCGGCATCATTAGCATCATGTGTGGGGGAAATCTTTCGCCCACACATAAAATTCCCAATTTGGACCAATTCCTATTGAAATGACTGCATTTCGCCCATAAAAATTTGTTGAACAACTGTAAATGTGACCAGCGGGAGTCCCTGCCTGTACGCAGAGTATGCACAGAGTATGCACACTGCATATCCTGATATCATCAGCATTCCGTGATTCAAAGAGGAAGTAATAATGTTTTGTGACAGTCTCTAATAATGTTTTAGTCAATCTACTACTGTAGTCCGTTTGTCTGTGATGAAAAGCAGTGGGTGCTGCACTGTCTATGGTAGATTAGCGTTTAGGTTGGGTGTTCACACAGAACGAACTGCATTGAGTTGAATGAACACAGGGGCTGTTTACACAGGATGCTTTTTTGTTTTTAAAATTGCGAGCTGCAGTCCAGTGAAATGGATACCTAATGTCATACACAACTTCTTGGCACACCCTTTTAAAAACTCAACAGTTAAGCACAAGTCATTGAAAAACAGTGAAATGTAGTACAATGGTTAAAGTGGGCATGTTTATATAGAATAACAATTTAAAAGCAGCACTAGAATGCAAAAACCCATGTTATGTGAAAAGTATTTCTGTTGAACAGTACCTGTTCTGGACAGTAGGTGGGACTGTCAGTTGGCAGGTTTCAACAATTCAAAAAGCTGATTCAAAGAGCTGAGAACATGTCTAACATCTATACTTAATAGATGTTAGAACTGTCTAACATCTATACTTAATAACTGCACAGTTTTAATTAAAATGGCTTTAGGTATACAAACCTTGACTACTGTAAAGTTTTTTTTCTTCTACTGTGTACCATGAATTTAAATCCTGTGACCGCACCTTATACATTGTATCGTTCTCTCTCTCTCAGTATTTTTCTCACAGCTGCTTTGGGAATGCCTGAAGCTCTGATCCCAGTCCAGTTGCTGTGGGTTAATCTGGTGACGGATGGTTTCCCAGCTACTGCTCTTGGTTTCAACCCCCCTGACCTGGACATCATGTCCCGTCCCCCACGCAACCCTAAAGAACCACTAATTTCTGGTTGGCTCTTCTGCAGATACCTCATCATTGGCTGTGAGTCATTTGTACACATCACTTCTTGTTATTGAGATTAAAATCATTAGTCATTAGTGTATATAAAATAATGTTATTAAAATGAAGGATTTATCTGGTTAGATAAGATGCTATGATACACAAGTGCAGTCTTTACTTTTGCAAATCATTTAATGACGTACAAAAAAAAGTTTTAGTGATAATTTATTGGTATCCATTAGAGTGCAGGGTTTTTCTTTGCTACAGAGATGAACAAGCTCTTAACAGTTATGCCACACAAGCAGTGCCAATGTGGAATAGATCCATTTTGTCTTCATGTGTCTAACATTTAGGGTTCTATTTTGCACTTAGGTCCGAATCCACTTTTAAGATTAAATCAATCCACTTTTAAGATTAAAAAAATGAAAGCTGAGACTTATTGAATGGGAGGTACGCTACAAGTAATAGTGAAGTTTTGTTCACACCTCAACAGAAAACAGCATAGACCAAAAGATCGATCTTGGAATTTAAGAATCGATATCGGTTCATCAACATGAAGATTGATTTAAAATCTTTTAATCAATATTGTCAACCTAGCTCTAGGAAACACTTCTGGTCACAAATCAAGATTACTGTCAAGAGGAAAAATTACAACAATCTATGTATGAACTTTCACACACTCTCTTTTAGATGGTAACCATGAATTAAAGTCAAAGAACCTATGAACTAACTCTGAAAATGTACAGTGGTTAAGTTGCATTTCAATCCCTTTATCTCTCTGTTTTGCAGGTTATGTAGGGGCAGCAACAGTCGGAGCTGCTGCCTGGTGGTTCATGGCAGCTCATGATGGACCAAAGCTCACCTTCTACCAACTGGTAATAAAAAATTAAATCCCAAAACACAATCACACACTGCAGTTTCTACGAGTACCTTTTTGAAAAGGAGTTCTGTATACGATGTTTTAAAAATATTTTTTGACCAAGTAAGCCAATTCTGTAAATACATTTTCCCTTTGTTGCTTTTTTTCTATAGTCTCACTATCTGCAGTGCAGTGAAGGTCATGCTGAGTTTGCAGGAGTGCAATGCTCAGTGTTCGAGTCTCCGTACCCCATGACTATGGCCCTGTCTGTGCTGGTCACTATAGAGATGTGCAATGCCCTCAACAGGTATGTGATTTTTAAGAAATGCTGTCATGACATAAAACCACTACTGGATGTTTTTTATGGGGAGAATAGCACATACGTGAAGTTTTGACTTGGTATATTCATGTCAAAGCTACAATCCTAAGTATGGGCTGGAAATATTACTTGCATCCATTTCATTATTCTCACACTATTTCATGGGAGGACAGAGACAGACAAGTATTTCCAATGTGATCTTTCAATTAGGACACAAAAAGCATGTCTTACAACTTTACCTTCTAATATATATATATATATATATATATATATATATATATATATATATATATATATATATATATATATATATATATATATATATTTCTGAGAACATGGAAGAAATGGGGGACTCTGCTCAGATAAATCCAAAATAATTCCTTGTTTCCTTTGTTGCCTAACTTATCCCAGTACTAAAGAATCAGTGTAAATTGAACCAGCAGCCATATCACCCGGTAGCCCAAGACTGGTTTCCCACTGAAGCTAAGCAGGGTTGAGCCTGGTCAGTACCTGGGTGGGAGACCTCCTGGGTAAACTATAGGTTGCTGCTGGAAGAGTTGTTAGTGAGGCCAGCAGGGGGCGCTCACCCTGTGGCCTGTGTGGGTACTAATGCCCCAGTACAGTGATGGGACACAATACTGTAACAAGCACCATCCTTCGGATAAGATGTTAAACCGAGATCCTGACTCTCTGTGGTCATTATAAATCCCAGGATGTCCTTCGGAAAAAGAGTACCTAATTTTGCGAACTACTCCCACGTTTTTTTTCCCTAATTGGAACCAAACCATTGTAGAAATGTTCTTTGGAGATAGACTTTCAATAATTATAAAAAAAAAATAATAATTTCGATTCATGGTCACTAAGGGGAAACAAACTGTTCAACGTGTCCCGGGCCACTTTTACTAAAATGATTATAACTTGTTAACGGAACGAGATATTTTTGCTAAACCCGGGTCACATGTCTATGAGCTCAAACATCTGTGACATGAATAAAATTGTGACGATTGGCCACTTGGTGGCGCTGTAAAAGGAAAAAAAGTCACGAAAATGGCTATTACCACACCCAACCATTAGTCTGATAATAATTGGCATGCAGTGTCTTTGTCCAGGGTGCCATGATAGTCTATGAGAACATTGGCGTATCAATGCCTTGAAGGAGCCTAAGAAATGTGACTCACGAGAGTCACCTCCTTAGACTCCTGATTCCTTGCTGAGTCCAACAATACCAAACATGGCAGGTTTTATCTAATGGTTTGTGTAATGGTGTAATTTAGCGCTTACAAAACTTTTGCAATTATCTTCTAAACCACTAGTCCAATTGAGACAAAACCACCACAGGAAATTTGATAACATAACCTGATGGTTTTCCAATGAGATGAATGGTAAATACTAGGAGGCAAAGCTGTTTTAAAATCTTCTTAGTTACCTACTAAAATTGTATTCCAAAAGTTTGTCTCTGGCACTGCCACCCTGTAAAGTTACTGTCAGTGTCATTGGACACAGACACAGACTTTCATGGAAGGTTAGGTCCTGAATATTTTCTTAAAAGTCATGGAAATTTATTGGTAGAAATGTGTATGAACCCTGACCTGGTCAATAACTTAAAAATTAAGTGAGATATTTATAACAAATTTGTTAGACAAATTGTTTCTTATAAAACAAAGCAGAATCTTTCACCGGTGGCCAATCGAAAGGTTTGTGCATTCTTATTATATTAGTCCTTCTATTTTTATTACAGTTTGTGAGTCATGTGGCTCTGTTCTTTACTTGATGCACGCAACCACAAGTAAGAACTATTGTTTGCACAATATAAGAAATACAGTGTTATGGTAAAAAAAATTTGCACATCTCTTAATAACTGACAAACCTCTTCCCATAACTGTTTGTGACCTGGGTAACCCTGGCCACCAGTAAATGAGTTAAACGTTGTAAAAAGTTCAGAAGAAGAAAGAAAAAAGTGTTCTAGAAGGGAAGGAGATTCACCCAATCAATGATTGTGCTGCGGTGACTGTGAGCCAATAGTAACGGTCCATTCAGTTCGCGAGTCAGATCACAGCAGATCAGACGAGAGAGCATTTCTCCAGAAACTCCCTATGCTGAATGTTAATCTAACAAAAACTGATTGAGTGCACATGGAAATTTGCACTTTTGATGCGTCTCCTGAACTGTTGTCGTCGCAGAGAGAGAATGAAGTGGAAATCGGAGTGAGACAGTGTTGTTAATAATCTGAAATAGTTCTGAAATATTTATGGATCACCAAAATGCTTTTGGTTTTTGTCAAGTTTACAACCAACCTATTATTCTGTACCTTCTTTGAACAATTGTAATTCCTCATCCAAAGCAGTACACAACTGCTTCAATTAAATATAATATTGTTTCATCTGCATACATGACTGTCCGTGCACACTTTAAAACAAGAGGAAATTTGAGTAATTGTTAAATAAAATTCTAACAATTTGTGCCAAGCAATCATCTGATATCTGTGGTAATGCTGTTCCTGTTGTGTCCCTCTCAATGGCCCTCATTTATCAAAAGTGCGTACACCAAATTTCCAGCGTACACCTGGCGTACACCCAAAACCACGGTGACTTTGAGATTTATCAATATGGACGTTGGCGTACGGCACGCTCAAATCCTACGCCAGCTCAGGAGGTGGTGTACGCACGTTTTGAGTTAGTGCGAAAATGCGCAGAAAAACAATTCCTAACACCACAAAACGCACTGACAAAGATATGCTATATTATGACCCACTGTGAAACAACAACAACAACTAAAGCCCTATTCGCACGGGATAAGTAGGCTATTATCTGGGGACCTCGTGTGATTTAGAAATTACTCCCCCACATCTGAATTTTGGGTGGCGCATTCGCACGGGATAAGCTGTGATTTTACTAGAATTTACTGACTTATCTCCCGGATATGATGTAGGCTAAAGACTTAAACATGTTTTTTCGTTATAGATATAGCTGTATGAAATAAACAGTCGTATCGATATCATTTTGATTGTTTTATAGTAATAAAAATAATTTAGTTCAGTTAGAGAACAGACGCAATTAAAAACGTTACTGAGCAATATAATAACAATACGACGGAAGACTTAGTTTCAAAGCTAAATGTAAAAGTGCCCATTTAAGCGAGTTGTCATTGTACTGTTCTGTTTTTGTGTTTTTCATTAAGAATAATATTAAACACACCATTCAAGCAATTTACTCCCAAATTGCACTCATTCTAAAGTGAAAGTATAATCCGTGCGGCCGCACAGAATTCATAACGGTGCACATTATATGCTCCATTCTTCGTGAAAGATAAAGATAGAAATGCGCACAGGACACAAAAACCTTGCAACAATTACATACGATCCGCCTAATCCCGGCCAAATCACAGAGATGCCGATTCGCACGGGACTAATACAGGACCTCTGTGTTTGGTGAAATATGGTAGGTCATTTGCGGGGGAATTTTTACTTTACAAATTACAGACATGGCCGATTCGCACGGGATTAAGATCACAGACATTCTCTGCAATTATTACAAATCACCAGAGGTCCCCAGATAATACTAATCCCGTGCGAAGAGGGATATAGCTAATTATAAACTTCAGTGTTTATTTTTGTGCAACATGGACTTCAATGTTTAATTTGTGTGACTTTATAAAAGTATTTGATTTGTAGGCATATGTATTCCTCCAGTTGCGAGCCTGTGCGCTTTACCTGACGTTGGTTAGGCCCACGGACTGGGACTGAAAATAATTCAGACTGACAAAATAATAAAAGTGACATTCTTCTTCTTTTAAATAATAATAAAATAAATAATAATAATAACGACATTCTTCTTCTAAATAACAATAAGCGTCATTAATAATACAAATCATAATAATAAGAAGAAGAATCTTACAAATTGTCATGCAATTATTAATGTGAATGAATGGTACTCCACATCACATCATCACTATTGTACACCCCAATACATGTGACGTGATACGAAATTAAATGCTTATTATTTCAAAACGTGCTGTAAAATAATGAATTGTGATAAGTAATTTCTCATCCAAACAGCTATTTAAACTGGATTTCCACCGTACACCTTTTTGTGGGCGCCTTTAATCCCACTCTTTAAACTCCCAAATAAAACAATTTAGTTTTTTTCCACTTCCCTGGTGATGGTCTCGATCTCCACGTCAGAGAAGTTTCGCTTCTTTGCCGTCTTCCGTGTGTCCATGGCGTAAAATGAGGGCGTGGGGGAGGCCGAGACTTGAATATATAGGGGCGTGTTATTCTAATGACGATCGTTTTCAGCCGCGGCATTTATCAAGGGCAGGTTTTGCGTACGCCTGGATTTCAGAGGTGCGCACAGCTTCATAAATCAGGCGGTGAGAGGAGTGTAAGCATAATCTTACGCCAATATATACGCCCGTTTCTACGCAAGATTGATAAATGAGGGCCAATGTGCATGCTGAAAATGATTAAATACTTAAATTTGCTCGCAAACTATTGTTTCCAATACTTTGCTAAGAACTGTTAGCAAACATATTGATCATATTTACATTCACTTATTTTACTGTAACATAAAACATTCTTTACTTTTTCCTATTCATTTAGTTACTTGAATTGACCTCCTAATCCTCCTTGCTCCCAGTTCTGTTTGCTGAATAACATAACCAGCGGCAGCCCCTCACGGACGACTGCCGCCTACCTACGTACAAAACAAACTTAAACAAAACACAACATAAAATCCAGGCCTGGTCCTCTCTCGTCCTTCACTGTCGTCGCTCCTCCTTTATACTCCCGTCACTCCTCCGTGAGACACGAGGCCGATGCGGCACGCAGCTGGTGCTCATCATCACTAATGACCACGGCCTCGTCCCGCTCTCACGGTCCCTCAGCCTTGCTGCTCGCCAAAATGTGCTTAAAGGCCTTGAACTGCACTGTATATAATTTAAGCTTTGAAGTAAAATGTCTTTCTGAACAGTAATAATTCTGGCAGGTCATTCTACCTATGTTTGGTTTTAAGACAGGGAAGCATGGACTGCTCTTATTGTCTTTCTGTGTACGTGTTTCAGTTTGTCAGAAAATCAGTCTCTACTCAAGATGCCACCGTGGTCAAACCCCTGGCTGGTGGGAGCCATCTGTCTCTCCATGGCCCTACACTTCCTCATCTTATATGTGGACCCTCTTCCTGTAAGTATGAATATGTGTGTCAGAGATTTGAAAAGATGATGCAGGTATATCTTAGAAAAATGTCTGGGCATAATTAAAGAGGAATGTCTGAGTTTGATTGGTTAGGCTTGTGCATGCATGTTTGTTGGTAAGCCGCTATGAAAGTGGTTTCCTAATACATCTAGGAAAGGGTGTATTTAGCTGCTCATTTCATTGATGATGAAATAACGGATATGACGGAAGATAAAACAGTAAATCATAACCACCTCAGACTTTGTGTAATATTGGTGACCTTATCAATAGAATTATACAATGCTAAGGAAATTGTCATCTTTAAGCATGTTTTACCATTTTTTTTTAAATGTTTTAATCTATGTGTTTACCAAGGCTGCATTTATTTGATCACATATACAGTAAAACAGTGATATTGTGAATTATTATTATTATTACAATTGAAAAACAATTTTAATATATTTTAAAATATAATTTATTCCTGTGATGGAAAAGCTGAATTTTCAGCAACCATTACTCCAGTCTTCAGTATCATACGATTTTTCAGAAATATATACTAATATAGAAATATAGAATATAGAAACTAATATTCTGATTTGATGCTCAAGGCAAATTAAATAAATGTATTTTTTCAGGATTCTTTGATGAATAGAAAGTTCAAAAGAAAGAAATATTTTGTAACGTTATGTATTTTAACTATGAATCTCACTGACCCTAACAACTTTTGAACAATGTTGTATGTCATTCCAAAAACCCATGTGACTTTCTTTCTTTGGACACAAAAGGTGAAATATATATCATCAAGCTTCAAAGTGACAAAAAACACCATGAAAGTGTCATAAATGCTGTATACGACTTGTGGACTATAAGTCCTCAGAAACTATACGATACCTTTATGTGAGGGACAGACTAAAACCAGAGGATCATGTCCCATTCCCTTTAAAAGCCGGCTGCGCTCGCACCATGGCGGATTCGCTATTTACATGCCGGAATTTGCAAGCGGAAAGACTGAATGCTGCTCCAGTGAAGAATCCTTTTATTTTTAATATTTAAAAATGCTTGTGTGCTGCTGCTGCTGCTGCTGCTGCTGTTTGTGTAATAAGCAGAGTGTATGCACACGCCTATAGGCGCATATTACTAATGCACACTTTAAATAACACAAAAAATACTGCGCTATTGACTTTAGATTAGGATTTTGTTGGTCAATGGCGCAGTCGTTTTCAGTTGCCTCAAAATAGCAACGCTCCAACAATGTACACCCATGGGCGAACAGGGCGCGATTGCATTTGCTGTTTAAACAACGTGGCACTGGACGTGAAAATGATAACTGCGTTGGGTTGAAACAAGCGAAATAAAAAAAAAACTTGCGTCACACCTGTATGACCCTTGTGTTGTTCATGAGAGAAAAATTATTCTTTGAGTTGAATCTTATCAATGAATCAAATTCAGTGCTTCAGTTTTCAAAAAACTTCACAAATCAAACTGATCTGGTTTCTGAACTCAATGAACTCGTTCAATAATCTAGTTGTTGTGGTGACTGTTCACTGAAGTTGTGTAACTGTTTATTACACAAAGCTATTGTTTAGCTTCATTAGCTTTTACTAGAAAGATAAAAAGCACACGCTATTGTGTTCCATGGAAGAAAGTTTGGAATGACATTAGAGTGAGTAAATGATGACTGAACTTATTAGCTAAACTATTCCTGGAAGTTATAGCTGTGTCTGTTACGTTTTTTTCTCTGTAGTTCATATTTCAGATCAGGCCATTATCTTGGCCTCAGTGGGTGACTGTTCTGAAGATGTCTCTACCTGTTATTTTGATGGATGAAGCCCTGAAGTTCTTGGCCAGAAACTACATTGAACCTGGCAATGAGTTGCAGCTGGAGGATGATGAAAATACTGCCAGTGGGGTGATTGGCAAACTGCAGCAGGCATTTAGGGGTGTGTCCTGGTCATTTGTGCTCATCTCTGCCCCGTTTCTGGTCTGGATCTTCAGCCTGGACTCAGACATTACCAATATCTTCTGGGATTAGAAGGAAGGAGTATGCGTGTGAGTATGAGTATGTATATGCGTGTGTGTGTGTGTGTGTGTGTGTGTGTGTGTGTGTGTGTGTGTGTGTGTGTGTGTGTGTGTGTGTGTGTGTGAGTCAGAGAGGGAGCCAGAGGAGAAAAGCGTCTGATAAACAGAAGCAGTTTACGGATCTAATGTAGAATGAATTTTGTGCTGAACGTAAAAAACAGAAGTACGACTGAGCAGTTACGGAGCCACTAAAGGGACATGGTGAAGGAAAAACGGTGATGCCAATGCTTTTGCGTTCTCTCGCAAAACAATTGCATTCCCTCAAGAAACTTTGCGTTTGTTTGCAAAACTTTTGGGTTGCGCAGAGAAACTTTGCCTTCGCTCGAACCATTGAACACATTTTGTCCATCACCATGTCCCTTTAGGGGCTCTGTACAAGGTAGAGCAAGACCAGGACAATCACATATAAATGAATGCTGGGAAAAGCTAGGGACAGACAGAGGGAGAAAAATTCATTTCAGTCTTAAAAAAAATGGCAAGTGATGTGCTCATGACCAACTACTTCAGCCTTCCCCGTGTGTCACTGGTTTTGCATTATTCTATCAGTTTTTTTTATTATTTTTATTATTTATTTTATGAAAATAAGTTAAAAATGCACATACGTCTGTATTCATTTTAGGCTGAAATTAATACAATTTAAAAAAAAATATTAGTTGCTTTTTAAAAGTTACCTGTGTAATTTTTGTATTACTAGCGACACCAAATGGAAATGTTTGCTTAATCAGCCCGACCAGGTGACACAACAACATTGGCTCAACCATTAGCATGAATTTAGTGGGACTATCCAGTTGACTGACCTATCAAAGACAGTAGAATCTTTGTTTGGTGCTGTTATTGGCACAGAAATGACTAGAAATATAACTAAAACACCCCCAAAGCATTGCAATTGTTCATGATTAAGGACATTTTAACCACATACTGCCACATACATTAAAATATGTTTGTTTGGCTTAAAAACATTTTTTATTAAATGTTTAGAGGTGATGTTTTTAAGTCAAAGCAAGTTGAAAAAGTAAATATCCCAGGAAGAGAGAGGTAAAAATGTGTTGTTGTTTTTTAAATACCAAGTTCCATTTGTTATTTGTTTAATGTATTTCTCTTCTGCTTGGGGTAAAATACTAATTTTTAGCCGAATACAATACTCGCGCTTTATGTTTATTATTTGTTTGGTACCCAAATCAGTTGTTTTTGTTTTTTTATCAAGTCACAATGTCAATCATCTCTATTTTGGCATGCCATTCATTGTAATTTCCTCAAATTCCCACATTCCAAGTGATGTGATGGTACAAAAACAAAGCTTTCGGTATCTTACCCGGAACACTTCCTTGTCATTGCATTACATTTTTAAAGATATTTTTTTGGGGGTATGTCTGCTATACTGGTAGTAGATAAAACTGGTCATACAGGTTGCATAACATGTGCTGTCACACTTCATTCCCTTCTATAGGGGGTTGTGGTTTTGGAAATCTCACTAATGTTGAATAATTTCTTTCAAAATTACGTTGGGGATTTTTTGACATTTTTTCAATGTTGACTGCTTTATTTGTATTGCTGTGCCTGTATGGCAGGACATGCCTGCCTTTATCCTTTAATACGACTCTTGTGCCCCGTGAGTCTGACCAGCTACTATACATTGGAGGCCATTTATTGCTTATTAAAACCAAACAACATTATCAGGTGTCCAGTTATCATATTCCTTTTATCAGATGGATGCTGAAAACGTTTGGCAATAACATCTATAATTGATCAGAGCCCAATTTTTTTTGAGTTTCAGGATCGGTTGCAGATCAATTGTTGTTAAGAACAGAGAAAACTAAGGTGTCAAAAGGGAAATGTTCATGTTCATAACCTGTTTATTTCATGTCTCTATCCTTTTGGTCATTGTTTCCCTCATCTATCTGAGTATTATTTTAATGTTTGCTTTTTTTCCATTGAAAACTATTCCACAAAAAGGAGCTTTATACAAGAATGAAAATCCTGTTCTTTCTATTTGTCATTTAGATTCTATTTATTTCCTATTTCTTGAAAAAGACATTTTGAATTTTGTAGTAGGCTATTTTGTTATTCATGCAGTTGATACCATAATTGTCATTTAATCGCTGTTCCATTAACAGGGAAATGGAAACTGCTTCATGAAATGGAAAATAAACTCTTGATTTAAAAATTCATTAGCTGTGTTTGTGTTTTGTAGCATTTATAAATGAAACCTATTCAATAAATACTACTGTAAATATTAAAATGTAAAACATGATTTTATTATTTTTTTTAAAACATGTATATCACAATAAAAAAATACATATTTGTATCAGAGGTCAGGTGCACAAACAATGTGTGAAACATATCATCATATAAAAACATATCAAATGATAAATAAAATATTAAATATATAAATATAAAAGTGGCAACATATTCCCAGCATGGGCGTCACTAGGCCCTTTTTAGGGGGGCTTTAGCAATATTAACAAAGCCGTTTCCTTCAGATTAGGGCTTAAGATTAATAGTAATAAATATGTGCATATTGTAAATAAATAATTCCATTTGTAACTCTCAGTAAATAAAAAAGTTCAGCTTTTTTCAGCTTGTATTGGGCATAAGATTAGTAATGAATGTGTGCATATTGTGAATTAATTTAATAAATGTAGTTAACTAGCTTTCCTGTTAGCCTTCGAAAATGATTCATAAAACATATAGTTATCAGAGAATAGTGAGCATATGTTTACTTTCTTCACTGACAAAATTGGAAAAATGTATCAGTCATATCTGCCCACTGACATGGTTTTCAAGCTATTGTTATCTCTCACACATGTATATTATAGAAATCAAAATTTTCTCGAGGGGCCATGCCCCTGAAACAAAATAATAAACAGCCAATATCCTAATATGCATACTAATAAGCTACTAGTTAATAGTGAGAATTTAACCCTAAACTAAAGTCTTACCAATTTTTTTTTTCATACCCTCACGGGCTGAGCTCCCCTAAAATGAAAATCCTAGAATCACCCCTGATTTCCAGTCCTTTTTAAGACACTAGCACACATATGTTGCATTATTTGCAAATTTTTCAAAATGGCCATCACAAAACCTCTACGGTTCTCCCACAAAGACTGTTGAGGGCACGAAAAATCTGATGAATTGCATGTTGTTTTTTCTTGTGAGCATTTGAGCATCTGCAAAAACAAAGAGACATTGCAACTCATCTTGTGTATGTGTAAAATTTGCATAGGTCCTGCATTCATCTATAACACTTTTCATTACCTTCAAGTTGCTAATTAGGCCTTTAGTTTCGGTCTCGATTTCATTCTGATATTTTTCGAATTCCAGCTTACATTTAGAGTAATCACCAATTTCCTGTAAAACGTCACACTTTGACTGAGAAAAGAATAAATGTACATCTTGTCAGATACAGTGCAGTGGCTATAAGCACTTTCAATGAACCAAACTGTACCAGAAAAGAAGCTGGTAAATGCAAAATGTCAGCCAGTAACTTACCATATGGTCATTTTTAGTAGAGATGACACTTCTTGCATTTTGAGTATGTGTGACCTAAATATTCAAATGGAATTATCATTAGATTAGATTGAAAATGAACTAAAAATAGATATATTAATGACACTTGCACTTACTATTTCAGTTTTCAACATTTGTCTTAAAGCGAGGAGTTGCATCTCTATATGTTTGCAGGTTTGTGGACTACATTCGACTGTTGTTGTTGTTGTTGTTGGTGCAAGGCTACCAGACCTCACACACAGCATCATTAGGAAGGCATAAATTGTAGAATGCACTGTAAAACAAAACCATCACATAATGCATGTTCATCAACAGAAAACGTATAAACTGACAAAGCAATGAAATGCCAAGCAAACTCTAAAGTAATTCATTCATTTACTCAGTGGTATAAAGTCTTACTTGTATCTCCTTGGTGTCAAATACAAAGTCTTAGCTGGCAGTGTTTTGGAGTTGGGTACCCTGTCCGACTTCTGAGCCACAGCTTCTGCAAATGTTCCCGAGTCTCCATCTTATATATCTTGAGGTCCTGTCCCCTTTCAACACAAACTTCCAGAACTTTACTCTAAACTTTCAGAGAAATCTTCTGAAGAATGGGAATTTTGTGTGGGTGTGTGCATGATCGATTGGACATGTCTCAACACTAATGTTCATTCGTTAGAATTTCCTTCAAGCAGCTCTCCTGTATGCTCACTGCTTGTCACTTCCTCCTGGGAAACTATCGGAAATTATGTCATTCTGTATATGGATCAGTATTCCCAGAACCTTTTAGCCACTTCATTTTGCCTATACTGCTCAAACAGGGCAGTGGATGACACCACAAATCTCTTGGACAATTGGTCAACTAAAGATTCTTGTTATTGATTCTTCCCTTAAAACTTACAGATTTTTACCCCCACATAGAGCAGGAAATTGGGCTTATTTAACAAGATACTAAATTACTTGACTGGCAGATCTCAGGTGGGAAAATTTTGCAACAGACATTTCCTGAATTTCAGATCTGTCTTCCGGCACAACTGTTACAGCACTGTAGCCTTTGTGAAAAAGCATGAAAAGGGCTGCACCTTAAGAAATACTTGAAGAAATGAATTTCTGCCACGGCACTATACAAAATCCCCTCACTTTTGACCATGATGCGCCAATGCACTGCACATTTTTATTGTACACTGTAAAAAAATTCTGCTGTGATATTACAGTAAATTACTGGCTACTAATTGCATTACTTTCACAGTAAGGTACTGTGAAATGGTATTTAATTTCACAGTAATTTCCTGTATAATTTTTTTTCAGTAAATAATTGTGAAAGTAATGCAATTAGTGGCCAGTAAATTACTGTAAAATCACAGCAGAATTTTTTACAGTATGTTTCTGTAGAATTACAGTGTAAAAGTAATGCAACTCAGAAACCAGCAATGTGCTCTTAATTTACACTTAAAAACGAACATACTGTAAATTTGACGTTTTTATCTGTTAACCCATCAGTAACCTATAACATGGAAAAGACATGTTAAATTCAAATAAACACAAAAACATGATAAATTTTACACATTTATTTTGCAGTTTAATAAAGTGTGTAAAATGTCCAGCAAATCGGTTCATACGGCTGTGTTTTTCTCCAATGAACCAGGAGACACTATAAGAACATATTCATTGACCATCTTACTGCATAAACACATCTAGCTTAAAGGGGTAGTTCACCCAAAAATGAAAATTAGCCCATGATTTACTCACCCTCAAGTCATCCTAGGTGTATTTGACATTCTTCTTTCAGACGAATAAAACTATATTAAAAATATAGTTATATTAAAAAAGTCCTGGCTAATCCAAGCTTTATAATGGCAGTGACTGTTGCTCTGTTTTTGAAGTCCATAAAAGAAAGTGCATCGATCCATTATAAAAGTGCATCGATCCATCATAAAAGTGCATCTATCCATCATATAACTGCTACACATGGCTACGGGGGTTAATAAAGGTCTTCTGAAGCGAAGTGGTGCGTTTGTGTAAGAAAAATATCCATATTTAAAACTTAAAAGACTAAAATAACTAGCTTCTGGCGGTCAGTGGAACGCGAGTCGAGTAGCGCTAAAAGAGTAACCCTTGAAACATGCGTATTGATGAACGCAGAATCGCAGACAGAGCAAAACAAAAACGAGAATTTTTAAAGAGAAATGGTGGAAGATTTCGAAATAAGAAAAGAGGGGCTTGAGTTTTGGTGCCCAGCCGTATCCGCGAAAGGTGTCAAAGCTTGAGATTCTCCTATACATTGCGTCAGTGGTTACTCTTTTAGCGCAAGTCGACTTGCTACTGCTGACCGCCGGAAGCTAGTTATTTTAGTCTATAAAGTGTTAAATATGGATATTTTTTTCTTACACTAACGAGCCACTTCACTTCAGAAGGCCTTTATTAACCCCCCGGAGCCGTGTGGAGCAGTTATAATAAGATGGATAGAATATTCATTCACCGGCATTATAAAGCTTTGAAGAGCCAGGCCCAGGACGTTTTAAATATAACTCGGATTTTATTCGTCTGAAAGAAGAATGTCATATACACCTAGGATGACTTGAGGGTGAGTAAATCATGGGTGAACTAACCCTTAAACACAAAGCCAGTGTTTGGTTTGTCCGTTCTGGCAACGGAACACTGGTTACACACTAGACTGACATCCATTCAAAGCCAATGAGTTTCCTGATCAGTCCACAAACTTGCTGGTTGAAATGTCCTGTCTGCCTCTTTTACTTTGTGACCGTCTCTGGAATGATGTCCAAGATGCAGCGGTGGGTATGTAGCCAAAATCTGTAAAAGTACAAGTACTTACGGATATATTTATTACTCAAGTAAAAGTAACAATCGTAATAGTTACTTGAGTAAGAGTAAGAAAGTATTCAATGAAAAAACTACTCAAGTTAGTTACTTTCGATCGGATTGATAAGAAGCGAAAACCCTGAATTTCAGACTACTTGGAGAGCTTTCACACACCTCTCCTTGAAAGTTTGACCTCTCCAAATATATATACGTGTGTGTGTGTGTGTGTGTGTGTGTGTGTGTGTGTGTGTGTGTGTGTGTGTGTGTGTGTGTGTGTGTGTGTGTGTGATTAATGGTTAAACAGTGTAAATTAATGGTGTGCTGGGCTAACCAGAGCTCTTTTTAAAACATACTTTGTTCTTATATATATTTTTTTATTATTATATTTTATTCCAATGACAGAAGCTGTTACTTGTACAGGGTTTTTTCCTTTAAACCCTCCCCAACCACCCCTGAACAAACTGCCTTAGACAAGAATTAAACAGTTATAGTACATGTTTACAAAGTTTAAATATTAGGAAAAAAAAGTAAAATAAATAAACAAAAAAGTAAATAAATAAATAAAAAAAGTAAATAAAATAGAAATAATAATAGATAGATAGTTGGATACCACAATCAAAAGGTGTAAAAGTGGTGCATCAATGAGCAACATACACCATGCTTATTTACAAAGGTACCAAGCATCAAACACCACAGAATCACCAAATAGGGAGGTGTATGAAAAAGAAAAGGTTACAGTATACATTTAAATATTGTTACTCATCAGGAAGTACATTTATGGATGAGAAATATGATAATAATGGTTGCCAGACATGAAAGAATTTCTGAGAACCTCTAATTGAATATTTAATCTTTTCCAAGTGTATGTACAACATCAAATCCTGAAGCCACTGAGATGCCTTAGGTGGGACTGCAGATTTCCAATGCAATAGAATCCTTCTGCGAGCCAATAAGGATGCAAAAGCCAGAATATTTAGTTGTCTCTGAGTCAGACTTGTTTTATCACCTGGGGCGCCAAAAATAGCAAATTCAGCACATGGCTTCAATTGTATTTCACATACTTTGGAAAGTGTGTCAAATATGGTTGACCAATAGAAATTAAGTTTGGGGCATGCCCAGAACATATGAGTCAGATCTGCTTCTCCATTGTGACATCTTATACAGGTCTTGTCGAAAGAAGGATTAAAAGAAGCAATCCGTGTTCTGCTTAGGTGAATGCGGTGCAGAACCTTGAACTGTATTAAATTCAGTCGGGCACAGGAGGTGCTACCGTTCACTCTACTTCGGGCACTTCTCCAAAATTCCTCAGAAAATACTGTGCCAAGCTCTTTCTCCCAGCCACTTTTAATCTTGTCCGTTCCTACACTTTTTAAAGCCAAAAGAATTGTATATATTCTTGAAATAAAACCTTGTAGGTGGAAGGGAACTTCAAACAGAGAGTCTGCAGGAGACTTGGATGGCGTGTATGGAAATGATGGGCGTTGGGCGTTCACAAAATGACGTATTTGAAAGTAACGAAAAAGGTCAGCTTGATTAAGATTGAACTTGGAACACAGATCATTAAAACTAGCAAAAAGACCATCAATATAGAGATCACTAAACTGAGCAATGCCCTTTTCTTGCCATTGTTTAAATGCAGAGTCAAGTTTGGCGGGGACAAATTTGTGGTTATTGCATACTGGACTTTGAGACAGAAGTGCTTGTCTTAACTGCAAGTGTTGGCGTAACTGAGTCCATATTTTAAGAGTAGAATGAACAACCGGATTCGATGTATATTGTGCTGTTTTAATAGGTAGGCTAGATGATACTAGGGCTTGTAAAGAGGTTGCTGTGCAGGATTTAGATTCTGTTTCACACCAATCATTAGTTCCTGATGAGTGCATCCAGTAGGCTATTTTTTTAACTTGAGCCGCCCAATAATAATATAAAAAATTAGGTAGAGCTAACCCACCATCTCTCCTATTTTCCTGTAAAAACTCTTTCCGAATCCTAGGAGTTTTCCCATCCCATATAAAACTGGAAATAGATTTGTCTAATCTATTAAAAAAGGCTTTGGGTAGAAAGATGGGAAGGCACTGGAATAGATATAAGAATCTTGGAAGAACTGTCATTTTAACACAGTTCACCCTGCCAGCTAGGGTTAGATGAAGGATCTTCCATTTTTGAAGATCAGATTTGAGTTTAATCAAAAGAGGAGTAAAATTATTTTCATATAGTCCTTTAAAGGTGTGTGCAATATTGATACCTAGATATTTAAACCCAGATCTAACCAAGCGAAAGGGAAACACAGAGTTGGGTATTTGCCTAGCAAGTGTGTTAACAGGCATGCATTCACTTTTAGTAATATTCAATTTGTAGCCCGAGAAAGTCCCAAAATTGTGCAGAATTTGGATAATATCATTTACACATGATAGAGGATCTGAAATGTAAAGAAGCAAGTCATCCGCATATAATGAGAGCTTGTGTTCTACACCCCATCTGTTTATGCCATGAAATGAAGGTGTGGATTTTAATATCAGAGATAGTGGTTCGATTGCGATTGTAAACAGAAGGGGGCTAAGTGGGCATCCCTGTCTAGTACCCCTTGACAAAAAAAAAATTTTGGAACGACATTTATTAGTAATCACTGAAGCAAGAGGAGAAGTATAAAGGAGACGGATCCACTCTATAAATCTTGGGCCGAATCCAAACCTATCCATAGCAAAAAAAAGGTAGTCCCATTCCACCCGATCAAATGCCTTTTCGGCATCTAGTGATATTACAATTTCGGGGGTGTCCTGGGATGAAGGGGTGTAAAGAACATTTAAGAGGCGACGGATGTTAGAGAAAATGTGCCGACCTTTTATGAAACCTGTCTGATTAGCTGAAATGATATTAACTAAGGGAGACTCTAATCGTAGAGCTAGTAATTTAGCTAAAATTTTAACATCTGCATTTAGCAAAGAGATTGGTCGATATGAGCTACATTGTGTTGGATCTTTCTCAGGCTTCAATAATAGTGTAATCAGTGCTTCAGTAAGGGACTTTGGCAGAGCTCCTTGAGATAGAGAGTGTTCAAACATTTTGAGCAGGAGTGGAGCTAATTTAGAAGAAAACTTCTTATAGAATTCAATCGGGAAGCCGTCGGGCCCCGGGGTCTTGCCACTTTGCAAGGCTGCTATGGCTGCAGATATTTCTTGCAGCTGGAGGGGATGATCTAAGTCTTTTTTATATTCTAATGAAATAGTGGGAACATTTATTTGATCAAAAAACTCTACCAATTTAGATTGATCTTTAGGGGTTTCTGATTTATAAAGGCTGCAATAAAAGTTCATAAAAATGTTATTAATAGTAAGGGGATCAATTGTTAGATCTCCAGTCTCATCTGCAATTTGGGAAATATGTTGTGCTGAAGACCTTGATTTAAGTTGATGGGCTAAGAGTCGACCAGCCTTGTCACCGTGTTCATAGAAAAAACCCTGTGACCGAAGAATAAGCTGTTCTGCTTGGCTTGATGAAATTAAATTATATTTGGTCTGAAGATCAATCCTTTCTTTGAGAAGTTCTGGTGTAGGAGAAGAAGAGTACTGACTATCAATTTTGGAAATTCTCTCAATTAGCTGTTGCCTTTTCCTTTCTCGCTCTCTGTTGATAAATGCTGTGTAAGATATAATGTCCCCCCTAAGCACTACTTTTAATGTCTCCCAAAGAAGAGTGGGGGAGATTTGCTCTGTTGAGTTAAATTGTAAAAAGTTGTCAATTGAAGAGGATACATGTTGACAAAATGATTTGTCTGACAGCAGTGATGACTTTAGTCGCCATATGTAGTTTGAGAAGTTAGATGGAAAGGAGAGATCTAACAGTAAGGGCGCATGATCGGATTCTACGATAGCGGAGTATTCCACTCCCTTTACTGAAGGGAGGAGGTTTTTGTCTATGAAGAAATAAGCAATTCTCGAATAGCAATGGTGTACATGTGAGAAATAAGAAAAAACCTTATTATGGGGATTGTAGAAACGCCAGGGGTCTACACAGCCAGTCTGGTTAAAAAAGGCTGACATTTCACTCGCCATTTTAGAAGGGACCTGTGGTTTCGGGTTGCAACGGTCCAAATTTGGGTCCATTACACAGTTTAGATCACCACCTAAAATCAGGTAGTGTGTGTTAAAGCTGGGTAAAGCTGCAATCAACTTAAGTACAAAATTCTTATCGTCCCAATTGGGGCCATATATATTCACCAGCAAGACCTGGGTGTTAAATAGTTTCCCAGACACCATGATATAACGGCCCTGAGGATCAGCAATAACATTAGAGGCAGAAAACTGAATTTTTTTGTGTATTATTATAGCTGTTCCTCTTGCCTTAGCATTGAATTTAGAATGGAAAATGTGTCCCACCCATGGTTTCTGCAACCGAAGATGGTCTGAATTGAGTAAATGTGTCTCTTGGAGGAAGATTATATCGGATTTAAGACGCTAAAGATGCAAAAATATTTTTGACCTCTTTACAGGACCATTAAGACCTTTAACATTCCATGATGTAAATCTAATACATGACTTTCCGGACATTCCTCTGCTCAAAAAGTTGGAAATAGTTCACTATGATGGGATGAAAAAAAAATAAATAAAAATAAATAAATAAAAGTCTAATGAAGAAAAACAAAAAACAAAACAAACAAACGATCAATGCGGCAGTTAACCAACCCATGAACATTAAAACACTCTTTCCTATGTTTGCCTCCCCAACTGAGGCAAGCTGCAGGACTCCTATCACCCAATTGCACTCCCAGTAACTCGTAACCAACTGCTCAACTGTTGAGCCAACCGACGACTTATCCTTCAACATCATAACAGTGTGTAAATATGAACTATTTTCTGACAGGCACACAGAAAAAAGATAAGTGAAATAGAAAGTAAAACTGAGAAAAAAGAAAAGTTTGGGGGAGGTCACTTATAGTCCATCTTCCGATGTCTTTGACAAAACGATCCCGAGCAAAACCGTAGACTGTCATTATCATTCCATTCACCGGCGTTTTTGATAACATTGTCCTCCCAAACAGTGACAAGTAAATACTCCGTCATAGTAAAGAAGAAAGAAAAAAAAACTGTCACAGCAGTAGACGTGTGTGCATACCTTTCATTCAGTCATTTAGCCTGTAACGTTAGTTATCAATGAATAACGTTACTCCCCGGCAGCGGCAGTCGCGTTTGAGAAAGTTTTTCGGCTTCAGGTGCTGACTCGAAAGTGAAAGTATTCCTCTCTTGTGTAAAGCATTCCTAGCCCTTTAAATCAGTTAGTTAGGCTGCAGTTAACAAAGATTAACGTTACTCGGTAGCGGCAGTCACGTCGATCCGTTGTTTGAAAAAGTTTTCGGCTTCGGATGCTGACTCGAAAGTGAGGGTTTCCCCATCGTGTGTGAATCGCAGGCGGGCAGGATAGAGAAATCTGAAATGGATCCTTTTCTGATATAACATTGTTTTAATGTTCTTGAAGGCAGCGCTTAGATCAGGGTAAATTCTGACCGTTGTCCCTCGGTACTGCAGTTCGTGTTGCCTGGCCCAGGGCAAAGCTCGTTCCTTCTCCTGGAATCGATGAAAGCAGACGATGATGGGTCTTGGAGGCCGGCCGTCCCTGGGTTGGGGCGCCAATGCGCGGTGTGCTCTCTCCAGTTCTGGTGGCTTCTCGAACACCTGGTCTCCCAGAACATCTTTTAGCAGATCCGAGGTGAACTTGATCATGTCCTTTCCGATTTCGCTGTCCTCGGGAACATTTATGATCCGAAGATTTGCCCTGCGTGAACGATTTTCCAGGTCGTCTAAGCGGTCTAACAGCGCTTCGTTGGTTGCTTTTAGTGCAGCGATGTCTCCGCTTTAGGAAGGGCCTCGAAGTTATCCCCAGCCGTTGTTTCCACGTTTGTGAGACGCCTTCCAAACGTATCCACAGTTTCTTGAAACGATTCTATGGAAAGCTGGATTGGTGCTAGGGAGGATTTGATTAACGCACTCATGTCCTCTTTGAGGTATTCGCGCTGTTTTTCAAGCTCCATAGTCAGCGTACTCATAGAGAATTCCTCGTTGGCCTCCGGTGCGGCCGCCGCCATTTTAGCTAATTTGCTGCTTATCGAGGTTTTCTTTGAATCTTGGTCAATTTTTGCTTTAGAGCTAGGCATTTTTGAAGTCGCACTTCTATTATAAACCCGTAGTGCGTGTCTGACCTGTTGTGGATTGCAATTACTGTTATTTAATTTAAAGTCATCGGGAGGCTCGTACACGCGCGTCCACTGTCTACATCACTCAAACCGGAAACCTTCTTATATTTTTATAAGTATATGCATTCTTTAGTTAGGAATAAAATACAATCCCGTTTTTATTTGTATTTTCTACACTTCAGACAGGTGTCTGTCCGGATTTGTGCATAAATGCAAGACGTCACATTAGGCTATTCAATTTGTTTCATTTTGTGAAAAAAAAAAAGGATATGTAAATGTGCAGATGGGAACGTTTGTTCGTGCGTGTGTTGTTCGGAGGATTCAAACGATTTGTCATTGCTTGCACAAGAGCACACATGAGGAAAACACTCGGAAAGTGTGTGAAATAGTGAAATAGCCCATAGTTACCAAATTACCATTAGTGTTCAAATATAGGCATCATTGTGACACTTACCGCTACATGTTTTTTTCAGGTTGAAGCTGGAATTCCTATGCTGAGATGTCAGTTCGTTTTGGTGCACACAGCATGCATCGCATTATGAAACTATTCTTTTTGACATCTTGGAGTGAAAACAGACTGAACTTGAGGCCACGGGTGATCTGCCTCCCGTAACTCACACACATCTTCCTCTGCTTCGGCCATCATCTTCCAACTAATTCCAATTCCAATAACCAATTCGTTACCCACATCTGCCAAGATGCACCTATAAACAAAAAGGGAGAGAGGAAAAAGAGACATTACTGTGGATCAGTTTAACCACAAACAACTGAAAAACATTTCTATCACAAACACACAATCAAGAACAGTCCTGCAACAAAGTAGAGATGATTTACCCATGACAGCATTTGCATACAACAATTTACATCATTTACATATAGGCTACTGTTTGCAGAGGATGGAGTAAGAGCTCCATCCTTTTAAAAACATCTTCCTCTCTGGTGTCAGGCAGACACACAAGTTGAGTCTGCAACACACTTGTTTGAGGAGTAGAAGAGTGGTTGTCACCGTTTGGCTACGTTGGTCCTGCGTGGTTCGCAAAACACATCCAAATATTCCTTCTTTAACCCACCAAATAAAAAAACAAGCCCTCAGGTACAATATGAATTTAGACATTACTTTTGGATAAATTCCAGAGTGCAAGAAGCATCTTCAGCATACTTCAAGTTGACGTTGTAGGCTACAAGCTAGCAAAAATGGCAGCCAGACCAGTTGTGAAGTCAAGGTGAGGTCCCATGACCACTTGAGCCTCCAACGACAGCACCCATGCCCTCAGCTTCATTGTGTCACCTGAAAGATAACCAGATATATTCATCATGTCCTACTGTTCAGAAAATGAATCGAGAAATTATAATGAAAAGAGTAGTGTTGTGGCATCTGGCTTTTTAAATGAAAGGCTGCCAGACAGACAGAGAGCTGGCCTTCTTGCTGTTGGACTAGTAACCCAGATAACAATTTTTGGTTACCAGAACGTTCCCAGAACAGACATCCTAACGTTCTCTATTGGTTAGCCAGGAAAGTTTTCTTTACGTAAATAGAACGTTCCCTGTTGGTTTGGAGAACGTTCCCCTAACCTTCCCAGAACGTTCTCAGAACGTTCCCGGAACGTTCCCCTAACCTATTTACTCCGATATCATTTACCCTGCTGTGCGTCAGTAATCGTCCAGCAATGCCCGCGTCCCATATGGTATAAGCGGCATGGAAAACGGATGAATGGACGTCAATAATCAGTAGCCTACTACAAACCATGTATTGTTTTGAATTATTTAATCAATAGAAATAATTCAAGCACATAAAATTAAAATTACCTTAAGAGTAGAATAAGACTCAACTGTTAATAATCTGTATTTGTGGTACAGTGTCAAAATTTGCACACAAATCATCCCTTGCCCCCATTGATTTATCTTAGGCTGGGTAAAGTTTAGATTGTCATCATGATTTTGGATTAGCCTATGTATAAAGCAACATTATTCAGTGTAATAAAATAAAATAAAATCTTCACAAAGATGGTTTCTGTCATTTAGTTAGCTCTTATCACACTGATGTATGTCCAAGTGTTTTTTTTTTCATAGATAAGTTTGAGTTATTTGATAAAACCGAGTTTCACGTCATGATTGACAGCCGACCCCTGCAACGGCTGCTCCGTAGCGCACACTGACTGTTAAAAGTTAAATTTTCGACTGTGTTGCTAATGCAACCAGTGACTCAAAGTAACTAACTTAATACGGGTCTGTTCATTCCAATTAGCGCGCTCAAAACCTACGCGAGTTCGCTCCAGCTACAAAAACACACAACAAAACAACTAACGCTAATTTGGTTCATACTTTTAAATAACATGCACTATCACATCACTTGGCCCTTGTCAAACTCGCTCAAATTCTTCCTCTTGCCCATTTTCCTTCTAACGCAGTGGTTCTCAAATGGGCACTCCAGGGGGTAGGTGAGATTTTAAAATATAGTCTACATATATTTAAAAAGTAGCATCCATGCAAAAATCCTTTAAAAATAATTATTTAATAAATATTTCAGGAAAATATAAGTTCATAAAATGAATTTTATATTCAGTAGGCTATTCAATTTCGTAATCCTAAAAAACCCAGAGTCTCCCCCATACCAGGATGGTTTGACCCAACCTGTCATATGCCGCCTGGCATCACCTGTCAATCACTTGGATCAACGATAGGGTGACCAGACGTCCCCGTTTCCCGGGGACAGTCTCGGTTTTTAATGTTCTGTCCCCGACTGGAGTTGTCCCCGGAAATGTCCCCGTTTTACAGCTCGTTCCAAACAACCCGCAGATTTATTGGAAAAAAGCGCCCACCCAACATACAGCTGCTACGCTGACTCTACTTGGTCACGCGCACGCGCGCCGCCCGCTACTCCTTCATGAAGAACGCACCCAGTCGAGAGCAGACAGAGCGTCATTATCGTCAAATATCAAAAGAAACCTCGTTGTCGCTTTCAAGGTAGTAACATAGGCTACTAACTATTCGTTTTTAATTTAAAGTAATAGGCTATTGTTTGTATGTGCTTTATAACAGAGCCTCAACAAGGTGGGGGATTGTTTTTGTCCCCAAAAGTTCCGCAGTCACAACGCAGTGATTAGGCCTACCACACATCTGAACTATAACTTAAATATAAAAACCCTAACCCCAAACAATTACACTTGAAACCAATTATACATATGCAGAATACATATACTTTCTGCTTAAAATAATCCTAAAATGCTAAATAACAAGACCAATTAAGGATAGTAAGAATAATTTTTAAGCATAGCCTAAACGTAAAACTTTTGAAGTAAAACAAGTAATTTATATAGTATAAACTTAAATACAATTATAAAATGTTACAATATTTGTTGAATAGTTTTATTTATCATATTTATTTTATTTTTGTAATGTGTTTTTGTTCATTCGTGTTACAATATTGTTTTGAACTGCTTATTTACAATGGTTAGCTTACCATTAACTGTTTTCATTGTTTGTTTGTTTTTTGTGGTTTTTTTATTGTATTAAATCCAGACCAAAAATCCTAAAAATCAAACTAAATCATAATACTTATTAAGGTTAATAATAATAGGCTATACTAATATAATAGGACTCCAAAACAACAACAAAAACATTCAAAAATGTATTGTCCCTGTTTTTTAATTAAAATATAATAACAAATGAGATTTGAGTGATATTTTGACCACTCAAATCGGAAATTTTTCCATTTCAGAAATATGGTCACTGTTTTCACATAGTTTGAGTCACTACATTTTAGTGATGAGAAATATTTGCAATACATTTAGTCATGGATTATTATCATTTAAAATGTTCGAAATAGTTTTTTTTTCTTCAAATGTTTGAATTGTGTTTCTTCAAATGTTTTGAACAATGTTTATCTGTTCCAAAGTTTAATAAATCAGACACTGATGGCACAGTTCTCTGTTTTAAGTCTTTTTTTTTTCAACCAAAAATGCTTTGCGCTGGTTAGGGGGTAGCCTACTTGGCTGAAAAAATATTTCACAGGGGGTACACCACTGAAAAAAGGTTGAGAACCACTGTTCTAACACATCAAAACATCAAAATAATTTGCCCAGGCTATATATAATAGGCTAGCCTATTTTAAATGTTTTAGGTTACAATATTACGACATTGAAAGTCAGTGGCAAAACAAAACATTTTACTATATTTAAGCACTCTTTAAAACATTTCTAGAACCAAAGGGTTCAATCAAGCACTTAATAGAAACTTTTAGGGGTTCCCATCATGCGATCATTAACTTTAAGGAATTTCGTTTGAATAACTTTTTTTTATTTTAAATAAATGTTATGAAATAAACAGCACATATGACACTAATAAACACTATTTTTTTGGAAAGTATAAAGCAAAGACATTTTTCCTTTAGGCATAACATTAGGCTAGTCAAGAAACCTATTGAACCTTATTTAAGAAATGAAAGTGAAAGGCTATTCTATATTATTTATATGTATACAGTAGTATATATATGGTGAACATACAGATATAAGATAAAAACGGTTATCTTAAAAACATTAAGGACACACATCTACACTCTAAAAAAAAGGCTCTTTATCATATAGGGGAACCTTTTTTAGTGCTATATAGCGCTTCAGTGGTTCTTCAGCGGTTCTTCAGAGGTGCTATATAGCACCTTAGTCAAAGAACCGGTGAAGAACCTCTGAAGAACCGCTGAAGAACCTCTGAAGAACCGCTGAAGAACCACTGAAGCACCAAAATTGGTGCTATATAGCACTAAAAAAGGTTCCCCTATGATTACGAGCCAAGAACCATTTTTGTTGCAATATAGAACCTTTTTTTTTTAGAGTGTAGGTCTATGCTGTTGCACAACAAACATATTTTTTATATTCTGTATTACACACTAACCAGCAAACATATCTTTAAATGTGACTAAGTCCAGTAACATATGTTGTTCCTGTAAGCGATATTAGTAGTTACATTCCACAGGATTACAATGCAGAGTTGGAGACTGTCATGCCGCCGCAGGCTGTAATTTTAGTTCTGCCTAATGCTCTCATCATCAAAAACAGCGCAAGTGTTGTCAACTATTTTCCAAGGAAAGTTTGAATTATTGAAATATAAAACAAAGGAAGCAGATAAGTGATAAATCCGTGGCAACACTCTGTGCAGCTCTCTCATTCACGTCTGTTAGGTGAGATTTGTGAGTTCGATAGACGCAGAGAGAGGTGTGACGGAAGGGGCCAGGGGCGCGCAAGCCTCGCGCTGGCAGGACAGTAGCCTACTGACATTTGTAAAGTTGCCTAACTGACGTTTGTCCAAAAAGTCGCTAAATTTGGCTAGTCGCTTTTTTGAAGAAAAAATAAAATAAAATAATTAAAAAGTCGCTAAAGGGGTCTGAAATTTAAGTGTACATTGGGGCTTGGTTTTAAAAGTAGCCTAATTGCAAAGTCCTCACAATTTGACCATTTTCTCTCAATTGCAAATGTATATCTCATAAATTCGGACTTTTTTCCCCCTTAGAAACACGAGTTTTCTGACGTATAATTTGTCCACAATTGGCAGTTTTATTTCACTTTTAAAGTGATTATTTATTCTACGGTTGAAAAATTCCAGTCTTCTGGTTTGTGAATGAAATGTTTCTGCAGAATAAAATTTAACAATGACAAAGAAATCAAACCGAGCAATGATTCTGAAGTAGCTTATCTGCTTTCACAAAAAATGTAGATCAGTAACAAACTACAACGGGGACGGTTGCAATATGGCTAATGGAGCAGATATGAACATTGAACACTTGTTCTGAACACACAGACAGTGTGATATCATATACATTATTTTAATCCACTCTCACAAATTGCAAATAATTCTGTCACACTCTCCATAGACATTATGATTTTTATACTGGTCAAAATCTATATTCTTTCCCCTTACACTAAACCTACACATCAAAGAAACATTTCTGCATTTTCACATTTTCAAAAAAACTAATTCTCTATGATTTATAAGCTTGACCAAAAAATGTCCCTGCAAGGATGAGGTTTTAGGATATTGCCGTCTTTTTGTCCCCATAATGTAGAGTTTACCAGGCCACAAACACACACCTTATAATCAAAGATAAATCGCAGAACATTTTTAAATAATTCATTTCATATGGTTATCCATTTCGGAAATTGCAAACAAAGTAGAAACTATGTCTATATAATCAATATATATAGAAATCTATTGGTGTACCAAATGATTAATTGATTAACCATTAAGATCAGTTGGATTAAATAAAAGACAAATGTATTAAACTGAACGAGAAGAGATGCAAATCAAAAGTTTGATAGTAAGAGCTTTATGAAAGGCAGTTACTGTGAACGAAACATTTATAAAGATGAAACACTTATTTTGTGTGCACGGAGACAAAAGACAAAACAGGATCAGACCAAAGTCATTACAGTCTGTGTGTTCAGAACAAGTGTTAAATGGATTAAAATAATGTACTATTACATCACACTGACTGTGTGTTCAGAACAAGTGTTCAATGGATTAAAATACAGTTTTTTTATTCGCTTTGGTACTATTTTCACAAGCGAGGTGTAGCCTACATTTTCGAAACTCATAGTGCTAACATCACAACAGATCATCAAAAGTGCACTTTTTTCAAACATTTCAGCATATTTTCAATTGTGTTAGTACAATACACAAAACCACAAAGTTTTCACTTGCGTGCTTTGTTTTTCTTGCGCATGGTCTGTGTTGACTAGTTGGCCAGGTGTTTCGCTGTCTTTGTGGTGTTTCCCCTCCCACTCATTATCCCTAATTCTCATTTGTGTTCACCGTTGCACCTGTTGCTTATTTCCCATCATTATTCTCCCATATATTAGATCCTCTCTTTCTCACATGTTTTTTGTCCGACCGTTGTTGTATGTTGTGCAATGCTTTCGCTCGTGACCGCCCTTCGTTATTGTCAAGTCTTGCCTTGTCGTGCTTTTCCAGACTCCTAGTGCTGTTTGTTTTCTTATTTAATATTCTTGGTTCTACCTCTCTCCCTCTCGCTCGCCAGACCCTTATTCCTTTGCTACCTGCCCAGGTGATCCCCGCTCTGTGGAAGCTCGGAATCATCGCTCCAGTTCCTCTCAGCGCGCTCACCGCTCTCTTCAGGGAATCCCCTCTCTGCGTGCTCTTCGCCATCATCGGGGAATTTCCCCTCTGCGAGCCCATTGCGCCCACCGCGCTCATCTGAGAACTCCTCTATATTGCGTCACGCGCTCATCTGAGAACTCCTCTATATTGCGTCACGCGCTCATCTGAGAACTCATCTATATTGCGCCACGCGCTCATCTGAGAACTCCTCTATATTGCGTCACGCGCTCATCTGAGAACTCATCTATAGGCTTGTTTGAGATGAGCAAAATCTGCGCAGAACCGATCACCGGTGATCAGCGCGAGATGCATTCCGGTTAGAAAAGTGTCCGAGGGCGGTCCGCCTTGCTCTGATGTCATGCTGACGTATGACAAAAAACTCTCGCGAGCGAAAGGCGGATGTGTCGGATTTTGCAGTCGAGCGCAGCTGCTCTCCACCGACTGCGCTGAGCAAAAGCATGATGGGAAACGACTTGCTGACGACACAGCTTAATGCTTATTGGTTTAAACAACCGTGATGTATGGTTCTTTTTTTAAAATGTTTGATTTTAAAACTCTGAGATCATGTTTTTATGTGTGAATATTCCCAAACTCTCTAGCAAAGGCGATCTCTCTGTGGGTTATGTGATTTTGTCATATTTATAAAATATATATATATAAAAACATGTATGTAGGCCTAATTAAAGTCAAAATGATTGATAAACACGTCTTTCGAATGGAAATAAATAACAACAACTTTGGGTGTCTTGTTCATAATATTTATTTTCATATAAAAGTAACAGAACTTAAATTACATCCAGTTTATCAGCAACAAAGCGCACGAGTGTGAATCCCGCGATATCCGCCTTTGATCTCGCAGGTGTCTGATCCACTACGAGAAGAGAGAACTGTCCGGCTTGCCTGCACTTTTTTCACTCCTCCCCTCACTGCAGCCGCCTAGTCTCGGCTGAATTTCAGGCGAGGCGAGGCGCATCTCAAACAAGCCTTATATTGCGCCACGCGCTCATCTGAGAACTCCTCTATATTGCGTCATGCGCTTATCTGAGAACTCCTCTATATTGCATCATTGGTGACGTTGGGAACTGTCCTTGTTTAGTAGTGCTCATCGGTGCTCATCATTTCCCTGTGTCCATTTCTGAGCTCGAAATAAACTTTTCTGTTACCTGCATCTGCATCCGTATTCCCTGACACAGACAGTGTGATATCATGGTACATTATTTGAATCCATTGAACACTTGTTCTAAACACACATTGTGATATCATAGTACATTATTTTAATCCATTGAACACTTGTTCTAAACACACAGTCAGAGTGATATAATAGTACATTATTTTAATCCATTTAACTCTTGTTCTAAACACAGTCAGTGTGATATCATAGTACATTATTTGAATCCATTGAACACTTGTTCTGAACACAGTGTGATATAATAGTACATTATTTTAATCCATTTAAACACTTGTTCTAAACACAGTCAGTGTGATATCATAGTACATTATTTTAATCCATTGAACACTTTTTCTGAACACAGTCAGTGTGATATCATAGTACATTATTTTAATCCATTTAAACACTTGTTCTAAACACAGTCAGTGTGATATCATAGTACATTATTTTAATCCATTGAACACTTGTTCTGAACACACAGTCAGTGTGATATAATAGTACATTACTTTAATCCATTGAACACTTGTTCTAAACACACATTGTGATATCATAGTACATTATTTTAATCCATTGAACACTTGTTCTAAACACACATTGTGATATCATAGTACATTATTTGAATCCATTTAACACTTGTTCTAAACACAGTGTGATATCATAGTACATTATTTTAATCCATTGAACACTTGTTCTAAACACACAGTCAGTGTGATATAATAGTACATTATTTTAATCCATTTAAACACTTGTTCTAAACACAGTCAGTGTGATATCATAGTACATTATTTTAATCCATAGAACACTTTTTCTGAACACAGTGTGATTTCATAGTATATTATTTTAATCCATTTAACCCTTGTTCTAAACACACAGTCAGTGTGATATAATAGTACATTATTTTAATCCATTTAACACTTGTTCTAAACACACAGTGTGATATCATAGTACATTATTTTAATCCATTGAACACTTGTTCTGAACACACAGTCAGTGTGATATAATAGTACATTACTTTAATCCATTGAACACTTGTTCTAAACACACACAGTGTGATATCATAGTACATTATTTTAATCCATTTAACACTTGTTCTGAACACACAGTCAGTGTGATATAATAGTACATTATTTTAATCCATTTAACACTTGTTCTGAACACAGTCAGTGTGATATAATAGTACATTATTTTAATCCATTGAACACTTGTTCTGAACACACAGTCAGTGTGATATAATAGTACATTATTTTAATCCATTTAACACTTGTTCTAAACACACATTGTGATATCATAGTACATTATTGTAATCCATTGAACACTTGTTCTAAACACACAGTCAGTGTGATATAATAGTATATTATTTGAATCCATTTAACACTTGTTCTAAACACAAATTGTGATATCATAGTACATTATTTTAATCCATTGAACACTTGTTCTGAACACACAGACAGTTTGATATCATAGTACATTATTTTAATCCATTGAACACTTGTTCTGAACACACAGTCAGTGTGACATCATAGTACATTATTTTAATCCATTGAACAATTGTTCTAAACACATGTATGGATTTTGACTTGATAGAATTTTCTCTTAATCCGACTATAGAGGTTTATGATCGCTGTAGGAAGAGAAACTTAATTCTGATAGCTGATTTCTTTCATATTAATGTTCCAAAAGAGTGTACGAAGCAGGTTAAAGAACAGCTCTTTGATGAATTGGTTTCTGCTGGTATTTTGCCTGGTCAATTAGAAGCACCTGGGGAGGAGTCCGAAGCCTTTGCAGAGACTTCTGAAGTTTGTCTCGATGAAGATGTTGCTTCAGAATCGTATAAACAAACTAAATTGACTGTTAAACTTAAGGAGTTAGATCTATTAATTAAAAAACAAGAATGCCAGGCAGGGTTAATTAAACTGCGCGTTGTCCAAGCAGAAACTGAGCGTGTAGTTAAGATGCGTCAATTGGGTTCGCAAACAGATGAGAGAGTGAGTAAACCTATTCCAGTGCCTCGTACTAAACTTCCTTCGAATGTAACGACAGTAAGTCCGTTAATTCCTGCAGAACGCCCTGACTTTGACGCAAGTAGGTATGTTAAACTTGTCCCTCCTTTTAGAGAGGCAGAGGTTGACTCTTACGTCATCGCATTTGAACGTGTTGCGGGGAAATTAAGATGGCCTAAAGATATGTGGGCTTTATTGTTGCAATGCAACTTGTAAGGGAAAGCCCAGGAAGTATGTGCTGCGTTGCCTGTAGATCAATCGCTTGATTATGAGATCGTTAAAGCGCCAGTGTTACGTGCGTATGAATTAGTCCCAGAGGCCTATCGTCAAAAATTCAGGTCTCATTCAAAGTATTCCAAAGTATTCTTTATTCCAAACAAACCTATGTAGAATTTGCTAGAGAAAAGAGAGTACTTTTTGAAAAGTGGTGTTTGGCAAGTCGAGTTGTTAATTTTGATCAACTCCAGGAGTTATTGTTACTGGAGGAGTTCAAAAATTGTATGCCGGAGGCTGTTGTAATATATTTGAATGAACACAAAGTCAGTTCTCTTTCGGAAGCCGCCGTATTAGCGGACGAATTTGTTTTGACACACCATACTATGCGGCCCGAAAGAATTCATTCCCCCATTGCTTATGCAGCGAGGGAAGAGCCGTGTGTATTTCCTCCACCTCTGAAACCAGCTCGTCAGTTTAATTCGAGACGGACAGATGAAAAAAGGGTCTGTTTCTTTTGTTTAGATTCTGGCCATCTAATTGCTAATTGTAAATCCTGGAAGCAGAAAATGGCTGGTAAGACTAAAAATGTGGCTTTTGCTCAGTTTGTCCCTGAATCTGATTCCACATATGGACCATTTATTTTGCATGGTACTGTGTCACTTGCAGACGGTTCAGAAACCAAACCAGTTTTGATTTTGCGTGATACCGGATCTGCTCAGTCCTTTGTGTGTGAGGACGTGTTACCCTTTTCCGATCAGTCTTTTACAGGGAGAAATGTACTTGTGCGAGGCATTGAGATGGGATGTGTTCACGTTCCACTTCATAGTGTTCAACTGCAATCTGATCTCGTTACAGGAGCTGTTGAGCTGGGTGTGCGCCCTAAGTTACCTGTTAATGGGGTTAGTATCATCCTTGGGGAATGACCTAGCTGGTGCTAACGTTTTCCCTTGTCCAGTGGTGGCTAACAAACCTGTTGTCTGCGATCAGCCTGATCTTTTTGTTCAGTTCCCTTCTGTATTTCCTGCTTGTGTGGTAACAAGATCACAATCAGCGAAGTTTAGCTATGTAGTTGACATTGCTGATACTTTTTTTGGTTCTGACCTTGAACCTAAAGAGGATTATTTAGCTGTGGAAGCTGAAATAAAATCTAGTTCAGAAGCTTTAACATCTGAAGTGCCTTTACATGTGGGTCGAGATCAGTTATCCCAAGCTCAGAAGTCTGATCCTACATTACAAAATTGTTGTGAGATGGCTGTGAACGTTAATGACATTTCTGACCTAGATACATCTTACTATTGGGATGGTGTGGCTCTTATGCGTAAATGGAAACCTCCACATTCTGATGCGGCAGACTGGCAGGTGAGATATCAGATTGTTTTACCAACTGGTTACAGATTGCAAGTCTTAGAATTGGCTCACGAACATCCTCTTTCCGGGCATTTGGGAGTCACGAAAACGTTTCAGCACGTTTCTAAGTACTATTTCTGGCCTGGATTAAAATCTGACGTCTCAGAGTTCTGCCGTTCGTGTGACGTGTGTCAGCGTGTAGGGAAGCCGAATCAGAAGATTCCTGTGGCACCTTTGTATCCCATTCCTGTGTTAAGTGAACCTTTTGAGAGATTGGTTATCGACTGTGTGGGTCCGCTTCCCAAATCTAAAGCTGGGTATCAGTATATCCTGACTGTTATGTGTTGCGCAACGCGTTATGCAGAAGCTATTCCGCTGCGCTCGATTAAAGCTCCTCTTGTTGTGAAAGAGTTAGTGAAATTTTGTACTACTTTTGGTCTGCCTCGAGTGATTCCGACTGATCAGGGGTCAAATTTCACTTCGAAAGTATTTGCACAAACGCTTGCTGAGTTGGGAGTAACACATAAAATGTCTAGTGCGTACCATCCCGAATCACAGGGAGCTCTGGAACGGTTCCACCAGACGTTGAAGTCTATGATCCGTGCCTTCTGTGTGGAGACGGGAAAAGATTGGGCAGATGGGTTGCCATTGTTAATGTTCGCCACACGTGAGTCCGTTCAGGAATCTTTGGGTTTTAGTCCCGTTGATCTTGTTTTTGGGCACACGGTTCGCGGACCGTTAAAGCTCTTGAGCGAGCAGTTGCTAAAGAAATCCAGTACACCTGTGTCCGTTCTGGAGTATGTAAGCTCCTTTCGTGAACGCTTGCATCAGGCATGTTCTTTCGCTAAAGCTCATTTGACGGACGTGCAATCTAAAATGAAGAAGCGTTATGACCGAAAAAGCGTGTCACGTAATTTTCAGGCTGGAGATACAGTCCTGGTTTTACTTCCCATCCCTGAATCTGTGTTCCAGGCGAAGTTCTTTGGACCTTATGTGATTGAACAAAAACTCAGTGAAACCGATTATGTAGTGGGCACACCAGATCGAAAGTATAAGAGTCGGATTTGTCACATTAACATGCTTAAAGCATATCATGTGCGAAATGTGACACACACCCCTTCCTCATCACTGCTTGCTGCTGCTGTCCTTGTAAATTCTGAGCAGGTTCAGGACGATGTGGCAGATGACTGTCAGCATTTTGGAGTTCGTCTGGAAAACTCAGTTGTGCTGAGTCAGTTAGACTCTTATCTAACACATTTGCCAATATGCCAACGAGAGGATGTGGTGAGATTGATAAGAAAATACCCCTCTCTGTTTTCAGATGTTCCTGGTCGCACTACAGTTTTATGTCATGATATTGATGTAGGTATTTCGTTGCCCATAAAACAACATCTGTATCGACTGAACCCAATGAAGAGAGCAGTGATGGAAAAAGAGGTTGAATACTTGATACAGAACAGTTTGGCTGTCTCCAGTCATAGTCCATGGAGTTACTCAAGAAATCTGACACTTCAGTCCGTTTTTGTATGGATTACCATAAAGTGAATAGTGTGACTAAGGCAGATTCTTTCCCGTTACCCCGCATCGAAGATTGTGTTGACCGCATTGGTTCTGCTACCTACGTAACTAAATTGGATCTTCTTAAAGGGTACTGGCAAGTTCCTCTAACAGCCCGAGCCAGTGAAATCTCTGCATTTGTCACTCCTGACAGCTTCCTGCAATACAAGGTAATGGCCTTCGGGATGCGAAACGCTCCCGCGACTTTCCAGCGGCTGTTGCAGAAAGTTTTGTCTGGAGTGACAAATTCCGAAGCCTATCTGGATGATCTAGTAATTTATTCGAACAGTTGGGAGGATCACGTGACTCGTTTGGACTTAGTGTTCAGGCGTTTGGCTGAGGCTTCTTTAACTTTGAATCTTTCAAAGTGCGAATTTGCAAAGGCAGTGATTACATATCTGGGTAAAATGGTGGGTCAGGGGCATGTGAAGCCTGTGATGGCCAAAGTGAGTGCAATTCTTGATTTTACCACTCCTGTAACTAAACGAGAGCTTAAGAGATTTCTGGGAATGGCCGGATACTACCGCGGATTTTGCTATAACTTCGCAACGGTAGTGTCCCCGCTGACTGACCTTCTTAGCACTTCGAAAAAGTTTGACTGGAATGCAGGGTGTGATCATGCTTTTACTGCAGTTGTAGCCGGTGAGGTGGTTACTGATGTAATTAATGGGCGTGGCCAGGTAGGGAGAGGGTTTTTAAGTAGGCACCTGAAGGGAGATCTAGAGACGGGGTCCGATTTGTTGTGTGGACGTGTGTGGTCTGGCAGCACTTCCGGGTTTTGCGCGGATGCGGTCTGGGTGAGCAGGTAGGCTGAAGTGAACCTCGATTTGTTTTGTCACTTATTAAATATTGTTAAATTAAATTAGGTGTTTTTAACGTAGATGCAAACATTGTGCTGTCCGGCAGTACTGCTGTGGCTGAGTGTGCGCGGACATGGTCTTGTGAGCAGGTAGGATGAGTGAATGGATGGGATGCATATCCATAAAGCCTTGTTTACTAAAATGAGGTATCATGTTTTAGTGCACTGCAGATGCAGAGAGCGTGGGTCTGCATGCCGTTAGTCACGCCCGTTTTCATGTGATCGTGAGTTGTTGGCCGTGTGGTAACTGCAGAAGTTTTTTATATAGTGTCTGTAAATGTTTTTATTCTTTTTTTTATTCTTTTATTCTGTAATTCGTTTTTCTCTTTATTTCGAATTATGTGTGATTTAAGCTGGGATTGTGTTGGGGTTTATTGAAGGTTGGTTGGTCATTGACATCTTTGAAGGGGGAATTTAACTTGTTGTATTTTTCTGTGTTGATTAAATTCAGTTTGTTATAATTATTTTTGTATAAATAAAATAAGTTATTTTTGTGAGATTCATGTTTTTTTTGGTCAGGAAAGTGGTCGCCCTTGGTTACACAGTGAAAGATTTATTATGTAATACGCCAATCCTTTCTGCTCCTGATTTTGCACGATCTTTTCAGCTGAGTGTGGATGCGAGCGCTGTTGGAGCAGGTGGAGTGTCTGGCATCGAGCATCCCGTGTGTTATTTTTCTAAGAAGTTTTCCAAATGTCAGCGCAACTACCGTACTATTGAGAAGGAGGCGCTGGCCTTGGTACTGGCGTTAAGGCACTTTGAAGTGTATCTGGGTGGTCATTGTAGCCCAATTAAAGTGTATACGGACCACAATCCATTAGTGTTCCTATCCCAGATGTCTAACTCAAACCAGCGTTTGATGCGTTGGTCACTCGTTTAGCAGCAGTATAATCTTGAAATCAAACATCGGAAGGGTTCGGACAACGTAGTTGCCGATGCGCTGTCCCGAGTGTGGGAAGCTGAGGAATAAGGTGACTTGGTGCTTCCTATTTTTTTTTTGCATTCCTATAGGTGCAAAAATTTAGTGACGGGGGTGTTACGTCCAAGGACGTATGTTTATTTGTTACTGCAGTGTGTCATGCATTTGTGTATGTGCTTGGGGGTTTTGCTCTCTTTGTCTCTTGTTCTCTCTTTCGTCATTCCAACAGGTACAACGACCAGCTGTACTCAATCTAACGGTGCTTGACGTGATTGGAGAATGAAGGGGAGGAGCTGAGATATAAGTTGAAGCGGATCAATTGAGAAGGGAGAGACTTTCTTTTGCCAAGATGAATTCTTCCTCCTGTCTGCCCAGACTTTGTTGTTTGGATTGTTGTCGTCTTGATTCTGATTGAGTGAGCTCAGGATCTTGTTGTGAGTTCTTTAGTGGGAAGAGAACTAAAGTGTTACCTTTGATTTAATCTATGATCTCATGTTAAGTATGTTTGTATATTCTTCTTAATTTATTTGTAATTTGGGGATTGTAGGGGGAGGGTGCCATTTATGTTTGTACTTCTCTTTTCTCCTGTTTTTGGGTAGGTATGGAGTAAGGGAAGTTTGATGTCTTTTATTTCTGTTATCTTTTTCTAGGACATTTATGGAGATTCTTGGGTTAGTTATCTGATGTTCTGTTTGTTATTTTGGCCTGGCCCTCCCCTGAAGTATTATCCCCTGTTCTTGATTATTTGTTTTTCTTTGAATTGTATTTTTGTACCCTTTCATGGGATTTTTGTATTATCCTTTATCTTTTCAAATTAAAAGATGTTAATTTGAACTGGTTGATTCTTTTCTGGGACAGGAGGTTGAATAATCTTGGTTCTCTCTCCAAGCTTTCTTTTTATTTAATTTTTACTTTTGTTTCATTGTTACTGACTATCAACCCTATACGGGTAGCTATGTAACAACACTTGTTCTGAACACACAGTCAGTGTGATATCATAGTACATTATTTTAATCCATTGAACACTTGTTCTGAAAACACAGACAGTGTGATATAATAAAACATTATTTTAATCCATTTAACACTTGTTCTAAACACACATTGTGATATCAGTACATTATTTGAATCCATTGAACACTTGTTCTAAATACACATTGTGATATCGCATGCATTAAAGGATTTTAATGCACGACATAGAGGTGAAGAACCACCCGACACGAAGCGGAGGTATTTTAGTGATTAACCTGTCTTGGTATTGCTGTTTCAAATAGCCAACCATAATAGTCTGAGCCTTTCAGTGTAATGGCAGTTCTGTCAGGACCACTATCATCAAAGATGATTAATACATTAACATATATTAGCATATAGCATATACTATTTAGCATATAGTTTGGATTGCCGGTATGGTTCTGTTCTGGGGAAGAACTCCCTGCGCATCCATGCAGCCTAGCATGGATAAGAGCAGGGAGAGCAGCAATAACCCCCCTTAGGGAAAACAGAACGGAACCAATATAATGTATTGCATCATCATTAATGTTTAAAATGTACAAGTATTCAGGAATTTTTGTCTGATTCAAGGGAAATTAGAATATCAAATCCTGACTGACAAGAGGAGGAGCTGGGGGTGGAGGAGGGAAAATTACCTCTGGAGAAACGCGATAGCAGCTGATAGTACTGAGGAGCAACAGTATATATATATCTGGTGATAGACGTTGTATACCTATAGGTAGACATGATCAGGTGACGTACAGCTGATGCGAGTTGACTAACGTGATCTGCAAGAACGTCTCGGTTACGGATGTAACCCTCGTTCCCTGAGGAGGGAACGGAGACGTAACGTTAGTGACTAACGAATGGGGGTTTCGCTTAGAAGCCTATCAACTTCGAGTTTTGAGAAAACGCCCAATGGCGTGCCAATGCCATGGGGCATGCGGAATTTGCATACGTAGCTCCGCCTCACTGCGTGAGTATATAAGGAAGTACGAGGCAATATCGCATTATGTTACCTGCTTGAGGAGCCAAGACTGAACTCCTGCGTTCCAGGCAACACAGCTCGATGTGGCAAGGGGACGTTACGTCTCCGTTCCCTCCTCAGGGAACGAGGGTTACATCCGTAACCGAGACGTTCCCTTTCGTTCAGTCACTACGACGTAACGTTAGTGACTAACGAATGGGGGTCCCAATATAATCCCGCCACTCAGCTGTCTTCCAGTGCCCTGCGTAAGTGTGAGTACCCTGTCGTAAGACTAGTACGGACGAAGGACTCCCACTTAACACAGGATTACCAAGGTACACTGGGAAGCATATCCCAGTGAGGGAATGCCAAAGATGCCTACCCGTGGGGAGGACTTAAGAGACACATATGACCCGGAGAGGGTTGCATATGGAAGATCTCTAGGGTACCAGCCGAAGGTGGATTTTTAACCCTAGGGGTGGCGGGGACACGCCAAGGGAAGAAATCCGCTCACTGCGGAGACTTACGGTGAAATACACATGTGGGGGTCGCCAGAGGGAACCATGCACATGGGGCACCTGGCCGGACATGAGGGTCTGGGCTCGAAAGGGCAGACTGAACTGATGTCGGCGTCGACAGTGCTGGAGGAGCTCAGGGCTCTCGGGGAACTCACCTGAGGAAATATTGCACGTATCCAGTCCGTGGAGTGGAGTGGCGAGCAAGCGAAGACACCTGAACCTGGTCCATCACCGGCCCCTCGGGGGGGCGAGTACATAGTCGGACACTGGCTCCACTCGGAGATTATAGAATCTGGCGAATGTGTTGGGTGTCGCCCAGCCTGCAGCTCTGCAGATGTCTGCTAGCGAGGCGCCATGCGCTAGAGCCCAAGAGGAGGCCACACTCCGGGTGGAGTGCGCCTTCACACCAAGGGGACATGGTCGGCCTTGCTGCTGGTAAGCCAAAGCAATGGTGTCCACAATCCAGTGAGACAGCCTTTGCTTCGAGAGAGCACTTCCCTTCCGCTCTCCACCATAACAGACAAAGAGCTGGTCTGAGGTCCTGAAACACTGCGTCATGTCTACGTAGGCGCGGAGAGCGCGTACTGGACAGAGCAATGCCAAGGCTGGGTCTGCCTCCTCCAAAGGCAGCGCTTGCAGGTTCACCACCTGGTCCTTGAACGGAGTGGTGGGAACCTTGGGCACATATCCAGGCCGGGGTCTCAGGATCACGTGAGAGTTAGCCGGCCCGAACTCCAGGCACGCTTCGTCAACCGAAAATGCCTGCAGGTCCCCGACCCTCTTAACGGAGGCCAATGCGGTCAGCAGAGCTGTCTTCATGGACAGAAACTTAATATCAACCGACCGCAAAGGCTCAAAGGGAGGTCTCTGCAGAGCAGTTAACACTACTGCGAGGTCCCAAGAGGGTACGAGAGGAGAGCGAGGAGGATTCAGTCTCCTGGCTCCCCTAAGGAACCTGATGACCAGGTCGTGCTGACTTACCTTTTTGTTCTCCAAGAGATCATGGTGGGCAGATATTGCAGCCACATAAACTTTGAGGGTGGAGGGAGACAGCCTTCGCTCCAGCCCCTCTTGGAGAAACTCAAGCACGGACCCGATCGGGCATTTCCAGGGGTCTTCTTGGCGGGAAGAGCACCAGGTGACGAAGAGGTTCCACTTCAACGCATAGGCATGCCGAGTGGACTCTACCCTAGCGGAAGTGATGGTGGCGACCACAGTAGGTGGTAGGCCACTCAAACCTGCCGCGTCCCGTCTAGGAGCCACACGTGGAGGTTCCAGAGGTCGGGACGCGGGTGCCAATGGGTGCCCCGTCTCTGAGTAAGGAGGTCCGGTCTCAGAGGAATAGGCCAGGGAGGGGCTGTCGCAAGGAGTATGAGTTCGGGGAACCAAGTCCGGCCGTGCCAGTACGGGGCGACCAAAAGGACCTGCTCCTTGTCCTCCCTGATCTTGCACAGGAGCTGTGCGAGTAGGCTCACTGGGGGGAACGCATATTTGCGAAGGACCCGCGGCCAGCTGTGCGCCAGTGCATCCGTGCCGAGCGTGCCCTCGGTCAGGGAATAATACAGGCTGCAGTGGGAAGAGTCGTGGGAGGCAAACAGATCTACCTGTGCGTCGCCGAACTGTTCCCAAATCAGCTGAACCGTCCGGGGATGGAGTCTCCATTCTCCCGGGAGAGGCTGAAACCGCGAGAGCTCGTCGGCTGCGTGGTTCAGGACTCCCGGAATATGGACAGCACGAAGGGACCTCAGGCGCTTCTGACTCCATAAAATGAGATGGCGGGCGAGTTGAGACATGCGGCGGGAGCGTAGACCGCCCTGGTGGTTGATGTACGCTACTACGGCCGTGTTGTCTGTCCGGACAAGCACATGTTGACCCTTCAGCAGCGCTCGGAAGCGGTGCAGGGCGAACCGTACTGCCAGCAACTCGAGGCAATTGACATGCAGGAGGCGCTGGGGTCCTGTCCATTGGTCCTGCTTGTCCATTGCACATGGCACCCCAGCCCGTGGCAGAGGCATCCGTCGATACGACAACATGCCTGGAAACTCGTTCTAAGGGCACACCTGCCCGTAGAAAGCTGAGGTTCGACCACGGGGTGAACGTCTGTAGGCAGGCCCGAGTCACTTGGACCCGGAGCGTGCCAGACTGCCATGCCCATCTCGGGACTCGATCGCAAAGCCAGTGCTGAAGCGGTCTCATATGAAGCAATCCGAGCGGCGTTACCGCGGCTGCAGATGCCATATGCCCCAGGAGCCTCTGAAATAGTTTCAGTGGAACCGCATTCTTGCTCTCGATTTGTCGGAGGCAAGTCAGCAGAGACTGCGCGCGCTCGCTCGAAAGCTGCGCGTACATGGCGACCGAGTCGATCTCCATACCGAGAAAAGAGATCCTCTGCACTGGGCAAAGTTTGCTCTTCTCCCAGTTGACCCGAAGGCCCAGACGGGTTAAGTGGTGGAGAACCAGATCTCTGTGTCCGCAAACCTGCTCTCGAGAGTGGCCTAGTATGAGCCAGTCGTCGAGGTAGTTCAGGATGCGGACCCCGTGCTGCCAAAGGGGCGCAAGGGCTGCCTCGGCGATCTTCGTGAAGACGCGAGGGGACAGAGATAACCCGAATGGGAGAACTGCGTACTGGTATGCCCGCCCCTCGAAAGCAAACCGTAGGAACGGTCTGTGTCGAGGAAGGATGGAGACATGGAAGTAGGCGTCCTTCAGGTCGATCGCTGCAAACCAATCGTCCGGACGAACGCATTCGAAAAGGCGTTTCGCAGTCAACATCTTGAACGGAAGCCGGTGAAGGGATCGGTTCAAGATGCGAAGGTCCAGGATTGGCCGTAACCCACCGGTTTTCTTGGGTACAATGAAGTAGGGGCTGTAGAACCCCGACCTCATTTCGGCTGGAGGGACAGGCTCGATCGCACCCTTCGCCAGTAGAGTGGCAATCTCCGCACGCATGACGGGGGCATGGGCCCCGGTCATGGTATAGCGGACTCCCCTGTAACGGGGAGGAGCCTGCGCGAACTGAATCGCGTAGCCGAGCCTGATGGTCCGGGCAACCCAGCGGGACAGCCCCGGAAGCTGAAGCCAGGCTTCCAGAGACTGCACCAACGGGGTCATACGGACGACAGACGTACCCTGGGTGGGGCAGCGAGGCAGCGTTACCGGCGCGGACAGGGGAGGCTGTTGGGCGTCCCCGGGTCGGAGCACAGTTAACGGCTGCGCCCTGACAGAGGAGACCAGGGAAGGACTCGCGTTCCACTGGGGTCTGCTCTGCCAGGGGGCTGGCGACAGAGAGGGACGAGAGTGGCGAGACCCGAGGGTGGCGCGCACTGCCGTCACCGATCTCTGGGGGCTCAGGGATGGGGTTGTCAGTTCTTTCTTTAACCACATTAGGGTGCTGCTGACCCGGGGGCCAGCAGCTGAACAAAAGATTCTCCCCCGGCCCTCCACCGGGGGAAGGAGCTGCCCTGCCGCCGTCTCCTGGAAAGAACTGCCCATCCCTGAGCCGTCCGCATCAGGAGCGCCGCTTAGCCTGGCGTTTCTTCGCGGGCTGTGGGGCTGGAGCGGACTGGGACGCCTTCCTGCGGCTGCCTCTGCGCGGCCCGGGTGGAGGCTGCTGCTTGGGTGGCGCAGAGGCGGAGGAAGCCGCGGGAGGGCGTCCTCGGCGGCGAGCAGGCTGAGGCACCTGCGCGGGCGGTGGGGTGGAGGCAGCAGCTGACCGCCGGGGCAGGATATATTTTATAGCCTCAGTCTGCTTCTGAGCGGCCGAGAACTGTTGGGCGAAGCTCTCGACCGCTCCGCCGAATAGCCCATCCTGTGATATGGGGGCGTTGAGGAAACGTGTTCGCTCAGCGTCGCGCATATCAGACAGGGTGAGCCATAAGTGTCTCTCCTGGACCACATTTGTGGACATCACCTGACCCAGGGAGCGTGCGGTCACCTTCGTCGCCCGGAGAGCGAGGTCGGTGGCGGCACGCAACTCATTGCTGAGTCCTGGATCAGCCCCTCTCTCGTGCATATCGCACAGCAACTTGGCTTGGTAAGCCTGAAGAGTTGCCATGGTATGCAAAGAAGCGGCGGCCTGCCCCGCAGCTCTATAGGACTTCGCCACCAGAGATGACGAAAACCTACAGGCCTTGGAGGGGTGCTTTGGGTCACCACGCCAGGACGAAGCGCTCTGTGGACACAGTTGCATCGCAACAGAACGTTCGACTGGGGGGAACCCAGTGTACCCATGAGCCGCGGCTCCATCGAGAGAGGTGAAGGCGGAAGAGGCCGCCAAACGTTCACGGGAAGACAACGGGGCCCTCCAGGAACGCGCAACCTCTTCATGCACCTCGGGGAAGAAAGGTATTGGAGGAGCGGCCGGACGGGTGTCCGGACGCGCCGCCCCCAAAAACCAATCATCCAACTGCGAACGCTCGGGCTGAGGCGGAGGGTTCCACTCCAGTCCAAGCGCTGCGGCGGCCCGAGACAGCATGGCTGTCAACTCTGGGTCCGACTCGGGCAATGCTGGCGCACCCGAAGGTGGCAGCACAGCCGAATCATCATCCTCAGATGACTCCAGCCCACCTTGTGATGCGGCGATAGACATCACTTCCTCCTCCGCCGCGCCAAACGCCACAGTCGGGACAGCAGGAGCCGGCCCCGATGTAGACGCCTGAGCGCGGACCGGGTCAAGTGCCTGAGAGGGGGGTGTGGGCCGAGGAACTAGCGTCGGAGCTTTGTTCCACACCGTCACCCTCAGATCACCCTGGTCACCAGCCAAAGTGCCGCCTCCAGAGGAGACCGCAGATTGGGGGGTGGCGGAGGGGACTCTCGTTCCGGCATCAGCACGGAATTCACAGAGTCTAGATCGAAGCACTGAGATGGCCAGGTTCCCGCAGAGAGAACATGAGTCATCCACGAGCGCTGCCTGAGCGTGCTGAAAGCCCAAACACGTCACACAGCGCTCGTGCCCGTCGAAAGAAAAAAGCGATCTACCGCACCCAGAAGTGCACGGACGAAACATCCTGAAAAGGACGTGTCACGTGCAAGCTCTTTTGTGAGAGGAAACTTTGCAGTCGATGCCGAAGCGCCCAGGGAAACACACACCAGCTGGATGCAGACCACTGCACAGATCAGCAGGCAGGAAGTATGCGATCACTGGAACGCGCCGTCACACCAACACCGACTGGAAAGCTGCTCGTCTCGAAGAAGCTGACAGAGTCTCAGAAGGCTGTAGGAGTGAAGAGGTAGGTAAGCAGAAAAGCAGAAACATAATGCGATATTGCCTCGTACTTCCTTATATACTCACGCAGTGAGGCGGAGCTACGTATGCAAATTCCGCATGCCCCATGGCATTGGCACGCCATTGGGCGTTTTCTCAAAACTCGAAGTTGATAGGCTTCTAAGCGAAACCCCCATTCGTTAGTCACTAACGTTACGTCGTAGTGACTGAACGAAAGGGAACTGACGCTATGCTTGAAATGCATTACTAGTTAGTTTCAAGGAAAATACAGTTGTTTTTTTCTTTTGTTTGCCAAATAACAGTATTTGCCCCCCCCCCCAAAAAGAGTTTTGTTAAACTTTTGCTTTAAATATATAAAACTTAATTTCTGATTTTTTTCTATAAAAAATTGTATAGTTTAAAAAAAAAACATGAAATCAACATAAATTTTTTCCACTTTACATTAACTTCCTCCATTTCTTCCACTTGTGTTTTAAACTAAGTTTTAAAAAGATTTTCCCTTTCTTGTTTAATTACATTATTATTTTTTAAATATTAATACATTCATTTATTTAGGAATTGTATAATTGTGCACACACTTATTATACATGCCATTAACATTTTAAAAAAATGCAGTTAATTTGGTGTTGCACAGTGAAATAGAAATTATGCACTTCACCTTGAATAATACCACAAGCACCTTTTAGTATTCTATGAAATATACAGCACCCCCATAAGTTCTCTCCATGCTTCCATTTTCCTCCGCAAAATTAACACGTTGCACATTCAGAGGAGCAGAAAAGCCTTTCCCGGCTGCATTGAGGAACTGTCACATTATTTGAATCCATTGAACACTTGTTCTGAACACACATTGTGTTATCATAGTACATTATTTTAATCCATTGAAAACTTGTTCTGAACACACATTGTGATATCATAGTACATTATTTTAATGCATTGAACACTTGTTCAGAAAACACAGACAGTGTGATATAATAGTACATTATTTTAATCCATTGAACACTTGTTCTGAACACACATTGTGTTATCATAGTACATTATTTTAATCCATTGAAAACTTGTTCTGAACACACATTGTGATATCATAGTACATTATTTTAATGCATTGAACACTTGTTCAGAAAACACAGACAGTGTGATATCATAGTACATTATTTTAATCCATTGAACACTTGTTCTGAACACACATTGTGTTATCATAGTACATTATTTTAATCCATTGAAAACTTGTTCTGAACACACATTGTGATATCATAGTACATTATTTTAATGCATTGAACACTTGTTCAGAAAACACAGACAGTGTGATATCATAGTACATTATTTTAATCCATTGAACACTTGTTCTGAACACACATTGTGATATAGTACATTATTTTAATCCATTGAACACTTGTTCGGAAAACACACACAGTGTGATATCATAGTACATTATTTTAATCCATTGAACACTTGTTCGGAAAACACACACAGTGTGATATCATAGTACATTATTTGAATCCATTGAACACTTGTTCTAAACACACATTGTGATATCATAGTAAATTATTTGAATCCATTGAACACTTGTTCTAAACACACATTGTGATTTCATAGTAAATTATTTGAATCCATTGAACACTTGTTCTAAACACACATTGTGATATCATAGTACATTATTTGAATCCATTGAACACTTGTTCTAAACACACATTGTGATTTCATAGTAAATTATTTGAATCCATTGAACACTTGTTCTAAACACACATTGTGATATCATAGTACATTATTTGAATCCATTGAACACTTGTTCTAAACACACATTGTGATATCATAGTAAAATATTTGAATCCATTGAACACTTGTTCTAAACACACATTGTGATATCATAGCCAAACAAAAACCGTAAAATTAAAGTAAAATATCTTAATTTAAACAAGGAAAAATCAGTAAAATAACAGTTTAACACTGTATAAAAAAAAGGTAAATGACTGGCAGCTACGGCTGCCAAACAAAAACCGTAAAATTACAGTAAAGTATCTTAATTTAAACAAGGAAAAAATCTGTAAAATAACAGTGTTTTTCACTAAAACTTTTAATGTAAATTTCTGTAAAATTATTGGTTTTGCACTTTATATGAATTAAGATATTTTACCTTAATTTTATGGTTTTTGTTTGGCAGCCGTAGCTGCCAGTCATTTACCTTCTTTTTACGATTTTTTTTTTTACAGTGTACATTATTTGAATCCATTGAACACTTGTTCTAAACACACAGTGTGATATCATAGTACATTATTTTAATCCATTGAACAATTGTTCTAAACACAAAGTGTGATATCATAGTACATTATTTGAATCCATTGAACACTTGTTCTAAACACACATTGTGATTTCATAGTACATTACTTGAATCCATTGAACACTTGTTCTAAACACACATTGTGATTTCATAGTACATTACTTGAATCCATTGAACACTTGTTCTAAACACACATTGTGATATCATAGTACAATATTTTAATCCATTGAACACTTGTTCTGAACACACAGAAATTGTGATATCATAGTACATTATTTGAATCCATTGAACATTTGTTCTAAACACACATTGTGATATCATAGTACATTATTTGAATCCATTGAACACTTGTTCTAAACAAACATTGTGATATCATAGTACATTATTTGAATCCATTGAACATTTGTTCTAAACACACATTGTGATATCATAGTACAATATTTTAATCCATTGAACACTTGTTCTGAACACACAGAAATTGTGATATCATAGTACATTATTTGAATCCATTGAACACTTGTTCTAAACACACATTGTGATATCATAGTACATTATTTGAATCCATTGAACACTTGTTCTAAACACACATTGTGATATCATAGTACATTATTTGAATCCATTGAACACTTGTTCTAAACACACATTGTGATATCATTTTACATTATTTGAATCCATTGAACACTTGTTCTAAACACACATTGTGATATCATAGTACATTATTTGAATCCATTGAACACTTGTTCTAAACACACAGACAGTGTGATATAATAGTACATTATTTGAATCCATTGAACAATTGTTCTAAACACACAGACAGTGTGATATAATAGTACATTATTTGAATCCATTGAACACTTGTTCTGAACACACATTGTGATATCATAGTACATTATTTGAATCCATTGAACACTTGTTCTGAACACACATTGTGATATCATAGTACATTATTTGAATCCATTGAACACTTGTTCTAAACACACATTGTTATATCATAGTACATTATTTGAATCCATTGAACACTTGTTCTAAACACACATTGTGATATCATAGTACATTATTTGAATCCATTGAACACTTGTTCTAAACACACATTGTGATATCATTTTACATTACTTGAATCCATTGAACACTTGTTCTAAACACACAGAAATTGTGATATCATAGTACATTATTTGAATCCATTGAACACTTGTTCTAAACACACATTGTGATATCATAGTACATTATTTGAATCCATTGAACACTTGTTCTGAACACACATTGTGATATCATAGTACATTATTTGAATCCATTGAACACTTGTTCTAAACACACATTGTGATATCATAGTAAATTATTTGAATCCATTGAACACTTGTTCTAAACACACATTGTGATATCATAGTAAATTATTTGAATCCATTGAACACTTGTTCTAAACACACATTGTGATATCATAGTAAATTATTTGAATCCATTGAACACTTGTTCTAAACACACATTGTGATATCATAGTACATTATTTGAATCCATTGAACATTTGTTCTAAACACACATTGTGATTTCATAGTACATTATTTGAATCCATTGAACACTTGTTCTAAACACACATTGTGATATCATAGTACAATATTTTAATCCATTGAACACTTGTTCTGAACACACAGACAGTGTGATATCATAGTACATTATTTAAATCCATTGAACACTTGTTCTAAACACACATTGTGATATCATAGTACAATATTTTAATCCATTGAACACTTGTTCTGAACACACAGACATTGTGATATCATAGTACATTATTTGAATCCATTGAACATTTGTTCTAAACACACATTGTGATATCATAGTACATTATTTGAATCCATTGAACATTTGTTCTAAACACACATTGTGATATCATAGTACAATATTTTAATCCATTGAACACTTGTTCTAAACACACAGAAATTGTGATATCATAGTACATTATTTGAATCCATTGAACACTTGTTCTAAACACACATTGTGATATCATAGTACAATATTTGAATCCATTGAACAATTGTTCTAAACACACAGACAGTGTGATATCATAGTAAATTATTTGAATCCATTGAACACTTGTTCTAAACACACATTGTGATATCATAGTACATTAATGGAAGCTTTAGCATAAGTTCTGCCGGGAAGACTTAATTGTCATGTCACTTTAATTTTATCTATCCAATCACATGCTAAATACCTGGGTATAAAAGATCGGTACTTACGCATGTTTGAGTTCGCAGATGCTGACGCTCCAATTCACCGCCATCCTCCCCACCACCTCCAAGTTAAATCCTTCCCTACATCCACCCCACCACCACCAGGATGGTCCCTTCCATACCTCACGGGGGTCGGCTGCGCCTCTGCCTTCGTCTTCAGGCAGGATATGCAGAGTCCGGACCCTCAGATTGCTAGCTACGGACGGGGCCTATGCCAATATACTTTATTGCTTTCTGGGTTGTTAATAAATGGATTATTGTCACAGTATTTAATCTCCCGAGTCTTTCTGGCAGAACTTGAATCCATTGAACACTTGTTCTAAACACACATTGTGATATCATAGTACATTATTTGAATCCATTGAACACTTGTTCTAAACACACATTGTGATATCATAGTACATTATTTTAATCCAATGAACACTTGTTCTAAACACACATTGTGATATCATAGTACATTATTTGAATCCATTGAACACTTGTTCTAAACACACATTGTGATATCATAGTACATTATTTGAATCCATTGAACATTTGTTCTAAACACACATTGTGATATCATAGTACAATATTTTAATCCATTGAACACTTGTTCTGAACACACAGACATTGTGATATCATAGTACATTATCTGAATCCATTGAACACTTGTTCTAAACACACAGACATTGTGATATCATAGTACATTATTTGAATCCATTGAACACTTGTTCTAAACACACACACATTGTGATATCATAGTACATTATTTGAATCCTTTGAACACTTGTTCTAAACACACATTGTGATATCATAGTACATTATTTGAATCCATTGAACACTTGTTCTAAACACACATTGTGATATCATAGTACATTATTTGAATCCATTGAACACTTGTTCTAAACACACATTGTGATATCATAGTACATTATTTGAATCCATTGAACACTTGTTCTAAACACACATTGTGATATCATCGTACAATATTTTAATCCATTGAACACTTGTTCTGAACACACAGACATTGTGATATCATAGTACATTATTTGAATCCATTGAACACTTGTTCTAAACACACATTGTGACATCATAGTACATTACTTGAATCCATTGAACACTTGTTCTAAACACACAGACAGTGTGATATAATAGTACATTATTTGAATCCATTGAACACTTGTTCTAAACACACATTGTGATATCATAGTACATTATTTGAATCCATTGAACACTTGTTCTGAACACACATTGTGATATCATAGTACATTATTTGAATCCATTGAACACTTGTTCTAAACACACATTGTGATATCATAGTAAATTATTTGAATCCATTGAACACTTGTTCTAAACACACATTGTGATATCATAGTAAATTATTTGAATCCATTGAACACTTGTTCTAAACACACATTGTGATATCATAGTAAATTATTTGAATCCATTGAACACTTGTTCTAAACACACATTGTGATATCATAGTACATTATTTGAATCCATTGAACATTTGTTCTAAACACACATTGTGATTTCATAGTACATTATTTGAATCCATTGAACACTTGTTCTAAACACACATTGTGATTTCATAGTACATTATTTAAATCCATTGAACACTTGTTCTAAACACACATTGTGATATCATCGTACAATATTTTAATCCATTGAACACTTGTTCTGAACACACAGACATTGTGATATCATAGTACATTATTTGAATCCATTGAACATTTGTTCTAAACACACATTGTGATATCATAGTACATTATTTGAATCCATTGAACATTTGTTCTAAACACACATTGTGATATCATAGTACAATATTTTAATCCATTGAACACTTGTTCTAAACACACAGAAATTGTGATATCATAGTACATTATTTGAATCCATTGAACACTTGTTCTAAACACACATTGTGATATCATAGTACAATATTTGAATCCATTGAACAATTGTTCTAAACACACATTGTGATATCATAGTACATTATTTGAATCCATTGAACACTTGTTCTAAACACACATTGTGATATCATAGTACATTATTTGAATCCATTGAACACTTGTTCTAAACACACATTGTGATATCAGAGTACATTATTTGAATCCATTGAACACTTGTTCTAAACACACATTGTGATATCATAGTACATTATTTTAATCCATTGAACACTTGTTCTGAACACACAGAAATTGTGATATCATAGTACATTATTTGAATCCATTGAACATTTGTTCTAAACACACATTGTGATATCATAGTACAATATTTTAATCCATTGAACAATTGTTCTAAACACACAGACAGTGTGATATAATAGTACATTATTTGAATCCATTGAACACTTGTTCTAAACACACATTGTGATATCATAGTACATTATTTGAATCCATTGAACACTTGTTCTAAACACACATTGTGATATCATAGTACATTATTTGAATCCATTGAACACTTGTTCTAAACACACATTGTGATATCATAGTACATTATTTGAATCCATTGAACACTTGTTCTAAACACACTTTGTGATATCATAGTACATTATTTGAATCCATTGAACACTTGTTCTAAACACACATTGTGATATTATAGTATATTATTTGAATCCATTGAACACTTGTTCTAAACACACATTGTGATATCATAGTACATTATTTGAATCCATTGAACACTTGTTCTAAACACACATTGTGATATCATAGTACATTATTTGAATCCATTGAACACTTGTTCTAAACACACATTGTGATATCATAGTACATTATTTGAATCCATTGAACACTTGTTCTAAACACACAGACAGTGTGATATAATAGTACATTATTTGAATCCATTGAACACTTGTTCTAAACACACATTGTGATATCATAGTACATTATTTGAATCCATTGAACACTTGTTCTAAACACACTTTGTGATATCATAGTACATTATTTGAATCCATTGAACACTTGTTCTAAACACACATTGTGATATCATAGTACATTATTTGAATCCATTGAACACTTGTTCTGAACACACATTGTGATATCATAGTACATTATTTGAATCCATTGAACACTTGTTCTGAACACACATTGTGATATCATAGTACATTATTTGAATCCATTGAACACTTGTTCTAAACACACATCGTGATATCATAGTACATTATTTGAATCCATTGAACACTTGTTCTAAACACACATTGTGATATCATAGTACATTATTTGAATCCATTGAACACTTGTTCTAAACACACATTGTGATATCATAGTACATTATTTGAATCCATTGAACACTTGTTCTAAACACACATTGTGATATCATAGTACATTATTTGAATCCATTGAACACTTGTTCTAAACACACATTGTGATATCATAGTACATTATTTGAATCCATTGAACACTTGTTCTAAACACACATTGTGATATCATAGTACATTACTTGAATCCATTGAACACTTGTTCTAAACACACATTGTGATATAATAGTACATTATTTAAATCCATTGAACACTTTTTCTAAACACACATTGTGATATCATAGTACATTATTTGAATCCATTGAACACTTGTTCTGAACACACATTGTGATATCATAGTACATTATTTGAATCCATTGAACACTTGTTCTAAACACACATTGTGATATCATAGTACATTATTTGAATCCATTGAACACTTGTTCTGAACACACATTGTGATATCATAGTAAATTATTTGAATCCATTGAACACTTGTTCTAAACACACATTGTGATATCATAGTACATTATTTGAATCCATTGAACACTTGTTCTAAACACACATTGTGATATCATAGTAAATTATTTGAATCCATTGAACACTTGTTCTAAACACAGACAGTGTGATATCATAGTATATTATTTGAATCCATTGAACACTTGTTCTAAACACACATTGTGATATCATAGTACATTATTTGAATCCATTGAACACTTGTTCTAAACACACATTGTGATATCATAGTACATTATTTGAATCCATTGAACACTTGTTCTAAACACACATTGTGATATCATAGTACATTATTTGAATCCATTGAACAATTGTTCTAAACACACAGACAGTGTGATATAATAGTACATTATTTGAATCCATTGAACACTTGTTCTAAACACACATTGTGATATCATAGTACATTATTTGAATCCATTGAACACTTGTTCTAAACACACAGACAGTGTGATATCATAGTACATTATTTGAATCCATTGAACACTTGTTCTAAACACACAGACAGTGTGATATAATAGTACATTATTTGAATCCATTGAACACTTGTTCTAAACACACATTGTGATATCATAGTACATTATTTGAATCCATTGAACACTTGTTCTAAACACACATTGTGATATAATAGTACATTATTTGAATCCATTGAACACTTGTTCTGAACACACATTGTGATATCATAGTACATTACTTGAATCCATTGAACACTTGTTCTAAACACACATTGTGATATCATAGTACATTATTTGAATCCATTGAACACTTGTTCTAAACACATATTGTGATATCATAGTACATTATTTGAATCCATTGAACACTTGTTCTAAACACACATTGTGATATCATAGTACATTATTTGAATCCATTGAACATTTGTTCTAAACACACATTGTGATATCATAGTACATTATTTGAATCCATTGAACACTTGTTCTGAACACACATTGTGATATCATAGTACATTATTTGAATCCATTGAACACTTGTTCTAAACACATATTGTGATATCATAGTACATTATTTGAATCCATTGAACACTTGTTCTAAACACATATTGTGATATCATAGTACATTATTTGAATCCATTGAACACTTGTTCTAAACACACATTGTGATATCATAGTACATTATTTGAATCCATTGAACACTTGTTCTAAACACACATTGTGATATCATAGTAAATTATTTGAATCCATTGAACACTTGTTCTAAACACACATTGTGATATCATAGTACATTATTTGAATCCATTGAACATTTGTTCTAAACACACATTGTGATATCATAGTACATTATTTGAATCCATTGAACACTTGTTCTAAACACACATTGTGATATCATAGTACATTATTTGAATCCATTGAACATTTGTTCTAAACACACATTGTGATATCATAGTACATTATTTGAATCCATTGAACACTTGTTCTAAACACACATTGTGATTTCATAGTACATTATTTAAATCCATTGAACACTTGTTCTAAACACACATTGTGATATCATAGTACATTATTTGAATCCATTGAACACTTGTTCTAAACACATATTGTGATATCATAGTACATTATTTGAATCCATTGAACACTTGTTCTAAACACACATTGTGATATCATAGTACATTATTTGAATCCATTGAACACTTGTTCTAAACACACATTGTGATATCATAGTAAATTATTTGAATCCATTGAACACTTGTTCTAAACACACATTGTGATATCATAGTAAATTATTTGAATCCATTGAACACTTGTTCTAAACACACATTGTGATATCATAGAACATTATTTGAATCCATTGAACACTTGTTCTAAACACACATTGTGATATCATAGTACATTATTTGAATCCATTGAACATTTGTTCTAAACACACATTGTGATATCATAGTACATTATTTGAATCCATTGAACACTTGTTCTGAACACACAGACAGTGTGATATAATAGTACATTATTTGAATCCATTGAACACTTGTTCTAAACACACATTGTGATATCATAGTACATTATTTGAATCCATTGAACACTTGTTCTAAACACACATTGTGATATCATAGTACATTATTTGAATCCATTGAACACTTGTTCTAAACACACATTGTGATATAATAGTACATTATTTGAATCCATTGAACACTTGTTCTGAACACACAGAAAGTGTGATATAATAGTACATTATTTGAATCCATTGAACACTTGTTCTAAACACACATTGTGATATCATAGTACATTATTTGAATCCATTGAACACTTGTTCTAAACACACATTGTGATATCATAGTACATTATTTGAATCCATTGAACACTTGTTCTAAACACACATTGTGATATCATAGTACATTATTTGAATCCATTGAACACTTGTTCTAAACACACATTGTGATATCATAGTACATTATTTGAATCCTTTGAACACTTGTTCTAAACACACATTGTGATATCATAGTACATTATTTGAATCCATTGAACACTTGTTCTAAACACACATTGTGAAATCATAGTACATTATTTGAATCCATTGAACACTTGTTCTAAACACACAGACAGTGTGATATAATAGTACATTATTTGAATCCATTGAACACTTGTTCTAAACACACATTGTGATATCATAGTAAATTATTTGAATCCATTGAACACTTGTTCTAAACACACATTGTGATATCATAGTACATTATTTGAATCCATTGAACACTTGTTCTAAACACACATTGTGATATCATAGTAAATTATTTGAATCCATTGAACACTTGTTCTAAACACAGACAGTGTGATATCATAGTACATTATTTGAATCCATTGAACACTTGTTCTAAACACACATTGTGATATCATAGTATATTATTTGAATCCATTGAACACTTGTTCTAAACACACATTGTGATATCATATACATTATTTGAATCCATTGAACACTTGTTCTAAACACACATTGTGATATCATAGTACATTATTTGAATCCATTGAACACTTGTTCTAAACACACATTGTGATATCATAGTACATTATTTGAATCCATTGAACACTTGTTCTAAACACACATTGTGATATCATTTTACATTACTTGAATCCATTGAACACTTGTTCTAAACACACATTGTGATATCATAGTACATTATTTGAATCCATTGAACACTTGTTCTAAACACACATTGTGATATCATAGTACATTATTTGAATCCATTGAACACTTGTTCTGAACACACATTGTGATATCATAGTACATTACTTGAATCCATTGAACACTTGTTCTAAACACACATTGTGATATCATAGTACATTATTTGAATCCATTGAACACTTGTTCTAAACACACATTGTGATATCATAGTACATTACTTGAATCCATTGAACACTTGTTCTAAACACACATTGTGATATCATAGTACATTATTTGAATCCATTGAACACTTGTTCTAAACACACATTGTGATATCATAGTACATTATTTGAATCCATTGAACACTTGTTCTGAACACACATTGTGATATCATAGTACATTATTTGAATCCATTGAACACTTGTTCTAAACACACATTGTGATATCATAGTAAATTATTTGAATCCATTGAACACTTGTTCTAAACACACATTGTGATATCATAGTAAATTATTTGAATCCATTGAACACTTGTTCTAAACACACATTGTGATATCATAGTAAATTATTTGAATCCATTGAACACTTGTTCTAAACACACATTGTGATATCATAGTACATTATTTGAATCCATTGAACATTTGTTCTAAACACACATTGTGATTTCATAGTACATTATTTGAATCCATTGAACACTTGTTCTAAACACACATTGTGATTTCATAGTACATTATTTAAATCCATTGAACACTTGTTCTAAACACACATTGTGATATCATCGTACAATATTTTAATCCATTGAACACTTGTTCTGAACACACAGACATTGTGATATCATAGTACATTATTTGAATCCATTGAACATTTGTTCTAAACACACATTGTGATATCATAGTACATTATTTGAATCCATTGAACATTTGTTCTAAACACACATTGTGATATCATAGTACAATATTTTAATCCATTGAACACTTGTTCTAAACACACAGAAATTGTGATATCATAGTACATTATTTGAATCCATTGAACACTTGTTCTAAACACACATTGTGATATCATAGTACAATATTTGAATCCATTGAACAATTGTTCTAAACACACATTGTGATATCATAGTACATTATTTGAATCCATTGAACACTTGTTCTAAACACACATTGTGATATCATAGTACATTATTTGAATCCATTGAACACTTGTTCTAAACACACATTGTGATATCAGAGTACATTATTTGAATCCATTGAACACTTGTTCTAAACACACATTGTGATATCATAGTACATTATTTTAATCCATTGAACACTTGTTCTGAACACACAGAAATTGTGATATCATAGTACATTATTTGAATCCATTGAACATTTGTTCTAAACACACATTGTGATATCATAGTACAATATTTGAATCCATTGAACATTTGTTCTAAACACACATTGTGATATCATAGTACATTATTTGAATCCATTGAACACTTGTTCTAAACACACATTGTGATATCATAGTATATTATTTGAATCCATTGAACACTTGTTCTAAACACACATTGTGATATCATAGTACATTATTTGAATCCATTGAACACTTGTTCTAAACACACATTGTGATATCATAGTACATTATTTGAATCCATTGAACACTTGTTCTAAACACACATTGTGATATCATAGTACATTATTTGAATCCATTGAACACTTGTTCTAAACACACAGACAGTGTGATATAATAGTACATTATTTGAATCCATTGAACACTTGTTCTAAACACACATTGTGATATCATAGTACATTATTTGAATCCATTGAACACTTGTTCTAAACACACTTTGTGATATCATAGTACATTATTTGAATCCATTGAACACTTGTTCTAAACACACATTGTGATATCATAGTACATTATTTGAATCCATTGAACACTTGTTCTAAACACACATTGTGATATCATAGTACATTATTTGAATCCATTGAACACTTGTTCTAAACACACATTGTGATATCATAGTACATTATTTGAATCCATTGAACACTTGTTCTGAACACACATTGTGATATCATAGTACATTATTTGAATCCATTGAACACTTGTTCTGAACACACATTGTGATATCATAGTACATTATTTGAATCCATTGAACACTTGTTCTAAACACACATTGTGATATCATAGTACATTATTTGAATCCATTGAACACTTGTTCTAAACACACATTGTGATATCATAGTACATTATTTGAATCCATTGAACACTTGTTCTAAACACACATTGTGATATCATACATTATTTGAATCCATTGAACACTTGTTCTAAACACACATTGTGATATCATAGTACATTATTTGAATCCATCGAACACTTGTTCTAAACACACATTGTGATATCATAGTACATTATTTGAATCCATTGAACACTTGTTCTAAACACACATTGTGATATCATAGTAAATTATTTGAATCCATTGAACACTTGTTCTAAACACAGACAGTGTGATATCATAGTATATTATTTGAATCCATTGAACACTTGTTCTAAACACACATTGTGATATCATAGTACATTATTTGAATCCATTGAACACTTGTTCTAAACACACATTGTGATATCATAGTACATTATTTGAATCCATTGAACACTTGTTCTAAACACACATTGTGATATCATAGTACATTATTTGAATCCATTGAACAATTGTTCTAAACACACAGACAGTGTGATATAATAGTACATTATTTGAATCCATTGAACACTTGTTCTAAACACACATTGTGATATCATAGTACATTATTTGAATCCATTGAACAATTGTTCTAAACACACAGACAGTGTGATATAATAGTACATTATTTGAATCCATTGAACACTTGTTCTAAACACACATTGTGATATCATAGTACATTATTTGAATCCATTGAACACTTGTTCTAAACACACAGACAGTGTGATATAATAGTACATTATTTGAATCCATTGAACACTTGTTCTAAACACACATTGTGATATCATAGTACATTATTTGAATCCATTGAACACTTGTTCTAAACACACATTGTGATATAATAGTACATTATTTGAATCCATTGAACACTTGTTCTGAACACACATTGTGATATCATAGTACATTACTTGAATCCATTGAACACTTGTTCTAAACACACATTGTGATATCATAGTACATTATTTGAATCCATTGAACACTTGTTCTAAACACATATTGTGATATCATAGTACATTATTTGAATCCATTGAACACTTGTTCTAAACACACATTGTGATATCATAGTACATTATTTGAATCCATTGAACACTTGTTCTAAACACACATTGTGATATCATAGTAAATTATTTGAATCCATTGAACACTTGTTCTAAACACACATTGTGATATCATAGTACATTATTTGAATCCATTGAACATTTGTTCTAAACACACATTGTGATATCATAGTACATTATTTGAATCCATTGAACACTTGTTCTGAACACACATTGTGATATCATAGTACATTATTTGAATCCATTGAACACTTGTTCTAAACACATATTGTGATATCATAGTACATTATTTGAATCCATTGAACACTTGTTCTAAACACACATTGTGATATCATAGTACATTATTTGAATCCATTGAACACTTGTTCTAAACACACATTGTGATATCATAGTAAATTATTTGAATCCATTGAACACTTGTTCTAAACACACATTGTGATATCATAGTACATTATTTGAATCCATTGAACATTTGTTCTAAACACACATTGTGATATCATAGTACATTATTTGAATCCATTGAACACTTGTTCTAAACACACATTGTGATATCATAGTACATTATTTGAATCCATTGAACATTTGTTCTAAACACACATTGTGATATCATAGTACATTATTTGAATCCATTGAACACTTGTTCTAAACACACATTGTGATTTCATAGTACATTATTTAAATCCATTGAACACTTGTTCTAAACACACATTGTGATATCATAGTACATTATTTGAATCCATTGAACACTTGTTCTAAACACATATTGTGATATCATAGTACATTATTTGAATCCATTGAACACTTGTTCTAAACACACATTGTGATATCATAGTACATTATTTGAATCCATTGAACACTTGTTCTAAACACACATTGTGATATCATAGTAAATTATTTGAATCCATTGAACACTTGTTCTAAACACACATTGTGATATCATAGTACATTATTTGAATCCATTGAACACTTGTTCTAAACACACATTGTGATATCATAGTACATTATTTGAATCCATTGAACACTTGTTCTAAACACACATTGTGATATCATAGTACATTATTTGAATCCATTGAACATTTGTTCTAAACACACATTGTGATATCATAGTACATTATTTGAATCCATTGAACACTTGTTCTGAACACACAGACAGTGTGATATAATAGTACATTATTTGAATCCATTGAACACTTGTTCTAAACACACATTGTGATATCATAGTACATTATTTGAATCCATTGAACACTTGTTCTAAACACACATTGTGATATCATAGTACATTATTTGAATCCATTGAACACTTGTTCTGAACACACAGAAAGTGTGATATAATAGTACATTATTTGAATCCATTGAACACTTGTTCTAAACACACATTGTGATATCATAGTACATTATTTGAATCCATTGAACACTTGTTCTAAACACACATTGTGATATCATAGTACATTATTTGAATCCATTGAACACTTGTTCTAAACACACATTGTGATATCATAGTACATTATTTGAATCCATTGAACACTTGTTCTAAACACACATTGTGATATCATAGTACATTATTTGAATCCTTTGAACACTTGTTCTAAACACACATTGTGATATCATAGTACATTATTTGAATCCATTGAACACTTGTTCTAAACACACATTGTGAAATCATAGTACATTATTTGAATCCATTGAACACTTGTTCTAAACACACAGACAGTGTGATATAATAGTACATTATTTGAATCCATTGAACACTTGTTCTAAACACACATTGTGATATCATAGTAAATTATTTGAATCCATTGAACACTTGTTCTAAACACACATTGTGATATCATAGTACATTATTTGAATCCATTGAACACTTGTTCTAAACACACATTGTGATATCATAGTAAATTATTTGAATCCATTGAACACTTGTTCTAAACACAGACAGTGTGATATCATAGTACATTATTTGAATCCATTGAACACTTGTTCTAAACACACATTGTGATATCATAGTAAATTATTTGAATCCATTGAACACTTGTTCTAAACACAGACAGTGTGATATCATAGTACATTATTTGAATCCATTGAACACTTGTTCTAAACACACATTGTGATTTCATAGTACATTATTTAAATCCATTGAACACTTGTTCTAAACACACATTGTGATATCATCGTACAATATTTTAATCCATTGAACACTTGTTCTGAACACACAGACATTGTGATATCATAGTACATTATTTGAATCCATTGAACATTTGTTCTAAACACACATTGTGATATCATAGTACATTATTTGAATCCATTGAACATTTGTTCTAAACACACATTGTGATATCATAGTACAATATTTTAATCCATTGAACACTTGTTCTAAACACACAGAAATTGTGATATCATAGTACATTATTTGAATCCATTGAACACTTGTTCTAAACACACATTGTGATATCATAGTACAATATTTGAATCCATTGAACAATTGTTCTAAACACACATTGTGATATCATAGTACATTATTTGAATCCATTGAACACTTGTTCTAAACACACATTGTGATATCATAGTACATTATTTGAATCCATTGAACACTTGTTCTAAACACACATTGTGATATCAGAGTACATTATTTGAATCCATTGAACACTTGTTCTAAACACACATTGTGATATCATAGTACATTATTTTAATCCATTGAACACTTGTTCTGAACACACAGAAATTGTGATATCATAGTACATTATTTGAATCCATTGAACATTTGTTCTAAACACACATTGTGATATCATAGTACAATATTTTAATCCATTGAACAATTGTTCTAAACACACAGACAGTGTGATATAATAGTACATTATTTGAATCCATTGAACACTTGTTCTAAACACACATTGTGATATCATAGTACATTATTTGAATCCATTGAACACTTGTTCTAAACACACATTGTGATATCATAGTACATTATTTGAATCCATTGAACACTTGTTCTAAACACACATTGTGATATCATAGTACATTATTTGAATCCATTGAACACTTGTTCTAAACACACTTTGTGATATCATAGTACATTATTTGAATCCATTGAACACTTGTTCTAAACACACATTGTGATATTATAGTATATTATTTGAATCCATTGAACACTTGTTCTAAACACACATTGTGATATCATAGTACATTATTTGAATCCATTGAACACTTGTTCTAAACACACATTGTGATATCATAGTACATTATTTGAATCCATTGAACACTTGTTCTAAACACACATTGTGATATCATAGTACATTATTTGAATCCATTGAACACTTGTTCTAAACACACAGACAGTGTGATATAATAGTACATTATTTGAATCCATTGAACACTTGTTCTAAACACACATTGTGATATCATAGTACATTATTTGAATCCATTGAACACTTGTTCTAAACACACTTTGTGATATCATAGTACATTATTTGAATCCATTGAACACTTGTTCTAAACACACATTGTGATATCATAGTACATTATTTGAATCCATTGAACACTTGTTCTGAACACACATTGTGATATCATAGTACATTATTTGAATCCATTGAACACTTGTTCTGAACACACATTGTGATATCATAGTACATTATTTGAATCCATTGAACACTTGTTCTAAACACACATTGTGATATCATAGTACATTATTTGAATCCATTGAACACTTGTTCTAAACACACATTGTGATATCATAGTACATTATTTGAATCCATTGAACACTTGTTCTAAACACACATTGTGATATCATAGTACATTACTTGAATCCATTGAACACTTGTTCTAAACACACATTGTGATATAATAGTACATTATTTGAATCCATTGAACACTTGTTCTAAACACACATTGTGATATCATAGTACATTATTTGAATCCATTGAACACTTGTTCTAAACACACATTGTGATATCATAGTACATTATTTGAATCCATTGAACACTTGTTCTAAACACACATTGTGATATCATAGTACATTATTTGAATCCATTGAACACTTGTTCTGAACACACATTGTGATATCATAGTACATTATTTGAATCCATTGAACACTTGTTCTAAACACACATTGTGATATCATAGTACATTATTTGAATCCATTGAACACTTGTTCTAAACACACATTGTGATATCATAGTACATTATTTGAATCCATTGAACACTTGTTCTAAACACACATTGTGATATCATAGTACATTACTTGAATCCATTGAACACTTGTTCTAAACACACATTGTGATATAATAGTACATTATTTGAATCCATTGAACACTTGTTCTAAACACACATTGTGATATCATAGTACATTATTTGAATCCATTGAACACTTGTTCTGAACACACATTGTGATATCATAGTACATTATTTGAATCCATTGAACACTTGTTCTAAACACACATTGTGATATCATAGTACATTATTTGAATCCATTGAACACTTGTTCTGAACACACATTGTGATATCATAGTAAATTATTTGAATCCATTGAACACTTGTTCTAAACACACATTGTGATATCATAGTACATTATTTGAATCCATTGAACACTTGTTCTAAACACACATTGTGATATCATAGTAAATTATTTGAATCCATTGAACACTTGTTCTAAACACAGACAGTGTGATATCATAGTATATTATTTGAATCCATTGAACACTTGTTCTAAACACACATTGTGATATCATAGTACATTATTTGAATCCATTGAACACTTGTTCTAAACACACATTGTGATATCATAGTACATTATTTGAATCCATTGAACACTTGTTCTAAACACACATTGTGATATCATAGTACATTATTTGAATCCATTGAACAATTGTTCTAAACACACAGACAGTGTGATATAATAGTACATTATTTGAATCCATTGAACACTTGTTCTAAACACACATTGTGATATCATAGTACATTATTTGAATCCATTGAACAATTGTTCTAAACACACAGACAGTGTGATATAATAGTACATTATTTGAATCCATTGAACACTTGTTCTAAACACACATTGTGATATCATAGTACATTATTTGAATCCATTGAACACTTGTTCTAAACACACAGACAGTGTGATATCATAGTACATTATTTGAATCCATTGAACACTTGTTCTAAACACACAGACAGTGTGATATAATAGTACATTATTTGAATCCATTGAACACTTGTTCTAAACACACATTGTGATATCATAGTACATTATTTGAATCCATTGAACACTTGTTCTAAACACACATTGTGATATAATAGTACATTATTTGAATCCATTGAACACTTGTTCTGAACACACATTGTGATATCATAGTACATTACTTGAATCCATTGAACACTTGTTCTAAACACACATTGTGATATCATAGTACATTATTTGAATCCATTGAACACTTGTTCTAAACACATATTGTGATATCATAGTACATTATTTGAATCCATTGAACACTTGTTCTAAACACACATTGTGATATCATAGTACATTATTTGAATCCATTGAACACTTGTTCTAAACACACATTGTGATATCATAGTAAATTATTTGAATCCATTGAACACTTGTTCTAAACACACATTGTGATATCATAGTACATTATTTGAATCCATTGAACATTTGTTCTAAACACACATTGTGATATCATAGTACATTATTTGAATCCATTGAACACTTGTTCTGAACACACATTGTGATATCATAGTACATTATTTGAATCCATTGAACACTTGTTCTAAACACATATTGTGATATCATAGTACATTATTTGAATCCATTGAACACTTGTTCTAAACACATATTGTGATATCATAGTACATTATTTGAATCCATTGAACACTTGTTCTAAACACACATTGTGATATCATAGTACATTATTTGAATCCATTGAACACTTGTTCTAAACACACATTGTGATATCATAGTAAATTATTTGAATCCATTGAACACTTGTTCTAAACACACATTGTGATATCATAGTACATTATTTGAATCCATTGAACATTTGTTCTAAACACACATTGTGATATCATAGTACATTATTTGAATCCATTGAACACTTGTTCTAAACACACATTGTGATATCATAGTACATTATTTGAATCCATTGAACATTTGTTCTAAACACACATTGTGATATCATAGTACATTATTTGAATCCATTGAACACTTGTTCTAAACACACATTGTGATTTCATAGTACATTATTTAAATCCATTGAACACTTGTTCTAAACACACATTGTGATATCATAGTACATTATTTGAATCCATTGAACACTTGTTCTAAACACATATTGTGATATCATAGTACATTATTTGAATCCATTGAACACTTGTTCTAAACACACATTGTGATATCATAGTACATTATTTGAATCCATTGAACACTTGTTCTAAACACACATTGTGATATCATAGTAAATTATTTGAATCCATTGAACACTTGTTCTAAACACACATTGTGATATCATAGTACATTATTTGAATCCATTGAACACTTGTTCTAAACACACATTGTGATATCATAGTAAATTATTTGAATCCATTGAACACTTGTTCTAAACACACATTGTGATATCATAGAACATTATTTGAATCCATTGAACACTTGTTCTAAACACACATTGTGATATCATAGTACATTATTTGAATCCATTGAACATTTGTTCTAAACACACATTGTGATATCATAGTACATTATTTGAATCCATTGAACACTTGTTCTGAACACACAGACAGTGTGATATAATAGTACATTATTTGAATCCATTGAACACTTGTTCTAAACACACATTGTGATATCATAGTACATTATTTGAATCCATTGAACACTTGTTCTAAACACACATTGTGATATAATAGTACATTATTTGAATCCATTGAACACTTGTTCTGAACACACAGAAAGTGTGATATAATAGTACATTATTTGAATCCATTGAACACTTGTTCTAAACACACATTGTGATATCATAGTACATTATTTGAATCCATTGAACACTTGTTCTAAACACACATTGTGATATCATAGTACATTATTTGAATCCATTGAACACTTGTTCTAAACACACATTGTGATATCATAGTACATTATTTGAATCCATTGAACACTTGTTCTAAACACACATTGTGATATCATAGTACATTATTTGAATCCTTTGAACACTTGTTCTAAACACACATTGTGATATCATAGTACATTATTTGAATCCATTGAACACTTGTTCTAAACACACATTGTGAAATCATAGTACATTATTTGAATCCATTGAACACTTGTTCTAAACACACAGACAGTGTGATATAATAGTACATTATTTGAATCCATTGAACACTTGTTCTAAACACACATTGTGATATCATAGTACATTATTTGAATCCATTGAACACTTGTTCTAAACACACATTGTGATATCATAGTACATTATTTGAATCCATTGAACACTTGTTCTAAACACACATTGTGATATCATAGTAAATTATTTGAATCCATTGAACACTTGTTCTAAACACAGACAGTGTGATATCATAGTACATTATTTGAATCCATTGAACACTTGTTCTAAACACACATTGTGATATCATAGTATATTATTTGAATCCATTGAACACTTGTTCTAAACACACATTGTGATATCATATACATTATTTGAATCCATTGAACACTTGTTCTAAACACACATTGTGATATCATAGTACATTATTTGAATCCGTTGAACACTTTTTCTAAACACACATTGTGATATCATAGTACATTATTTGAATCCATTGAACACTTGTTCTAAACACACATTGTGATATCATTTTACATTACTTGAATCCATTGAACACTTGTTCTAAACACACATTGTGATATCATAGTACATTATTTGAATCCATTGAACACTTGTTCTAAACACACATTGTGATATCATAGTACATTATTTGAATCCATTGAACACTTGTTCTGAACACACATTGTGATATCATAGTACATTACTTGAATCCATTGAACACTTGTTCTAAACACACATTGTGATATCATAGTACATTATTTGAATCCATTGAACACTTGTTCTAAACACACATTGTGATATCATAGTACATTACTTGAATCCATTGAACACTTGTTCTAAACACACATTGTGATATCATAGTACATTATTTGAATCCATTGAACACTTGTTCTAAACACACATTGTGATATCATAGTACATTATTTGAATCCATTGAACACTTGTTCTGAACACACATTGTGATATCATAGTACATTATTTGAATCCATTGAACACTTGTTCTAAACACACATTGTGATATCATAGTAAATTATTTGAATCCATTGAACACTTGTTCTAAACACACATTGTGATATCATAGTAAATTATTTGAATCCATTGAACACTTGTTCTAAACACACATTGTGATATCATAGTAAATTATTTGAATCCATTGAACACTTGTTCTAAACACACATTGTGATATCATAGTACATTATTTGAATCCATTGAACATTTGTTCTAAACACACATTGTGATTTCATAGTACATTATTTGAATCCATTGAACACTTGTTCTAAACACACATTGTGATTTCATAGTACATTATTTAAATCCATTGAACACTTGTTCTAAACACACATTGTGATATCATCGTACAATATTTTAATCCATTGAACACTTGTTCTGAACACACAGACATTGTGATATCATAGTACATTATTTGAATCCATTGAACATTTGTTCTAAACACACATTGTGATATCATAGTACATTATTTGAATCCATTGAACATTTGTTCTAAACACACATTGTGATATCATAGTACAATATTTTAATCCATTGAACACTTGTTCTAAACACACAGAAATTGTGATATCATAGTACATTATTTGAATCCATTGAACACTTGTTCTAAACACACATTGTGATATCATAGTACAATATTTGAATCCATTGAACAATTGTTCTAAACACACATTGTGATATCATAGTACATTATTTGAATCCATTGAACACTTGTTCTAAACACACATTGTGATATCATAGTACATTATTTGAATCCATTGAACACTTGTTCTAAACACACATTGTGATATCAGAGTACATTATTTGAATCCATTGAACACTTGTTCTAAACACACATTGTGATATCATAGTACATTATTTTAATCCATTGAACACTTGTTCTAAACACACATTGTGATATCATAGTACATTATTTGAATCCATTGAACATTTGTTCTAAACACACATTGTGATATCATAGTACAATATTTGAATCCATTGAACATTTGTTCTAAACACACATTGTGATATCATAGTACATTATTTGAATCCATTGAACACTTGTTCTAAACACACATTGTGATATCATAGTATATTATTTGAATCCATTGAACACTTGTTCTAAACACACATTGTGATATCATAGTACATTATTTGAATCCATTGAACACTTGTTCTAAACACACATTGTGATATCATAGTACATTATTTGAATCCATTGAACACTTGTTCTAAACACACATTGTGATATCATAGTACATTATTTGAATCCATTGAACACTTGTTCTAAACACACAGACAGTGTGATATAATAGTACATTATTTGAATCCATTGAACACTTGTTCTAAACACACATTGTGATATCATAGTACATTATTTGAATCCATTGAACACTTGTTCTAAACACACTTTGTGATATCATAGTACATTATTTGAATCCATTGAACACTTGTTCTAAACACACATTGTGATATCATAGTACATTATTTGAATCCATTGAACACTTGTTCTGAACACACATTGTGATATCATAGTACATTATTTGAATCCATTGAACACTTGTTCTGAACACACATTGTGATATCATAGTACATTATTTGAATCCATTGAACACTTGTTCTAAACACACATTGTGATATCATAGTACATTATTTGAATCCATTGAACACTTGTTCTAAACACACATTGTGATATCATAGTACATTATTTGAATCCATTGAACACTTGTTCTAAACACACATTGTGATATCATAGTACATTATTTGAATCCATTGAACACTTGTTCTAAACACACATTGTGATATCATAGTACATTATTTGAATCCATTGAACACTTGTTCTGAACACACATTGTGATATCATAGTACATTATTTGAATCCATTGAACACTTGTTCTAAACACACATTGTGATATCATAGTACATTATTTGAATCCATTGAACACTTGTTCTGAACACACATTGTGATATCATAGTAAATTATTTGAATCCATTGAACACTTGTTCTAAACACACATTGTGATATCATAGTACATTATTTGAATCCATTGAACACTTGTTCTAAACACACATTGTGATATCATAGTACATTATTTGAATCCATTGAACACTTGTTCTAAACACACATTGTGATATCATACATTATTTGAATCCATTGAACACTTGTTCTAAACACACATTGTGATATCATAGTACATTATTTGAATCCATTGAACACTTGTTCTAAACACACATTGTGATATCATAGTACATTATTTGAATCCATTGAACACTTGTTCTAAACACACATTGTGATATCATAGTACATTATTTGAATCCATTGAACACTTGTTCTAAACACACATTGTGATATCATAGTAAATTATTTGAATCCATTGAACACTTGTTCTAAACACAGACAGTGTGATATCATAGTATATTATTTGAATCCATTGAACACTTGTTCTAAACACACATTGTGATATCATAGTACATTATTTGAATCCATTGAACACTTGTTCTAAACACACATTGTGATATCATAGTACATTATTTGAATCCATTGAACACTTGTTCTAAACACACATTGTGATATCATAGTACATTATTTGAATCCATTGAACAATTGTTCTAAACACACAGACAGTGTGATATAATAGTACATTATTTGAATCCATTGAACACTTGTTCTAAACACACATTGTGATATCATAGTACATTATTTGAATCCATTGAACAATTGTTCTAAACACACAGACAGTGTGATATAATAGTACATTATTTGAATCCATTGAACACTTGTTCTAAACACACATTGTGATATCATAGTACATTATTTGAATCCATTGAACACTTGTTCTAAACACACAGACAGTGTGATATAATAGTACATTATTTGAATCCATTGAACACTTGTTCTAAACACACATTGTGATATAATAGTACATTATTTGAATCCATTGAACACTTGTTCTAAACACACATTGTGATATAATAGTACATTATTTGAATCCATTGAACACTTGTTCTGAACACACATTGTGATATCATAGTACATTACTTGAATCCATTGAACACTTGTTCTAAACACACATTGTGATATCATAGTACATTATTTGAATCCATTGAACACTTGTTCTAAACACACATTGTGATATCATAGTACATTACTTGAATCCATTGAACACTTGTTCTAAACACACATTGTGATATCATAGTACATTACTTGAATCCATTGAACACTTGTTCTAAACACACATTGTGATATCATAGTACATTATTTGAATCCATTGAACACTTGTTCTAAACACACAGACAGTGTGATATAATAGTACATTATTTGAATCCATTGAACACTTGTTCTAAACACACATTGTGATATCATAGTACATTATTTGAATCCATTGAACACTTGTTCTAAACACACAGACAGTGTGATATAATAGTACATTATTTGAATCCATTGAACACTTGTTCTAAACACACATTGTGATATCATAGTACATTATTTGAATCCATTGAACACTTGTTCTAAACACACATTGTGATATAATAGTACATTATTTGAATCCATTGAACACTTGTTCTGAACACACATTGTGATATCATAGTACATTACTTGAATCCATTGAACACTTGTTCTAAACACACATTGTGATATCATAGTACATTATTTGAATCCATTGAACACTTGTTCTAAACACATATTGTGATATCATAGTACATTATTTGAATCCATTGAACACTTGTTCTAAACACACATTGTGATATCATAGTACATTATTTGAATCCATTGAACACTTGTTCTAAACACACATTGTGATATCATAGTAAATTATTTGAATCCATTGAACACTTGTTCTAAACACACATTGTGATATCATAGTACATTATTTGAATCCATTGAACATTTGTTCTAAACACACATTGTGATATCATAGTACATTATTTGAATCCATTGAACACTTGTTCTGAACACACATTGTGATATCATAGTACATTATTTGAATCCATTGAACACTTGTTCTAAACACATATTGTGATATCATAGTACATTATTTGAATCCATTGAACACTTGTTCTAAACACACATTGTGATATCATAGTACATTATTTGAATCCATTGAACACTTGTTCTAAACACACATTGTGATATCATAGTAAATTATGAAAACGCTAAATTATCTAAACTGACAGCGTGTGTTGATGATATTAAACACTGGATGACGTGTAATTTTCTGCTATTAAATTCAGATAAAACGGAGGTGTTACTTATTGGTCCAAAAAATTGCCCACAAAACCTCTCACAATACAACTTTAACTTGGAAGGATGTCCTGTCGCTTTATCCACTACAGTAAGAGACCTGGGTGTTATATTAGACCGCAACTTATCTTTCGAAAGTCATATTTCATATGTTACAAAAACGGCATTTTTCCACCTTAGAAACATTGCCAAGCTACGTAACATGCTATCTATTTCTGATGCAGAAAAGTTAGTTCATGCATTCATGACCTCGAGACTAGATTACTGTAATGCTTTATTAGCTGGTTGTCCTGCATCCTCAATAAACAAACTGCAGTTAGTTCAAAACGCAGCTGCTAGAGTGCTTACTAGGTCAAGAAAATATGATCATATAACACCAATTTTATCATCTCTACACTGGTTACCTATTAAGTTCCGTATCAATTACAAAGTATTGCTACTGACCTATAAAGCCCTAAATGGGCTAGCTCCAGTGTATTTAACTGATCTTTTATCGCCCTACAATCCATCGCGCTCTTTAAGATCACTAAACTCGAGGCTTCTGGTCATTCCTAGGATATCCAAGTCCACTAAAGGAGGGAGGGCTTTTTCACATTTAGCTCCTAAACTCTGGAATAGTCTTCCGGATATTGTTCGAGGTTCAGACACGCTGTCCCAGTTTAAAACTAGATTAAAGACGCATCTCTTTAGCCAAGCATTCACATTATAATTAAGTTTTATACTACAGTTAAATCGCACCAACAGCATTAATATTCTGAACAGCAGCTATGCTAATTATTTCCCATCTGCTTTTCTGTTGTTATCTCGGGACACTAGTCCCGAGGTAACTAGTTCGTCAGCTCCAGTTTGTATCCAGCCTCTGATGGAGACTTCAGATGCCCCGACACCTGTGATGAGACGACTCGACGCCTGTGAAGAGACGACTCAACGCCAGCGTTGTTATGGCCTAAAATAATACATGATTGATTAACTTATCCTAACATTTTTTCTTTAACATTCTCTTTTCTAACATTTTTCAATGTACATTTATGAAATGCACTTTCTGTGAAGCTGCTTTGAAACAATGTGTATTGTGAAAAGCGCTATACAAATAAATTTGAATTGAATTGAATTGAATTATTTGAATCCATTGAACACTTGTTCTAAACACACATTGTGATATCATAGTACATTATTTGAATCCATTGAACACTTGTTCTAAACACACAGAAATTGTGATATCATAGTACATTATTTGAATCCATTGAACACTTGTTCTAAACACACATTGTGATATCATAGTACAATATTTGAATCCATTGAACAATTGTTCTAAACACACATTGTGATATCATAGTACATTATTTGAATCCATTGAACACTTGTTCTAAACACACATTGTGATATCATAGTACATTATTTGAATCCATTGAACACTTGTTCTAAACACACATTGTGATATCAGAGTACATTATTTGAATCCATTGAACACTTGTTCTAAACACACATTGTGATATCATAGTACATTATTTTAATCCATTGAACACTTGTTCTGAACACACAGAAATTGTGATATCATAGTACATTATTTGAATCCATTGAACATTTGTTCTAAACACACATTGTGATATCATAGTACAATATTTTAATCCATTGAACAATTGTTCTAAACACACAGACAGTGTGATATAATAGTACATTATTTGAATCCATTGAACACTTGTTCTAAACACACATTGTGATATCATAGTACATTATTTGAATCCATTGAACACTTGTTCTAAACACACATTGTGATATCATAGTACATTATTTGAATCCATTGAACACTTGTTCTAAACACACATTGTGATATCATAGTACATTATTTGAATCCATTGAACACTTGTTCTAAACACACTTTGTGATATCATAGTACATTATTTGAATCCATTGAACACTTGTTCTAAACACACATTGTGATATTATAGTATATTATTTGAATCCATTGAACACTTGTTCTAAACACACATTGTGATATCATAGTACATTATTTGAATCCATTGAACACTTGTTCTAAACACACATTGTGATATCATAGTACATTATTTGAATCCATTGAACACTTGTTCTAAACACACATTGTGATATCATAGTACATTATTTGAATCCATTGAACACTTGTTCTAAACACACAGACAGTGTGATATAATAGTACATTATTTGAATCCATTGAACACTTGTTCTAAACACACATTGTGATATCATAGTACATTATTTGAATCCATTGAACACTTGTTCTAAACACACTTTGTGATATCATAGTACATTATTTGAATCCATTGAACACTTGTTCTAAACACACATTGTGATATCATAGTACATTATTTGAATCCATTGAACACTTGTTCTGAACACACATTGTGATATCATAGTACATTATTTGAATCCATTGAACACTTGTTCTGAACACACATTGTGATATCATAGTACATTATTTGAATCCATTGAACACTTGTTCTAAACACACATTGTGATATCATAGTACATTATTTGAATCCATTGAACACTTGTTCTAAACACACATTGTGATATCATAGTACATTATTTGAATCCATTGAACACTTGTTCTAAACACACATTGTGATATCATAGTACATTACTTGAATCCATTGAACACTTGTTCTAAACACACATTGTGATATAATAGTACATTATTTGAATCCATTGAACACTTGTTCTAAACACACATTGTGATATCATAGTACATTATTTGAATCCATTGAACACTTGTTCTGAACACACATTGTGATATCATAGTACATTATTTGAATCCATTGAACACTTGTTCTAAACACACATTGTGATATCATAGTACATTATTTGAATCCATTGAACACTTGTTCTGAACACACATTGTGATATCATAGTAAATTATTTGAATCCATTGAACACTTGTTCTAAACACACATTGTGATATCATAGTACATTATTTGAATCCATTGAACACTTGTTCTAAACACACATTGTGATATCATAGTAAATTATTTGAATCCATTGAACACTTGTTCTAAACACAGACAGTGTGATATCATAGTATATTATTTGAATCCATTGAACACTTGTTCTAAACACACATTGTGATATCATAGTACATTATTTGAATCCATTGAACACTTGTTCTAAACACACATTGTGATATCATAGTACATTATTTGAATCCATTGAACACTTGTTCTAAACACACATTGTGATATCATAGTACATTATTTGAATCCATTGAACAATTGTTCTAAACACACAGACAGTGTGATATAATAGTACATTATTTGAATCCATTGAACACTTGTTCTAAACACACATTGTGATATCATAGTACATTATTTGAATCCATTGAACAATTGTTCTAAACACACAGACAGTGTGATATAATAGTACATTATTTGAATCCATTGAACACTTGTTCTAAACACACATTGTGATATCATAGTACATTATTTGAATCCATTGAACACTTGTTCTAAACACACATTGTGATATAATAGTACATTATTTGAATCCATTGAACACTTGTTCTGAACACACATTGTGATATCATAGTACATTACTTGAATCCATTGAACACTTGTTCTAAACACACATTGTGATATCATAGTACATTACTTGAATCCATTGAACACTTGTTCTAAACACACATTGTGATATCATAGTACATTATTTGAATCCATTGAACACTTGTTCTAAACACATATTGTGATATCATAGTACATTATTTGAATCCATTGAACACTTGTTCTAAACACACATTGTGATATCATAGTACATTATTTGAATCCATTGAACACTTGTTCTAAACACACATTGTGATATCATAGTAAATTATTTGAATCCATTGAACACTTGTTCTAAACACACATTGTGATATCATAGTACATTATTTGAATCCATTGAACATTTGTTCTAAACACACATTGTGATATCATAGTACATTATTTGAATCCATTGAACACTTGTTCTGAACACACATTGTGATATCATAGTACATTATTTGAATCCATTGAACACTTGTTCTAAACACATATTGTGATATCATAGTACATTATTTGAATCCATTGAACACTTGTTCTAAACACATATTGTGATATCATAGTACATTATTTGAATCCATTGAACACTTGTTCTAAACACACAGACAGTGTGATATAATAGTACATTATTTGAATCCATTGAACACTTGTTCTAAACACACATTGTGATATCATAGTACATTATTTGAATCCATTGAACACTTGTTCTAAACACACATTGTGATATAATAGTACATTATTTGAATCCATTGAACACTTGTTCTGAACACACATTGTGATATCATAGTACATTACTTGAATCCATTGAACACTTGTTCTAAACACACATTGTGATATCATAGTACATTATTTGAATCCATTGAACACTTGTTCTAAACACATATTGTGATATCATAGTACATTATTTGAATCCATTGAACACTTGTTCTAAACACACATTGTGATATCATAGTACATTATTTGAATCCATTGAACACTTGTTCTAAACACACATTGTGATATCATAGTAAATTATTTGAATCCATTGAACACTTGTTCTAAACACACATTGTGATATCATAGTACATTATTTGAATCCATTGAACATTTGTTCTAAACACACATTGTGATATCATAGTACATTATTTGAATCCATTGAACACTTGTTCTGAACACACATTGTGATATCATAGTACATTATTTGAATCCATTGAACACTTGTTCTAAACACATATTGTGATATCATAGTACATTATTTGAATCCATTGAACACTTGTTCTAAACACATATTGTGATATCATAGTACATTATTTGAATCCATTGAACACTTGTTCTAAACACACATTGTGATATCATAGTACATTATTTGAATCCATTGAACACTTGTTCTAAACACACATTGTGATATCATAGTAAATTATTTGAATCCATTGAACACTTGTTCTAAACACACATTGTGATATCATAGTACATTATTTGAATCCATTGAACATTTGTTCTAAACACACATTGTGATATCATAGTACATTATTTGAATCCATTGAACACTTGTTCTAAACACACATTGTGATATCATAGTACATTATTTGAATCCATTGAACATTTGTTCTAAACACACATTGTGATATCATAGTACATTATTTGAATCCATTGAACACTTGTTCTAAACACACATTGTGATTTCATAGTACATTATTTAAATCCATTGAACACTTGTTCTAAACACACATTGTGATATCATAGTACATTATTTGAATCCATTGAACACTTGTTCTAAACACATATTGTGATATCATAGTACATTATTTGAATCCATTGAACACTTGTTCTAAACACACATTGTGATATCATAGTACATTATTTGAATCCATTGAACACTTGTTCTAAACACACATTGTGATATCATAGTAAATTATTTGAATCCATTGAACACTTGTTCTAAACACACATTGTGATATCATAGTACATTATTTGAATCCATTGAACACTTGTTCTAAACACACATTGTGATATCATAGTAAATTATTTGAATCCATTGAACACTTGTTCTAAACACACATTGTGATATCATAGAACATTATTTGAATCCATTGAACACTTGTTCTAAACACACATTGTGATATCATAGTACATTATTTGAATCCATTGAACATTTTTTTCTAAACACACATTGTGATATCATAGTACATTATTTGAATCCATTGAACACTTGTTCTGAACACACAGACAGTGTGATATAATAGTACATTATTTGAATCCATTGAACACTTGTTCTAAACACACATTGTGATATCATAGTACATTATTTGAATCCATTGAACACTTGTTCTAAACACACATTGTGATATAATAGTACATTATTTGAATCCATTGAACACTTGTTCTGAACACACAGAAAGTGTGATATAATAGTACATTATTTGAATCCATTGAACACTTGTTCTAAACACACATTGTGATATCATAGTACATTATTTGAATCCATTGAACACTTGTTCTAAACACACATTGTGATATCATAGTACATTATTTGAATCCATTGAACACTTGTTCTAAACACACATTGTGATATCATAGTACATTATTTGAATCCATTGAACACTTGTTCTAAACACACATTGTGATATCATAGTACATTATTTGAATCCTTTGAACACTTGTTCTAAACACACATTGTGATATCATAGTACATTATTTGAATCCATTGAACACTTGTTCTAAACACACATTGTGAAATCATAGTACATTATTTGAATCCATTGAACACTTGTTCTAAACACACAGACAGTGTGATATAATAGTACATTATTTGAATCCATTGAACACTTGTTCTAAACACACATTGTGATATCATAGTAAATTATTTGAATCCATTGAACACTTGTTCTAAACACACATTGTGATATCATAGTACATTATTTGAATCCATTGAACACTTGTTCTAAACACACATTGTGATATCATAGTAAATTATTTGAATCCATTGAACACTTGTTCTAAACACAGACAGTGTGATATCATAGTACATTATTTGAATCCATTGAACACTTGTTCTAAACACACATTGTGATATCATAGTATATTATTTGAATCCATTGAACACTTGTTCTAAACACACATTGTGATATCATAGTACATTATTTGAATCCATTGAACACTTGTTCTAAACACACATTGTGATATCATATACATTATTTGAATCCATTGAACACTTGTTCTAAACACACATTGTGATATCATAGTACATTATTTGAATCCATTGAACACTTTTTCTAAACACACATTGTGATATCATAGTACATTATTTGAATCCATTGAACACTTGTTCTAAACACACATTGTGATATCATTTTACATTACTTGAATCCATTGAACACTTGTTCTAAACACACATTGTGATATCATAGTACATTATTTGAATCCATTGAACACTTGTTCTAAACACACATTGTGATATCATAGTACATTATTTGAATCCATTGAACACTTGTTCTGAACACACATTGTGATATCATAGTACATTACTTGAATCCATTGAACACTTGTTCTAAACACACATTGTGATATCATAGTACATTATTTGAATCCATTGAACACTTGTTCTAAACACACATTGTGATATCATAGTACATTACTTGAATCCATTGAACACTTGTTCTAAACACACATTGTGATATCATAGTACATTATTTGAATCCATTGAACACTTGTTCTAAACACACATTGTGATATCATAGTACATTATTTGAATCCATTGAACACTTGTTCTGAACACACATTGTGATATCATAGTACATTATTTGAATCCATTGAACACTTGTTCTAAACACACATTGTGATATCATAGTAAATTATTTGAATCCATTGAACACTTGTTCTAAACACACATTGTGATATCATAGTAAATTATTTGAATCCATTGAACACTTGTTCTAAACACACATTGTGATATCATAGTAAATTATTTGAATCCATTGAACACTTGTTCTAAACACACATTGTGATATCATAGTACATTATTTGAATCCATTGAACATTTGTTCTAAACACACATTGTGATTTCATAGTACATTATTTGAATCCATTGAACACTTGTTCTAAACACACATTGTGATTTCATAGTACATTATTTAAATCCATTGAACACTTGTTCTAAACACACATTGTGATATCATCGTACAATATTTTAATCCATTGAACACTTGTTCTGAACACACAGACATTGTGATATCATAGTACATTATTTGAATCCATTGAACATTTGTTCTAAACACACATTGTGATATCATAGTACATTATTTGAATCCATTGAACATTTGTTCTAAACACACATTGTGATATCATAGTACAATATTTTAATCCATTGAACACTTGTTCTAAACACACAGAAATTGTGATATCATAGTACATTATTTGAATCCATTGAACACTTGTTCTAAACACACATTGTGATATCATAGTACAATATTTGAATCCATTGAACAATTGTTCTAAACACACATTGTGATATCATAGTACATTATTTGAATCCATTGAACACTTGTTCTAAACACACATTGTGATATCATAGTACATTATTTGAATCCATTGAACACTTGTTCTAAACACACATTGTGATATCAGAGTACATTATTTGAATCCATTGAACACTTGTTCTAAACACACATTGTGATATCATAGTACATTATTTTAATCCATTGAACACTTGTTCTGAACACACAGAAATTGTGATATCATAGTACATTATTTGAATCCATTGAACATTTGTTCTAAACACACATTGTGATATCATAGTACAATATTTGAATCCATTGAACATTTGTTCTAAACACACATTGTGATATCATAGTACATTATTTGAATCCATTGAACACTTGTTCTAAACACACATTGTGATATCATAGTATATTATTTGAATCCATTGAACACTTGTTCTAAACACACATTGTGATATCATAGTACATTATTTGAATCCATTGAACACTTGTTCTAAACACACATTGTGATATCATAGTACATTATTTGAATCCATTGAACACTTGTTCTAAACACACATTGTGATATCATAGTACATTATTTGAATCCATTGAACACTTGTTCTAAACACACAGACAGTGTGATATAATAGTACATTATTTGAATCCATTGAACACTTGTTCTAAACACACATTGTGATATCATAGTACATTATTTGAATCCATTGAACACTTGTTCTAAACACACTTTGTGATATCATAGTACATTATTTGAATCCATTGAACACTTGTTCTAAACACACATTGTGATATCATAGTACATTATTTGAATCCATTGAACACTTGTTCTGAACACACATTGTGATATCATAGTACATTATTTGAATCCATTGAACACTTGTTCTGAACACACATTGTGATATCATAGTACATTATTTGAATCCATTGAACACTTGTTCTAAACACACATTGTGATATCATAGTACATTATTTGAATCCATTGAACACTTGTTCTAAACACACATTGTGATATCATAGTACATTATTTGAATCCATTGAACACTTGTTCTAAACACACATTGTGATATCATAGTACATTATTTGAATCCATTGAACACTTGTTCTAAACACACATTGTGATATCATAGTACATTATTTGAATCCATTGAACACTTGTTCTGAACACACATTGTGATATCATAGTACATTATTTGAATCCATTGAACACTTGTTCTAAACACACATTGTGATATCATAGTACATTATTTGAATCCATTGAACACTTGTTCTGAACACACATTGTGATATCATAGTAAATTATTTGAATCCATTGAACACTTGTTCTAAACACACATTGTGATATCATAGTACATTATTTGAATCCATTGAACACTTGTTCTAAACACACATTGTGATATCATAGTACATTATTTGAATCCATTGAACACTTGTTCTAAACACACATTGTGATATCATACATTATTTGAATCCATTGAACACTTGTTCTAAACACACATTGTGATATCATAGTACATTATTTGAATCCATTGAACACTTGTTCTAAACACACATTGTGATATCATAGTACATTATTTGAATCCATTGAACACTTGTTCTAAACACACATTGTGATATCATAGTACATTATTTGAATCCATTGAACACTTGTTCTAAACACACATTGTGATATCATAGTAAATTATTTGAATCCATTGAACACTTGTTCTAAACACAGACAGTGTGATATCATAGTATATTATTTGAATCCATTGAACACTTGTTCTAAACACACATTGTGATATCATAGTACATTATTTGAATCCATTGAACACTTGTTCTAAACACACATTGTGATATCATAGTACATTATTTGAATCCATTGAACAATTGTTCTAAACACACAGACAGTGTGATATAATAGTACATTATTTGAATCCATTGAACACTTGTTCTAAACACACATTGTGATATCATAGTACATTATTTGAATCCATTGAACAATTGTTCTAAACACACAGACAGTGTGATATAATAGTACATTATTTGAATCCATTGAACACTTGTTCTAAACACACATTGTGATATCATAGTACATTATTTGAATCCATTGAACACTTGTTCTAAACACACAGACAGTGTGATATAATAGTACATTATTTGAATCCATTGAACACTTGTTCTAAACACACATTGTGATATAATAGTACATTATTTGAATCCATTGAACACTTGTTCTAAACACACATTGTGATATAATAGTACATTATTTGAATCCATTGAACACTTGTTCTGAACACACATTGTGATATCATAGTACATTACTTGAATCCATTGAACACTTGTTCTAAACACACATTGTGATATCATAGTACATTATTTGAATCCATTGAACACTTGTTCTAAACACACATTGTGATATCATAGTACATTACTTGAATCCATTGAACACTTGTTCTAAACACACATTGTGATATCATAGTACATTACTTGAATCCATTGAACACTTGTTCTAAACACACATTGTGATATCATAGTACATTATTTGAATCCATTGAACACTTGTTCTAAACACACATTGTGATATCATAGTACATTATTTGAATCCATTGAACACTTGTTCTAAACACACAGACAGTGTGATATAATAGTACATTATTTGAATCCATTGAACACTTGTTCTAAACACACATTGTGATATCATAGTACATTATTTGAATCCATTGAACACTTGTTCTAAACACACATTGTGATATAATAGTACATTATTTGAATCCATTGAACACTTGTTCTGAACACACATTGTGATATCATAGTACATTACTTGAATCCATTGAACACTTGTTCTAAACACACATTGTGATATCATAGTACATTATTTGAATCCATTGAACACTTGTTCTAAACACATATTGTGATATCATAGTACATTATTTGAATCCATTGAACACTTGTTCTAAACACACATTGTGATATCATAGTACATTATTTGAATCCATTGAACACTTGTTCTAAACACACATTGTGATATCATAGTAAATTATTTGAATCCATTGAACACTTGTTCTAAACACACATTGTGATATCATAGTACATTATTTGAATCCATTGAACATTTGTTCTAAACACACATTGTGATATCATAGTACATTATTTGAATCCATTGAACACTTGTTCTGAACACACATTGTGATATCATAGTACATTATTTGAATCCATTGAACACTTGTTCTAAACACATATTGTGATATCATAGTACATTATTTGAATCCATTGAACACTTGTTCTAAACACACATTGTGATATCATAGTACATTATTTGAATCCATTGAACACTTGTTCTAAACACACATTGTGATATCATAGTAAATTATGAAAACGCTAAATTATCTAAACTGACAGCGTGTGTTGATGATATTAAACACTGGATGACGTGTAATTTTCTGCTATTAAATTCAGATAAAACGGAGGTGTTACTTATTGGTCCAAAAAATTGCCCACAAAACCTCTCACAATACAACTTTAACTTGGAAGGATGTCCTGTCGCTTTATCCACTACAGTAAGAGACCTGGGTGTTATATTAGACCGCAACTTATCTTTCGAAAGTCATATTTCATATGTTACAAAAACTGCATTTTTCCACCTTAGAAACATTGCCAAGCTACGTAACATGCTATCTATTTCTGATGCAGAAAAGTTAGTTCATGCATTCATGACCTCGAGACTAGATTACTGTAATGCTTTATTAGCTGGTTGTCCTGCATCCTCAATAAACAAACTGCAGTTAGTTCAAAACGCAGCTGCTAGAGTGCTTACTAGGTCAAGAAAATATGATCATATAACACCAATTTTATCATCTCTACACTGGTTACCTATTAAGTTCCGTATCAATTACAAAGTATTGCTACTGACCTATAAAGCCCTAAATGGGCTAGCTCCAGTGTATTTAACTGATCTTTTATCGCCCTACAATCCATCGCGCTCTTTAAGATCACTAAACTCGAGGCTTCTGGTCATTCCTAGGATATCCAAGTCCACTAAAGGAGGGAGGGCTTTTTCACATTTAGCTCCTAAACTCTGGAATAGTCTTCCGGATATTGTTCGAGGTTCAGACACGCTGTCCCAGTTTAAAACTAGATTAAAGACGCATCTCTTTAGCCAAGCATTCACATTATAATTAAGTTTTATACTACAGTTAAATCGCACCAACAGCATTAATATTCTGAACAGCAGCTATGCTAATTATTTCCCATCTGCTTTTCTGTTGTTATCTCGGGACACTAGTCCCGAGGTAACTAGTTCGTCAGCTCCAGTTTGTATCCAGCCTCTGATGGAGACTTCAGATGCCCCGACACCTGTGATGAGACGACTCGACGCCTGTGAAGAGACGACTCAACGCCAGCGTTGTTATGGCCTAAAATAATACATGATTGATTAACTTATCCTAACATTTTTTCTTTAACATTCTCTTTTCTAACATTTTTCAATGTACATTTATGAAATGCACTTTCTGTGAAGTTGCTTTGAAACAATGTGTATTGTGAAAAGCGCTATACAAATAAATTTGAATTGAATTGAATTGAATTATTTGAATCCATTGAACACTTGTTCTAAACACACATTGTGATATCATAGTACATTATTTGAATCCATTGAACATTTGTTCTAAACACACATTGTGATATCATAGTACATTATTTGAATCCATTGAACACTTGTTCTAAACACACATTGTGATATCATAGTACATTATTTGAATCCATTGAACACTTGTTCTAAACACACATTGTGATATCATAGTACATTATTTGAATCCATTGAACACTTGTTCTGAACACACATTGTGATATCATAGTACATTACTTGAATCCATTGAACACTTGTTCTAAACACACATTGTGATTTCATAGTACATTATTTAAATCCATTGAACACTTGTTCTAAACACACATTGTGATATCATCGTACAATATTTTAATCCATTGAACACTTGTTCTGAACACACAGACATTGTGATATCATAGTACATTATTTGAATCCATTGAACATTTGTTCTAAACACACATTGTGATATCATAGTACATTATTTGAATCCATTGAACATTTGTTCTAAACACACATTGTGATATCATAGTACAATATTTTAATCCATTGAACACTTGTTCTAAACACACAGAAATTGTGATATCATAGTACATTATTTGAATCCATTGAACACTTGTTCTAAACACACAGACAGTGTGATATAATAGTACATTATTTGAATCCATTGAACAATTGTTCTAAACACACATTGTGATATCATAGTACATTATTTGAATCCATTGAACACTTGTTCTAAACACACATTGTGATATCATAGTACATTATTTGAATCCATTGAACACTTGTTCTAAACACACATTGTGATATCATAGTACATTATTTGAATCCATTGAACACTTGTTCTAAACACACATTGTGATATCATAGTAAATTATTTGAATCCATTGAACACTTGTTCTAAACACAGACAGTGTGATATCATAGTACATTATTTGAATCCATTGAACACTTGTTCTAAACACACATTGTGATATCATAGTATATTATTTGAATCCATTGAACACTTGTTCTAAACACACATTGTGATATCATATACATTATTTGAATCCATTGAACACTTGTTCTAAACACACATTGTGATATCATAGTACATTATTTGAATCCATTGAACACTTGTTCTAAACACACATTGTGATATCATAGTACATTATTTGAATCCATTGAACACTTGTTCTAAACACACATTGTGATATCATAGTACATTATTTGAATCCATTGAACACTTGTTCTAAACACACATTGTGATATCATAGTACATTATTTGAATCCATTGAACACTTGTTCTAAACACACATTGTGATATCATAGTACATTATTTGAATCCATTGAACACTTGTTCTAAACACACATTGTGATATCATAGTACATTATTTGAATCCATTGAACACTTGTTCTGAACACACATTGTGATATCATAGTACATTACTTGAATCCATTGAACACTTGTTCTAAACACACATTGTGATTTCATAGTACATTATTTAAATCCATTGAACACTTGTTCTAAACACACATTGTGATATCATCGTACAATATTTTAATCCATTGAACACTTGTTCTGAACACACAGACATTGTGATATCATAGTACATTATTTGAATCCATTGAACATTTGTTCTAAACACACATTGTGATATCATAGTACATTATTTGAATCCATTGAACATTTGTTCTAAACACACATTGTGATATCATAGTACAATATTTTAATCCATTGAACACTTGTTCTAAACACACAGAAATTGTGATATCATAGTACATTATTTGAATCCATTGAACACTTGTTCTAAACACACATTGTGATATCATAGTACAATATTTGAATCCATTGAACAATTGTTCTAAACACACATTGTGATATCATAGTACATTATTTGAATCCATTGAACACTTGTTCTAAACACACATTGTGATATCATAGTACATTATTTGAATCCATTGAACACTTGTTCTAAACACACATTGTGATATCATAGTACATTATTTGAATCCATTGAACACTTGTTCTGAACACACAGAAATTGTGATATCATAGTACATTATTTGAATCCATTGAACATTTGTTCTAAACACACATTGTGATATCATAGTACAATATTTTAATCCATTGAACAATTGTTCTAAACACACAGACAGTGTGATATAATAGTACATTATTTGAATCCATTGAACACTTGTTCTAAACACACATTGTGATATCATAGTACATTATTTGAATCCATTGAACACTTGTTCTAAACACACATTGTGATATCATAGTACATTATTTGAATCCATTGAACACTTGTTCTAAACACACATTGTGATATCATAGTACATTATTTGAATCCATTGAACACTTGTTCTAAACACACTTTGTGATATCATAGTACATTATTTGAATCCATTGAACACTTGTTCTAAACACACATTGTGATATCATAGTATATTATTTGAATCCATTGAACACTTGTTCTAAACACACATTGTGATATCATAGTACATTATTTGAATCCATTGAACACTTGTTCTAAACACACATTGTGATATCATAGTACATTATTTGAATCCATTGAACACTTGTTCTAAACACACATTGTGATATCATAGTACATTATTTGAATCCATTGAACACTTGTTCTGAACACACATTGTGATATCATAGTACATTACTTGAATCCATTGAACACTTGTTCTAAACACACATTGTGATATCATAGTACATTATTTGAATCCATTGAACACTTGTTCTAAACACACATTGTGATATCATAGTACATTACTTGAATCCATTGAACACTTGTTCTAAACACACATTGTGATATCATAGTACATTATTTGAATCCATTGAACACTTGTTCTAAACACACATTGTGATATCATAGTACATTATTTGAATCCATTGAACACTTGTTCTGAACACACATTGTGATATCATAGTACATTATTTGAATCCATTGAACACTTGTTCTAAACACACATTGTGATATCATAGTAAATTATTTGAATCCATTGAACACTTGTTCTAAACACACATTGTGATATCATAGTAAATTATTTGAATCCATTGAACACTTGTTCTAAACACACATTGTGATATCATAGTACATTATTTGAATCCATTGAACACTTGTTCTAAACACACATTGTGATATCATAGTACATTATTTGAATCCATTGAACACTTGTTCTAAACACACATTGTGATATCATAGTACATTATTTGAATCCATTGAACACTTGTTCTGAACACACATTGTGATATCATAGTACATTATTTGAATCCATTGAACACTTGTTCTAAACACACATTGTGATATCATAGTAAATTATTTGAATCCATTGAACACTTGTTCTAAACACAGACAGTGTGATATCATAGTATATTATTTGAATCCATTGAACACTTGTTCTAAACACACATTGTTATATCATAGTACATTATTTGAATCCATTGAACACTTGTTCTAAACACACATTGTGATATCATAGTACATTATTTGAATCCATTGAACACTTGTTCTAAACACACATTGTGATATCATAGTACATTATTTGAATCCATTGAACAATTGTTCTAAACACACAGACAGTGTGATATAATAGTACATTATTTGAATCCATTGAACACTTGTTCTAAACACACATTGTGATATCATAGTACATTATTTGAATCCATTGAACAATTGTTCTAAACACACAGACAGTGTGATATAATAGTACATTATTTGAATCCATTGAACACTTGTTCTAAACACACATTGTGATATCATAGTACATTATTTGAATCCATTGAACACTTGTTCTAAACACACAGACAGTGTGATATCATAGTACATTATTTGAATCCATTGAACACTTGTTCTAAACACACAGACAGTGTGATATAATAGTACATTATTTGAATCCATTGAACACTTGTTCTAAACACACATTGTGATATCATAGTACATTATTTGAATCCATTGAACACTTGTTCTAAACACACATTGTGATATAATAGTACATTATTTGAATCCATTGAACACTTGTTCTGAACACACATTGTGATATCATAGTACATTACTTGAATCCATTGAACACTTGTTCTAAACACACATTGTGATATCATAGTACATTATTTGAATCCATTGAACACTTGTTCTAAACACATATTGTGATATCATAGTACATTATTTGAATCCATTGAACACTTGTTCTAAACACACATTGTGATATCATAGTACATTATTTGAATCCATTGAACACTTGTTCTAAACACACATTGTGATATCATAGTAAATTATTTGAATCCATTGAACACTTGTTCTAAACACACATTGTGATATCATAGTACATTATTTGAATCCATTGAACATTTGTTCTAAACACACATTGTGATATCATAGTACATTATTTGAATCCATTGAACACTTGTTCTGAACACACATTGTGATATCATAGTACATTATTTGAATCCATTGAACACTTGTTCTAAACACATATTGTGATATCATAGTACATTATTTGAATCCATTGAACACTTGTTCTAAACACATATTGTGATATCATAGTACATTATTTGAATCCATTGAACACTTGTTCTAAACACACATTGTGATATCATAGTACATTATTTGAATCCATTGAACACTTGTTCTAAACACACATTGTGATATCATAGTACATTATTTGAATCCATTGAACATTTGTTCTAAACACACATTGTGATATCATAGTACATTATTTGAATCCATTGAACATTTGTTCTAAACACACATTGTGATATCATAGTACATTATTTGAATCCATTGAACACTTGTTCTAAACACACATTGTGATTTCATAGTACATTATTTGAATCCATTGAACACTTGTTCTAAACACACATTGTGATATCATAGTACATTATTTGAATCCATTGAACACTTGTTCTAAACACACATTGTGATATCATAGTACATTATTTGAATCCATTGAACACTTGTTCTAAACACATATTGTGATATCATATACATTATTTGAATCCATTGAACACTTGTTCTAAACACACATTGTGATATCATATACATTATTTGAATCCATTGAACACTTGTTCTAAACACACATTGTGATATCATAGTACATTATTTGAATCCATTGAACACTTGTTCTAAACACACATTGTGATATCATAGTACATTATTTGAATCCATTGAACACTTGTTCTAAACACACATTGTGATATCATATACATTATTTGAATCCATTGAACACTTGTTCTAAACACACATTGTGATATCATATACATTATTTGAATCCATTGAACACTTGTTCTAAACACACATTGTGATATCATAGTACATTATTTGAATCCATTGAACACTTGTTCTAAACACACATTGTGATATCATAGTACATTATTTGAATCCATTGAACACTTGTTCTAAACACACATTGTGATATCATATACATTATTTGAATCCATTGAACACTTGTTCTAAACACACATTGTGATATCATAGTATATTATTTGAATCCATTGAACACTTGTTCTAAACACACATTGTGATATCATAGTACATTATTTGAATCCATTGAACACTTGTTCTAAACACACATTGTGATATCATATACATTATTTGAATCCATTGAACACTTGTTCTAAACACACATTGTGATATCATAGTACATTATTTGAATCCATTGAACACTTGTTCTAAACACACATTGTGATATCATAGTACATTATTTGAATCCATTGAACACTTGTTCTAAACACACATTGTGATATCATAGTATATTATTTGAATCCATTGAACACTTGTTCTAAACACACATTGTGATATCATAGTACATTATTTGAATCCATTGAACACTTGTTCTAAACACACATTGTGATATCATATACATTATTTGAATCCATTGAACACTTGTTCTAAACACACATTGTGATATCATAGTACATTATTTGAATCCATTGAACACTTGTTCTAAACACACATTGTGATATCATAGTACATTATTTGAATCCATTGAACACTTGTTCTAAACACACATTGTGATATCATTTTACATTACTTGAATCCATTGAACACTTGTTCTAAACACACATTGTGATATCATAGTACATTATTTGAATCCATTGAACACTTGTTCTAAACACACATTGTGATATCATAGTACATTACTTGAATCCATTGAACACTTGTTCTAAACACACATTGTGATATCATAGTACATTATTTGAATCCATTGAACACTTGTTCTAAACACACATTGTGATATCATAGTACATTATTTGAATCCATTGAACACTTGTTCTGAACACACATTGTGATATCATAGTACATTATTTGAATCCATTGAACACTTGTTCTAAACACACATTGTGATATCATAGTAAATTATTTGAATCCATTGAACACTTGTTCTAAACACACATTGTGATATCATAGTAAATTATTTGAATCCATTGAACACTTGTTCTAAACACACATTGTGATATCATAGTAAATTATTTGAATCCATTGAACACTTGTTCTAAACACACATTGTGATATCATAGTACATTATTTGAATCCATTGAACATTTGTTCTAAACACACATTGTGATTTCATAGTACATTATTTGAATCCATTGAACACTTGTTCTAAACACACATTGTGATTTCATAGTACATTATTTAAATCCATTGAACACTTGTTTTAAACACACATTGTGATATCATAGTACAATATTTTAATCCATTGAACACTTGTTCTGAACACACAGACATTGTGATATCATAGTACATTATTTGAATCCATTGAACATTTGTTCTAAACACACATTGTGATATCATAGTACATTATTTGAATCCATTGAACATTTGTTCTAAACACACATTGTGATATCATAGTACAATATTTTAATCCATTGAACACTTGTTCTAAACACACAGAAATTGTGATATCATAGTACATTATTTGAATCCATTGAACACTTGTTCTAAACACACATTGTGATATCATAGTACAATATTTGAATCCATTGAACAATTGTTCTAAACACACATTGTGATATCATAGTACATTATTTGAATCCATTGAACACTTGTTCTAAACACACATTGTGATATCAGAGTACATTATTTGAATCCATTGAACACTTGTTCTAAACACACATTGTGATATCAGAGTACATTATTTGAATCCATTGAACACTTGTTCTAAACACACATTGTGATATCAGAGTACATTATTTGAATCCATTGAACACTTGTTCTAAACACACATTGTGATATCATAGTACATTATTTTAATCCATTGAACACTTGTTCTGAACACACAGAAATTGTGATATCATAGTACATTATTTGAATCCATTGAACATTTGTTCTAAACACACATTGTGATATCATAGTACAATATTTTAATCCATTGAACAATTGTTCTAAACACACAGACAGTGTGATATAATAGTACGTTATTTGAATCCATTGAACACTTGTTCTAAACACACATTGTGATATCATAGTACATTATTTGAATCCATTGAACACTTGTTCTAAACACACATTGTGATATCATAGTACATTATTTGAATCCATTGAACACTTGTTCTAAACACACATTGTGATATCATAGTACATTATTTGAATCCATTGAACACTTGTTCTAAACACACTTTGTGATATCATAGTACATTATTTGAATCCATTGAACACTTGTTCTAAACACACTTTGTGATATCATAGTACATTATTTGAATCCATTGAACACTTGTTCTAAACACACACACATTGTGATATCATAGTATATTATTTGAATCCATTGAACACTTGTTCTAAACACACATTGTGATATCATAGTACATTATTTGAATCCATTGAACACTTGTTCTAAACACACATTGTGATATCATAGTACATTATTTGAATCCATTGAACACTTGTTCTAAACACACATTGTGATATCATAGTACATTATTTGAATCCATTGAACACTTGTTCTAAACACACAGACAGTGTGATATAATAGTACATTATTTGAATCCATTGAACACTTGTTCTAAACACACATTGTGATATCATAGTACATTATTTGAATCCATTGAACACTTGTTCTAAACACACTTTGTGATATCATAGTACATTATTTGAATCCATTGAACACTTGTTCTAAACACACATTGTGATATCATAGTACATTATTTGAATCCATTGAACACTTGTTCTGAACACACATTGTGATATCATAGTACATTATTTGAATCCATTGAACACTTGTTCTGAACACACATTGTGATATCATAGTACATTATTTGAATCCATTGAACACTTGTTCTAAACACACATTGTGATATCATAGTACATTATTTGAATCCATTGAACACTTGTTCTAAACACACATTGTGATATCATAGTACATTATTTGAATCCATTGAACACTTGTTCTAAACACACATTGTGATATCATAGTACATTACTTGAATCCATTGAACACTTGTTCTAAACACACATTGTGATATAATAGTACATTATTTGAATCCATTGAACACTTGTTCTAAACACACATTGTGATATCATAGTACATTATTTGAATCCATTGAACACTTGTTCTAAACACACATTGTGATATCATAGTACATTATTTGAATCCATTGAACACTTGTTCTGAACACACATTGTGATATCATAGTACATTATTTGAATCCATTGAACACTTGTTCTAAACACACATTGTGATATCATAGTACATTATTTGAATCCATTGAACACTTGTTCTGAACACACATTGTGATATCATAGTAAATTATTTGAATCCATTGAACACTTGTTCTAAACACACATTGTGATATCATAGTACATTATTTGAATCCATTGAACACTTGTTCTAAACACACATTGTGATATCATAGTAAATTATTTGAATCCATTGAACACTTGTTCTAAACACAGACAGTGTGATATCATAGTATATTATTTGAATCCATTGAACACTTGTTCTAAACACAGACAGTGTGATATCATAGTATATTATTTGAATCCATTGAACACTTGTTCTAAACACACATTGTGATATCATAGTACATTATTTGAATCCATTGAACACTTGTTCTAAACACACATTGTGATATCATAGTACATTATTTGAATCCATTGAACACTTGTTCTAAACACACATTGTGATATCATAGTACATTATTTGAATCCATTGAACACTTGTTCTAAACACAGACAGTGTGATATCATAGTATATTATTTGAATCCATTGAACACTTGTTCTAAACACACATTGTGATATCATAGTACATTATTTGAATCCATTGAACACTTGTTCTAAACACACATTTTGATATCATAGTACATTATTTGAATCCATTGAACACTTGTTCTAAACACACATTGTGATATCATAGTACAATATTTTAATCCATTGAACACTTGTTCTAAACACACAGAAATTGTGATATCATAGTACATTATTTGAATCCATTGAACACTTGTTCTAAACACACATTGTGATATCATAGTAAAATATTTGAATCCATTGAACAATTGTTCTAAACACACATTGTGATATCATAGTACATTATTTGAATCCATTGAACACTTGTTCTAAACACACATTGTGATATCATAGTACATTATTTGAATCCATTGAACACTTGTTCTAAACACACATTGTGATATCAGAGTACATTATTTGAATCCATTGAACACTTGTTCTAAACACACATTGTGATATCATAGTACATTATTTTAATCCATTGAACACTTGTTCTGAACACACATTGTGATTTCATAGTACATTATTTGAATCCATTGAACACTTGTTCTAAACACACATTGTGATTTCATAGTACATTATTTAAATCCATTGAACACTTGTTCTAAACACACATTGTGATATCATAGTACAATATTTTAATCCATTGAACACTTGTTCTAAACACACAGAAATTGTGATATCATAGTACATTATTTGAATCCATTGAACACTTGTTCTAAACACACATTGTGATATCATAGTACAATATTTGAATCCATTGAACAATTGTTCTAAACACACATTGTGATATCATAGTACATTATTTGAATCCATTGAACACTTGTTCTAAACACACATTGTGATATCATAGTACATTATTTGAATCCATTGAACACTTGTTCTAAACACACATTGTGATATCATAGTACATTATTTTAATCCATTGAACACTTGTTCTGAACACACAGAAATTGTGATATCATAGTACATTATTTGAATCCATTGAACATTTGTTCTAAACACACATTGTGATATCATAGTACAATATTTTAATCCATTGAACAATTGTTCTAAACACACAGACAGTGTGATATAATAGTACATTATTTGAATCCATTGAACACTTGTTCTAAACACACATTGTGATATCATAGTACATTATTTGAATCCATTGAACACTTGTTCTAAACACACATTGTGATATCATAGTATATTATTTGAATCCATTGAACACTTGTTCAAAAACACATTGTGAAATCATAGTACATTATTTGAATCCATTGAACACTTGTTCTAAACACACTTTGTGATATCATAGTACATTATTTGAATCCATTGAACACTTGTTCTAAACACACATTGTGATATCATAGTATATTATTTGAATCCATTGAACACTTGTTCTAAACACACATTGTGATATCATAGTACATTATTTGAATCCATTGAACACTTGTTCTAAACACACATTGTGATATCATAGTACATTATTTGAATCCATTGAACACTTGTTCTAAACACACAGACAGTGTGATATAATAGTACATTATTTGAATCCATTGAACACTTGTTCTAAACACACAGACAGTGTGATATAATAGTACATTATTTGAATCCATTGAACACTTGTTCTAAACACACATTGTGATATCATAGTACATTATTTGAATCCATTGAACACTTGTTCTAAACACACTTTGTGATATCATAGTACATTATTTGAATCCATTGAACACTTGTTCTAAACACACATTGTGATATCATAGTATATTATTTGAATCCATTGAACACTTGTTCTAAACACACATTGTGATATCATAGTACATTATTTGAATCCATTGAACACTTGTTCTGAACACACATTGTGATATCATAGTACATTATTTGAATCCATTGAACACTTGTTCTGAACACACATTGTGATATCATAGTACATTATTTGAATCCATTGAACACTTGTTCTAAACACACATTGTGATATCATAGTACATTATTTGAATCCATTGAACACTTGTTCTAAACACACATTGTGATATCATAGTACATTATTTGAATCCATTGAACACTTGTTCTAAACACACATTGTGATATCATAGTACATTATTTGAATCCATTGAACACTTGTTCTAAACACACATTGTGATATCATAGTACATTACTTGAATCCATTGAACACTTGTTCTAAACACACATTGTGATATAATAGTACATTATTTGAATCCATTGAACACTTGTTCTAAACACACATTGTGATATCATAGTACATTATTTGAATCCATTGAACACTTGTTCTGAACACACATTGTGATATCATAGTACATTATTTGAATCCATTGAACACTTGTTCTGAACACACATTGTGATATCATAGTAAATTATTTGAATCCATTGAACACTTGTTCTAAACACACATTGTGATATCATAGTACATTATTTGAATCCATTGAACACTTGTTCTAAACACACATTGTGATATCATAGTAAATTATTTGAATCCATTGAACACTTGTTCTAAACACAGACAGTGTGATATCATAGTATATTTTTGAATCCATTGAACACTTGTTCTAAACACACATTGTGATATCATAGTACATTATTTGAATCCATTGAACACTTGTTCTAAACACACATTGTGATATCATAGTACATTATTTGAATCCATTGAACACTTGTTCTAAACACACATTGTGATATCATAGTACATTATTTGAATCCATTGAACAATTGTTCTAAACACACAGACAGTGTGATATAATAGTACATTATTTGAATCCATTGAACACTTGTTCTAAACACACATTGTGATATCATAGTACATTATTTGAATCCATTGAACAATTGTTCTAAACACACAGACAGTGTGATATCATAGTACATTATTTGAATCCATTGAACACTTGTTCTAAACACACATTGTGATATCATAGTACATTATTTGAATCCATTGAACACTTGTTCTAAACACACAGACAGTGTGATATCATAGTACATTATTTGAATCCATTGAACACTTGTTCTAAACACACAGACAGTGTGATATAATAGTACATTATTTGAATCCATTGAACACTTGTTCTAAACACACATTGTGATATCACAGTACATTATTTGAATCCATTGAACACTTGTTCTAAACACACATTGTGATATAATAGTACATTATTTGAATCCATTGAACACTTGTTCTGAACACACATTGTGATATCATAGTACATTACTTGAATCCATTGAACACTTGTTCTAAACACACATTGTGATATCATAGTACATTATTTGAATCCATTGAACACTTGTTCTAAACACATATTGTGATATCATAGTACATTATTTGAATCCATTGAACACTTGTTCTAAACACACATTGTGATATCATAGTACATTATTTGAATCCATTGAACACTTGTTCTAAACACACATTGTGATATCATAGTAAATTATTTGAATCCATTGAACACTTGTTCTAAACACACATTGTGATATCATAGTACATTATTTGAATCCATTGAACACTTGTTCTGAACACACATTGTGATATCATAGTACATTATTTGAATCCATTGAACACTTGTTCTAAACACATATTGTGATATCATAGTACATTATTTGAATCCATTGAACACTTGTTCTAAACACATATTGTGATATCATAGTACATTATTTGAATCCATTGAACACTTGTTCTAAACACACATTGTGATATCATAGTACATTATTTGAATCCATTGAACACTTGTTCTAAACACACATTGTGATATCATAGTAAATTATTTGAATCCATTGAACACTTGTTCTAAACACACATTGTGATATCATAGTACATTACTTGAATCCATTGAACATTTGTTCTAAACACACATTGTGATATCATAGTACATTATTTGAATCCATTGAACACTTGTTCTAAACACACATTGTGATATCATAGTACATTATTTGAATCCATTGAACATTTGTTCTAAACACACATTGTGATATCATAGTACATTATTTGAATCCATTGAACACTTGTTCTAAACACACATTGTGATATCATAGTACATTATTTGAATCCATTGAACACTTGTTCTAAACACACATTGTGATATCATAGTACATTATTTAAATCCATTGAACACTTGTTCTAAACACACATTGTGATATCATAGTACATTATTTGAATCCATTGAACACTTGTTCTAAACACACATTGTGATATCATAGTACATTATTTGAATCCATTGAACATTTGTTCTAAACACACATTGTGATATCATAGTACATTATTTGAATCCATTGAACACTTGTTCTGAACACACAGACAGTGTGATATAATAGTACATTATTTGAATCCATTAAACACTTGTTCTAAACACACATTGTGATATAATAGTACATTATTTGAATCCATTGAACACTTGTTCTAAACACACATTGTGATATCATAGTACATTATTTGAATCCATTGAACACTTGTTCTAAACACACATTGTGATATCATAGTACATTATTTGAATCCATTGAACACTTGTTCTAAACACACATTGTGATATCATAGTACATTATTTGAATCCATTGAACACTTGTTCTAAACACACATTGTGATATCATAGTACATTATTTGAATCCATTGAACACTTGTTCTAAACACACATTGTGATATCATAGTACATTATTTGAATCCATTGAACACTTGTTCTAAACACACATTGTGATATCATAGTACATTATTTGAATCCATTGAACACTTGTTCTAAACACACAGACAGTGTGATATAATAGTACATTATTTGAATCCATTGAACACTTGTTCTAAACACACATTGTGATATCATAGTACATTATTTGAATCCATTGAACACTTGTTCTAAACACACATTGTGATATAATAGTACATTATTTGAATCCATTGAACACTTGTTCTGAACACACAGAAAGTGTGATATAATAGTACATTATTTTAATCCATTGAACACTTGTTCTAAACACACATTGTGATATCATAGTACATTATTTGAATCCTTTGAACAATTGTTCTAAACACACATTGTGAAATCATAGTACATTATTTGAATCCATTGAACACTTGTTCTAAACACACAGACAGTGTGATATAATAGTACATTATTTGAATCCATTGAACACTTGTTCTAAACACACATTGTGATATCATAGTACAATATTTTAATCCATTGAACACTTGTTCTGAACACACAGAAATTGTGATATCATAGTACATTATTTGAATCCATTGAACACTTGTTCTAAACACACATTGTGACATCATAGTACATTATTTGAATCCATTGAACAATTGTTCTAAACACATATTGTGATATCATAGTACAGTATTTGAATCCATTGAACACTTGTTCTAAACACACATTGTGATATCATAGTACATTATTTGAATCCATTGAACACTTGTTCTAAACACATATTGTGATATCATAGTACATTATTTGAATCCATTGAACACTTGTTCTGAACACACAGTGTGATATCATAGTACATTATTTTAATCCATTGAACACTTATTCTGAACACACATTGTGATATCATAGTACATTATTTGAATCCATTGAACACTTGTTCTAAACACACATTGTGATATCATAGTACATTATTTGAATCCATTGAACACTTGTTCTAAACACACATTGTGATATCATAGTACATTATTTGAATCCATTGAACACTTGTTCTAAACACACATTGTGATATCATAGTACATTATTTGAATCCATTGAACACTTGTTCTAAACACACAGACAGTGTGATATAATAGTACATTATTTGAATCCATTGAACACTTGTTCTAAACACACATTGTGATATCATAGTACATTATTTGAATCCATTGAACACTTGTTCTAAACACACATTGTGATATCATAGTACATTATTTGAATCCATTGAACACTTGTTCTGAACACACATTGTGATATCATAGTACATTATTTGAATCCATTGAACACTTGTTCTAAACACACATTGTGATATCATAGTAAATTATTTGAATCCATTGAACACTTGTTCTAAACACACATTGTGATATCATAGTAAATTATTTGAATCCATTGAACACTTGTTCTAAACACACATTGTGATATCATAGTAAATTATTTGAATCCATTGAACACTTGTTCTAAACACACATTGTGATATCATAGTACATTATTTGAATCCATTGAACATTTGTTCTAAACACACATTGTGATTTCATAGTACATTATTTGAATCCATTGAACACTTGTTCTAAACACACATTGTGATTTCATAGTACATTATTTAAATCCATTGAACACTTGTTCTAAACACACATTGTGATATCATAGTACATTATTTTAATCCATTGAACACTTGTTCTAAACACACAGAAATTGTGATATCATAGTACATTATTTGAATCCATTGAACACTTGTTCTAAACACACATTGTGATATCATAGTAAAATATTTGAATCCATTGAACAATTGTTCTAAACACACATTGTGATATCATAGTACATTATTTGAATCCATTGAACACTTGTTCTAAACACACATTGTGATATCATAGTACATTATTTGAATCCATTGAACACTTGTTCTAAACACACATTGTGATATCAGAGTACATTATTTGAATCCATTGAACACTTGTTCTAAACACACATTGTGATATCATAGTACATTATTTTAATCCATTGAACACTTGTTCTGAACACACATTGTGATTTCATAGTACATTATTTGAATCCATTGAACACTTGTTCTAAACACACATTGTGATTTCATAGTACATTATTTAAATCCATTGAACACTTGTTCTAAACACACATTGTGATATCATAGTACAATATTTTAATCCATTGAACACTTGTTCTAAACACACAGAAATTGTGATATCATAGTACATTATTTGAATCCATTGAACACTTGTTCTAAACACACATTGTGATATCATAGTACAATATTTGAATCCATTGAACAATTGTTCTAAACTCACATTGTGATATCATAGTACATTATTTGAATCCATTGAACACTTGTTCTAAACACACATTGTGATATCATAGTACATTATTTGAATCCATTGAACACTTGTTCTAAACACACATTGTGATATCATAGTACATTATTTTAATCCATTGAACACTTGTTCAGAACACACAGAAATTGTGATATCATAGTACATTATTTGAATCCATTGAACACTTGTTCTAAACACACATTGTGATATCATAGTACATTATTTGAATCCATTGAACACTTGTTCTAAACACACAGACAGTGTGATATAATAGTACATTATTTGAATCCATTGAACACTTGTTCTAAACACACATTGTGATATCATAGTACATTATTTGAATCCATTGAACACTTGTTCTAAACACACATTGTGATATAATAGTACATTATTTGAATCCATTGAACACTTGTTCTAAACACACAGACAGTGTGATATAATAGTACATTATTTGAATCCATTGAACACTTGTTCTAAACACACATTGTGATATCATAGTACAATATTTTAATCCATTGAACACTTGTTCTGAACACACAGAAATTGTGATATCATAGTACATTATTTGAATCCATTGAACACTTGTTCTAAACACACATTGTGACATCATAGTACATTATTTGAATCCATTGAACAATTGTTCTAAACACATATTGTGATATCATAGTACAGTATTTGAATCCATTGAACACTTGTTCTAAACACACATTGTGATATCATAGTACATTATTTGAATCCATTGAACACTTGTTCTAAACACATATTGTGATATCATAGTACATTATTTGAATCCATTGAACACTTGTTCTGAACACACAGTGTGATATCATAGTACATTATTTTAATCCATTGAACACTTATTCTGAACACACATTGTGATATCATAGTACATTATTTGAATCCATTGAACACTTGTTCTAAACACACATTGTGATATCATAGTACATTATTTGAATCCATTGAACACTTGTTCTAAACACACATTGTGATATCATAGTACATTATTTGAATCCATTGAACACTTGTTCTAAACACACATTGTGATATCATAGTACATTATTTGAATCCATTGAACACTTGTTCTAAACACACAGACAGTGTGATATAATAGTACATTATTTGAATCCATTGAACACTTGTTCTAAACACACATTGTGATATCATAGTACATTATTTGAATCCATTGAACACTTGTTCTAAACACACATTGTGATATCATAGTACATTATTTGAATCCATTGAACACTTGTTCTGAACACACATTGTGATATCATAGTACATTATTTGAATCCATTGAACACTTGTTCTAAACACACATTGTGATATCATAGTAAATTATTTGAATCCATTGAACACTTGTTCTAAACACACATTGTGATATCATAGTAAATTATTTGAATCCATTGAACACTTGTTCTAAACACACATTGTGATATCATAGTAAATTATTTGAATCCATTGAACACTTGTTCTAAACACACATTGTGATATCATAGTACATTATTTGAATCCATTGAACATTTGTTCTAAACACACATTGTGATTTCATAGTACATTATTTGAATCCATTGAACACTTGTTCTAAACACACATTGTGATTTCATAGTACATTATTTAAATCCATTGAACACTTGTTCTAAACACACATTGTGATATCATAGTACATTATTTTAATCCATTGAACACTTGTTCTAAACACACAGAAATTGTGATATCATAGTACATTATTTGAATCCATTGAACACTTGTTCTAAACACACATTGTGATATCATAGTAAAATATTTGAATCCATTGAACAATTGTTCTAAACACACATTGTGATATCATAGTACATTATTTGAATCCATTGAACACTTGTTCTAAACACACATTGTGATATCATAGTACATTATTTGAATCCATTGAACACTTGTTCTAAACACACATTGTGATATCAGAGTACATTATTTGAATCCATTGAACACTTGTTCTAAACACACATTGTGATATCATAGTACATTATTTTAATCCATTGAACACTTGTTCTGAACACACATTGTGATTTCATAGTACATTATTTGAATCCATTGAACACTTGTTCTAAACACACATTGTGATTTCATAGTACATTATTTAAATCCATTGAACACTTGTTCTAAACACACATTGTGATATCATAGTACAATATTTTAATCCATTGAACACTTGTTCTAAACACACAGAAATTGTGATATCATAGTACATTATTTGAATCCATTGAACACTTGTTCTAAACACACATTGTGATATCATAGTACAATATTTGAATCCATTGAACAATTGTTCTAAACTCACATTGTGATATCATAGTACATTATTTGAATCCATTGAACACTTGTTCTAAACACACATTGTGATATCATAGTACATTATTTGAATCCATTGAACACTTGTTCTAAACACACATTGTGATATCATAGTACATTATTTTAATCCATTGAACACTTGTTCAGAACACACAGAAATTGTGATATCATAGTACATTATTTGAATCCATTGAACATTTGTTCTAAACACACATTGTGATATCATAGTACAATATTTTAATCCATTGAACAATTGTTCTAAACACACAGACAGTGTGATATAATAGTACATTATTTGAATCCATTGAACACTTGTTCTAAACACACATTGTGATATAATAGTACATTATTTGAATCCATTGAACACTTGTTCTAAACACACATTGTGATATCATAGTATATTATTTGAATCCATTGAACACTTGTTCAAAAACACATTGTGAAATCATAGTACATTATTTGAATCCATTGAACACTTGTTCTAAACACACTTTGTGATATCATAGTACATTATTTGAATCCATTGAACACTTGTTCTAAACACACATTGTGATATCATAGTATATTATTTGAATCCATTGAACACTTGTTCTAAACACACATTGTGATATCATAGTACATTATTTGAATCCATTGAACACTTGTTCTAAACACACATTGTGATATCATAGTACATTATTTGAATCCATTGAACACTTGTTCTAAACACACATTGTGATATCATAGTACATTATTTGAATCCATTGAACACTTGTTCTAAACACACAGACAGTGTGATATAATAGTACATTATTTGAATCCATTGAACACTTGTTCTAAACACACATTGTGATATCATAGTACATTATTTGAATCCATTGAACACTTGTTCTAAACACACTTTGTGATATCATAGTACATTATTTGAATCCATTGAACACTTGTTCTAAACACACATTGTGATATCATAGTATATTATTTGAATCCATTGAACACTTGTTCTAAACACACATTGTGATATCATAGTACATTATTTGAATCCATTGAACACTTGTTCTGAACACACATTGTGATATCATAGTACATTATTTGAATCCATTGAACACTTGTTCTGAACACACATTGTGATATCATAGTACATTATTTGAATCCATTGAACACTTGTTCTAAACACACATTGTGATATCATAGTACATTATTTGAATCCATTGAACACTTGTTCTAAACACACATTGTGATATCATAGTACATTATTTGAATCCATTGAACACTTGTTCTAAACACACATTGTGATATAATAGTACATTATTTGAATCCATTGAACACTTGTTCTAAACACACATTGTGATATCATAGTACATTATTTGAATCCATTGAACACTTGTTCTAAACACACATTGTGATATCATAGTACATTATTTGAATCCATTGAACACTTGTTCTGAACACACATTGTGATATCATAGTACATTATTTGAATCCATTGAACACTTGTTCTAAACACACATTGTGATATCATAGTACATTATTTGAATCCATTGAACACTTGTTCTGAACACACATTGTGATATCATAGTAAATTATTTGAATCCATTGAACACTTGTTCTAAACACACATTGTGATATCATAGTACATTATTTGAATCCATTGAACACTTGTTCTAAACACACATTGTGATATCATAGTAAATTATTTGAATCCATTGAACACTTGTTCTAAACACAGACAGTGTGATATCATAGTATATTATTTGAATCCATTGAACACTTGTTCTAAACACACATTGTGATATCATAGTACATTATTTGAATCCATTGAACACTTGTTCTAAACACACATTGTGATATCATAGTACATTATTTGAATCCATTGAACACTTGTTCTAAACACACATTGTGATATCATAGTACATTATTTGAATCCATTGAACAATTGTTCTAAACACACAGACAGTGTGATATAATAGTACATTATTTGAATCCATTGAACACTTGTTCTAAACACACATTGTGATATCATAGTACATTATTTGAATCCATTGAACAATTGTTCTAAACACACAGACAGTGTGATATAATAGTACATTATTTGAATCCATTGAACACTTGTTCTAAACACACATTGTGATATCATAGTACATTATTTGAATCCATTGAACACTTGTTCTAAACACACATTGTGATATCATAGTACATTATTTGAATCCATTGAACACTTGTTCTAAACACACAGACAGTGTGATATCATAGTACATTATTTGAATCCATTGAACACTTGTTCTAAACACACAGACAGTGTGATATAATAGTACATTATTTGAATCCATTGAACACTTGTTCTAAACACACATTGTGATATCATAGTACATTATTTGAATCCATTGAACACTTGTTCTAAACACACATTGTGATATAATAGTACATTATTTGAATCCATTGAACACTTGTTCTGAACACACATTGTGATATCATAGTACATTACTTGAATCCATTGAACACTTGTTCTAAACACACATTGTGATATCATAGTACATTATTTGAATCCATTGAACACTTGTTCTAAACACACATTGTGATATCATAGTACATTATTTGAATCCATTGAACACTTGTTCTAAACACACATTGTGATATCATAGTACATTATTTGAATCCATTGAACACTTGTTCTAAACACACATTGTGATATCATAGTAAATTATTTGAATCCATTGAACACTTGTTCTAAACACACATTGTGATATCATAGTACATTATTTGAATCCATTGAACATTTGTTCTAAACACACATTGTGATATCATAGTACATTATTTGAATCCATTGAACACTTGTTCTGAACACACATTGTGATATCATAGTACATTATTTGAATCCATTGAACACTTGTTCTAAACACATATTGTGATATCATAGTACATTATTTGAATCCATTGAACACTTGTTCTAAACACATATTGTGATATCATAGTACATTATTTGAATCCATTGAACACTTGTTCTAAACACACAGACAGTGTGATATAATAGTACATTATTTGAATCCATTGAACACTTGTTCTAAACACACATTGTGATATCATAGTACAATATTTTAATCCATTGAACACTTGTTCTGAACACACAGAAATTGTGATATCATAGTACATTATTTGAATCCATTGAACACTTGTTCTAAACACACATTGTGACATCATAGTACATTATTTGAATCCATTGAACAATTGTTCTAAACACATATTGTGATATCATAGTACAGTATTTGAATCCATTGAACACTTGTTCTAAACACACATTGTGATATCATAGTACATTATTTGAATCCATTGAACACTTGTTCTAAACACATATTGTGATATCATAGTACATTATTTGAATCCATTGAACACTTGTTCTGAACACACAGTGTGATATCATAGTACATTATTTTAATCCATTGAACACTTATTCTGAACACACATTGTGATATCATAGTACATTATTTGAATCCATTGAACACTTGTTCTAAACACACATTGTGATATCATAGTACATTATTTGAATCCATTGAACACTTGTTCTAAACACACATTGTGATATCATAGTACATTATTTGAATCCATTGAACACTTGTTCTAAACACACATTGTGATATCATAGTACATTATTTGAATCCATTGAACACTTGTTCTAAACACACATTGTGATATCATAGTACATTATTTGAATCCATTGAACACTTGTTCTAAACACACAGACAGTGTGATATAATAGTACATTATTTGAATCCATTGAACACTTGTTCTAAACACACATTGTGATATCATAGTACATTATTTGAATCCATTGAACACTTGTTCTAAACACACATTGTGATATCATAGTACATTATTTGAATCCATTGAACACTTGTTCTGAACACACATTGTGATATCATAGTACATTATTTGAATCCATTGAACACTTGTTCTAAACACACATTGTGATATCATAGTAAATTATTTGAATCCATTGAACACTTGTTCTAAACACACATTGTGATATCATAGTAAATTATTTGAATCCATTGAACACTTGTTCTAAACACACATTGTGATATCATAGTAAATTATTTGAATCCATTGAACACTTGTTCTAAACACACATTGTGATATCATAGTACATTATTTGAATCCATTGAACATTTGTTCTAAACACACATTGTGATTTCATAGTACATTATTTGAATCCATTGAACACTTGTTCTAAACACACATTGTGATTTCATAGTACATTATTTAAATCCATTGAACACTTGTTCTAAACACACATTGTGATTTCATAGTACATTATTTGAATCCATTGAACACTTGTTCTAAACACACATTGTGATTTCATAGTACATTATTTAAATCCATTGAACATTTGTTCTAAACACACATTGTGATTTCATAGTACATTATTTGAATCCATTGAACACTTGTTCTAAACACACATTGTGATTTCATAGTACATTATTTTAATCCATTGAACACTTGTTCTAAACACACAGAAATTGTGATATCATAGTACATTATTTGAATCCATTGAACACTTGTTCTAAACACACATTGTGATATCATAGTAAAATATTTGAATCCATTGAACAATTGTTCTAAACACACATTGTGATATCATAGTACATTATTTGAATCCATTGAACACTTGTTCTAAACACACATTGTGATATCATAGTACATTATTTGAATCCATTGAACACTTGTTCTAAACACACATTGTGATATCAGAGTACATTATTTGAATCCATTGAACACTTGTTCTAAACACACATTGTGATATCATAGTACATTATTTTAATCCATTGAACACTTGTTCTGAACACACATTGTGATTTCATAGTACATTATTTGAATCCATTGAACACTTGTTCTAAACACACATTGTGATTTCATAGTACATTATTTAAATCCATTGAACACTTGTTCTAAACACACATTGTGATATCATAGTACAATATTTTAATCCATTGAACACTTGTTCTAAACACACAGAAATTGTGATATCATAGTACATTATTTGAATCCATTGAACACTTGTTCTAAACACACATTGTGATATCATAGTACAATATTTGAATCCATTGAACAATTGTTCTAAACACACATTGTGATATCATAGTACATTATTTGAATCCATTGAACACTTGTTCTAAACACACATTGTGATATCATAGTACATTATTTGAATCCATTGAACACTTGTTCTAAACACACATTGTGATATCATAGTACATTATTTTAATCCATTGAACACTTGTTCAGAACACACAGAAATTGTGATATCATAGTACATTATTTGAATCCATTGAACATTTGTTCTAAACACACATTGTGATATCATAGTACAATATTTTAATCCATTGAACAATTGTTCTAAACACACAGACAGTGTGATATAATAGTACATTATTTGAATCCATTGAACACTTGTTCTAAACACACATTGTGATATCATAGTACATTATTTGAATCCATTGAACACTTGTTCAAAAACACATTGTGAAATCATAGTACATTATTTGAATCCATTGAACACTTGTTCTAAACACACATTGTGATATCATAGTACATTATTTTAATCCATTGAACACTTGTTCTGAACACACATTGTGATTTCATAGTACATTATTTGAATCCATTGAACACTTGTTCTAAACACACATTGTGATTTCATAGTACATTATTTAAATCCATTGAACACTTGTTCTAAACACACATTGTGATATAATAGTACAATATTTTAATCCATTGAACACTTGTTCTAAACACACAGAAATTGTGATATCATAGTACATTATTTGAATCCATTGAACACTTGTTCTAAACACACATTGTGATATCATAGTACAATATTTGAATCCATTGAACAATTGTTCTAAACACACATTGTGATATCATAGTACATTATTTGAATCCATTGAACACTTGTTCTAAACACACATTGTGATATCATAGTACATTATTTGAATCCATTGAACACTTGTTCTAAACACACATTGTGATATCATAGTACATTATTTTAATCCATTGAACACTTGTTCAGAACACACAGAAATTGTGATATCATAGTACATTATTTGAATCCATTGAACATTTGTTCTAAACACACATTGTGATATCATAGTACAATATTTTAATCCATTGAACAATTGTTCTAAACACACAGACAGTGTGATATAATAGTACATTATTTGAATCCATTGAACACTTGTTCTAAACACACATTGTGATATCATAGTACATTATTTGAATCCATTGAACACTTGTTCTAAACACACATTGTGATATCATAGTATATTATTTGAATCCATTGAACACTTGTTCAAAAACACATTGTGAAATCATAGTACATTATTTGAATCCATTGAACACTTGTTCTAAACACACTTTGTGATATCATAGTACATTATTTGAATCCATTGAACACTTGTTCTAAACACACATTGTGATATCATAGTATATTATTTGAATCCATTGAACACTTGTTCTAAACACACATTGTGATATCATAGTACATTATTTGAATCCATTGAACACTTGTTCTAAACACACATTGTGATATCATAGTACATTATTTGAATCCATTGAACACTTGTTCTAAACACACATTGTGATATCATAGTACATTATTTGAATCCATTGAACACTTGTTCTAAACACACAGACAGTGTGATATAATAGTACATTATTTGAATCCATTGAACACTTGTTCTAAACACACATTGTGATATCATAGTACATTATTTGAATCCATTGAACACTTGTTCTAAACACACTTTGTGATATCATAGTACATTATTTGAATCCATTGAACACTTGTTCTAAACACACATTGTGATATCATAGTATATTATTTGAATCCATTGAACACTTGTTCTAAACACACATTGTGATATCATAGTACATTATTTGAATCCATTGAACACTTGTTCTGAACACACATTGTGATATCATAGTACATTATTTGAATCCATTGAACACTTGTTCTGAACACACATTGTGATATCATAGTACATTATTTGAATCCATTGAACACTTGTTCTAAACACACATTGTGATATCATAGTACATTATTTGAATCCATTGAACACTTGTTCTAAACACACATCGTGATATCATAGTACATTATTTGAATCCATTGAACACTTGTTCTAAACACACATTGTGATATCATAGTACATTATTTGAATCCATTGAACACTTGTTCTAAACACACATTGTGATATCATAGTACATTATTTGAATCCATTGAACACTTGTTCTAAACACACATTGTGATATCATAGTACATTATTTGAATCCATTGAACACTTGTTCTGAACACACATTGTGATATCATAGTACATTATTTGAATCCATTGAACACTTGTTCTAAACACACATTGTGATATCATAGTACATTATTTGAATCCATTGAACACTTGTTCTAAACACACATTGTGATATCATAGTACATTATTTGAATCCATTGAACACTTGTTCTAAACACACATTGTGATATCATAGTACATTATTTGAATCCATTGAACACTTGTTCTGAACACACATTGTGATATCATAGTACATTATTTGAATCCATTGAACACTTGTTCTAAACACACATTGTGATATCATAGTACATTATTTGAATCCATTGAACACTTGTTCTGAACACACATTGTGATATCATAGTAAATTATTTGAATCCATTGAACACTTGTTCTAAACACACATTGTGATATCATAGTACATTATTTGAATCCATTGAACACTTGTTCTAAACACACATTGTGATATCATAGTAAATTATTTGAATCCATTGAACACTTGTTCTAAACACAGACAGTGTGATATCATAGTATATTATTTGAATCCATTGAACACTTGTTCTAAACACACATTGTGATATCATAGTACATTATTTGAATCCATTGAACACTTGTTCTAAACACACATTGTGATATCATAGTACATTATTTGAATCCATTGAACACTTGTTCTAAACACACATTGTGATATCATAGTACATTATTTGAATCCATTGAACAATTGTTCTAAACACACAGACAGTGTGATATAATAGTACATTATTTGAATCCATTGAACACTTGTTCTAAACACACATTGTGATATCATAGTACATTATTTGAATCCATTGAACAATTGTTCTAAACACACAGACAGTGTGATATAATAGTACATTATTTGAATCCATTGAACACTTGTTCTAAACACACATTGTGATATCATAGTACATTATTTGAATCCATTGAACACTTGTTCTAAACACACATTGTGATATCATAGTACATTATTTGAATCCATTGAACACTTGTTCTAAACACACAGACAGTGTGATATCATAGTACATTATTTGAATCCATTGAACACTTGTTCTAAACACACAGACAGTGTGATATAATAGTACATTATTTGAATCCATTGAACACTTGTTCTAAACACACATTGTGATATCATAGTACATTATTTGAATCCATTGAACACTTGTTCTAAACACACATTGTGATATAATAGTACATTATTTGAATCCATTGAACACTTGTTCTAAACACACATTGTGATATCATAGTACATTACTTGAATCCATTGAACACTTGTTCTAAACACACATTGTGATATCATAGTACATTATTTGAATCCATTGAACACTTGTTCTAAACACACATTGTGATATCATAGTACATTATTTGAATCCATTGAACACTTGTTCTAAACACACATTGTGATATCATAGTAAATTATTTGAATCCATTGAACACTTGTTCTAAACACACATTGTGATATCATAGTACATTATTTGAATCCATTGAACACTTGTTCTGAACACACATTGTGATATCATAGTACATTATTTGAATCCATTGAACACTTGTTCTAAACACATATTGTGATATCATAGTACATTATTTGAATCCATTGAACACTTGTTCTAAACACATATTGTGATATCATAGTACATTATTTGAATCCATTGAACACTTGTTCTAAACACACATTGTGATATCATAGTACATTATTTGAATCCATTGAACACTTGTTCTAAACACACATTGTGATATCATAGTAAATTATTTGAATCCATTGAACACTTGTTCTAAACACACATTGTGATATCATAGTACATTACTTGAATCCATTGAACATTTGTTCTAAACACACATTGTGATATCATAGTACATTATTTGAATCCATTGAACACTTGTTCTAAACACACATTGTGATATCATAGTACATTATTTGAATCCATTGAACATTTGTTCTAAACACACATTGTGATATCATAGTACATTATTTGAATCCATTGAACACTTGTTCTAAACACACATTGTGATATCATAGTACATTATTTGAATCCATTGAACACTTGTTCTAAACACACATTGTGATATCATAGTACATTATTTAAATCCATTGAACACTTGTTCTAAACACACATTGTGATATCATAGTACATTATTTGAATCCATTGAACACTTGTTCTAAACACACATTGTGATATCATAGTACATTATTTGAATCCATTGAACATTTGTTCTAAACACACATTGTGATATCATAGTACATTATTTGAATCCATTGAACACTTGTTCTGAACACACAGACAGTGTGATATAATAGTACATTATTTGAATCCATTAAACACTTGTTCTAAACACACATTGTGATATAATAGTACATTATTTGAATCCATTGAACACTTGTTCTAAACACACATTGTGATATCATAGTACATTATTTGAATCCATTGAACACTTGTTCTAAACACACATTGTGATATCATAGTACATTATTTGAATCCATTGAACACTTGTTCTAAACACACATTGTGATATCATAGTACATTATTTGAATCCATTGAACACTTGTTCTAAACACACATTGTGATATCATAGTACATTATTTGAATCCATTGAACACTTGTTCTAAACACACATTGTGATATCATAGTACATTATTTGAATCCATTGAACACTTGTTCTAAACACACATTGTGATATCATAGTACATTATTTGAATCCATTGAACACTTGTTCTAAACACACAGACAGTGTGATATAATAGTACATTATTTGAATCCATTGAACACTTGTTCTAAACACACATTGTGATATCATAGTACATTATTTGAATCCATTGAACACTTGTTCTAAACACACATTGTGATATAATAGTACATTATTTGAATCCATTGAACACTTGTTCTGAACACACAGAAAGTGTGATATAATAGTACATTATTTTAATCCATTGAACACTTGTTCTAAACACACATTGTGATATCATAGTACATTATTTGAATCCTTTGAACAATTGTTCTAAACACACATTGTGAAATCATAGTACATTATTTGAATCCATTGAACACTTGTTCTAAACACACAGACAGTGTGATATAATAGTACATTATTTGAATCCATTGAACACTTGTTCTAAACACACATTGTGATATCATAGTACAATATTTTAATCCATTGAACACTTGTTCTGAACACACAGAAATTGTGATATCATAGTACATTATTTGAATCCATTGAACACTTGTTCTAAACACACATTGTGACATCATAGTACATTATTTGAATCCATTGAACAATTGTTCTAAACACATATTGTGATATCATAGTACAGTATTTGAATCCATTGAACACTTGTTCTAAACACACATTGTGATATCATAGTACATTATTTGAATCCATTGAACACTTGTTCTAAACACATATTGTGATATCATAGTACATTATTTGAATCCATTGAACACTTGTTCTGAACACACAGTGTGATATCATAGTACATTATTTTAATCCATTGAACACTTATTCTGAACACACATTGTGATATCATAGTACATTATTTGAATCCATTGAACACTTGTTCTAAACACACATTGTGATATCATAGTACATTATTTGAATCCATTGAACACTTGTTCTAAACACACATTGTGATATCATAGTACATTATTTGAATCCATTGAACACTTGTTCTAAACACACATTGTGATATAGTACATTATTTGAATCCATTGAACACTTGTTCTAAACACACAGACAGTGTGATATAATAGTACATTATTTGAATCCATTGAACACTTGTTCTAAACACACATTGTGATATCATAGTACATTATTTGAATCCATTGAACACTTGTTCTAAACACACATTGTGATATCATAGTACATTATTTGAATCCATTGAACACTTGTTCTGAACACACATTGTGATATCATAGTACATTATTTGAATCCATTGAACACTTGTTCTAAACACACATTGTGATATCATAGTAAATTATTTGAATCCATTGAACACTTGTTCTAAACACACATTGTGATATCATAGTAAATTATTTGAATCCATTGAACACTTGTTCTAAACACACATTGTGATATCATAGTAAATTATTTGAATCCATTGAACACTTGTTCTAAACACACATTGTGATATCATAGTACATTATTTGAATCCATTGAACATTTGTTCTAAACACACATTGTGATTTCATAGTACATTATTTGAATCCATTGAACACTTGTTCTAAACACACATTGTGATATCATAGTACAATATTTTAATCCATTGAACACTTGTTCTGAACACACAGAAATTGTGATATCATAGTACATTATTTGAATCCATTGAACACTTGTTCTAAACACACATTGTGACATCATAGTACATTATTTGAATCCATTGAACAATTGTTCTAAACACATATTGTGATATCATAGTACAGTATTTGAATCCATTGAACACTTGTTCTAAACACACATTGTGATATCATAGTACATTATTTGAATCCATTGAACACTTGTTCTAAACACATATTGTGATATCATAGTACATTATTTGAATCCATTGAACACTTGTTCTGAACACACAGTGTGATATCATAGTACATTATTTTAATCCATTGAACACTTATTCTGAACACACATTGTGATATCATAGTACATTATTTGAATCCATTGAACACTTGTTCTAAACACACATTGTGATATCATAGTACATTATTTGAATCCATTGAACACTTGTTCTAAACACACATTGTGATATCATAGTACATTATTTGAATCCATTGAACACTTGTTCTAAACACACATTGTGATATCATAGTACATTATTTGAATCCATTGAACACTTGTTCTAAACACACATTGTGATATCATAGTACATTATTTGAATCCATTGAACACTTGTTCTAAACACACAGACAGTGTGATATAATAGTACATTATTTGAATCCATTGAACACTTGTTCTAAACACACATTGTGATATCATAGTACATTATTTGAATCCATTGAACACTTGTTCTAAACACACATTGTGATATCATAGTACATTATTTGAATCCATTGAACACTTGTTCTGAACACACATTGTGATATCATAGTACATTATTTGAATCCATTGAACACTTGTTCTAAACACACATTGTGATATCATAGTAAATTATTTGAATCCATTGAACACTTGTTCTAAACACACATTGTGATATCATAGTAAATTATTTGAATCCATTGAACACTTGTTCTAAACACACATTGTGATATCATAGTAAATTATTTGAATCCATTGAACACTTGTTCTAAACACACATTGTGATATCATAGTACATTATTTGAATCCATTGAACATTTGTTCTAAACACACATTGTGATTTCATAGTACATTATTTGAATCCATTGAACACTTGTTCTAAACACACATTGTGATTTCATAGTACATTATTTAAATCCATTGAACACTTGTTCTAAACACACATTGTGATTTCATAGTACATTATTTGAATCCATTGAACACTTGTTCTAAACACACATTGTGATTTCATAGTACATTATTTAAATCCATTGAACATTTGTTCTAAACACACATTGTGATTTCATAGTACATTATTTGAATCCATTGAACACTTGTTCTAAACACACATTGTGATTTCATAGTACATTATTTTAATCCATTGAACACTTGTTCTAAACACACAGAAATTGTGATATCATAGTACATTATTTGAATCCATTGAACACTTGTTCTAAACACACATTGTGATATCATAGTAAAATATTTGAATCCATTGAACAATTGTTCTAAACACACATTGTGATATCATAGTACATTATTTGAATCCATTGAACACTTGTTCTAAACACACATTGTGATATCATAGTACATTATTTGAATCCATTGAACACTTGTTCTAAACACACATTGTGATATCAGAGTACATTATTTGAATCCATTGAACACTTGTTCTAAACACACATTGTGATATCATAGTACATTATTTTAATCCATTGAACACTTGTTCTGAACACACATTGTGATTTCATAGTACATTATTTGAATCCATTGAACACTTGTTCTAAACACACATTGTGATTTCATAGTACATTATTTAAATCCATTGAACACTTGTTCTAAACACACATTGTGATATCATAGTACAATATTTTAATCCATTGAACACTTGTTCTAAACACACAGAAATTGTGATATCATAGTACATTATTTGAATCCATTGAACACTTGTTCTAAACACACATTGTGATATCATAGTACAATATTTGAATCCATTGAACAATTGTTCTAAACACACATTGTGATATCATAGTACATTATTTGAATCCATTGAACACTTGTTCTAAACACACATTGTGATATCATAGTACATTATTTGAATCCATTGAACACTTGTTCTAAACACACATTGTGATATCATAGTACATTATTTTAATCCATTGAACACTTGTTCAGAACACACAGAAATTGTGATATCATAGTACATTATTTGAATCCATTGAACATTTGTTCTAAACACACATTGTGATATCATAGTACAATATTTTAATCCATTGAACAATTGTTCTAAACACACAGACAGTGTGATATAATAGTACATTATTTGAATCCATTGAACACTTGTTCTAAACACACATTGTGATATCATAGTACATTATTTGAATCCATTGAACACTTGTTCAAAAACACATTGTGAAATCATAGTACATTATTTGAATCCATTGAACACTTGTTCTAAACACACATTGTGATATCATAGTACATTATTTTAATCCATTGAACACTTGTTCTGAACACACATTGTGATTTCATAGTACATTATTTGAATCCATTGAACACTTGTTCTAAACACACATTGTGATTTCATAGTACATTATTTAAATCCATTGAACACTTGTTCTAAACACACATTGTGATATAATAGTACAATATTTTAATCCATTGAACACTTGTTCTAAACACACAGAAATTGTGATATCATAGTACATTATTTGAATCCATTGAACACTTGTTCTAAACACACATTGTGATATCATAGTACAATATTTGAATCCATTGAACAATTGTTCTAAACACACATTGTGATATCATAGTACATTATTTGAATCCATTGAACACTTGTTCTAAACACACATTGTGATATCATAGTACATTATTTGAATCCATTGAACACTTGTTCTAAACACACATTGTGATATCATAGTACATTATTTTAATCCATTGAACACTTGTTCAGAACACACAGAAATTGTGATATCATAGTACATTATTTGAATCCATTGAACATTTGTTCTAAACACACATTGTGATATCATAGTACAATATTTTAATCCATTGAACAATTGTTCTAAACACACAGACAGTGTGATATAATAGTACATTATTTGAATCCATTGAACACTTGTTCTAAACACACATTGTGATATCATAGTACATTATTTGAATCCATTGAACACTTGTTCTAAACACACATTGTGATATCATAGTACATTATTTGAATCCATTGAACACTTGTTCTAAACACACATTGTGATATCATAGTATATTATTTGAATCCATTGAACACTTGTTCAAAAACACATTGTGAAATCATAGTACATTATTTGAATCCATTGAACACTTGTTCTAAACACACTTTGTGATATCATAGTACATTATTTGAATCCATTGAACACTTGTTCTAAACACACATTGTGATATCATAGTATATTATTTGAATCCATTGAACACTTGTTCTAAACACACATTGTGATATCATAGTACATTATTTGAATCCATTGAACACTTGTTCTAAACACACATTGTGATATCATAGTACATTATTTGAATCCATTGAACACTTGTTCTAAACACACATTGTGATATCATAGTACATTATTTGAATCCATTGAACACTTGTTCTAAACACACAGACAGTGTGATATAATAGTACATTATTTGAATCCATTGAACACTTGTTCTAAACACACATTGTGATATCATAGTACATTATTTGAATCCATTGAACACTTGTTCTAAACACACTTTGTGATATCATAGTACATTATTTGAATCCATTGAACACTTGTTCTAAACACACATTGTGATATCATAGTATATTATTTGAATCCATTGAACACTTGTTCTAAACACACATTGTGATATCATAGTACATTATTTGAATCCATTGAACACTTGTTCTGAACACACATTGTGATATCATAGTACATTATTTGAATCCATTGAACACTTGTTCTGAACACACATTGTGATATCATAGTACATTATTTGAATCCATTGAACACTTGTTCTAAACACACATTGTGATATCATAGTACATTATTTGAATCCATTGAACACTTGTTCTAAACACACATCGTGATATCATAGTACATTATTTGAATCCATTGAACACTTGTTCTAAACACACATTGTGATATCATAGTACATTATTTGAATCCATTGAACACTTGTTCTAAACACACATTGTGATATCATAGTACATTATTTGAATCCATTGAACACTTGTTCTAAACACACATTGTGATATCATAGTACATTATTTGAATCCATTGAACACTTGTTCTGAACACACATTGTGATATCATAGTACATTATTTGAATCCATTGAACACTTGTTCTAAACACACATTGTGATATCATAGTACATTATTTGAATCCATTGAACACTTGTTCTAAACACACATTGTGATATCATAGTACATTATTTGAATCCATTGAACACTTGTTCTAAACACACATTGTGATATCATAGTACATTATTTGAATCCATTGAACACTTGTTCTGAACACACATTGTGATATCATAGTACATTATTTGAATCCATTGAACACTTGTTCTAAACACACATTGTGATATCATAGTACATTATTTGAATCCATTGAACACTTGTTCTGAACACACATTGTGATATCATAGTAAATTATTTGAATCCATTGAACACTTGTTCTAAACACACATTGTGATATCATAGTACATTATTTGAATCCATTGAACACTTGTTCTAAACACACATTGTGATATCATAGTAAATTATTTGAATCCATTGAACACTTGTTCTAAACACAGACAGTGTGATATCATAGTATATTATTTGAATCCATTGAACACTTGTTCTAAACACACATTGTGATATCATAGTACATTATTTGAATCCATTGAACACTTGTTCTAAACACACATTGTGATATCATAGTACATTATTTGAATCCATTGAACACTTGTTCTAAACACACATTGTGATATCATAGTACATTATTTGAATCCATTGAACAATTGTTCTAAACACACAGACAGTGTGATATAATAGTACATTATTTGAATCCATTGAACACTTGTTCTAAACACACATTGTGATATCATAGTACATTATTTGAATCCATTGAACAATTGTTCTAAACACACAGACAGTGTGATATAATAGTACATTATTTGAATCCATTGAACACTTGTTCTAAACACACATTGTGATATCATAGTACATTATTTGAATCCATTGAACACTTGTTCTAAACACACATTGTGATATCATAGTACATTATTTGAATCCATTGAACACTTGTTCTAAACACACAGACAGTGTGATATCATAGTACATTATTTGAATCCATTGAACACTTGTTCTAAACACACAGACAGTGTGATATAATAGTACATTATTTGAATCCATTGAACACTTGTTCTAAACACACATTGTGATATCATAGTACATTATTTGAATCCATTGAACACTTGTTCTAAACACACATTGTGATATAATAGTACATTATTTGAATCCATTGAACACTTGTTCTAAACACACATTGTGATATCATAGTACATTACTTGAATCCATTGAACACTTGTTCTAAACACACATTGTGATATCATAGTACATTATTTGAATCCATTGAACACTTGTTCTAAACACACATTGTGATATCATAGTACATTATTTGAATCCATTGAACACTTGTTCTAAACACACATTGTGATATCATAGTAAATTATTTGAATCCATTGAACACTTGTTCTAAACACACATTGTGATATCATAGTACATTATTTGAATCCATTGAACACTTGTTCTGAACACACATTGTGATATCATAGTACATTATTTGAATCCATTGAACACTTGTTCTAAACACATATTGTGATATCATAGTACATTATTTGAATCCATTGAACACTTGTTCTAAACACATATTGTGATATCATAGTACATTATTTGAATCCATTGAACACTTGTTCTAAACACACATTGTGATATCATAGTACATTATTTGAATCCATTGAACACTTGTTCTAAACACACATTGTGATATCATAGTAAATTATTTGAATCCATTGAACACTTGTTCTAAACACACATTGTGATATCATAGTACATTACTTGAATCCATTGAACATTTGTTCTAAACACACATTGTGATATCATAGTACATTATTTGAATCCATTGAACACTTGTTCTAAACACACATTGTGATATCATAGTACATTATTTGAATCCATTGAACATTTGTTCTAAACACACATTGTGATATCATAGTACATTATTTGAATCCATTGAACACTTGTTCTAAACACACATTGTGATATCATAGTACATTATTTGAATCCATTGAACACTTGTTCTAAACACACATTGTGATATCATAGTACATTATTTAAATCCATTGAACACTTGTTCTAAACACACATTGTGATATCATAGTACATTATTTGAATCCATTGAACACTTGTTCTAAACACACATTGTGATATCATAGTACATTATTTGAATCCATTGAACATTTGTTCTAAACACACATTGTGATATCATAGTACATTATTTGAATCCATTGAACACTTGTTCTGAACACACAGACAGTGTGATATAATAGTACATTATTTGAATCCATTAAACACTTGTTCTAAACACACATTGTGATATAATAGTACATTATTTGAATCCATTGAACACTTGTTCTAAACACACATTGTGATATCATAGTACATTATTTGAATCCATTGAACACTTGTTCTAAACACACATTGTGATATCATAGTACATTATTTGAATCCATTGAACACTTGTTCTAAACACACATTGTGATATCATAGTACATTATTTGAATCCATTGAACACTTGTTCTAAACACACATTGTGATATCATAGTACATTATTTGAATCCATTGAACACTTGTTCTAAACACACATTGTGATATCATAGTACATTATTTGAATCCATTGAACACTTGTTCTAAACACACATTGTGATATCATAGTACATTATTTGAATCCATTGAACACTTGTTCTAAACACACAGACAGTGTGATATAATAGTACATTATTTGAATCCATTGAACACTTGTTCTAAACACACATTGTGATATCATAGTACATTATTTGAATCCATTGAACACTTGTTCTAAACACACATTGTGATATAATAGTACATTATTTGAATCCATTGAACACTTGTTCTGAACACACAGAAAGTGTGATATAATAGTACATTATTTTAATCCATTGAACACTTGTTCTAAACACACATTGTGATATCATAGTACATTATTTGAATCCTTTGAACAATTGTTCTAAACACACATTGTGAAATCATAGTACATTATTTGAATCCATTGAACACTTGTTCTAAACACACAGACAGTGTGATATAATAGTACATTATTTGAATCCATTGAACACTTGTTCTAAACACACATTGTGATATCATAGTACAATATTTTAATCCATTGAACACTTGTTCTGAACACACAGAAATTGTGATATCATAGTACATTATTTGAATCCATTGAACACTTGTTCTAAACACACATTGTGACATCATAGTACATTATTTGAATCCATTGAACAATTGTTCTAAACACATATTGTGATATCATAGTACAGTATTTGAATCCATTGAACACTTGTTCTAAACACACATTGTGATATCATAGTACATTATTTGAATCCATTGAACACTTGTTCTAAACACATATTGTGATATCATAGTACATTATTTGAATCCATTGAACACTTGTTCTGAACACACAGTGTGATATCATAGTACATTATTTTAATCCATTGAACACTTATTCTGAACACACATTGTGATATCATAGTACATTATTTGAATCCATTGAACACTTGTTCTAAACACACATTGTGATATCATAGTACATTATTTGAATCCATTGAACACTTGTTCTAAACACACATTGTGATATCATAGTACATTATTTGAATCCATTGAACACTTGTTCTAAACACACATTGTGATATAGTACATTATTTGAATCCATTGAACACTTGTTCTAAACACACAGACAGTGTGATATAATAGTACATTATTTGAATCCATTGAACACTTGTTCTAAACACACATTGTGATATCATAGTACATTATTTGAATCCATTGAACACTTGTTCTAAACACACATTGTGATATCATAGTACATTATTTGAATCCATTGAACACTTGTTCTGAACACACATTGTGATATCATAGTACATTATTTGAATCCATTGAACACTTGTTCTAAACACACATTGTGATATCATAGTAAATTATTTGAATCCATTGAACACTTGTTCTAAACACACATTGTGATATCATAGTAAATTATTTGAATCCATTGAACACTTGTTCTAAACACACATTGTGATATCATAGTAAATTATTTGAATCCATTGAACACTTGTTCTAAACACACATTGTGATATCATAGTACATTATTTGAATCCATTGAACATTTGTTCTAAACACACATTGTGATTTCATAGTACATTATTTGAATCCATTGAACACTTGTTCTAAACACACATTGTGATTTCATAGTACATTATTTAAATCCATTGAACACTTGTTCTAAACACACATTGTGATATCATAGTACATTATTTTAATCCATTGAACACTTGTTCTAAACACACAGAAATTGTGATATCATAGTACATTATTTGAATCCATTGAACACTTGTTCTAAACACACATTGTGATATCATAGTAAAATATTTGAATCCATTGAACACTTGTTCTAAACACACATTGTGATATCATAGTAAAATATTTGAATCCATTGAACACTTGTTCTAAACACACATTGTGATATCATAGTACATTATTTGAATCCATTGAACACTTGTTCTAAACACACATTGTGATATCATAGTACATTATTTGAATCCATTGAACACTTGTTCTAAACACACATTGTGATATCAGAGTACATTATTTGAATCCATTGAACACTTGTTCTAAACACACATTGTGATATCATAGTACATTATTTTAATCCATTGAACACTTGTTCTGAACACACATTGTGATTTCATAGTACATTATTTGAATCCATTGAACACTTGTTCTAAACACACATTGTGATTTCATAGTACATTATTTAAATCCATTGAACACTTGTTCTAAACACACATTGTGATATCATAGTACAATATTTTAATCCATTGAACACTTGTTCTAAACACACAGAAATTGTGATATCATAGTACATTATTTGAATCCATTGAACACTTGTTCTAAACACACATTGTGATATCATAGTACAATATTTGAATCCATTGAACAATTGTTCTAAACTCACATTGTGATATCATAGTACATTATTTGAATCCATTGAACACTTGTTCTAAACACACATTGTGATATCATAGTACATTATTTGAATCCATTGAACACTTGTTCTAAACACACATTGTGATATCATAGTACATTATTTTAATCCATTGAACACTTGTTCAGAACACACAGAAATTGTGATATCATAGTACATTATTTGAATCCATTGAACACTTGTTCTAAACACACATTGTGATATCATAGTACATTATTTGAATCCATTGAACACTTGTTCTAAACACACAGACAGTGTGATATAATAGTACATTATTTGAATCCATTGAACACTTGTTCTAAACACACATTGTGATATCATAGTACATTATTTGAATCCATTGAACACTTGTTCTAAACACACATTGTGATATAATAGTACATTATTTGAATCCATTGAACACTTGTTCTAAACACACAGACAGTGTGATATAATAGTACATTATTTGAATCCATTGAACACTTGTTCTAAACACACATTGTGATATCATAGTACAATATTTTAATCCATTGAACACTTGTTCTGAACACACAGAAATTGTGATATCATAGTACATTATTTGAATCCATTGAACACTTGTTCTAAACACACATTGTGACATCATAGTACATTATTTGAATCCATTGAACAATTGTTCTAAACACATATTGTGATATCATAGTACAGTATTTGAATCCATTGAACACTTGTTCTAAACACACATTGTGATATCATAGTACATTATTTGAATCCATTGAACACTTGTTCTAAACACATATTGTGATATCATAGTACATTATTTGAATCCATTGAACACTTGTTCTGAACACACAGTGTGATATCATAGTACATTATTTTAATCCATTGAACACTTATTCTGAACACACATTGTGATATCATAGTACATTATTTGAATCCATTGAACACTTGTTCTAAACACACATTGTGATATCATAGTACATTATTTGAATCCATTGAACACTTGTTCTAAACACACATTGTGATATCATAGTACATTATTTGAATCCATTGAACACTTGTTCTAAACACACATTGTGATATCATAGTACATTATTTGAATCCATTGAACACTTGTTCTAAACACACAGACAGTGTGATATAATAGTACATTATTTGAATCCATTGAACACTTGTTCTAAACACACATTGTGATATCATAGTACATTATTTGAATCCATTGAACACTTGTTCTAAACACACATTGTGATATCATAGTACATTATTTGAATCCATTGAACACTTGTTCTGAACACACATTGTGATATCATAGTACATTATTTGAATCCATTGAACACTTGTTCTAAACACACATTGTGATATCATAGTAAATTATTTGAATCCATTGAACACTTGTTCTAAACACACATTGTGATATCATAGTAAATTATTTGAATCCATTGAACACTTGTTCTAAACACACATTGTGATATCATAGTAAATTATTTGAATCCATTGAACACTTGTTCTAAACACACATTGTGATATCATAGTACATTATTTGAATCCATTGAACATTTGTTCTAAACACACATTGTGATTTCATAGTACATTATTTGAATCCATTGAACACTTGTTCTAAACACACATTGTGATTTCATAGTACATTATTTAAATCCATTGAACACTTGTTCTAAACACACATTGTGATATCATAGTACATTATTTTAATCCATTGAACACTTGTTCTAAACACACAGAAATTGTGATATCATAGTACATTATTTGAATCCATTGAACACTTGTTCTAAACACACATTGTGATATCATAGTAAAATATTTGAATCCATTGAACAATTGTTCTAAACACACATTGTGATATCATAGTACATTATTTGAATCCATTGAACACTTGTTCTAAACACACATTGTGATATCATAGTACATTATTTGAATCCATTGAACACTTGTTCTAAACACACATTGTGATATCAGAGTACATTATTTGAATCCATTGAACACTTGTTCTAAACACACATTGTGATATCATAGTACATTATTTTAATCCATTGAACACTTGTTCTGAACACACATTGTGATTTCATAGTACATTATTTGAATCCATTGAACACTTGTTCTAAACACACATTGTGATTTCATAGTACATTATTTAAATCCATTGAACACTTGTTCTAAACACACATTGTGATATCATAGTACAATATTTTAATCCATTGAACACTTGTTCTAAACACACAGAAATTGTGATATCATAGTACATTATTTGAATCCATTGAACACTTGTTCTAAACACACATTGTGATATCATAGTACAATATTTGAATCCATTGAACAATTGTTCTAAACTCACATTGTGATATCATAGTACATTATTTGAATCCATTGAACACTTGTTCTAAACACACATTGTGATATCATAGTACATTATTTGAATCCATTGAACACTTGTTCTAAACACACATTGTGATATCATAGTACATTATTTTAATCCATTGAACACTTGTTCAGAACACACAGAAATTGTGATATCATAGTACATTATTTGAATCCATTGAACATTTGTTCTAAACACACATTGTGATATCATAGTACAATATTTTAATCCATTGAACAATTGTTCTAAACACACAGACAGTGTGATATAATAGTACATTATTTGAATCCATTGAACACTTGTTCTAAACACACATTGTGATATAATAGTACATTATTTGAATCCATTGAACACTTGTTCTAAACACACATTGTGATATCATAGTATATTATTTGAATCCATTGAACACTTGTTCTAAACACACATTGTGATATCAGAGTACATTATTTGAATCCATTGAACACTTGTTCTAAACACACATTGTGATATCATAGTACATTATTTTAATCCATTGAACACTTGTTCTGAACACACATTGTGATTTCATAGTACATTATTTGAATCCATTGAACACTTGTTCTAAACACACATTGTGATTTCATAGTACATTATTTAAATCCATTGAACACTTGTTCTAAACACACATTGTGATATCATAGTACAATATTTTAATCCATTGAACACTTGTTCTAAACACACAGAAATTGTGATATCATAGTACATTATTTGAATCCATTGAACACTTGTTCTAAACACACATTGTGATATCATAGTACAATATTTGAATCCATTGAACAATTGTTCTAAACTCACATTGTGATATCATAGTACATTATTTGAATCCATTGAACACTTGTTCTAAACACACATTGTGATATCATAGTACATTATTTGAATCCATTGAACACTTGTTCTAAACACACATTGTGATATCATAGTACATTATTTTAATCCATTGAACACTTGTTCAGAACACACAGAAATTGTGATATCATAGTACATTATTTGAATCCATTGAACATTTGTTCTAAACACACATTGTGATATCATAGTACAATATTTTAATCCATTGAACAATTGTTCTAAACACACAGACAGTGTGATATAATAGTACATTATTTGAATCCATTGAACACTTGTTCTAAACACACATTGTGATATAATAGTACATTATTTGAATCCATTGAACACTTGTTCTAAACACACATTGTGATATCATAGTATATTATTTGAATCCATTGAACACTTGTTCAAAAACACATTGTGAAATCATAGTACATTATTTGAATCCATTGAACACTTGTTCTAAACACACTTTGTGATATCATAGTACATTATTTGAATCCATTGAACACTTGTTCTAAACACACAGAAATTGTGATATCATAGTACATTATTTGAATCCATTGAACACTTGTTCTAAACACACATTGTGATATCATAGTACAATATTTGAATCCATTGAACAATTGTTCTAAACTCACATTGTGATATCATAGTACATTATTTGAATCCATTGAACACTTGTTCTAAACACACATTGTGATATCATAGTACATTATTTGAATCCATTGAACACTTGTTCTAAACACACATTGTGATATCATAGTACATTATTTGAATCCATTGAACACTTGTTCTAAACACACATTGTGATATCATAGTACATTATTTGAATCCATTGAACACTTGTTCTAAACACACAGACAGTGTGATATAATAGTACATTATTTGAATCCATTGAACACTTGTTCTAAACACACATTGTGATATCATAGTACATTATTTGAATCCATTGAACACTTGTTCTAAACACACTTTGTGATATCATAGTACATTATTTGAATCCATTGAACACTTGTTCTAAACACACATTGTGATATCATAGTATATTATTTGAATCCATTGAACACTTGTTCTAAACACACATTGTGATATCATAGTACATTATTTGAATCCATTGAACACTTGTTCTGAACACACATTGTGATATCATAGTACATTATTTGAATCCATTGAACACTTGTTCTGAACACACATTGTGATATCATAGTACATTATTTGAATCCATTGAACACTTGTTCTAAACACACATTGTGATATCATAGTACATTATTTGAATCCATTGAACACTTGTTCTAAACACACATTGTGATATCATAGTACATTATTTGAATCCATTGAACACTTGTTCTAAACACACATTGTGATATAATAGTACATTATTTGAATCCATTGAACACTTGTTCTAAACACACATTGTGATATCATAGTACATTATTTGAATCCATTGAACACTTGTTCTAAACACACATTGTGATATCATAGTACATTATTTGAATCCATTGAACACTTGTTCTGAACACACATTGTGATATCATAGTACATTATTTGAATCCATTGAACACTTGTTCTAAACACACATTGTGATATCATAGTACATTATTTGAATCCATTGAACACTTGTTCTGAACACACATTGTGATATCATAGTAAATTATTTGAATCCATTGAACACTTGTTCTAAACACACATTGTGATATCATAGTACATTATTTGAATCCATTGAACACTTGTTCTAAACACACATTGTGATATCATAGTAAATTATTTGAATCCATTGAACACTTGTTCTAAACACAGACAGTGTGATATCATAGTATATTATTTGAATCCATTGAACACTTGTTCTAAACACACATTGTGATATCATAGTACATTATTTGAATCCATTGAACACTTGTTCTAAACACACATTGTGATATCATAGTACATTATTTGAATCCATTGAACACTTGTTCTAAACACACATTGTGATATCATAGTACATTATTTGAATCCATTGAACAATTGTTCTAAACACACAGACAGTGTGATATAATAGTACATTATTTGAATCCATTGAACACTTGTTCTAAACACACATTGTGATATCATAGTACATTATTTGAATCCATTGAACAATTGTTCTAAACACACAGACAGTGTGATATAATAGTACATTATTTGAATCCATTGAACACTTGTTCTAAACACACATTGTGATATCATAGTACATTATTTGAATCCATTGAACACTTGTTCTAAACACACATTGTGATATCATAGTACATTATTTGAATCCATTGAACACTTGTTCTAAACACACAGACAGTGTGATATCATAGTACATTATTTGAATCCATTGAACACTTGTTCTAAACACACAGACAGTGTGATATAATAGTACATTATTTGAATCCATTGAACACTTGTTCTAAACACACATTGTGATATCATAGTACATTATTTGAATCCATTGAACACTTGTTCTAAACACACATTGTGATATAATAGTACATTATTTGAATCCATTGAACACTTGTTCTGAACACACATTGTGATATCATAGTACATTACTTGAATCCATTGAACACTTGTTCTAAACACACATTGTGATATCATAGTACATTATTTGAATCCATTGAACACTTGTTCTAAACACATATTGTGATATCATAGTACATTATTTGAATCCATTGAACACTTGTTCTAAACACACATTGTGATATCATAGTACATTATTTGAATCCATTGAACACTTGTTCTAAACACACATTGTGATATCATAGTAAATTATTTGAATCCATTGAACACTTGTTCTAAACACACATTGTGATATCATAGTACATTATTTGAATCCATTGAACATTTGTTCTAAACACACATTGTGATATCATAGTACATTATTTGAATCCATTGAACACTTGTTCTGAACACACATTGTGATATCATAGTACATTATTTGAATCCATTGAACACTTGTTCTAAACACATATTGTGATATCATAGTACATTATTTGAATCCATTGAACACTTGTTCTAAACACATATTGTGATATCATAGTACATTATTTGAATCCATTGAACACTTGTTCTAAACACACAGACAGTGTGATATAATAGTACATTATTTGAATCCATTGAACACTTGTTCTAAACACACATTGTGATATCATAGTACAATATTTTAATCCATTGAACACTTGTTCTGAACACACAGAAATTGTGATATCATAGTACATTATTTGAATCCATTGAACACTTGTTCTAAACACACATTGTGACATCATAGTACATTATTTGAATCCATTGAACAATTGTTCTAAACACATATTGTGATATCATAGTACAGTATTTGAATCCATTGAACACTTGTTCTAAACACACATTGTGATATCATAGTACATTATTTGAATCCATTGAACACTTGTTCTAAACACATATTGTGATATCATAGTACATTATTTGAATCCATTGAACACTTGTTCTGAACACACAGTGTGATATCATAGTACATTATTTTAATCCATTGAACACTTATTCTGAACACACATTGTGATATCATAGTACATTATTTGAATCCATTGAACACTTGTTCTAAACACACATTGTGATATCATAGTACATTATTTGAATCCATTGAACACTTGTTCTAAACACACATTGTGATATCATAGTACATTATTTGAATCCATTGAACACTTGTTCTAAACACACATTGTGATATCATAGTACATTATTTGAATCCATTGAACACTTGTTCTAAACACACATTGTGATATCATAGTACATTATTTGAATCCATTGAACACTTGTTCTAAACACACAGACAGTGTGATATAATAGTACATTATTTGAATCCATTGAACACTTGTTCTAAACACACATTGTGATATCATAGTACATTATTTGAATCCATTGAACACTTGTTCTAAACACACATTGTGATATCATAGTACATTATTTGAATCCATTGAACACTTGTTCTAAACACACATTGTGATATCATAGTACATTATTTGAATCCATTGAACACTTGTTCTAAACACACATTGTGATATCATAGTAAATTATTTGAATCCATTGAACACTTGTTCTAAACACACATTGTGATATCATAGTAAATTATTTGAATCCATTGAACACTTGTTCTAAACACACATTGTGATATCATAGTAAATTATTTGAATCCATTGAACACTTGTTCTAAACACACATTGTGATATCATAGTACATTATTTGAATCCATTGAACATTTGTTCTAAACACACATTGTGATTTCATAGTACATTATTTGAATCCATTGAACACTTGTTCTAAACACACATTGTGATTTCATAGTACATTATTTAAATCCATTGAACACTTGTTCTAAACACACATTGTGATTTCATAGTACATTATTTGAATCCATTGAACACTTGTTCTAAACACACATTGTGATTTCATAGTACATTATTTAAATCCATTGAACATTTGTTCTAAACACACATTGTGATTTCATAGTACATTATTTGAATCCATTGAACACTTGTTCTAAACACACATTGTGATTTCATAGTACATTATTTTAATCCATTGAACACTTGTTCTAAACACACAGAAATTGTGATATCATAGTACATTATTTGAATCCATTGAACACTTGTTCTAAACACACATTGTGATATCATAGTAAAATATTTGAATCCATTGAACAATTGTTCTAAACACACATTGTGATATCATAGTACATTATTTGAATCCATTGAACACTTGTTCTAAACACACATTGTGATATCATAGTACATTATTTGAATCCATTGAACACTTGTTCTAAACACACATTGTGATATCAGAGTACATTATTTGAATCCATTGAACACTTGTTCTAAACACACATTGTGATATCATAGTACATTATTTTAATCCATTGAACACTTGTTCTGAACACACATTGTGATTTCATAGTACATTATTTGAATCCATTGAACACTTGTTCTAAACACACATTGTGATTTCATAGTACATTATTTAAATCCATTGAACACTTGTTCTAAACACACATTGTGATATCATAGTACAATATTTTAATCCATTGAACACTTGTTCTAAACACACAGAAATTGTGATATCATAGTACATTATTTGAATCCATTGAACACTTGTTCTAAACACACATTGTGATATCATAGTACAATATTTGAATCCATTGAACAATTGTTCTAAACACACATTGTGATATCATAGTACATTATTTGAATCCATTGAACACTTGTTCTAAACACACATTGTGATATCATAGTACATTATTTGAATCCATTGAACACTTGTTCTAAACACACATTGTGATATCATAGTACATTATTTTAATCCATTGAACACTTGTTCAGAACACACAGAAATTGTGATATCATAGTACATTATTTGAATCCATTGAACATTTGTTCTAAACACACATTGTGATATCATAGTACAATATTTTAATCCATTGAACAATTGTTCTAAACACACATTGTGATATCATAGTACATTATTTGAATCCATTGAACACTTGTTCTAAACACACATTGTGATATCATAGTACATTATTTGAATCCATTGAACACTTGTTCAAAAACACATTGTGAAATCATAGTACATTATTTGAATCCATTGAACACTTGTTCTAAACACACATTGTGATATCATAGTACATTATTTTAATCCATTGAACACTTGTTCTGAACACACATTGTGATTTCATAGTACATTATTTGAATCCATTGAACACTTGTTCTAAACACACATTGTGATTTCATAGTACATTATTTAAATCCATTGAACACTTGTTCTAAACACACATTGTGATATAATAGTACAATATTTTAATCCATTGAACACTTGTTCTAAACACACAGAAATTGTGATATCATAGTACATTATTTGAATCCATTGAACACTTGTTCTAAACACACATTGTGATATCATAGTACAATATTTGAATCCATTGAACAATTGTTCTAAACACACATTGTGATATCATAGTACATTATTTGAATCCATTGAACACTTGTTCTAAACACACATTGTGATATCATAGTACATTATTTGAATCCATTGAACACTTGTTCTAAACACACATTGTGATATCATAGTACATTATTTTAATCCATTGAACACTTGTTCAGAACACACAGAAATTGTGATATCATAGTACATTATTTGAATCCATTGAACATTTGTTCTAAACACACATTGTGATATCATAGTACAATATTTTAATCCATTGAACAATTGTTCTAAACACACAGACAGTGTGATATAATAGTACATTATTTGAATCCATTGAACACTTGTTCTAAACACACATTGTGATATCATAGTACATTATTTGAATCCATTGAACACTTGTTCTAAACACACATTGTGATATCATAGTATATTATTTGAATCCATTGAACACTTGTTCAAAAACACATTGTGAAATCATAGTACATTATTTGAATCCATTGAACACTTGTTCTAAACACACTTTGTGATATCATAGTACATTATTTGAATCCATTGAACACTTGTTCTAAACACACATTGTGATATCATAGTATATTATTTGAATCCATTGAACACTTGTTCTAAACACACATTGTGATATCATAGTACATTATTTGAATCCATTGAACACTTGTTCTAAACACACATTGTGATATCATAGTACATTATTTGAATCCATTGAACACTTGTTCTAAACACACATTGTGATATCATAGTACATTATTTGAATCCATTGAACACTTGTTCTAAACACACAGACAGTGTGATATAATAGTACATTATTTGAATCCATTGAACACTTGTTCTAAACACACATTGTGATATCATAGTACATTATTTGAATCCATTGAACACTTGTTCTAAACACACTTTGTGATATCATAGTACATTATTTGAATCCATTGAACACTTGTTCTAAACACACATTGTGATATCATAGTATATTATTTGAATCCATTGAACACTTGTTCTAAACACACATTGTGATATCATAGTACATTATTTGAATCCATTGAACACTTGTTCTGAACACACATTGTGATATCATAGTACATTATTTGAATCCATTGAACACTTGTTCTGAACACACATTGTGATATCATAGTACATTATTTGAATCCATTGAACACTTGTTCTAAACACACATTGTGATATCATAGTACATTATTTGAATCCATTGAACACTTGTTCTAAACACACATTGTGATATCATAGTACATTATTTGAATCCATTGAACACTTGTTCTAAACACACATTGTGATATCATAGTACATTATTTGAATCCATTGAACACTTGTTCTAAACACACATTGTGATATCATAGTACATTATTTGAATCCATTGAACACTTGTTCTAAACACACATTGTGATATCATAGTACATTATTTGAATCCATTGAACACTTGTTCTGAACACACATTGTGATATCATAGTACATTATTTGAATCCATTGAACACTTGTTCTAAACACACATTGTGATATCATAGTACATTATTTGAATCCATTGAACACTTGTTCTAAACACACATTGTGATATCATAGTACATTATTTGAATCCATTGAACACTTGTTCTAAACACACATTGTGATATCATAGTACATTATTTGAATCCATTGAACACTTGTTCTGAACACACATTGTGATATCATAGTACATTATTTGAATCCATTGAACACTTGTTCTAAACACACATTGTGATATCATAGTACATTATTTGAATCCATTGAACACTTGTTCTGAACACACATTGTGATATCATAGTAAATTATTTGAATCCATTGAACACTTGTTCTAAACACACATTGTGATATCATAGTACATTATTTGAATCCATTGAACACTTGTTCTAAACACACATTGTGATATCATAGTAAATTATTTGAATCCATTGAACACTTGTTCTAAACACAGACAGTGTGATATCATAGTACATTACTTGAATCCATTGAACACTTGTTCTAAAGACACAGACATTGTGATATCATAGTACATTATTTGAATCCATTGAACATTTGTTCTAAACACACATTGTGATATCATAGTACATTATTTGAATCCATTGAACACTTGTTCTGAACACACAGACATTTTAATATCATAGTACATTATTTGAATCCATTGAACACTTGTTCTAAACACACATTGTGATATCATAGTACATTATTTGAATCCATTGAACACTTGTTCTAAACACACATTGTGATATCATAGTACATTATTTGAATCCATTGAACACTTGTTCTAAACACACATTTTGATATCATAGTACATTATTTGAATCCATTGAACACTTGTTCTGAACACACAGACAGTGTGATATAATAGTACATTATTTGAATCCATTGAACACTTGTTCTAAACACACATTTTGATATCATAGTACATTATTTGAATCCATTGAACACTTGTTCTGAACACACAGACAGTGTGATATAATAGTACATTATTTGAATCCATTGAACACTTGTTCTAAACACACATTGTGATATCATAGTACATTATTTGAATCCATTGAACACTTGTTCTAAACACACATTGTGATATCATAGTACATTAATGGAAGCTTTAGCATAAGTTCTGCCGGGAAGACTTAATTGTCATGTCACTTTAATTTTATCTATCCAATCGCATGCTAAATACCTGGGTATAAAAGATCGGTACTTACGCATGTTTGAGTTCGCAGATGCTGACGCTCCAATTCACCGCCATCCTCCCCACCACCTCCAAGTTAAATCCTTCCCTACATCCACCCCACCACCACCAGGATGGTCCCTTCCATACCTCACGGGGGTCGGCTGCGCCTCTGCCTTCGTCTTCAGGCAGGATATGCAGAGTCCGGACCCTCAGATTGCTAGCTACGGACGGGGCCTATGCCAATATACTTTATTGCTTGCTGGGTTGTTAATAAATGGATTATTGTCACAGTATTTAATCTCCCGAGTCTTTCTGGCAGAACTTGAATCCATTGAACACTTGTTCTAAACACACATTGTGATATCATAGTACATTATTTGATTCCATTGAACACTTGTTCTAAACACACATTGTGATATCATAGTACATTATTTGAATCCATTGAACACTTGTTCTAAACACACATTGTGATATCATAGTACATTATTTGAATCCATTGAACACTTGTTCTAAACACACATTGTGATATCATAGTACATTATTTGAATCCATTGAACACTTGTTCTGAACACACATTGTGATATCATAGTACATTATTTTAATCCATTGAAAACTTGTTCTAAACACACATTGTGATATCATAGTACATTATTTTAATCCAATGAACACTTGTTCTAAACACACATTGTGATATCATAGTACATTATTTGAATCCATTGAACATTTGTTCTAAACACACATTGTGATATCATAGTACAATATTTGAATCCATTGAACACTTGTTCTAAACACACAGACAGTGTGATATAATAGTACATTATTTGAATCCATTGAACACTTGTTCTGAACACACAGACAGTGTGATATCATAGTACATTATTTGAATCCATTGAACACTTGTTCTAAACACACATTGTGATATAATAGTACATTATTTGAATCCATTGAACACTTGTTCTAAAAACACAGACATTGTGATATCATAGTACATTATTTGAATCCATTGAACACTTGTTCTAAACACACATTGTGATTTCATAGTACATTATTTAAATCCATTGAACACTTGTTCTAAACACACATTGTGATATCATAGTACAATATTTTAATCCATTGAACACTTGTTCTAAACACACAGACATTGTGATATCATAGTACATTATTTGAATCCATTGAACACTTGTTCTAAACACACATTGTGATATCATAGTACATTATTTGAATCCATTGAACACTTGTTCTAAACACACATTGTGATATCATAGTACATTATTTGAATCCATTGAACACTTGTTCTAAACACACATTGTGATATCATCGTACATTATTTGAATCCATTGAACACTTGTTCTAAACACACATTGTGATATAATAGTACATTATTTGAATCCATTGAACACTTGTTCTAAACACACATTGTGATATAATAGTACATTATTTGAATCCATTGAACACTTGTTCTAAACACACATTGTGATATCATAGTACATTATTTGAATCCATTGAACACTTGTTCTAAACACACATTGTGATATCATAGTACATTATTTGAGTCCATTGAACACTTGTTCTAAACACACATTGTGATATAATAGTACATTATTTGAATCCATTGAACACTTGTTCTAAACACACATTGTGATATCATAGTACATTATTTGAATCCATTGAACACTTGTTCTGAACACACATTGTGATATCATAGTACATTATTTGAATCCATTGAACACTTGTTCTGAACACACATTGTGATATCATAGTAAATTATTTGAATCCATTGAACACTTGTTCTAAACACACATTGTGATATCATAGTACATTATTTGAATCCATTGAACACTTGTTCTAAACACACATTGTGATATCATAGTACATTATTTGAATCCATTGAACACTTGTTCTAAACACACATTGTGATATCATAGTACATTATTTGAATCCATTGAACACTTGTTCTAAACACACATTGTGATATCATAGTACATTATTTGAATCCATTGAACACTTGTTCTAAACACACATTGTGATATCATAGTACATTATTTGAATCCATTGAACACTTGTTCTAAACACACATTGTGATATCATAGTACATTATTTGAATCCATTGAACACTTGTTCTAAACACACATTGTGATATCATAGTACATTATTTGAATCCATTGAACACTTGTTCTGAACACACAGAAATTGTGATATCATAGTACATTATTTGAATCCATTGAACACTTGTTCTAAACACACAGACAGTGTGATATAATAGTACATTATTTGAATCCATTGAACACTTGTTCTGAACACACAGACAGTGTGATATAATAGTACATTATTTGAATCCATTGAACACTTGTTCTGAACACACAGACAGTGTGATATAATAGTACATTATTTGAATCCATTGAACACTTGTTCTGAACACACAGACAGTGTGATATAATAGTACATTATTTGAATCCATTGAACACTTGTTCTGAACACACAGACAGTGTGATATAATAGTACATTATTTGAATCCATTGAACACTTGTTCTAAACACACATTGTGATATCATAGTACATTATTTGAATCCATTGAACACTTGTTCTAAACACACAGTGATATCATAGTACATTATTTGAATCCATTGAACACTTGTTCTAAACACACAGACAGTGTGATATAATAGTACATTATTTGAATCTATTGAACACTTGTTCTAAACACACATTGTGATATCATAGTACATTATTTGAATCCATTGAACACTTGTTCTAAACACACATTGTGATATCATAGTACATTATTTGAATCCATTGAACACTTGTTCTAAACAAACATTGTGATATCATAGTACATTATTTGAATCCATTGAACACTTGTTCTAAACACACATTGTGATATCATAGTACATTATTTGAATCCATTGAACACTTGTTCTAAACACACATTGTGATATCATAGTACATTATTTGAATCCATTGAACACTTGTTCTGAACACACATTGTGATATCATAGTACATTATTTTGATCCATTGAACACTTGTTCTAAACACACATTGTGATATCATAGTACATTATTTGAATCCATTGAACACTTGTTCTAAACACACATTGTGATATCATAGTACATTATTTGAATCCATTGAACACTTGTTCTAAACACACATTGTGATATCATAGTACATTATTTGAATCCATTGAACACTTGTTCTAAACACACCTTGTGATATCATAGTACATTATTTGAATCCATTGAACACTTGTTCTAAACACACATTGTGATATCATAGTACATTATTTGAATCCATTGAACACTTGTTCTAAACACACATTGTGATATCATAGTACATTATTTGAATCCATTGAACAGTTGTTCTAAACACACATTGTGATATCATAGTACATTATTTGAATCCATTGAACACTTGTTCTAAACACACATTGTGATATCATAGTACATTATTTGAATCCATTGAACACTTGTTCTAAACACACATTGTGATATCATAGTACATTATTTGAATCCATTGAACACTTGTTCTAAACACACATTGTGATATCATAGTACATTGTTTTAATCCATTGAACACTTGTTCTGAACACACATTGTGATATCATATTACATTTTTTGAATCCATTGAACACTTGTTCTGAAAACACAGACAGTGTGATATAATAGTACATTATTTGAATCCATTGAACACTTGTTCTAAACACACATTGTGATATCATAGAACATTATTTGAATCCATTGAACACTTGTTCTGAACACACATTGTGATATCATAGTACATTATTTTAATCCATTGAACACTTGTTCTAAACACACAGTCAGTGTGATATCATAGTACATTATTTTGATCCATTGAACACTTGTTCTAAACACACATTGTGATATCATAGTACATTATTTTAATCCATTGAAAACTTGTTCTAAACACACATTGTGATATCATAGTACATTATTTTAATCCATTGAACACTTGTTCTAAACACACATTGTGATATCATAGTACATTATTTGAATCCATTGAACACTTGTTCTAAACACACATTGTGATATCATAGTACATTATTTAAATCCATTGAACACTTGTTCTAAACACACATTGTGATATCATAGTACATTATTTTAATCCATTGAAAACTTGTTCTAAACACACATTGTGATATCATATTACATTATTTAAATCCATTAAACACTTGTTCTAAACACAAAGTGTGATAACATAGTACATTATTTGAATCCATTGAACACTTGTTCTAAACACACATTGTGATATCATATTACATTATTTAAATCCATTAAACACTTGTTCTAAACACAAAGTGTGATATCATAGTACATTGTTTTAATCCATTGAACACTTGTTCTGAACACACATTGTGATATCATATTACATTATTAAAATCCATTGAACACTTGTTCTAAACACAAAGTGTGATATCATAGAACATTATTTGAATCCATTGAACACTTGTTCTAAACACACATTGTGATATCATAGTACATTATTTGAATCCATTGAACACTTGTTCTAAACACACCTTGTGATATCATAGTACATTATTTGAATCCATTGAACACTTGTTCTAAACACACATTGTGATATCATAGTACATTATTTTAATCCATTGAAAACTTGTTCTAAACACACATTGTGATATCATATTACATTATTTAAATCCATTAAACACTTGTTCTAAACACAAAGTGTGATATCATAGTACATTATTTGAATCCATTGAACACTTGTTCTAAACACACCTTGTGATATCATAGTACATTATTTGAATCCATTGAACACTTGTTCTAAACACACATTGTGATATCATAGTACATTATTTGAATCCATTGAACACTTGTTCTAAACACACATTGTGATATAATAGTACATTATTTGAATCCATTGAACACTTGTTCTGAACACACAGACAGTGTGATATAATAGTACATTATTTGAATCCATTGAACACTTGTTCTAAACACACATTGTGATTTCATAGTACATTATTTAAATCCATTGAACACTTGTTCTAAACACACATTGTGATATCATAGTACAATATTTTAATGCATTGAACACTTGTTCTAAACAAACATTGTGATATCATAGTACATTATTTGAATCCATTGAACACTTGTTCTAAACACACATTGTGATTTCATAGTACATTATTTAAATCCATTGAACACTTGTTCTAAACACACATTGTGATATCATAGTACAATATTTTAATGCATTGAACACTTGTTCTAAACACACATTGTGATATCATATTACATTATTTAAATCCATTAAACACTTGTTCTAAACACAAAGTGTGATAACATAGTACATTATTTGAATCCATTGAACACTTGTTCTAAACACACATTGTGATATCATAGTACATTATTTGAATCCATTGAACACTTGTTCTAAACACACATTGTGATATCATAGTACATTGTTTTAATCCATTGAACACTTGTTCTAAACACACATTGTGATATCATAGTACATTGTTTTAATCCATTGAACACTTGTTCTAAACACACATTGTGATATCATAATACATTATTTGAATCCATTGAACACTTGTTCTAAACACACATTGTGATATCATAGTACATTGTTTTAATCCATTGAACACTTGTTCTAAACACACATTGTGATATCATAGTACATTATTTGAATCCATTGAACACTTGTTCTGAACACACATTGTGATATCATAGTACATTATTTGAATCCATTGAACACTTGTTCTGAACACACATTGTGATATCATAGTACATTATTTGAATCCATTGAACACTTGTTCTAAACACACATTGTGATATAATAGTACATTATTTGAATCCATTGAACACTTGTTCTGAACACACAGACAGTGTGATATAATAGTACATTATTTGAATCCATTGAACACTTGTTCTAAACACACATTGTGATTTCATAGTACATTATTTAAATCCATTGAACACTTGTTCTAAACACACATTGTGATATCATAGTACAATATTTTAATGCATTGAACACTTGTTCTAAACAAACATTGTGATATCATAGTACATTATTTGAATCCATTGAACACTTGTTCTAAACACACATTGTGATTTCATAGTACATTATTTAAATCCATTGAACACTTGTTCTAAACACACATTGTGATATCATAGTACAATATTTTAATGCATTGAACACTTGTTCTAAACACACATTGTGATATCATATTACATTATTTAAATCCATTAAACACTTGTTCTAAACACAAAGTGTGATAACATAGTACATTATTTGAATCCATTGAACACTTGTTCTAAACACACATTGTGATATCATAGTACATTGTTTTAATCCATTGAACACTTGTTCTAAACACACATTGTGATATCATAGTACATTGTTTTAATCCATTGAACACTTGTTCTAAACACACATTGTGATATCATAGTACATTATTTGAATCCATTGAACACTTGTTCTAAACACACATTGTGATATCATAGTACATTGTTTTAATCCATTGAACACTTGTTCTAAACACACATTGTGATATCATAGTACATTGTTTTAATCCATTGAACACTTGTTCTAAACACACATTGTGATATCATAGTACATTATTTGAATCCATTGAACACTTGTTCTAAACACACATTGTGATATCATAGTACATTGTTTTAATCCATTGAACACTTGTTCTAAACACACATTGTGATATCATAGTACATTATTTGAATCCATTGAACACTTGTTCTGAACACACATTGTGATATCATAGTACATTATTTGAATCCATTGAACACTTGTTCTGAACACACATTGTGATATCATAGTACATTATTTGAATCCATTGAACACTTGTTCTAAACACACCTTGTGATATCATACTACATTTTTTGAATCCATTGAACACTTGTTCTGAAAACACAGACATTGTGATATCATAGTACATTATTTAAATCCATTGAACACTTGTTCTAAACACAAAGTGTGATAACATAGTACATTATTTGAATCCATTGAACACTTGTTCTAAACACACATTGTGATATAATAGTACATTATTTGAATCCATTGAACACTTGTTCTAAACACACATTGTGATATCATAGAACATTATTTGAATCCATTGAACACTTGTTCTGAACACACATTGTGATATCATAGAACATTATTTGAATCCATTGAACACTTGTTCTAAACACACATTGTGATATCATAGAACATTATTTGAATCCATTGAACACTTGTTCTGAACACACATTGTGATATCATATTACATTATTTAAATCCATTGAACACTTTTTCTAAACACAAAGTGTGATAACATAGTACATTGTTTTAATCCATTGAACACTTGTTCTTAAACACACATTGTGATATCATAGTACATTATTTGAATCCATTGAACACTTGTTCTGAACACACATTGTGATATCATAGTTCATTATTTGAATCCATTGAACACTTGTTCTGAACACACATTGTGATATCATAGTACATTATTTGAATCCATTGAACACTTGTTCTGAACACACATTGTGATATCATAGTACATTATTTGAATCCATTGAACACTTGTTCTGAAAACACAGACATTGTGATATCATAGTACATTATTTAAATCCATTGAACACTTGTTCTAAACACAAAGTGTGATAACATAGTACATTATTTGAATCCATTGAACACTTGTTCTAAACACACATTGTGATATCATAGTACATTATTTTAATCCATTGAAAACTTGTTCTAAACACACATTGTGATATCATATTACATTATTTAAATCCATTAAACACTTGTTCTAAACACAAAGTGTGATAACATAGTACATTGTTTTAATCCATTGAACACTTGTTCTAAACACACATTGTGATATCATAGTACATTGTTTTAATCCATTGAACACTTGTTCTGAACACACATTGTGATATCATAGTACATTATTTGAATCCATTGAACACTTGTTCTAAACACACATTGTGATATCATAGTACATTATTTGAATCCATTGAACACTTGTTCTGAACACACATTGTGATATCATAGTACATTATTTGAATCCATTGAACACTTGTTCTGAACACACATTGTGATATCATAGTACATTATTTGAATCCATTGAACACTTGTTCTGAACACACATTGTGATATCATAGTACATTATTTGAATCCATTGAACACTTGTTCTAAACACACATTGTGATATCATAGTACATTATTTGAATCCATTGAACACTTGTTCTAAACACACCTTGTGATATCATAGTACATTTTTTGAATCCATTGAACACTTGTTCTAAACACAAAGTGTGATAACATAGTACATTATTTGAATCCATTGAACAATTGTTCTAAACACACAGACAGTGTGATATAATAGTACATTATTTGAATCCATTGAACACTTGTTCTAAACACACATTGTGATATCATAGTACATTATTTGAATCCATTGAACACTTGTTCTAAACACACATTGTGATATCATAGTACATTGTTTTAATCCATTGAACACTTGTTCTAAACACACATTGTGATATCATAGTACATTTTTTGAATCCATTGAACACTTGTTCTGAAAACACAGACAGTGTGATATAATAGTACATTATTTGAATCCATTGAACACTTGTTCTAAACACACATTGTGATATCATAGAACATTATTTGAATCCATTGAACACTTGTTCTGAACACACATTGTGATATCATAGAACATTATTTGAATCCATTGAACACTTGTTCTAAACACACATTGTGATATCATAGTACATTATTTGAATCCATTGAACACTTGTTCTAAACACACATTGTGATATCATAGAACATTATTTGAATCCATTGAACACTTGTTCTGAACACACATTGTGATATCATAGTACATTATTTGAATCCATTGAACACTTGTTCTAAACACACAGTCAGTGTGATATCATAGTACATTATTTTGATCCATTGAACACTTGTTCTAAACACACATTGTGATATCATAGTACATTATTTGAATCCATTGAACACTTGTTCTAAACACACATTGTGATATCATAGTACATTATTTGAATCCATTGAACATTTGTTCTAAACACACATTGTGATATCATAGTACATTATTTGAATCCATTGAACACTTGTTCTAAACACACATTGTGATATCATAGTACATTTTTTGAATCCATTGAACACTTGTTCTGAAAACACAGACATTGTGATATCATAGTACATTATTTAAATCCATTGAACACTTGTTCTAAACACAAAGTGTGATAACATAGTACATTATTTGAATCCATTGAACACTTGTTCTAAACACACATTGTGATATCATAGTACATTATTTGAATCCATTGAACACTTGTTCTAAACACACATTGTGATATCATAGTACATTGTTTTAATCCATTGAACACTTGTTCTAAACACACATTGTGATATCATAGTACATTTTTTGAATCCATTGAACACTTGTTCTGAAAACACAGACAGTGTGATATAATAGTACATTATTTGAATCCATTGAACACTTGTTCTAAACACACATTGTGATATCATAGAACATTATTTGAATCCATTGAACACTTGTTCTGAACACACATTGTGATATCATAGAACATTATTTGAATCCATTGAACACTTGTTCTAAACACACATTGTGATATCATAGTACATTATTTGAATCCATTGAACACTTGTTCTAAACACACATTGTGATATCATAGAACATTATTTGAATCCATTGAACACTTGTTCTGAACACACATTGTGATATCATATTACATTATTTAAATCCATTAAACACTTGTTCTAAACACAAAGTGTGATAACATAGTACATTATTTGAATCCATTGAACACTTGTTCTAAACACACATTGTGATATCATAGTACATTATTTTAATCCATTGAAAACTTGTTCTAAACACACATTGTGATATCATAGTACATTATTTGAATCCATTGAACACTTGTTCTGAACACACATTGTGATATCATATTACATTATATAAATCCATTAAACACTTGTTCTGAACACACATTGTGATATCATATTACATTATTTGAATCCATTGAACACTTGTTCTGAACACACATTGTGATATCATAGTACATTATTTGAATCCATTGAACACTTGTTCTGAACACACATTGTGATATCATATTACATTATTTAAATCCATTAAACACTTGTTCTAAACACAAAGTGTGATAACATAGTACATTATTTGAATCCATTGAACACTTGTTCTAAACACACATTGTGATATCATAGTACATTATTTTAATCCATTGAAAACTTGTTCTAAACACACATTGTGATATCATATTACATTATTTAAATCCATTAAACACTTGTTCTAAACACAAAGTGTGATAACATAGTACATTGTTTTAATCCATTGAACACTTGTTCTAAACACACATTGTGATATCATAGAACATTATTTGAATCCATTGAACACTTGTTCTGAACACACATTGTGATATCATATTACATTATTTAAATCCATTGAACACTTGTTCTAAACACAAAGTGTGATAACATAGTACATTATTTGAATCCATTGAACACTTGTTCTAAACACACATTGTGATATCATAGTACATTGTTTTAATCCATTGAACACTTGTTCTTAAACACACATTTTGATATCATAGTACATTATTTGAATCCATTGAACACTTGTTCTGAACACACATTGTGATATCATAGTACATTATTTGAATCCATTGAACACTTGTTCTAAACACACATTGTGATATCATAGTACATTATTTGAATCCATTGAACACTTGTTCTAAACACACATTGTGATATCATAGTACATTATTTGAATCCATTGAACACTTGTTCTAAACACACATTGTGATATCATAGTACATTATTTGAATCCATTGAACATTTGTTCTAAACACACATTGTGATATCATAGTACATTATTTGAATCCATTGAACACTTGTTCTAAACACACATTGTGATATCATAGTACATTTTTTGAATCCATTGAACACTTGTTCTGAAAACACAGACATTGTGATATCATAGTACATTATTTAAATCCATTGAACACTTGTTCTAAACACAAAGTGTGATAACATAGTACATTATTTGAATCCATTGAACACTTGTTCTAAACACACATTGTGATATCATAGTACATTATTTGAATCCATTGAACACTTGTTCTAAACACACATTGTGATATCATAGTACATTGTTTTAATCCATTGAACACTTGTTCTAAACACACATTGTGATATCATAGTACATTTTTTGAATCCATTGAACACTTGTTCTGAAAACACAGACAGTGTGATATAATAGTACATTATTTGAATCCATTGAACACTTGTTCTAAACACACATTGTGATATCATAGAACATTATTTGAATCCATTGAACACTTGTTCTGAACACACATTGTGATATCATAGAACATTATTTGAATCCATTGAACACTTGTTCTAAACACACATTGTGATATCATAGTACATTATTTGAATCCATTGAACACTTGTTCTAAACACACATTGTGATATCATAGAACATTATTTGAATCCATTGAACACTTGTTCTGAACACACATTGTGATATCATATTACATTATTTAAATCCATTAAACACTTGTTCTAAACACAAAGTGTGATAACATAGTACATTATTTGAATCCATTGAACACTTGTTCTAAACACACATTGTGATATCATAGTACATTATTTTAATCCATTGAAAACTTGTTCTAAACACACATTGTGATATCATAGTACATTATTTGAATCCATTGAACACTTGTTCTGAACACACATTGTGATATCATATTACATTATATAAATCCATTAAACACTTGTTCTGAACACACATTGTGATATCATATTACATTATTTGAATCCATTGAACACTTGTTCTGAACACACATTGTGATATCATAGTACATTATTTGAATCCATTGAACACTTGTTCTGAACACACATTGTGATATCATATTACATTATTTAAATCCATTAAACACTTGTTCTAAACACAAAGTGTGATAACATAGTACATTATTTGAATCCATTGAACACTTGTTCTAAACACACATTGTGATATCATAGTACATTATTTTAATCCATTGAAAACTTGTTCTAAACACACATTGTGATATCATATTACATTATTTAAATCCATTAAACACTTGTTCTAAACACAAAGTGTGATAACATAGTACATTGTTTTAATCCATTGAACACTTGTTCTAAACACACATTGTGATATCATAGAACATTATTTGAATCCATTGAACACTTGTTCTGAACACACATTGTGATATCATATTACATTATTTAAATCCATTGAACACTTGTTCTAAACACAAAGTGTGATAACATAGTACATTATTTGAATCCATTGAACACTTGTTCTAAACACACATTGTGATATCATAGTACATTGTTTTAATCCATTGAACACTTGTTCTTAAACACACATTTTGATATCATAGTACATTATTTGAATCCATTGAACACTTGTTCTGAACACACATTGTGATATCATAGTACATTATTTGAATCCATTGAACACTTGTTCTAAACACACATTGTGATATCATAGTACATTATTTGAATCCATTGAACACTTGTTCTAAACACACATTGTGATATCATAGTACATTATTTGAATCCATTGAACACTTGTTCTAAACACATATTGTGATATCATAGAACATTATTTGAATCCATTGAACACTTGTTCTAAACACAAAGTGTGATAACATAGTACATTATTTGAATCCATTGAACACTTGTTCTAAACACACATTGTGATATCATAGAACATTATTTGAATCCATTGAACACTTGTTCTAAACACACATTGTGATATCATAGTACATTATTTGAATCCATTGAACACTTGTTCTAAACACACCTTGTGATATCATAGTACATTATTTTAATCCATTGAAAACTTGTTCTAAACACACATTGTGATATCATATTACATTATTTAAATCCATTAAACACTTGTTCTAAACACAAAGTGTGATAACATAGTACATTATTTGAATCCATTGAACACTTGTTCTAAACACACATTGTGATATCATAGTACATTATTTGAATCCATTGAACACTTGTTCTGAACACACATTGTGATATCATAGTACATTATTTGAATCCATTGAACACTTGTTCTAAACACACCTTGTGATATCATAGTACATTATTTGAATCCATTGAACACTTGTTCTGAAAACACAGACAGTGTGATATATAGTACATTTTTTGAATCCATTGAACACTTGTTCTAAACACACATTGTGATATAATAGTACATTATTTGAATCCATTGAACACTTGTTCTAAACACACATTGTGATATCATAGTACATTATTTGAATCCATTGAACACTTGTTCTAAACACACATTGTGATTTCATAGTACATTATTTAAATCCATTGAACACTTGTTCTAAACACACTTTGTGATATCATAGTACAATATTTTAATGCATTGAACACTTGTTCTAAACAAACATTGTGATATCATAGTACATTATTTGAATCCATTGAAAACTTGTTCTAAACACACATTGTGATATCATATTACATTATTTAAATCCATTAAACACTTGTTCTAAACACAAAGTGTGATAACATAGTACATTGTTTGAATCCATTGAACACTTGTTCTAAACACACATTGTGATATCATAGTACATTGTTTTAATCCATTGAACACTTGTTCTAAACACACATTGTGATATCATAGAACATTATTTGAATCCATTGAACACTTGTTCTGAACACACATTGTGATATCATAGAACATTATTTGAATCCATTGAACACTTGTTCTAAACACACATTGTGATATCATAGTACATTGTTTTAATCCATTGAACACTTGTTCTAAACACACATTGTGATATCATATTACATTATTTAAATCCATTGAACACTTGTTCTAAACACAAAGTGTGATAACATAGTACATTGTTTTAATCCATTGAACACTTGTTCTTAAACACACATTGTGATATCATAGTACATTATTTGAATCCATTGAACACTTGTTCTAAACACACATTGTGATATCATAGTACATTGTTTTAATCCATTGAACACTTGTTCTTAAACACACATTGTGATATCATAGTACATTATTTGAATCCATTGAACACTTGTTCTGAACACACATTGTGATATCATAGTACATTATTTGAATCCATTGAACACTTGTTCTGAACACACATTGTGATATCATAGTAGCCTACATTATTTGAATCCATTGAACACTTGTTCTGAACACACATTGTGATATCATAGTACATTATTTGAATCCATTGAACACTTGTTCTGAACACACATTGTGATATCATAGTACATTATTTGAATCCATTGAACACTTGTTCTGAACACACATTGTGATATCATAGTACATTATTTGAATCCATTGAACACTTGTTCTGAAAACACAGACATTGTGATATCATAGTACATTATTTAAATCCATTGAACACTTGTTCTAAACACAAAGTGTGATAACATAGTACATTATTTGAATCCATTGAACACTTGTTCTAAACACACATTGTGATATCATAGTACATTATTTGAATCCATTGAACACTTGTTCTAAACACACATTGTGATATCATAGTACATTATTTTAATCCATTGAAAACTTGTTCTAAACACACATTGTGATATCATATTACATTATTTAAATCCATTAAACACTTGTTCTAAACACACATTGTGATATCATAGTACATTATTTAAATCCATTGAACACTTGTTCTAAACACAAAGTGTGATAACATAGTACATTATTTGAATCCATTGAACACTTGTTCTAAACACACATTGTGATATCATAGTACATTGTTTTAATCCATTGAACACTTGTTCTAAACACACATTGTGATATCATAGAACATTATTTGAATCCATTGAACACTTGTTCTGAACACACATTGTGATATCATAGTACATTATTTGAATCCATTGAACACTTGTTCTGAACACACATTGTGATATCATAGTACATTATTTGAATCCATTGAACACTTGTTCTAAACACACATTGTGATATCATAGTACATTATTTGAATCCATTGAACACTTGTTCTGAACACACATTGTGATATCATAGTACATTATTTGAATCCATTGAACACTTGTTCTGAACACACATTGTGATATCATAGTACATTATTTGAATCCATTGAACACTTGTTCTGAACACACATTGTGATATCATAGTACATTATTTGAATCCATTGAACACTTGTTCTAAACACACATTGTGATATCATAGTACATTATTTGAATCCATTGAACACTTGTTCTAAACACACCTTGTGATATCATAGTACATTTTTTGAATCCATTGAACACTTGTTCTAAACACAAAGTGTGATAACATAGTACATTATTTGAATCCATTGAACACTTGTTCTAAACACACATTGTGATATAATAGTACATTATTTGAATCCATTGAACACTTGTTCTAAACACACATTGTGATATCATAGAACATTATTTGAATCCATTGAACACTTGCTCTGAACACACATTGTGATATCATAGAACATTATTTGAATCCATTGAACACTTGTTCTAAACACACATTGTGATATCATAGAACATTATTTGAATCCATTGAACACTTGTTCTAAACACACATTGTGATATCATAGAACATTATTTGAATCCATTGAACACTTGTTCTAAACACACATTGTGATTTCATAGAACATTATTTGAATCCATTGAACACTTGTTCTAAACACACATTGTGATATCATAGAACATTATTTGAATCCATTGAACACTTGTTCTAAACACACATTGTGATATCATAGAACATTATTTTGATCCATTGAACACTTGTTCTAAACACACATTGTGATATCATAGTACATTATTTTAATCCATTGAAAACTTGTTCTAAACACACATTGTGATATCATAGTACATTATTTGAATCCATTGAACACTTGTTCTAAACACACATTGTGATATCATAGTACATTATTTGAATCCATTGAACACTTGTTCTAAACACACATTGTGATATCATAGTACATTATTTGAATCCATTGAACACTTGTTCTAAACACACATTGTGATATCATAGTACATTATTTGAATCCATTGAACACTTGTTCTAAACACACATTGTGATATCATAGTACATTATTTGAATCCATTGAACACTTGTTCTAAACACACCTTGTGATATCATAGTACATTATTTGAATCCATTGAACACTTGTTCTAAACACACCTTGTGATATCATAGTAAATATTTTGAATCCATTGAACACTTGTTCTGAAAACACAGACAGTGTGATATAATAGTACATTATTTGAATCCATTGAACACTTGTTCTGAACACACATTGTGATATCATAGTACATTATTTAAATCCATTGAACACTTGTTCTAAACACACCTTGTGATATCATAGTAAATTTTTTGAATCCATTGAACACTTGTTCTGAAAACACAGACAGTGTGATATAATAGTACATTATTTGAATCCATTGAACACTTGTTCTGAACACACATTGTGATATCATAGTACATTATTTGAATCCATTGAACACTTGTTTCTAAACACACCTTGTGATATCATAGTAAATTTTTTGAATCCATTGAACACTTGTTCTGAAAACACAGACAGTGTGATATCATAGTACATTATTTGAATCCATTGAACACTTGTTCTAAACACACCTTGTGATATCATAGTACATTATTTGAATCCATTGAACACTTGTTCTAAACACACCTTGTGATATCATAGTAAATTTTTTGAATCCATTGAACACTTGTTCTGAAAACACAGACAGTGTGATATAATAGTACATTATTTGAATCCATTGAACACTTGTTCTGAACACACATTGTGATATCATAGTACATTATTTGAATCCATTGAACACTTGTTCTAAACACACATTGTGATATCATAGTACATTATTTGAATCCATTGAACACTTGTTCTAAACACACATTGTGATATAATAGTACATTATTTGAATCCATTGAACACTTGTTCTAAACACACATTGTGATTTCATAGTACATTATTTAAATCCATTGAACACTTGTTCTAAACACACATTGTGATATCATAGTACAATATTTTAATGCATTGAACACTTGTTCTAAACAAACATTGTGATATCATAGTACATTATTTGAATCCATTGAACACTTGTTCTAAACACACATTGTGATATCATAGTACATTATTTGAATCCATTGAACACTTGTTCTAAACACACATTGTGATATCATAGTACATTATTTGAATCCATTGAACACTTGTTCTAAACACACATTGTGATATCATAGTACATTATTTTAATCCATTGAACACTTGTTCTGAACACACAGACAGTGTGATATAATAGTACATTATTTGAATCCATTGAACACTTGTTCCGAACACACACACATTGTGATATAATAGTACATTATTTGAATCCATTGAACACTTGTTCTAAACACACATTGTGATATCATAGTACATTATTTGAATCCATTGAACACTTGTTCCGAACACACACACATTGTGAGATCATAGTACATTATTTTAATCCAATGAACACTTGTTCTAAACACACATTGTGATATCATAGTACATTATTTTAATCCATTGAACACTTGTTCTGAACACAGTCAGTGCAAGCAGCATTTAGCGGGGTTCAAGCAATTAAGGCCTTTAAGCACATATGCATAAAAATATATTATGTTTTATTTAGCAAGCACGCGGGCAGGGCAAGACGCCTGGGCGGCGCGGGCAGGGCAAGACACCTGGGTAGCATCTCTGGGCCGGCAGCAGGCTCTCGGATGGCCTCTGGGCCATGTAGGATGGAGAAAGCCTTCTTCCTCCTCCTCCGAGAATGAGGCGGTGGTCGGGTGCTTACCGCCTCCAAGGGTGCTGCAGCCTCTTCGGCCGTCTCTGGGGAAGCTGCAGTGCTGACGGCTGCCTCTGGGGGTGCTGCAGCCTCTTCGGCCGTCTCTGGGGAAGCTGCAGTGCTGACGGCTGCCTCTGGGGGTGCTGCAGCCTCTTCGGCCGTCTCTGGGGAAGCTGCAGTGCTGACGGCTGCCTCTGAGGGTGCTGCAGCCTCTTCGGCCGCCTCTGGGGGGGGCTGCGGCATCAATGGCTGACTTAGTCACCTGGTGAGAGAGAAACTCCACAAATTCCCCAAATGTCAGGTGATCCAGCGCTCTCATAACCCACCAGTCACGGGCTCATCAAGGGCGTAGTTTAAAAGGTCCTTGAGAGCAGCGTCGTTGAACCCCAGACCCTCCGCAGCACTGCTGAATTCCAGGGCAAACCTTCTTGGATGAGCCCCCTCTTGACGGAGGGAGCTCAAGGCCTTGAACTGGAGCATGCGCAGGTAGAGAGGGCTGGAGACAGTGGAGGCTGGTGGATGGGGTGAGCCCTTCTCCTGCTGAGTCCTCATCTTGGCGGAATCATACTGTCAGGGTTTGTTGAAGGGAAAGGAGCGAGGACTCAATGATGCAGAGGAATGGGCTTTTTATTGATAATAACATAAAACAAGATGAAACAAAACTACCCCGAGGGGGAAAAACTGACTTGACTTGACTTGACTTGACTTGACTTGACTTGACTTGACTTGACTTGACTTGAGCAGGGAAACATGAGGTAAAGACGACGATTCCGCACTAGACTGCGATTCCGCACTAGACTGCAAACACAAGGAGATTAAATAGGGAACAAACAAAAGAGGGTAACGAGGGAAGACAGGTGGGGCAAATGAACCAATAATCAGGAAACAAGGTGGGCGGGGTTAAATAAAAATAAAAAAATTAAATATGACAACATGACGTAGCACGTAGCCAGTGAAAAAACACCAACCACGTGCTACACAACATAAGACAAAACATAACATGAAAGCACACGGCCGATGTAAGCATGAACCGTGTGCTACACAGAACACAACACAGACAGAAGAGCACACGCTCACATGACAAAACAAACAAGCGGAGCATGAATGTCCGAATCCCAACACAAAACTGAAACCCAAACTAGACCGAAGTGCTGGGATCCGAACACCACGCCCGCACACAAAACACAAGGACAGAAGAGCACGCAGCTCGAGCATGCTATATTAAACTGCAACATCAATTAAGCAGTTGTCTACTGCTTTGGATGAGGAATTACAATTGGCCAAAGTAGGTAGAGAATAATAAGTTAGTTGTAAACTTGACAAAAACTAAAAGCATTTTGGTGATCCATAAATCAGAGTAATATCTGAAATGTCACTCACCAAAGCCAGATTAGAATAACTACTTCAGATTAGTAAAGATAATTTAAGATTGTCTCTCTGCTTTGTTTTATATGAAATCATTTGTAGAGAGTTCCTAATGTCCTGTAATGTCAACTTTTATATAGTAGTACTAGTTATAATTTCAACACCAGTCATAAAAATAAAATAAGTTGTACAAAATCTTTAAAGGAACATTTAATGGCACAATAGTAAATTGTTGATTTTGATATTTGAAATGAATTTTGGGTTTGTATGTTTCATTGACTTTATTGTTGTGAATGTATTTTTTACTTGTTGGGACCTCAGTTGTGGATGTATTTTTTACTTGTTGGGACCTCAGGAAGAGTAGCCACTACCTAGGTATTGGCTAATGGGGATCCAAATAAATAAATAAACTAAGATCATGGATGAAACAAAACCATTTAGAGCCAATTTACTAAGGAATTTTGTTTGTTTGTTTTTTTATTGTCTGAAAGTTTCTAGCATGCCTAATAAGACCTTGATTAGCTGGTACAGGTGTGTTGAATTGGGGTTGGAGCAAAAATCTGCAGGACAGTGGCCCTCCAGGAGCAGGATTGGACACCCCATTATAGACACTTACAGTATATTTATGAGAGTATAAAAATGGAAGGATTCAGGAGTCAAAGGAGATGACTCCCGTGAAAAACACTGGCTTGAAACTTCTTAGGCTCCTTCAAGGCATTGTGCCGATATGCAAACTGTGTTTTTTTAGATACGCCAATGTTCTCATAGACTATCATGGCAGCCTGGACAAAGACACTGCATGCCACTTATTATCTGATTAATGGTTGGGTGAGGTTATAGCCATTTTCATGACATTTTTTCCTCTTACAGCGCCACCAAGTGGCCAATTATCGATTTAAGTGACTACAATTAAGTGACTGAAGTTTGAGGTTATAGACCCGAATTTTGCGAAAATATCTTGTTCCGTTCACAAGTTATAGTCATTTTAGTAAAAGTGGCCGCCGACACATTGAACTTTTTCATTCCCCTTAGCGACCTTGAATCGAAAAATTTAAATTTTTTCAGAATTATTAATAGTGTCTCTCCAAAAAACATTTCTACAGTGGTTTGGTTCCAATCAGGGAAAAATTGTGGGAGTAGTTCACAAAAGTAGGTTTTTCAAAAAAACGTCTCGGTAACCCTCGTTCCCTGAAGGAGGGAACGGAGACGTACGTCGGTAATACCGACGAATTGGGATCACTTCAGAGAGCCCCTATCAGCTTCGAGAACTAAAGAACAGGCCAATGAACAATTGGCGTGCGAGATTTGCATCTCGCGCTCCGCCCCGCGCCGCGGGTATAAACAGGAAGCGAGAGCATCGCACTGACGTTTTTCACTGAGGAGCCGAACTAGTGACTCGGCCATGCGGTGATGGAAGGAACTGTGGCGACGGGACGTACGTCTCCATTCCCTCCTTCAGGGAACGAGGGTTACCATACGTAACCGAGACGTTCCCTTTCAGTCGGTCACTACTACGTACGTCGGTAATACCGACGAATTGGGATCCCTTTGGAAAACGCCACAGTTACTACCACTTCCAGCGCCCAGCGAGAGCCCCTCAGACCCCGATCTGATGCAGGCGGGGAGATTCACGCTGGGAGAGTCACACTGCTGTTCCGCAAGACCCATTCAGCAGACTGATTGGATAACGCTGGGAAAGCGCGCCCGAAGGACGCTGCGGGAGCCACATCATGCCCAGAGGGAGTTACCATGTGGAAAGAATACGTATGGGCTGGCCGTGGGCAGCTCAACATACGAAGTCCCAGAGGCGGCCTCGGCCTTTTACAGGCGGGGGACGACACCGTACTGAGACGGCAGAGGAACTCTGCCAAGGGAAAGACACGAGCTCGCCGTAGGGAGCTGTACCGTGGAGAATACACGTATGGGACCGCCGTAGGGGTCACAACATACGGACCCAGTCCGACACAAGTTCCACCAATGCATACAAGTGCCAGACCTGGCGTCGGATGCTCCGCCACATCCGACTGCCGAGGGGTGCGGAGGACTCAACAGGGTTCGCCAATCCTGGGGAACTCGACTGGAGAATTTAGGCGCACGTATCCGTTCCAGGGGGAAGGGAATGGCGCAACAAGCCGACACTTAGAACGGGTACTTCAGTGAAGCTGACTATGGGAAGCGAGCACACGAGAAGCCACCGGTTCTACACGTAGGCTATAAAACCTAGCGAACGTGTTAGGTGTCGCCCAGCCCGCAGCTCTACAAATGTCTGTCAGCAGGCGCCACGAGCCAATGCCCAGGAAGAGGCTACACCCCTGGTGGAGTGAGCTCTAACCCCGAGCGGGCAGGGCACGTCTTGGGACTCATACGCCAAGACGATGGCATCCACTATCCAGTGGGCCATCCTCTGCTTGGAGACAGCCTTTCCCTTCTGCTGTCCTCCGTAACAGACGAAGAGCTGCTCTGAGGTCCTAAAGCTTTGCGTTCTGTCAACATAGACGCGCAGAGCGTGAACTGGACAGAGAAAAGCCAGGGCTGGGTCTGCCTCCTCCGGGGGCAGCGCTTGCAGGCTCACCACTTGGTCCCGGAAGGGAGTAGTGGGAACCTTGGGCACGTATCCAGGCCGGGGTCTCAGGGTCACCTGAGAGTCACCCGGCCCGAATTCCAGGCACGATTCGTCGACCAAAAATGCCTGCAGGTCCCCTACCCTCTTAACTGAGGCCAATGCAATCAGGAGGATTGTCTTTAGAGACAAGATCTTAAGCTCTACTGACTGTAAAGGCTGCCCGTAGAAATGAAGGGTCCGACCACGGGCTGAGGGTTTGGCGGCATCTCAGCGTCACTTGGACATGGAGGGACCCGCTGTGCCACGCCCATCTCGGGACTCGGTCGTGTAGCCAGTGCTGAAGCGGTCTCATATGGAGCAGCCCTAGCGGCGTTACTGCGGCTGCTGCTGCCATATGCCCCAGGAGCCTCTGAAATTGTTTCAGTGGGACCGCTGTACTGCATTTGAGCGTACTCAAGCAGCTCAACACCGACTGGACGCGCTCCTCGGTGAGGCGCGCTGTCATGGCGACCGAGTCGATCTCCATCCCGAAAAAAGAGATCCTCTGTACGGGACAGAGTTTGCTCTTCTCCCGGTTGACCCGAAGACCCAACCGGCTGAGGTGCCGAAGCACCATGTCCCTGTGTTCGCACAACTGCTCCCGCAACTGGGCCAGAATCAGCCAGTCGTCTAGATAGTTGAGGATGCGAACACCACGCTCTCTCATGGGAGCAATGGCTGCCTCCGCGACTTTCGTGAAGACACGAGGCGACAGGGACAGCCCGAAGGGCAGGACTTTGTACTGATATGCCCGTCCGTCGAAAGCAAAGCGTAGAAACGGTCTGTGTCGAGGGAGAATCGAGACATGAAAGTACGCGTCCTTCAGGTCGATCGCTGCAAACCAATCTTGGGGACGGATGCACCTGAAGATGCGTTTCTGCGTTAGCATTCTGAAAGGCATCCTGTGGAGGGAGCGGTTCAAGTAATGCAGGTCCAAGATCGGCCGTAACCCGCCGCCTTTCTTGGGTACAATGAAGTACAGGCTGTAGAACCCGGACTTCATATCGGCTGGAGGGACCGGCTCTATCGCGTCCTTCGCCAATGGGACAGCGATCTCCGCCTGAAGCACCGGGGCGACCTCCTTCGGTACAGATGTGAAGTGGACACCCCTGAACTTCGGGGGACGCCGGGCAAACTGAATCGCATAGCCGAGTCTGATGGTGCGGATGAGCCAGCGAGACGGGCTGGGAAGCGCTAACCAGGCCCCCAGAGATCGAACAAGCGGGATCATCGGCACCACAGACGTACCCGTAGGGGTCTGGGTCTGACACACGACCTGCATCCGCTGAGGGGACGGGCAAGCGTGGGGAGGCACATTGTGTGCGTCCGCACAACCAACGCCCCCTGTTGGCGAGGGGAGAGGTGTCTGAGGGGTACGAGGCATGGTAGCGTCGCATACCGCCAGACACGCTCTCTTGGCACCCAGAGATGTTGGAAACCGCTCTTTTATTGACAATTTGGGTACCACTGGCACTGGGGCCAGTGGCGGAACAGACAAACAAATAATTCTCCCCCGGCCCTCCTCCGGGGGAAGGAGTGGTGCTGCAGCCATCTCCTGAAGAGCAGTTTCCTCCATCTCTGGCTGGACGTTCTTCCCGCTGCCGGCTCCACGCCCACGGCCGGTTGGAGGCTGCTGCTGGGCTGGGGCGGGAGCGGAGGCGGCCGCAGGAGGACGTCCTCGGCGATGGGCAGGCGGAGGCGCTGCAGCCGGCGGCTGGGTGGAGGCAGCAGCGAGCCGCCGGTGCAGGAAATGTTTGATGGCCTCCATCTGCTTCTGGGCGGCCGAGAACTGCTGGCCGAAATTCTCGACCGCGTCGCCGAACAACCCGGCCGACGAAATGGGGGAGTCCAGGAACCGGTTCTTATCAGTCTCCCTCATGTCGGCCAGGTTGAGCCAGAGATGCCGTTCCTGGACCACTAAGGTGGACATCGCCTGACCAACGGAACGGGCGGTAACTTTCGTCGCCCGGAGGGCGAGGTCCGTCGCCGCCCGGAGCTCCCGGAGGAGCTCTGGGTCAGACCTACCCTCGTGCATGTCCATGAGTGCCTGGGCCTGGTGCACCTGGAGCAACGCCATGGCATGCAAGGCAGACGCGGCCTGTCCGCAGGACCTGTAGGCCTTCGCAGTCAGACTGGACGAAAACCTACAGGCTTTGGACAGGAGATGAGGATCCCCACGCCACTCTGAGGCGGTCGCCGGACGCAGTTGCATCGCGACGCCGCGTTCGACTGGCGGGATCCTCTCGTAACCCTTGGCCTGTCCGCCGTCAAGGGTAGTGAGGAGGGAGGAGCCTCCAGGTCTGTTTCTGGCACTAAAGGGTGTCATCCACGACCTGGAAAGCTCCTCATGCACCTCCGGGAAGAATGGCACAGGGGCGGGACGCTGAGAACCAGCGCGACCCCCCCCCCAGGAACCAATCATCCAACCTAGAAGGTTCGGGACGTGGTGGAGGGTTCCACTCAAGCCCGACCTTTTCGGCGGCCCGGGAAAGCATAGCCGTCAACTCGGGGTCCGACTCAATCGTTGCCACTCTCTCAGAGGGAGGCAGTACAGCTGAGTCCTCATCCTCCGAGGACTGGAACTCCCCCACCGATGCAGCAATCGACATCTGCTTGTCCGCGGGCGCCCCGAAAGAGATGACTGGGCGCCCGTGGGCGGGACCAGCGATCTCTTCCGGAGGCGCCACCGGCAGCGGTGCTTGAGAGGGTTCAGGGACCTGCGGAGGGACACTCGGCGGGTTTGTCCTGAGCGTGATCCTCAGGTCACCCCGGCCATCCGTCGAAGTAGGTCTATCCTGGTTAGGGATAGCTCTAGATCGAGGTATGGGGAGGGGGACTCCGCCTTCCCGGAGGTAGGAGAGTCTCGACCTAAGCACCGCAATAGTCATGTTCCCGCAGTGGGAACACGAGCTATTCACAAACGCTGCCTCAGCGTGCTGTAAGCCCAGGCACGTGATGCAGTGATTGTGGCCGTCAGCGGGCGAGAGGGAACGACCGCATCCAGAAACGCACGGGTGGAATGACATCTTGAAAAAGACGCAGTGTCACACCCGTGTTGCTCTCTTTGTGAGGAAACGCTCTTTTAAGAGAGTGCTGAAGCACCCAGGGAGACCGCGGCAACACACAGGGAATAGTGCAGCCTGTGTTTGCACTCAAAATGGGAACGCCCACCGAAACCAACAGCCTTGTTGCTGTGATAACAGCAGTTGTTTTTAAAGTGCAGCTTGAGTTCGCGGTCCTGCTGGAGAAAGCCCGCCACACCAGCACAACGTTCCTCTTCTTTTTCCTCTTCTTATTAGCTCTGAAATCGCTGATGAAATCAGGAAGCAGTCTGAACTTCAAACGCCGTTCGGCTCCGAAGTGAATGACGTCAGTGCGATGCTCTCGCTTCCTGTTTATACCCGCGGGGCGGAGCGCGAGATGCAAATCTCTCACGCTAATTGTTCATTGGCCTGTTCTCTAGTTCTCGAAGCTGATAGGGGCTCTCTGAAGTGATCCCAATTCGTCGGTATTACCGACGTACGTCGTAGTGACCGACTGAAAGGGAACCCAAATTTCTCGAAATTGGCACCAAAGGGCGAGCCAATCCGAGGCATGCACTTTGTCCACCTTGAGCCAAGGATTCCAAGGATATAAGATACTTGAGCCCACAACTAACGGTTTAGGAGTTATGAGCCATTTTGTACTTTTGCTCACTGTAGCGCCCCCGTCAGGCCGATCGGGGCGTGCCTCTGTGACGCTGGTAGTCGTTGTGAGTACTACCAGCCCTGAAAGTTTCATGTCTCTACAACTTACGGTTTGGTCTGCCCGATCAGTTTTAGATGGAGAATGTACATTTTCCCATGATGCATCAATTACAATAGGGTCTCAGCACTTCGTGCTTGAACCCCTTATAAGAAGGGCATAAAAAGGGCATAAAAAAGCCTATAAAAAATAAACTATAGGGTCTGAGAACTTGATTTTTGAGCTGGTGGTTACAAAAACTTTATCAAGCGTTTTGACATGAGCATTGGAGAGGTCAAAGGTCGATTTTTGCATTTCCAGCTAATTTATCATGGAAATGCTGTGTTTTTAAAAAAAAAATTTAAGCTTTAGTACCTCTTCTGGTGGCCCGATCTCCACAAATGTTTGCACGCTTCTTTAGAATAATATGGTGCACGTGCTCAGCTAATTTGGTGAAGTTTTGCGCAGAGCAAACCCTTTTTTCAGTCATTTAATGGTCATTTTGCATAGGATAATATAGAGCATTTTTTCATCTTTATAAGAGTTAAACCACCATTAATGGCCAGACCAGTTTGCAAGCTTCTTTAGGATCACGTGACGCACGTGCAGGCCCCATTTGGTGAAGCTGTATGCAAATTATGGTTGGAAGAGGGCCGCTTTCAGCCATATAATGGGATTTTCCATTGAAATACATCATTTTGACCCCTTTTTAACCTTTATAGTGCCACCAAGTGGCCAGTCGCTGAGTCCTTTTTCACGCGGCCACAAAATGAGCTCTTACATAGGCGTGCTGAGTTTGGTGAAAATATCTTGTTCCGTTGACGAGTTATGGCCAATGAAGTAAAAGTGGCTCCTCCCACCTCAAACTTTTTGGCGGCCCTTAGGGACCGTGAACACAAATTTGCACTTTTTTTGATAACTTTTGACATTCAGACTCCAGAGAATCTTGCTGCGCTGGTTTGGTTCCGGTCGGGCCAAAAACCTAGGACTAGTTCGCAAAAGTACCTGACCTTTTTCCCAGGGTGACGGGCCAATCTGACTCATGCACTTTGTCCGCCTTGAGCAAAGGATTCCAAGGATATAAGGAGTTATGAGCCATTTCGTACTTTTGCTCACTGTAGCGCCCCCGTCAGGCCGATTGAGGCGTGCCTCGGTGACGCTGGTAGTCGTTATGAGAACTACCAGCCCTGAAAGTTTCATGTCTCTACGACTTACGGTTTGGTCTGCCCGATCAGTTTTAGATGGAGAATGATGCATCATGGGAAAATTTACAATTACAATAGGGTTTCAGCACTTCGTGCTTGAACCCCTAATTATTTTAATCCATTGAACACTTGTTCTGAACACACAGACAGTGTGATATCATAGTACATTATTTTAATCCATTGAACACTTGTTCTGTACACAGTCAGTTTGATATCATAGTACATTATTTTAATCCATTGAACACTTGTTCTGTACACAGTCAGTTTGATATCATAGTACATTATTTTAATCCATTTAACACTTGTTCTGAACACACAGTCAGTGTGATATCATAGTACATTATTTTAATCCATTTAACACTCACTGCAAAATTTTTAGTTGTAAATTTACAATAAATAATTGAATAAATTTAGCATGACTTTCACAGTAAGGATTACAGCAATATACTGTGAAATATACTCACAGCAATTTACTGTCATTTTATATCTGTGATATTCCAATGCATTGTTGTAAAAGCACAACTGTATACTGTAACTTCACAGCTTCAATGACAAAGCAATTACTGTGATATTACAGTACATTACTGGGAAATTACAATCTTTTTCTGTACATTATTACAACAAGGCCCTGTACCTTTACAGTGTGTACTGTGAAAGTAATGTTCAAGTTGACAATAATTTACTGTGAATTTACAATGTATACTGTGGAAGTCATGCTAAAATTGTCCAATAACTTACTGTAAAAGTAATGCAGATGAAGCTTCCATTTACTGTGAATTTACAATAATTGTACAATTAACCCCCTCCCCCCAACAAACAACTCTGAGGTAAAGTCAACGTTAGCCCAATGGCATATTTATTGACAAATAAATATTTTTCAGTGTACAGCAGATGCCAAGAACTTCAAGAGTTCAAAAAATGCAACTTTCAAGTCGTAAAAGCCATCTTAAAATGCAGAGAAATTGTGCAAACTTGCAATTCAACTACCTGTCTCACAATTGACCTATCGGTAAGCCCCGCCCCCTTAGTTACTGTTGCTAACTCAGACAAACAAACGGAGTTGCTATATCTTACAATAAAGCCGCGTTTCCATTACCCTTCAAATTGCGCAAATTGAAATTGAAAATACGCCCAATGGAAACGCGTAAATTTCGCAAAAACTCCCATATATCGCAAAAAGGTTTTTACGCTCACATGAGGTGGTTTTTCAGGCAATTCGAAAAAGGAAATTTTCGCAAAACTGCAATGGAAACAGTTTTTCCGCATTTACAGGTCACCTGGTACAGTCACGCATTGCTCTCACATAGGGCCTACATATAATTTTTTTCCCACTCAAGTATGTACGAGATCTTATGTCGTTAAAACGACATATATTTTCTCCTAATAAGGAAAGTGGCGTAACTTTATAATGACGGATCCCGGTGCAACCACAAATATCATAACTATCTATAGACCTACTGTAATTATGACATATATTCAAGAAATGTATTAAAACAGAAAGACACTATAGTTTCAGCCTTGCTCAAAGACTAGGTCTATCCATTCCCGACGATCTTGGTTTGCTTCTTATTTATTAAATATAGCCTACAGCCAAATAGTTGATTAAACATTGATCAAAATTAAAATACAATTTATACAATTTATGTTAATGGAAACGCTGTCATTTCGCAATATTTTTTTGTCGACTTTTAGAAAATATCGCAAAAGTTTTGCGCAAATCTGTAATGGAAACGCGGCTAGAGCTGTCAGTGTGAAAACCTTATCCCAAGATGTTTTTGGACACAGAAAGTAGCGTATATCCCGTCCAAATGATGACCAGACTTTACTGATGGTTTATCAAGTTTATTATGTCCTTTATCACTCCAAAAAAATCATTGTAAGAGCTGAACAAACAAAGCATAAGAAGTGCGCACTAATTCACAAACTATCTCTCACCGTTGCTCTCTCTGTTGCATTACCATTAACATACACAGCAAACTACACAAAAACACTCATACAACTAACAGTAAACAAACATATACACAGACCGTATGCCTTTTCGAGGGTGCAGTTAATAACTGGTAAACTTTGTATGATCTGCAAAACAACTCCGATAAACTGCGTGCAAGCTCTTCCTTTCACTAACCGCACTGTAAAAAAAAATTCCTAATTTTACAGAAAATAACTCTAAATTGTTTACAGTATTTTCCTGTAATTTTGAATTATGTTTAAAACTATGTAAAATTACAAACAATATCTGTAAATAAACAACTTGACTGTTATTTTTAGGATTATATCATTAATGACAAATTACAGTAATTCTCATTTTTATAAAGGAAAATTACTGTATTATTTATACAGTATTTTTCTGTTTTCATAAATTACATACAAATTCATGTAAAATTACAAAAAATATCTGCAAATTAACAACTTGACCATTATTTTATCATTAATGACAAATTACAGTCATTCTCATTTTTTATACAGGGAAATTACTGTATTATTTATACAGTATTTTTCTGTTTTCTTAAATTACAAATGTATGTAAAATTACAGAACTAATCTGTAATAAAATATTTAGCTCATTATATTAAAGGTTTATGTCCATACTAACAATTTAACATTATTCTTTGTAATTTTAAAGTAAATCTTATTAGTTTCACTGTAAAAATAAAATCGTAAAAAAATGGTAAATGACTGGCAGCTACGGCTGCCAAACAAAAACCGTAAAATGAAAGTAAAATATCTTAATTAAAATAAAGTGCAAAAACTTTACGTAAATTTACATTAAAAGTTTGAGAGAAAACTGTTATTTTACTGATTTTTCCTTATTTAAATTAAGATAATTTACTTTAATTTTATGTTTTTGTTTGGCAGCCGTTGCTGCCAGTCATTTGATTTTTTTCATTTTTTTTTTTTTTACAGTGTAGGTGTATTTTTACATTCAAACTGTAATTTTGGATACAAATCAGGGCTCCAGACTAACTTTTTTCACTAGGAGCACAGTGGCCCCCAACTGAAAATTTTAGGGGCGCAACCAGAAATTTTAGGGGCGCACACCGTAAATCAACATGCTAACCAAATCTACTAATTTCCACTGTATTACTAATAGGGATGGGTATCGTTAAGGTTTTAATGGTATTACTACTCTTACCGATACTGCTTATCGAACCGGTACTTTAACAGTATTCTTACCGGTTCTTTTTATTATACTTTATTTATTTTTTTGTATATATATATAAAAAAAAAACATAATTAAGAACATAATTAACATGGCTTTATTATCTGAAAAGTAAAATATCTATAGCAAAAGAAACCGCAAAGTTTGAACAAAAATATAAAACATCTATTTGTAAATGGACCAGTGTGCAGGCATTCGGAAGGTCTGCTAACATTAATATTACATTAAAGAACAAACCTACAAAGAAATCTAATAAAGTAATGAAATGTAAAATAACACTGCATAGTTTTCACTGTATAAATTGATAGATTAATGCTTATAAAAGCTAAAGTTATTAATTCAAGAGATGTGAATATTTTCTATTTGCCTTTTGTTCGATTCGAATTAATGGCTCAATCGTCAGCAGGTTTATTAGACGCTGCCCCTTTAAGACCGATCGAATGTAGAACTAATAACATCATATTCTCCTATTTCTCCAAACTATTTACGCCCATTTAAGATATAAACTGTTAAAATAACTACTCTCCAATCCGGTCATTTTGACACAGGCTATTTGTTGTTTATTTGATGGTTTAGACGCGCACACGAAGCCTAAAATAATATTAAAGGTGAACTATGTAGGATTTTTGCAGTAAAACATCCAGAAACCACTAGGCCAGTGTTATATATTTTGTTCAGTTGAGTACTTAGAATATCCCAAATGTTTTCAACTATTTGTAAATCGTGAGAAAATTGCTATTTTAACCAAGGAGCCGGGACGTGTGAGCTATGCGTGTGAGGGAGTCGCCTGTCGATTGCGTCATATCTGCGTCACCCTCGGTCTCCGGTTTTATTCAGTGAAACACTTTACTCTCACTGCAGAGTGAACAAGTGTCATAGCAGCCGCCGAGCGAACGTCATAACTTCCTTTTCAACACACTCAGACATATCTAATACGATAAACAGAGCTGCGTTACCTCACACTCAGCACTGGAGAAGAGGAAGTGCCGCCGGCAACCGTGTCATAATAAAAGTCCCGCCAGCGACTATGCCATAATAACAGTCCCGCTCTTCAATCGCTCCTGCAGCCTTGCTCAGCTCCACAACACTCGCTCCTGCTCTGCTTCAGACTACAGTAATGTTAATAATCGCATCCATGAACATGATTTCTGCCTGAGTCCTATCCTGACTGTTTCCCACCGGCTGTGAGGTGAAGACCACATGTCCCGAGATTCTGCGCTCAAACGTGGCGTCATCAAACTACGCCTTTGTTTTGAACAGGCGACCTCTAGTGGACGGAAAAGTTACATAGTGTAGCTTTAAGTGCAAGTCCATTTCGCAGCACACACACATAAGCCGCCTTGAAGTTGGAAACAGCGTCTCTTGCGCGGATTATTGTGCATTTAATAGCTCTTTATTATCAAACACATCCCGCAGTTTAGCAACAGTAGAGACTGCAGTTTACAACAATCACTGATTCTGACGTTTAGTTTAGGTTTAGGGAGAAATTACAGCGCAGCTGTGAAGGGAAGGATGAGCTCGACGGACACGGCTACAGGAATAGTTTTACCTCATACCATCTTTTTATATTTCTTGGAAGCCAAAATCGAAAATAAAATTAGATTAATATCACAGCACATCCCTAAAGTTTAAGCAGACGAAACTTTTGTTTAGTTCTTGGCCATCATAGTCACTCATTAAAGCTGATGGTGTTGTGTTCGCTGTAGCTCCACGTGAGCTCGCTCGCTCGCTTTCTCTCTCTTCTGGATTGCGACTGGCAAAAATGCATCAAGGACAAATGGTTTAATATTATCTCATATAGAAACGGCTGGCAACGATAGAATTTGCCAAACATAACGTCTATCAATTATAATTAGTAAATTTCTCCAGTACCGACAGCAGGCAAATTTACTGGTCGCACATGTGAAACTTTCAAGCCTCTGCCCACACCACAAAACACCATTTGACCAATTAATTAAATATAACAGCAAATAAAAATAAATATACACATTTGCTAACTGTAGTTTAAAACAAACATTATTTTTTGTAAGGTTATTTGCTGTCTTTACGTGTTCACTTGAGCGTGATTGGTCAATCTGAACGTCATCTAGAAATCTGGCCAATGACAACTGTGCGCGCCTTCTACCGATCAAATTTGAAAATACACTCGTTGCCGTTGGAGTGCTCGGCTGCTCGCGAGCGCGGCATTTCTAATCTACAACAGGACTGCTTCGTCGGTCCATTAATGGCATCACATGGATCATTTTACATCTGTTAAAATCTTATTTTGGACGAATTTTGATTGTGGGATGTCGACTGAGAACGAAAAACATGGATATGAACAGATATTTTAGTTACCAATGGCGGACAACAGATGGCAGAAGGTAAATAAATCCCTTTATATTTTTTCTACTGTCACATCAACATATAGTGCATTACAGTTATATGCTAATCGCGAATAACTTGCATATTCTGTTTCTATGTTTTGTTATGTTGTAATTAGGCATGTGCCGGTATCAAATTTTCATGTTGCGATTAATTGCTGAAGCTTTTATCACGGTATACGGTATTATCACGATATTGAAATAAGTTGCAAAAAAAGTGTTGTCATACTATAACCGGTTAAATCACTTTCTTATAACAAAAGAACCAAACATTTAAATACAATAAAGCAATACACAAAAATGTATAAAGTAAACAAATATTTAAAACAGATTAAAGTGCAAAAGAATTATAAAGAACAATAGGTATGCTGAAATGTACATTTAACTAAGATTAATACAAGCTTTAGAAGTATTTTTCATTGTCAGTTTGTTAATGAAGGAACTAATGTTAAATACTGGAGCCTTGTAGAGTGTGTGATTGATCAACAGTCAGAACATATTCAAGCAATATCTAGGGCATGTAATTTAGTCCAGATTAAAATATAAAATGCAAGTTTGAAAATGAATAGCCTTAAGTCTTTAAGTATTATGTATTAGGTTATGTGATTACTGGGGAAACGGCTGCATTTCTGCTGTTCCGTCAGCGCCCTCTGCTGTCGAAGAATGAATGTGCACTTCAGCGTCTCCTCATTCCGCCATGTGCTCGGCTCATGCACGGTCTATTTACATCAGTGTGCGTTCCTCTTTGACGTGTTGTTCATTTTAAACAGTTGATGGGTAAAGTATTCTTAAAATTCATTCTAAATAATTATTCACGGTATTTTGAAGTGCCCACGATAACAATATTGTGCATGTTCATTATTGCGGTATATCGTATTACCGTTTACCAGCACATGTCTAGTTGTAATACTGTTAAGCTAGGACTGGGCACTATGACAATGATAGTGACTATCCAATATTGCACACAATTATCTCAAAATCCCTGTCATGAGGTAACTTATTCGCTTGATTTAAACAGTCAGTTATGTTTGAAGTAACGTTAGAGTTTAACGGTTCAAGTTAACGTGGGGAATCCCGGATGCTTGTCATTGTGCTTTCGTTCTTAAAGGGGCAGCAGCTTAATAAACTGCCGTCCATTAATTTGAATCCAACAACAAGAGACTAGAGAAGACCTTCTGCGTTTTTAAGAATCAAGTGATATTAATGCATAGAATATCATGCAGTGAAGACTAAGCAGTATTATTCTGTAGTATTTCTTAATAAAATATCTATAAAATAACTATACTGTGATATTGTTATTGTGAAATAAAATTTCTCATGTATGAAGAATAATATGGTCATAATGCCCATCCCTACAGTCAGCTAGTTTTAAGATCAAGCTTGTCATAAAAGTAAAGTAGTTTTGGAATGAGTAATCAGAGAACACTGTCATGTACACTCATTCTGCAGAGAGGACAGGAAACCACCATCCTCAGACTCTGAAGAATTACAGGCAAACCAGGAGTTTGGATCTACTGTGAAGTTTTTGTATGGACCTGGTGAGTTCATTTTGCAAGTCCATGTCTCTGTCAGTAAGTTGATAATTAATATTAATGTTTTATCAAATAAATTAATATTAATTTGTATGTGTGTATGTTTCTTCCCCCCTCATAATCCTGAAGTTTTGGGAATGAAAATCTGCCACATGATCTTCAGAGGAAGTGAGTATTCATGCCATATCCAACATTAATACTGTTTTGGTACCCTTATGTGTGTGGAAATGTGAACACAGGCAACTCAAGGCACTTGAGCTCAGGTTCAAACATACCTTCTTGAGTTTAAAAGCATAGCTCACTCAAAATGAAAACTCCCTCATCATTTTCTCACTCTCATATCTTATCAAACTTGTATGACTTTCTTCTGTGAAACACAATATTTTGAATAATGTTGGTAACCAAGCTACATTGGACCAAATTTTATGCATAATAATTACCAATAACCATCTCAAAGCTGAGCGGACTCCGTTCATATAGCCAGAATATCTCAATGTCAAATGTTGTTTAAAGGAAAGGTACAAAAACAAAATCCTCCCTTTTTAAGGACTTTTCAGTGAATCGATGTCTCTTTCTTTCTTTTACAGATCCAGCTGATTATTGGAGATTTGGAAAAGGATTGCTCATTATCTGCTGTGTCTGTCCCTTCTGCTGCAGAATCATGGACCTGTTGTATGTTTTGATTTATATTTCTTATTACACTATATAGCTTGGATTCTGAATTAAAAGGTAAATGTTTGTCCACATATATCATCAGAGCTATATGGAGCCCTTGGGGGTCAGTTGAATATAGAGGAAAAGAACATAAAACTTATTTGGAAAATACAAAGTAAATACAAAACAGTAAATGGCACAATTTGTTATTTTGTTATAAGGTGAAATCATGACCTCGTCATGATATTAGTAACCCTAACTTACAAGATAAATGCAATTTTTAGTTTTTCAATTCCTCCTGGGGGCTCTGAAGAATTTATTTACATAAATTTACATCTGAATAATACAAGTTTTAGAATCAATAGTGAATCCGTGACAATCTTGTAAATGTATCAGTTTTGTACTTTTTTTTTTTCAGTTTGAAATTTTATTCAACTTTAAAAATTTGATGAAACTGTTCCACTGTTATCTGTATTTGAAATGTGTTATGTATTGTATTGTTTACAGACTGTATTTTGTATTTTTCCAAAATAAAACTGTAAATTTAACACTCTATTGAATGTTTTTTTATTGTAATAATCTGTAAAATAACAGTGTTTTTCTGCAGAATTTTTAGTACTGTCACTTTATTGAAGGTGTTTGATCATAATAATCTAGGAAAAATCTGTAAAATAACAGTTTTACACTGTTAAAAAATGGTACATGACTGGCAGCTACGGCTGCCAAACAAAAACCGTAAAATTAAAGTAAAATATCTTAATTTAAACAAGGAAAAAATCTGTAAAATAACAGTGTTTTTCACTAAAACATTTAATGTAAACTTCTGTAAAATTATTGTTTTTGCATTTTATTTGAATTAAGATATTTTACCTTAATTTTATGGTTTTTGTTTGGCAGCCGTAGCTGCCAGTCATTTACCTTCTTTTTACAATTTTTTTTTTATAGTAATACCCATCAAAATAGGAGTCCTCCTTAGTAGGACAGATAATGTAGACCTTAAACATATCTAAAATTAAATTAATTTACATATAACCAGTTTAATATGGAGAGGCACTGAAATGTAGACCTTCGTGTTTTTGACCTAACGTTCCAGAACAGTTAGTTATTACAGTTTGTATGTTAGCAGGGACTTTAATCGTAACTTAACGAGAGTATAACAAACAGAAAATCCTCTCAGGATCCCTGGAATCAGTGTTACAGTACCTCAGGCACGACATTTTAGCATGTTTGTAGCATAAACACCATCAAACCGATGAGAGCTTCGGATTTTCCAATGCATCTCTATGGCGCTGAAACCTAAAGATGTCCGAGTTCCAGTCCCGGCGCAACTGATACTCAACTGCTATTGGCTCATCTGCGTTCGAGGGGAGGGGCTTACCGATAGGTAAGTTTCCTCAAAAGGGTACTCACATGAGGGTTCATTGTTGTCTGCTTCTTGGTCTTTGAGCCTCTTTCAGGATTTATGCCCAGGAAGCACCTGTTAATAAGCAAAGATAGTTTCAGTTTTAAATAGACTTACAGTATGTATTGCAGACAGCATTCATCAAGGTGTGCTTTTTGCTGTGCTTTTCCCCCACATCAAACCCTAATAGATTTATAATCCAAACTTGTTAGATCTTACTCTCACCATAATTTTTTTTTTGCCATTTTTAGCCAAGGTGCCTCAGGTTAGGTTTGCATGAGGCAAAGTGGTTGATTTTCTACTATGAGAGGCCTTATCAACATGCGCCGCCACTGAAATGCATCTTCACGCAATTGGCCAGTTGGTAAATTGTTTGGTAAACCAAACCCTGTTGAAAGTATGAAAAACACATCCTTTTCAATTAAGGGCCTGAGAGCATTTTGTTCTGCTTTTAAAGAAAATTTCATCTACTTCATTCAATACATTCGTATTTCGCAATACAAGTTTCGAAATCATCATCACATAGCCTGCCCCAAAACAAAATAAATAGCTGATTGGACCGGCAGGTATTTGTCAGCATAACATGTGTAGAAACCCAGACCGATCTGCAGAGCGAAATTGAATGAGTTCGTGAGATCAGGATGGTCTCACCAGGCTAGCCTCAGGTACCTCGTTTGTCAGCATTTTCGACCTCAATTCAATCAGTGAGTTGGAAGCTTGTACTATAATGTGAATTACAAGATTAAATGTGATCTTTATAAAATACCTTTGAATGAACTCCAGCATCGAAGATCCAGCAGCAGGATACTCAAGGTTGAATACGTAATAGCTGCTGAAGAAAGCCGCTACTCCGTGTAAAAAGAAAGTGTGTGGGCCCATCACGACATGTCCCTCGATGGATATAAGCCATCCAGAGGGCTTCATCATGTCACCTGAAATGAACAGATACAACATTATGTGTTATGAGCACTTTGTGATCTGCTTAAGATACAAAGGGCTATACAAATGTAATTCTTATTATAATTATAATTATTTATTGTGGTCATGTAGATTTCTAGAAAGAAAAAAAAAATAATGAGTTAGAAATGTCGATACTAGATCAAAGTAACATTACCTTGAATGATCAAGCAGTGGGTGCCGGGGAGTTCTGCAGTATTGACGTCCACAGCAGTGGCACATGGCTGTAACATAGTTAACACACAATAGCATGGATTTAGGATAAAGGATAAATATTGTTCATTGGTCAGAGGTCAGAGGTTGTAAATCATGCAAGGTAAATGTTGATAATGTAATCACTCATTTTGCATTTTAAATATTACATCAACTTCAAGCATCAAACGCTCTTTCGGCTCTTTGAAGTACAACATTAGGAGCAGCAGGATGCAGGCAGCCTTGTCAGAGTCTGGATCATAGCAGGCCAGAACATCACGGATCTTGGGGTTGTCCAGTGTTGCACAGTAATCCAGGATGGTCTGTCCTCGTCAACTAATTGTGACTAATTGCCAAAGTGTGAGAATAGGCATTTCTGAGAGAAGAGAAATGGCCATTCCTGTTTGATCTCAGACATCGCTGCAGCAGGCACTTTGTTAAGGTATTCCCGCAGGATGACGCATGTCTTTTCCATCATTGGTTCTGCTCTCTCTGCCCCACTCATTCCTTCCTCTGTGTATACAGACATATAAATGTATTGTTAGTACCCAAGTAACAATTTGGTCTTGTAGCCGCCCAACACACACACAGTGTTCAGATCTTGACCAATTACTAAACTCTTAACAAAATTACCCAAAAAGACAGTAGATGGCATGCCTGAGTAGATGTTCAGCAGATCCCTCTTTATATTCTCCAACATTGCCTCGGTCTCCCCCTCTGGCAAATCTGCTGGGCCCCACCTGACACACCTAGGAGTGGGCATGACACGGCAACAATACTATTGGGGACGGTTATAGCTCAGAAGTTGGAGCAAGTCATCTCATAACTGAAGGGTCAGCAGTTTGATTCCCTGTTGTGACTGTCTAAATAGACCCATCCCACAGAAGTTATATTACAGTGTAATAGTGTTGTAAACACAGGTGTATTTTATCAAACTAATTAAAGGGATATTTCACCCTTTCGGGGAATTAAGCTCATTTTCCACCTCCCCCCCTCGAGTAAAACAATTGATTTTTACCTTTCTTCCGTTCATCCAGCAGTTCCCTGAGTCTGGCTACCACATATAGCTCCAGCCTATTGAGCCTAGCATAGATCATTGGATCGGATTAGACCATTAGCATCTCGCCCGCAAAGTGACTAAGATTTCCGGAATTTTTCCTATTTAAAAGTTGACTCTTCTCAAGTTAGAACGTGCAATAAAACTGCTCGGGTTATGTATATAACCCTTGTTCCCTGAGAAGGGGAACGAGCACTGCATCGGGATGACGCTTTGGGGGATGCTCCCTTAGCATCAGCGAATCTGAAACCAGAATGCCAACTAGGCCAATCCGATTGGCGTGCGTGATGACGTCATCGTGACGGCATACCCGGAAGTATAAAAGGGTTGCTGGAGCGTAATGGCGGTAGTAATTGCTCTGAAGCATGCGCTCCAGGCGCGCCAAGGTGTGGCGTCGGGATGCAGTGCTCGTTCCCCTTCTCAGGGAACAAGGGTTATATACATAACCCGAGCAGTTCCCTTTCGAGGGAACTCGCACTGCATCGGGACGACGCTTTGGGGAACGAGTACCCACTAGGCCACACCGAAGGGTAGCGCCTGCCCTAGTGTGAAGCCGGAAACCGGGCACAGCTAGGACTGGAGCACCCTCGCACCAGGCGTCGTAGGGAGATCCAGGCTATAAAACCTGATAAAAGTGTGTGGGGTAGCCCACCCGGCCGCCTCGCAGATATCCTGCAAGGGGACCCCAGAAAGAAGGGCCACCGAAGAGGCCATGCCTCTGGTGGAATGAGCCCTCACAGCCACAGGTGAAGGCAAACTGCGCACCTGATAGGCCATGGTAATCGCCTGGACAATCCAATTACTGATTGTCTGAGTAGACGCAGGCAATCCCTTCTTAGGTGAGCCAAAACACACCAACAGTTGTTGTGATCTCCTCCACTGTGCAGACTTCACCAGATAAACTCTTAGAGCCCTAACCGGGCAGAGTAGGTGAAGCCTCCCTTCTTCCGCCGTCACATGAGGCGGAGGATGAAATGCCTGCAGGACCAATGACCTGACCACCCTTGATGGCACCTTAGGCACGTAGCCCGGCCTAGGGTGTAAGATGGCCTTTACTCCTCCCGGGGCAAACTCCAGGCAGGTTGGCGTTACCGCCAAGGCCTGGAGATCTCCCACTCTCCTGAGAGAGGTAATGGCAAGGAGAAAAGCCACCTTAAGGGTCAGATCCTTCGGTCCAGCCGACTCCAATGGTTCGAAGGGGGCCTCAGCCAATCCTTCGAGAACCACTGCCAGGTCCCAGGTTGGAACTCTGGACCGAGCCGCAGGCCTCATCCTCCGAGCCCCACGGAGGAATTGTACAACCAGCTGGTGCCTACCCAGAGGCCCATCACCCAAAGGAGTGTGGAAAGCCGCAATGGCAGCCACGTACACCTTGAGTGTGGACGGGGTAAGCCCTGCAGAGAAACGATCTTGGAGGAACTCCAGCACTGAAGCCACTGGGCAGTTAACTGGGTCCACCTCACGTTCTCTGCACCAAGTGGAAAATACATTCCACTTGAGGCTGTACAGTCTCCTCGTAGACGGAGCCCTGGAGCTGAGTAAGGTCTCTATCACGTCTGCCGATAGGCCAGCCTCTATGAACCTGGTCCCCTCAGGGGCCAGACCCACAGGTTCCAAATCTCCGGGCGGGGGTAAAATATCGTACCCGCCGCCTGAGATAGGAGATCCCTCCTCAGAGGAATCTCCCACGGCTGACCTGCTAGCAGAGCTATGATATCCGAGAACCAAACTCGAGTCGGCCAACGGGGTGCTACCAGAAGTAGACTGACCCCCTGTCGACGGACCCTTTCCAGGACTCCCGGGAGCAGAGCAATCGGGGGAAATGCGTACAGACGCAGCCTCGGCCACGTCTGCACCATGGCATCCAGCCCCAGCGGAGCTGGATGCGTGAGGGAAAACCACAGTGGACAGTGGGACGTCTCTCGAGACGCAAACAGATCCACTTCCACTGGGCCGAACCTCTTGCATATGGCCTCCACCACCTCTGGGTGGAGTCGCCACTCCCCGGGCCTCAGCCCCTGCCTCGACAGGATGTCTGCTCCCTGATTTTGGACCCCCGGGACATACATTGCCCTGATGGACAACAGTTTCCCCTGGGTCCACAGGAGGACTTGGCGTGCTGTCTTGTACAGAAAGCGCGACCTCAGTCCTCCCTGGCGGTTGATGTACGCTACGACAGACGTATTGTCTGTCCGTACCAGGACGTGCTGGCCTCGGAGGTGCGGGAGAAAGCTCCTGAGAGCTTTGTATACCGCCATCATCTCCAGGCAATTTATATGCCAGGAGGAATGACGGCTCTCCCATGGGCCCCTCGCAAAGCGGCCGTCCATGACCGCGCCCCAGCCAGTGAGGGAGGCGTCTGTTGAAACGGATTTCCGGCAACAAGACGCTCCCAACACTGGCCCTCGGGACAGAAACCAAGGTTTCTTCCATATGGCTAGGGAACGAGAGCATTTGCGCGTTACCCTGATCATACGGAAAGGATTCCCTCTGGGGGAAAACCCCTTGGTTTTCAACCACCACTGGATGGGTCTCATGTATAGCAGGCCAAAAGGTATTATGTTGGACGCTGCTGCCATGTGACCCAGCACTCTCTGAAAGTGCTTCACAGTGATGTTGTGGCCTAGCCTTATTCCTGAGACCATCGCCTGTATGGTCTCGACTCGCGCGGGAGACAATCGTGCCCGCATCGTTGTCGAGTCCCACACGACCCCGAGGAACGTAGTCCTCTGGGACGGCGTCAACACGCTCTTTTTCGTGTTGAGTCTCAGCCCCAAGCATTTCATGTGGTTCAGAACGACATCTCGATGCCGAACCGCCACCTCGTACGACTGGGCCAGTATGAGCCAGTCGTCGATATAATTCAGCACACGGATGCCCTGAAGTCTCATTGGAGCCAGAGCTGCATCCATGCACTTCGTGAACGTGCGTGGGGAGAGGGCTAGGCCAAAGGGAAGCACTCGATACTGGTACGCTTCGCCCCCGAAAGCGAACCTCAGGTACTTCCTGTGACATGGAAGGATGGAGACATGGAAATATGCGTCCTTTAGATCTATCGTGACGAACCAGTCCTCGGACTGGATCTGACTCACGATCATGGGAATAGTGAGCATTTTGAACCTGAAGCTCCTCAGAGACAGATTCAAAACCCTCAGATCTATAATCGGACGCAACCCTCCATCCTTTTTGGGAACTATAAAGTACCGGCTGTAGAACCCGGACTCTCTTTCCAGCGGAGAAACACGCTCTATGGCTTCCTTCGCTAGAAGAGTTTTTACTTCTAGTTCCATTACCCGAACCTGCTCGGGTATCACTGCTGTCCAGTATAACCCCCTGAATTGTGGAGGAGGAAAACCGAACTGCAGTTTGTACCCCTTTTCTACAGTACGCAGGACCCATGTAGAAATATTCGGAAGGCATTTCCATGCGCCGAAATAATCTACTAAGGGAACCAGCCTCTCGAGGCTGGCGTCGGGTGTTACACGGTTCCCGTTCCCAACCTCCTGAAGCGGCTGACCGGCAGGAAGTAGTTGGGAACGGTTCTCCGTGTGCGGACGCGCGAGCTGACCAGCCGCAGGTCTTTCCAGAGGCGGCTGGTGCAGCATGCGTTCGCGGGAAATCGATGTGGCCCGAAGCGTCATAGACGGCGGGATTACCACATCGATTTTCCCAGAGCGCCGCGGAGGAAACAACCTCGGTTGTTTCTCCGCGGGGGGGACCGCTCTTAGAAGCCCAGCCGTGGCTAGGACTTCTTCCCAGCAGCCTTCCGCGCCTGAAGGACGTTCCGAAGATCGCCTTTAGGGGCTGAAGGTTGCTGCTGAGAGCGCCGCCTCTGTTGCCAGGCTCCCGGGGGAGGGGCTCTAGAAGCGACGCTCTCCTTTTGCACCTTCCGGTGCGAGGAGCTGGATGACGGCTGAGGCTGCCCGCTAGGGCCAGCCTTCCCAGGTTTAGAGCGGCGAGGGAGATACTGGTGGAAGGCTGCTGACTGTTTCTTCGCCTCCTGGTGTCTGGAAACGACGGTGTTAACCGCGTCTCCAAACAACCCAGAAGGCGAGATCGGGGAGTCCAGGAGAAAAGCTCTATCCTTCTCCTTTATCCCCGACAGATTCAGCCAGAGATGTCTCTCCACTGTCACCATGGAAGCCATGGAGCGGCCGATAGCGCGGGCCGTCTCCTTGGTGACTCGGAGAGACAAATCTGCAGCCTTCCTCAGTTCCAGAATGTCCTCCGGAGAGGGACCATCTCCCTCGTCCAACTCTTTAAGGAGGTCGGCCTGGTAGGCCTGCAGAATTGATAATGTGTGCAGGGAACCACCAGCCCGACCAGCCGCCATATATGCTTTGCCCACCAAAGATGAGGTGTCCCGACAGGGTTTGGTGGGCAAAACCGGAGCCTTAAGGGACGATGCAGAGTCGGGTGAAAGATAGCTCGCGAGAGCTTCCTCCACCCGAGGCATCGCCCCATAGCCCGCCTCGCGTGCCCCCAGAACATTGGAATAGTCCAATACTGGGGGATTGCAAACACGCGAAGAATAGGGCCGTTTCCATGATCTACACACCTCGGTGTGTAGATCCGGGAAAAAAGGCAGGCCCCGGCGAGGTGTTTGAACCCGGTGTGAGAGGAACCGGTCATCCAGCCTGCTGGGTAGCTGGATTTCCGGAGCCTCTTGTGGCCAACTTATATTTAATTTGACCACTGCCCGGGCCAACACCTCGACCAGCTCCTCTTGGGCGGGTGGATGAAGCGATGAATTCCTGCTTCATCCCCCGCCTCGGTGCCTATTTCCTCCGGCTCCTCGGAACCGGAGAGAACAAGCATCGGACCTCCCACCCCGGGGGAAGAAGCCGCAGCGCGGGCTTCCACACGGGGAGGAAGATCCTCGGAACTGTCAGAGGAGGATCGGGAAAGTGCCGCAGCAGTCCCGAAACCCTCTGACAAATCCCGCTGTGAGCCCCATGATCTGCGACGCCGAGCCGCCTCAGCGACTGCGGGTCCAGAACCACGAGGCTCACGAGGCTGGCCGGCCTCATCAAACGCAGCCAGCCGAGAGCGAAGCACCCTGAGCGTCAGTTTTTCGCAGTGCTCACAAGCGGCTCCCTCGAGAGCCGCTTGGGCATGCTGGACGCCCAGGCAGTGCACACAAAGCAGGTGTGTATCCGAGCCCGACATGAACCTGGGACACGGATGCACACACTGTTTGAATTCATTCACTCTCACACTTTCCATTTTACTTTTCTCACACACTTTCACTGACAAACAACAGTAAATAGACAGACAGTAACAGATAGCGCTATGCTGAAGAGCAATAACTACCGCCATTACGCTCCAGCAACCCTTTTATACTTCCGGGTATGCCGTCACGATGACGTCATCACGCACGCCAATCGGATTGGCCTAGTTGGCATTCTGGTTTCAGATTCGCTGATGCTAAGGGAGCATCCCCCAAAGCGTCGTCCCGATGCAGTGCGAGTTCCCTCGAAAGGGAACTAACGGAAAATAAAACGTGGTAATTTTCTAGGCTGATTTGACATGGAACTATACTCTCATTCTGGTGTAATAATCAAGGAACGTACCATGGGCGCACTGATATACGCAGCACCTGAAAGTAGTACCCGTTGCATTCTACACTACAGGGACTATTTTCACATGCTGCGTGATATCACTGCGTCCATGGTACATTAGCAACATTCTCAGACACATACTCACAGCCAACGAATTTACAGTTGAACATTGTGGTGCATGTTAACTAGTCACCTACCTAATCTATTTCTCCTCACTCTTAGCCTGACACTGAGCGGGATAGTTAGCCTGCCTGACACTGAACAGGATGGTTAGCCTCGCCCTCTGATGACCTGGAAAGAAAGAAAAGAAAGGGAAATAAAAAGGAGAAATTACACAAAGGCAACCAACAATAAGAATTTCAGTTTGAATGCAGATTATAATCATTGATCATTGTAATTTGCACTGATCAGGGAGTCAGTCAGCCCATTGACTTCTGAACTAGGGAGCTTTTGAACACAAAATAAGATATTTTGAAGAATGTCGGTAATCAGACAGTTGATGGACCCCACTGACTTTTATAATAGAAAAAAGAAATACTATGGAAGTCAATGGCGACCAGCAACTGTTAAGTTACAAATATTCTGCAAAATATTTTTTTTATGTGTTCATAAGGTCAGAAGAAAGAAAGTCATGCATGTTTAGAGGGTGAGTAAATGATAGAATTTTCATTTTTGGGTGAACTATAGACTGGGTTTCTGCAGTAACTACCAAATGTTGAATCATTTTTAGCCATGATATCAGCTGTAATTGATGTGATTTGACTAAGTGTTTTCCAAAATATAAATAAAATAAAAAAAACAGTATGCCAGGGGGTATATATATATATATATATATATATATATATATATATATATATATATATATATATATATATATATATATATATATATATATATATATATATATATATATATATATATATATACCCATTATATACATTCAAACAATTTGTTTGTAGTACAAAGTTATTGTTTTAATAGCCTTTTTGTTAATCGAAGCACTTATAAGTTTTAAATAGGACAGAGTATCATTATAAAAAATAGGCCTACTATATTTACATATGTGCAAGTAAAATTTTGCCAAAATAATTAACAAGTTTATAATGAAATACACATCCTCTTTTCTTTGCCTTCTAAAAAAACAAAATACAATATTTTTCCATTTTAAAGTGAAGTTCTTGTGAAGCTGTTCAATAATACATCTACTGAAGTCCTTCCAAAACGTTGTGGAGTAAGAACAGATCCAGAAAAGGTGCTGAAAGGTCTCTGGGTGGCTTCCACAAAATATTTACGTGCATATATGCACACATATATACGTGCATATATGTACTTATATAGGTATATGTATGCACGTATATATGTACATATATGTACACATACCGGTATATGTAGCCTACATATAATATAGGAAAACGGCCATTTATATATATGTCACATATATTAAACACCTATATCAAAACCTATATTAAAACATATATGTTCATATATTTGCATTATCAAAAGAAGGAGAAAAATCTCCATACAGCCAAGTTTCGGCGTCATGGCCACAAGAGGGCACCGCTGACACTGAATGGTCTGACAGGCTACAGTAACAATCAGTCCCGTGTGCTCTCTCGGAAACATCCATAAATTGAGTTTTCGTTTTGAAAGGTGGGGAGGAGGGTCAATGCCGGGAGCCATTTATAGACAAAAAGAGCAGGGAGAGAGAAAGAGCATACACAACTTGACATATCCTTTTTAGTTTGTCCAAACGTGCAAGTACAACCAGGAGTGCACGAACAGAAAAACGCAAAATTAGAGCACCAGAGTTCGGAAAGGATATCAACACTGAAGAAAACCAGACACATGCCATTTCTATAAATAACACTACATAAGACAGTGGTAAGTTAACTCTCCACATGCTTCCAAGATTTTGGAAACTTGTTGTAAGAGCCAAGTTGATAAGTCATGCTCAGTTTATGCAAACCATTAAAACAATTTTTTTAATAGGTTACATAACTGACAAAATCTTTTTTTTTCTCTTTATCAGTTACATTTTAAGACGTGTGTACTTTTGTGGCATAAGGAAACTTTGTAAATGTCAAGATTAACTGCGTTTTCTTAAAGCTTGAATTGTGCTTTTTATATAGCCGATTAGCCTAATCAGATAGTTTTGGGCGTATTCTCATTTTATGTATTTATTTAAAATAGCATGTCAAAGTAATAATGCTCCAATGCAATAATGAGCATTACAGTATAGTTTATTAATTATGACCTTTTACAACTTATATAGGCAATTATCAGTGGTCTCAAGTGCGCGCGGTGTTTTTTCCTTTAGGAAACTGAAGTGCACAGTGAGCTCTAAGCACGCGGTAGCAACTGCAGCCAGTGTGAAGGAAACAGCTGTGTGTGTGTGTGTGTGTGTGTGTGTGTGTGTGTGTGTGTGTGTGTGTGTGTGTGTGTGAGCGTCATTGCTTTCTGTGGAAGGCTGCGTTTGACCTTTTGAGACTTCATCTTCTTGGGTGGAAGCATTTCATCATAGATCGTCAGCTAACAAAAATATGTTTTTAAGAACGTTTTGCTAATGTTCATTGTGTTTTAAGTTGAAAAACAGAAAAAAAAACATTGAAAACAATGTTTCTGAACGTCTTTTTCTTAAATGTGTTTTTATTGTTTTTTAATTCTTGGTTAGGCCTATGCAAACATTAAGGGAACATTCCGTTTTATCATTTTGCAAACATTATGGGAACATAAAACATTACTTCTCTGAACATTCTGAAACAACAGTAATTTAGAAAAATACTAGATGAACATCAAACTTAAACAATGTCTAAATAATGTGTTTGTGCTAATGTTTTGAGAACAATATTAAAGAATGTTCGTCATACCTTGACGGAACGCTATTCAAAATTCTGAGAATGATCTCTGTTAGCTGGGGTTGCACAAGTTACACTTTTTAATTGTTAATTAGGGAAATACTTGTGTACGGAGACCCTAAAGGGACATGGTGATGGAAAAATATATTGAATGCAAGCAATGCAGAGTTTCTTTTACTTTATAGTATTGCTGTCGTTTTTATATTTTTAGAAATCCCAGAGCAAGCATGGAAAATCTGAGAAATCCTTTTACTGTGTGGAAAAATTAGGTCTTGGGGTTAAGTTGCACCAGGGAAATAAAATATTTGTATTCAAGGTCAAGACTACAAATTACAACAAGAATACAGATATATTGTGCTCCTCATCAGTAAGCGAGTCATATATTGATTCAGTAGCCACTCCGTTGTGTTCATTCAGTGAATGATTCGTCAGTTTGATTCAAACCAGGAACTCCTGAGTTTGTGCATTTGCTGAATTCTGAACAGTATATTACTACTCTTTCTGCCATAGAAAGATATGGTTAACGTTCTACGAGTAGTATAGGCTACTAGTATGCAGTTCCGAATTCAGCAACTGACTCATACCAATGGTTTGAATTTGAATCAGACTAAACAGGTCACGCTTTATGTAGAGCAGTGCAGGGATCACTGCTTGGTTCTGCCACATATTTGTGGTGTTTCATGTCAGAAATATGTCAGAAATATGTAAATGCAAGTTACGCTATCAATGAACTTGTTCAGAATTTACTTGACTCATAATTTCTTTTTACTAAAGCAATTGAAATTGCAACGTTTTTGTCTGTAGATCCTGTATATCAGTAAAAGGTGCATGTTTGGTTTAGTTATTTTAAAAGGCATAACTCTAACAGGGAAAAAAATGCTTTTTCTGTTTGAATGGAACTCAATGGAGGACATTTAGTATGCTGAATAAACATTTGTACAGAAACAGTTAATCACTTATGAAATTGACTGCCTGTCTACTATTCTTCAATATGTCTGCCAATCAATATTATTTTTGGTGTTTACAGTTATATTTGGATATTATCACAAAAAATGGATGAGTTATAATTTTTTTCTGACATTACTGTTAATATACTGCTCCTACTAATGGTAATGATCTGGTTCGGATATACTGTTCAACATGATCCAAGTTCATATGAGTGTTACAGCAATGTTTATTCTATGTGTTGCTGAAATCAGATAAGATGCCCATGGTGTGCCATGACGGTCTGTGACTATTTCTGGTGTCAACAGGTCAGGGGGTGTGTGGACATGTGCTCTATGGATAATAAAAATACTTCAGCCTCTTTTATCCATGTGACGAGGACAAGTATAAAAAGCGGAGTTCAGAACATAAACAGATATAAATCACATGTAAACTCCCAGATTGCAATTATTTAGGTGACAGACACTTGAACTTCGTCCTAAATCAGTCTCCCATTTCATTTTGCAAGATAAATGTGTGCTGTTCAAGAATGTGCTTAACAAAGAGGACACGTTCTGACATAAACTTGTAACAGTTCTGTTTCTTATGATATTCTTATCTTAAATTCACATTTGTGGTCTTCAGTACACGTTCAGGCATGAATGAGTCTCAGATGCAGGCTGCTTGTTTTCATTAATGTTTTGTGTATAAAACCCAAGTAGGGTCTGAAAGAGTAGATCACTAAAGACTTGGACAGAAGTGTTAAATTGCATGTAACACTCAATCCTTTTTTGTTGTTGTGCAAATAAATTTGTTCTTGTCTTTGTACAGTATGGTCAAATTTATTTTGTCATGCCAAACATTTTTAAAGGATTAATATGGATCTGAACAATTTTTGGCCTTTTACTTAACATTTGCATATTGATTTTTCGGGAATACAATTCGACAAAAATAAATTAAGTTTAATAAATCATTATGCAGAGTACTTAAAGGTAGGGTAGGTAAAAACTTTGTTCCAAATTTGTTTAAACTTTCTTTATATATCAATACATAATTAAAATGTAAGTACTCTGAAAAAGAAAGTATGAAAATTGAGTGTCTGTAGACCTCTCACGACTGTTTTAAAGACAGCTCATTATTTCCATTCACTCCACCTTCTCCCTTCTGGGCTCTTTCCAAAGCCACGCCCCAAAACACATGAACGCGCCACGCCGACCGTCAGCTGAAAGGGGCATTATTTACCTGAGAAGAAGGAGCGGAGTGCATGTAGTGACATCATGTCAGAATCACATGTAATAAAAAATCTAACTTTATCATTATGAATATAAACAAATAAGATGTCTTTTAGTACTCACTATCAAGCTAGAATAACGATACTGGTAAAGTTTAAAATACACACACAACACAGTGTCTACGACACACACAGATACAAGATAAAAGCATCAGTAAACATAGGTAGAGAATATAAAAACAAACCGCGGAAATAAACGTGCAGGTAAAGTTCCCGGTGAACATGGTAAAAGAGTTTAGACTGAGGGTTGTAGCTAAAGCTGACTTAGTTCTAAAAAAAGTTCCTGGATGCGGTGTACTAGCTTTTACACATGCATTTTGTTATCTAAAGTTACATTTTGCGAAATTCAACACGACAGCGATCAACTTGAGCTAAGCATATTGACTATTTATCATCTCTACTAATGGCTCGCTTAGTGTATAACATTGTAACTTTATGCTAAGTAATGTTATGTTAGCTATATTAGGCAGCTACGTGTGCTAGTGATACATGCTTCATGAAAACATAAACCAAAAAAATGTATAATCAAAATGAAAGATTACCTGTCCAGCAGAAATACAGCCTCATGAACTCCTCAAATCAAACGGGTGCGCCAGGGTTGCCAGGTTTTCACAACAAAATCCGCCCAATTGCTACTCAAAGCTAGCCCAAAACAAGCCCAATCGTGTTTGGGGCATTTGGGGGGTAAAATATGTGCCTTTTTGGTAGGGCTGCCTGCTAAAATTCGCAAATCCCGGGGCAAAATATCACATAATTGGGGTCGCTTCAACCCGCGGACATGAAAAACAGCCCGCGGCAACAGTGTTGAAGTAGCCCGACTTGGCAACACTGGGGTGCGCGCATGTGGGCAGATCCTGTAGCAAAAGCGGTGGTAGCCATGGTAGCGAGAGAGAGTGACAGGCGCCCAAGCCAATCACTTGTTTCGGCCCGAACGAAAATAATGAGCGGTGTTTATTGCAGATTAAAAAGTCTAGAGTCACTCGATTTTTATACTCTCTTTTTCAGAGTACTTACATTTTAATTATGTATTGACATATAAAGAAAGTTTAAACAAATTTGGACAAAAGTGTTTTAGATCATTCTTACCTACCCTACCTTTAATAAACCACATGTGGATGATGTTAGATTAAACAAACTCTTTTTGATTGGATCCAGATTAGGGCCGCGCAATATATCGAAATTATCGCAATATATCGCAAATGTTCATATCGCGATATACATATCGCAATGGCACGCAATATCTGAATGATTTTAATAGGCTACTTCAACATTGTGAAAAGTGTACGTTTTAGGTTGACGCATATAGCAGAGAATAGACTGGGCACACGACTGTTACTTATGTGACTTGCTTGACATTAAAAAGAGTTATTAAACACAATAACTTGCAAAAAACAACTCCTTGCAGTCTTGCGCTGTCTGCTGTCTGACACACACACCGAAACGTGCACACAAGCCGCCTCTCTGAAAGCGTGTGATCCCTTCAGTTCTGTTTCGTGCCTTGTTACACACTCAAACTGTCAAATACACACACTGTAATGTCAAAATGACTGACGAGTGTTTATGTAAACACAGCCGGTTATGCTTTAAGTGAATGATATCAGTTGGGGAAAGAAACCGAATGTGTGTCAATAGGATCCGTGCATTAGGTCTTAAAGTGACAGTACACTAATACAGTAAACCTGCTAATACAGTAAACCTGCTAATACAGCAAACCTGCTAATACAGCAAACCTGCTAATACAGCAAACCTGCCGCTGTCTGTCAAACAACAAAAGAACAAGAGAAAATCACTCAGTGCTCTTGGCTGAATAACCTTTGTAGCTTTATTATGTATCAGTGTATATTTAATTCATGTGAAGACTACTGTTTTTAGTTCTTATTTTTAATAACAAAGATATATTAAAATAACAAAAATAATGGTCCACCCCTAGTTCAGGTGTCTTTGTTTATCTGGATGTTCTTGATGTTAAGTTTTAGATTGATATAACTATATATATTACCTAGTCAAGCAAAGAGTTTTTGGTATTTAAATATTGGCATTACATTTTTTGTTTGTTTACATTGATGTTAAAATTTTATTGTCAGATTTGTGACATTAGTTTTTGCTAAAACACTGCTGGTCACTTTCAGAAGTTGTAGTGATGCTTTCTTTTCCCAGAAAGAATGTGAAACACATAAATGGTATCAGTCTTATTTCTTAAATAATTTTTTTAATATAATTTAAATAGATTTAACACACTTAAAGCAATATCGTATCGCATATCAAATATCACATTATTTAACAAGGTATTGCATATCGCATTTTTCTTCAATATTGCACAGCCCTAATATAGATTTATGTTCCTCCACTTACAGGCAATTAAATGTATTCATTAATGTAGCCCAAAGCAAATACAAATTCAGTACACTTCCATTTTACAAAATTAAACTTATGGTATATACAACCCCATAAGTTGGGACATTTTGTAAAATGAAATAAAAAAAATAAAGAATCTGTGGTTTGTTAATTCTCTTTAACCTTTATTTAACTGACAAAATTACAAAGAAAAGAAAAGATTTCTCAATTGCATTTTGTAAATATAAACACATTTTGATTTTGATGGCTACAACACACTCCAAAAATGTTGGGACAGAGGCAAAATAAAAGTGAAAAGATTATAGAATAGCTAAGTTAAGCTGTTTTGAAACAGTCCACAATTAGCAGGTGAATTGGTAATAGGTGAGGGTATTGTGATTGGGAATAAAAGGAGCATCCACCGAAGACTCAGTCATTACCAGTAAAGATGGGTCATGGCTTACCACTTTGCGCCACATTTCATGTGAGAGTTGTCAAACAAAAAAAACATCACATTTCTCAATGTAAAATGTCTAAGTATTTAGGTCTTTCACCATCTGTCATACATAATTTTGTGACTAGATTCAGGGAATCCAGATAAATCTCAGTCTGTGTAGGGCAAAGCAGGAAACCTCAGAAAAAACTTCAGAAAACCGTTGTCACTTAACAGTCTGCCACTGCATGAAGAAATGCAACTTGAATTTCTGTTACGCAAAGAGAAAGCTGTACATCTGTACAATGTAGAGATGCCGGCGAGTTCTCTGTCCCCAAGCTCATCTCAGATGGTCCAAAAGATAGTGGAAACGTTTGTGGTGGTCAGATGAATCCACGTTTTAGCTTGATTTTGGGATAAAAAAAGACAATGAGTTCTCAGTCCCAAAGACGAAAGGGACCATCCAGATTTTCATCAGCGACAGGTGCAAAAGCAAACATCTGTCATGGTATGGGGGTGCATCAGTGCAAACAACATGGATGTGTGATATGTGTGAAGGTACCACTGACGTGGAGGCATAGATTGGGATTTTACAGATACATTTAATGGCATCAAGATGACATCTTTCCTGGGAAGCAAGACAATGCCAGGCAGGCCTCATTTTGCACATGCTAAAACAGTGGTTTCTTAGACATCGTTGAAGGGATGTGCCTGACTGCCTGCCTGCAGTCCAGATCTGTCTCTTAGTGAAATTGAATGGCCCATCATGAAAATGAGAATTAGACAATGATGACCACAGACTGTTGAACAGCTATCTTGTATCAGGCGAGATTGGGCAAAAATTCCACTTGCAAAACTGCAACAATTAGTATCCTCAATTCCCAAATGTTTTAAAAGTGTAATTAAAAGGAAAGGTGATGGGACACAGTGGTAAACATGCCTCTGTCCCATCTTTTATACTTAAAAAATACAATAATGGTGTCCTGTGAAAACATTGGAAATCTTTTCTTTGTACTTTTGTCAGTTAAATAAAGGTTAAAGAGAATTAACAAATCACAGATTTTTAGATTTTATTGCATTTTACAAAATGTCCCAACTTTTCTGGAAATGGTGTTGTAATGAAATTAAGTGTTCAAATGTTGAACACTTCTAATGCTGCCTCTTCTGTTGTAGTTTTGTATTTATGAATAGTCCTGTTCTGAATGTACAGTATTGAATTGTTGTATTACAATCATATAAACTTGATCCTTATTTCTGGTTTCTTTCATTCTCCAGTGCAATGGCTCCGTCACTCTCGCAGGCCTACAGGAGGCGCTGGTGGATGGCTGTCACGTCAATCATAGAAAACCTGCTCTTCTCTGCTGTATTGTTGGGTTGGGGTTCCCTCCTTATCATGCTGAAGAATGAGGGCTTCTACTCACATCTGTGTTCAGGTATGATTAGAACTCACAGGCACAGTCTTTCGCTGAGTTGTTACTAGCTGTTTTACGAAACAGCAACATGAAGAGCTTTAACGTATTTGACTATTTATTTCTTCCTCTGATACTATAAGAGAATGTCACAGAGAGTCACACTAACTTGAGTTTAACGGAGCCGACGGTTTGGCTGAGCTGTATTGAACAGGAGGAGATTCTGAATCTGGGCTTTACGATTGGCTCGTTCATCATCAGTGCAGCTACTCTGCCACTTGGTGTCCTGATGGACAAGTTTGGGCCACGTCCAATCAGATTGTTTGGCAGGTGAGAGATATGCAGCTATCAGTTTAAAACGTGTGAATTTCCTCAAAACCAATGCAGAACGTTGGCTTGACTCTAAGTTTGAAGGTGTTCATCTGCAGCATGTCTGCTACATATGAACATGATATTCTATATGAATATCCATCACTCACCCTGTAACCCACATCACGGTCACTTCCTCCAAATCTCTGTTTTTATGTAGTGCGTGTTTTGCATTCTCCATGGCTTTGATTGCAGTCACATCTTATAATCCAAAAGGTCAGTAGTAATGCTTCTTTATGCTTATTTTATTGTTAAGTGAACATTCAGAACCAAAGTACTATGCAGACAAAAACATATTCCATAGAAATAATAAATAATTTTATATAAAGTGGGGCAAAAAAGTATTTAGTCAGCCATCAATTGTGCAAGTTCTCCCACTTAAAAAGATGAGAGAGGCCAGTAATTTTCATCATAGGTACACTTCAACTATGAGAGACAGAATGAGAATGCTTTGTTGGCAATGACAGAGGTCAAACGTTTTCTGTAAGTCTCCACAAGGTTTTTACACACTGGTAGTTTGGCCCATTCCTCCATGCAGATCTCCTCTAGAGCAGTGATGTTTTGGGGCTGTCGCTGGGCAACACGGATTTTCAACTCCCTCCAAAGATTTTCTATGGGGTTGAGATCTGGAGACTGGCTAGGCCACTCCAGGACCTTGAAATGCTTCTTACGAAGCCACTCCTTCGTTGCCCGGGCGGTGTGTTTGGGATCATTGTCATGCTGAAAGACCCAGCCACGTTTCATCTTCAATGCCCTTGCTGATAGAAGGAGGTTTTTACTCAAAATCTCACGATACATGGCCCCATTCATTCTTTCCTTTACACGGATCAGTCGTCCTGGTCCCTTTGCAGAAAACAGCCCCAAAGCATGATGTTTCCACCCCCATGCTTCACAGTAGGTTTGGTGTTCTTTGGATGCAACTCAGTATTCTTTCTCCTCCAAACACGACAAGTTAAGTTTTTACCAAAAAGTTATATTTTGGTTTCATCTGACCATATGACATTCTCCCAATCCTCTTCTGGATCATCCAAATGCTCTCTAGGAAACTTCAGACAGGCCCGGACATGTACTGGCTTAAGCAGGGGGACACGTCTGGCACTGCAGGATTTGAGTCCCTGGCGGCGTAGTGTGTTACTGATGGTAGCCTTTGTTACTTTGGTCCCAGCTCTCTGCAGGTCATTCACTAGGTCCCCCCTTGTGGTTCTGGGATTTTTGCTCACCGTTCTTGTGATCATTTTGACCCCACGGGGTGAGATCTTGAGTGGAGCCCCAGATCGAGGGAGATTATCAGTGATCTTGTTTGTCTTCCATTTTCTAATAATATCTCCCACAGTTGATTTCTTCACACCAAGCTTCTTACCTATTGCAGATTCAGTTTTCCCAGCCTGGCGCTGGTCTACAATTTTGTTTCTGGTGTCCTTTGACAGCTCTTTGGTCTTGGCCATAGTGTAGTTTGGAGTCTGACTGTTTGAGGTTGTGGACAGGTGTCTTTTATACTGAACGAGTTCAAACAGGTGCCATTAATACAGGTAACGAGTGGAGGACAGAGGAGCCTCTTAAAGAAGAAGTTACAGGTCTGTGAGAGCCAGAAATCTTGCTTTTTTTGTCGGTGACCGAATACTTATTTTCCACCATAATTTGCAAATAAATTCTTGAAAAATCAGACAATGCGATTTTCTGATTTTTTTTCTCATTCTGTCTCTCATAGTTGAAGTGTACCTATGAAGAAAATTACAGGCCTCTCTCATCTTTTTAAGTAGGAGAACTTGCACAATTGGTGGCTGACTAAATACTTTTTTGCCCCACTGTATATATTTATACTCTAAAAATGCTGGGTTGTTTTATCATCAAATATGAACAAACCCAGCCATGGGGTTAAAAATTACCCAACGGTTGGGTTCGTCTATATGTGACCCACATTTGGCTTTAAACAACTCAGTATTTTTTAGAGTATACATGGTTGTGGTCAGAATTATTGACACCCCTGGTAAATATGATCAAAGATGGCTGAAAAAAATAAATCTGCATTGTTTATCCTTTTGATCTTTCATTCAAAAAATTCACAGAAATCTAACCTTTCATTGAATTAAAAGAATTTAAAGTGGGGGGAAACTCACATTATGAAATAAATGTTTTTTTTTTCCAAAAAGGTTGGCCATAATTATTGGCACCCTTTTAATAAATACGTTTTGCAACCTCCTTTTGCCAAGATAACAGCTCTGAGTCTAATCCTATAATGCCTGGTGAGTTTGGAGAACACCTGACAAGAGATCAGAGACCATTCCTCCATAAAGAATCTCTCCAGATCCTTCAGATTCCCAGCTCCATGTTGGTGCTTCTTCTCTTCAATTCACCCCTCTCATTTCCTGTAGAGTTCGTGTCAGGGGACTGGGATGGCCATGGCAGAAGCTTCATTTTGGGCTCAGTGACACATTTCTGTATTGATTTTGATGTTTATTTGGATCGTTGTCCTGATGGAAGATCCAACCATGGACCATTATAAGATTTCTAGCAGAGGCGGTCAGGTTTAGATTTTTTAATCTGTTGGTATTTGATAGAATCCATAATACCATGTAACTGAAGACGTTTAGGACCTCCAGCAAAAAAATATGCCCACAACATTACAGAGCCAGCAGCATATTTAACCATGGCCATGGGGTACTTTTTATCCCTGTTAGCACAAAACCCATCTGATGGGTTTGCTGCTAAAAAATGCTCTCTTTTTTTTCATCTGACCACAGAACCAGGTCCCTTTTGAAATTCCAGTCGTGTCTGACAACTGAATATGCTGGAGTTTGTTTTTTGGATGAGCGAGAAGGATTTATCTTGAAACCCTCCCAAACAACATGTGGTGATGTAGGGGTTGGGGTTGTTTGATTTTTTTAGGCTTTCTGACCCCAAGACTCAACCAATCTCCGCAATTTAAAATCTGTGATCCTTGGAGAGTCTTTGGCCACTCAAACTTTCCTCCTCACCTTGCATTAAGACAATAGAGACACACGTCCTCTTCCAAGCAGATTCAGAACATCTTTAGTTGTTTGGAACTTTTTAATTATTGCCCTGATGGTGGAAATGGGGATTTTCTTACAGCCACTTTCTATTTTGTGAAGCTCAACAATCTTTTGATGCACATCAGAACTATATTCTTTAGTTTTACTTATTGTGATGGATGATTAAGGGAATTTGGCAAATTTTTGGGACGAAAGATCAAAAGGATAAACAATGCAGATTTATTTTTTACAACCATCTTTGATCATATTTACCAGGGGTGCCAATAATTCTGACCACAACTGTATATATATATGTATATATGTATGTATATGTGTGTATTTATATATGAATGTACGTATACATTTGTATATATGTATTTATTGCTACATAATTCCACAGTCTATAATTAGTGAATCTGTATTTTTAATGTTTGATAAGTAATGAAAGCATTGTTTCTGCTTTCCCTCAAAGTGTTATCAGCTCTCATATTTATTGCTGTTTCCATGAATGGGTTTGGAGGAATCTGTCTAACCTTCACTTCGCTGACAGTAAGACACACTTACACATGTTCACAGAAATATAAAATACACAATAAAAATACTTACTTACATCTACATTTTCACTCAGCTATATGGTGTTATATGATAATTGTTATACTGCATATATACCAAGATAACTATGGTAACGATAACGATGCAAAGTTGCCATTCAGCTGTTCTATATTCTGAGGTCCTCTTGAAGTTTGAATGTGTTTGGGTACATTCTTATATCCTGAGCACTGTTTGTTTTTGGGTGGTGGTCATGTTGACACTCAACTCTGTATTGGTGTTTAATTGTGTGTGTTTGTCCATATACACAACTGGTCAAAAGATTGCAATAATTAAGACTTTTTAATGTTCTTAAAAAAAGTATTTTATGCTCACCAAGCTGCATTTATTTGATGAAAAATACAGTAAAAACTGCAATATTGTGAAATCATTATTACAATTTAAAATAATGTTTTCTCTTCTAATATATTAATATATTCAGCAAATCTGAATTTTCAGCATCATTACTCCAGTCTTCGGTGTAACATGATCGTTCAGATCTAATATGCTGATTTGGCCTTTAAGAAACAGTTCCTATTATTATTAATGTTGAAATCAGTTTTTATGTGGACATTTTTTTTTTCAGGATTCTTTGATGAATAGAAAGTTAAAAAACAGCATTATGAAACATAAATCTTTTATAACATTGTGTCTTTACTGTCACTTTTGTGTATCAACTGTCACAACTGTGTATCACAGTTTCCACAAAAATATTAAGCAGCACAACTGTTTCAATATTTATGATAATAAGAAATGTTTCTTGCATATCAAAATGATTTCTGAAGGATCATGTGGCACTGAAGACTGGAGTAATGATGCTGAAAATTCAGCGTCGTCATCACAGGATTAAATTACATTTATATATTCAGATACTTTAAATTGTAGTATTTTACAATATTGCTGTTTTACTGTATTTTTGATCAAATAATCCAAAAATAATTGGTGAACATAAGAGACTGTGATCGGAAATTGCTCCTCATTACACACAATCGAAACACGTGTTTGCTTTCTTTCTTGTTCTGCATGGAAGAGCTGCACTACTCTTGCATGTCTTTTGCTGATCACTTCAGTGCTGCACATGTTTTCCATCCCCTCACTCTACATTTTTGGCATGCTGATCAGCCAATCACAGCACAGATCCGTCTTCACGCCCTCAACTCCGCCAAGCCCACCTTCTCCCAACAAACACACATTAACATGCACTGTCCTTGCTTTCTCTCACGTGTCTGTTTCTCTCATGTGCGTATGTCCCCCTTATTTTTACAATATCAAAAACAATTGTGCAAAACTAATCTTACATAATCTATTATATATAAATGGACCATAGATTTATTATTATAATTAATCTAGATTATATTTCATATTTGTACTTAATGTCAACCCAAAATTCACAACCAATACTTCCATAATCCAATGTAGTTTTGAGTACAACAGCATATTCAACAAGCAAAAATGTATGACGGGAATTGATTTTAATCCATGTGGATTTGATTTGAGAATGAAAAGAGTTTTGGTAGCTTTGTAAAACTGTGCATGACTTTTAAATGTGCCAGATTATTTGCCAATTAGATCATTTTGTCTTATAGACATGCAAACATTGCCACAATGTTCCCTTTTGGCATATCAACCTCGCTGAACTCTTCCTCCCACCTCCCATATCTTCTCTCTGTGTGTCTGTGCTCTTTGTGAATTTACTGCTGTCGTGTCCTAGCCGTCAAATTTCATAGTTCCATGCTGACACATACACACACACACACACACACACACACACACACACACACACACACACACACACACACACACACGCACGTCCTGAATTGAACTTAAAGACCTGAATCAGGTCATAAACACTGCATAATGTAAACAAAGTAGCAAAAGGCTGTTTAAATAGTTTCAGATGGAGTATAGCATGCCACACTGAAGGACATGTCAGCTTCCTGAAAGTATTTCATTTCAACAGACTATTTATATGATAAAATTGTAGGGTTATATTTAAGAGCTGGTTATTAACTTTTTCTCATTGACAGCCTCTTGCCATGCCACTTGTTTGTGTTTTTGTCAGTTTAAATAGGGTTATCTGACTTTGTTTGTGTTCTGTTTGCTGTGTTTGTTTGTTTGTGTGTGTGTGTGTGTGTGTGTGTGTGCGTGCGTGCGTGCGTGCGTGCGTGCGTGCGTGCGTGTGTGTTTATCTGAGTGCTAGAGCATTGTTGGCACAGCAGCACAGGAATATCCTTAGGTCATCATTTTATTATGGCTGTTGCTACCTGTGCTTCATAACCCACAAATGTTTTATGATATACCAAGCAACTCAAATAAATCTGGGGACTTTTGATTTAAATTTAGAAAAAAAGAAAGACGGGCAGAATGGTTGATAAATGACAAATGATTGCAACCCATGCAGAGACATATATGCCAGATTTTTATTATTATTATTATTATTATTTATAATTACATATCAAATAATTATATGATACCAATAATAATACATAAATAAAATAATATAAAATATGTATTTACTAAATGTACTACATATATATATTATATAAATATATAAATACCTATAATTATATGTTGTATGATATATAATTACCAATTATATTTAACTATTAAATTAATAAAATAATATACATTTATTGATTGATTGATTGATTAAATGTACTACATATAATTATTTATATAATAATTATATTTAAATAATAATAAATAAATGACATAGCATATAAATGATTTATTTCTATATAATTTATTTCTACTTGCCTCTTGTATCTTTTTATAAGCAGTAGCAAACACCCACTTAAAGGGATAGTTCACCCAAAACTGAAAAATTCTGTCATTAATTACTCACCTCATGTCGTTCCAAACCCGTAAGACCTTCGTTCATCATCGGAACACAAATGAAGATATTTTTGATGAAATCCGAGAGCTTTCTGACCTCTCCATAGACAGCTATTTAATTAAGACTTTCAAGTTCCAGAAAGGTAGTAAAGACATCGTTAAAATAGTCAATGTGACTACAGTGGTTCAATCTTAATTTTATGAAGCACAGAGAATACTTTTTGTGTGCAAAAACAAATAAAATTATTCAACAATTTTGTTCTAGCCTGTGCCAGTGCCCTACACAGTTGACGTTGTAAATACAGTGCAGCTCCCGTGCATGCATCGTGATGCTCATGCGCATCGGCTGCCATAGATCTCGAGAGCAATTGCACTATTTACAACGTAAATGCGTTGAGTCACAGGCTAGAATGAAATTGTTGAAAAAAGTCGTTATTTTTGTATGTTTTTGCGCACAAAAAGTATTTTCGTCGCTTCATTAAATTAAGGTTGAACAGCTGTAGTCACATGGACTATTTTAATTATGTTTTTAATACCTTTCTGGACCTTGAAAGTGTTAATTAAATAGCTGTCTATGGAGGAGCCTGAGAGGTCTCGGATTTCATCAAACACATCTCCATTTGTGTTCTGAAGATGAACGAAGGTCTTACAGTTTTGGAATGACATGAGGGTAAGTAATTAATGACAGAATTTTACTTTTTGGGTGAACTATCCCTTTAGGTTGTGTAAATCTTAAGATGGTATAGAGAGGTGCTGTTAGTCTGAAAGGCTATAACCTAACAAGAGGAGCTGTGTCTTCAAATGTTGGCTATTTCAAACTTCTAGCTCCTAATGCTCTCTAGTGGCAACAGACAAACATTACAGTTTGAATACATATATTAGTTCATTCATTTATGATTCTCTCTTCTTGATTGATTTTCTCAGTTGCCAAATATGTTTGGAAATGTGCGCTCTACAATTCTTTCTCTCATGATTGGCTCATATGCCTCCTCTGCTGTCACCTTCCCTGGAGTCAAGGTAGAGTTTTTTTTTTTAATACAAACCACCAACACTTAAAACGACAGAAATGCAAAGGATTTAGACATTATGTTCAAAGACTTTTCTCCTGCAACACAACTTTTGAACCAACATTTGCTCTCTCTGTCTTGTCCTTTAGCTGATCTATGATGCGGGCGTATCGTTTTCTGTGATCTTCTGGTTATGGGGAGGGTTTGCCTGCCTCGTCTTCCTCAACTGCTTCATTAATTGGCCGGGAGAATCTTTTCCTGGCCCTGAGGACATCAGATACACGTCAGTACTTGTCCAATACATAGATCATATGCCCAAAAATATTCGGACACCTAAACATTGCACCTATGCTTTATTTGAACAGTTTAATTTAATTTCAAAATGTGTATAAAATTTGACATTAAGCAGCACAATTGATAATAAGAAATGTTTCTTAAAGACCAAATCAGCATATTAGAATGAGAACAGAAGAATACAATATATATTACACAAGCTATACAGAAATAATTGTGTTGTTATTGTAAAATTCTCTGTTTCTTTTTATTTCATAGTACAATGGTGAAATTGAGAGGTGAAGAAGTGGAGCATACTATGACTGACACTCTTGTGACTCGTAAGGAGCAAGAGTTGACCAAAAAACAACCTTCTGCTGATGAAACACCCAGCGATGGAACAGTAGCAGAGAACCAGGGTAAGTCTCACAAACACACTGTCTACAAAAATGACAAAGTTATAGGATTATAAAAAATAACAAAATCCTGATGTTATCAATGTTTGTGTGACAGCAGGACCCCCTCCTTTTCGTCGTTCTGTGTGCTCACCTATTTTCCTGTGGAGTATCATCACTATGGCGATGACCCAGCTCCGTGTCATTTTTTTCATGGGTGCCATGAATAAGATGTTGGAGTTCCTGGTTACCCATGGGGACCCTAACCGTGAGCATCAGCTAAATATTTGAGTCATTTGATTTAATGAAATTGAAAAATGTGTAATAAAAAGATATGCTCTTTTAAATGTGTTTATGTAACTTTGCTCAACACCTGATGGGTAAATGTAATGAGCAAAAGCTTACTGACTTATGCTATAGTTTTGCAGGAGCATGTGTTTGTGGGTGGGTGTTTGTAAGTGGGTAGTAAACATAGTTTTATATTGCACTATTTTCTACCGCCTGTTTGTGTCTGTTTTAGCCTCAGAGGAGTTGCAGAAGGAGGCAGAGGACCAAGGTGAGAAAAATAGTTATTTTCACCTAAACATTATACATTTATTTTGGTTTTGGAACAAACAGTGGCCCTACAAAGTGTTTGGACACTTACGACACACTTAATGTGTGAATGATATTGCACTAGATAACAAAATATCAAACCAGATAGTAATTATTTTTGAAGGACACTTTTCAGGCGAGACATTTCACACAAAAAAGTTTGTTGACCTTGACACCAGTTGGTAAAAGTTTCAAAATGGCTAGGGCACGAGCACCGATGGTGTGAGGACCCTATTGGAATTGCTCGGTCTATTATTATTATTCAAATATACATCATATTTGGTCAGTCTAATCTAAAGGCCTTGGTGATGGGTCTTGAGTTTTTGCTGAAGGGCGTGTCTGTGGCGGCTAGACAAAGTCTGATGTTTTGCCATGACATAGGAAGCTGTTGTAAGTCAGGCATACAATGCCCGATCTGCCCCAAACTTCACATGTTTGATAAGAGTCCTGGCCTGAAGACATCTACATGCCAATATTCAGTTAGTCATAGCACCACCTGCTGGCAAGAGGAAATGGCATGCTTTACACTGTAATTCACTCCCAGAAACACATTTAAATATGCCACGAAGTACCAAACATGCTAAAAACACGTTAAATCATGCAACACTTGGTGCTAATGTTTGGGATTTAACGCCACAAAACAGGAAGTTGTTGTAACTCAGGCATACAATGTCCGATCTGCCGTTCACATGTTTGATAAAAGAGCTGGCCTGAAGACATCTACACGCCAATATTCAGTTATAGTCAAAGCGCCACCTGCTGGCAGCAGGAAGTGTGGCACATCGAAGTGACTGCCATATTTCTCCTATATTTACCACTATTCACTATTTTCCCAAGGCCACCAGATTTTTTCCCCATATTTTTTGGTCTCTGTGAGGAAAACAGCTTATAAATCTTACAAAGTGATGTTTCAGAAATGTTTCTGTGATGGGTAGGTTTAGGGGTATAGGGTTAGTGTAAGGGGATAGGATATACAGTTTGGACAGTATAAAAACCATTACGTCTATGGAAAGTCCCCACAAAACATGGAAACCCAACGTGTGTGTGTGTGTGTGTGTGTGTGTTTTATAGTGGGTCTCTACTCGTCCATCTTTGGCACTCTTCAGCTGCTCTGCCTTTTGTCCTGTCCTCTGATTGGCTACATCATGGACTGGAGAATGAAGGAGTGTGAGGACATGGTGAATTCAGCCGAGGGAGAAAAAAGGTGAAGGTGGAGAAAGTGAAATGTTGAATTACTTTGATATGTCAGTGACATGGTTACATTTACCCTCTCATTGTTTTCTTCAGTCCAACTGGGCCTCCAAAGAGGGACAAAAAGATCCAAAAACTCACTAATGCCATCAGAGCTTTCATCTTTACTAATATACTGCTAGTCATTTTCGGCATCATCTCCCTCATAGACAATCTACCCATACAGGTTAGACAAATTTTTTTTAGGGTGCACTTTATTTTAAAGTTTGTGCACTTACGTGTACTTGCAGTTTACTTAAGAAAGTACTGGGTAATATACGGTAACTAGAGGGGTTAAGGTTAGGTTTAGGGGTAGGTTCAGGGTTACCCAGTTATTGCAATTACTAATATGTACGTAGTATGTACATGGGGAACAGGACTGTAAAAAAAAAAAAAGTGCTATCAACATTTATTTTGAATCCCAGATTTTCAATGTGGTATCATTTATTTGGTTTAAGACTATTTGGTTTATTATCTAATGCATTGTAGCAGTAAAGGTAACAGTGAATATAATATCAGTATTCTGTGGCAACATTATTCTGGGAAGCGCTTTAATTGCAAATGTATGTATTTATTATAATTTATATAACCTGCAAAATGTTATATCTTATATTATTAATTTAATTTGATTTAATTAATTTGGGATCCCAGATTTTATGTGGTCTATCATTTTTTTGACCTCGCTGTGGTTATGCTGCAAAACAAATATTTTCTGTTAATTATTATATTTCTCTTTTTTCAGGTGGTGTCTTTTATTCTTCACACTGCAGTTCGAGGTTTTATTCACTCCTGCTGTGGTGGGCTCTATGCTGCTGTGTGAGTTTTACTTATCAAAATCCCCTAGATTTTTTGAGCTGCTTAAAGGTGAAACAACCTAACAATATGCTTGCATGAAGATTGGGCTAATAATTCCTGCTAAAAAGCAGAAATGAAGGAAAGGAATTATTCAAATTAGTGCTAATTTAGTATCACTAATATACTAGTAGAGTCTTTGCTAATATTTGAATTAGATTTTCTATTTTCATTTTTGTAAATTAGTTGTGTATTTTTTTTATATATCTATATAGTATTTGTTAGTTTTACGGTTTATTTTATTTTAAATATTACTGTAAAAAGGGCTCAGTAAGTTGGATATGTATAATATTTGCTATTTGTTTTATCTTCAAGCTGTTTCTTTGTGTATTTAGCTACCCAACCAATCACTTTGGCACTCTGACGGGCTTGCAGTCCATGATCAGTGCTGTGTTTGCCCTCCTGCAACAACCACTCTTCATGTGGATGTTGGGACCATTGAAGGGTGATCCTTACTGGGTGAGACAAACATTGTTGAGTGTAATACACTGTTGGAAACTCAGAAGCGAAGACCAGGACTTGGATGTATCTTCAGCAGGATTCTTTATTGAGAACACGTGCTGTCAGTAGTTGCAGTCCATCAAGTCTACTAAGGCAGTATACATTGTAGTTTATATAGATTTTAGGGTGCAGAGGAGACAAAGCAAATGGGTGACGACCTTAAAGGAACACTCCAATTTTTTTGAAAATAGGCTCATTTTCCAACTCCCCTAAAGTTAAACAGTTGAGTTTTATCGTTTTTGAATGCATTTAACCGATACAGGGCTCTCAAGTTTCCAACTGAGTTCAGAGTGACATTTTGGCGACGGCGGCAGGGGTTTGGTTGGGGACGGGGTTCTGATCTAATTCTGATCTAATAACAATTCGTACAAATAAAAACATATTTAATTCAACATTTCTTAGTGTGTGTGTGTGTGTGTGTGTGTGTGTGTGTGTGTGTGAGAGAGAGAGAGAGAGAGAGAGAGAGAGAGAGAGAGAGAGAGAGAGAGAGAGAGAGAGAGAGAGAGAGAGAGAAATGTGAAAACATTTGGCCTAGGCTATTTCATTATATTTTATCCAGACAATGCATAGTAGGCTATTAATTATTGCATGTGTCTATTTTAAAGATGTCAGGGAGGAGGCAAATGGCAAATTAATATTTCATAATTTGGAATATGTCGTTTTCTTCTGAATTAGAACTAAATCAATTGTCAGAATAAGCTGCTGAAATTCACAAACTCTGGTCAAACTGTTGGCTTACCAATTTACCAGCTGCCTGGACACATATATTCCCCAGCAAATATGAGATGACTTACTGTCAGGGCTCGACATTAAGCCTGTTCACGTGCTTGTCCTTCGGATAAGTAAATCTGTCACTCACTTGGCCGGGTAAAACATTTGCTTGTCCAGAAAGAAAAAAATATATATAAATTTGTGTGTGTTGTAAATATAATTTATTCTGAAGCAATATTGTATGTAGCTTATTATAGGCCTAGACTACTTGTTCTGAGCAGGTGTTGTCAGTGAACAGGCTGTAAAACTGTTGGCTAAGTTACAGACACTCATAAAAAACTGATGCTGATTGTTTGGGAAACATTCTCTAGCAGCAATCAAATTCTCATTGTTTGTGTCAATTTGTTGAAACATTAAAACAAGAGATTATGACTTACTCTGTGCTCAAAGTGATGCTCAGAGCTCCAGTGGTTTCCTCTGTCAGTGAGGATGATGGTGAACAATTCCAGGATGCTTTTTTTTTCATTGGTTGTTGCGTTAAATCTTACCCAGATACATTAGTGCTATTTTCTGATTGGCTATTGTGTAGCCTCTTTTTTTTTTGATTGGCTGATAGGTGGCAGGGGAGACGCGCTTTCCTGCCCGGTTCCATAGAGAGAGCTGCGCGCCAGATACATTTTGGGCGCTGCGGCATATTAAATATATGATAAATAGTTTTTCTGCGTGATTAATACAATGTGTGGCGGGAGTGCGTGACAAAAGGCCGAAATGAGTGACTGTCATGCTCAATGCGTGACACTTGAGAGCCCTGCGATCTCTGGGTCTGGCGGTAGCACTTTTAGCATAGCTTAGCATAGATCATTGAATCTGATTAAACCGTTAGCATCTCGCTCAAAAAAATGACCAAAGAGTTTCGATATTTTTCCTATTTAAAACTTGAGTCTTCTGTAGTTACATTGTGTACTTAGACCGATGGAAAATGAAAAGTTGCGATTTTTAGGCCGATATGGCTAGGAACTTTACTCTCATTCCTGCGTAGTAATCAAGGAACTTTGCTGCCGTACCATGGGTGCAGCGGCGCAATGATATTACGCAGCGCCTGAAAATAGGCTAACTTCCGTCAACATAACCAACGTGACAACCTGCTTGCACAGAGAGTGTGCTGGGGACTATTTGCAGGCTATGTGCATAATATCATTGCGCTGCTGCACCCATTGTACGACAGCACAGTTCCTTGATTATTACGCGGGAATGAGAGTATAGTTCCTAGCCATATCGGCCTAGAAAATCACAACTTTTCATTTTCCGTCGGTCTTAGTACACAATGTAACTACAGAAGAGTCAAGTTTTAAATAGGACAAATATTGAAAACTCTTTGGTCATTTTTTTCAGTGAGATGCTAACGGTCTAATCAGATTAAATCATCTATGCTAAACTATGCTAAAAGAGCTACCACCAGACCCAGAGATCGGCTGAATGGATTTGAAAACGGTAAAACTTAACTGTTTAACTTTAGGGGAGTTGGAAAATGAGCCTATTTTCAAAAAAAGTGGAGTGTTCCTTTAACGTTTAAACAAAGCATGCAAATGAAGTATCTAGGTAAAGAGACCTGCCCCAGACTCTAGAGTGTCACCAGTCCTAATCCAATCAGCATAAAGATTAAAAAATGGGACAGGGCCTCCAAGAGCCATTAAAGATAAAAAGTGAGATTCTCAGTAATCTGGCTCATTTGACTTATAATAAACAGAACAAGAACTGACAGAAAACTCGTTGGAAACTTTACTTATAACGGAATAATGAATCTGATGTCATCATCTTTACCTTAAATGCTAAATACAATGTGCTTCCCTTAGTTTTAAACAGATTCTTAAATTTGTAATCCCACACCATTCATGTGTGTGGCAAATGTGTATTTATATATATATGTGACACTTTTTGAATCAACAGATCAACTTGGGCCTGCTTCTGTTCTCATTGGTTGGATTCTTGCTGCCAGGATACCTCTTCTACCATCAGAGACAGCTTATGAAGGAGAAGGCAGCGCGTGATAGTCTGTCAGCTCAGGAGAGCGTCAGCCTCAACCAAACAAATGATTCTTCAAAATATCAAACCAACGGGAACGTCTGAGCTGGAAAACATTTATGGAATCGTATGTGAATTATCACTGTTCAGTAAAGACTTGACAAATATAAATCTGTATCAAAAATCGTGCAAAAGTGCAATTCAAAGTATCAATCATGGCTTTGACTGTGTGACTGGGCAGGATGTATTTTCAATTATTTTATTATCACCTGCTTTACGTTGACTTGTAGAGCAAATTGACAGACAAAATGAAAGGATGCCACAATGAGTATTTTGTTAGTTAACCTTAAAAGACGTTTGTCTGTCTTAAAATCTCATCATCATTTACAGTATTTTCGTGGTTGCACCAAACAAAAACTTTATGCTAGGACCTAAAATATGTTGTTTGGCTGCGGAAACAGTTTTCTTCATTATTATTACAGTGACACTTTGTAATGTCCAGTAAAATGGTAGTAAAACAACAAGGAGGGGTTAAATATCGCCAAAAGCATCTAAACTTCCTTCCACAAAGCACTTCCTGCCTCGTCAATTTTGTTCTAGTTAGTATGAAATCAAAGTACTTTTCAATACTTGTTCACTGTGTTATTGTGCATAATTTATCAGTGCATGTTATACCAAAGACAATCATTTTGTGTTTAATAATCTTTAAGAAAAACTTGGAAACTTGACCTTCAGTCGGTCAAAAAGCCTTCTCAAACTTCTGTCAGAGGTTTCACAATTGAATGTAAACTCATATTTTACCATGATATGATCATCAGTATGTATGTGCAGGTCACAGACATATTCACATTCATTAGTATGAATAGTCACTATTTTTTAAATAATGTTCGCCATTTAGTGGAATTCTGCTGTATGGGTAAACCTCATCTCCCATCAAGTCTCAGGGCAGGTAAATGAGGCAGGTTTTCATTTTTAATGCTCATTTTACCTTGACATGGATAATTTGAATTTTAAACCTGTAGATCTTTTCATTGTAGGTTCTCAATAGCTTTTTATGCCATCCCACTCTGACTTAACTCGATGGACATGTGACAAATGGTAAATACAAACAAGTCTTTTTATTGCAGATGCCCGGTTTTGCACTATATTCTGTTTTAAAAGTACTGTTCTGTATGTTACAGAGCTGTAATCGTAGTCTCAAAGTTTCAATGATTCTAGTGATTTGTCAACATAATGGTGCTTGCATTGTGCTCATGACTGTAAATATGCCTGAATGGGAAAAAAAAAAAATCAAATAAATACAAAGATTGTGTCACAAATGAGCCCATTCTCGGCTGATTGTTTTATTTGTAAAAAAAAGTTTTTTTTTTTAAAAGTTGCATGAAAAATGTTCCATTATTCATCAAACTCATAAATAGATACAGAGGCACTTAGACACTTACAAATGTAACAGATATGATGGTTTACCAGGTACATTATGTAACAATATACTCTGACACATATATACACACACAAATCTGACTCTCGCTATAACTGCAACATTAAATCTGACTTCCCATAAAGCCCAATTTTCCAGCTTGTGCAACTCCTTTAATTCCTGGATTTTCTGCCATCGAGACGATTCTTATCTCAAACTGCTGCTGCCGCTGGGCTGAGCTCCAGTCATGCCTGGGTGATCTGGACTATGGCGATTCTGAAAAAAAGACAAATAATATAATAATAGTAATAATATTATATATATTTTTTTGTATTTATTGGAAGATATCGGGTGTACTATTGACTAAATTATTAATGTATGAACAAATCAAAAAGTTGAGGCTCAGTAAGTAAAAAAATACTTTGATTCAGAAAAGACTCATTAAATTGATCAAAAGTTACAGTAAAGACATTTATAATCTTACAAAATATTTACATTTCAAATAGATGCCGTTCTGATGAACTTTGTTTTCACAAAAAAATTAAGAAACTGTTTTCAACATTGATAGTTTTTTAACCACCAAATCTGCATATTAGAATGATTTCTGAAGGATCATGTGACACTGAATACTGGAGTTATGATGCTGAAAATTCAGCTTTGTCATCACAGGAATAAATTACAGTTACAATATTACTGATTTTACTGTATTTTTTATCCAAAAAAAATGCAGCCTTGAAGACTTCATTCAAAAACCCCAAAACTTTTGAATGAAGAAGAACTATAAAATAAGTCCATTTGTAACATGTATTTTTATGCAAAGTGTATAACAACTCCAATTAACCTTCTTTTTCTTCTTATCTTTCTTCTTTTTCTTTCTGTCCGGATCATCGTCCTTCTTTTTCTTCTTCTTCTTATGATCTGAATCTGATGGAGTTTCTGTGGTAAAGAAGTGAGATTAACAGTCAATATGTAAGAAAGCAAATGTTCATCTCTTTGTGTGTTTTGTGTGGGACAGTCACCTGGTGGTAAGGGATCCTGAGGCCGGTGATGTTTATGTTTGTGTTTGTTCTTCTTCTTCGGCGGTTGAATGTGCATCAGTCTGTATTGCTCTGGCAACTTTGGCAGAAGAGAGAGACACATAAAACATGCATGCAAACAGCAATATATGATTGACCCTCATAACCATTCGCTACCAATACTAAAAATGATATAGACAAATCTCAGAGTACAGTCAAAGCAGAGGTAACAGCAGTTACACTTGCCTCCCTGAATGAAAAAGAGTCCTTCTTTTGCCTCTCTCATACACACACAAACACACACACTTACAGGGCCGGTGTGCAGCCTGAAGCCGGTGAGCATGACCCCAGTGAGAGGACTGAAAGAGTTGTTGCACACTGGCGGCTTCTCAATGAGAGAGCGCAGAGAGCTGTTGTCCTGAATGCCTGGGCTGTCGATCATACCTGGAATCCAGATCCAGAAGGATCAAAAAACAATGTTGTTTCAACACCGGCTACAACTGGACTACGGTTTCTTTTTCCCTTTTTTTCAGAACTGCTCTAGAATCATGAAAGTATGGTGAAAATATGCATACACACCAGGAAGCTCTGGAAGAAAATTGCTGAGTTTCTCCTTCACCTTCTTTCCGCAGAACTTGTTATAAGCGTGCTCCAGGTTGTAGTGTGTGATGAGATTAGTGTGTCCCGTCAGCTCATTCTCCACTGTCAAGAAGATATGAGGGGGTTAATAGGTTCACAAAGGGGATCAAAACAGCTCTATAGACTCTAAATGTACCACTACCACTACAGGTGTTACTCTGGCAAAATACCCTAGATCAGTAGTTCTCAGCTTTTTTGACTTCAAAGCTGATGGGTTTTCATCTGCTGTAATGACAACGTTTTGTTTTCCAAAAGTGTCAATACATTTCAATAAGTACTTAAAACAATCAAATTTAAAATAATTAAATGTCTGAACAAAAATTTTCCAGAAGTTTTAAGTGCTGAATTTTCTTCAGGGTTCAAAAAATTTGGAAATGGGAGGGGGAAAAGTCTATGGCTGTATCCGAAATTGAGTACTTTCCTACTATATAGTGTGCGAAAAACAGTATATGACAAAATAAGTGTTTCCAAATGCACAGTAGGCCTACTCATTAAAGAGTAGGCAAAAAGTACCTGGATGACCTACTTCTTCCGGCAAGATTCTGAAGTGTGCATACGATGGACACTTTACTATCCCATGAGGCCACGGGAGATGATTTGTGAATTGAAGTGAAGCAACTCTCCGACTCTTTTTAACCAATGAATTTACATCAATTTTCCAGTCGTTTGAGATTTACTGGATAAAGAAAATGATTTAAAAAAATATTTTTTACCTACAATTTCTACCCGATAAAATAGTTTAGAGCTTGTAACGAGAAATTATACATAATGTATATTTATTATAAAAAAAAGGGCATTCTAGATTAAATTAATCTACATGACTCACAGGTCAAGAAAGAAATCACACTTTAAAAATGAGGCTTCCTCATATATCCAGGTTTTTCAAGACCGTGGGAATCCTGTTTTCCAGTTGTTGAGGGTTTAATATATATATTTGAGTTGTTTTAGTTTATTTTCAAGCTTGCTTTGTCTTATTTTAAGTCATCTTGGAAGTTTGCTGAGGTCCCCAAGTGGGCCTAATATGCGATTTATGTGAATTCTCTCAGCTGCTTAATATTGTTACGAGGGTCTTGCATAATGACATATATTTCTTACATAAGTACTATATGGTATATCTCATACCATCACAGTTGGTATTAATAACGGTGAAAGCATCCCTAGCACCAAGGCATAGTTAACTATATGGTATCATAATTACCGTAAGTACAGTACCTAAACGTACCACTGTAAAACTATGTTTTGGACGTGGTACCACGGTATTCTTTGAAGTACTTTGTAAATACCATGGCACAAGAATACGATAATCATTCAGTACTGGTGATCGGTATTACGATACCATTTACTCGCTGGTATAACTGACACAGTCATTTATATCAATACTATAGCGAAAATTAAAAACATAAAAGAGGTTCTCACTTGGCAGTTCTCGCAGCAGGTAAAAGGGCTCGTTCATTGCGGAGGGTTTTCTGATCGGACCCCCTTCATCCACCATCTGATTCGGGAAACACATCGGGCCCAAATTTTGGGGTACCTGAGGTTTCCCAGATCCAAAGCCCAGGGCAGAAGGTCCTGCTGGACCCTGGGAATCAGGCTGACCATACAGTGAGGAGAAGATTTCTGTCATGTTGACAAAACTACCCTACGATGGTGTTATTATTGTGTGGACGTTTGTATGGGGTTTTACTATTGCTGTGAACGTCCCTGACGTTCTGTTGACAATTGCTTCCGGTTGTTCTTGCACCTTGGGGAAAGTTACCGTAATTGATCAAGTACGTGCACACGCTCGTATTGTGACCAGTTCCTACATCTGACTAAATAGACTCACATAAGGCGTCCTTAAATGCATGATATTGTTTAATACGGCACTTTAATTGCATAAATAATTATGAACAAGGAGATAAACAATGAATGTTTGTGTCAGTGACGCATGTCAAAATCGGCGCTTGATTTATTTACGGTAAACACGACATACTTCCGCTTGTCCTTCCCTTTATGTGACATCATGACCAATAAGCGCCGTCGCTTCGGTAACGCGACCAATCAACGGGCCTGCTTTAAAGAGGAGGGGCGTTTTTTCCCCTTCGTCCGCAGTGACCTCTGTCCCTTTAAATCGTTTAATTCATTTGCCGACAAATATTGTTTCTCATTGATAGCGGTTTTGATGCGGACCCTTTCGTCTCGGATCTCCGCAGCAATCGTTTTCTGAGGAAAAAGACATAGAAAAATGGCATTGTTAACACCTCTGTTCGCGTTTCTGTATCATTTGCCGCAGGTTTACAAATGGCTACTAAAACCATACTACATAGCCTCGTTATTTATGTCTAGCGCATTCCTGCTTATCCGCAAAACGCCTGGGATCTGTGAACATCTTTCGACGCAGCGCGAGGATGGCAATTCATGCGATTTTGATTGGGTATGTATAAAGCAGACCTTTGGGTTTCCATGCTGAATGATATTGATAATGTGTTTATATATATAGCTAACCTGCTTCGTAACAAGGGAAACAGGGCAGTGGCCAGCAGATGATGGTCTATAGAATTTGGGGGTCGCTATTTAGCAGGCACGGGAACAACCCTAAATTTGTATGATGAAAAGAGTTTGGAATACCATGCATATATGAGTGATGTATGTGGGGCGAAAAACTTGGCAACCTGTCCCACGTGTGGTGCATGTGTATCACTGAATAAACACTGTTGTGTTGTTGCGTCGACATTGTTTATTATTATATTGTTTATCACACACACACACACACACACACACACACACACACACACACACACACACACACACACACACACACACACACACACACACACACACACACACACACACACACACACACACACAATATTGCTTCCATTGACACTGAAAAGATGCTCTTTGGAATTTTCTGTAATCATTCAACATTTCACTCAAATTGTTGTTCAAATAGTATAATTTTATAATCTACAGTTGCAAGAAAAAGTATATTAACCGCTTGCTGAATCTGTGAAAATGTGAATAATTTTAACATAATAAGAGAGATCATACAAAATGCATGTTATTTTTTTTTATTTAGTACTTTCCTGAATAATATATTTTGCATAATTTTTTTTTTACATATAGTCCACAAGACAAAAAAATATATAGAAATATCTGAATTTATTAAAATGACCCAGTCAAAAATTGATGAACCAGAAAAATTCCTCAGGGCCCGAAAATTCTTCCGTTTTCCAGCATCTTTTGCATATTTGAACCCTTTCCAGCAGGGACTGTATGATTTTGAGATCCATATTTTCACAATGAGGACAATTGAGGGACTCAAACACAACTACTAAAAAAAGATTAAAACATTCGCTGATGCTCACTATGCATTGAGATCCAGGTATTAAGAATCGAGGGTTCATAAACTTAAAAAAATAAAAATGTGGTCATTTGAATAAATTCTGCTTTTTTGTCTTGGGGACTAAATGTAAAAAAAATTGTATGGAAATGTCTTATTCAGGACAGTACAATTATTGTTTCTGCAAGTAGTTCACATACTTTTTATTTCAACTGTATGTATTTTGGCCATAAAAATGATATAGGATCCACTTTATATTAAGTGTCTTTAACTATTATGTATGTACATTTTAGCCATTGTTCTGTTTATTTTGTTTTTCAGAGAGAGGTGGAGATCCTGATGTTTCTGAGTGCTATAGTCATGATGAAAAACAGAAGAGCAAGTAAGAGTTTCTCCCCCTAAACCATTCTTGGTTTTTTTTTCCTTCAAAAAAGTATTTTCTCCACAGTTTTATTTATTGACATTAACATTTCAGAAAATAATCTCCATGATGTCAATAGGCTGAGGTTGAATGTTAAGGTTTTGTTTATACACTAAACGTTTAGGCACCTGTGTTCTCAGTGACGGTTGTCCTTGTGTTTGTTGTTAAATCAATGTCCTTTGTCATTCAGTGTTTCTGTTATTCTCTCCCCCTCCTCCAGCTCCACTGTTGAACTCGCCCTCTTTCACTATTCGTTTTTTGTATGATGAAACAATACAATAATATGTGTTTTCGTTTAATCTTTGCTCCCCAGTTACCGTTGAGCAGCACGTGGGAAACATCATCCTCTTTAGTAAAGTAGCCAATGTGATCCTGTTCTTCAGACTGGACATACGTTTGGGGCTTCTCTACTTGACCTTGTGTATTGGTCAGTATTTTTGATCTATGTCACTGTCAGTCAGTGGAAATATTCTAAAGTTTCCTTTAGAAAAACTAAACCAAATATTAGATGCATGTAGTGTAGCTATCTACCATTTCTATGCTTACTGATATTCTCTTATCACTGATGCAGTTTTCCTGATGATCTGCAAACCTCCTCTGTACATGGGCCCTGAATACATCAAGTACTTCAATGATAAAACCATTGACGTGAGTATGATTTCAAATCATACTATGATTTCAGTCACACTTCAGGGTGAACTATCCCTTTTATCCTACCCAATAGGATTAGGATAGGACGCTACTTAAAAACTACTTTACTAACTAGTCGTAGTTAATTGTGAATATGTGTTCCCCTTACTAAAGTTTTACCATCGATAATAATGCATTCATTTAAAGCTGCTGTCCGTAATTTTTTTGTGTTCAAGGTTTGCAAAAATGATATAATGAGACTGTACAACATTAATCCATTTTCCAAACTGTGTTTTTGTCTTACCCTGAATAATTATGGTACACTTATAATAAGTGTTTATATTGGGACTATTTCAGACCGGACTGGTAGGAACCGCTGCGGAGGAGCACAGTCCCGGCGTGACTCGCCATATACATAAACATAGAAAAGTAGCTCCGGCTGCAATGTTCTACCGCAAGACACATGCAGTTCTGTATATTAACCGCTAGAGCGCAAAAAGTTACGGACTGCAGCTTTAAATACTTTTAAATCATTTTAACCCCCTTGAAAATTTGTCAATGCCCCCCAGTAGGCCCTGGCTCCTGGTTGAGAACCACTCATTTATATGATATTTATTTATTCTTTATGTATTTTATGAAAGTCTCTTGATTTTTAGTTTCTGCGTCGGAAGTGTGCACACTGTATTCTACGACTTCTCATTGCATACTAGTTGCCAACTTAAAACATAAAAGAGAACAAGCTCGAGTGTACTTGTCTAAGTAAGAGGAATTCAAAGCCCATAAGTATTTATTACCATTTCAGCCCAATAGTCTTTGCGAATAAGCCATTGGGTGTTTAAAAAACAAAATTCGAAGCAAGATTTTACCCAATGTTAATGGTCTATAAGCTCAAATTTCAGCCCCATTCATAGTTGAACTTTAACTGAGCCTGAGGGATATAGTGTGCAAATACATGTTGTTTGAAACCGTTCGGTTTAAGCTAGCGAGTATAGCTGTTCACTTTTCTTTTGTCTTTAGGAGGAGTTGGAGAAGGACCACAGAGTGACCTGGATCGTTGAGTTTTTTGCCAACTGGTCACCGGAATGTCAGTCTTTCGCCTCCGTCTATGCTGATCTGTCCTTGAAGTAAGAAATATGCTCTTGATACACCACCATTCAAAAGTTTGTTTGGTCTTTTACGAAATTCTTACATTTATTGAGGCTCAAGGATGCATTAAATAGATAAAAAGTGACAGTAAAGACATTTGTAATGTTACAAAAGGTTTTTATTTCAAATAAATGCTGTTCTTTTGAACGTTTCATTCGTCCAAAAATCCTGAATGCATCACGGTTTCCACATAATACTAAGCAGCACAACCATTTTCAACAGCAAATCAGCATATTAGAATGATTTCTGAAGGATTATGTGACACTTAAGACTGGAGTAGTTCAGCTTTGCCATAACATAAATAAATTACTTTTTAAAATATATTAAAATAGAGAACAGTTGTTTTAAATTGTAATAATATTTCAAAATGTGTGATTTTTGATCAAATAAGTTCAGAGACTTCTTTCAAAAACATAAAAAAAAAATCTTACCCCAAACTTTTGAAGATTAGTTACTGTTTCTGTGAATTTAAGTATTTTGAATGGATTATGAATTAATTTCTCTCACTCAGGTACAACTGTGCAGGGCTAAAATTTGGCAAAGTGGACATTGGTCGTTACAGTGAAGTATCCAAGAAGTAAGTTGTCCTGTTGTGTCTCACCGTTTCTCGTCATGCTCTGGTACACAGCCTGTGACAATATCCTGTGTTTCTTTTTGTCCCTCCTCAGGTACAGGGTCAGCACCTCTCCTCTCTCAAAGCAGCTGCCCTCTCTGGTGCTCTTCCAGGGGGGAAAGGAAGTTATGAGGCGCCCTCAGGTGGACAAGAAGGGACGCGCAGTGTCTTGGACCTTCACAGAGGTGAGGCTTAAAGGTCCAGTGTGTAATTTTTATAGGCCTGTCACGATAACTTCTTTTTGTTTCGCGATATATCGTCCCAGAAATAATTGCGATAAACTATATTATTGTTATTTTAAGACTATTTTATGCCACTGAATATATAATCCTAATATAACAGCATAATAATGCAAGTAGACCTACACACTTTCAAATGAAAACCTTTTAATTCTTTAGATCATGGAGATTAAGGGTAAAAAAAATATATTCTAGTAAATAAACATTTTCCCTTGTGAAACGGCTTGCGTTGACATTTATATGTGCACTGGAAAAGGGGATTGCGGCTTTGAAATCGAGTCCATTTTGGCTTATTCTTCCAAACTGTCAGTAGTTGTCAGGAAAACACTATAACGCCTCAAATGGCGCCTTTTTTCACCTGTCGATAACCGCTCTGTGTATGAAGGAACTGCCCGAGAACCACTTTCGCCTCAATACAAGATGACAGCACAATCGAGTAAAATGTTGGTGACATTCATTATCATGTAAACATAATGGGTGATATATTGCATCACAAAAAATCTGTGAGGTCATGTACATATATTGTGCGATATATCGATATATTGATTATTGCGACAGGCCTAAATATTTTGGAGGATCTATTGACAGAAATGCAATATCATATACATAACTATGTTTTGCATAATGAACCGTTATGTTTTTATTACTTTAGAATGAGCCATTTCTATCTACATACACAACACTTACAGTGAAGTCATCATTTTGCGCCGCCATGTTTCTACAATAGCCCTAAATAGACAAATTGCTCTACAGAGCGCTAGTCACTCTCTGCTCTCTCAGACGACGACATCTTTGTCCTGTGTCGCCAACCGTAGCTTCTCACGTCGACTAGTCGCTGGCCTATAGAGGGTACAACAGGATAAGCCATTTCCTGACATGCAGGCTCTGTTTCCAACAGTTAAAAATGACAAATAAATGCATACTCCGAGAGGTCTCCACAAGACATGTTTGATTATACCATCTGGATGCTCAAAATTGATCGGGAGAATGCACACTTATTGTACACGTAAGTTAATCTCCGTTCTAAACTAATGCATGCTGCCTCCATTGTAACACACACACATAGCTTGCACATCACGTGGAGATCGCGTGCGCCTCACACAAAACCATTCAGTAGAGCAGAAATGTATTGTCAACACTGTTCTGTGATTTATCAGTAAAATAGCTCAGAAACTGAAAAGTTATAGCATATATTTCTTTGTAACTAAAACTCACAGCTTCACTTTTAGAGAGACGCTGGCAGGTAGACTTAATTCACACACAATCGCTCTCTCACTAATGCATTCATATACATGTATTGTTTATTGTGCTACTTTATCTGTATCTGATTCAGAACGAGCAGAAATCTGTTAGAAATATAACGACCCAAAGACAAAAGAACTGATACAAAAAATGTTATGTAGGAGAAATAACCTTATGGGCAGCGCTGTGTCATAATCCATAGCTGTCCTGTGCATAAGAAAACCCGTGCTCGCGTCTCAGCCATGGTCTCAGCTCAAGGTTCAGGGTTATTTGTTTATTAATGATGTCATCAGCGACTAGTCGGCGTCAACACGACTTTCATCACATAAATGTCGACTTTATAAAATCGGAAGTCGTTCAACCCCTAGTGTGAAGCAGAAGCTGCGATAGTCTATTGAACAAATCTTCTGAACGAGTAAATAATCTCCTGATCAAAACACATGTGAAGAAGATGCAGAAACAAGCAATAGCATATGTAAAATAAGACGATTAACAACATTTAAGCATATAAATCAAAAATGTTATTGAATGAAATTTCAAACCAGGATGAGGTATAGGAATGTGAAGCTTTTGGGGTGTTGATGGACTCAATCTGCTCCATCTATGTTTTGATCATTGTTCTGAATCCGATCTTGATATATTTTTCTCAGCTTTCTGCTTAAAATGTTGCCTTTTTTATGTGTTGATTTAAAAAAATGCATGAAGCTAGAATAAAACTTTTTGTTGTTTAAAAGCAGAGGGTTTGTTCTTTCTTTTGATATCGCATGTTCAGATATTCATACAACAAAATAATCTGGGGGCCATGACATTTTTGTGAAAATGATCAAAAATACTGACGGTGGCTGGCAAAATATAAATATGTATACATTAGGGCTGTCACAATATTTGACTTTTCACACCGGTTATTGTGGCCAAAATAAATCACGATATCGATATATTGCGATATTTATAGAAACCTTGAGGGGAAGGTTATCAAATTAACTTTTACTTTTATTTAGTTTTTCTTTTTTACCCAACGAACATAATTGTATACTGATAAACACAGGGAACATGCATCTTCTTTGAAGCTCCCTATGAAATAACAAGAGAGGGAATCGGCCTACTGTCAAGTTCAACTGTATGATGAATAAATATTAACATCAAAACTGATACTTTAACCTGTTAACTTGTGTACCCGTATTTTAAGTTCTTTAACCCATCGTTGTGCTGGCGCCAATGAAGTCATACAGTAAGCGCGCTGCTTATTCAGTTTTAATGTGCACCTAGAACGGCCGCAGATGAGACATTAAGTGCATGACACTAGATCAGTTTTCGTGTAAGCTCTACAAACAGGCCATGACTAGATTGCTATATATAAAAAAAATGAAAAACTTTGTCAGAAACATCCTTCAAACACTTCTCAAAAGCCTTTTATACGCTGTATGATTTCTATTCAACACAGAGAAATGTGGTGTGACTAGTTGTTGTTGTTTATTCCCAGGAAAACATCATCCGAGAGTTTAACCTCAATGAGTTGTATCAGAAGTACAAGAAGCTCGGCAAGACCAAAGGAGAGAAATCCGAGAGGCCCAATGAATCTGTGTTTTCCCCTGTGCCTGAAGAGGAGGAACCGGAGGCCGAGACCATCACTGCGATGGACACAGAGAGCAAGAAGGACAAATAGAAAGTGCACATTGCTGAAGAGCACTGTCAATCACTATGGGACTGGACCAGATTGTACTAATGTTCAGTATGCAGAGAGCGAGCGAGAGAGAGAGTTTGTATGTAGTTATAAGCAGAATGATTGTTGTTTTTTCTTTTTGTATAACGTATTAGTTAACTGCAAAATCAGTCCAATAATATAGTAAATCCTAATGTTAAATCATTAATTAAATGTCATAATCATAGATGTACAGGCACAGACATCCAAAACCACATCATTTGGGACATTGATATTCGATCTCTGTCAGCTGTGTTCTTTTAATCGAGTTCAACATAATTAAACATTGGACTTCTACCTCTAATATGGTTGATAATTATGAAGTGATCATTAGTGAGGGGTTATTTTGTGTTGCATATGCATCACTATTGGGGAACAAACTATATCAGTTTTTTTTACTGTGTTGTTAATCCTTCCATTCCTTTGTCACTCCTAGTATTCCTTTTTTTTACTACTTTTCTGAGATGTTGGTACTGACTACTAGACTGATCTAAAGGGAGGGTGTTTTATGCAAACAGTTCGTCATTTTACAAATTATAAAAACTAAGAGCGAGATCTCAAGATAATAATATTCTGCAAAACGTGGTTACCTTTGACATTGAGACCCAGTTACACACTTATTTTCAGACTGAATACTGCTGTTAAAGTCTTAAATATGTTAAAAAAAGTTTGTATTAGTTTTCTTTGTGTTGAATTAAAGCTTTTAACTTTTTTATTATTATTATTACTTTAAACTGACAGGCACTGAAGAAAGCTGCAGGCAGACTTCATGTTTTAACCTTTTCCAGTCATTGATGTCACTGTTGGAAACAGTATTTTCAGTTTCGTCAATTTCCTTACAAAAAGGGCCAATACTGTTTTGGTGGCCTATTTTCTTGATTTTCACTAATCTTTAATGAATTGATGCTTGAAAGATGACCAAGTGCTTTGAGTGGTTGTGAATGGAAAGTTTTTGTTTTGCCATTCCAATAAAACATTTTGTTCTTCACATCCTGTTTTGTGTAGCTTGTCAATTTTATCCAGTTTCTTCAAATTCACACTTGACAGAAAAACCAGCGAGATGTTTGGACACTTTATCCAAAAGCTGAAACAAGCATTTCTAAATCACTCAATTTGAGATTCAATTTTAACATTGCAAGGCATCCCCATACCAAAAATATACATAAAAGCTGCATCTGCAAACACTATAATGCACGTCATTCGTCATATTAATGGGATGTTTCACAACCTGAAAGTGCCCAAAAAACTCATTTTGAAAGTGTATTTTTGAGAACTCTGTATACATTTAGTATTGGGGGTGTAACGGTACTTCGGATAAGATGTTAAACCGAAGTCCTGACTCTGTGGTTATAAAAAATCCCAGGATGTCTTTCGGAAAAAGAGTAGGGGTGTAACCCTGTGTGATGCTACGTGACATGTTCTCAGGCTGTTTTGTCTTTCCGTGGTTGAAACAACGATTGAGCGATTACACAACATACATTACACATTACTGAAATGTATAATATCCTCAACATACCGTAGGAGATATTAATTCATGTATTCTTTAGGAAGAGATGATCGCGGTCACAGATCGCGCGCGCCGCAGCCGCTTTTATAGTGATTAGTAGTCGCATTAAAGAGCGTCAAAACGGCATTTATCGTTTGAATTTCGTGGTAAAATGGACTGAATACTTAATGTTAGCGTGGGAACTCAGGTTGAAGTGTGTTCCGGGCTTAAAACAAGCCGACTGTTAACTGTTTGCATTTTTTGTTTAAAAAAGATTGTACACACGTGCACCGAACCGAAAGCCCTGTACCGAAACGGTTCAGTACGAATAAGTGTACCATTACACCCCTATTTAAAATAGTATAATATAATCTCACCATTTAAAAAAGTATTTTTTTTCTGTCAGCTACGATTCACAACATAAATAAGAGCACATCCACTAACACATTCAGTATTTTTTAGCTACACTCAAAGTGTTTTTTCCCCCAAATGTTTTAACATGGTAATGAGGTGCCACAAATTTTTGAAGACCATAACTATATTGATTTCACACATTTGAGACTGGACAGAAAAAAAACATTCAAGGACATTAATGGGGTGTACATTTCCAAAGTTTATGTATTAAAACAGCAATGCACGAAGGGTGAATTAAAGCCAAAGGCACAACTGATTTATAAAGAGTTTATTACCAATGCTCACACACACACACACGCACACACATATTCACAACCATGCTCACTCACACTGAACTATACAGTACACTTTCTTTTCTTTCTTTCCCTACTTCCCCTGTCCATCTTTTGATCCAAAATATTCCTAAAAGTGTATTCATTGGCTTTTGTATCAGCCAGAAAATACCTTCTGTCCCCTGATTGGCCAGCCCTGATCTAAATGTTGATCGATACACCTGACAAGACAAACGCTGATTGAAATGTCACAATCTTTTTGAATGTAATAGGTAAGAATTAAATTATTAAAAATAAAAGGCTTTCACTGATTCATAATGACAGCTAGCATCCTCTGATTGCCGTCCAATCAGAAGACACCGATATGGTTACCCAGCGTTCTGTGGCATGGTGAGCAGAAAGCTTTAAATCCTACATGGCTGGCTAGTTAAGGCCACCAGTGAGATTTGCCTCTCATGTATTAATAAAACATACAAAAGGAAAAAAAAAGAATCATACCCAAGAGGCAGACAATCAATGTTTACAGGATAAAATTTGAAATATGTCCCACAGATTGCAGTGTCAAATGCATTTTTATGCTACGAGCAACCCTCTGACTGATCTCTCGCCACTAGAGTGCCACCAGCTCGATTAAAGTCCATAGAGAACAAATATCAGCCTTTGTAGAAAAAGAAAAAAAAAACATTTTGATCTTATCAATAACCATTTATAAAGTCATATAAAATAACACTTAAAAAAATTAAATAAAAACATTTCCTCCTTGAATTTCCAAGGCCATTACTCGGAAAACACCAATTTGAAAAGGCTGCTGTCTTTTAAATAATGCATTAGTCCATCTCTCTCTCTTTTCTACCGTTTTGCTTCCCTTGTGCTGATTGGATACATTGTCGCATGCCAATCACAGTGGTCTGAAATGGCTACGGAAAGCCACAGGTCCCCTTTCGTAAAAATCAAATTCCACTCGGTGAAAAACAAAACAGTGACCATTTTTTCTCTATACAGAACAATTTACACATTTACGTTGGATAAAAATCTTTTTTTTCTCTCAAACATTTTGAAGGCAACCCGGTCCTTTGCCGTCACACCAATTACAGCTCCTTACTGGTGAGAGATTATGACACGGCTTGAATGGCCGCCCATGCTCCTCCTCTTCCTCCTCCTCCTCCACGTCATATCCAACCAAAACCTGCTGGTCAGCATTGATTTCAATTTAGAAAAAATGTTCAGATCTTTCCCATGTGCATCTATAAAAGTCTGCCACACATGATGATTTCTCTGCTCTGTTGGTGAAGAAAACGAGTCCCTGGCTCTATTCTTGACGACAACACTGAAAACAGCCGCTCTCTCAAACCGATATCTCGTAAGTGGTCCCTCCGACGCCCGTCACCTTCTTCACCCCACCTCCAGGCTTGTGGGCGGGGCTCTGAGAAGAGCCAGCACTGGAATATGCCTGACCTGGGCGAGTCGACACGCTGACAGGATGAGAGGGGGACGAGTGGGTGGAAGGTGGTTTCGGCTGCCCGTTTGTCCGGTTATATGACTTCATCTGAATCTCGTCCCTAAACCAAAGAAAATTAGAGAAGGATTTACATTAGTATGTACATTTGTATAGTAATTACACTACTATTCTAAAGTATTAAAGGGTTAGTTCACCCAAAAATGAAAATTCTGTCATTAATTACTTACCATCATGTCGTTCGACACCCGTAAGACCTTTGTTCATCTTCGGAACACAAATGAAGATATTTTTGTTGAAATCCGATGGCTCAAAAAAGGCCTCCATTGGCAGCAACGGAATTTACACTCACAAGACCCATAAAAGGTACTAAAGACTTCGTTACAAAGTCCATCTCACTACAGTGGTTCTACAATCATTTTATGAAGTGACAAGAATAGTTTTTGTGCACTAGAAAAAAAAATCAAAATAATGACTTTATTTAACAAGTTCTTGTCTTCCGCCAAGGCCAGGGGTGTCTAAAGTCCGTAATTCATCCCCGGGCCGTCGGCCCGCAGCTTGTCTATTAAAATATATTATATGTGGCCCGCCACGGATAATTTACAAATCGTGTCGTTTCACGATGTCAACGCAAGGTGGCAGTACTAGATTTTAGGCCAGGGAAACAGCGCCCAAAGCGGAACGAAACAGCGCTACTTGTGCTCTGCGCAACTCACGAGTTTTGACTCTGAACAAATGTGTTTACCTGTTGAGTGTCTCGATCACGCGCCCACTAAACAGCCTTCAGAAGCGTTTGAGTTCAGTGCAGAGGTCTCCGGTACTAGCTGCAAATCTCTCAGTGTTTTGATTGAATTTAAATCCAGTTAAACAGCACTGACTTAACAACACTAACGTGCAAATCAGGAGAAACACTGAGCCGATTCATTTAAAATACTTTTAAAACAACAATTCACCAACATTTATCATGGATTTACTGTGGTAACACTACCTGTAACCGTGGTAATTTGTCAGAAATGTAGGTTAATATCTAATTTTATTTCATTTCTAATGTAGACATGTATCAAATTAGTAATAAAGGCCAAATTGCAGACTATTTTTTGTCATAAACTTGCAGTTTTGTGCATTTGTATTTATATGTTTGGAGACAATACCATAACGCCATTCTAGATATAGAAATACTTTATTTTTTAAACGTTTTGCCTTGTGTGCACTGCCAAAAATGTAATTTAGTATTTTTTGTCTTGTTTCAAGTATAAATATATCTAAAAATTCTTAAATCAAGATGCATTTACTAGATAAGTTAAATGACATTAGATATTTTTTCTTATTTTCTGGAAAATAAAATGAAATTGAAGTTTTTGGTTAAAACAAGCAAATATCTTGTTTCTTGTTTCTGTCCAAAACAGAAACAAGAAACTAATTTTCTTAGTCCCTAGTAAATTTTCCTTAGTAAAAGCATCTTTATTTAAGAATGTTTAGATATTTGAACTGGAAAGAAGACAGAAATACCAAGTAAGAAAATTATTTTTTGTAGTGTGGTTTTACCTGTGGTGATCTAAATAGAGCACTTGTTAAATTTAAATAAGAATAGAGTTCTAACTCAGTAATAATATTAAAATTTCAGCCATTAAAAATGTTTGGTTGATGAAAGTTTTACATTGTTAAATATCTATACATTTACATCCTCTCTCAAGCTACTCTACTGTCAGTTCAAGCTTTTGTCTAATCTGTCATGTTTCAAAGAAACAAAACATTTCATTTATACATTTCATATATATATATATATATATATATATATATATATATATATATATATATATATATATATATATATATATATATATATATATATATATATATATATATATATATATATATATATATATATATATATATATATATATATATATATAATGGAAAAGGGACCGGCCCCCGGGTATGTCCACAACATCGAATCTGGCCCCCTTTAAAAAAAAGTTTGGACACCCCTGACCTAGGCCTTTGACGTGTACTCACGAAGCACCACGACGTATGCGTGAGAATATGACGTAGAGCAGGCGTTCTGACACATGACCTGGAAGCGAGGAGCTTTGTTTACAAGCAGAGGAAGATGCACCGTATCTAAGCTGTTGGAATTCTACATTGATCGTGATTTAGGTCTTGGCGTGGTGGTCAAAATGGGGCTAAAGTGTGCATTTCCTGGATGCCCGAACCATGAGAAACGATCAAGTGCACATAAAAGTGCCTTATCAAAGCTGCGAAATGAAAGTCATATTCTCGCGCATGCGTCGTGGTGCTTCTTGAGTTCATGTCTGAGGCCTAGGCGGAAGACAGATACTTGTTGAATAAAGTCGTCATTTAGATTATTTTTTGCGCATAAAAACTATTCTCGTTACCTCAAAATTATTGTAGAACCACTGTAGTGAGATGGACTTTGTAACAACGTCTTTAGTACCTTTTATGGGTCTTGAAAGTGTAAAGCACATTGTGCCAATGGAGGCATTTCTGAGCCATCGAATGTCAACAAAAATATCTTCATTTGTGTTCCGAAGATGAACGGAGGTCTTACGGGTGTCGAACGACATGAGGGTAAGTAATTAATGACAGAATTTTCACTTTTGGGTGAACCAACCCTTTAATACTTTTAAGTCAAAGCCAAAGTCACTTGTTACAAAATATTTATATTTCAAATAAATGCTTTTTAACTTTCCATTCATCAAAGAATCCTAAAAATGTATTACGGTTTCCACAAAAAAACAGCACCAAATCAGCACCAATTTGTGAGCACCAAATCAGCATATTAGACTGATTTCTGAAGCTTTGCCATCACAGGAACAAATTACATTTTAAAATATATTAAAATAGAAAACCGTTATTTTATATTGTAATAATGTTTCACAAAATTACTGTTTTTGATCAAATAAATGCAGCCTTGGTGAGAATAGATGACTTTGTACCGAACACAAACATTTGAACGGTAGTGTATTTGAGAGAGAAAGAATCATGATGTCAAATGTGCTAGTAGAGTGATGTCTTATGAAAGTTGCATTATAAGTAAATCATGACACATAAGAAAGAACTGACAAAGAAATGTATCAGGATGCCAGTTATTTCATATTCCTGTGGCTAAGACAAAAAAAATGTATGATGCAGATGTCAGTTAAAAAGCCTCCCAGAATAGGTATCAGTTCAGAAAACAAAGAGTGCAAAACTGCAGTAAAAATAGTTTAGCTGAGATGACAAATCCAGCCTCGCCTGCCAGTGAATTTCAATTTCTCTGCCACACAATTTGGAAAGGAAACATTTTCTCAAGCACTGAAGCACTGCAGATTTATTATAAGCATCAGCTCTGCTGTCAGGATGCAACTGAGATGTACTGATGAGAGCTCATTGTCTGGGGCCCTTCGTTTTTCCAAATAACAATGCATACATGTCAACTTTAAATATAAAACTCCTACGATGGAATATGGTTCATTTTCTTTTCCTTCATTCTGAGCAACAACGTTTCCCGTAAAGAAGATACATTTTCTGCTTCTTAGCAGAGACCAGGTCAATTTTGTTGCCTTTAAAATGCTGACTAATAACTCTAAGCAGAGCAGGCTTTCCAGACCTCTGTAATGAGCACAGTGATGAAGCTTTCTGTCTGTCTCTGATCTATCCATCTAGTCATTTTGCCAGTGAAGAAATTGGCCTGGATTATTCTACTGCAGACAATATCCAGTTTATCTTCATAAGCGGCAGCATAATGTCAGGAGACTTTAAAAATCTATTTTTTTAATCCTCTTTCCACATAGACATGCTTTGTTTCTGCTCATGTTTACCACGGCATCTTGCCATGGCACTGCACTTAAGGTACATGAGACAACGGAGACATTACTGTATTTTGTACATTCATACATTAGTCTGAACCTGCTCATTTGTGTATCTGATTGGAATCTGATCCAAATCATTGACTGTCCACACTGTGTATTGCAACTGTTCGGATCTGATGTCTATGTCCCGTGGCGCTCTTTTGTTTTCTGGAATATCTGCATTGGTTTCTATGGCAATGACGTTGCGTTAGTAGTAGAGATGCACCGATGAATAGGGCTGTAGCGATACACTAATCTCACGATATGATACGATATTCAGCTCACGATACGATATATATCACGATATTCAGCCAACGATATGATTCGATACACTTACGTAATTTTCTGAAATTTTGATTTTGGTGACATCTTGTGAGTGTTTCATTTACTTGGATTGAATTAATTGAACTGAAAACTAAAAACATCCATTACACAATATATGTCTCTGACTGGACAGAGAGTCTACAGCTTGCAAATGCTGGACAAAATTAATCAAAGATGTGTTGAGAAAATTAGTTCCAATTATTGAAACAGTGCAAACTGTAGCTTACAAGCCTTTGAAAAGTAAATAAAGTGCAGTATTGCAATTAACAATGGAGTTTTAAAAAGTGCAGCAAGTGGCCTGTTCTGAACAGTTTCTTTGACAGCTTTTTTAGCTTGACACTGACATTTGGTAGTATTTCCAGAGTATTTCACGTTTGTGTCACACAGCTTGCGAACCGCGATGCTATTGTCTAAGACAAGGGTCTCCAACCTTTTTTCATTTGAGAACTACTTTTTAAAAATGAAAGTCACAGAGAGCTACTCGTGTTATATAATACTTAAAACTCTTAACTAATGCATCATAATTCTCATATTAACAACTATCCAAACTGTTTTACACCTGAAAGAGTATAGTAGCAGTTCCAGTAGTCGGTACCAATACCATACAAATTTTACGGTACTCTGCACCAATTTTGGTACCACAGAAAAATGTTATTTTAATTTTATTTAACAATTTTTTTAAAAATCAATGTTTATTATTTATGATGATAATCATAAGTAAATAATACATAAACGTGTAAAGGCTGTATGCTGTTTAAAAGTAAACATTGTTTATAAATGAAAGATCAAGTGAAAAATAAGCAACCATTAATAATGATATAATTAGTATTATTTATTTCATAATTATTATTATTATTAGTAGAAACGTATTATTACATAGAGACGTAGCCAAATTTACTGTAGTCTACCATCTGTAGTCAATTTCTTCGCTTTTTTTTAATGAACATTGCTTTAATTTTGTAAATGCAGTTAATCGATTATTTTAATAATAATATAGACAATGGAATTTAAACACTGCACTGGTTAAATGGACATTTACAAATAAATGGTTAAGGGATATTTAAAATTAAATTCCTTTAGGATTATTATCTACAATTTCTTTAAACTTTGATTTTAAATTTTGTTTTAAGGTTTTGCCAATGTTATTAAAAAAAAGCACAATACACTAATTTAATAATACATTAAAAAAAGTCCCATAATCATTTAAATTACCAATTTACAATTATGATTCACATACGTTCAACACATAGAAACCAAGTTGCAGAACAGATGATCACTAATGAGAGCATAAATACTAAAGAGCTGCCTAGACAATGAGTTTAGACCAGTGGGAAAAAGATGAAGGAAGAAAGAAGAGATACACTCACAGGAGTCTGGGAGGAGGAGGAGGAAGAGTAGGAGGAAGGAGGCAGTAGGCTGCGCAGAGCGTCGTAAGGTTGTGGGGGAGTTACTCACTTTGGCGCCTGTATGCCCCCTCCCCCGACCGAGGCCGAGGCTTTGCGGACCAGGCGGTACTGCATCTCTGCAGCGGCAGCGCTAGAGTAAGACAGGGACTTCCCCAGTGGCGGGGGGTGTGGCGAGCGTGGAGGGTGGGTGTTGGGCGGCAGGGGCGTGTCAGTGGAGCGAGTGCGGTATGGATATGAGGGCTGAGAGTGGCCCGAGTCAGAGAGCAGCGGGGGTCTAGAAAAGCGAGGCGGCCGATGGTGGTGATGATGGTGGTGGTGGTGGTGATGATGGTGTGGCTGCGCGTCGTGCAGCAGGCGTTCTCGCTCGCGTTCAGGTGGAGCGGGCGGGGAGACGGTGGAGCCACGTAGATAGACGGCATGCTGCGGGGAGGCGAGGAGGGCGGTGCTGGAGGCGGATGGCTGGTGGAGTTCCACCTCCCGTTGATGCGCGATTTGTGCTGACAGGAAGGGCGAACTGTATCCGACTACGGGCGTGTGTAGTCGCCCTGGTGACATGTCTGGTGCCGCCGATTCAAAATCTGGGCTTTCAGAAGGTGTAAGCAGACTATCGTACGACAGACAGCCGTTCCGAGGAGCTGGTGGTGGCGTCTGATTGGCTAAGCTTTTGTAGCTGGTGGAGGTGGTAGCCTCGGATGGTGGGGCATTGTGGGAAGAGCGAACACTGGAGGACCGTGAGGCCCCTCCAGCAAGCACCGTAGGATCAGAAAAGGAAGGGTACGAGCGCCCTCCTAGGGAGTATCCTGGGATCCCTGAGCCTGGAGGTCCTCCAGGGCCCCCACCTGTTCGCTCGGCCCCGCTTCGCTCCACTCCGCCCCCCTCACGCCCATCCAGACTGGGCTCAGAGCGATAGCCTGGCTGCTGACTGGACTGGAGGAGAGTGGAAGACGACTCTTTAAGACTGTCCCCACGGCTCATCTACAGAGAGAGAGAGACAGCAAGCAGAAGAGTTTATAAAGTTACAAGAGAAATCTGAAAGCCAAATTCAAAGGGGCGTTAAGGACAAACTCCATGGTAAGGATAATGTGGGCCACTGGGGATAGATGGGATTTGGGAAAGTGTTTTCTATAGCTATAATAAAGAGTCAGCATTACAGGATATGACAGACAGAGAGGCTAAGTTTGGAAAGGCAGGGAACACTGAAGTACTTGCAACAAACTTGGAAGCACTAAGGGCAGACAGAGCACTGTCATTTCTCACAGGAGTCTGAATGTGTGTCATTTCTGCCTTTTGTTTCAACAAGGCACACCACATGAGCAACCTTAAAAGTCAAAAGACCACAACATCCATCTTTTCTTGCCTTTTGGTCTCTGCTGGCAGGGGAATAAGCCCTGGGGCCTCATGTATAAAAGGTAAGATACAAGCAAGCTTGACATTTACCCTGTTGGCTTTTTAGTATGAAATTGTAGATTTGATTGTAGTCAACTGTAGTTGAGCTGAGTGACTGTGGATATTTTTTTTTTTATCCATTGAACTCGCAGGTACATATTTCAAAGAAATTTGCATATTTGCACATGAATATCTAATCTAAATGCTCCACCAAAATGGAACCTTGGAAATGTGATTTGATAAAAGTCATTGATCATTATAATTTTCGAGTGAACTACTGTATAAAATCTTGAATGTGTATAGGCCTTACAATCAAAGAGAATAAAAGACAGAATGGAATAATAAGCCTGGTCTTATTTAATATCACTATATAAGGTTTCCGCTACATGATTATGGTGGTTAAGACTTCACTATAATAATATAATTGTGATATCTATAGAATTTTTTTGGGGAAAAGTGCTATCAGTCAAATAAACTTTGTATATTTTGTTTTATCTCTTTTTTGGTCAAGTAATCACACTGAAAATGCGCATGTAAAGAGGTGGAGAGAGAGTTTGTAAACTTACATAAGTGTAATGTACGTGTAGTATTAACACACTATAAATATTAAATTTTTATATATAAATCACAGTTATCATCAGTTCTGGTATACTGCTACCCACCTAATTCAAGCTCATAAGCGAATTCTTAAATTCTGACTTTAGCCCAACCCTGACCAGCATAGAACAGCATAAATATTATTTTATAAATCTAAGCTACTGTGACGTTTAGAATGGAAGCTCAGTAAAGTTATTCATGAGGCCTCTGGTCTTTCAGAGTCAATCAAATTCACATCACGTGGTGTGTTTCTTATCTAATCTATCTTAATCCAGCACCGTAGATCCAAAACTGACACAATCCCGGAGCTAAAACCAGCAAAACGTTTTGCACAACCACTCTGTGAGGACAGATAACAGTTGTTTGTGTTGGTTTTATTAACACTACAAGTTCAAATACACAAATGGGAGAGAATATATTTATTCTTTCTTTCAAAATGGCCATATTTGTTTGTGCCACATGTTTTATATATGCTGTGGGCTTTTGAGAAAGTAGTATGGTCTTTTTGTAAAGACAACATCATTATATAATATAACACTACCCTTTGATATCAAAGTAAAGATATGAAATCACTACTATGATGATAAACTAAATAGTTGGATAATCAAAACTTTAATCCATGAAATTTAGCCACATTAACTGCATTTACAAAATTAAAGCAATGCACATTAAAAAAGAAAAAGAAGAGGAACATTAACAACAACAACAACAACAACACACAGACACACAAACAATGAAGTACAGTGTAAACTTACTGATACTGTTCAACTGAAAGCCACTGAGTCAACCAAATTGCAGGGGGGAAACAATATAATGGATTGAATAAAATGTTAGAGGAAAACGAAAGGCTTAAAATATGTGGTATAACGGTAAAAAATAATAACAGTCATGCAAAAGAATGTGAATGACGTTACATCAATAAATTAAAATGTAGTGAATCATCACCATAGAGTGTGAATGAACACACTACAATAACACATACATCAACACAGAAAAGTTACCTGGTTGGCATATGCATGTGTAAGGGCTGTATGGTTCTTGCCCGGGCTGCTGTAGGTGGGTCTGTACTTGAACATGGTGGGGGTGGGCGGAGCTTTATTCAACAGACTGCTCTCTGCAATCAAAGAAAGTCCATGAGAAATCAGATTCAGAGTTTTAAACACATTTTAGGAACATATTAAGTAAATTAAACCAGCATTTCAACAGGTAATTGCAATATTATAATCCATCCCAAATATTAATTCTAGATTCCTAAATGATTAAAGCTGCAGTCTGTAAGTTTTGCCTCTTTGTCGCCATCTCTGTTTGAAACCTGCAATTGCAGTTAGTTGAGGAGTTATCTTTACGTGGGTTGTGCATCGGCTCGGCTCCTCAGCGCGGATAAATCTAATGTTTTGAGGAGTATATGTGGCTGTCAGTCACCGCACCGGTGTGGATACTGTACTTCAGAATAACAGATTCTACATCTTGGAGTACGACCAAAATAAGAATTTTCACCAGAAACTGTCATCTGAACAAGTGAGTAACATGTCTACCACTTTTTGTTCTGACCAACTGAGAAAAAAAGTAATTACAATAAAATCGCGCTACCAACGGTGATTGCGGTGGTTAACGATCACTTGGCTCATTTATACATCAAACCGTGCAAATTATTATTATTGTTATACTTTGTTGTTGAATTGGTAATGTTACAGTTTTTCTCAATTGCTAAAACACTAAACCCTATTGTTTGAACCAAATGCTCAGTTGCCTGAACCCACTGATTGAATCAATCACTCTTTTGGCAAAACCATAAGCACTTTTCACCTGTTTAGACACAACTTGTCAACACATTTTCATTGTGATGCACCCGTGCTGCAGAATGGTGAGCACAAGTGACAAAAGTCAAACACAATGAAAGCACAGGTGTCACCAGTTGAACACAACAACTCAAAATTGATCACACTTGTGGCTAATGATGTGAGGGAACATATAAGCCAGTTCAGAGAGCACTGGTTTGTGAGGTCTTACAATGGATAGAAATCTGAGAGGAAGAGTCCGTGTGAGAGGTGGTCAAGGTGGTTGAGGTGGTCAAGGTGGTTGAGGTGGTCAGCAAAGACAAAGAACAGTAATATCTGATGAAATCAGAGCTACTGTGATTGACCATGTTCTTGTCCATGGTATGAGCATGAGGGAGGCTGGACAAAGGGTACAACCAAACCTTAGTAGATTCACTGTGTCCACCATAATCCGAAGATTTAGAGAAGAGAACAGGTAATAACTTTTTTTTTTTAATTATAGCCTAGTATGTAAATGCTGACAGCAATTACTGTAAGACATACTATATACTGTATCACAGTATACTGTAAGTAAATATATGTTCCAGTACACCACTGTACCAATGTACTGTAGTATTGTAATGGAGGGTTGGTCTAACTGTTTGTAGGCCTAGTATTCCATGTATATTTTTTGTAACTCCATGTTCTCTTTTTGTAGAATTGAAAGACTGCCACATGGGGGTGGCAGGACAGGTATGTTCTCCCCACACCAAGAGACCCTAATTGTTGATATGGTCCGTGAGAACAATGCCATTAAACTGCGTGAAATTCAGCAGAAGATCATTGAGGACCATGTAAATTTTGAGGGTATAAACAGTGTCAGCCTCTCTACTGTTGATCGTGTCCTCAAGCGCAACAGACTGCGCATGAAACAGCTATACAGAGTGCCTTTTGACCGCAACTCAGACAGAGTAAAGGAGCAAAGATTCCAGTATGTACAGGTTGGCATACATCCAGACACATTCAATGTTGATTACTGTAGTGATTTACTGTAGTGGCCTAAATCACTTTCCGTATCACTTACAGAACTATATCTATTTCTACAGAGGGTTTTTGAACTGGATGCAATGGAAAGACCCCATGAATACATCTATATTGATGAAGCTGGGTTTAATCTCACCAAAAGGAGAAGGAGAGGCCGTAATGTGATTGGCCATCGGGCCATTGTTGGTGTTCCTGGGCAGCGTGGTGGCAATGTCACATTATGTGCTGCCATCAGCAATCATGGGGTTGTCCACCATCATGCCAACCTGGGGCCCTACAACACTCACCAGCTCCTCATTTTCCTCAATAACATGCGAGATGCTCTGTTGGGGCAGCAGGATGAGCATCCCATCTATGTGGTTGTTTGGGATAATGTGAGTTTTCACAGAGCCCTCCAGGTTAGAGAGTGGTTCAATATGAACCAAGATTTTATCAATCTTTGCCTTCCACCGTACTCCCCTTTCCTAAACCCCATTGAGGAATTCTTCTCCTCATGGCGGTGGAAGGTATATGAACGCCAACCTTACACCAGGGTAAATCTCCTGCAAGCCATGGGACTTGCCTGTGGTGACATAGGTGTGGAGGCATGCCAAGCCTGGATACGGCATGCCAGGGGTTTTTTTACCCGTTGCCTGGCCAGACAAAATGTGGCCTGTGATGTGGATGAAGTCCTGTGGCCTGACCCAGTACGGAGACATGATGCTGTGGCTGAATAATTCACTTATTTGTATTTTTTGTACTTTATATTTACAGTATACATAGGCTTACTGTACACAAGTGGTAAGCACGTATGATTTCTGTTTGTTTTTAAAAGTGATACAGTACATGTAAATGCACAAGATTTCTGTTTTGTCTTTTTGTACAAGTGCTAAATGCACTTGTTTTTTTTTTTTTTGCAACTTGCATTTAGCCTACAGTGAACAATAAACTTTTATTTCACCAGCTTCATGTCCTGAGTATTGTGTTTTCTATTTTTCTACGTAGTGTTTAGTGACTGTTCAGTAGTTTTTTTAATTCTGATTGACTCGGGGCACGATTTGACAACATAGTTCAGTTTTGAGCACAGATTGAACTGTTTTGAGGTGAAAGTTTGGTTTTGCAAGAAGTGTCTGAGGTTTTGTAAATGTAGCTTGAAAATTGAGTTGTGTGTTCACAGTTTAAGAGAAAAGGTGAGCTGCTTTCAAGAAATGTGTTTTAGCAATCGAGAAAAACTGTAAAGGGGTACTTCAGTGCTGGAAAGATGCATGTGTATTTATATTTGGGTAATTTATGTAGTAGAAATGTAAAATTATTTTTGAAGTTGGTGCCTTCTAGACTGAGAAAAGCCAGAAAATGTACTTTTGGCTCATATGGATGAAAGACAACAACTCCCAGAATGCACTTGCTTCGCTGCCCTACGAGGCCACTCCCAAGCCACGCCTACTGGTTACATCTCTAGCCCACCATGGCACCACCCCACCGTCGTGAGTGAGATCCCACCCCTATGGGCGGGTTGAAAACATGCAGAACTAACTCCTACTACTGGCTGTAGTCTCTAGCCTCTGGCCAAAATAGCCTCAGATGAGGCAAAATGACGATATTTGCGTCATCAGAGGCTTTTTTCCAGACATAAAATACATAAATCTCTTGTCTCAGGGGGATATGAAGGGGGGGATGGGGCACGATTATTCGAATATACTACCGGTTTCTACTGATACAAAGCTTAAATGCTAAATCGCTGAATTAACCCTTTAACAGCATCAGCATTGCATGACTACATGTATTTAGTGTGTATTAGCGTTACCTATAGATCTCTGTCAATTTCTGTGCAGTCTAATCTTTTGCTTTTGACTACGGGTGAATCTCCAGTTGTCACTGATGATGGTCGTTTGGACCTTTCCGGATTACAATCCACCATCAAAATGATACGTTTATAATTAGCGTATACATTTAAATTATTCCAGCTGCTGTGAGAAAAGGCTATAAATGATCTGCCACCTGCAGCATCCTCACATGCCATAGCCTACTAGCCGGACTCCTTCTTTATGTATACAGATGTGACGTAATGACACAAAGACAAACAGAGCCATGCTCGAATTTCCCGCAGAAAGCTACCAGTACCACTCAAATTATAACACATTATTACAAGCTTACGGTTGTGAATCGGGCTACGGTAAGGAGATCGTTATGACAACTGGCTGGTTATGTACTTGCTCAAAATTATTCTGGATGGTTTTTAACCAAAAAAAAGTGATGTACTGCAGCTTTAAATATATCACAATTCAGCATGAAAAGACAATGATGACATCACTGCAGTTACATTTTCAGTTACAAGTCAAATGGTGACTTTGAAAATGTAATTTGAAGTTTAAAAAGTTCACTAAAAGAGTTGCACAAATAAAGCAGAAATGATCTATGAGTGTTTGAAGGATAATAAATCGATCAAAATGATATTATAGTTTGTCATGCTGGTTGGCTCTAACCCTCAGAGTGTCCAGCAGGTCCTCGTGACAGCCCAGGGTATCTGAGCTCTGGTTTAGGTGGAGGCGGAGGTTCGGCATCAGCAGATTGACTCTCCATCATCTCCAAACTGCTCTTAGACTGAAAGATTGCAGAAGATAAAACACCAGTGGTTAATTAAATAAAAGAAACAGACACAACAGCTGACAACACACAAAATGTACAAGCAGGAACTCAGATACAGCATCCGAACATTTATTTCTAAAGCGTGACTCGCCCTTTCTCAATTCCAAAGTCACAAAAAATGGTTATTGAGGTTATATCTAAATCGAATATAAAACAAATGGAAATGTGGAGCAGAACCAATGTAGTCTGCAATGCTTTTCATCATACTGAAGAAAAAGGTTCAAGATTAGGGGGACATTTCACTTTTTAGCAATGATTTAGCACTAGGGTCAGATTAATACTAAAAGTTTGGGACAAAATCACTTTCTAGTACTTCACTACTGCTAATAACATTAAAAAAATAGTAGTAAAGTTTTAAAAAATATATACATATTTAGTGAAACCCAAAGATTTATGCTTCACAGTTACATAGCTTGAACTGCCAAACTGTGCTGAAAAGCAGGTCAGGTAATATTTGAAATATTTTGCTACAGTACTTGCTTTGTATTGGTATACCATGCAACCCTACTTGGTACAGGCCAACATGTTGCTAGGTGTGGAAACATAAATACACTTTAGGCTCTTTCTCAGGCTCTGGACAATTTGGCATGCCAATTTTCCATGAGTAACTAGTTGCAGCAGACACACCTTATCAGAGGAATAAGGACTTCTGAATAGGGCTGGGCCGATAAACAATATAATATCGAATCTCGATAAAATTCATGTCGATAACGATGATAAGCTCTGGACTTTTTACTAGGGCTGAGCAATTTTATCGATTCTGCGATATAAATCGATATTTTTTCTCCCAAGAAAGTATCGATTTTTAAGCAGCGAGTATCGATACATAAGTCCCATTCAAATCCCCGTGTTTACCCCCATTTGCGTCGCAGGAAGAGCGATTTGATCAGCCAGCCGCTAGTGTCGCTGTAGAGCAAGTTACCCGTACTACTAACTTTACACAGACGCCGACGTCTACCTCTTCTTGTTTACGGAGTCAGAGCGAGGAGATTCAAAAAAATGGCGGCGAATATGAATCCAGCGCCTTCATGCTTAAAAGCAGATGTGTGGGAGCACTTTGGGTTTAAAAAGAAGAAGGAAAGCGACGACTTAGACTCAGGGGTCAACAACATGAGTCGCCCGCAAGGACCACACGAGTTGCCCGCGGGTCTGTTCTAAAAATAGCTCACCATAGCAGCTGCGTTCAGTCGCTTCCGTGTTCATTTAAGCGCAGGGCTCCAGACTGAAGCCGAATATATACTAGTGTCTGTAAATAATAAACTGCAAAATTACTCCTGCATGTTCTGCGTCTGTGTGGATGACGAGCGCAGCGCGCGCACTCGCTCTTGTAGTCTCTGCCGACACGAACGCATAAACAGTCACTTGTCACTTCATGAGAATTTACCGTTTCATTTGAGAAAACTGGGCGCGTCTCAATTAGCTCCTAGTTCAGTAGTCAGGGCACTGATCAGGACATGAGTCAATGGGCTGATCCCTGATCTGATCCCTGACTGAACTAGGAGCTGAATGACTGAGACGCGCACCCACTGTCATATCATCATGAACACAGACACTGGTATTCACGGCAACCCGTCAAAATAAAAGTTTGGTTTAACGTGAAGAGATTGACTACAGATTGTAGCCTACAGTAAATTTAGCTACGTCTCTATGTAATAATAATACGTCTCTACTAATAATAATAATTATGAAATAAATAATTCTAATTATATAATTATTAATGGTTGCTTATTTTTCACTTGATCTTTCATTTATAAACAATGTTTACTTTTAAACAGAGGTGGACAGTAACTAAGTACATTTACTTGAGTACTGTACTTAAGTACACTTTTTGAGTATCTGTACTTTACCGGAGTATTATTTTTTAGGGATACTTTTACTTTGACTTCACTACATTTGAAAGACAAATATCATACTTTTTACTCCACTACATTTCTATCAAAGTCGAAAGTCGTTTCTGTAGCAGCTTTGAAAGCAAGTGGATGATTTTTTCTTCTTTAAAAGGTTTTTATTTATTTATGTAGGGTCATGTGAAGTTTCCTAACAATTTTTTGAACATTGATCAGTTTATAGTAAAATGGAAAAAGACGGTTCCTTGGCACAGTGTATGCACCATGGCCATACTTAAAAAGTGTGTTTCAGTTTTCTCAAAAGATTAAAGATTAGTTTAGTTGGCATATACTTGACGCATGTCTCATAAAATGTAAAAAAGGTAAATGTCTGGGAGAAAGAGAAGAGTAAACAGTTGGGAGAATATCGGATGTGTATCAGAGTATAGGGTCTGTGCATTCTGCCTTAAAGTGACAGCAGCTTTGTAAAGAGCATTGTAACTTTTATACAAGTATTGAAATGAGTTTAAGGTAGTCGTATGCTAGCATGTCGGATGGAGCATCACTGACTGGCTTAAACCACCATAATGACATAGAGTGCATTTATACAACAATGCAACAGTAATAAAATAATGCATTGACATACAAAAGGAAATGTACTTTTGATACTTAAGTACTTTTAAAAACAAATACTTCTGTACTTTTACTTAAGTAAAAATCTGTTTTTAGAACTTTCACTTGTAATGGAGTAATATTTGACCAGTAGTACTTTTACTTTTACTCAAGTAATAGAGTTGTGTACTTTGTCCACCTCTGCTTTTAAACAGCATACAGCCTTTACATGTTTATGTATTATTTACTTATGATTATCATCATATATAATAAAACATTTATTAAAAAAAAAATAGTGGTATTGTACCGACTACTGGAACTGCCACTATACTCTTTCAGGTGTAAAACAGTTTGGATAGTTGTTAATATGAGAATTATGATGCATTATTGAAGAGTTTTAAGTATTATATAACATGATTAGCTCTCTTTGACTTTCTTTTTTAAAAAGTAGCTCTCAAATGCAAAAAGGTTGGAGACCCTTGACTTAGACAAAGCATCGCGGTTGGTTTGCAAGCTGTGTGACACAAATGTGAAATACTCTGGAAATACTACCAAATGTCAGTGTCAAGCTAAAAAAGCTGTCAAAGAAACTGTTCAGAACAGGCCACTTGCTGCACTTTTTAAAACTCCATTGTTAACTGCAATACTGCACTTTATTTACTTTTCAAAGGCTTGTAAGCTACAGTTTGCACTGTTTCAATAAATGGAACTAATTTCTCAACACATCTTTGATTCATTTTGTCCAGCATTTGCAAGCTGTAGACTCTCTGTCCAGTCAGAGACATATATTGTGTAATTGATGATTTTAGTTTTCAGTTCAGTTAATTCAATCCAATTAAATGAAACGCTCACAAGATGTCACCAAAATCACTCTGTCCCCTTTAAATCTTTCAGAAAATGATGTAAGTGTATCGAATTATATCGAATCGTATCGTTGGCTGAATATCGTGATATATATCGTATCGTGAGCTGAATATCGTGTATCGCTACAGCCCTACTTTTTACTCTATATAGATTACTCTAACACCCAATCACACAGCAGAAATAAAAGCGACAACAGCCAGTCAGCGTGCAGTTTTTAACTTGCACATCAAAAGCACACCCTCTACTGGCAAGGAAAACTCGACACGAGAAGGAAAAATTAGTGGAAGCGGCGACGAACGTTAAATCAAAAGTGAAACTAACCTTGAGTTATCATCCAAAAACGACAAATTTGTTGATAAAAGGTAGCACGAACTGTTACTCATTTGAACCGCATCACACAGACCATTTATCCGCTCGGGTCAAAGTCCAAACAGCCGCAAGCTCACTACAGCAGATCCATTTTCTCTGATCGGTCTCGGTCACGCGAACACTAAACAGCCTGCGAGATCCAGTGAGAAGCTCGTGCAGCCAATGAAAATCACAAATGTCTCTGTGATTTAAACTAGATTCAAGGCAGGTGGAACAGCGCTGACAAACAGGAGAAACACTGTGCGCAATGATACAGTCAGAAGGATTTTCGATCTTATCCATTATTTACCATGGATGTACTGTTGTGACACTAACTGCACCATACTGTGGCAGAAATGTGGGATATATTCATTTCTTAATACATGTATTACATGCTAGGTCTACTGTTTTTCATTCAAATACCATAGAAACCATATAGATACATTTGACAATGGTAGTGAAGAGCTATATGCGTCTTTTTAACTGTGGTTATCATGATCTAAATCGATGATACTATGGAAGACCAATGGTAAATTTTACAATATAAAAATGTGAGTTACAATTTTTACAGATGTCCGTGTGTTTTTGTTGATGAACATAAATTTACATCAGCATCCTCCTAACTCAAGCTACTACTACCCTTAGCACATGCAGAAACTAAGACATTCCTTTTTTCTATTAAGAAATGTATTTTGTTAAGGAAAAATGACTGGAAAAAGTGTAAGGAATTAAAAAACGTGAAGTGTTTGTCATATTCTGACAATAAAAAGTAGTCTGGTTTCTAAAACTTTCACTTAGGAGCAAAAATCTGCCTTTAAATTTGAAAGAAAGAAATATTTGACATTTATCGAGATAATTTTTTGGCCATATCGCCCAGCCCTACTTCTGAAGATAATGGTTGAAAAATGATTGAACATCTCTATTAATCTGTTCCTTCCGCTTCTGCACAGTGGAGCAAATTTATCAAGCAGCTCCCTCTGCCAGACTGTACCTTCGCCTTCCCTCTCGCTATCGGTGCTTACAACTCAGCAAGCTACAAGGTGAGCCTCTCATTTTAGAAACCATTAAATGCAGAAATCCATGTATTGCCAAAAAGAAACACATTTTCCTCATAACTCCAGGTTTCAATGTTAAGAAAATGTCAAAAACATGTAATAAGTGCTCTGAACAAATAGAAAGTCCCTATAGTTCTTCAATAACATAAATCAAGAGACATTTCAGAACACAACCTTTCATTATCGAACAAGAAAGTATTTTTGACAGTTTAAAAGCCGATCTACGAAAGTGGTAAATGGCACAAACAGATATTTTTTAGCTTCATCTGCCAGAAAGGGGAATTGGAACCAGTTGCTTGCAAAATAGTCTAGTGCACTCTCTGACCTAGGGATTTTGGCGGCGACAGGAACATCTGCATCTCAAAAGCAGAGGTAATGATCATGGCCTTGACTCGTTTTCATCGGTTTTCAAACATTTCCATGGCCTATCCAGTTACTGGATAAGGATTTTTTGTTTAAAAATGGCTCATTTCCTAATAACAATTTGTGATTCAGTTTGACCAAAAACTTTGGACCTCATTATAGCATGCAACCAGCTTTTTGCTCTATACAAGAATACAATTTCATTAGATTCCATGGCTTTTTCAGGCCTGGAAAATTTTATTTAAAAATGCACTGATATAAGGTAGGGTAGGCAATTTTGGAGAGGCTAGCAATAGCAAGCTAGTTTTGAAAGCATAAGATCCAACCCTCCTTCAGAATTCTCTCAGGTCTCAAAGCACATAACATTACAATAATAATGAATGCAAACACTGAAGAAATTGAAGAAAAAAAAAAAAAAAGTAAAATGGGATTATTTCCTTACCCGGTGTAGGTCTCCTTGGATTCCGTTGTCGAGCACCTTGGCTGCCAGTTGAGCCTCTGTAAGCTGCGGTCTGAGGAAAGGAGGCTGAACAGACACTGTCTGAGCCTTCCTTTTTCTACCCAGATACCTGAATACAACACTGAGTTAAAACCTCAATCAGAAAATACAACATACAGCTCAAAGTTATGAATGTAGTTGAAGACAAACCTGGGTGCCTGTGAGCTGCACAGAACGTGCGAGACGTTCCTGAAGCAACCGTTTGTGAAGGGGTTCACACCACCCCTGAACTTCCCTGTCACCTACATACAAGGAGATGACCATTAAACCATAACCTTAAAAGGTAACTTTATTAGTTATTTGTCAGTTGAAATTTGGCTTTAGCTTTAAAAACAACATTTTACAAATAAAAAGGGATGAAAAAGAGGGGCACTAGAGGAAAATAGTGAGACAATAAGATACAAAAGCGTGTACATGTGGTCCACACAAAGAGGAGGAGAGATGGGCAGAAAGAAAGCAGCAAAATAATTTGGGAAGAGGATTATGATGAGATTACAATCTAAGGGAGGAGGGCTGAAAGAAGGTCATATTTTTGCAGGATTATAAAACTGTTTAATAGGGATTTTAATCCCAGTTCACCACCACCAACATGATTATTGACAGAAAAACAAAAACAAACACGGCAGCATGAGATTATGATTGCACATGTCACAACCTGCTCATTGGTGGTCCTGCCTCTTGCCACCAGAACGACATGGAAACCAGTGAGGCCTGCTACTGGGATGAAGAAAAGCCCCGCGACACACATGACAGCCATACTGATAAAAAGTCAAGGAGGAAAAAGTAAGGCACAAAAAAAGTAAAGCTCTCAATCTAAAGACTCCGCACAGATTACTGTGCTGAATTTTTCCTCAAATGATAGATAAAAAAAATAAAAAAAATTCACAGATAAAAATCAAACAATTGTTTGAGGATACGTGACAGCCGAATGCACTCTGTCCAGCTGCTGGGTGTGATTGAGAATGAAGAGCAGGCCGAAGCCAAACACGCCCATTATGTGAGCAGTCAAAGAAAGCAGGAACAGGAAAAAGTAACGGTAGTTCCTCCGGCCGATACAGTTGTTAACCCACGGACAGTGATGATCAAAATCCTGCAGAGAGAGAGAGAGGGGGCAAATTGTGAGTGTGTGTGAATTATAATGGTGCGAGAGAGAGAGAGAGAGAGAGAGAGAGAGAGAGAGAGAGAGGAAGAGAGAGAAAAGCTTAATGCTGTCCAAAGCATGCACATTTCTTTACTTAATTAACACAAATCGATTGGTTTAGACTGCAAAGAGTGGACAGAGCAAGAGTGGACAGACTGATTAATGATAAAGATTGACCCTTAGAGAAAAAAAAAAACCAAGAGAGTAAAAATAAATGCAAAGATTTCACATTTACATGTAAATGGAATTGCTAACTGTAATGTCATGTGCTTATTCAATGCACATACTGGGGTCAAGGCTGTGAACACAATTACTAGAATAAGGTGTATGTGTGCGTGTGTGTGTGTGTACCTCCACACAGTTGTCGCACACGGAGCAGTGTGAGCAACGTGGGGGTCTGTAGAAACGGCAGGTGGAGCACCACTTCATCCGCACTTGAATGCCTCGAATCTCCACAGTCTTATAGAGAGGAGCCCGGAAATCATCCTCTTTATCTTCATCCTCCTCAGCTAAAACACACACAGAGTTAAACATACCTTCCTCAGTGGATAAAATTACACTTGTATTTTATTAACTTCCTGCATTAAAAGTCAACATGTAATCAAATCGCTGTTTACTTTATGACACTACTGCTTTCCTTGTTGTGTATTGTGCACAATTCATCCGTGCATGTTACTATTAACTATTACTATTAAATTCTTCATAATTTTTTCTAATAAAACGTAATAAAATGGAACAACCTTTTTCTGAGTGACCTCACATAGGCCACATAGGCAAAGAAAATAACAAATAGCCAAATAAGCTGCAGATTTACTTTTTTCCCATTGTTTTTCCCATTGTTAAATATTACCAAGAAACATTAGGGAAGTAAAATGCACTGGGTATTTACACACTTTTATTTTAATATCTTTATAAACTATTACAGTGTTTATTAACATTTAAAATTAGCTTTTAGTTTTAAATAGTCGTTTTTAAAAGTTTTATTTCTATTTAGATTTAATTTATTTCATTTTTCGTTTTAGTAATTTTACCATTTCAATTTCAAATAAGTTTCCAAGGCAACATTTCAAAATTTAATATTTATATTTTAAGCTTATTTAAATTAATAAAAACTATACATTTAGTTACTAACAACACTGCTTGAACGTTAGCTGAAGTTTAGTACACCAAGGTCAGTTCATTAAAAGAAACTTAGGAGCAATTTAATGAAGAAAAAAAATACTGCTTCAATTCAGTGCAATTCTTGAATTGTCTGCCCTCAAGCTGTCTCTTAATGAACAGGTGAGTTTAAAGTGGTTTGTTTCTCCAAAAAGGTAGCCACCAAGCCCACGTTCTACTACAGCTGTATACTTAAGCACACAGACAAATCATATCAAAGATTGTTTCACTACCTCTGGGGAAGATGCCAGGATCCATAAAGGTGGCCATACAGAAGTTGGCCAGAACAAACAGAAACATAATGCCATTGTATATCGGCACAGCAACAGAAAACTGCTCTGAAAGCCAAGGGCACCTAAAGGAAAGAAAGGCATGAATGGGACACAGGATTAAAACAAACAAAAAAATCACACGTATCATGTACGCTTCTATATATGAAGATTTCAGAAGCAAAAGCCGCTAAACACCACCTCCGCCAAAAATTAGATAACCCTATTGATATTGATACACCTTCTCACATTAATATACGTTCATCAAATACTTTCGCTTCCTCAGCCCATTCAGAAATACCGGTTCGTTGGCAGAAACCTCCAAACGCTAATTCCCTTTGCCAGCAAAAGCTTCCAAGTTCACATAACCAATCTGAAGACGCGAAACGAATCATATGATTTCAAGATGAATGACGGCGTACATATGAGCTGGCTTTCAATTGTCAAGCTGCAAGTTTTTATCCCGTTTAAAGAGATTTTTAACTAAACAAGAAGGAGGAGTATGCTTAAATGGATGAACCTGGATGAACCTAATAATTCTGCCCGTTCTGAGGCTAAAGAAAATTGTGTGCTGCTGTAACTGACTGTGACATAAACAGACATAACCTACTTTAAAGAACAGCTCTTTGTAATGGTTTACTGTCTTGTCCAAAGAGGTGGACTTTTTGTAAATAAAAAAAAACGCACACATGGACTTTGTCGCAAAAGACAATCAAATACCAATGAATTGACATTTTTCAAAATAAGGCATTTCAATAACTGACTAATAACCTTTTTATTTCCATTAAAGTGAAATTTCTGAACCTAAGCATAGTTGCCTGAAAAATGTCAGACAGACTTCATATTTTAAGTAATTTTTTCTTAATTTAGGGACCATGTTTTAGTAGCATGTTTTACTACTATACAAGAGATATAGACAAATGCAGATAACCACACAATTTCAAAAGGTTACCACAAATGTGCAATGTAGGAAGACAAAAAAGGGAGGAGAGAGACATTAAAAAAATAAAAGAAAGAGGAAGGTGGCACTCAACGACAGATGTTGGCCTATTTTCATTGCCTTTCAATGTTAATCTGAGGGGTTGGTGAGAAAAGAGGGATCAGAAGGGGCAAATGACACGAATGAACAGACGTGACACAGCATCTGACTTAAGCCCCCCCATATTTCCTCTTGTGTGCCAACGGGAAGGACTGTTTTTGGCATGATGACTATGTTTCTGTTGTATTCATGACTTACAAAATACAGGGCACAAGAAGTCAACAGGAAGTTAATGTGATTTCTCAACTTCAACAAAAGAAAACAGCTCTGACTGAGCTTTAAATGCAGATGCTGCATAAACACACGGACCTTATCGGTTTATGTGCACACAAGCCATTCTGTGTATCAATAAGGAGCTTATCATTAAGATCTTGTGTATATGTACGGTAAATCATGCAACATTTACATAAATATCAAAATCATGTCCATTTCAGCAGCTGTGTTTCCATTACCCTACAAATTGCACAAATTGAAATTGCGAATTGAAAATATAATCAATGGAAACATTTTCTTGTAACTTTGCTACCAATGTGACTTACAATTTAGTGTACAAAGTGACTCCTAAGACCAGAAATGCTGTATTAGATTGGTTAACTATGTGCTTGTCAAATGTATAAACCCTGACTAGAAAAGGTCTTTGATATTGCCTCATCCAAGACATGAATTAGGAAGCAAAGATTCCTAATTTAAGTAAACTATAGATTATTAAATATTGATTATTCATAAGCAAAAAATACTTTTAACAGTACAGCCAAGGTAAATTCTGATATTGTAAGCTGTGTGAAAAATCCTTCTGACATTCAAGACAGCCTGCTGTATTAAACATTAACACATTCTGAACTGAGGATATTATTAGAAGCGCATCCCTTAGAATCAGGCTGTCAACAATTTAAAAAAATGAAAGTTCCTCCTTGCAACTGCAATGTCATCATCAGACAAGCTTTTGCTATTTTCTAATGTTAATTTATGAAACGCCGGTTTAGATCGTTTTAGAAAGAAATTTACAGAAACTAACTTGTATAATGTTGTTTGTTATAGCAGTGATAAAAGATACCCAGAAAAGAATATAACTTGTATTTAGTATTTGATGTTATCAAGAGAAGTGCATGTTTTGTCTCCCCTCATTCTCCAATGAACAGAAATAACTGGTTAAGAGGTTGTTCACACTAGGGTGTGAACGTTCACACTGCACTGTATGCCGGTACTACCGTAGTATCATTATACTAAAAAAATTAGGAAGACATTTAAATGTTATAACAGTAGTCTATTGTAGTTTTCATCTAGCTTGAGTGAGCAGCAGTCATACTACTAACAAGTGTAGACAATGCTGTGTTGTAAAATTACGGCTTCAGAACTTTTTTTTTTTCTAGGAGCTAGGGTTGGGCCGATAGTCGATGCAATCGTCCATCGCTGATGGCTGACAGACATTGCGATGTTGAGCCGGCATCGTGATATTGTTTCCATGGCAACGCGTCATGCTTAACACATGACTCACATTATCCAAAATATCTCTGTATGACAGATGCTTTTATTTTGTTTTTCCTTTTTTATTCAAAATATTCACAAACTTGTTTAACATGTCATCATCTATCTTATATTCCAATTCTCAAATACATGAAACTAAAATCACCAGTGTGTGTGTGTGTGTGTGTGTGTGTGTGTGTGTGTGTGTGTGAAATGCGCTAATCAAATAAACCAAACTTGACGAGCCTTAACAAGTTTAATAACAAGAACAAACTGTGTTAAATAAAATTTGAAGTAAAAAGGAATTCGTCCTACAGTGTTTTTTTATACTTTCCCACAGTAAAGGATGTGAATAGTGAATAGACTTATATTAATAATAGACTTAATTATAAGCAAACGAAAGGAAGAAACATTTATCCCTGCGAAAATGGGTGCGACGTGAGTGAAGATTTGGGAAAAGAAAGGAGATGTCCATGTCCATTGGGATGAAATGGACTAGGCCTATTGTTAAAATTTACGGAAAATCGAGTGATCAGATCGCAAAACAGAAAGAAAAAGTGCTCTCTGACCATTATTTCCGTTCTAGGCTAAACAAAGCTTTGTGCTTCACTCCTGTGGTAATATTAACGTGAAACAGCATTGTTTTACTGTAAACATCATCAACTGCCAATTTAGAGGACATCGCCCAACCCTAGTCTGAGCGGGATTTGAGTGAACGTAATTTTACCGGTGAGGGTTCATGAGTGGAGCGCTGGCATAGAGCGGATTATTGAGCTGAGCGTCACACCAATCCGCTTCGCTCATTCCAGGCTCGTTCTTGACAGAACGCCCACGTATTAAAAAATAGTCGGGTTTAAATCGCGCTCGGGCTCATAATTACAGTTAATGTGTCGGGCCGGGCCGGCTCGAACACAACGTGCACGGGCTCGGGTAGGGTCGGGCTTGATATTTTGAGCCCGATCTAAGCTCTACTTCTGACCTTAAAGGTCACCAGAATAATAATCATACACTGTTTGTTAATTGGCCAGAGGAGAACTGGCACCCCGACAGAGCCTGGTTTATCCCAAGGTTTATTTTTCTCCATTATGCTACCTGATGGAGGTTTGGTTCCTTGCCACTGTCGCCTTTGGCTTGCTCAGTTGGGGGACATTACATTTTCAATTAAAATATGCTACATTAACTATTTTAACTAAATAAACTGATCTGCCAGCATTCTCACTATATGATAATTGATATGAGCTGATGACATCACCGTTTTCTCTAGAGCAGCTGTACAGCCGAATCAAAATCTGTTGCATTATTTTAACACTGTGAAGCTGCTTTGAAACAATCAGCATTGTAAAAAGCGCTATATAAATCAAGTTGACTTGACTTGAGTTTATAGTGCAGACTGTTATTCACCAGTACGTGTTGACTCATCCATCATAAATGATTGCAGGCAAGTGTTTATGTGCTTGTGTATTTGAGTAAATGTGCTTGTGTACTCACGTGAAGCAGAAGAAGAGTGTGGTTGATCCAACCAAGAAGGCAGTTGCCGCAGAGACCGGCACGTAGCGACTAGGGCGGAGAGGTCTGGATGGAACGGTGGGATGGGGTGGGGAAGTGGGTCCAGACACGCCTCCACTCATGCTGCCGCTCGGCATCACCCACAGGGCAGGATGGCAGCGCGCCCCGGAAAATTATCCGTTTGGGAGTGGGTTTGTGTTGTTGAGACAGCACAAACGCAAAGAAAGACTAAGGGAGAAGTTGCTGTCCTTTTACCATTATAAAAAAAGGCCACAAGATGAGCATAGTTTCAACAGTACAAAAAAGAAATCCTTAAAAGAGCGATGGAGAAAGTAAAAAAAAAAATATTTAAAAAAAAAGGTTTAAAAAAAATTGTAAACTGAAGAAATTTGGGGTTTTAGCAAATTCTTGAATTAAAGTTTCTGATGTTTGGATGCTTATAAATTATTAAATGTATAAAGCCAATCACCGAACAAAACCTTGCCTGTCAAGTCTAGATGTTACTTTTTTGGTCATGTAAAAGATTTATTGAAAAAGCAAACTTAGGGAAAAAAGGTCTGAGAAAAATGACTGGAATTTGGGAATTGCTTTGGAAAAAAAACTCCTCAAATCTCTAAACACTTCAACTGTCTAAATCTTCAGTGGTGCTTTAAAAATGTAACCAAAAATGTGAAAATGGTTTACCTTAAGAAAAAGATTTGGTGGTACTGTATGAAATAAGAGGTAGAGGAGAGTAATGTGTATGGAATTTGTTTTCTTTTTTTGACGCTAACAAATATTTAACATGCTAGGAATATATTGCTAACAATATATTATATGAGTTTGATAATTTGCATTGTAGTCATTTAAGGATTTCAAAAGGTGCCGATTTGTTTTCTTCTGCTGTGAATGGAGTAAAAAAAATAATAATAAAAAAAAAAATTTCAGCAAATTAAAAAAGAAAATTAAAAATAAAACCCCGAGAGACAAAGAGAGGGACAGGAGGTTTTCTCTCAGTTTTGGGATAGTTCAGTTTTGAAGGGAGCAACGACAATGAAGGAATGTTGACACTGATGACAATTTCCCCCCACCATCCACACTATCAGAAAATATAAAAATGTCTCTCCTTCATTTCAACCAACGTGTGCTACACTGCACTTTAAGAAATGGATCCTCGTGTGTCTCTCTCCTGAGTCGAAGCATTGCTGATCCACAGGTTACTTTTTAAGAACAGACCAGTATCTTCACAAGTAAACAGGCTTACACCTGCATGGCTGATTAGATTAAATTCTTGCTCTTTGTGATAAGAGGCATAAAATTAGAGGAATGGTCCGGCAAAAACACCTCTCTTGATGGAGCTTGCACAGAGACAAAAACAGGTGAAAAAGCAGCACTTTGCTCGCACACAGCTCAACACTCCTGGGAATTGATCCAGGTCAGTAGAGCAATTCTTTGAATGAAAAATGAAAATGTTGGAGCTCGGAGGAATCCCAGGATGCACAGGTGCTTAGAGGAAGGAGGGGGTCAAAGAGAAAAACAATGGACAAGAGTTCAACTTCTTCCTTGGTTCAACAGTTCAGGGACTTCCTTATGCGTGTTTGAATGTGTACCAGACCCAGCTGATGTCTATTAGCAGATGAGGAGGCATTACATAAGGAACTCAGGGGGGCGTGGCCTCAAGGGAGTGCCTTGAGCCATGCTTACACTTCCTTTTCTGACTCTGTGGAGTTACCTTATCTTTCAGCGGACCATATGCACACTCACAAACAGAGTTAGCATGCACTCATTCAATGATGGGCTTCCAGTGGGTGAGCGGAAATAAACTCCACCTGAAAAGAACAAAAGAGAATTTTTTTTTAATTCTGAGAAGAAAAAAGACTTCAGCAGCAGATTTTAAATAGTAGGATTGACATGAATAGTACATTTGGTAATGCGCCTATTATTTATTTAAACAATGAGAACATTTCAGTTTATAATTTATTCAATTTATAAGTTGTGTGTGAAAATGAAAAAGACTGGGTTAAAATATAAATGTCACAACATAAAGTGGAAATTAAATAAAAAAGACTGTTTACAGAAAGCATAAAGTACATTTAAATAACAAATTTGCATCATAATTATGAATATAAATAATACAATTTAAGTTGTCCTTGTGGGCTCAGTGTTTCCCACACAGACTAATTCGTGGCGGTGCGCCACAGAATCAACAGCGGCCGCCACATATTATGTGTCGTTATTCTTCTTTCTTTTTTTTTTACGCTATTTAAAACACGCAGCGTATTCGTTCAGATGCACTTCCTTTCCCTGCTCTCCCTCCGTCTCTCTGTCACTCATGCACGTCTCTCGCTCTCAAATGGCCAAACCTGCTCTTGATATGAATAAGTCTAAGCTTTGAAACATTTTTTAAGTTTTAATACGAAATTCAAACAATAAATAGCGTTTTTGGCGCTAATGTGGCATAACAGTTTAAAGCCAGAGGCGTTGAAAAACAGAGTTGCGACATGCTCTCATCTCCTGGCGGTGCGCACGGTCACGTGGTTCAAACCTGCACTGTCAATGCATTTGAATGGATAGACAGTTTCACTCTACAAGTATTTGCAGCAATTTTTGGTAAACAGTACAGTATAGTGTGTAGGGCTGCTCGATTATGGAAAAAATCATAATCACGATTATTTTGGTCAAAATTTAAATCATGATTATGTAACACGATTATTTCACATGACTTTGGGAATGTGTTGCATTTATTAAAAAGACACCTTTCAACAATTCAATTGAAATTGTAACATTTGTTGTACTTTTTGAACTATTAAAATAAATAATATAACATATATTCAAATCAAAGTATAAAAGTATTCAAGTAAAAATGATAACCATAAATAAATAAGATCAACAATATGGTTCGGCTAGATATGCTTTTCAGGTTTTTCAGGTACGTCTAACATTAGTTTTCAGGTACAGAAATGTATCAAATGTAAAATAACATTGCATATTTGAGTGCATAAATTAAAGATTAATCCTATTAAACTTACAAAAGCTATTCAATCAAGAGCAGTGAGTGATGTCCTTGTCTTTTGTTGTTTGACAGTAAACAGACAGCAGTAAAGGCTACTGCCCCTTTAAGACCTAATGCTCGGATATGCGTCGTCTTTATCGACTGTATAAAGTTTACTTAAGCCATATACAGACTATGTCTGCTAAGATACTCATCAAGATGGACGTTGACATACGTTTTGTGTGAGTTTGTCCGTTCAAGAGCAAGACTTGAAAGAGAACTCAATATTTGCGCGCTACTTCTCATTCGCGTCTTCTGGCACTAAACCCGGGTGATGACGGCGAAAACGACAATATAGCAGCACTCGCATGCATTGAACAAAGTTTACAAAGAGAGAATTATTTGAAAAATATGAAGGGAAAAAAAGGATGTTTACACGGCACCCCTGCTCTCGTCAGTTTTTGTTTCTTTATTAGATTGTCATAGGTCACTCTGTGTTTAATTTTCAAGTGGTTAAACAAATTCCCTTTGGTGTTCCCTTGCGTTGCAGCCACTACCATGTAGCAAATCTTGCACGTAGCATGTTTCTGCTCGTCGTCTGATTCCTCGAAGCCAAACTGTTCCCAGACAACGGAGTTGGTTTTGCCTTTTTTGCTCACCAAACGTTGCTGTAACTGCCCTCCTTCTGCCATCTTTACTCGCGCCGAGTTTTTAAATTCCAGCGGATGATATGCATACGAGTCACGACCTGAGAGAGTTTGTGGCTTCGGGAGGGGCGGATGTGCGCGTGCGTGTTTCATTCAGAACGCAAGACAAAATAAGAGTGTTCTTGCAAAACTGAACATGGCAAAATAATCGTTTTTTTTCTCGATTTTACTATTTTGGTGATCGTTGGGAGCCGAAATCGAAATCGAAATTCAATTAATTGCACAGCCCTAATAAGTGTGCATTGATTGTTACGTCAACCATATTTCCTACAGTATCATTTCATTATGGAGAGTGATGGAGATCAACATTGTTAACATTAATGTTAATGTTATTCTTGTTTTTAGCCCTCATGTATTCCTTACTAATTGGTAACCCTCACTCATTGATGGTCAAATGTGACCATACACCTTAACTATTTTTCAATTAAATAAATGTTCTATATTTTAGTTTAATAATATTTATTGAATATTTTGAGGAGATCTTTTGGTAATAAATAGGCCTACTATTTGTGCAATAATTATGGTCTATTAAATGACCATTTAATGAATTAAAATATTTTTCTTATTTATATTTCAATTAGTGTGGTAATTAAGGTTAAAATAGAGAATTCCAATGCAAAGAGGCAAATTAGAGTCATTTTGTGGCTGTAAAAATAATAATTTTCATTTGCAATGCTATTACCCACTATAGGTGCCTATATGGCTCTTTAATAAATATACATGTATCTAATCTAGTTGCTCAAAAAAGTATTGCAGATCATAACCGCTTACTTATTTTTAGGTTTTGCATTTGAATACATATTTAGATATGATCAAACACTAGATTTCTTTAAATGTGACATTTTAAAATGTTAATAACTTACATCCTAATATTTTTAATGATACTTGTATAAGCACACACAAGTGAATATTAATGAATGCAAGCTGATATAATTTAACCCAAGAAAAGTTTAAAATAGTGTTAAAATAGTGCTAAGGCAAACTTATTTTTCCTTATATATACAGTAGGCTATATACATATTAATTGATACTGAATCAAGATCGAAATCGATATTTGTGCCAATCACCAACCCCAAATAACTGCAGTAGATTGACTTGGAATGTCATATTTTATTGTCATGGCGAGTGAATATTGTAGAAAAATTTCACACTAGAATTAAAACAGGTTTGCAAGGCCCCACAAAATGATGCTGTGGGGAGACTACAACCAATAATAGCACTAGTCTCTGAACAAATGACATGTCAGTTTAACACAGAAAGAATAAACAGTTACTTTTTTGCCCATTCATCTTTGAATTTTCAGTCTACATCATTGTCTTCGGTGTATCAGAATAATCCATTGTGTCATCGTGTTCATGATCAGACGGATGGCTGTATCAGTGTTCTTATTTGCACATATATTTCATTTAAGGAAGGCGTGATTAAATATGTGTGCATACACGGTGCTAGTTCATGTTTAGAGCACTATGTATATGAAATATCAGGGGTGGGAATCTTTTACCATCTCACGATTCAATTCGATTCCGATTCTTGAGGCCACGATTCGATTCATAATCGATTTTCGATTCAAAAAGATTTTCGATTCAAAACGATTCGATTTTATCCATAATGATTTCTAATCGGGTTTCTGATCATGATCTACTCTCATCTGCTTTGCTATACAGAATGACAAACGAAGACATTAAAGTGTCTTTCACATTTATTAAGTTCAATTCTCAGGAAAGTTCCTTTTATCAAAAATAAAAGTCTGGTTCTCAATTGCTACTCATTAGTAGTAATGATTAGTATTATTAGTAATTAAATATAGATGAATCATCATTAAAGCTACAATTTTCTCTGTTTCCGTTCTTCTTTGATGAACATTAATGACAAGCATCATCAGTGTTCCTGTCACTTTAAGAACAGCCGCGGATCTCACGCGCGGTCCCGCACATCTCATTTCCTCACAACTCTTTAAGTTCATTTAAGACGTTATTTAACTAATTATGACTCCTGATATGAGAATACTCAAAATCCTCTGTGTTATTGTTTGTTCAAGAGCAAAAGAGAACTCGATGTAAGCAAGAAACTGACGCGAGTCTGTCTGTGCGTGGAGTGTGTGTGTGTCCCTTGATTAGCTGACATAAGACGCACACACACACACACACACAGGACATTGGCATACAGCGCGTTCTCTTGTGTCTTGTCACGCTTGGAAGCATTTACATGAATAAGAGCGTGATGATCATGTAACGCTAAGCAAAAATGGATATAAAAACGGACGCTGCGTTATTTGCGTTAAATATTTTTAATATTTTTAATTTTTTTTTAGATTACAGCATGAAACCTGTTGTGCATATTAATAAATTAAATTGCTTCTCCTCTTCATTTTCGTTGTGAATTATTTGCTTTGGTTGTTTAAAAACACGGGGAAAAATGTATCCGATTAATCGATCGATTAAGTGCTAGATTAATCGATTACAAAAAGAATCGATAGCTGCAGCCCTAGTTTCTACTGATACAAAGCTTAACGCTAAATCACTGAAGTGACCCTTTAAACTCTTTGCGTTGCTCCGCGCAGAAACCGCTCTCATGCGCGCGCCGCATGTTGTTTGAATTCTCCGCTGTAATGCAATCTCGCTCTGTGCCCTCACTACAGTGCAACAGTGAAAAGGGACCCCTCTCAAACAGTGTTGCGCTGCGCCGCATTCCGAAAAATAAACACCGGTATTCGGTATAAACCAGCATACTGCCCAGCACTAATGCTCGGTAAACAATGGTCACAGACACAAAGATGTACCTAAATTACCTTACTGTCACTAAGCTGTTTGCTCATTAAAAAAATAATAATAAAAAAAAAAAAAAAAACAGTCATCATGTTTTCAGGCCATTTCAAGTCCGATTTTGACACGACAAAGCGGTGATAAGTGGATGAGTTGTTTACTTGCTTTTTAATGTCTTCCCATTAACGCCATTATTTTGTTCACTCAGACTGATTTGCAAACACACAAAACAAGAGGCGGGATTTATCGCATAAGCCAATCACATTCAGTCATTGTGCTATAGAAGCATTGCCTCCTCTCATGTGACTTTCTACCATTTATTTTCAATGACCTCCCACCAAACCCACCACATGCTTTAGGGGGTCTGTTAAAACTCAATGGGAGGCAAGAGAGATGCGGACTTCCGCTGTAACTTCACCTGCGGGTGTCTCTGTTGCAGTGCCACTTTAGAAAAAAGGATTCATACAATTGTAATATTTGCATTGTTTTATTTTTATAATATGAATTATTTTCTCTTTCAATTGCCTCCTCGGAGAAAAAGCCCCTGATCTGTGGGGTAATCCTCAACCAGTTTCTGTTTGTTAGCCAAACACAACTTGGTTGTTGAGATGACATCACATAAGCTTTCACTATCAAATGTTATGCAAACAAAGGCTTTCTGTCTTTGTGTGCGCACACATTAGGGCTGGGTATTTCCAACTACATCATGAAACCACACATCACAAAACAAGCATGCACACAGTGATGATGTCATAACCGAGCTGTGCACCTGTACACTTTTTATTCCGATAAAAACCTTTGATGTCACTGAATCTTGATTTTCTAAAAAACTGAACTCAACCGCTCTGACAATGACATTGTTCATTTTTAACTACCCAATCACAACAGAGGTGACACCGCAAATGGAGATGGGTGAAAATAAAGGAGGAGGATGTTAAAGTAACAGCAGGTGGTGGTTGACAGATGTCCTCATCAATTAATGAATAGTGAAGAGGTGAAGGTGCAATTCAGAATAGCAATTCAATACAGTAACTAACACCTCCAGGAAGACAGTTACAGACTAATCTTACAGGGACAGCTTTAAAAATAATAATAAATACTTAAGATATTGTGCGATATGATATTTATTTTTAGGGTGAACTATTCTTTTAAAATGCCATATTAAATCATAGACTACCATAACTATAGGTGAGAGCTATAAATAATTATTTAATCTTTCTACAGTAAAATGACTTAATCTTTCACTATTATTATTTTACTAGTATTATGGCCAAAACTACATTTATCTAGATTTAAGACTCATTATAAGTGCTATGACCCTACTATGAGTAGTGTACAAGCATATTTTAAAGAAAAAATCTAGTTTATTATTGTTTTTCTATACATTGACTCACTGGGGGCTCTAACTTGCCCTTTAAGATCTGCAAGAATTCAAGGGATAGCTCACCAAATGAAAATTTCTCCATGATTTACTCACCCTCAAGCCATAACGGTCCAAGCCATCTGCCGGAAGCTAGTTATTTTAGTTTTTAAAGTTTTAAATATGGATATTTTTCTTACACAAACGCATCGCTTTGCTTCAGAAGGCGTTTATTAACCCCCCGGAGCCATGTGGATATCTTTTAAGATGGATGGATGCACTTTTTTGTGCTTCAAAATCTAATCCTCTATTCACTGCCATTATGAAGCTTGGAAGAGCCAGGACATTATTTAATACATCTCTGATTGCATTTGTCTGAAAGAAGAAAAAAAGAAAAATACACCTAGGATGGCTCGAGGGTTAGTAAATTCAACATTTTTTGGGGTGAACTAACCCTTTAAGCCTGCTCAGCCAAGCAGTTCAAACCAATTTCAGACAGCCTTATTATCAGTTTAGCTATGCCTGACATTTGGTAACCTGACCCGAGGTTTGGTCTAAAATTGCCATAGCTGTGTAACCCTGCATAATGTCCAAGGAACAACACTCCAAAGTATTTCAGTGAGAAGCTGCATATCTGAACAGCTTTGTTTTGTAGACTCAACATAAGATCATGGCCTTGGGAAAGTCTGACCCTAAATCCAATGAAGCAGCGCATCCTACAGAAAGTACCTTACCTTTGTGAGAGCTTGTATCAATTACTGGATCAGGTAGTTGTGTCAAGCAACAGACATGAAATAGTCTGGCTGATATTTCGACCAGTACTTAGAAAGGCTTGGTATGGACTCAGTGGGTATGTTAAGTGAAAGAGGAAAACAAGGAGTCTACAAGACAAGAATGCAAAAGATGAATCATTAAACAGTCTCTTTTGTCTGGCCATCACCAGACCAAGCTCAATTTAAGATTGAACAATGTGCTGGGGAGTCTGCTCTGTATATTCTACTGCACAAGAGGCGTGATAAACGAGCATAAGTTAAATTACTCTGTACTAGTGTTGTCTAAAAATCGATATTTCGATATGTTTCGATACTGAAATATCTGAAACGATATGATATTCCTTTTCTACAGTATCGATCCCAGCTGAGCTCTCCTCTTCTCTCCGACCGACAGCGAGTTGACACGCACCGCCTCCTCTCATTCAGTCCGGTTAACCCTCTAAACACGGCGAACACGTTCTGCTGGATTTTTCGTCATGACTGCGTGTTAGTGTTGGCGTAACGGGTCTGAATTTCGCGCGGGATTGCACTAATTCTACTCATTCCCGCAGATTTCGCGCTCGCATCTGAAGCGTGCACACACATACCGTAATAAAGCCGCCTCTGACATACAAGGGTAAAAATGAGCTCCTTTTCCCAGCTTATTAATGGTCAAATACACTAAAAAAATGTCTCAATGTCCATCTTGGTGAGTATTAATGTAAACACAGTCGTAAACCGTTCAGAAGAATGTGTAACAGGAGTGTTTGGGATCCATGCGTGCGTCGGGTTTTAAAGGGACAGCAGTTTTTTATTTTTCAAACTACAAAAAGACAAACGATAACTTACTGCTCTTGACTGATTAACTTGTGTAACTCTAATGGATTCATCTGTATTTAATTTTTTATAATGAAGATTATCCAATGTTATTTTAAATTTGATTACTTTGTTTTTTTAATTCAGTTCAGGAATGAAACGGTATGGAAATTTAACATCACGATTATAGTGACCCAAATTATCACGGTTATCAATATTATCACGGTCAAACGAGATGAGTGTTCAAAAAGAAGAGATGCACACACTTAAAACATTTCAACAACTTTTATATTTGAAATTCAACAAACAACAAATAACTAAAGCAGCTCTAAGCACTATTTCAAGCTAGATTCTGTGGGATTTCCTTCCTTAATGGCCGTCGTCAATAGCAACGCATAACGCATAAATAATAATAATTTGTCGTAAATATAATCTCTAATATTATCTCTGTAAATATATTCTCAAGCAATATTCTCATCAGTGTTCAGCAATGATGCATTTAAATCTAGCATATTTTGTGTTAGAGCCCAAACAGTATCCTAGTGAAATAATGCATATCCATATTTCCATATGATTTGACAGTTTATTTTATTAAATATCAAAATGTGTGGATCATACCTGACACCTAGATGATCACTTTACAGTCAGTTTTATGACTGTCATTCTCTTCAAATGCTATTGAAGTTTGAAACGTGTATAACGTTACCAATGTTGTATGTAACTTTAGAGACGGTCCCTAAATTCGCCTGCGTTATGCCAGTCATATCAGATGCGCTGTGGTTCTGCTGTGTTTTTTTAAACCATTTTCGCTGCTGAAATAGAACAAAAACAGTCAACCACTGTATGATGAATGAATCTCCTGCAAACATCCCACGTTTATCTCTGCTTTGAGTTCATATTTCAGCGAGTAAGAGCGGCGCGCGCTCTGAACGAAACTCTGGCTAATCTGAACGAAACTCCGCTAATCTGAACGCCTCTGATTATGACACATAGCATTCATAAACTCAATAGAAACACGTGTGAGTGGTTATAATGCGCAACGCGATTATAACAGATGGCTTTTGAGAAGACTATAATAAAGTTCAACAGCCAGAGTGACTAGTGTGCAGCCGAAATAACGTTACACCCGCAAATGGCGGTTGTTAATGTTAAGCCCTGATTATTATCCCTTAAATGTCACCCTAGTCCTAGTCGCTCGCTTCATGTTATAATTTGCCAGACGTAGTTTTGGTATCGAGGTCAAAGTCCACTTGCCTTGCGTCCGTAGTTTTGAAGTGTTTTCCCCATTACAGTGACTGTCTTCTGGCATGTTCTGCAGACAAGGTGACCATCTTAGATTAAGTTTCCCTCAGGACTTTTGTAAAAGCCAAAATATGACCACACTAGGGCTGCTCGATTATGGAAAAAATCATAATCACGATTATTTTGGTCAATATTGAAATCACGATTATGTAACACGATTATTTCACATGACTTTGGTAATGTGTTGTATTTATTAAAAATACACCTTTCAACAATTCAATTGAAATTGTAACATTTGTTGTACTTTTTGAACTATTAAAATAAATAATATAACATTTATTCAAATCAAAGTATAAAAGTATTCACATAAAAATGATAACCACAAATAAATAAGATCAACAATATGGTTCGGCTAGATATGCTTTTCAGGTACGTCTAACATTAGTTTTCAGGTACAGAAATGTGTCAAATGTAAAATAACATTGCATATTTGAGTGCATAAATTAAAGATTAATCCTATTAAACTTACAAAAGCTATTCAATCAAGAGCGTTGAGTGATGTCCTTGTCTTTTGTTGTTTGACATTAAACAGACAGCAGTAAAGGCTGCCTCTTTAAGACCTAATGATCGGATATGCGTCGACTGTATAAAGTTCACTTAAGGCATATACAGACTATGTATGCTAGAATACTCATCAAGATGGACATGTTGACATACGTTTTGTGTGAGTTTGTCCGTTCAAGAGCAAGACTTGAAAGAGAACTCAATATTTGCGCGCTGAGAGACGTGTGCGCGCTCTCGGATGAGCGCACAGAGATACATTTTCTCACAGCGCGCGCGGCTTCTCATTCGCGTCTTCTGGCACTAAACCCGGGTGATGACGGTGAAAACGACTGATCATATTCGAAAATATGGCAGCACTCGCATGCATTGAACAAAGTTTACAAAGAGAGAATCATTTGAAAAATATGAGGGGGAAAAAGGACGTTTAAACGGCACCCCTGCTCTCGTCAGTTTTTGTTTCTTTATTAGATTGTCATAGGTCACTCTGTGTTTAATTTTCAAGTGGTTAAACAAATTCCCTTTGGTGTTCCCTTGCGTTGCATCCACTACCATGTAGCAAATCTTGCACGTAGCATGTTTCTGCTCGTCGTCTGATTCCTCGAAGCCAAACTGTTCCCAGACAACGGAGTTGGTTTTGCCTTTTTTACTCACCAAACGCTGCTGTAACTGCCCTCCTTCTGCCATCTTTACTCGCGCCGAGTTTTTAAATTCCAGCGGATGATATGCACACGAATCACGAGACTCCCAAACTGAGAGAGATTTGTGGCTTCGGGAGGGGCGGATGAGCGCGTGCGCGTTTCATTCAGAACGCAAGACAAAATAAGAGTGTTCTTGCAAAACTGAACATGGCAAAATAATCGTTTTTTCTCGATTGTACTATTTTGGTGATCGTTGGGAGGCAAAATCGAAATCGAAATCGAAATTCGATTAATTGCACAGCCCTAGACCACACCTCAGATTTGGTCCTTTTAGAAGTCTGAACAATCCCCCGAGTGCTGTCACTGCCTTCTGCCATTTCTTCTCAATCAAAAAACAGCGGTGCGCTGCGCCAGACTGACGCTGACTGGACAAGATTTACCGTGAGTTTTCACAATCGTGATAATCACACGCGGTTTTAATGATAATACAATTTTATACGATATTACTAACCGTCACTTAATTTTATCGTGGTTTATCGTGAAACCGGTAATCGTTTCATCCCTAATTCAGTTTCTTACCTGAATACTGTTAGACCTACCTGAAAAAATAAAGCAGTTATTTAATTTGTATATTTATTTTATTGTATTTATTTGTTCTATTGTTAGTCATTTGTTTATTTGTTCTTATTTTATTATTTTTATATCTTTCAATAGACGGACAAAAAAAAGAAATTATATAAAAAAAATATCTATTTGACAGTATATGCAGCATTTTTCCCCCGTTGTATCGAAAATGTTATCGAATATCGATACTTTTTTAGGTATCGTATCGAAGTTAGAAATTCCAGTATCGTGACAACACTATGTACACAATTGGATGGTCCTTCAACCAATCAGACCACAAGAGGCGTGATCAACAGGCAACGAACCATCGCTTCTCTATCCGTCATCGTGTTAAACCCGCCAATAGCGCGCCAGGTGGATAAGCCAGTCTGTGATTGGTACCCGCAATAGTGTAACAGAAGCAGTAGAAATGAATGCAATGTACTAGGTTTACCCAGTCTACAGTCTCTTGGTTTTACTTTCATTATTTTCACGGTGTCCTATTCATGTGGCTTATAAATTGTAGTGCACCCATTAATGGACAGGGAAACATTTGCACAGCCATACACTAGTCTATTTGGAAAGAAAAAATATTTTAAAAATAAAATCAATATATAAACTACTTTTCAAATTAATCGGTACTAGGAATTAACTGAAAATGCTTGTTCCGCTCCACGCCAATGGACACACACCATTATGAATGGCTGTGCGCATTTTACTTTTGCTTTAGAATTAGCGCCAATTCGGAGACGCCAAATGCTTGAATGGAGGGTTCATTATTATTCTTAAAAGGGCACCTATTATGCAAAATTCACTTTTACTGGTGTTTGAACCATAGACTGTAAAAAAAACACAAAAAAATGGACGTAGTGTCCGTGACGTCACACATAGGATTCTGAAGAGCAGTTTTGAAGCGCAAAGTAGGGACGAGCTGGCCGTTGCCATCTTGGTAGCGCGTCATCGCACGTCACTCCCGGATAATAGAAAATGGGCAAAGAGGCGGGACGTGGGTGGAGCTGAGGTGACGCATTGACTAACAAACAGCAGATAAATGGCTATCCACTCGTCACTCAAAGTGGTCACGCCCTTAATTATGCAGAACTTTAAGGCTTTATATAATGTAAACGAATGAGTTATAAAAAAATTCACCCACCTCTCAGATGTCATGAAGGGCAAAATTAGCCGTATAGACCAAAACCACAATTTGTACCAGGCTATTTTTTTTCTGCTGTAAAGTTGGCCATTTTAACATGGGGCTCAAAGACATTCTGCTCACTTCTGGAGCCTGTGGCCTAGTGGCCAGTCAATGAATTGCAGATTAAGTAAATCGTCTTCCGTATTGGCTTCAAGAGAAACTGCGGGAGGTTGCCGCTTGGTTTGAACATATATGTTTGTTGCCGGTAGGGATGCAGAGATTAACTGATTTCTCGATTACGATCAAGCACAAGATCAACAAATGTAGATTTTTCCCCCAGTTTCGCTCTGCACGCAATGTCATAAACAGACTCACTAAGATTCCAAAGACAAGCAATTTGTCTGTCCACAGCAGAGCAGACATAACTGCAAGGTCTTAACGTTCATTAAAAAAAAAATGCATACTCAGTGACTGATATAATCTTTGTCATAAATCACTTATTTGTGCACAGAGTATTTTCAAGATCTGAGATAAATGATCCATTGAAGCTTTCATCATGGTAATTAAAGTCATGCAATGATCTGAATTCTATTTAAACAATTTTAATATTGTTCAAAGCACATAAGTTCCTCAGATAATCATGGAACTGTCAGTCATAACATCACAGAAATATACTGTTTAGGTCCAAAACTGAATAATATGGAAATGATTAGGGGTATAAATCAGACAACATAAAACATTGGGGAGTATTCTGCAAATGTCTTTTCTATTGACGTAGAACTGTCACAGTGACATTCTAATTAAAAACGACTCTTTCACGCGGTTCAGAGTCTATTCTTTCTTTTGGGAGACAGACAATAACTTTATTTATTGTGCACTTTCTCCTTTACAACTTTGCAGAACGTTTACATTCACAAACAGCTATATTACACATACACTGCATAATGTTTTTTGTCTTCATTTGATTACCAGAAAATACAAAACACATAATTAGTGGGAAATCTTTTCATAGAAATTAAATTAAAAGAAAAAATAATAATATGGTTGTTTTTATGATTTAATTTAAGTACCCTGTAGCCTACTATTTACTAGTAAATATTACAGTATATACATCACAGACAATGGCAGACAGCGACCAGGGCAGCTCTGGCATAATGTCAATAACACTTCTATAAACAACTTACAGGTTCTTTACAGGTATTGATATAAACATCCCTAAAGTACCGAAAATAGGTACCGGTACCGGTTTAAATGTGAACAGTACAACTCTAGTTAGCAGTATGTCCGCTGTTTAGCATTATTTCGTCTCTGTGGGGATGGCGGGCGCCATTCTTATAGTCTCTTGCGGGTGTCATTTACGTGGTCATCACCCGGGTGTAAAAAGTGCCAAGCACAGGTAAAATAAAAACAGCACCCAGAACCCGCACGAGCTGTGCGAGTAGTTTTGTGTGCGCTAGGGCTGTCAACGAATATTCTAAATTCGAATATATATATTCGAATAGTTTTTAAAAAACGAATTTCGAAGGTGAAAATTAATTTTCGAATAAATAAAAAAATGTGGGGGGAAAAAACGCCCGCGGTAGTAGAGGCGTGGCTGTCTGCTTTGCGAGTGGGCGCTAGCGCGCCTGAAGCCTTGAGTATTTTGGCCTATCTCCAGAGCGCGAGCCTCCGCTGAATGCGCGCGCTCCTCCCCAAACGGACGAGGTGTTTATATTTTTACGGTCTATGGTTTATACTTGACGCGCTCGCCGTTGTGCTTTTCTTTGAAACGACAGATGGCGACTCGGAGTAATTGTTCTATAAACTATCAGGAAAAGCGTCGAGAAGAAGTGGGCTAATGTACACAGGTGACGATATTTATTTTAGTACACTTCACCAAAAACCACACTACAAAAGAATCATGTAAAACAGACTTGTGACATGAGAACAAAATGTATGTAGAAATGTAACGTTAACTTATACAACTCAATTTATGATATCTAAATGTTTCCTAATTTCACTAAACACTTTAGTGAGTTTTCACTTAGTTTCGTAAACTTTTCTTTATTAAACGGGCTTTTTTATGCTTTTGTAGGCTCGTTTTGTAAATATAAGCAACTAATTTGTATGTGCAAACTGGACCAGCTTTACTTTGCATCGCCCGCCACTAGGGTTGGGAACCGAGAACCGGTTCTTATGCAGAACCGAATCTGATTTTTGAAAAATACCAGAACCGCGCAAAATTCCTAAGTTTCGGTTCTGAAAACGGTTCTGGTGCAATGTGTGTGCGAAGCGCTGGAAGCATATCCTTTCATAGCGAGTGACAGCCAGTGTTGCCAAGTCCGTGGTTTTCCCGCTTTCCCGCTTTCTACTGTTGCCGAGGGCTGTGTTTCATGTCCGCGGGTTGAAGCGATTGTGCAATTGTGTGGTTTTTTTTGTAAAAACCTGGCAACCCTGGCTCACCTCATCATAGGGATGAAACGGTATGGAAATTTAACATCACGATTATAGTGACCCAAATTATCACGGTTATCAATATTATCACGGTTTTGTTCAAACGAAATGAAAGTGTTCAAAAAGAACAGATGCACACACTTAAAACATTTCAACAAGTTTTATATTTGAAATTCAACAAACAACAAATAACTAAAGCAGCTCTAAACACTTTTTTAAGCTAGATTCGGTGGGATTTCCTTCCTTAATGGCCGTCATCAATAGCAACGCATAACACATAAATAATAATAATTTGTCGTAAATATAATCTCTAATATTATCACTGTAAATATATTCCCAAGCAATATTCTCATCAGTGTTCTATCAGACACATTTAAATCTAGCTTATTTTGTGTTAGAGCCCAAACAGTATCCTAGTGAAATAATGCATATCCATATTTCCATATGATTTGACAGTTTATTTTATTAAATATCAAAATGTGTGCATCATACCTGACACCTAGATGAACACTTTACAGTCTTTTTATGACTGTCATTCTCATGCTATTGAAGTTTGAAACGTGTATAACGTTACCAATGTTGTATGTAACTTTAGAGACGGTCCCTAAATTCGCCTGCGTTATGCCAGTCATATCAGATGCGCTGTGGTTCTGCTGTGTTTTTTTAAACCATTTTCGCTGCTGAAATAGAACAAAAACAGTCAACCTCTGTATGATGAATGAATCTCCTGCGTACAGCACACGTTTATCTCTGCTTTGAGTGCAGATTTCAGCGTGTGAGAGCGGCGCGCGCTCTGAACAAAACTCCGCTAATCTGAACGCCTCTGATTATGAGATATTGCATTCATAAACTCAATAGAAGCACGTGTAAGTGCTTATAATGCGCAACGCGACTATAACAGATGGCTTTTGAGAAGACTATTATAAGTTCAACAGCCAGAGTGGCTAGTGTGCAGCCGAAATAGCGTTACACTCGCAAATGGCGGTTGTTAATGTCAAACCCTGATTATTATCCCTTAAATGTCACCCTAGTCTTGTCTGAATTTGTTCGTTCGCTTCACGTTATTATTTCCCAGACGTAGGTTTGGTATTGAGGTCAAAGTCCACTTGCCTTGCGTTCGTAGTTTTGAAGTGTTTTCCCTATTACAGTGACTTTCTTCTGGCATGTTTGCAGACAGGGTCCCCATCTTAGATTAAGTTTCCCTCAGGACTTTTGTAAAAGCCAAAATATGACCACGCCTCAGATTTGGTCCTTTTAGAAGGCAGAACAATCCCCCGAGTGCTGTCACTGCTTTCTGCCATTTCTCCTCATTCAGAAAACAGCGGTGCGCTGCGCCAGACTGACGCTGACTGGACAAGATTTACCGCGAGTTTTCACAACCGTGATAATCACACGCGGTTTTAATGATAATAAAATTTTATACGATATTACTAACCGTCACTAAATTTTATCGTGGTTTATCGTGAAACCGGTAATCGTTTCATCCCTACCTCATCATGAATATTAATTACGTTGCCTGCCGCTTCCAGGAGTGCAACGCAGTTCAGCACTGAAAGCCCTCGCGCTACACATTTACGGTTTTGCGTCAGATATTTTCTCGTTAACCACCAGCATGGCGAAGAGAAAGTCACAAGTATGGATTCATTTCCAAAGAATGAATGATAATGAAGCAAAATGTAACACATGTGAAAAGTTAATAACATGCAAAGGAGGCTGCACTAGCAATTTGACAAAACATTTGCTACAGCACAGAGTGCCTCAGGGCTTATACCAGATTTATAGTGAAAGGCCTATATATATATATATATATATATATATATATATATATATATATATATATATATACATTTGTCAACCATTGAGTCACCATGGTTTAGGTAAGCGTTTAGGCACAATTACCTTTGTAATGCTGAATTGCAATTTATTATTTACAAGTTCACAGAATAACTGAATTACTATTAAATTAATATACAACTAATTAATAAATATAACTAATAAATATAATTTATAACTTGGTTTTATTCAGAGACAGAGAGATAAAATGTAATAAGACAATTTCAGAGGTGTTCATTTGAAAAAAATGTGTTGCAAGAATGGCTTAATTAATACTGTAATATATGTACAGTACAGGACTTTTTTGACATTGCCAACCTGTAAATTAATTTTAGAGCAAGTATAAACACAAAATGGATTGTTTGAGTTGCGTATTGTGCCTTTTTCCTTTACCACTATTTGTTTAATAATTTTAATGGAACCGGAATCGGAACCGGAATCGTTAGGCGGAACCGGAACCGGAACAGGAACCGGAAAATTTCTCACGATTCCCAACCCTACCCGCCACAAGCTTCTCTGTCTGCAACACAAGAGGCCATAACGGAGAAATTAATTTTGTTCATTTGTAAGGACATGAGAGCGATCAGTGTCGTGGATGAGGCGGCTTCAGGGAGTTCTGTCAAGCAATGGAACCGAGGTAATGACTGAATAGATATAGCATGAATAAAGGATAAATGCACTGCTTCCACTGGTTTGATTATTTACCGTTTCATGTCAAGGAAAAGTTCCATGTTTACCACAGCACAGCTCGCTCGGAGCGTTCAATAATATGCTGTAAAACTTATATTAATATTTGTTTCAATCCCTGAATGAAGCCTGCTATATTTGGGACAAGAGTCGCGACCTTAAATTGCTTGCACAAAACTCTTGATCAGCACTCAATGTGTGCGTGTTCATTTAACCCGTTATGCGCAGAGAGCGCGAGGGCGAGAGAGAGTGAGAGTGAGGTCTGCGATCCTAGCCATTAGTTGATTTACTTGTTTTTGTGTAGGTAATACGTTGTCAAATATGTTTAAACTTAACTAGACTACCTATATAAGTAGTTATGTCTCTTTGTATTCATTTGTCCTGTTATTGACGTAATGCGCGTCATTGATAAAATGCGCAACCAGATGTTCGAATAGTTCGAATATTCGTGCTTTTTTTAGAGGGAATATTCGAACGTCATTTTTGAGCAATTTTGACAGCCCTAGTGTGCGCATCTCAGACAGCGAATGAATACTAAATTGAGTTTGCTTTCAAGTCTTCTTGCGCTTGAACAGAAAAATTTAAACAAATTTTGTCAACATGGTAGGTTGTCGTATTAATTGAACGTAAACAGTTGAGAAAGACAAAGCATATGTACGGCATCAGTATATTTGATCCGTGCATTATGTCTTACAGTGACATAAGCCTAAATTCCTGCTTTTTCCTGGCTAATTTACGGTCTGTTTTAAATGTTAATCAAACAACAAAAGACAAAGAAATCACTCACTGCTCTTGACTGAATAACATTTGTAACTTTAATAAGGATTCATCTTTATTTAATTTATACAGTTAGGATTATATGCAGTGTTATCTTGATCTTATCATTTTGATTGCTTTATTACATTTCTGTACCTGAAAAGTACTCTTAGACCTACCTGAAAAAAAACCCTGAAAAGCTGTTTATTTTATTGGTATCTTTTCTCTATCGTATTTATTTGTGCTATTCCTTGTAGTGTGATTATTTGACAGTAGTCCTTTTTTTTCGAATTTGAACCATTACAAGTTAACCTAATATGCATCTTATGGCTGGGACCATAAATCGTTGCATCGCGATTCATGGATCGATTCTGAGATTTTCCAAATGCATCGCGATTTGCTCTCAAATCGATTCTGAGATTAGTTTTTAACAGCAGATGGCGCTCTAGGCTAGTTTTTAACCGCACGCTCAAAAGCTCACGATGAATGTACTTGCACCTCAGAATGCTTTATGAGGGGAGATTAATGTAAACAGCCCACTGCAAACACCCTTGTAATTTGCTTCAACCTTTTTAAATTATTTTATAGAAGGTTCAAGTGGTGTGTGTAAGGAATAGGAAGCAAGCAGCGCCAATATGGCTGTTTCTAAAGCATGCAGAGCCATCTGTTGTAAAAACTAAGCTCAGAATCGATTCGAGAGACAATCGCGATGCATAGATTTATTGTCCAAGTATGTATGTATGTATGTATGCATGCATATACATACATACATACATGCACAAAATATAGCATATTGTTAGTCAATTGATTGATGTATTCATCCATTTTGATGTATTGTTACACCCCTAGAAGAGATACCTTCTTATCATGCGTCACATTTGGTTAGGACACAGTGTTACTACAGACAATCTGGCAGCTTGTTCAATGCGCTCATGTATGTCCACATTTGTGACACCAAAAACACAATGATGAAAAAATTATTTCATATAAACATGGTTTTGTTGCATTGTCATTTTTAGAATGAGCTGCTTTTGGTAAACAGATGTCTTTGTTCAATATGCTCCAAACCGATGATAGTTTTCTGTGGGATTAGAACATCCCAATGTCAGTGATTCTCCTGACACTTTTGGTTTTTACAAAACCTAAGAATTAGGTTGCATTGGGCATTGCTGTTTGATTTCAAAATGCAGCACAGCACAAAATCATGCTTGCATAGCTATAGGAATTAGTGCTATAGGAATATGTTTCAGGCCTATGTCACACACACACTGTTCTGATTCCTCCACTTCATTAAACCCTTTTATGTGAATTCCCTCTCTACTCCTCCTCACTGTCCACTAACACAACAGAATGACTGAAACCTAAAGCCATGTGGCATTACAGTCCCTGCCAACTGAATCAACCTGCATTTCCCACAATTCACTAAATGCCTGCCAATTTCACATGGTGAGAGAGAAGCAAAGCCTCTGTTTGATTCAACAAGGAGAGAGAGAGATACCCTTTTGAACTTTTAGATTTTCCAGTCTTCCCTGACACACCCCTCTGCACTCCAATTTGATAAACACCAGATTTAAGTTGGTACAGCTAGTTATTTTACCTAATACTAGGAAACCACACTGGACTACAGCCAGAAACGCTTGATTTCCATGTGCACAGCTCATTCATACGTGAGTCACTGATAGTATGTAACCTGGTTAGTGCACTGTCAGGAATTCATTTGATTGCTATTCTTTACTCGTTGTTGACTGAAATCACAATAGGGCATTAACAAGCAGGTGATCTGATGGAAATTAATGACTCATATGACTAAAATACAAAACCTGCGGAAATGATAAACATGAGCTCATTATGCTCAGGTGACACGATTAATTGCCTAAAAGGAACCACAAAGCAGTGCGGCGTTGTCTCACTTTGAGGCGGTGAGTGTATCTTTTGGGTGTGTTTCTCTGCAGCTGCACTGTTTAGGCCCTGACATGAATCCGCGCGACGCCGATACCGAGTGCGCGGTCAAGGCTTTGGCGTCGCGCGAAGCATAACGGGGCCTCGATCGATACTTCAGTGAAACTGCACCGAAAATGGTATTTAATACGGCACATTCCAGGCTTTTACCCGAACACTGCAGCGAGTAAATGTCAATGTAAAGTCAGTCTGAAGTCACCCCCTTGAAAACACGACTTATTCTGCTACTCGAGGAATGACAGCAAAGACACGGTCAGAATAAATGACACACATGTTAAAATAAATCAATAAATTGTTAACACGGAAGCGTTAGATTGACATATAACCATAACTAGTTGTAGCACAGCTGGGCAGGACTATTAGCATGACAGCTAGCATTATATCGCCCCTTTTCAAAACAGTGTTTGCGTTGAAATAATATAACACCACTGGCGACCTACCTGTCAGTTCATTGGCGTCGCTGCTTTAGAGGATTGGTGTGTGTGTGACATTGGTTATCCTCTTTAATAGATTAGATGATGGCTTTAATCTCCGTTTCAATCTTTGGGTGGTGGGGTCTTGCCGACGGCTCACTTAGCCAGTTAGCCTGCGTCCAAACTATGAATCTTTCGCCTTATTTTTTTTTTACACACTCGAGCTTATACAATCCCATTCAAGTTTTGGTTCCTCTCGATAATCGTTTCAATCTATATTCTGTTACGTATGACTTGATAAAGCTCGCGTAGCTTAAAGCTAACGACAGGTTTAACGTATTTTCCCCCAGCTCAGCGCAGCGGCACGAGCTCCTCCAGTCCACATCCACGAGCCTCCCAGAACAGTCTGACGTCCCCGCCCTCCTGTGAGCTGATTGGCCGAGAGCTGCTGTCGATCCATCCGGAGCTACCAATGATAAGACGCAAGAAAGCGTTTGACGGGACTTGTCAAACTCATTCGAATCTCAGGTGATGATGAAAGAGCGTCGGACACCTGAACGCTATACAGGACCGCGAGAACGAGCAGTGGTAGGACTTCCAAATTGTTCATATGGTAATACTTTTTTAGCCTGTAATAAACTGACGGACATAAACAGCTTAATGAAGGATAAAGATTGACACAGTGACATATTAAATACGTGTGTCTGAGAGGGAGGCAGACAGACAAGACGCTTGTGTTGCTCTGAGGATTAAAGGGACAGCAGGAGTTTTACAGATAAGCGTCTCCCTCACCCACTCTAATATCCCCACAAATCTGACCAACATCTGTCACACCACCTCTTTTAGACCAAATAACACAAATCTACTGCTCTGTATCCAACACACATAAAACACAAGCACCCTTATAGTAGATGCCTGACCAGACTGTAATTTCCTGTGAAATATACAGGCAAACATCAACTGTCTGTAAAGCCTAGATATGATCAAAATGACAATAAGTGTAAAAATAAAGTAGCCAACATAGTTATGTATGGTAATGGGAAATGCACATATCCTACATGATTTGTGACCTTCCAAACAAGTAACAAATGCTAATCCAAGTTCAGTAGATGTTTGTGTTGGCTATTCCTGTAAACAGACTCTGAATTTGGGCATTCACTCGTTTTTATTTTTTATTTCTTATTTTATGATCCCTAAGTTGAACAACGGGGAACCTCTCATGTTTACACATTCTGGACAGATAAAGAAGCTATAAATGAATTGCTTTCAAAACCAGTAAGGGAATTGTAATATATTGTCATACAATGAGATACTCTATAGCCAAAAGTATTGGGACATCCAAATCATTGAAATCAGGTGTTCCAATCACTTCCGTGGCCACCGGTGTATACAATCAAACACCTGGGCATATAGACTGCTTCTGCAAACATTAGTGAAAGAATGGGTCGCTCTCAGGATCTCAGTGAATTCAAGTGTGGTGATAGGTTGCCACCTGTGCAATAAGTCCATTCATGAAATTTCCTCACTACTAAATATTCCACGGTCAACTGTTAATGGTATTATAACAAAGTGGAAGCAATTGGGAACAACAGAAACAAAGCCACGAAGTGGTAGGCCACGTAAAATCACAGAGCGGGGTCAGCGCAGGCTGAGGTGCACAGTGTGCAGAAGTCTGCAACTTTCTAAAGTAAATAGCTAAAGACCTAAAAAATTAATGTGGCCTTCAGATTAGCTCAAGAACAGTGCGTTGAGAGCTTCATGGAATGGGTTTCCATGGCCGAGCAGCTGCATCCAAGCCTTACATCACCAAGTGCAATGCAAAGCGTCGGATGCAGTGGTGTAAAGCACACTGCCACTGGACTCTATTGGAGATGTGTTCTCTGGAGTGACGAATCACGCTTATCTGTCTGGCAATCCAATGGACGAGTCTGGGTTTGGCAGTTGCCAGGAAAACAGTACTTGCCTGAAGTGTAAAGTTTGGTGGAGGGCGTGGGGTTGTTTTTTAACAGGTTGGGCTTGGCCCCTTAGTTCCAGTAAAAGGAACTCTTAATGCTTCAGCATACCAAGACATTTTGGCCAATTTCATGCTCCCTCAACTTTGTGGGAACAATTTGTGGATGGTCTCTTCCTGTTCCAACATGACTGTGCACAAAGCAAGGTCCATAAAGTCATGGATGAGCGAGTTTGTTGTGGAGGAACTTGACTGGCCTGCACAGAGTCCTGTCCTCAAGCCGATAGAACACCTTTGGGATGAATTAGAGCAGAGACTGTGAGTCAGGCCTTCTCGTCCAACATCAGTGCCTGACCTCATAAATGCGCTTCAAGAAGAATGGTCAAAATTTCCCATAAACACACTCCTAAACCTTGTGGAAAGCCTTCCTAGAAGAGTTGAAGCTGTTATAGCTGCAAAGGGTGGGCCAACTCCATATTAGTAAGTAAGTAAGTAAAATGTATAGCACATTTCACAGATAAAAATCACAAAGTGCTTCACAACAGTACAGTACCTAATCAAACAAGTGACAAAAACAATAAATAGATAAGAAAAATAAACAGAAATGCACAAAAGACCGACCTAACCACCCTACAGTCTAGGTGAAGCCTCTTTAAATAGAAGAGTTCAACTGTGTTATAAAAATTTCCACTGAGTCGAGGCAGCGTAAGGAAGGAGGCAATGCATATTAAACCCTACGGATTAAGAATGGGATGTCATTAAAGTTCATGTGCATGTAAAGGCAGGCGTCCCAAAACTTGTGACAATATAGTGTATTTACATGCATTACCAGCGTATAGTAAGCCTGAGCTATTGTAATGCTAAGGTGAGCACAAGGGACTAGAGATGAATACAAAAGGCAAACTGAATGTAGGATCCAAGTGTGATTAATTTGAGTGATTGCAAATCCAGTATTGAAGTTAAAAGTAACAGGTAATGGTCAGTTATGGATGATGAAGGTAATCAGCATTTGATGACTAGATCAAAATGCAGGTGACTAGAATGTTGATCATAGAATATATATATATATATAAAGTGAGGAAAATAAGTATTTGAACACCCTGATATTTTGCAAGTTCTCCCACTTAGAAATCATGGAGGGGTCTTTCTCCATTCTGACCCTCAAAGACCTGTTAGTCATAAAGACACCTGTCCACCCCATACAATCAGTAAGAATCCAACTACTAACATGGCCAAGACCAAAGAGCTGTCCAAAGACACTAGAGACAAAATTGTACACCTCCACAAGGCTGGAAAGGGCTATGGGGAAATTGCCAAGCAGCTTGGTGAAAAAAGGTCCACTGTTGGAGCAATCATTACAAAATGGAAGAAGCTAAACATGACTGTCAATCTCCCCCGGACTGGGGCTCCATGCAAGATCTCACCTCGTGGGGTCTCAATGATCCTAAGAAAGGTGAGAAATCAGCCCAGAACTACACAAGAGGAGCTGGTCAATGACCTGAAAAGAGCTGGGACCACAGTATCCAAGGTTACTGTTGGTGATACACTAAGACGTCATGGTTTGAAATCATGCATGGCACGGAAGGTTCCCCTGCTTAAACCAGCACATGTCCAGGCCCGTCTTAAGTTTGCCAGTGACCATTTGGATGATCCAGAGGAGTCATGGGAGAAAGTCATGTGGTCAGATGAGACCAAAATATTACTTTTTGGTCATAATTCCACTAAACGTGTTTGGAGGAAGAAGAATGATGAGTACCATCCCAAGAACACCATCCCTACTGTGAAGCATGGGGGTGGTAGCATCATGCTTTGGGGGTGTTTTTCTGCACATGGGACAGGGCGACTGCACTGTATTAAGGAGAGGATGACCGGGGCCATGTATTGCGAGATTTTGGGGAACAACCTCCTTCCCTCAGTTAGAGCATTGAAGATGGGTCGAGGCTGGGTCTTCCAGCATGACAATGACCCGAAGCACACAGCCAGGATAACCAAGGAGTGGCTCTGTAAGAAGCATATCAAGGTTCTGGCGTGGCCTAGCCACTCTCCAGAGCTAAACCCAATAGAGAATCTTTGGAGGGAGCTCAAACTCCGTGTTTCTCAGCAACAGGCCAGAAACCTGACTGATCTAGAGAAGATCTGTGTGGAGGAGTGGGCCAAAATCCCTCCTGCAGTGTGTGCGAACCTGGTGAAAAACTACAGGAAACGTTTGACCTCTGTAATTGCAAACAAAGGCTACTGTACCAAATATTAACATTGATTTTCTCAGGTGTTCAAATACTTATTTGCAGCTGTATAATGCAAATAAATAGTTAAAAAATCCTACATTGTGATTTCTGGATTTTTTTTTTTGATTATGTCTCTCACAGTGGACATGCACCTACGATGACAATTTCAGACCCCTCCATGATTTCTAAGTGGGAGAACTTGCAAAATAGCAGGGTGTTCAAATACTTATTTTCCTCACTGTATATGTATAGGTCCTTCTCAAATTTGCATATTGTGATAAAAGTTCATTATTTTCCATAATGTAATGATAAAAATTAAACTTTCATATATTTTTCATTGCACACCAACTGAAATATGTCAGGTCTTTTATTGTTTTAATACTGATGATTTTGGCATACAGCTCATGAAAACCCAAAATTCCTATCTCCAAAAAATTTGCATATTTCATCCGACCAATAAAAGAAAAGTGTTTTTAATACAAAAAAAGTCAACCTTCAAATAATTATGTTCAGTTATGCACTCAATACTTGGTCGGGAATCCTTTTGCAGAAATGACTGCTTCAATGCGGTGTGGCATGGAGGCAATCAGCCTGTGGCACTGCTGAGGTGTAATGGAGGCCCAGGATGCTTCGATAGCGGCCTTAAGCTCATCCAGAGTGTTGGGTCTTGCGTCTCTCAACTTTCTCTTCACAATATCCCACAGATTCTCTATGGGGTTCAGGTCAGGAGAGTTGACAGGCCAATTGAGCACAGTAATACCATGGTCAGTAAACCATTTACCAGTGGTTTTGGCACTGTGAGCAGGTGCCAGGTCGTGCTGAAAAACAAAATCATCTCCATAAAGCTTTTCAGCTGATGGAAGCATGAAGTGCTCCAAAATCTCCTGATAGCTAGCTGCATTGACCCTGCCCTTGATAAAACACAGTGGACCAACACCAGCAGCTGACATGGCAACCCAGACCATCACTGACTGTGGGTACTTGACACTGGACTTCAGGCATTTTGGCATTTCCTTCTCCCCAGTCTTCCTCCAGACTCTGGCACCTTGATTTCTGAATGACATGCAAAATTTGCTTTCATCCGAAAAAAGTACTTTGGACCACTGAGCAACAGTCCAGTGCTGCTTCTCTGTAGCCCAGGTCAGGCGCTTCTGCCGCTGTTTCTAGTTCAAAAGTGGCTTGACCTGGGGAATGCGGCACCTGTAGCCCATTTCCTGCACACGCCTGTGCACGGTGGCTCTGGATGTTTCTACTCCAGACTCAGTCCACTGCTTCCGCAGGTCCCCCAAGGTCTGGAATCGGTCCTTCTCCACAATCTTCCTCAGGGTTCGGTCACCTCTTCTCGTTGTGCAGCGTTTTTTGCCACACTTTTTCCTTCCCACAGACTTCCCACTGAGGTGCCTTGATACAGCACTCTGGGAACAGCCTATATTTGTTCAGAAATTTCTTTCTGTGTCTTACCCTCTCGCTTGAGGGTGTCAATGATGGCCTTCTGGACAGCAGTCAGGTCGGCAGTCTTACCCATGATTGCGGTTTTGAGTAATGAACCAGGCTGGGAGTTTTTAAAAGCCTCAGGAATCTTTTGCAGGTGTTTAGAGTTAATTAGTTGATTCAGTTGATTAGGTTAATAGCTTGTTTAGAGAACCTTTTCATTATATGCTAATTTTTTGAGATAGGAATTTTGGGTTTTCATGAGCTGTATGCCAAAATCATCAGTATTAAAACAATAAAAGACCTGAAATATTTCAGTTGGTGTGCAATGAATCTAAAATATATGAAAGTTGAATTTTTATCATTACATTATGGAAAATAATGAACTTTGATCACAATATGCTAATGTTTTGAGAAGGACCTGTATGTATATATATGTATGTATGATATATATATATATATATATATAATATATATATATATATATATATATATATATATATATATATATATATATATATATATATATATATATATATATATATATAAATAACACACAATAACAAAGAACCACTTGATTTTTAATCAAGCATGAGATCTACAATAAAAACAATTAGGGCACAGATTAAAGTAATGAAAAATTAGGGTGCAAATCATCTAGCACAGCATTAAATGTCTATGTTCATAGCGCTCAATAAACTCTTTTGTGTCTCTCAGTCTATGTATAAATATGTACAAAAAAATCAGCATTTAGGTTAGCATTGATTATTAATGTGAGATGTACATGTGTCAGCAGCACCGCTATCTTCACTTAAAAATGGGATCAAATACACTGTTAGTTCATTGTATATTTAAAAGGGGTTTTCTTGCTCTCATGTCATGTGTGTATTTGTTTAGGCTGTTTGTACTGTGTCGGTTCAATATAATTGTCATATGAAGGCTGAAATTGGGAATCTTCAAAAAAAAAAAGTTTAATTTGTTTAAATGACGGCTCCAAAAAGGACAAAATCAAGACAAAGGTGATCCATATGACTCATGTGCCCATATTCCAAGTGTCATATTGTATGAAGTTATATTATAGTAGATGATTATTCACTGAAAATCTTACACTCTTTGGTGCCAGTATTTGCGGAATGAAGAATAACATTATAGAGCTGTGAAAGAGATAGGAATGATTTTATTTGGATGTTTCCCATGCAAAGTTACTGTTTGATATTAGAAGACTTTAAATATAGTGCACAAATCATCCTACAGACCACTTTTATGGTGTTTGGTAACACTTTAGCATTGAAACAATTCTCACTTTTAATGAGTTGCTTATTTGCTTGTATATTGGCTTTTTATTAGTACTTATAAAGCACATATTAATGCTTTATTCTGCATGGCCATGTTCTACACCCCTTAATCCTACCCAATACCAAAAACTTAAATGATACAACAACTACTAACTATTGATAAACAGTAAATTAGGAGCTTATAGAGGCAAAAGTCGTAGTTAATAGTGAATATGTATATGACAGCTTTGGTCACAAATTTCTCCTTTTGTGTTCCACAGACAAAACCACATACTGAGAAGGAACCATACGAGGGTGAGTAAAATAATGATAGCGTTTTAATTGAACTATTCTTTATCACACACACACACACACACACACAAATGAATGTAGCATGTCAGAACACTCATCTTATGTTCCCCACCCCTGTTGAATCATACAGCACTATGCATTTGCATTTGTGTATCTATCCAAAGCAACTTGCACTGCATTACAGGCACACCATTTATCAGCTCATGCATTTCCTGGTAATCAAAGCCATGACTTTTTACAGAACTGAAATTTAAGTTACATCTAAATAATACTTTTTAATTTTTTTTATTTGTGTTCATTTCTTCTTGCATAACAAGCCATGTATTTCCTTGTTTATAAACGCTTTGTATGCTACACAAACTCATTTGTTATTGAACATGGTCCTGTATGCATTGGCTATTAAATAAGTTTAATCAATGCAATTGCTATAAACCTAAAGCTGAAACCATACAGTGTGACAGCGTTTTAAAACCTACAAGATCAGCTGATTTATTCAGACATATCTTTCTTGTGCTTTGCTTTCTATATGCTTTGTTTAAATATAATTTTTTTCTTTTACTTTGCACTGTTCAAATTAAATATAGAACTGTACTTTGATGATATTTGTACAATGCTGCCCCCTCGTGTCCAGAATTTGTATCTCATTTTGTGGGAGGGTGTGTATCACAGATTTGTGGCCAGAAGAAAGCAGTCCTTGCTGCAGCCTCTAGTGCAGTTGCGTAAACTCTCAGAATAATATGTGTATTTTACCTTTAGGGGTACAACAGCTTGTCATTGGTGCAGTATCATTAAAGGGATAGTTCACCCAAAAATGCAAATTCTGTCATCATTTACTCACCCTTAAGTTTTTCCAAACCCGTATGAGTTTCTTTGTTCTGCTGAACACAAAAGAAGATATTTTGAAGAATGTTTGTAACAAAACAGATAGAGCAACCATTCATACCATATAATTTGTTTCCCTACTATGGTAGTCAATGGTTGCTCTATCTGTTTGGTTACAAACATTCTTCTAAATATCTTCTTTTGTGTTCAACAGAACAAAGACACAAAAACAGGTTTGGAACTACTTGGGGGTGAGTAAATGATGACAGAATTTGCATTTTTGAGTGAACTATCCCTTTAAGGGCATCTTTGTACCTTATTTACCCCTAAAAGGTTCATAGTAGTACCTTGGGGTACATATTGCTAATCTAAAATACTAATATTTAGGGGTAAAAAAAGTTCAAATATGTCCTTTTTAGGGTACTGCCCCAGTGACAAGCTGTTGTACCCCTAAAGGTACAATTATTTCAAAACAATTCTGAGAGTGTACTGCATTAAATCCAATTCGTAGTGGATGCTAAGGTTAGGTTAAAGGTTAAAGTTAAAGGTTAGGGTGTAGGGTAGGTTTAGAGCTTAGTATCTGTTGTAGCATTATGACAATCGGCACCGTGATTGACAAGAGTAATGACATTTTAGAATTGACTCCAGGGAGAAGTTTGTGCTAAACAGGCTTGGGAAATACAAAGCATCGTCCACTGTATTGGATTTAATGCAGTATGTCATCACAGTGTCTAATAAAAAAAACAACAACTTAATAATTAATTTGATACATAAACAATATGCTTTTATTGATACAAAAACATCACTAAGACTGCTGATCTGTATAAATATAGGAGTTTGTATACATCAGCTGTTATATACCATCAGAATTTGAGTCTTTTTATTTAGTTGTTGTTGTTTTAAATCCCTTAGTGCATAGGCAACACAATTCTCAGTTATGAAATTAACAGGCAGATTATAAACAGACAAAGGATTCCCATAGACCTAATCAACACTTATATTAATGAAAACCATACTGAGCAGCAGAGGCAAATCTGGGTCATTGGATAACTCTGTTGCAAACTTTTACCTCTTGAGGGCATCCGAAGCCCATGAAAACTACAAATGATCAGGATCAGATGGTGAAGCAAACATTCAATGTAAAGTAAAGTCCGTGTAGGAAGAAATTCGTTTTTTTTTCTTTAAGATTGCACAGTCTACCAGGCAGAAGATTAGAGAGGCAGCGGATGACTCATTATTGTCGGCCATCTTGAGAGGGATGATGGGGGATCCGTGAGTGTCCCAGGGCACAACTCTGCATCTGTCCTGGTTTATTTTTGACTCACTGAGATCCTTCTACGCACTGCCGAGACAAGCAGGAGAAAAAATAGGCTGAGGCGGGTAGTAGAACAAAGAGCGAAAGAGTTTGAAGAGGAGACATGAGAAAGGGTGTAGAAGGAGAAGAGGCATGAATTTAAACAAAAGAGAATAGAATGACGAAAACAGCAGCAGGGAGGACGTAGACAAGATGATGCAGAGAGAGGCAGTGTGCGTGCAGTGAAAGACGAGGGACAGAACATTTAAAAGACTTGATAAGGAGCACAGGAAGGAAGACATAAATATGGGCATACATATGAATTATTAAAAAGCTATATACATTTATTTTTAAAGTAAAAGCCTGCATGAAATTTAAAAAATGGAACAGTTTATTGAACCTTTAATCACAATCTTAAACATTTTGTTTGCTTGTTTATTTAGAATTATATTTGATAAATCAGGCTTTTATGGTTTATATATATGATATACACTGTAAACCCAAATAAGTTGGCAAAACAAAAAAAATTGAGGTAATCAGTGAATTAAGTTAAAGGGTTAGTTCACCCAAAAATTGTAATTCTGTCATGGATTACTCACCCTCATGTCGTTCCAAACCCGTAAGACCTTTGTTCATCTTTGGAATACAAATTAAGACTACAATGGTTCAACCTTAATTTTATGATGCGAAGAGAATACTTTGTGCGCAAAAAACAAACAAAAATACAGAAAGGCAGAGCGGCGGCTCACCATTGGCCGATGCTGTTCACGTGTAAGGCCAAGGCGCATGTGTGTGATGCTGACACAGGAGCTGGCCAATAATGAGGTGCCGTTCTGACGTAGAACTCGAAACTGCTGCACTGTATTAACAACGTAAACTGCGTAGGAGACTGGCACAGATGAGAAGAAATTGTTGAATAAAGTCCTTATTTTTGCATGGTTTTTTTTTGCACACAAAAAGTATTCTCGTCGCATCATAAAATTAAGGTTAAACCACTTTAGTTACATGGACTATTTTAACAATGTCTTTCCTACCTTTCTGGGCTTTGAAAATGTTACTTAAATAGCAGTCTATGAAGGGGTCAGAGCTCTCAGATTTAATCAAAAAATATCTTATTTGTAAAAATATATATTTGTGTTTTGAAAATGAACGAAGATCTTACGGGTTTGGAACGACATGAGGATGAGTAATTAATGAAAGAATTTTCATTTTTGGGTGAACTAATAAAGCAGGATCCGACCGTGAGTCTCGGCAGTGGCAGGGGTCATTCATCAGATTTAAGAGTGAGGAGCTGACTGAGATGATCGCGGAAGATTTGGTTTCAAAGCGAAACGTAAAAGCGCCTATTTAAGGGAGTTTGTCATTTGTTTTGTTGTTGTGTTTTTCATTAAAAATAATAGACTAATGAACCCATAATTCAAGCAACCCGCAGCCGAATTGGCGCTAATTCAAAACCGAAAGTTAAATGTGCACGGCCGCCCAGAGCGCGCATTGTTTACTTTCGCCTGGCTCCGCAGTGAGAGCCTCCGCTACGCTGACTGCGCGCATTTATTTTTGCCGCGCGCACCCTCGCGCTCGTGCGGGCGCGTCGAGTATAAACGAGGCTTTACGGACGAACTGTTATTCATTCATGGCGTGCATCTCAATCATAGACTGATCAATGCTTGATCAGTGCCCTGACTACTGAACTAGGGAACTGATTGAGACGCACGCATGGCCTCACAGAGCGCGCATTTACAGACGAGCTGTCTTTCACAGTGTGTATACGCAACACTGGCGCGTTTTCAGTTCAGAGCGGTCGTGTGCATGTTACTTTCGGTTAGATAGAATTAGTGATTTAAAAGCCTCCGCCGGTGATACCGGTATTACCGGTGTTGTCACACAATTAACCGGTGGGAAAATTTCCTCACCGTCACATCCCTATTACCTGTGCGATTAGCCATGGTTCTGTGGTTCCTCCCTTCTGCCCCAGCCTGTTCAGCCACACTTTCTTGCCTTTCACGTTCCAAAGGCTCATCTTCAGTTTATTCCGGTTCAAATAGATACGGTTCAGGATCACCGTATCACAAACGTCTCCATGGTTACAAGGCAGGTGTACAATGTCTCCCTGTGCAAGCAGGTTGTCACGTTGGTTATGTTGAAGGAAGTTAGCCTATTTTCAGGCGCTGCCTAATATCATTGCTCCGCTGCACCCATGGTACGGCAGCAAAGTTCCTTGATTACTACGCAGGAATGAGAGTATAGTTCCTAGCCATATCGGCCTAGAAAATCACATCTTTTCCGTCGGTCTTAGTACACGATGTAACTACAGAAGAGTCCAGTTTTAAATAGGAAAAATATCAAAACTCTTTGGTAATATTTTTGAGCAAGATGCTAGGTCTAATCAGATCAGGGTGTCCATTTCCATAACACCAAAAAGAAGGACACTTTGCGGCATTTAGTGAAGCAAGAATAATTGCATAAGACTCTGGTGTTCTCGCAACTACAATACAATATTGTCCATCATATCGATGGTATCGTGATACAGTGATTCTGAAATAGCCTACTCTATTGATTGCCAGACCGTTTGATATACAATATATCTTGAAGTACACCCTTAAAAATAAAGGTGCCAGGAAGAACCAAAAAGGGGTTTTCACAGTGATGCCATAGAAGAACCATTTTTGGTTCCCTGAAGAACCGTTTTGTGAAAGGTTCTTTAAAGAACCATTTTTTTCTAACCATTTTATAGTCTAAAGAACCTTTCTGCGCTACAAGGAACCTTTTGTGCAATGGAATGGTTCTTTGGATATTAAAGGTTCTTTATTCAAGACATTGTGATGTCTGTTTCAAAAACTGACCACGGAGATGAACCTGCCTGAAAACATAACATTTCTAGACTTCTGGAAATAAAATAGATGCATAAATAAACAAATAATCTGGCACAGTGCCAAAACCATGAAAAGCGTCTCTACTGCTTTTTAATATAAATTCGTTCTCTTTTGTCCATTCCGGATTAAATGAGGTCTGACAGAGCATCCGACATTTAGACGTTGTGAAGGTTTGTTTATGTTTTTAACCAATGATATCAGATATTTATTTTACACCGCTTTCAGCCAATCATTTGTTTGACCAGAGATCATACGGCATTATATGCTATGCTGCTGCTTCCCAATAAAGATTCTAGAGCGGGTTATTTTAGCAACTTTTCAGCGCAACTCCAAAAAGGAGGATAAATGAGTGTCCGGCTTGAGGCTGCGCCGTACGCCGGAATGGGGGCTTAAAATCCGGACTGTCCGGCCAAAATCCGGATGTATGGCCACCCTAAATCAGATTCAATGATCAATGTTAAGCTATAAGGGCCACCGCTAGACCCAGAGATCAGCTGAATGTACTTGAAAACGGTCAAACTCAACTGTTTAACTCTCTAGATGAGTTTGAAAATTAGCCTAATTTTTTAAAAAGTGGCATGTTCCTTTAACATATGTTCTCAAACTAAGCTCATGCTCCACTCGTCACAATGATGGTAACGCCCTAAAAACCCAACATAACAGAAACTCTTCTAAATTAGCATAGCTAAACATTAAACAGGAAATCTCCCACTTAGCATTAATCTAAAAAAAAATCTAAATTAAATAGCACTTAATTTTAGCATTTACTCTCCCTTTCGAGTGAAATGGCAAAGCATGCTGGGAAATAGAAATGAAATATAGATTTTTGCCCAATTAGATTTTGATTCTTGGAATAACTGATTCATGTTTGCAAATCTTTTGGTCTGTCACATAAAACGTAAACAAAATGTGAGACATTACAAATCAATACAAAGCACTTTTATTGAAACTACCTTGAATATTCTAATAATTGTGAGATGTATTACAGAAATTCATATAAAGGGACATAGTGATATTTTTATCTTGTCAAGTACAGCAGACAAACTTCTTCTGTCTTTCTAGACTGTGACGTGAGACGGTGATGTTGGTTGCTACATTGTGAAATGTCTCATACTTTGGAAATCACACAAAAGTGCAAAATAAGTGAGTATGTGACTTTAGCTTCATCAAGCACAATAAGAAAGAAAAAAATCTGGGCGGACATTCGTGTTATTCATATGAGTGTATTAGTGGGTACCGGGGTGTGACTGATTATGACTCTGGATGTGGACTCAAAGGATTGCCAGAAGAAGGAAAAAATGGATGACGCTTAATTTGTTTATCTGTTTCGTCATCAACTGTCTGGCGAAATGTATTAATAGTGTAGTGTGGGTCGATAGGAAGCTGAAATTGTCTTCACAAGACTTTTCTTCTCACCTGATATAGTGCGAAGGAAATATGCCGCTATTAAGAAGAACAACAGCACTTAACTGTTAGAATGAATGTCAATTATCAGACACAGCATTCTAAGAAGTCAAACTCAGCCTGTTATATGCAAATTATACAGCCTCAGGGGTACTCTTCCAGTAGCAGACAGTGAAGAAATAAATAGGAATTTGAGAAGTAATGCTACCTTCACGTGCTATCGGAATTATCATAAACATAGTTTCCTCGTAAAAAAATTGGACATGAATGCCCTCCCAAGTCAAAACTTGAATGCGATGGGCTCGTAATCACGACTTCAGAAGTGGGAAATACGAAATTTCCAATAGCACGTGAAGGCAGCATAACATTTGCATTCACCTCTTTTTCTTTTTTACTAAAGAGCGGCATGGACAGTTGGATCTCAACAGTAGTTCATTTTCACGTGCAGCGCTATGTTGTTTAAATAGCAAATGCACTTGTGGTCATCTGTTCGGCCATGGGCGTGCTGGTCTGAAAACGAGGTGTATTCAGGCGTACTGTTGGCGCATTGTTATTTTGAGGCAACTGAAAACAACTGCGCCATTGACCGACAAAAACCTGGTTTTAAGTCAATAGGGCAATATTTTTGGTTATTTAAAGGGCGTGTAAGTAATACACTCTAAAAAAAAAAAGATTCTATATGGCACCAAAAATGGTTTGTGGCTCGTAATCATAGGGGACCCTTTTTAAGTGCTATATAGCACCAATTTTGGTTCTTCAGCGGTTCTTCAGAGGTTATTCACCGGTTCTTTGACTAAGGTGCTATATAGCACTGCTACCATATACAGAACATGTTAAGATATGGTGCTATATAGCACCAAAAGTGGTTCCTCTATGATTACGACGAAGAACCATTTTTGGTGCCATATAGAACCTTTTTTTTTTTTTTTAGAGTGTATGTGCCTATATGCGGGTGCACAACGTGCAAACACTCTTCTTGTTACACACACAGGGACACGCAGCAGCACACAAACATTTTTAAATATTAAAAATACAATTATTCCACTCTGGAGAAGCGTTCAGTTCAGTCTTTTTGTTCACAAAATGCACCATGTAAATAGCGAATCCGCCATGGCGCAAGCGCAACTGGCTTTCAAAGGGAATGGGAAATGAGAGACTCTGATTGGTTTATTGCACGTTACGCCCAAAACACACCCATGACTCATTAAGAGACTAGGTACAACCCTTTTTGATGTGCTTGGCGCGCAAGTACTTGGCGTGTTTTTCCATCGTTAAACTAGCAAAAGTGGATTCGGATTCATGTTTTTCCATCGTTAAAATAGTAAAAGTGGATTCGGACACGCCTTAAGTGCACCTGCGCCATGCGCTTCAGACCATGCGCTCAGATCGTTTCCTGAGTCCATTGTTTATTAATCTATATCACTGCTGCAATTAGATCCTTTCTCCCTCATAATTTCAACCAGCTGTGACAATATAACAAAATGCATATTTTAGGTGCTGTGAAGTAGTCAGGATGTCAGATTTTTTTTCCCCTCCATAAGTGATGCGTTTTTAAGATGTGTCAAGTTTAAAATAGATCAGCTTTTAAAAACTTCTGGAGACTGTCTCCTCTGCATTTTGCTCTGTAGCTGTTTTGAATGCAAGAGCACATGCTGTGTGAACGACCCCTTAGAGATGAAGGCGTGCATCTCATCTCCACTGTTCCAACTTGGATCTTGATTTAGTTGTTAATGCAAACAAGAGCGCTTGATCTAGCTTTGCAGAAATAAGTGCAGGCAGATGGCACTAGCAGTTTTAGAGCACTTAGTCAGTGACACGCCTGTGTATTCACCCTCTGTGGCAGCTGGCTCGATGCATCACATTTGCGTCCATTTTAGCCTGAATTTCAGTAAGGCGTCGCTACTTGACATGTCATGTCAACCCAAAAACTTCACATGCATAAAACCAAATGCAGTCAAAAATTCCAGACGATGTATTTGTGTAACGGAGACCAAATAGTAGGAGCTGTCCGAGTAAACCTCACTCCCCTGGCCTCAAGAGGCGCACTAGCGACTGATGCTAGAAATTGCGGTCTTCAGCACCCTTGTTAGTGTGCCCACCTCCCATGCCGGAAATTCTGGTTCAAATCCCGCTTGAAGCGGAGCGGGTAGGTTGCCGTTGCAACAGTTTTTCTCATTCTTAATCTATCTTCAGTGCACTCACAAAAAAGATATTCACTCATATCCACGCATTGTGTCAGAATATGCATTTATCCCTGATAAAAAATATACAATAAGCAGTATGCTTTTTATGGAGAGGTCACACTGGAAAGTTTGAAAAACAAAAATGGCAAAGAACTGTAAATTCTAAGTGGGTGTTTCTTCAACTTTGGTTTCTATAATTTTGCTACTAATAAAGTTTATTTTTTTAAACTTAGTGCACCTGGTTGCCAAGGAAACAACAGTGTCAGAGAAGAGCATGTTTGAAGAAAAAAAACCCAAGAAATATCATGGTAAATAGAGAATATTTTTTTGTAGGTCATTTTTAATCGAGCTGTTATTTTGTTAAATTATGCAAGAAGTGCAAAACATATTTGTATATTTAGGATACATAACATGCTAGTTAGGTAATAAGCCTTGGCAAAACAAAGTAGTCTGTCATTTTATTCTAAACATTTTCACCATTGTAATTTCCACAACAGAAATTGATTAAACACAATACATAATTTGGGATGTGGTGGAAATGACAGAATTCTCCTTTGATGCATTCAATTTCAAAGTGTTAAGTTTATGTTTTAAATGTCCTGAAAAGTTGAAGAATCACCCAATTCATAGGTACCAAGAAAGTTGTCCATCATAGTTAAATGGCAGTGAGTAGATAGTTGTTGCATTCCATGTCGAGTCATATGTCAAAGAACACAGTGTCACAATGGCAGATGTAGTATGTGAAAAAAATCATTAAACTAACACATTTCTTGGCCCCAATCCCTAAAGTGCCCTCTTACACTTACCCTAAACTTAAACATACTGATCAGGGGCCATATGTATAAAGCCGCTCAGAGTAAAATTTTAGTCTTAAGTGTGTCAAAACACTAAGAATGAGGCGATTTTACTCGTATTCCTAGACTTAAGAATGTGTGATTCATAAAGGTTCAAGTGTTAAGACTGTCTCAGCTCCTAAATTATTTAAGAGAGCTGGGGAGGTATTCTAACCTAAGAGTAACAAGATGGCAGCAGAGAGGAGGAGACACACACTTTCCAACAAAAATAATGTATTGGAGTTAAATGATGACAGGGAGTTCATAAAATGATAAAAGCTTTATCGTCAATATATTATTTTTGTAACTGACCTAGTAAGAAATGTAATAAATTCTCCTACTCTACGAATCAATGCTCTAACTAGAAATTAAAGTCATAATTACATATTTTGGCGACAGGAAAAATGCAGCCGTGCACCGATGATGACTTTGACCCAGCAACGGGTAAGCACACGTAAACAGGTCTTAAAGAGCACTATTGTGGCATTGACCACACCAAACATAGAGTAGTGGCCTAAAGTGATGTGTGAAAGGTTTAAAGACCCAACAAGTTTGCTTAAAACATCAAAAAAATATTTTAATACTTATATATTTTAAAATATGAGGGATGAACAAAACACTAAAGAAGGTATTTATCTGACAAAATAATTTGGCAAAAAAGGCAAACTACAGCTACAGCTACCTGCGTTGATGGAACTCGTGTTCACATCATTGCTCTGACGAGGAAACGTATATCAATAGAAAAGGATCCCACAGCATCAATACTAATTCTTGATAATTTTGCACCATGCAATTTTTTCAAATAAATTTAAATATTAAAGTTTCGGTGTCTTAATTAAATGCTTGTATTATAATTACATAAATTGATTGGTGTCATGCTGCTGTGACTTCACTCTTGTAGGCTCTTAGCTTCTTTATAGTAAAGTCCTACTTTTTTCTAAGAATTCTTAAGCTTCTGAGCATTTCTCAGAAGTTTTATACATACGGGCCCAGGGGCCATAACATCTTAAGGCTAAAAGTAGCTAACTTGTTGATTTAGGAGAAACTCTTAAAAATGAGAGTCTGTCCTAATTTTATGACTCCTACATTTTTGCTCTAAGAGTATTTCACAAAGTATTTTAGCACTAAAACCATCCCCTAAATCTGTGAAAAGTTAGGTGTAGTCAAGAGGACTAAAACCATGTCACAAACGATCCTAATGGCTGTTGCTGGCAATCCACCCAAAGACACTGAACACCATTTAGGCAATAAGCGTAAGAGCCTTGGGTTCTGAGCCTTTTCTTCATAAATGCAAAAAACATTTAGATTTCTAGATTTTAATCTGCGATGACATTGACATATAAAGGTTCATTTATGTACAGGCAAAATGCATTGAATGGAGATTAAACCATTGCGGTCAAGTTTAAAATGTGGGCAGCTCGGGTGAGCCGAGTTCAGTTCTAGCTCGTGGACCTTTCCAATCCCACTCCCCCTTTTTCTCTCTCACTTTGCTTCCTGTCTACTCACTGTCCTAAAAAGCAAAAACGGCAACAAAAATAATTATTGAAAAAATAAATAATGGCAGATTACTCGTGGCAGTTGTTTTCTCGAGTTCACGCTTTCAAATGTCAAAATTTGTTGCTTGAATTCTGCAATCTCTTGAGATGCAGACATGTAAGAGGCTGGCAATTAGCTAAACATATACTTGTAATATTAATGCAATAATTATGGTCTATTTTTGCCATTGAAAATAATTTTTTTTTTAAATTTGTAATTAATTTTTTTATTTTTTTTAAATTATTGCAGTATTTCAGTTTAAAGGTCCCATGGCATGGCATTTTTCTATTATTTTATAATGTTTCCTGAGGTGTACTTATATTGTTAATATGACTTTTACATCATAAAATGTCATAATTTAGAAATAAAAGGCACTTTTTCTATACTGCTGTTTGCCCTGTGGCTGAATGCCCTGCTTCAAGAGGCGTGTCTGCTGTGAGACTTCAGTAAAAACGCCCACTGTTGTGATTGGCTGACATCTTTGCATTTTAAATGAGCGGAGGGGGCGTGGTTTAACGAGGTCTACGAGGCACGAGCTGCTGCCAGAGAGACGGATGGACCTGAGTTCACTTCACATCAGTTCTCAGCATGTCTGAACTGTTGTAGTTACAGCATATACTTCAGGTTATTAGTCTATTTCTAGTCGGAGGGACTGTCACTCATGTCAGAAAGTTAGTAACTTTAGTAAATTATGGATCAGCGCTGACTGGAGACGCGAAACGTTTAGAACGATTCAGTCCGATTTGGTGAACTGATTCGGTTCACTAAAAAGAACTGGTTCAAAAGAAAGATCGTTCGCGAACCGGACATCACTAATGTACCAGAGACGGAGCTCAGCGATTGCTAACAAAGTTATTTATAGTAACTACTGAGTTATGAGAGCGCTGTCAGTCAGCGTGAGTTTATTGTGTTTGTATCTGAGAGTTCTGAATAAACACGAGTCCCAGTCACACCGAGTCCGTCTTCATCATTATTACCAACTTTGTAACACATGCAAAGTACCATTACAGCTGTCGAGATGAACGAGTTAAAAGTAAGTGTTGATAATAGCATTATTTTTAAAATAAAATAAAAGCGTCAGCGTTGAGTACACAGCGCAAACAAAGACACAACAGCAGTAATCGAATGTAATCCAGTTTATTGTGGGGCTAGGCTGGCTAGCCCGGATATGCTCACGCTTACCCCCCTTCTGCTTAATCTCACGCCGCGTTTGGTGCCTCCTCTGTGGGCCAGATGCAGTTCTGGGGGTCGGGGATGTTGAAGGCCGACCGGCCAGTGCAGCCCGAGCTTCGGCGTGTGTGAAGTTTATCTCTAAAGATCTGACTCTGCCGATGTTAAGCAGAAACTCATGACTGTATGCATGTTTTAGAACCGATAGACGCGACGAGGACGTACAAAAACACTGACTCACAAGATAGAAAACACCGTTCTGTCTGGAGAGAGAGAGCTGCGTGTGCACGAATAATAAATAATTAGCTACACATCAGAAAACACTGATCACAGATCAGAAGGAACTGAAAAAAGACTTCTGTTTTCATTTGTACATCCAAACACTGAGAAACTGCCAGCATTCACTCGTTCACAAGCAATGATCAATGATCTCTCGAGCGTTTGCATGGGCGTGCCAGATTCTCTGGGCGGAGGAAAGGGAGGTAACCGTTCCTGCTTGGACGTCAAACCAGGAGACTTCAGGATTGGCTCGTCTGGCCTGTCATTTTCTCAAAGGCAGAGAAAGACGGTTTTACACCGATCAACATTTCTATCCACTTGGGGACAATATTCAGGCTAGGGGAACTCATATTAATGTTGAAAAACCTCATAAAATGAAAATTTAATGCCATGGGACCTTTAAAATGGAGACTAGGCCTTCAAAAAAAATTTTTGAAGGCAGATTAGCGCCCTCTTTTGGAATTATTTAAGAAATCATGCAACCATGGGTGTAATCACTATATGGAGAGGCTTGAGAATTCCCTAGATCTGTTTTGAACACATTTAATGATTTTTTTTTTGATGGATTTGAATATATATTTAAAAGATCTCAAAGACTATTTATTATAAAGTTTTAGATATTTGTTTGTTTGTTAGAAATATAGATTTTTTTCTGTGAATTTGTGTTTTTGCAGATTTCCCATTCATTTCTTATGGTGTAATTTTTGACTGAAGAGCGCAAGTGGGAGTATTTTTTTTACGACCACTTAGCATGCTCGAATCATGCCCTCAATTTTTTTGTGTGTTTACATACTAGAAAAGTCACCAAGTTTCTTATCATTCAGATGAAGCTGTGATTTTTAAAAATTCCAAATGTGGTTCATATAGGTTCAGTTTTTCCATAGGTGTGTGTGTGTGTGAGTGGATGTGTCAATATCACACTCTTGATGTTTTAGAGTCTCACCCCTTTACTGCTGTGTACTTTTTTCAGCATTGTGGCCGATTTGTAGATTGTACACACAAATTCTGTGAATTTGTGTTTTTGCAGATTTCCCATTTATTTCCTATGGGGGTCATTTTTGACCGAAGACAATGAACGCTACTTTTTTTTTAATGACTAATTAGCATGCTCGAATCATGACCCCAAATTTTTTGTGTGTTTACATACCTAATGCAAGAAAAGTCACCAAGTTTCATATAATTTCGATGAAGCTATGATTTTTAACATTTCAAAACAGAAAATTTTCCGGTCAGAAATGGCTGAAGAGCACCAGAGGGTTAAACCAGATGCTAATTTGCGCTGCTCTTGGCAGATTGTGTTGGTCATCCGGCTGCGCCTGTGTTCTTTAATTTTTGCGTTGTCACACGCAGAACTTTCCACTCCCCTCTGCGCTTTTTTGGAATTGGGCTCTCACACTAATTTGCCCTGTTTAGTAAATCTGGCCCTAAGTGGTAAGATAAAATGTTTTGTGAATATGGTCCCTGCATGCTGATTAACTTCCTTTTGCACCGACCAATCAGAGTTTTCGTTATACATATTAACGTGCCTCCCTACGTTATTTCACGCCTGGGAATTTTTTATACTACACAACGAAACTTCTGTATGATGCACATCAGTGGGACAGTATAAGTAAAAGTATGCATGCTAACACCCAAGTCATCTCATTGGTAGAGCACTATTTGTGCAGTGCGGATAGCTGCCTATGCAAAGCATTCTAAGTAGGTCACTGATGAAGTTCCATTCTGATTAGGACTTTGCCCAACAAAATCTCATGGCAATTTGTAACTATTTCATGTTTTGGTGAATTGATTGCTAATTCGTATGAATTCGTAAAATCTCATTTCTACGATCTGCTTATGCCCTAGTGACAGTTATGTTTAGGGGTGGGGTTCACATCGTATGAATTCATACAAAATTGGCACCTTGTTAAATATTTATGTTTTCCTGTGAGATTGGGTTGGTTGTGTAGCCTTAAGGCAGCTCATTAGGTTTTGGAAACAAGCCATGCATGCACACACACACAAATAAATACACCCAAGTATGCATATGAAGACCTGACTGCTTTAATCAGACTCGTGTGGATGCAGTGAACATGAGTATTTAGGATTAAAGTCTATGCTTTAAGTTTCACATGAAAGCAGCATTGTCAGACAGTTGAGTTGCAGGTATGTGTAAGAGATTGATTGATTGATATGCAGGTAGTGGACTGTGGAGGCACGTGAACCCTCTACGGTCCAGTGATGAGAGCGATGACGCACTCCATTTGAAAACCGTCTGCCTCACTGCGGGAAGAGTGCAGCATTCTGCAAAAGTGTGATTAGGACTAAATGATTGTGTATGTGTGCACCCGCGCAAGTGTGTGACTTTGCATACGCAATTCATAAACTCTCCAAATGGCTGTGGCGCCGGAATCTGCCAAGAATGTGACTCAAATATCTCACATATCCTCTCACTCCTCCCTGCATTTTATTCATCGCTTCACACACTATTTCAGCCTTGCTGATGTCTCTTGCAGCCTGTCTTTCTCTCTCTGTCTCCCTTTTGGTTCCCTTTCAAGTTTTAACGTCAGCCACTGTCTCTTTCGTCCATTTACGCAGAGGAATATACACAGTTTTACGGCGCTCCTACTTTGAAAGCACATCAAAACAAACAAGATGAAAACCTGTTAGTCTAAGGTTTCTGCATCAAATCAGCAGCCTCTCCACTCTTTATTTTCATCACGCCACAGATAGGCTTACTGGTAATGAGGACATCATTAAATGCTGGGCATCAAACACACATCGATACTTGGGTTCATTATTTAACAAAGCACTGGTCTCTGAACACCTATAATTAAACCCAAAAGACTGAGAGAAGAGAGGAGTGTCAGGGGATGGTAGATGGGTGATATGAAGATAAAGGTGACATGCATGTCAAAAAGAGCTAGAGAAAGTAAGGAAGCAGTGGGAGTGAATGGGAAAATGTTGGTGAGGGAGGGATGAGAGAGGAGCTGATGACGACAAACGGAGCGGAAAGACTGAAAAGAGAGAGAGAGAGTGTGAAAAAACAGCACGTGTAACAAAGAGGGCTTAGAGCTTTACTCAACTGCATGCTAGACAGAGATGTGTGCTAATTTATACTGAATGAAACCCCAGCAGCTAGAAATGAGAGATTTGTAATCATAAGTTTGTAATCATGTTTGTTGGAGAGAAAATGCGATTTCAGCTTTGCAAAAGTGTGCACTTCTCTCTGCATAAATGAACTGAAAAACACACTAAAGGTGTGTCTGTTTGTCGACTTGTAAAATGTAATCTTATATATTTGACATTTCTTTCTCATGGGGGCGATTATCAACACTTCCAAACACTCACTCTGATGAGCAACTTCCGGTAAACTCACACAAACACACACAAAGTAAGTCGTTGCCCCTCCCATGTCTTCTTCACACATATCCCCCATTCATGCGACTCAATGACTCATTCTTGAACTAATATTCAGTGATATTGACGTGGTCCCCATCCCTCCATTGCTAGCCAACTCATTGTGTCTCATTGTTAAGTAGCGTGGCCGACAGCCAATGGGAACGCAGATGGTGGGTGGGATGGTGAAGGGACTATTTGCGCAAATGTACTCCGTCCAATGGGGCAACGAGATGCAGATGTCTTACATTCAACGGCCTGCTTCAAAAAATAGCCTCATGCATCACAATTGGCTCACTTTGTTAGTTGATTGACTATTTGAATAATATAGTAATCATAGTCTGGCAGAGTCTACAAAATTTTGACACTGACACTGATATGTTTAATCTGCAATCAGTGCAAGCTGTAACGCAAACAGGCTGAAGATTAAACAGTGGATGGAAAATGAAACCGCCTGTTGGCAGTAGTTTTCATGGACATTTACAAGGGAATCGAGAGAAAAAGCACTTGAGCCTCTCACCGCGTGTGTGTGTGTGTGTGCGTTCACGTTTGTGTTCAGCACAGCCTGCCTTTGCACATGGTGGGAGACTGAAGCAAGCTCTCTGCATCTTCCTGCTCTTTCAGTAAGACCCATCTGCTAAAGACAGTACAGCTTTAGAAAGAAAGAAGAAAGAAAGAGAAAGAAGGCTTTCTGAATCTGAATTGACAAAAAACAATTCAATACCACAGCTGGAGTGCTTTGTGAATACATCTTCCAATAACATCTTCCTTTTCCATCTTTTTGGCAGCCTAAGGAGTGCGTTTACTTGTGTTGGCCGGTGTGCGCACATCTTGCATACTCTGCAACTCTGAAATGAATTGAAGCTCTGAATGGCGGCCAGTGCGTTGCATGGTAACTGCGTGTTATAGTGAATGATGTTGCCTTCAAAGAACTTTACAAGCAGTGAGGAGTAGATGTGTGTGCACCAGTGTGTCTGTCTTATTTGTCTGTCTGTCTGTCTGTCTGTATGTGTCAAGGGAGGTCAGACTGAAAGATGCGAGGGAGAGAAGGCACATGTGAGATTGTATTGTAGAGTCGTAGCTGTTGGATGGAGATGTAAAGAAAGTACGCCCACAACCAAAGATGTTTCATATCCACGGATAAGCATTTATTCTTTTGTCATGCTTTCTGTCCGTCAATTTGTGTCATAGTGAAAAGATTCAGCAGCTCATTCTTTTACATTCTTACATTCAAATGCATACATTCTGGGTAAAAAGGTATAACTAATGCTTTGGTCATCTGTGAGCGACCTCACAAACATGGTCACTCGAGAGCACCTCAAGGCAGTTTGACCTTACCCGTCCAGCTGAGATATACATTCACACGTCATAAAAACAATTACAATACATAAATTAGTCATAGAAACATCTATGGGACAAAAAAACAGTATTATTTGCTTCTCTACTGTCTCGGGGTAAACACAAAACAGGATATTGCTAGAAAAATCTTTACCTATTGTATTAAGGAACTTTAGATTGCATTTCTCTTTCTTTATCAGCATGTCCATCCTTTATCATCCATATCTTCGCCTCTACCGCCCACATCCACCTCTGCTTTCTACGCTTTTTCTCTCCTTCTCCTTTTCCTTTTCTCTCTCTTCTTGTCCTTGCTCTCTGTTTGTTTTTCCTAAAGCAATTTGATTCACTATTGCAGTTCGAAAGAGGAGGAAAAGGGAATAGGCAAGGACCAGCAAAGAAAGCCATTGCCTTCAGCATTTCCAAAGAGCAGGGCAAACAGTCTGTTATTTGCATCTGCTTTCATCACGGCCGTGACCAATGGTAGACATTAGTCTGAATGTCTACCAATCTGTCAATAAGCACATTTTACTGATATTCCAATCGGCTTTGTCCAAGTGGTCGATTCATATTAAGAAACAGTCTATCCACAGTGCCCTCCCATATATTGCCTTGCGTTGGATTCAGTCTTAGTTTTAGCATTTTGCCTATTCTTTGTTGACTGGCTGCAAGCTGTTGATTGACTGGTTTGATTTTAAAGCAATACTTTAAATGAGAAAGGATGGATTTAGCTGCTATCCAGATCAAATCAGTTACACGTCAATTTGAAAAGAAGAATAAAACATAAGTCTTGGAACAAGGTTGTGTATTTTACAGTAATAACATAACATGTTAACAGTGTTTTGACAAATATACAAAAAACCCAACATTCGCAAAATGCCATTGTTTGATCTTTCCATGCACTGACCACTGAAATAATATCACAGACATTACTCACAGTGACATTCTTGGCCATTCAGAACAGTGACAAACATAAGGCCTTTCATTGCGCTATTTACAGCTCCCTCTGCCAGCATGTCGTATTTACACAAGTGATAATAGCTGTCATAGCTGGTGGTGATGTAATGAAATCTTTCGCCTTCTCTTGTGCGTACTCTCTGGCTCTCTTTCTCTGGCGCGTGCTTTCTCTCTCTCTCTCTCTCTCTCTCTCTCTCTCTCACACATTGTGCATCTTATCTCGTTTTAGCTGTATTGCAACACTTTCAAACTCCTCACTTCATTGTGCTTTGTCTATCTCGCTTTGTTCCTGCACGCCGTTCCTTTGTGCTTTTCGAGCCCTGAATGATTTTTGAGCCCCTTCTGTTATAATAGAGGAAATATTATATTCGATCACTCCCAATGGGAATAAAAATATTTTTTCATTATGCTATTGTTACCAGTAACTACTGAAAAAAATGGAGCTGTAGAGTTGTTGGAAAGAGGGTGTCATGGTGACATCACAAGCTATAATTACAACTATCATAGAAGCACTTAGAGTGGCTGAAAAGTCTAAAAGCATACAAATATTGTACGTAAACCTAAGATGGAAATTTCTATCCTCTGTCTGCACTGACTGTGACAGAAACGGCTTAGAATACACTTGTCCTCCAAAAAAAGGAGGACCGAGTATCTGCTTAACTTGCCAAGCCCTGTGAACAGCGTTCATTCCTTTCCATTATGGGCCTGTACTGCCCAACGTTCCCTGCTTACCCACTGTATCCTAAATCAGTGTAGCGCCCTCTAGATACCAGGAACTAGAGGCTCAAACTGAACAGAACAAAGATACAAGTGAGGCTGATAGTAAACAGGAATCAAGGCATTGAAGAGTTAAATCGAGCAAACAGGCTTTTCCCTCCTCCAGAGAGGAGAAAAAAATGAGGGGTAAGAGGGTTCTTCTGAGATAGACAGATTCAGCCAAACAGAAGATGGATGCAGAGAGTCAAGACAGACATGGAGAGTAGCAAGAGAACAGAAGATGATGAGCGAGAAGACGAGGAAGATGGTGGCAGAGAGTCAAATTCGGGAGGGCACTCAAGCTCGAAGCAGCGCAGGGAGGTGATGCCTGCATCTTCATTGCCATAGTTGGCCCAATACTCTTCTGGGTCAAGCTTGGGAAGCAGAGCCTCTTCCTCCCCAAGCTCATACTTTGTGGATGTAGATGTGATAGAGGGATGTTGGGATTTTCCTCCAGTGAAGGGGTACGCCTTGGTCTCGGAGCTCTTCTCAAAGATGCCCTTGGAAGTGCTGACGGGCTTGTTCTTGGAGAACCACCAGCGAGTCTTGGTGCTGAAGGTGGTGGTGGTGGTGCCAGCGAGGGAGCCGGGGTCGGGAAGGGGGCACAGAGCGAAGTCCATCTCCCTCAGGAAGCGCAGGTCCTCTCCACGACGAGGAGCTGGGGAAGCGCACATAACCTCGGAGCTGGACACACGGGCACTTCTGAAGAACTCCCACAGGGGACGAGACTCGCAGCCGCATGCCCAGGGGTTGTTGTTCAGACGCAAGAACTCAATGGAGGTGATGTCACGCATGGCCTGACCGGGCAGCTCTGCCAGGGAGTTGTTGAAGAGAAAGAGCATGGTCAGCCGGCCCAGGTCGCGGAATGCGCGGCGATTGACCTGACGGACTCTGTTGTCATGCAGCAGCAGACGATCGAGGTTGACCAGGCCACGGAACACATTCTCGGACAGAGTGCGGATGCGGTTGCCGTGCAGGAAGAGCTGGCTGAGGTTGATCAAGTCGGCGAAAAGATCATCCTGGATGAAGTGGAGCTGGTTTTCCTGCAGGTAGAGGAACTGCAGGCTGTAGAGCTTGTGGAAGATGTCATGGGGAAGGGCGGCGAGCCGGCAGCGATGCATGTGGAGGCTCTGAAGCTTCTCCAGGCCACGGAAAGCTCCACCCTCAAGGCGGTGCAGGTGAGGGTTGTCACCCAAATCGAGCTCCTCCAGATCGCGCAGCTCGCTGAATGCACCAGCCTCAATCCAGGTGATGTTGTTGGAGAAGAGCCACAAAACCTGGTATGACATGAATTGATGGACAGAAAGGAAAAGGGTAGAGGGAGGAAAAGGTAATGAGGTGAAGAAAGAATATAAAATTAGTAAATGACACAACCAAAAGGATATATATATATATATATATATATATATATATATATATATATATATATATATATATATATATATATATATATATATATATATATATATATATATATATATATATATATATATATATATATATATATATATATCTCAAATGTATATTTACAAATAAATATTAAATATTAAATGTTCTATTCTGTCCCATATATAGAGCCCATATACACTTCCTTACCTGTGTGCCAAAAGCAAAAGACCCCACTCTCAGTTCAGTGATGCGGTTGTTCTGCAGAAAAACGCGCTGGGATTCGTAGGGCATGCCGTGGGGCACAATGGTGAAGTTCTGCGCCTGGCAGCTCACTGTCATGGGGGTCGGGTAACACACACACCGGTGAGGGCAGTTCAGCGCAGGCACGGGTTTTACCACGACCAGCCACAACCAGCCAGAGCGAGAGCGCGCCTGATGAAAAGAGAGCAGCACGTCACATCACAATGTCTAATTAGCGCATTAAAGTGCATGTTTCCTGTTTAATGTCTAGAGGGAGCTCTCCTGCTCCGTAAGTTTCGTCTTATATACATTAATTCGTCTTATATAAAATAAAATGCAAAAAATAATAATCACTACTGATTTTTGAGAAATGTTCAAAACGAACTTCTACAGATAAACTAAAATATCTTCTTCATTATAATTGGTTTCCATCCATGTAAGTTGTGAAAATAATTTCTCTGAAATTAACTTCACTTGTAGGAGTTGAAACTCTGTACACGTATAATATCGACGAGAGAATGATTGAAGTTTGAATATTAAATTCGAACTTATCACTGCAGTTTAGATTTATTTACATCCAATTACTCCGAACATCTCCATCTATTTGAATCTACATTTATTTACAAGTTCATGTTTTAAATTCATGCGTACACTTGGTACAAATAAAATATTAATATAAAGCACTAAAACATTAATGCAAAACATCGTAAGCACCAAAGACAAAATACTATATTCCAACAAACTTTCCCTGCGTAAAACAGAGCTCATTTTTAACAGCCAGTTTGGTCATAGCCTATTCTAAATATTCTATAAATGCATTCAATTCCAATACTTAGAACAGTTAAGCATTTAAAAAGCACATTCAGACTAAAGATTGAAATAAAAGAAGCAGAAACTCACTTTTAAAGTTGTGCGCAAAGGAGCGTTGGCTCCGCGTAAAAGTTGATGTTTCCATTCCGAACCAAAGCCGAGAGCGAGTTAGCCTGAGGAGTTTAGCGACTGATTCCCTGCTATCTCCGCTGGTGCTCTGGTTCCCGAGTCGGAGCGACTGAGAGAGTGCCGAATGATGGGTCCCGGGCCCAATTTATACCCGAGCGCAGCGCGTGCCTACGGCTGTGGGCACCACGGATTCTCTCCTACGTCACCAGTCGGGTCAAGCCCAAGCGAGGGTGGCAAACGGAAAAGGCGGTACGGAGAGAGGAGGGGAGGGCTCTCGCGCACCAGTTTGGACCGAGGGAAGTTCGACGTCTTAGCTCAGAGTTACGATTGTAGAGA